>NC_058368.1:112870342-114070342 GCF_018350175.1 Felis catus
ATATACCCTGAAAACCAGCCCCTTATCAGATATTTGATTTGAAAATATTTTTTCCCATTCTGTGTCTTATATTTTCATTTTCTGGTAGTGTCCTTTGAAGAATAAAAGTTTTTAATTTTGATGAAGTCCAGTTTATCTATTTTTTCTTTTGTTGCTTGTGATTTTGATGTCATATCTAAAAGACTTGGCTTAGATTTACTAATATATTTTCTTCTAAGATTTTTAGTTTTACACTTACGTCATCATATTTTGAGATATTTTTTAAGTTTTTTTTTCAGTTTTATTGCTTATTTTGAGAGAGTGAAAGAGCACATGTGTGCGAGGGGGAGAGGGACAGAGGGAGAGAGAGGGAGAGAGAATCCCAAGCAGGCCCCACACTTTCAACATAGAGCCCGATGTGGGCTCGAACTCAAAAATTGTGAGATCATGACCTGAGCCGAAATAAGAGTCAGACACTTAACTGACTGAGCCACCCAGGTGCCCCTTTCATCCTATTTGGAATTAATTTTTGTATGCAGTATGAAGAAGTGGTCGATTTTTTTTCTGTTGCATATGTATATCCAGTTATTCTAGTACTGGTTGTTGAAACACTTGTTGTTTCCCCTATTTAGTTATCAGGGCAACCTTGTAAAAAGCAAATAAACAACCATAACTCATAAGGGTTTATTTCTGGATTCTTAATTCTATTTCATTATGTATTTATCCTATGACAATATCACATTCTCTTGATTATTGTAAGCTAGTTTTAAAATAGGACAGTCTGAATTCTCCAACTGCAGTTTTTAAAAAATTGTAGCTATTTGGTGTCACTTGTTTTTTCCTGTGAATTTTAGGATAATGTTGTTAGTTTCAGCAAAAATGCCAACTGAGATTTTGATAGGGATTACAATGAATCTGAAAATCAGTTTGGGGAGTATTGCCACGTTACCAATATTAAATTTTCTAGTCCATGATCATGGGATGTCTTTCCATGTATTTCTATCTTTTTAACTTATTTTATCAATGTTTTGTAGTTTTCAGTTTATACTTTCGTTAAATTTATTTCTAAAATATTTATTTTTTGATGTTGTAAATGAAATTATGTTCATAATTTCACTTTTGCAGTGTTCATTGCTTGTGTAGGGAAAGACCGTTGATTTTTGTATACTGGTATTGTAACTTGCAACTTTGCTGAACTTATTTACTCACTTGGTTCTCCTTCCTGCAGATGGCAGATTGTAGGACTTCTAGGCCTCGATAATCACGTGAATCGATTCCTGTAATAAATCTCTCCACATATGTCTATATGTTCAATTGCTATGTTTCTCTGGAGAATTCTGGAAATTAACCAAAGACTTGGAACAATACAGCGAGGGTCTATTTAAGCAATATGGCTGAATATTGGTAAGAACAGATCATTTTGTAGAGTTTTACCTAGCAACACTTTCCATCCCTCTCTCCTGATATCTACGGTAAGCTTGAAAACCAGCAGCCTCACAATTAGTCATGCTGGAAAAGCCAGCAACCTAACAGCCACTGGAGGGGCAAAATGATTCAGAGCTCTCCAAAAAGCCCCATCTCCTGAGATTGTCATTATTTGACTTATGTGGCAGCTCCTCGGAAAACCTCCTGTCACAGCATTCGTCTTTATTTGGTCTGACTCAGAATTTGCTCAATAGGAGTAGTCCTATCCCCAAGGTATTTATTGACATTCCAGAGGTGTTTCTCTAAATGTGTTACTTTTGCGGTAGAAAAGGTCCTTTTTAAAATGTTTGTACAGCATAATTAAGAGTTATTTATAATGGCGATCAGCAATTAAATGATTAAAAACTGTCTCAAGGGACACCTGGGTGGCTCAGTTGGTTAAGTGTCCGACTTTAGCTTATGTCATGACCTTGCCATTTGTGAGTTCAAGCCCCATGTTGGCCTTTGTGCTGGCATCTCGGAGCCTGGAGCCTGCTTCGGATTCTCTGTCTCCCTCTCTCTGCCCCTCTCCCACTTGCTCTGTCTCTCTCTTTCTCTCTCTCTCTCTCTCTCTCTGTCAAAAATAAATAACATTAAAAAATTTAAAAATTGTTTTAAAAGGAATGATATATTAGCAGCATTTAGAACAAGCATTTATTTGTGTGTGTGTATAGTGTGTGTGTATAATGTTAAATAATAATAGGTAATAACTTTACATATGTCTATATAAGTGACAGAGAAACATATCCCAAAATTTTAATAATGGCTGTTTGGGAGAGAGGTGTAATCCATAAATGTGGAACTGTGATGTAAACCTTAATATTTAATTAAAATACGATGAATATATCTAAGATAATTTTACTTCCCAATTCAAAGAATACAGTCTTCTCATACCAGTTAAAAAAAATAAATGTGTTATTAACTTGCCAGCTATCTGTAATCCATAAATGGATTCAGATCACTGTTTGACTGGAATTACTTTGGAAACCTGAGTCAGAGAGAAGGAAAAATAAAGATATTGTCTCTTGACTATTAGGTAAGCATGCCACTTCCTTAGTTGTATTTAGTTGGGTTCAAGAGGCACTAATACCAATTGTCAGAATTACTTTTGCTTTTAGAATCTGCACAGATCCCTGAGAATATGTAATTTCTCCATCGCTTAGCAACTGTTCCATTATTTTCAGGAACTTGTTAAATGAATGAATGCATTTTGATGACAAGACAGCTTTATTCATGCCATGCTCTGGGCCACCATGTAATAATAAGAGATAACAAAATGAAATATTGCAAAGATCACGTCCCTAGTCGCTTCTGCCCACAAAACCAGAAGAGCTAGGTTGAAAAGAAACTTTTTAAACAAACAGACTTCAGAAGCTAATAGAAAAAGCGTGTTGATTCTGAAATAATTATGTTGTTTACACACACTCACGTTTTCTCTTTATCATTTGTTGAAGGACGACCTTTCATGAAAAAAATACAAACAGACTTTCTATGTGGACATCAGTCTTTGACAGTTTCAAAATCTCTGAATCGGCTCTGGTTTCCCTTATACTAATGCATATTATAAACTCAGACCTATGTTGGGAGGTAACTGATAATCAAGGTTTCCGGAATGAACAGCTCAAAGTTTCTTCCCCGAAAGGTTGCACCCTGGAATGACACATCCTACAGTTCTAGTTCCTTTGTAAGAAGCAATGTGTGTGTTAATACCCTTTAAATGCAAATAACTGTTCTAAATAATTATGGCTTAATATATTTAGTTTGGTTTTAACTCTGATAGAGCTCAAGGTGAAATTTTGGTGCCTAAATTTCAATTACACATTTACTTGTCTGGAAAATTTTTATTTTTTCCTAAGCATGTTTAAGGAAACCTATACACACGCAGATAGTGAATAACTTGGCAACAAATGTGAAATGTCAAAAATATACTAGGTTATATAGGATTATGTCACCTAAAATATATACCAGTGAATAATGAGATTTTGAGAACTAAATATATTCTTAGGCTCAAAGTCAAGGAGCAGGGGCAGGACTCTAGGCTCTTCTCTTCAGCCCAGGGAAACTTCAGTACTTACCCAACACAGAACCAACACTGGAAGTCACCATTTCTACTACCGATTCATGCTATTCCAACTCAATGCCTCCCTCTTCCTGCCAGAAACTTTAAGCTCACTAACCAGGGTTAAAATTAATTTTGCGGGTTTTTAAAAGTAAAACTATGCTGTAAAAGTGTAAATAATAGAAAAGTACATGGATTAAAACTTAATATTTCTCTTTGAATCCTCATATATGAAATTTCTATGTGTATGTATAATCCTCCTCTTGGTACTTCAGCAAATAACAAAAATAGACTTTAAGTCGGTGACTCAATTCAATGTAACCATTAAGATCTACACCTTGTGTCTGTAAGCATCACCATTTGGGAAGAAGTTAAGGCAAGCTACAGGGGCGGGGGGCGTACAGGTATATGTGCAATCGCTTTTGTCTTCCGTGAGCTCATAGGCTGTTTTAGGAGATGAAGCATGGATGGGATCACAATAATTTCCAGATGTGTAGTTTGAGAAGTTACATGATTCAGAGAAAAGCAAGTCTATTAATGAATGCTTCATGAAGAAAGTCGAATTTTAGGTGGATGTTGAAAGAAGGGTAGGACTTAGAGAAACAAGGGGAAGAAAGAAAAGTTGGGATTAATTTCAATTGGCACACCACATTCTTCCCAAAAGGATTGTGATGCGGCTGATAATAAGACAAACTACTCACACTTTCTGTGCCTTACTTAGTTTTCTCCTTGGTAAAATGAGATAATAGAAATAGAACCAACTTCATGGAGTTATTGTGAAGAGCAAGTCAATTTCTATATCCACATAGCTTAGAACAAGTACCTGAAGACAGTAAAGGTTCAGTCAATGATTGCTACCTGTGCTTCTATTACATGGGTCTCACAGCACATGGCAAAAGTTTCATTCATTCCTGTTCCTCACCTAGGATAACTATGAGACTGAATTTCGTTTGGGTAGGCATGTGAGGATGAAGGTGATTGCTAACAGAGGGAAAGAGTGAAAATTACAGTCAAGGCAGCCAACTATTTCTCAGAGCCTGAGGCAGGGATTTTTAACTACCACTTAACTTTGTTCTGTTATGGAGCTTGGAACTCAAATAATCCTTAACGAGTCCTGATTTCTCGTAGTTTAAAAGCCATGTCTTTTAGAATTTAGAGTTTGGGGTCATTCCAATTGAATATGCTGATAAGCCTTTTTAGAGTTTTAAAGCACCTGAAGAGAAGCTGGGTTCAGACCCCCGGTGCCCCCGGGGCCTGTGACACCTGAGCTGGTCGTCTGTTGGGACTTCACCCAGTCCCTCCTCCCCCTTCATCCCCATCCCTGGCTCTGTCTCAGTGTCCTTCCTAGTATCATGGTTGCCTCGTTTCTCATTCTGACAAGCCTTTATTCGGATATGTTAATTAAGAGCATAAACTTTGCTGTTCCCATTTTCCTATCGCAGAAGCACCCTTGAGTCAAGGGTGACCTAAAAAGCTCACGATTACTTCTACAAGAGCGTACCAGAAAAATCAATCATCTCCTTCTAAGAGAAATGTACTTGAGTACGGTCACCTATAATGTGAGCAAGGAAACGTTTCTTTAACCAGAAAAACACTAATGATTAAAAGCGGTGGGAGTGGGAGAACTTCTGATCAGTACAGAGGGTGGAAGTGAGTCCAGAGGTAGCAGGTTCTGTCGATAAAATCTGTCCTAAAACAGGCTGCTTACCAAGATATTGTAGCCTCAGTTTGAAAGCAAAAGTTGCATTGTTTGATGTGAATTTTTCTTTCCTTTTCTTTTCTTTTCTTTTCTTTTCTTTTCTTTTCTTTTCTTTTCTTTTCTTTTTTCTTTTCTTTTTTTTTTCCTTTTTGCCTTTACCTCCCTTAAGCCTGTTTTTAAGCCATTTCTACTGTAGGATCCATAGACATACCAAAAATTAATATAAAAGAAATTACCTGTGTCTTCTCAAGCAAATATGCCAGAACTTTGCAGCACCCCCGAAGCCTCTTACGGCCTCCACTCATGATGGCCACTTTCCACCCCCTCTCCACTTTTCTGACTTTTATGGCAATCACTTCCTTGCTTTACTTCATAATTTTATCCCCTAAGTATGACTCTCTAAATACTATGGTTTACTTCTGTGTTTGACATTAAAATAAATTGAATTGCACAACATGTGTTCTTTGCGTCTGGCTTCCTGACCTCCGCATTCATCCATGTTGTTGCGTGTAACTGGGTTGATTACTCATTGCTGTACGGCGTTCCATTGTGTGAATATATCCCAATTAGGTAGCCCTATTCCTGTTGATAGATTTTTGGATTATTTGCAGTTTAGGGCTAACACAAACAATGCTGCTGTGAGCATTCTTGTACATTTCTTCTGTGCGCACGTGCACACATCTTTTGTGGGCATATTCCTAGAGGAGAAATGCTGGATCACAGAACATGCAAACCTTCCACTTCAGTAAATAATACCAGTGGTTTTCCAAAGTGGTTGTCCTGATTTACACTTTCACCCACAGTATTGGACAGTTTTCCTCTTTGCTTTTCAGAGAGGAAAGAAGGCTTTTCGGTATGCTAACGTATACTTCTCTACATGAAATCCATACATTTGGCCATTGCAAAAACAGAGTGAATTTCAGGGTGAGGCTAAGTTCCTACGGATAGTCTGAATGGTGTGCTCAATAAGTGCTCTTGCTCCGGAGTGTGACAAACGTGAGTTCAAATCTTGGCTCTGCCACGTTTTTGCAGTTATATTGGGCCAGGTAGTTAGCATTTTAAATTGTTTTCTTATCTGCAAAAGGGATGAACATGGTATGTAATTCATAGGATTGTGTCGATTTAATGAGATAACACGTTTGAAGTGTCTGGTATATTGTCTGGATATGACTGTTGTTCTTACGTTACGACTACAACTGCTACTCCTACTCTTACTATTGCTTGCATTCAGGACTTTTCTTCTAATCATAGTAGTGAGAAAGATTAGGATGCAGAAAGTTAGACTTGACCATCTGTAGATGTATATATTCCTGTAACATCCAGCACCAGGAAATAGACTCAGAAAAGGAGAATCGAGGAGATGTTTATAAGCCAGGGCTCAGTTTGCTTGAGTGGCATCAGCCGGATTTGTCGGGAGATGACCTCCCAGATTACCCTGAACATTCTACATTTTTTTGGCATCTCAGAGACAAAATAGTTGGAACTTTTAGCTCTCCAGTACCTGGCTAAGGAGCCCAAGTGCTCTGCTGCCCTCGTTCCAGGCACAGCCACCTGGCATGCTCCTGACTTACAAGACCACAGCTGTGGGAGCAGCACGGCAGCCACATCCAGTTGGGCGTCTGTTCATTACCACTCTGGGCTGCAGCTGCCAGGAGCCGCTCCCAGAGCAAGGTGCTGGCCGGCAGCCAGCGATGCTAAGAAACAGGAGTCACTGAGTCCACGACACGGGGTGGAAATTATTGTAAAATATCCTACAGTGAGTGAGCAGGAAGGCTGCCAGTGCAATTCTTCGCTGAGGTTGACTGATCCCACAGCAGCTTCTCCCCAGCACTGGCTTCTTTGTCTGCTCTTCTATGAAGATGCCCAGGAGGCATCATGGAGATTTTGTATTCGCAGGGCTCTGACAGTCCTCTGTGTGAAAGTCTCCTTAGGGTTCCGTGATGCATGGCCTGGATTGGAGCTCCTCAGTGGAGGATGGATGTGACTCCTGTATGGGTCAGGGTCAGAGGTGGAACATGTTCTTGGTCTGAAGGGAGATGTCCAGTTGTGATCTTGACGGGGGAAGGAGATTCGGCGTGGGTTATGGGATCTGGGGACCAATGAGGTGGATCTAGTTATTTAATGACGTCATTGACCTCCTGAGGTCAAGCTCCCACTCCTGACTTCTGTGTTTCAGAGCAGCGATGGGGCAGGAAGGACTCTAAAAGCCGGGAGATCGGGAACTTGAGTCTTGGTTAGCCCAAAATTGGAGGGAGAATACAAATGTGTGCACCACACACGTGCACGCCCACATACATGCACACACTCAGTGACTCCAAATAAGCCAAATGGGGTCTCGTGTTAGAGAGTCTATTCTAACAAATCTTGAAATCACTCGAGGCTACTCATTCTTTCCATGCCACATATCAGATTTTTCCGCTCTCATCACTTGCCTCTTTGAAATGTTCCCCTCCTGTATCTCACCTTCTTCTTACTTTAAATCTTGCTACCTTTATTCCTTTCTTATTGCAAAGATTTCCCACTTCAACTAGTCCTTCATAGACCCGTCAATGTTAACAAAACAGTTCTTTCATCATTTAAGGATGAAAGGCTCGAAAAGGTTGGCATTGACCTGTGCAAAATTCCTCAGCCTGGAATTTAAGGTCCCCTACAGTCCACGAATTTTTGTTCTCATTTCCCACTATTTCTCAACGAGTCCTCTGTTTCAGTCAGACTAGTCGAGTCGTTGTCCCTGTAACAAGCTATACACTGTCTTTCCATGACTAACCCTCTAATGCCATTCTCTTTCTTACCCTCTTCAGTCAAGCTCAGTATTGCCCAAGTGTGCTTTGTGTATCTCCTAGTGTCAACAAAATTAGGTGGTAGCTCAAACTTTAAAAGAATTTAAT
The DNA here is from genome assembly GCF_018350175.1 of Felis catus. Taxonomy (NCBI): domain Eukaryota; kingdom Metazoa; phylum Chordata; class Mammalia; order Carnivora; family Felidae; genus Felis; species Felis catus. The sequence continues at coordinate 112,878,432 of NC_058368.1, forward strand.
ATGTAAATCTTGAATAAATATGTGTTAGGGAATAAAATTATCACATCACACCCATGACTTCATGGATATCATTGTCCAGGGTGGGCTAGAGCAGATAATGCCACCACAGTGTCCCCAGACTGCATATTTACAGGTAATTCACATTATCAGTATATAAACGGAGTAGTCACACACTCTTGGCCAGACTGGTTCAGGAAGGGACACGTGGTTCCGTTCAGTCCAGTGAGAAGAGGTCTGCCAGGGACTTAAAGAAATGTCCTTTAATCTGAAGAGCCAGCCGACAGAAATGCAGCCTCCTCTCTCTCCCTCTTTCTCTCTCTTTCCCTCTCCCGACGTAGAGGCTGCACATAAAAAGACTGGAACTTCCATAATTTCTTGGGTACCATAAGGGAAGGCACCTGAGGACAAAGTCTCCATTGAGGACAAAATTGAGAGCAGTTCAGCAAGGTCTGTATTAAACATTTAACCAATTCCACATGGACTTACCATGAATTTCCATACCATTTAAGCCAGTTTGAGTTGGTGTCTTTGCCACTTCAGTCCACAACATCCTGACCGATTCAGTACCTATGATACAGATTGCTAATGCATCTCCATGCTTCCTCAGATTTTGTGTCTTGCTGGTCATAGTAGAAAAATGGCAGTAATGGTAACAACTGGCATAACTAGATAGTATGGCTCATATTCAGAGTCAGGGGCTCTGGAACCTTTGGCAGCATCAGCTCTACAGAGCTGAGGGGTCAGCCTCTTGGGAACTTGGAATCCATTTGCGGTGAGTGTAACAGTCCAGGATTTTTTGTAGATGATCCATGTCTATGGTTCCATCTTGACAGAACTACATGGAGATTTCATTTCTAGAAGCTGTCATTCATTTAGCAAGTGAAAAATGATGTCGGAGTTAGGATTTTGCTCTTTGTTTTTCTCTTGTGTTGGACCTATTAGCGGTGATTAAAAATCGAAACTTTACAGTGTCAGGGTGAGCCGGTGTTGAGCCTGTAAGTACTAGCGATGGCTGGTATTTGAATGGTTGCACTGGAAGTTAAATCTACTGATGACTGTGGGGCGCCTAGGTGGCTCAGTCGGTTAAGCGTCTGACTTCAGCTCAGGTCATGATCTCACAGTCAATGAGTTTGAGCCCCGCATCGGGTTCTGTGCTGGCAGCTCGGAGCCTGGAGCCTGCTTCAGATTCTGTGTCTCCCTCTCTCTGCCCCTCCCCTGCTCATGCTCTGTCTCCCTCTGTCTCAAAAATAAATAAAAACATTTAAAAAATTCGTTAAAAAAACTACTGACGACTGTGCTCAGGCAAGCCCTGTGGAAAGGCGGATACACACTAACACAACTTCTGTTTTGTTCTGAAGTTCCTGGACTTTCAGATAGAAAGATCTTTGGGGCGCCTGGGTGGCGCAGTCAGTTAAGCGTCCGACTTCAGCCAGGTCACGATCTCGCGGTCCGGGAGTTCGAGCCCCGTGTCGGGCTCTGGGCTGATGGCTCAGAGCCTGGAGCCTGTTTCTGATTCTGTGTCTCCCTCTCTCTCTCTGCCCCTCCCCCGTTCATGCTCTGTCTCTCTCTGTCCCAAAAATAAATAAACGTTGAAAAAAAAATTTAGAAAGATCTTCAACGTGCATTACAAATCAAATATCCTCACCCACAGCATGGCACTCTTTCACAGTCAATCCACCTCCATAAAATAATGAAAATATGCATGTTTTAGGCAAGCCATAAAAGTTTCATTCACATAACAGGTGCTGGTGAGAAAGAAAATGAAGAAGTGGTAAGGCACACATGAGCAAAATGTATCATCTTTTCAGCTCCACAGATAACCTGCTGGCTGGGAATTAGTTTAGCATTCCTGGGCAATAGAAAAAAGAAACCACATTTATCACATTATTTATTTTTATTATTTTTTTTAATGTTTATTTATTTTTGGGAGAAAGGTACAGAGCATGAGCAGGGGAGGGGCAGAGAGAGAGAGGGAGACAGAGTCTGATTTGGGAGCTCCAGGCTCCGAGCTATCAGTACAGAGCCCAATGCAGGGCTCAAACTCATAAACCATGAGATCATGACCTGAGCCAAAGTCAGATGCTCAATGGACTGAGCCACCCAGGCACCCCTATCAAATTATTTAAAATAGCCGTGGTGTGGAAACACCTTTCATGTCCATCCACAGACGAATGGATAAAGAAAATGCGGTATATACCTACAGTAGAATGTTTTTCAGCCTTAAAGAAGGAAATTTGGGGCATCTAGGTGGTTCAGTCAGTTGAGTGTCCAACTTTGGCTCAGTTCATGGTCTCACGGTTCGTGGGTTTGAGCCCTGTGTCAGGCTCTGTCTTGACAGCTCAGAGCCTGGAGTCTGCTTCAGATTCTGTGTCTTTCTCTCTCTATGCCCCTCCCGAGCTTGTGCGCACATTCGCTCACTCACTCGCTCTCTCTCTCTCTGTCTCAAAAATAAACAAATAAACTTAAAAGAAATAGAAGGAAATTCTGCCCTATAAGAAACTGTGGGTGAACCTCGGATTATGCTAAGTGAAATAAGGCCACCTCAGAAAGACAAAACTGCATGATAAGTTACTTACAGTGGTCACAGTCATAGAAACAGAGGATAAAGTGAGCAGGATCCAGGGGCTGGGGATGAGGGAAATGAGATGTAGTTGTTAAACTGTCACTTGTGATAGATGAATCTGCTGTACAACACTGTGTTTGTACTTAACAACACTGTATTGTGCACTTAAAAATCTGTTCAGAGGGTAGTTCTCATATTAAGTGTTTTTAATACAAAACAAAAACAGAGGCAGGAGGCAATGTTTATTACTGTGATTGTGGTGACAGTTTCATGAGAAAATTCCAATCTCTGAACTCATCAAATTGTAGACATTAAATAAGTCCAAAGAGTTTTTGTATAACAATGATACCTCAGTAAAGCTGCCTTTGAAAAAAACTATCATTTATAATCCTGTTTACACATAAACATTTTAGGAGTGTGCACGATTGCTTTTTGTAAATTACAGAATTTTTACATTTAGCTTGTTGTCTATGCAGTTGACACATAGAAAGGTCTGACTAGAACTGGTCATGACTTTTTTTTTTAACTTTATTTTTTATTTTTTTAAATTTACATCCAAATTAGTTAGCATATAGTGAAGCAATGATTTCAGGAGTAGATTCCTTAGTGCCCCTTGCCCATTTAGCCCATCCCCCCTCCCACAACCCCTCCAGTAACCCTCTGTTTGTTCTTCATATTTATGAGTCTTTTCTGTTTTGTCCCCCTCCCTGTTTTTATACTGTTTTTGCTTCCCTTCCCTTACATTCATCTGTTTTGTCTCTTAAAGTCTTCATATGAGTGAAGTCATATGATTTTTCTCTTTCTCTGACTGACTAATTTCACTTAGCGTAATACCCTCCAGTTCCATCCACGTAGTTGCAAATGGCAAGATTTCATTCTTTTTGATTGCCGACTAATACTCCATTGTACATATATACCACATCTTCTTTATCCATTCATCCATCGATGGACATTTGGGCTCTTTCCATACTTGGGCTATTGCTGATAGTGCTGCTATAAACATGGGGGTGCGTGTGTCCCTTCGAAACAGCACACCTGTATCTCTTGGATAAATGCCTAGGAGTGCAATTGCTGGGTCGTAGGGTGGTTCTATTTTTAGTTTTTTGAGGAACCTCCATACTGTTTTCCAGAGTGGCTGCCCCAGCTTGCATTCCCACCAACATGAAAAAGAGATCCTCTTTCTCCGCATCCTCGGCAACATCTGTTGTTGCCTGAGTTGTTAATGTTAGCCATTCTGACAGGTGTCAGGTGGTATCACATTGTGGTTTTGATCCGTATTTCCCTGATGATGAGTGATGTTGAGCATTTATTCATGTGTCGATTGGCCATCTGGATGTCTTCTCTGGAGAAGTGTCTATTCATGTCTTTTGCCCATTTCTTCTCTGGATTATTTGTTTTTATGTGTGTTGAGTTTGATAAGTTCTTTGTAGATTTTGGATACTAACCCTTTATCTGATATGTCATTTGTAAATATCTTCTCCCATTCTGTCAGTTGCCTTTTAGTTTTGCTAATTGTTTCCTTCACTGTGAAGAAGCTTTTATTTTGATGAGGTCCCAGTAGTTCATTTTTGCTTTTGTTTCCCTTGCCTCTGGAGACGTGTTGAGTAAGAAGTTGCTGTGGCCAAGATCAAAGAGGTTTTTGCCTGCTTTCTCCTCAAGGAGTTTGATGGCTTCCTGTCTTACATTGAGGTCTTTCATCCATTTTGAGTTTATTTTTGTGTCTGGTGTAAGAAAGTGGTCCAGGTTCATTCTTCTGCATGTCACTGTCCAGTTTTCCCAGCACCACTTGCTGAAGGACTGTCTTTATTCCATTGGATGTTCTTTCCTGCTTCATCAAAGATTAGTTGGCCATACTTTTGTGGGTCCATTTCTGGGTTCTCTATTCTATTCCATTGATCTGAGTGTCTGTTCTTGTGCCAGTACCATACTGTCTTGATGATTACAGCTTTGTAGTATAGCTTGAAGTCTGGGATTGTGAGGCCTCCTGCTGTGGTTTTCTTTTTCAAGATCGCTTTGGCTATTTGGGGTCTTTTCTGGTTCCATACAAATTTTAGGATTATTTGTTCTAGCTCTGTGAACAATGCTGTGTTACTTTGATAGGAATCACGTTGAATATGTAGATTGCTTTGGGTAGTGTCGACATTTTAACAATATTTGTTCTTCCTATCCAGGATCATGGCATCTTTTTCCATTTCTTTGTGTCTTCTTCAATTTCTTTCATAAGCTTTCTATAGTTTTCAATGTATAGATTTTTCAGCTCTTTGGTTAGATTTATTCCTAGGTATTTTATGGGTTTTTGGGCAACTGTAAATGGGATCGATTCCTTGATTTCTCTTTCTGTTGTTTCATTGTTGGTGCATAGGAATGCAACCGATTTCTGTGCATTGATTTTATATCCTGCAACCTAGCTGAATTCATGAATCAGTTCTAGCAGTTTTTTGGTGGAATCTTTTGGGTTTTCCACATAGAGTATCATGTCATCTGTGAAGAGTGAAAGTTTGACCTCCTCCTGGCTGATGTGGATGCCTTTTATTTCTTTGTGTTGTCTGATTGCAGAGGCTAAGAATTCCAATACTATGTTGAATAACAGTGGCGAGAGTGGACATCCCTGTCTTGTTCCTGACATTAGGGGGAAAGCTGTCAGTTTTTCCCCATTGAGGATGATATTAGCATTGGGTTGTTCATATATGGCTTTTATGATCTGGAGGTATGTTCCTTCTATTCCTGCTTTCTTGAGGGTTTTTATCAAGAAAGGTTGCTGTATATTGTCAAATGCTTTCTCTGCATCTATTGAGAGGATCATATGGTTCTTGTCCTTTCTTTTATTGATGTGATGAATCACGTTAATTGTTTTGTGGATATTGAACCAGCCCTGCATCCCAGGTATAAATCCCACTTGGTCGAGGTGAATAATTTTTTTAATGTATTATTGGATCCGGTTGGCTAATGTCTTGTTGAGGATTTTTGCATCCATGTTCATCAGGAAATTGGTCTATCGTTCTCCTTTTTAGTGGGGTCTCTGTCTGGTTTTGGAATCAAGGTAATGCTGGCTTCAAAGAAAGAGTTTGGAAGTTTTCCTTCCATTTCTATTTTTTGGAACAGTTTCAAGAGAATAGGTGTTAACTCTTCCTTAAATGTTTGGTAGAATTCCCCTGGAAAGCCATCTGGCCCTGGACTCTTGTTTTTTGGCAGATTTTTGATTACTAATTCGATTTCCTCACTGGTTATGGGTCTGTTCAAATTTTCTATTTCTTCCTGTTTCAGTTTTGGTAATATATATGTTTCTAGGAATTTGTCCATTTCTGCCAGATTGACCATTTTATTGGCATATAATTGTTCATAATCTCTTATTATTGTTTTTATTTCTGTTGTGTTGGTTGTGACCTCTCCTCTTTCATTCTTGATTTTACTTATTTGGGTCCTTTCCTTTTCCTTCTTGATCAAACTGGCTAGTGGGTTATCAATTTTGTTAATTCTTTCAAAGAACCAGCTTCTGGTTTCATTGATCTGTTCTACTGTTTTTTTGGTTTCGATAGCATTAATTTCTGCTCTAATCTTTATTATTTCCTATCTTCTGCTAGTTTGGGGTTTTATTTGCTCCTCTTTTTCCAGCTCCTTACGGTGTAAGGTTAGGTTGTATATCTGAGATCTTTCTTCCTTGTTTAGGAAGGCCTGGATTGCTATTTACTTTCCTCTTATGACCGCCTTTGCTGCATCCCAGAAGTTTTGGGTTGTGGTGCTATCATTTTCATGACTTCCATATATTTTTTAATTTCCTCTTTAACTGCTTGGTTAGCCTATTCATTCTTTAGTAGGATTTTCTTCAGTCTCCAAGTATTTGTTACCTTTTGAAATTTTTTCTTGTGGTTGATTTCGAGTTTCATAGCATTGTGGTCTGAAAATATGCACAGTATGATCTCGATCTTTTTGTACTTACTTAGGGCTGATTTGTTTCCCAGTATATGGTCTATTCTGGAGAATGTTCCATGTGCACTGGAGAAGAATGTATATTCTGCTACTTTAAGATGAAATGTTCTGAATATATCTGTTAAGTCCATCTGGTCCAGTGTGTCATTCAAGGCCATTGTTTCCTTGTTGATTTTTTGATTAGATGATCTGTCCATTGCTGTGAGTGGGGTGTTGAAGTCTCCTACTATTATGGTATTACTATCAATGAGTTTCTTTATGTTTGTGATTAATTGATTTATATATTTGGGTGCTCCACATTTGGCACATAAATGTTTACAATTGTTAGGTCTTCTTGGTCTATAGACCCCTTGATTATGATATAATGCCCTTCTGCATCTCTTGATACAGTCTCTATTTTAAAGTCTATATTGTCTGATATAAGTATGGCTACTCCGGCTTTCTTTTGTTGACCATTAGCATGATAGATTGTTCTCTATCCCCTTATTTTCAATCTGTAGGTGTCTTTAGGTCTAAAGTGGGTCTCTTGTAAACAGCATATAGATGGATCTTGTTTTCTTATCCATTCTGTTACCCTATGTCTTTTGATTGGATCACTGAGACCATTGACATTTAGAGTGAGTACTGAAAGATATGAATTTATTGCCATTATGATGCTTGTAGAGTTGGAGTTTCTGGTGGTGTTCTCTGGTCCTTTCTAATGCTTTGTTGCTTTTGCTATTTATATATATATATATTTTTTTTTTCATCTTTTTTCCCCTCAGAGAGTCCCCCTTAAAATTTCTTGCAGGGCTGATTTAGTGGTCACAAACTCTTTTAATTTTTGTTTGTCTGGGACACTTTTTATCTCTCCTTCTATTTTGAATGACAGCCTTGCTGGATAAAGAATTCTTGGCTGCATATTTTTCTGATTCAGCACACTGAAAAAAATATGGAACGCTTCACGAATTTGCGTGTCATCCTTGTGCAGGGGCCATGTTTATCTTCTCTGTAGCGTTCCAAGTTTAGTGTATGTGCTGCCGAAGCGAGCACAAACCAGTCGTGACTCTTAAGGGAAGTGAGTTTTGGTCGTTTGGGAACCCAGGCCCCACTAGAACCCAGGTTCTAGTTCTTTACAGCCCACCAGCCAATGGAGAAAAAGAGAGAGGAACACATACTGGAAGTAAGAGCTGGATTGAAAGCAGCACACATCCCTTCCACTCACTTTCTACTGGCCAGAACTTACTCATAGGACCACATTAGCTTCCTGCTAAGCGTTTTGCCAGGGAAGTAAAGAGCTCATGGATTTTGGTGAGGACCAACTTTCTCTACACAGTTCTGGCTTTCTAAAATGCATCTCTGTATATACAATGGAGTATTCCTTAGCAATCAAACAGAATGAAATCTTGACATTTGCAACTACATGGATGGAACTGGAGGGTATTATGCTAAGTGAAATTCGTCAGTCAGATAAAGACAAAAATCATATGACTTCACTCGTATGAGGACTTTAAGAGACAAAACAGATGAACATAAGGGAAGGGAAACAAAAATAATATAAAAACAGGGAGGGGGACAAAACAGAAGAGGCTCATGAATACGGAGAACAAACTGAGGGTTACTGGAGGAGTTGTGGGAGGGGCGTGGGCTAAATGGGTAAGGGGCACTAAGGAATCTACTCCTAAAATCACTGTTGCACTATATGCTAATTTGGATGTCAATTTTAAAAAATAAAAAAAAAATAAAATGCATCTACACAGTTAACCAAATTAGCAAACCTTTACCTACTCTAGCAAGGCACTGTGCCTGGGGAATCAGAGCCCATCATGTCTGTTCACCATGAGAATGCTCTGGAGACCACAGTACCCTGCTTGCAGTTCCCACCACAAAGTGACAGGAGCCACACACAGCTTCCTTTTTGGAGAATCAGGCCTCAGATGTGATACAGTCCTTGAGTCCTTTGCCTGGGTCACACTTTTCCAATAATAGGAGTTGTTGGGTATCAGGAATACGCATGAGGAGTATGGGAACCCAGTTTATTTTAGAGGAGGAAACACTGGGAAAAGGTATAATGTCTCTGGCATTTTCCTAAGACCTCCCAAGATAATAATAGACTCTGGACAGCCTGCATGTGCCCAGTTTGAAGCCTTCCTGAAGAAACTGTGTTCTGCTTTTCTTTCAAAGTACTTCTTGTCTCAAAGGTGTGTTTCCTTTTGCTGCTTGGAAATGGAAGTCTAAACAAGAAGTGAGAATGGTTTTGCAAGGAAAGGTCAAGGGAGGCAGCAATTGTTGACATGAGATGGAAGCTGAAACAGTAAGAATGCATCTTACCATTCTTTTACTTTGCAGAGCATAATTGAGGCCCCATATGCTACTCTTTGAAAATGGACTTGGTTTTGCCCCAAGGCCACACTTCCCATGAGCAGCTATGTGCTCCTGACAGCCACCTTTGGCTCAAGAGCTCCCCAAAGGGTTTGCTGGACTTTTTCCTTTGACTTTGTGGCAGTCTCAGACACTGCTACCTGACCTTTTCTCCTCTCTCTCACCAGGGGTCTGACTTGCATCACAGTCTGATTGCTTGCCCAGCCTCTGGCTTCTTCCTTATTCCCTTTTCCTAAGAAAGTCCCCACACCCCCTTGGTGGCATCTTCTTGGGAGGACCAGACTGACACGAAAGTTCATGCTTAATATTACTTTGTTGACTATTATTTGCAAGGAAAACACATACAAAACATGTGTATACCACAAATTTCCACAAAGGTCACTTCTAGTAAATCTTCCTTTAAAAGTCCTATGAATTAAGAAGGAAATGAATAATCAAGAACTCGTGAAGGGGAGTGTGGGATAGATCATGAGGTTTGGGGCACTATTAAATGGTATTTGGCTAGGAAACAGGAGCCTTATCTCTTGAGGTCCTTAAAAGCAGACTACATACAGGGGCACCTGGGTGGCTCATTTGGTTAAGCCTCTGACTTCAGCTCTGGTCGTGATTTCACAGTCTATGAGTTTGAGCCCTGCGTCAGACTCTGTGCTGACAGTTCAGAGCCTGTAGTCTGCTTCGGATTCTGTGTCTCCCTCTCTCTGCCCCCTTCCCTGCATGTGGTCTCTCTGTGTTTCAAAAACAAATAAACATTTAAAAAATTTTTTAAAAAAAAGAGCAGAGTACATATAGGAAACAAGTAGGTAATAATGTACTACTTTAATGTTTATTATGTTTATTATTGGCTGGGCTGGCCTGTGCCAGGCTTAAGCACCCAACCTAGCCTAAGAGCCTGATAGACAGTACAAAATCTTTAGGTCAAACTTAAATTCCTGAATCTGTCCACCCTCCAGCCAGACACATGTGGCAGCAGACAAGGAAGCAAGAGTAACCAAATCCATGTGTTTGAAGAAAAGAGAAAGCAAAATGGCTGAGCCTCCTTCCCCATGAGCATAGACTCTGCCTTGCTTCACCACCTGAGCCACAGGCTTAGGAGGAACAAAAGGGCATCCTAGAAATTCACACTGACCCTGCCAACCAGTGAACAGGCCCAGAGTCTTGGAAACCAATCCAATCTGATTACTGTTCCCTCTTCTCACGGGAAGACAGGAGGAGAATAGGGAGGGGCAAGTAATACTCTCCCTCCTCAGAGAGTATACTTAGATCCTTACTGAAATGTACATTGGTCAGCTAAGAGCTGATTGTGTGTATGCATATGTGTGTAAGGGGTTTTATGGGAGGCAGTCTCTTCCCTTAAGGAGAGAAAATTTGAATTGGGAAGCAAATACTTACAGAGCTATCAGATAACAATTCCATGCTCATCTCTGTGGTGGTTCTGAGCAGTGGGGTGTGTGGGAATAGTGTGGGCTGGGCTCACCAGCCTGAACTTCTACGAAGAGTCAGGCCTGAGCCAGACCCCGGAAGTTACACTAGGGTCAGAGAGACGGGAGGAGAGGCAATGGTTAAGGGCTCAGGTTGTGGCCTCAGACCTGGTTTAAAATCCTGGTTCCACATCTTGTTAGGTTTTGACAGGTTCCTAAATCTTTCTGAGCCTTGATTTCTTTATCTATAAAATAGAAATAGTAATCTTAAATGCCAGGCTGTTGCAAAGATTGAGATGAAACATGGAAAGTGCCCAACCTAGTGGTAGATGGCTTTTGCCATGATGGGTGGAGGGGGGACCCATCTCAACAGAGAGGAGCAGCAGTAGCAGAGGTGTATGTGGGGGAACAGGAGGAGGCCAACTGGCCAGGGAGAAGAATGCACTTTGCAAGGTCATGGGGGGTCAGGCTGGCTGATGTGACGGGCCTAGGAAAAACAGGCACGGAAGACTGGCTGTTAGTCAAAGTTCGTGCAGAAAGAAATAAGGAGAGAGAGGTTTTCCAGTAGCGAGTGGCATGTGGGGGGTTGAGTGTTTAAGTACTTGAACCTCTGGGAGCAGTGAAAGAGTAAAAATGTTCCCATGGTCTGTTTTGTCAGAAAGGAGGCTGCATTCTTTCTCCTCTATGGATTCCCGCATGCAGGATCTACAGCATGGAGGAGAGAAGCATGCGTTTTCTCATCTCAGACAATCCAGAATGCTATCAAGCAAACTTGCAAGAAAGCCGAGGGGAGAGATTGCCTGTTGTAGTACCAGTTGCTCGCAGAATTGTGTTAATATTCCATAGCTACAGCTGCATTTGCAAAGAAGATATGTAAGAAAATTAAATGCACGAGGACAATGTGGAGTCTTACCGAAAAAGTTATTTCTCAAAAATGTGCAATTTACATTTTTTTAATCAATTACAACAAACCCAGATAAAAGGCACTTGGCTTCTACTTTGAATTCCACCCTAATTACAAAATGACTAATCTATTTACTGAGCTCTTTAATCTTTCCCATATTTCCATCTTCTCCCTGTCTGTTGAGTCAAATAGACATCCAAGCCTGTTTGGTTCTTGGACCTACACAGATGTGATTTTCTATGCCATTTTCACATTAAGTTAAATACTCCTTTACAGGCTTTTTCCTCCATTCGTTTAATCTTGACCTCTTCCGAGAGTCAACATGCATGGTTATCTGTTTTTATTAAGACATTTTGTTCTGTCCTGGAAAATAAAAACTGCATGTGATGTAGCCAATTGGGGTTTTAATCACAGCAAAAATGACAGCAGGATTAAAGACTCACAGCTTGATTTAAACAGCCTTGTGACTACCCCCCTCCCCCCGCCCCCATCCCAATTCATTCCAGACAAGAAACACAGGCAGTACAGTTGGCCAGCCCCACATTGTTTCACTAAGCATTAGTTTCCTATTGCCTTGGTTCTATTCTACTGGAGAGAGTAAGATCTTTAGGTCTTATGACTTCTGTGTTTTCCAGTATATTCTGGCTTAGTCCAATTGTAAGTCAACTTGAAGGCCATTTTTGTGGCTAAGCTTGAGAGACAGCTTTTTTTCCTGCCTCTCCCAGGCTAATGCCCCAATAATGCTCCCTGCTCCACAACCAAGGATGCTTCTGAGCCAAGGGAATAAGGGGTGGCTCATGGATGAGCCTTTTTGTTCATGGATGCTCATGGATGGCTTAACAGAGACATCAAGATTGAGGCAGAGTATCACATGAAGAGTGTTGTTAAGGTCTATCCACATGCATCAGAATGGTTTATTCAGTATTGTTTAATAATTTGCTTTTCAATTGCTGATGAGGAAGGAAGGAGCTGTACATGCTGGAACTTTGTGATTGCTATAAGGAAAGGAGTGCAAAACTTGATCTGGTTGCTAACTGTGCCCAAGGCTTTTTGTGGCTTCTCTGAGCTATGGCACAGGCTTACGAAGGGCTTTCCGCAGCCTCAGAAGCCCTTGGCAGAGAAAATCCATGCCCAGGTACAGCTACGTGGTAGGAGAGGAAAAGAAATGCAGAGAATACAGGACATCAGAATAAGAATAATAAGGGAGAGAAGGGAGAAAAAGATTCATGTTTTAGGGCAGGATGAGGAAGGGACATTCAGTGATGTCCACAGCTGCAGCCTTAACACGTCTCTTTTCCTAAACCAAATGGCCATGAGGACCTATGCCGTGGATTTTCCAGGAAAGTTCTGATTTCAAATCATTGCTCTAATTGTCAGACTGTGGGTCTTAAATGTAGATTCAGAAAAAAGGTCATCATAAGGAAAGTACATGAAAATAAACAAGTTACATAGACCCTGCAGGCATATTTAACGATCAACTTCTTGTCCTGCTGAACATATTGAGCCTATTATTGAGAGCGAGTGAGTTATATATCTTCCAATGGACAGTATTAGCTCTGGGGATTTCTTCTCTGAATTAATTACAGTGGGCAGGGATTTCTTGGAACTAGTGCTCTATTTTGTTTTTCTTAGGGACTGTGTATGTGAGCCTCATTTAGTTGGCATTTCTATCAGTTTATACTTTTTTTTTCCTTTTTTTATTTTTATTTTTTTTTATTTTTTATTTTTATTTTTTCAATATATGAAGTTTATTGTCAAATTGGTTTCCATACAACACCCAGTGCTCATCCTAAAAGGTGCCCTCCTCAATACCCATCACCCACCCTCCCCTCCCTCCCACCCCCCATCAACACTCAGTTTGTTCTCAGTTTTTAAGAGTCTCTTATGCTTTGGCTGTCTTCCACTCTAACCTCTTTTTTTTTTTTTCCTTCCCCTCCCCCATGGGTTTCTGTTAAGTTTCTCATGATCCACATAAGAGTGAAAACATATGGTATCTGTCTTTCTCAGTATGGCTTATTTCACTTAGCATCACACTCTCCAGTTCCATCCATGTTGCTACAAAGGGCCATATTTCATTCTTTCTCATTGCCACATAGTACTCCATTGTGTATATCAACCACAATTTCTTTATCCATTCATCAGTTGATGGACATTTAGGCTCTTTCCATACTTTGGCTATTGTTGAAAGTGCTGCTATAAACATTAGCGTACAAGTGGGTTGGCATTTCTAAAATGTGTTTCAAGTATGAGAAGTCAGACCTCTCATAGAAGGCAATGGTATTTAGTCATTAGCACTTTGGGTTCTCATTTTAATCCAGTGGATGGCATTTAAGGAATAACATTGAAACAAAATTAGAAAATGAATACATGTTTATTGTAGAACATTTTCAATATACAGAAAAGCTAAGAGGAGAAAATCAATATTGCCAGTAGCCCACTCAGGAATAACGATTGCTCACATCTTGAACTTTTGCTTGTGGCCATCTAGCCATTTCTCCAGATTGTATGTGACAGAGGGAGCGTGTGTACATGTGTATTTCCATGTGTCTATGTGTCTGTGCATACTTCTACAGCTGTAAAAGTTGGGCTCACAACCTACATACTATTGTTTTGTGGGCCTTTTTTTTTCCCACTAAGAACTGTCATGATTTTATTTCCATATCATTAACTTGGTTTCTACAGCATATTTTTAAAAATATTTAGTTATTTTTGAGAAAGAGAGAATGAAAGTGGGGAAAAGGCAGAGAGAGAGAGAGAGAGACAGAGAGAGAGACAGAGAGAGACAGAGAATCCACAGGATCCGTGCTGTCAGCGCAGAGCCAGATGCAGGGCTCGAACTCACAAAACTATGAGATCATGACCTGAGCTGAAATCAAGAGCTGGATGCTTAACCTACTGAGCCACCCAGGCCCCCCCCCACCCCCACAGCGTAGTTTTAATAGCTGCATTTTATTTTATCATATGCCTATACTATAAGTGATTGCAGCAGTTCTCTGTTATTTGACATTAGGTAATTCCCAGATTTTTGTTTAAAAAATAATATTTTATGGGGCACCTGGGTGGCTCAGTCACTTAAGCGTCCGACTTGGCCTCATGTCATGATCTCGTGGTTCTTGAGTTCAAGTCCCATATTGGGCTCTGTGCTGACAGCTCAGAGCCTAGACCCTGCTTCAGATTCTTTGTCTCCCTCTCTCTCTGCCCTTCCCTCACTCATAGTCCGTCCCTCTCTGTCTCTTAAAAATGAATAGACGTTAAAACAAATTTTTTTAAATAAAAAAATAAAAAATACCTATTTTTTATTTTTTATATTTTATTTTTAATATAATTTAATGTCACATTGGTTTCCATACAACACCCATTGCTCATCCCAACAAGTGCTTTTAAATATCCCAGTTCATCAATGTGAGGTCATGATTATGATGATTTCCTTAGATAAAATGCCTCCAGTTGGACTCTCTGGGTCCTGAGCATTTTAGCGGCTTCTAATATATTGTCCAATTACCCTCCAGGAAGAGAACTGAACTTGAGTTTCAGACTCACAAGCAGTGTGAATATTTACTGACACTGCGTATTGACCATTGGTATGTTTTCGTGTCTCTATTGGAATCATATTCATTTAGCCATACCGCAGGATTATAAAATAATAACAGTCATACACTGGGCCCTTCCTAAGGCCAGACCCTATACCAAGCATTTCACACATGAATAGCCCCCTTAAAATTCCCATCCACCTTTGGAGATGGTGTTATCAATATCCCTATCTTTTAAAGATAGGAAGAATTGTTAAGTAACTTGCTTAAACTCCCACAGCTAGTAAGTGACAGATTTGAAACTGGGATTGTCTGGGGGCACCTGGGTGGCTCAGTCAGTTAAACTCTGACTCTTGGCTTCGGCTCAGGTCATGACCTCACGGTTTGTGAGTTTGAGCCCTGCATCGGGTTCTGTGCTGACAGCACAGAATCTGCTTCGGATTCTCTCTCTCCCTTTCTCTGCCCCTCTGCTGTTTGTTCTCACTTTCTCAAAAATAAACAAATGAAAATTAAAAAACAAAACAAAACTGGGAATATCTGATTTCAAAGCTTGAGATTTTGCTGACAAAATTATCCTGCTCCAGTAGGAGATAAATCCCAGGAGTTTCAGGTTTTAGATGCTACATAAACTATCTTAGGCTGGTTTCCCAGAAAGGGACTCTGAGACTTGGAGATTTGCATGCAGGAGGATTACTGGGGAGAGCTCTTGGGCATAGTCCCTTTGGGTGCAGGACAGAGGCACAGCAGGAAAATGGGAAGAGGGAGAGGTTAAACAGCAAAGCAGTGTGACAAAGGCCTCAGTTGATGCCGCAGTGAATTCTGGAGCCAGGGTGCTGGCAGAGGGGGTTGCTTCAGAGTGTCCTGAGCTGGGGTGAGAAGGCCAGAGCTGTGTAATCCTGTTACTCAACATAGACCTGCCCACATAGCAGCTTGACCTTAAGTGAGGTAGCTCCATTTGGCCAAAGGCGATTCTCAGGGAGACTCAGCTGTGAGATGAACAGGAGACAGGAGATACTCCTGAAAACTGGGGGAATGAGTGGGAGTCTGGGCAGCACTCTACACCTCCACTAACTACTCAAAAACAGCTGGCTGTTCAGGGGACTGACCTGATGAATCTAGCACAGGCCCAAATTCTTGCCTGTCTCTAGTCCCTTTGGGGAAAAATATAGTTTTCCAGGAAGTTTTGCCACTTTTTTTGGGACTAGTCTAGAAAGGTCATTGTCTCAGGTCTGTTCAGTCTGTTCAGGGAAGGGGAGAAAGAATTGAGGCTGTGGCCAAAGGGAACCCAACAGGTCATTGTGCATTAGCTGGTGATGTCATAAAAGGCCTTGTAGAAGACAATTTTGGTGCTCTGTGCCAGTACCCCTCTTTTACTTCAGGAATCACCCTACCCCTGTTCTGAGTCTATGTGGTTCCATGAGGCTAATCCTCTCCTCAGCCCTAGGAATGGGTACAGGACCAGATACTTCCAGCTTCCAATGATTGGTGAAAGGATAGACAGGTGACTTCTCCAAGCCAATGAGATTCAGGCCTGGGATTTTGGTTAGAATTTTGGGGAAAGAGATTCTCTGTCTACCAGAGTTACTCCAGCCTGGTCTTTGCCTCTACTTGGAGAGAACTCACTTGGAGAAAAATAGAGGAAAAAAGACACGCAGAGGTAGAGAAAGACAGAAGCAAAGAGACACAGAGATGGAGGGGGACTGATTTCGGTAGCATGGTTTCAGTACTTGAATTCAAACAAGCCTGAGGTTACACCTTCCTTATCACAATTCTTCAGACTTTTCATTTACCTGAGCAAATAATTTCCTTTCTCTCCCTCTTGAGAGTGTTTTACTTGGGGGCGCCAGAGTGGCTCAGTCGGTTAAGTGTCTGACTTAGGCTCAGGTCACGGTCTCATGGTTCATGAGTTTGAGCCCCACATCAGGCCTGATGCTGTTAACTCAGAGCCTGAAGCCTGCTTCAGATTGTGTTTCCCTCTCGCTCTACTCCTCACTTGTGCTCTGTCTCTCTCTCTTTCTCTGTCTCTCAAAAAATGAATAAACATTTAAAAATTTAAAAAAAAAATGTTTTACTTGGGTTAAGGACTTTGCTCATGACAGAGTTCTTAGGACAACAAAGATAACTGAAGAGCTTAGAGCACAGCAAACAGGACCTGTTGGCCACCAGCAGCAGTTGAGAGGGGTTTAAGTATTCCTGACCAACATGGAACTCTATACTGAGGACCAGAGAGGGAACAGGGCTAACCCAGGGTCACACAGATACTGGATAATCCAGACAGAGGACATGCCTCTCCAAATGCAGAGAAGGGGCTAAATGTATACTGGCCTTCTCAAAAAAAAAAAACATTTATCCAATAAATAACATGGGTATTGATCGCTGGTGGGGTGAGATGGACTCTGTGATGTGCTGTGAAAAATACAAAGTTGAATTAGTCATGAACTCTGGCCTCAGGGGACTGCTGTCAAAGTTTTTTCTTCAACTTGATATACTCGAGGTAGAATTGATAAAATTCAGTGATGTAAAAGAGGGAAGGAAAGGGATGACTGAATTAAGAATGACTTTAGCCCAAATGATTGATTGAGGTGAGGAAAAGAGAATCTGATGACCTAAATTTTAGCTAACTGCGGTTCAATCCTTGTGGTAGACCTATGGATTATGCACTTTTCTTTTTCCTTCCTCCTCTCCGTTTGCCCCTCACCGTTCCTCCCTCCCATCTCCTTTCCTTCTCCCCTCCCTCCCTCCCTCTTCCTTTCTTCCTTACTTCCTTTTTTCCTTCCTCCTTCCATTCATTCTTTTTCTTTGTTTCTTTGTTTCTTTTCTTCCTTTCAGACTAAAGTAAATATTCATGAAATTAGAGGGGCCAGGATTATGAGTGCAACATGTGGCAATGGAATGACGGTGTCATAAAACCACCACTGGGTTATATCCCGGGAAGAAAATAGTATGTATGTGCCCTGATGCAAAATTATTTATGTTTGCTTTCCCACCACTTGCTGTTCTAAGTGGGAGATATACTTAATGTGTCAAAGATTATTTTCCTTAATATATGCCTCCCTATCTGCCAGATTCTCTTCCATTTCCTCTCCATTTTCTCTGCTGTGTCTTATTACATGCCAAAACTTGATAAGAAATTAAAATAAAATGTACAAGTTGTATCTAAATAAACTTAAATGTTGTGTTCATTTTTTCTCATTTCCTAAATTGTCCAATTTTATCAGACAATGACCTCAATCTGGCCTAGAATAATAAAGGCAATTATCAGCTACTCTACTGCATGAATAAGCCCTAGTTTTACTTTGCCAAGCATCCCATTTAAGTATTTGCTGGATTCTTCCATTTTCTTTCTTTATGTCAGAATCAAGCAAGCCAAGTTAGCCCCACTGCTGACTGGAAGATAAGAGTCAAACAAGGAAAACAGACTCGTAGACAATGAATTTTCCCTAAACTAGAACAACCCATTCTGATCAGAGAAGATGAGCATCACTTAACATTTGACAAACCACTTGCCACGGAATGTATCACCATGGCAACCCAGGGTTGCAGAGCACAAAACTTCTGAAGCAGCCCCATTTCGTGGTCATTGGTCACATCCTGTGCCATATGACACTTATTGAATGCCTACTGTGTGCACAGCATGTGGTGAACCTCCTCGTGACTGAGAAGAATCTGGACAAAAACCAACCACCCTTTCCAATTCAAAATATAATTCGGGAATAAGATAGAGAAGAAATAGAGTTCCATTCCAATGTCCAGAGACTATACGGGAATCCACCTGGAATGAAGCAACACACATCAGGCTTAATCCTAGTGCTCCTGGCGGGCCTGCTTGGGCTTACTCTGTAGGAGTGAACACGGATGCAGATACATGTCCAGCTGATGACACAGCCGGAGACAACACCGTAGAGAAAACCAAGTGAAAAGCATCCTTCCAAGTCAGAGCTATTCACAGATAGACCTCAACTAATCTGTCATTTGACTATGGAATTGGAAAGGATCTTTATTTTTTAAAAATTTTTTTCAACGTTTTTATTTATTTTTGGGACAGAGAGAGACAGAGCATGAACGGGGGAGGGGCAGAGAGAGAGGGAGACACAGAATCGGAAACAGGCTCCAGGCTCCCAGCCATCACCCCAGAGCCTGACGCGGGGCTCGAACTCACGGACTGCGAGATCGTAACCTGGCTGAAGTCGGACGCTTAACCGACTGCGCCACCCAGGCGCCCCTGGAAAGGATCTTTAAATTGGACTGATTTCCAGGAACCTACAAAAGCTGGAAGAGAACAGGATTTATACTTGGTAAATAATAACCCTAAATTCAGAGAAATATAGAAAACTTACTGGTCATCAGAAACCCCCAACAGGAGTTCTAGCCCTGTGAGAGCCTTGCCAAATACAGATATTCAAAGTTTATTGAGGATTCACTATCAGCCTGGCACTCTCCAAAAACTTTATACAAGTTATCTCAGCCCATTCAAACTCTATGATATAATTTGAAATTAATCCCATTCTACAGAAGGGAAAACTGAGGCACAGCAAGGTTAATTAACGGACCAGGGCCATAGCTATGAGATGGTAGAACCAAAGAGTTAAGACTCCAGAGTTTATTTTCCTGTCAGCTCCACTTTGCTGCTTTAATCCCCAGCTTCTTTACCTGGTTAGGAAAACTGGAAAACTTTGTTTATGGACTGTATGGCCCACACAGAAACACCTTCCCTGGGATACCCTTTAATAATGTTCCCTCTGCTTTGCCAGACTATAAATGAAAGAACAACCTAGGTGGACCATGGCCTTGTATCATTTGTGGAAATGTGGTAAAAGGTATTTGTTCCTTGCTATTCACAAATGTTTAATGTTTATTTAATTTTGAGAGAAAGAGAGAGAGAGAACATGGGGGGGGGAGGGGCAGAGAGAGAGGGAGACACAGAACCGAAGCAGGCTCTAGGCTCTGAGCTGTCAGCACGGAGCCCAACGCAGGACTCAAACCCACGAACTGTGAGATTATGACCTGAGCCGAAGTCGGACACTCAACCAACTGAGCCACCCAGGCACCCCCATCTACTAATTAATCTAGTATAGGGATTGAGCAGGTCTTTTCTAAATAGTTTCACAAGTTAATTTGCAGGCAGTATGCTGTTGTAGTAAAGGTCACGGTCCCAGGAGTCGTTCTGCCTCTGGTAAGTACCAGCTCTAGCTGTTACTGCTAATCTACCTGGCCATCCATTTTTTATCTGTAAAATAGAGATAATCAGAGTTCCCATTTCACATGTTGTGAAAAGTAAAATAAAGTACTTAGAAGTGTGCTGGGCATAGGAGAAGCCCTCAGTAATCATCAGCTTGTAGGATTATTGCTCAGCTTGCTGTTTTCAGAAAGTAAATGCAGTTCCAAAATCTCTTACCTAGACCTCTTACAGTCAGGCGTGCTGTGGAATTCAGAATTTGGGAGATTTTAGAAAGGTGCCCGCGTATCTATACTGGGCAAGCGCTGTGATGTACTTTCTTCGTGGGTCTGGGACAGCACACCGTAATGCAATGCAGGAGTATTTCTGTAGCAAAGTGCATGTCTTTTTATTCTTGGGGGATGGGTGGAGGTGATATGAGGCCTCATGTCAGTTTTGCGGCCATGTGAGCTTGCCTGACACTCCAAATAAGTAAGTAAACAGGCTCATTTTCAGAGCTTGTCGCATTGTAGAATTGTGGAGGAGAGCTGTAGACCTTAATACAGGACCAGAGTTTCACCAGGCAGCCAGTCCTCTCCGGGTCTCAGCCGCCTCCCCGCTACGAGGGATCTGTCTTCAGTGCTTCCAGGGCTCTTTATCTCTGAAGGCCCGCCTGCAGAAAGGACCCCTTTCTGTCATCTCCTGTTGATTCTGTAGGCCTGACCGGTTGCCTTCTTCCCCACCAGAGTGGCACCCCATTCAGCTGCCTGGAATCTCACCTGTCAGGCAGCCAGCTGCTCTGACATGTTGCTGGGGTTTTCCACTCTCTCTGTTTCCCCAGTGTCTGCGCTGCTTGGCAGGGGCCGCCATTACGGCCCTCCTGGTTGCTCATCCCACCTTGGCCATCTCCCATATGCTGCTGGGTCCGCCTCCCTCCAGTGCCTTTCGCATCATGCCGTTGCATTCAGCAGAGTCCTAGCTTGCCAGCCAGCACCTAAATGTCCTCTGAACCTCCTCTCAGCTCCCCCTTTCAGCCTCACCTACCCTTGTTCTACCACACCCGAGGACCCCCTGTTTTGTCACACACCCATGCAGCTGTCTCTCTGCTTTGGTGTCCCCACTAGATTTCCCCTCTCCATCTCCATCTTTTGAAATATCACCTTCTGTGGATGAGGCCAGTTGCTGCTGCTTTCTTTTTTAAAAATTTTTTCCCTCCTGTTTATTTGTTTATTTATTTTGAGAGAGAGAGAGAGAACACGAGCCAGGGAAGCGTAGCAGAGCCTGACACGGGACTTGATCCCACAACGCTGGGATCATGACATGAGCGGAAATCAAGAGTCAGACACTCAACCCACTGAGCCACCCAGGCACCTCGCTGCTGCTTTCTTGAAGACTGCTTTGATTGTTCCCACAGAAAGTATTCCTCTCCTCACCTGCTGTCCATCCTTGGTTGCTTCCCTCATACTCCAGCTCCTCCCTTCATGGTGTCTATTTGTGAGGAGGTTGCATAACATCACGGTCATGAGTGCAGACCCGCATCCAAATCCTGCCTCTCGAATTTGCAAACGCGGCTTCGTTATAAGCTTGGGGCCCTCATCTGTCAAACAGGGAACTCAAATTCCTTCCCTCATCTGGTTGTTTTTAGCACCTCACTGGTTTGCTTTATATAAAAGAAACCATTTAGCATAGTGCCTTGGGGACAGTGAGCGCTCGACAAATGTTTGATACTATTTTCACTGTTTTCATTATCTTACGCACTATACCATGAGCTCCCCAGTGGAAGAAATGTGGGTGGCTCGTTGTTCAAATCCCCCGCACAGTGTTTTTCACACTTTCCCACACCACGGATGCAGTCAACGTTTGTCAAGTGGAATTCTTAAACCTTTGTATTCTGATATTTAAGTTTGCCAACCGCACTTTTTGGAGTGAAGGTCTCTGAACCTCGAAAGAATGAAAAGGTATAGCCAAAGTAAGAAGATCGGGCTCACATATATAGTTGTGTTTTTTGTTTTTTGTTTTTTTTTTTTTAATACACAAGAGTCAGAAGGGAATAGATCCATTTCTTTGAATAGTTCAGCCTAAATAAAATCTGGAAAAGTCCCTCTCCATCTACTGAGGAGATCTCCATACTACTGAGTATGATCTCCACACTACTACTGAGGAATAGTAGAATGAGAAGCCCTTGAGCCTTCTCATTCATTCAGAAGGAATGAATGAGAAATAAATCAGTCTGAGGAATGAGAGAAGGGCCGCCCGGCAGAGGCGGTAGGAAGCTTCATTCATTAAGGTCTGCGAAGCCCCCAGGACTAGGTCAATAACGGGGTTCGCTTTGAGCCCTGTGAAACCTTGTGCACAATCGCACTGTGTAATCCCGCCGACCCTTTGGCCTTCTGACAGGTCTGCTGTCAATCCAGCCGGTGTTTCAGGTATTTCCCTTCATCCCGAAGCTGCTCCCCCAGGTTCAAGGGAGCCAAGGCAGCCGAGGAGATAAAAGCCTTCCCTTTCAGTCGAATCGGATGCGTGACTGACCTCTGCCATAGCCCTGTAGTATCTGATCACATTACCCCCGACAGTGCCTGGGGGCGAGGCAGCTGGGGAGATGAGACAGAGGTGTAGCAGGGACCAGAACGGGAAAATGGCATTTAATCTGAGTTATCAGATTCAAAGGGAAATGCGCCCATCCCAAGTACAGGGCTTTCAGGCGTGCGGCCCGGCTGTATTGTGAACCCAGTGGTAGATGGAGCAGAGAGTGTGTGTCTTCCTTCACGTCCAGTCTTGCAGATCGGTGGACCCTGCCAGGACCCCCTCCGGCTTCTAAGCTCGCAATAGCGGGGGCCCCAAAATGCCATCCTCAGTGTGGATGGCTTTTGCCGGGTGTTCTGTCCACTCATAATCTGTTCCTGACAGCACGGCAGTTTCTTCTGGGGAATTACTGCATTCCACAGTGGGCAGTCATGATGTGGTGTTAAACCCAGGGCCCGCGTTCTCCCATTTTGCAGCTGGACGTTCCAAGCCGAGCCCTTGAGCCTTCACTCTGATATTGCAGGCCTCCCCATGGTCTTCCAGGAAATTCTCTATCAGCTGAAGTTTGCCAGAGTCGGTTTCCGCAGCCTTTAATCAAAGAAACAAGACTTTTCACCTTGGCCTTTCTACACACGCTACTTTCATTCCTTCTAGTCCTCCTTCCCCAGAAAGCTTCTAGGCCTAAGGGAGCACTCCCAGAAGCAGAAAGAAACAACCCCTCCTCCCCCCATGAGCAAGTATCCTGGGAAGCCGGCTGTGGAAGCAAGCCTGGGCCTGCCGGAGGTCTCTGAAGCAGCTCAGGCTGGCTGGCCCCTCGTGGGAATGTGCAGGCTGAGCCGGCAGGCTCACGGAAGGCTCGCCAAGCTAAGCCTCCCGCCTGAGTTTATGCTGTTAGGTTGAAAGTCTTTTCTAACATTTACTGATACGTTTTCAATTTCCGCGTCAGGCTATAATGCAGTTGTGCCCTCACCACCCACTTCTTGGCGCACAGGGACATTTTGATTTTGTATTCATTCCTGTGCCGAGTGACTAGGTGCTTTCTAGCATTCTCCCCCTCTCCGTGTCCTCAGTTTTGCAGGGTTACCTCTCATTTCTGACCATTAAATGTGTGTCTGCACGCTAGATGCGTCTTCCAATCTTCCGCTGGCTTAGAACCCAGAAAATCAAGTCCGTTAAAACCAGTGTAAAACAAGAGGGAGGAGGGCCTTCGCTGTGAGTAGAATGACGAGTCTCAGGGAGAAGGAGTGCCAGACTCAAAATGATGACACGGGTACATTATTTATTTACCTCCTGCATGCTTGTGCTTTCTGTATGTTTCTTTTTCTGTTTTTAATTTAAATTCAAGTTAGTTAACATCCAGCGTGTAGTCTTGGCTTCAGGAGTAGAACCCAGTGATTCATCTCTTACAGATGACACCCAGTGCTCATCCCAAAAAGCGCCCTCCTGCATGCCCATCTGTAGTGTTTCATCTTAGATGCCAAGGGATCAGAGGGCAGGGTTCTTAGGAAATCCACTACGCTTTGCCACAGAGTATTATCACTGGTGCTGCTCTTGAAGCTTTGCGTCTTTATGGTATGGAGCCCTCTTACTCCTGGTCTCTTTGTTCATTCCCAGCTCTGTGAGAGAGCCAGGGCCGTCACCCTCATGTAGGAGAGAGGAGACGGAGAGTAGACATTAAATGGCTATTCAGAGTCATAAATCTGGTCTTGTCACAGGTGAAGCTTAAAGCCCCAGATTATGACTCCTGCCACCTATTACATTGTGGGCTTTTAAATGTATATAGTAGTTTATTGATTTTTTTCTGAATATAAAATTAATGCACTTATAAGCAAAAGTCTAAATAGGAAAGTAAAAATTACGTAAGATCCCACCACCCAGAAATGACTATTTGTCCTTCTTCCATCACTTGGCTCTATTTTCTTGGTCTTTAATATTACTGGAATTATACGTGTGTGCAGATTTTTATCCTGACTTTTGTTGTTTGTTTTTCTTAAGCTTAGATCAAAAGAGCATTTTTCCACGCTATTACAATCTTTGAAAATATAACTGTAAGGTGCTGCAGTGACCTTATGTCATATGCATATTCCATAAATTATTTAATCAGTGCCCTATTATTTGACATATGAATGATATTTTACCGTAATAAATAACAATAGGGTAAAAACCTTTATATATAAATTGTCCCTTACATTTAGGAGTTTTTTCTTAGGACATATTCCTATGGGGCTGCAGAGTCAAAGTCGTTACGATTGCTAAGGCACTTGACATTTCTTAAATATTAAATCTCCCCATTAAATTCAAGCGAAATCAGGCTGTAAGAGAACATCTCGATAGTAAGCAGCAGAGTCCGTTCCAATGGAAATTCTCTTTTAGAAGAGACAGGAACATGTTCAATGGATAGTGACTTTGTCTCACCAATTAGACCCTCCATGGAGATTGGTAATAATTTCCTTAATGGGCTTTGCCATCTTCTGCCCTCTGTCCCTGTTCTAAGGTCACACTGTCAATTCCCAAACGTCACCATCCTGAGGGTATGAAGGGGGTGTGAGAGGACAGGCTGAGGGGTGGAAAGCCAGCGAAGAGGCTGCTGTACTTACTCAGCGCCTCCTTTCCTTTGCGTCTCCTCCGTCTGCCCAGCACACTCGGAAGAGCCTTTGTTTGGGTACTCCAGCTTGCCCTTCAAATATCGGTTCATTCTGGGAAGTGTGCCCTGTCCTCCCTTCCCACGCAGCCTCACTGTTATCACGGCTGCTTAGTGGTCGTATCTATCACACTTGCAACTCTATGTTGATTCGAATTGGTTAGTGTCTGCCTCACCGACTCCATTGTGAAGCCCAGTCACAGATGATTTGTGCATGTGATGCATGTTATGTCTTTAGTGCTGGCGTATAGAGGTTGGCCAAATATTTGTTGAGTTAATAAATGAATGAAGGGATAGATGACCGAAGACAGTGCTGTGTAAGTACTGAATGGATGAGGTCAGGGGTCAGGGGAAGGTAGCGGCAGGGAGGTGAGTGTGGCCATAAAAGGTCAGTATGAAGGATCCTTATGGGCATGGAAATGCTCCCTATCTTGACTGTCTCCGTGTTGCTGTCCTGGTGTGGTAAGCTGTGAGTAGAGTGGGTAAAACGTGCACAGAATCTCCCTGTGTGATTTCTTAGAACTCACGTGACTCTACAGTTACCTCAAAATGAAATTTAACAAACAGAAGTAACGTTCGTTCTGGCCAAGTTGGCTTAAAATCCTGTTTTGTTCACGGAGTTCAAAGGTGAGGCAAACTCCAAACTCTTTACTGGGGCTGCTGGTGGAATTCTCAACTACGTGATGCACACAAGAACAGTGAAATAGCTCTGCAGATCTGCGCACCCCTCCTCTAAATGCTTGACAGGAGAAAACCCAGATGTGCAGTTTCTGAGACATAGAGGTGGTATCACGTTTGGATGAAATGTTTAAGAGCCGTATTTTGTGGGGAGTGAAAGGTGGTTCTTTAGAAGATGTGATACCCTCTGTAGTCATGGTCTGGCTTTGCTGGCATTATAAGGTAGGAGTACAACATTCAGACCTATTTATGAATAACCTGGAGGAAAATATCTTCTCATGCTTTTTTTTTTTTTCAGCAGAAACTTCTAAATTGATGATGAAAGGGACTGTTACTAGGCTCTGGTCAGAATGTTGCCTGGGACCCACAAAAGCAAGGGTATTTTCTGATGGTTTATAGAGCTGAGAGAAAAGAACTTCCAAGATGTCAGTGCAAGCTAGGCTCTGTTCCATAGGGAGGGAAGTAGTTATTGCAAAAATCCGTTATTTAGTAAGAAAACTATGTTGAAACAGATAAAATAGGGAGCAAGACATTATCAATGTTACGGTCGTAGGTAGAGATTGTCTTTTTTTTAATTTATTTTTTTTTAATTTACATCCAAATTAGTTAGCATATAGTGCAACAATGATTTCTCACTCATATGAGGACTTTAAGAGAGAAAACAGATGAACATAAAGGAAGGGAAACAAAAATAATATAAAAACAGGGAGGGGGACAAAACGTAAGAGTCTCTTAAATATGGAGAACAAACAGTGTTACTGGAGGGGTTGTTGCAGGGGGGATGGGCTAAATGGGTAAGGGGCATTAAGGAATCTACTCCTGAGATTTTGTCTTTTGATCTTTCTTTAAAAGCATTATATATTTTTTCTATTTATTTTTCTATTATATTTGTTTATTTATTATGATCTTCCTTTTTTAGTGTTTATATTTATAATTGAGAGAGAGAGAGAGAGAGAGAGCAGGGGAGGGGCAGAGAGAGAGGGAGACACAGAATCTTAAGCAGACTCCAGGCTCTGAATTGTCAGCATAGAGCCCAACATGGGGCTCGAACCCATGAAACATGAGATCATGACCTGAGCCGAAGTCAGACGCTCAACTGACCAAGCTACCCAGGCGCCCATATTATGATCTTTTGTTAACACCATAATAGACTTTTCTTTCACCTTAAGTTTGTTGTATTAATTGTGAGAGAATTGCTTTAAAATTTGGTCAGTATCTGGTTAGTATACATTGCGAATGTTTTGTTTTTTTTTTTCTAGAGGACAGAGAAAATTTTGTTTTCAGTTCTTATAAACTGCATTTTAAAAGAAAAAATGGTTTGTGTGTTTCTTATAGAGTTCTTTGAGTACTTCTTTTGATTTCTCTCCCTACTCATACCCTGCCTCTTCCCTTCTCTTATTTTCTCTGATTACTATCCTCCCATAGAATTTGCAGGACAAAATAACTCTGCAATTACATGTTGTAACTGCTCAATAATTGCAAGCACAGTGCTTGAATGCTTCACACAATGGGATGGTACAAAAACAGGACCCCTTCAGATAATCTCTGCTGGAGATATTTATTATCAGACAGATGTGAATACAGTCATCTGGAAAGTTTATAAATTAATTCAAAGGATGTTGAGTGAGAGCGGCCTAAGTCTCATGGTCCACAAATCCGCAAGCAAATGAGAATGATAAAATACAAAACACACGGAGGCAGCATTTGATTGATGCTGACATGAAAGAAGGTTTGGGGGAAGGAGGCTGAAGGGCACCGGGTAAGGCCAAGTCTTGTTGGGCAATCCGACTACTAAGAACTAGGAGGGAGTAAACAGCCTACTCAATTAAGGGCTGGTGGAAACCAATCAGCTGCTGTCTGAGCACATTTGCAAAGGCAGTCATAAAACAATAGAGATGTGTAGAGAGAGGGGCATGGATTTTCTAGTAGGAGAAACAACAAGAAAAAGAGAGATGACAGTTGGCAAATATTTTCCTGCAAACGTGTTCTTTGAGACTAATGGATAATGTGTTAGTCTTGCTAAAGCTGAGGTCTAGGTGAATGTTATTTTCCTCACATAATGAGGTGCCTTAAAAGATGTGACTGAAAAACAAATGTCACTAAGACAAGAACTTGAAAAACTTGAGGTGGGAAAGACTTCAGAAACAAGTTCTCTACATTTTCTTGAAAATCTCCTAAATTAAGTAGTAATTACAATAAGGCCACGATATCGTATATTTAGAATGACTATAGGTCAAGGAAATTTTCCACTGTGAGGGACAGGAAAGGAAATGAAGAAAAATAAACAAAGCCTAAGGAGACCTATGGCAGAATCTATGAAAGGAGACACCCTACAAACATATGCTATCTGCTACAGACAAACATCAGATTCATAAGTATAAATAGGTTGAAAGTAAAAGGATGGAAAAAAGATATACCATGAAAGCAGTAACCACAATAGAACTAGAATGGCTATACTAATATCAGAAAAAAAGAAAGAAAAAACACACTTTCATACAAAAATTGTTAGTAGAGACAAGGAGGACACTTTACAAATGGTAGAAGAATCAATGCATCAAGAAGATGTAATCCTTATGAACATATATGCACATAACAACAGAGCCCCATGAAGCAAAAGTGAATAGAATTGAAGGGAGAAATAGAGAAATATTGAAGACTTCAATACCTCATTTCAATAATGGATAGAATAACTACACAGAAGACCAACAAGGAAACGTATGACTTGAACAACACTATAAAGCAACTGGACCTCGCAGGTGTCCATAGAACACTCTACCCAGTGGTAACAGAAAACACATTCTGATGGAGCGCCCATGGTGCTTCTCCAGAGCACTGGAGCACATTGCTCCTCAATAACCAGTGGGTTATTGAGTGATTAAGCAACATACTCCTCAACAACCAGTGGGTCAAAGAAAAAATGAAATTAGACAATACTTTGAGATGAATACAAAGGAAAACTACAACACACCAAAACTTACAGGATGCAGCTAAAGCAGTATTTAGGAGGGGATTTGTAGCTGTTGATGACTATATTAAAAAAAATAGAATAAAGATCTCAAATCAGTAACCTTACCTTTCATCCTCAGAAACTAGAAAATGAGGAACAAATGTTAAACCCAAAGCAACAAGGATGACAGTAATGAAGATTGAAACAGAAACAGATTAAATGGCAAATCAAAACACACTATAGGAAGTGATGCATTAAACACAGTGGAGGGTCTTTGTGTTCTGGTCACTGTGCTGGGTATAGCTAATAGCATGTCTGTCTCATCTCCTTGACTGTGGGTTCCTTACAGGAAAGAGTTTGAGTGAAGTGCCTTTGTGGTCTCTACAGTGCTTGGTGGGTAGCCCTCAATGACATTGGTTGAATGTGGCCCAAGCGACTGAATAACTAGTACCATCGGCATGCCACACTTCCATTCACAACACTCAGAGGTGCCTACACTCAGTTATGGCTCTTTGGGTCATAATGGCAATAGCTAGAAACTATTGAATAGTTTCTATGCGCCGGGCTCTACTTGTCACTCAGGTTCACAGTAATTTTTCAAAAGGTAGGAGTTATCAGCCCTTTTATAAAGGAGGAAGCTGAACGTTGAGTTACTGTAGGGCACACATAATAATGTACTTTTGAGATGAGTTTTGAACTGAAGCCTGCAGGACTCCTCCCACCACACCCTGGTGCACTAAAGTTAAAGCCTCACTTGCACTTGGAAAGACCGTTTTGTGAAAACACTGTAATAAGGAATTCATGTCCCCAATGTGTTGAATTAAATGACCTCTGAAAACAGCTGACCAGGTAGGCACAGCTGTCCAAGAGGGATGCCTGGGAATGTCCTTTTACAGCAGCTGCTGTCTTTCATGGACAGTGAGCTTTCAGATCTCAATGCTGAGAGCTATGAAGACCTTCTCAAATTGATTTTTTTTCCCTAGAATGGCTCTTGTACCCTTTAGAAACCCAAGCTTATTTTTTGATTGAACTAGACTCTAGTAATTCCAGACTAAATGGATTTCAGAAGATCTGAAAGGCTGAACTATTTGAAAAATATGCAGCCTACATGTGGCCACAGAGGGAATCTTCCTCTTAAGCCAACTGCACTCCAAATATTGAAATGTCATTTTCACAGCTAATACAGTTTTTCCAGATGGATTATTTTTCAGAATTGGTTGACATTAGCAGAAATATAAGTTCTTGTTATTAAAAAAAAACCACATTTCTTTGGGTTTGAAATGAACAGGTTTTAGGAAGAATATTCTGTGAGTGGAAATGTGAATTAAAATATCTCCAATGTAATTTTTCCCTGATGTAGTTTTCCCCAGGGATGTTATCAGCAATGCACTGAGATTCTGTTGAATAAGGAAAGGAGCTACCTTATAATGCTTAGTAATCTCCCCAGGGTTAATCCCATAAGGGACAGTCAGTACATTCATTTTGGCCACAGTATATGATAGTCATCTGAAGTAAGCAACCTTTCTACACAGAAGGCAAATTTGATAGCTAATTCTGGACTTTATCTTAGTGAGCTCTCATATTGTGGGGCTCTACAATCTAATTATCAAGTGTCCATGTTGCAAAGTTTCATTTTTAACTTCTTAATCAAGGCATGTCATGTATATGGTTAGGTGTATAAATCTTCAGTGGGCAACTCAATAAATACTTACAAATGAATCTATCTGTGGAGCCACCATCGAGATCAAGATGTAGAACATTCCCAGCACCCCTGAAATCAGCTTCTTTGTGCTCATTTTTAGCCAACCACCTCTTCAGAGGTCACCATATTCTAACTTCTATTACTAGATATTTATTTTGCAATTACTTGAGCTTTGTAACCATGGAGCCAGGCAGTATATACTCTTTTGTTTCTGGTTTCTTTTGTTCAGTATCATTTCTGTGAGGTTCATCCCTGTTGCCTGTAGTGGTTCACCCTTTTCTGTTCTGTGTACTATTCCATCATACCACGTGTCCTTTTAAGGATCGTTGCCAGACGACCATAAATTCACTTACTGTGGTATGCAAAGAACCTGTGTATCACTGCAAGAAGAAGATAACTTAAATAGAAAATATCATATGATCGGATACCCTCCTATCCAGAGAGAACTGCCATCATCTATCCAGAAAATGCTCATCTCACATAGGTGGACAGTCAGCCCTTTGTAGGGTCCAGGCAATGTCACACATCAGACAGCTGCCTGCACAATGGTTTGCAGAATTTGGGGCTTCCTAATAGGAGGTGGTAGTGTTAATTGATGAGCATGGAAGAAAATATTACCTGTCGGATTCAAAATCAGTAAATCCTATTTAATAATATAAATACCATGACATTTTCAAGAAGAGGGAGTTACTGGGGGCGGTACACCTGGGACAGGCGTTGATGATACTGAAGCCTGAATCACGATGGCACCCAGTACAGAGAGCTACATGACGCGTGTAAGGACTATGGAGAAAGCAGCTCTACAAGGCAGTGCTCACCACGGACACAAGAGAGAGGTACAGAGTAAGACAGGCGAGGAGCTTTCATGGAATAGAACCTGAGACTAAGGGTGATTTTATGTAGAAATACAATAGTGCTGAGTATCTAAGACATATCACAGTCACAGGAGGGTGGAGGTGAATAGAGAAAGAGGAGCATAGATCATCTTCTAGCATTTAGGGCTGTTTTACGATCTTGTGGGGGGTTGGTGAGACATGCTGGGGTCAATTCAGCATAAAGTATTCAAAGGTCCAGCCCTTAGTGCATGGCCAACCGTCCAAATTGTCATGATAACTAGAAGCAGGGGCGCATTTGATAGACTAGTAAGAAAGAAGAACGTTAGAGGATTTGTGCATTATGAAAGGAAGAGTGTGATGCAATAGCATGATGTTGTTTACTCACGCCTTTCATCCCAATATTATCAATAAAATAAATGTTTATCGATAAAATACTGTTTATTGTTCATTCATTCATTCATTCATTCAGCTGCTTTTGTTGAGCTCCTACCACGTGCCAGGATATGGGAAGAGACTGCCAGGCAACCATTGCCCATGGTCAATAGCAGCACCCAAATCAGCATCTTAGCCGTTTTCCAAGGACATTTTATCCCACGGGTGTTTTTGCTGCCTCTACTTTCAAGTCTGTGTCTACATTCACAGCGTTCTTTTTGCCTTTGACATTTGCACTTCTTGACTCAGTGCTTTAGTAACTCTCCATGCCCTTTAGATATCCTGCAGCTAATAACTATGCTGCTGGCTTAGGAACAAAAATGAACCTGGAGTTGGGAACTCCTGGAGAACTATGAACCAAAAGCTCCTATATCCTGACTCTGCATTTTTTGAGCATGGTTTATAAAGGAACGGCCTCGGGGTTTGCTTAAGTGTTGAGGGAGGAGAAAAGGAGGCATCCGCCTGAACACTGGGGTGTCTGTAATGAAGCCCTTCGCTATCAGAGACCCCTATTACAAGAGAGGAGTTTGGTTTTCTCAGATGGCCTGAGAAACTTTTACCTATTCTTCACGTTGCCTGATGCCATTAAGAGGCCTAATTCTGAGGCTGCATTGGGCTCCTTATGCATGAGAATGAGGACCCGAGGAGGAGAACAATAGAGAAAACGGATCAAGAAAACAAATCTGGAAGGAAAGTATTTGACCCTAGCTGAGGTTACGGTATTACAGCATGCCTGCTGTTTGTTGAGCACTTACTATCAGACCCCATGCTCCTCCCAAGCATGCACTATCTCAGTTAAGCTTCCTGACAGTCCCACGGGCACCTACTGTTAATTTTATCGTATTAAAGAAGAGGAGACTGAAGATCAGATACTTTCTCTAGATCACAGAGCTGGTAAGCAGCAGGTCTGGGATTTGAACTGTGGCCCAAGTGACCCCAGAAACTGTGATTTTAACCAGGTGGCATGCTGCCCCTCCCCCCTCTCTCTGGTTGAGACAAAGGAAGAGGTAAACGATAGAGTGGTTTTCACTGGGAGATGAAGATGCTCAGAGGCAGGGGTACCTGCAGGTCCAGAGATGGAGAAACAAAGGGACAGGTCCTCAGCTTTTATGAGACCAAGTTCTCCACCAACCTGAGAATGCCCCAGTGCACTGGTAGCTCTGTACTTGGGGCATATCGCTGCTAAACCTGGATACGTCCTCAGAAGGACCCTTGATTTTCTCCTGTTTATTCATCAACCGCTCTGAAGCTAAACAAAGACCTTCCTTCACTACTGGAAAAGCTCATGAAACTTCCAGGAGCTCCCTCATTTGAGACGTCTCATCTGCCGCTCACCATACCGCTGTGAATTACCGACTACCATGTAATCACTCTGTTTTCACAGACAAGGAGCTTGAGTCACAGGACACCCCTTAGAAGCTGGACGGCTGGCTGGCTCCCTGCCCCATCCCAGTCCCTCTAGGCTGGCTCCCTGCCCCATCCCAGTCCCTCTAGGCTGGCTCCCTGCCCCATCCCAGTCCCTCTAGGCTGGCTCCCTGCCCTATCCCAGTCCCTCTAGGCTGGCTCCCTGCCCCATCCCATTCCCTCTAGGCTGGCTCCCTGCCCCATCCCAGTCCCTCTAGGCTGGCTCCCTGCCCCATCCCAGTCCCTCTAGGCTGGCTCGCTTGTTTGAGCTTCCGTCTGTGTAACTCTAGACCAAAGAGCCAGAGCCAATTCCTGTCTGAATGTAAATCAAATTCCAGAAGGTTCACAGGATTTTTTTATTCTTTCCTTTTCTTGGTTTCTTTCTCTTCTCCTCCTCCACCCTTCTCTCCTCCTCTCTCTCTCTCTCTCTCTCTCTCTCTCTCTCTCTCTCTCTCTCTCTTTTTGTTCTTAAGGAAACAAATGTATGTATTCAGTCACTGGAGTCCTTCCTCCTCTAGAGCCAGCTCCACAGCTGTTTCTGGGAGTTGAGTGAGCGGCAGCTCTCCTGGACCCACTGAAGCCTCTGGGACGGACAGGGCTGTGAGGAGCCCCCTCAGTGATTCTAGAATCGTAAAGAAGAACTTCACACCTTTGACAACTGGCTCCAACCATGTGAGCTGGGCTCCAGGTACGTCCTATCTCCTCATAAGCACGAATTCGTTATTAGGCAGGTGTTATGCTGTGTGCCAGGGATTTATAGTTAGGGTCTGTTCTTATCTTCACGGAGATCATAGCTAAGGTGAGTGAGGTGTATGTGAGGGATAAACATGTTAACAAACTACCCATAATACGTTACAATTAAGCATGAAACCAGCAGTGGCTGGGTGGCTCAGTTGGTTAAGCGACTGGCTCTTGGTTTCTGCTCAGACCTCACGGTTTCGTGGGTTTGAGCTTCGCATCAGGGTTTTGTGCTGCCAGTGTGGAGCCTGCTTGGGACTGTCTCTCTCCCTCTCTCTCTCTCTGCCCCTCCTCCGCTCATGCTGTTTCTGTCTCTCTCAAAATAAATAAACTTAAAGGCATGAAACCAACTGCATAAATAATGTGCTGCAGGATTGATGAGGAAGAAGGAGTCAGTTGTGCTTTTGGGTAAGGAGAAGGAGCGAGGCTGGTTGGAAGTGGGCTTTGGGACTTGAGGAGCGTTTGTATCAGGCATCATAAACAAACTGAGAAAACATTCTGTGGCTTTCATTGCTTCCTGAAAGCATTATTCATTTACGTGTTGACTCAGTAAACATTTGCTGCCTGGGCCAGGCCCTGGCTAGTCCCTGAGGATGCAGGAATGAGCAAGAACGTCCATCTCCCTGCCCTGTGGAAGATGAAAGTCTCACGGAGAGGGACAAAAGCCAATCGGCTCCTTACCCAGTGATTTATTTGCTAACAGTCATGAGAAGTACAAGTTGAAGGGTGCCTCGAAAGGGGTCTGAACTTGTCTCTAGGAAGTGAGAGGCCGTTAGGATAGGCTCTTTTAAGGAAGGGATGTTTTAAGTTGGGATGCAGAAGATGATTAGGATTTAGTTAAGGGAACAGGATAAGCATCCCTGACATAGGGAGTTGTTACGGGCTGAATTGTGTACCCCTGAAATTCCTTTGTTGAAGGCTTAAGCCCCCAGTACCTCAGAATGTGGCTGTGTTTGGACATAGGGCCTCTATAGGAGTGATTAGGTTAAAATGAAGCTGTTGGAGCGAGCGCTGATTTCATTTGACTGGTGTCATCACGAGAGAAAATTAGGATATACGGACAGATAGCAGGCTTGCAGGTGCACAGAGGGAAGACCATGAGACCACACAGCAAGAAGACGGCCATTTGCAAGCCAAGGAGAGGCCTAAAAGGAAATAAACTCTGCTCACACCTTGATCTTGGACTTCTAGCCTCCAGAACTGCGAGACAATACATTTCTGTTGTTTAAGCCACCCAGTGTGTGGTATTTTGTTATGGCTGTCCTAACAAGTACACAGTGGCATAGCGTGCTGAGACCCTTGGGTATGGAGGTGCTATTGCGGTAGGGTCCCCATCTAAGGAAAGAGAAAAATAACCTCAAGGCAACCTTGCTCTTCGCTTACTCGACAACATCCCTCACGACCTTGTACCATGAGACCACTTAATCAGACTACATGTTTGGATGTTACCGTATATGGGAGACAAAGAAGGAAAAAAAATACATTAAAAAACTAGGCCACGTGGCGTTCGGGGCTCAGTTCTTCGGCTAAGAACCCAACGGAGCGGTGTCGGCAGGAATGAAGTTGCTTCCTGGAAAGAAAAGCCTCGGTGTCATGACTCTTCTGTGGCAGGATCCTGCTACGCTATGGTTGCGTACTGGAGAGGTGGCAGGTGTGGCTGGTGCCACTCTTGCTGTTTGACCCGGTTAAGTCTATCCCCTGTCCCTGAAAGTAGGTGTTCTCTCCCGGAAGACAAAGGTCCTGGGCTGATGGACATCCTTGAGGTTCCTCCTGTGTCTGTGATGCTGTATGTTCAATGCATTGAAACTTTATAATCCCAGAGC
This sequence comes from Felis catus, assembly GCF_018350175.1. Taxonomy (NCBI): domain Eukaryota; kingdom Metazoa; phylum Chordata; class Mammalia; order Carnivora; family Felidae; genus Felis; species Felis catus. Next base: position 112,914,014 of record NC_058368.1, read on the forward strand.
ACTAGGGAGTAAATGGACAAAGTGATTATTTGCAAATAATTCAAAAAAGCTCACAACACTTTGAAAAAAATTCTTTTTTGCCCCCCTAGTTTAAATGTATAATTGACAAATAAAAATAAATACATTTAAAGTGTACAGTATGATGATTTGATACACATATACTTTGTGAGATGATTACCACAGTCAGGTTAATGATTATAGCCATCATCTCACATAGTTACATTTTGTGTGTGTGTTAAAAACGCTTAAGATGGGGCACCTGGGTGGTTGAGTGTCCAACTTTAGCTCAAGTCAAGATTTCATGGTTTGTGAGTTTGAGCCCTACATTGGGCTCTGTGCTGCTGACAGCTCAGAGCCTGGAGCCTGCTTCAGATTCTGTGTCTCTTTCTGTCTGCTCCTCCCCCACTCATGCTCTGTCTCTCAAAATAAAAATAGGGGCGCCTGGGTGGCTCAGTCAGCTAAGCGTCTGACTTTGGCTCAGGTCATGATCTCAGTTTGTGGGTTCGAGCCCCGCATCGGGCTCTGTGCTGACAGCTTAGAGCCTGGAGCCTGCTTCGAATTCTCCCTCTCTGTTCCTCCCCCACTCATGCTCTGTCTCTCTGTCTCTCTCTCTCTCCTTCAAAAATAAATAAAAACATTAATAAAAAAATAAAAATAAACATTAAAAAAAATTTTAATTACAAAAAATAAATACAAACACTGAAGATCTACTGTCTTAGCAAATTACGCTATTATTAACCATAGTTACCATGCTGTACATTATTTTCCCAGAACTTACTCATTTTATAACTGAAGGCTTGTATCCATTCACCAAAATCTCTCCATTTTCCCCAACCTGCAACCCCTGGTATTGTTCTATTCTCTACTCTCTGTGAACTTGGCATTTCTTTTCCTTTATTTTACACATGTAAGTGAGATCATGCAATATTTGTTTTTCTCTGTCTGGCTTATTTCATTTAGCATAATGTCCTCTAAAGCTCATCTATTTTTTTGCAAGTGCCGATCATGGCTAAAAAATATCCCATCATATATATCTATATAGATATATATATGTATATATGTACACATATATGATGGAATACTGTTCACCATATGTATATATATATATATATATATATATATATATATATATACACACACACACACACATATATATCAGTATATATAGGCATCTATATGTATGAGAGTATACGTATGCCACATCTTCTTTATCCATTCACCCATCTATAGACACTTAAGGTTTTTTCCATATCTTGGCTATTGTGAATAATGTTGCAGTGAACATTGGAGTGCACATATCTCTTTGAGATATTGTTTTTCATTTTCTTTAGAAATACACCCAGAAGTGGGATTGGTAGTTCTGTTTTTAATTTTTTGAGGAAGCTCCATATTGTTTTCCAGAAAGGCTGAACCAATTTACTTTCATATCAACATTGCAAAAGGTTTCCCTTTTCTCCACCTCCTTGAAAAGATTTATCTCTTGTCTTTTTCCTAAAAGCCATCCTAAGGAGTATGAGCTGTTAGCTCCTGGGGGTTTTGATTTGCATTTCCCTGGTGATTAGTGATGTTGAGTACCTTTTTATGTACCTATTGGCCATTTGTATGTCTTTTTTTTTAAATGTTTATTTATTTTGAGAGAGAGAGAAAACACATGAGTGGGGGAGGAGCAGAGAGAGGGCAAGAGGGTGAGAATCCCAAGCAGGTTCCCTGCTCTCAGTGTAGAGCCCAACATGGGGCCCGATCCCATGAACCGTGAGATCATGACCTGAGTCAAAATCAAGAGTCAGACACATAAGTGACTGAGCCACTCAGGCACCCCCATTTGTATGTCATCTTTGGAAAAATGTCTTTTCAGTCTTTTGCCCATTTTTAATTAGATTATTTGTATGTTGCTATTGAGTTGTATAGGTTTGTTATATCTTTTGCATATTAGCCCATCGTGAGATATATGGTTTGTAGATTTTTTTTCCTGATCCATAGTTTGCCTTTTCATTTTATTGATTATTTCCTTTGCCATTCATGAGAATTTTAGTTTGGTGTAGTCCCATTCACTTTTCCCTTGGTTGCATGTGCCTTTGGTGTGATATCCAAAAAGTCACTGCCAAGAGCAATGCCAAGGAGCATTTTTCCCGATGTTTTCTTCTAAGAGTTTTTAATTTCAGGTCTTATATTTAAATCTTTAATCCATTTAAAATTAATTTTTGTGAGAGGTATAAGATAGGGGTCCGATTTCATTTTTTTGGCATGTGGATATCCAGGTTTCTTGGCACCACCTGTTGAAGAGACTAGAGACTGTCCTTTCTCTATTGTATGTTCTTTTCACCCCTATCCAAGATTCGTTCACTGTATATGTGCAGGTTTTTTCTGGGATCTCTGTTCCATCGACCTATGTGTCTGTTTTCATGCCAATAATATACCATTTTGGTTGCTATATAGCTTCATAATATAGTTTGAAATTAGAAAATGTGATACCTCCAACTTTGCTTTGACAATTCAGAATCTTTTGTGGTTCCATAAAAAAATTTTTTTTTGCTTTGTTCATCATAAGCCAATATCTTTTTTTCTTATTAAGTTTTTTATGTTAATTCCAGTACTGTTAACATACAGTGTTACATCAGTTTCAGTTGTATAATACAGTGACTCAGTAATTCTAAGCATTATGCTGTACTCATTATGGTAACTGTACTCTTACCTTACTCTTACTCCATCACCTATTTTACTCATCCCCCCAACCCATCTCCCCTCTGGTAACTATCATTTTGTTCTCGAGAGTTAAGAGTCTGTTTCTCAGGGGCACCTGGGTGGTTCGGTCAGTTAAACGTCTGACTTCGGCTCAGGTCATGATCTCCCGGTTCATGGGTTCAAGCCCCACATCGGGCTCTGTGCTGACAGCTGAGAGCCTGGAGCCTGTTTCAGATTCTGTGTCTCCCTCTCTCTCTGCCCCTCCCCTGCTCGTGCTTTGTCTCTCTCTGTCTCTCAACAATAAATAAATGTTAAAAAAATAAAAAAAAAAACAAATGCAGTGGATTTCTGTGCCTTGATTTTGTATCCAGCAGCTTCACTGAATTCGTTTATCAATTCTAGGAGTTTTTTGGTGCAGTGTTTAGAGTTTTCTCTATATCATATCATGTCACCTGCAAATAGTGAAAGTTTTACTTCTTCCTTACCAATTTGGATATCCTTTATTTCTTTTTGTTGTCTGATTGCTGAGGCTAGGACTTCCAGTACTGTGTTAAATAATAGTGGTGAGAATGTACATCCCTGTCTTGTTCCTGTCCTTTGGGGAAAAGCTCTTAGTTTTTCCCCATTAAGGATGATGTTTGCTGTGGGCTTTTCATATAAGGCCTTTATTATGTTGAGCTATGTTCTCTCTAAACCCATTTTGTTGAGGGTTTTTATCATGACTGGATGTGTTGTAGTTTGTCAAATGCATTTTTCTTTTGTGTGTGTATGTGTGTGCTTTTATGTATGCATATTAGACTTTGTTTATTCTTTTTTACATTTTCTTTTATTTATTTGTTTGTTTGTTTGTTTTTAATGTTACATAAAACACCCATTGCTCCTCCCAACAAGTGCTGTCCTCAATGCCCATCACCCATTGTCTCCTCTCAAATGCCTTTTTCTAAAGGTAGTTTTTTTTTTCCCTATATCCGTGAAAATACCATTGGAATTTGATAGAGATTGAACTGAATCTTTATATTGCTTTGAGTAGTGTGGACATTTTAACAGTATTAATTATTTTAGTCCATGATAATGGGAATACCTATTTATATCTTCTTCAGTTTCTTTCATTAATGTCTTAGTAGTTTTCAGTACATAGGTACCTCCTTGGTGAGAGAAAATTTATGCCTGGGTGTTTTATTGTATTTTCTATTGTTAACTTTCAAAATAAAAATCAGTTATTTTGCCAGCAAAAAATAGGTTTATTGGGAATAACAGAGACTTGTAGTTCAGGACACGCAGGCTATGACAAAACCATAGGCAAGTCTAACACAAAGGAGAGGAATATTATTTTTTGGAGAAGAAGGAGGAAATTGGGAGGGGTTGTTTTGAATGAAAGTCCATTTGAGAATCATAGGAGTTCAGAGTGATGGTGGGTTTCTTGTGGGGTAAGTTGCAGGCATGATTGATTTCTTGTAGGAGATTCAAGGTACATCTTATCTTGTTGGAACCTGTAATTGATCATTCTTTCCTGTTGATGATTCCTCTGTTAGGGTCTGTAAGTGACAATTCTTCCTGTAACTGACTTTGAGCTGTACCAGTTCCCCCTTCTAGTTTCCCACATACACTTCAGTGAGGATTCTCTTTATTTATTTTCACAGTATTAGTGTAAATTGGATTATTTTCCTAATTTCTCTTTCCGGAGAAATTCGCTGTTAGTGTATAGAATTGCAGCTGATTTGTGTATGTTGGTTTTGCATCCTGCAGCCTTACTAAATTCAACTTCTTTTAACCATTTTTTCGAGGAGCCTTTAGGGTTTTCTTTACATAAGATCATGCTGTCTACAAAGGTAATTTTACTTGTTTCAACCTAATTTGGATGGCTTTTACTTCTTTTTCTTACCTGCTTGCTCTATTTTGGACTTCCAGTACCATGGTGAATAGAAGTGGCAAGAGTAGTCGTCTTTGTCCTGGTGCTGATTTTAGAAGAAAAGATTTTAGCCTTTTACCATTGAGTGTGACTTTAACTGTCAGCGTTTTATATATTGCCTTTATTATGTTGCAGTGCATGTGAAGTATGTATGTTCTTCTACTTATTTGTGGAGAATTTTTATCGTGGAAGGATGTTGAGTTTTATCAGATGCTTTTTCTGCATCTTATTGAGTTGATCATAATTTTTATCCTTCATTCTGTTAATGTGGTATTTCGCATTAATTGACTTTCATATTTTGAACCATCCTCGCATCCTTGGGATAAGTTGAACTTGATTATGGCGTATGATCCTTTAAATGTGCTGTTGAATTCTGTTTGTTGTACTTTGCATTTGATACTGACTTCTGTTCCCTGGCTTAGCAATCGCTTGGATGGCTTCTGGTATCCTGGATGTCATTAGTCCTGTAGAGTTGTTGATATTCTTCCCTCCAAAACTAATAATAGGTAACATGAATTGAGCTTAAAACATGTGCCAGGCACTATACAAAGTATGTTATGTCTATCCTGTCTTTTATGATGAGGATATTGAGGCACCATGAATCTATGTAACTTGCTCAAGGATCCACATTTTCATGCAGAGGAGCAGAAACTTGCATCTAGCAGCCTGTCTTTATACACCATACTTTTAGCCTGTATTATATACTGCCTCTGTGTAATGATATCCCAGCAACATTGTGAGAACAAAATGAGACTCTGCATTGTCTCATGCACATAGGAGTGCACATAAGAGGCCTGTAATGTATTACTACATAAAAGGTAGAAAACAAATATTGCCTCTAACTTGCAAAGCTCTTCCATTACGCTTGATGCTCATATTCTAGCACACAGTAGTCAAACTGTGACAAATATGGATGCATTGACACCCCCATGTCTAAGAAGGAAGGATGAATGTGTGGCACTAGATTCTGAGGGGCTTAGTGGGCACAGATCTTGAGGATCTCATGGGGAACCGGCTGTTTAAGATGACCAGTGGCAGGGTCTCCTGGCTTCACACACCTTTAGGAGGTCATTACCTGGTCTTGCCTAGATCCTATAAGCATAGGCCTAACCTCTTTCACTGCAGACTGGTTTCCTAATTTGTGCTTGGCTTGGGCAGCCTGCTCAGATGCCCCCCCACCCCACCCAAATTTCGAATCACCTTTCCACCCTTTTTAACTCTACTATGGGTAGAGAGATAAGTTAAGGAGTTAAGCTCTTCTCCAATGATACCAGATAAAGTGGCAAGGTATCTAGGGAAATTACGCAAATGGAATAGTGGTGCAAGAGATACTTGGCACTGTGTGCCTTTTTCACTCGTTTGGCTCTATATCCTGTGAATGTATTATTTATTGCTACAAAATGAGATCCAGAACTAATGCATAAATAAACAAATACATAAATCATGTTCCCTAGGTGATTTTGCTGCCTAGCCAGGTTTGAGAATCACTGCATTAACTCATCACAAGGGACGGAAACAAACTCAAAATGCTTAGCCCATTTATCAGCCTTCTAGTGAAGTCATCCGCCTTGCACCCCCAGTGCTTACTAGAGAGCCCAGGGGAGGGTGCTCAACAAGCATTTGTTGAGTTTAAATCAATCCTTACCTTTTCTCTACAACAGACTGAGATGAGCTTGGTCTGTTGACTTCTGTGTGTATCTTTACATACCACCTGCAGACTAATGGCCACATTATCACATCTTGTGTGAAAGCCTCCAGTTTCCAAATGCATGTCCCTGAAATGTATTTCACTGGGGCTCCTTGTCTGATCCTGTTCTTTCAAAATTATACATTGTGCTCTTTTTGAGATTAATTTGGAAAGGGCCTTGGGCCAAAAGTTAGAACTCTATGAATACAGGGACTAGGGGGAGCTTCGGGAAGTATTTATGGAAGAGGGCACGACTTGACCAGGACTATGAGAATGATTCAAATTTTCATTGTCCAGGGCAACCACAGGAAAGATAGACCTGGAGCTAAGAGACTCCAGGTGGGGGGTACAGGAGCAGGAATTATAGCATCAGGAAGAGCTTCAAGCGGGAAAGTATGGTTTGGGAGCACTTAGCTATAGGAAAGGACACCAGGAGATGCATGCTGGAGAGAGGGAGGGGCCAGCTCATAACAAACAATCCCAAGGTATTGGGCTTGATGTATATACACAGGAAATTATCATTACTATAGTGTTCGTATTAGTAAGACCTTCTTGGGGAGATGAGACAGATCCTGGCCTTGGAGCTAAATTTAGGGCTGTGGTTTTAAACAAGAAATGTGTCCCAAAGTTTGCTGCAGAAGCAAAACAGTTCAAGTGAAACCATGCTCTCCAGGAAAAGAATGTGTTCTCAGGGTAGATTCAGCCAGGTTTTGATGTTTGATGAACCTGCTGAGAATAATGAGGAGAGAGCTAGTGAGTGGGCAGAATAAGGAGATAATCATTCGTTAAAGAATAAAGTGTGGAAGCAGAGAAATAACATTTCTCGTCTCAGCATAACAGGGAAAGAACGAGGTGGGTGACGATCAAGGTGGTCCAGGGTGAATGGAGGATGTAAGTGACAGAAATCAATTCCTGACAACAGTGTATCCGTTCTCAGCTCGGAGGCAGAGCCAACATGGACTTTTGCTCCATATCCTCCGCTCAGTGGATCCCTCTCCTGTTCCCTAAAGCGTTTCTCACAGAACCATTGTTGGAAAGGGTGGGAGGTGCTCTTCCACCCTCAGGTGAAGGCTGCCAGGCAGCCAGCTTGCCCTGCGTCTGCCTGCCTCCCCACAGATGGCAAGGGACCCCAGACAACGTGAAAGACGCCCCGACAGTGGAAAATGGAGCAAAAGAAAGCACCCCCTACGTGAGCCCTGTTTGCCCACAAGTGTTTTGAGGGAGGAAATAGGAAGGGAATTATGCAAAAGCATCTTCTCTCAGAAAGTCAGTGTCATTCCTCCAGAACAGCAGAGAAACCTGTGGAGTATGGCTCACACTTACAGATTCCACCCCCATGCTGGATAGTTGTTTGTTTTTGCAGACTAAGAAGGCTTAAAAGGTGGGAGTTACCTTTTGACGGAACGGGATGCAAAATGTCTCTCGCCTAGTCGGTTTCAGGTCTTACAAATCAAGGCAGATTCCTTAACGGGATTATATTTTCCTGTCTGTCGTTTTCTGTTTAAAACTCTTCCGTTAAGAGCTCTTCGCGTGTGATATGGCGCTGAATGTAGAAAAGATACTCTTCAGGGACCAGTGTGGGATAGAACCCACACTTGTTACTCTGTCTGGGCCAGTGAAATTTCCCCTTAGGCTAACACATAAGTGGCTTTCTCAGTCTTGATCTGTAGGGGCTACGCAATGTCAATTTGTATGGGCAAAGGTCTAAGGGCACACAGAGACCAGAGCATCCCTTTGCTTCTGTGGCTGAACAATCAACCTAAGCAAGGCAAGACCAGCACAAGGTTAAGGTGAGTAACATGCCTAAGGCCAAAATTTAAGGAGGCACTCACTCTTGGGGGTCACTTAAGTGCAGGGTCAACCCTGACAGCCTCCTTAAATTTTTGTTCTCCAAATACCTCACTCTGGTCCCTGCCCAGAGCCTCAGTGTTCCATCCACAAACACTGAGACATTTCATGCCTTGATATTTTATGCAACTGCATCAACATTTATCCAGTAGATGTATTTCTAAACATTATTCACAAATTTATTCACAAATATTGAGAAGCTTCATCTGCTTCTTAGGATCTTCCACTGGCAGTGACCCAACCATGTTAACTTCGTATTTTCCTTACTGCTTCATGCAGAGAACCTTAAAAGCACTGCAGGAAGTTGACATTAAATGAATTGATAGAAGAGAAATAACCTTGGGTGATCACCTCCCAGATTCACCTGTTGCACAAGTTTGTTTTCATGTGTAATTTTCTGTATGTTGGGACCACCTGTGTTAAATTTGGATTCCTCTAATTCACTGTTGCCCAGACCAATCCAGAGGCTAAACAAAATAAAAGCGACCATCACTTGTCTTTACTGCCCACCCATCATGCGTACACTCTAGATCAAGGCTATGTGCTGTATTACACTCTCTTACAATACCCAACCGATCCTGGATTCTCAGGGCTGAAATAAGTGGGGACATATTTAACTACCTGGAGAAAATTATTTTTTCATTCTATAGTTCTTGAGTCAGTATCTTGCCAAACAAGGGCATCTCTGTCAGTCTGAGTCACAGGATTCAAATCCTTTGGTTTTAACCTTTAGTGTAAACCAAGAGGTCAATTTTGGCCAGTTCAAGGCTGAATCCAAGACAGTTTTAAGACTATAGCCGACAGAAGACATCTATAAGTCACCTCCCTGTGAGTATCAGAAGTTCTGCTATCTATGTTAGTCATTGCTGAATGCTCTGGCAGTATGATAACTGAATATCTAAGAGGGATGTTACATTTCACATGGGTGGCTCTATCATCGTTTCCTTTGTGACTGTTTCCACCATTGCTTTTATGTTTAAAAGACCCTCACCTGTTTACTGTTAAAAAACAAAATTCACCTGAGGAAATTTTGTATATTTTATTGGCTCTATTCAATGATCCACGAATCAGGGAGCATCCAACGTAATAGAGAGAAGGAACAAGAAGTTATACTAGGCACAAAAGTAGGTTGGTTATTGTAAAGTTACTAACTTTCCTTTAGGGGAAGGCAGGCATCTATTAAGGGATTCCTGAATAATTCCATTTCCAGAAGAGTCAAACTGTAATTAAGTCAAGTCTCATTTTGGTGCTATGGGGCTTAGCGTAAGCAACTCCACTTGGGGTCTGTTGTCTTGTTTTTAACAATTCTCCCTTTCTGGCTAGACTCTTAGCCTAAGAGATGTGGTAAAAAACAAAAAACAAAAACAAAAACTTAAGGCAATAGCTTACGAGCTCCTCCCAGCTACTGCTCGGGAGTTCTCACAATTTTTGCTGAATATCTGTGTGCTGTTCACAGGTCATGATGTCCAGTTCACATTCTCCAAGTCAGTCATTCCTGTTGTTCCTTTTCTGTCTTAGGGAGATCATTTGGTTGGTAGTTCCTGTGTTCTAGATTTAGAGCTGTTTGTCTTTGGAATGTTTTTCTTTCCCCCTGGGTACATGGTTTCGTTTAGCTCAGGGAAGAAGGCCTAAAAAAAAAAGTTCCTGTTAAGCTCTGAATATCTGCTTCCAATTTGGCCAATTTTTGGCCATAGAGCTACTTTAAAAAAATCCTTTCAAATATCTTGTCAGATTTCATCCAGGACAAACAGCAAATATTCTTGGCTGTATTGAACAAACACTTGGACACAAGAGGTATCTCCAAAGAGGGTGCAAGGGGTACTATCCTTGAAGATCCAGTGCCACTCCCAAAATATCCCAAAGAAAGAAAGACTTAGACATTTTATCTGAGAGCTAGTAACAGTTAGTGGGACCCTTGCTGCAGATGGAATACAACTCACATTTCTGTCCAGGCATATTTTGCAGCTCCCAACTCCCAAACCGCGACTGAGCTTCTGTATACACTCGAACTGGCAGCCTGCGTGTGGCAGGCAGGCATAAAGCCAAGCCAGGTTGTTGGGACACAAAACAAAAGAAACAAGGACATAGTTTTCCCTAGGAGAGAAAGGATCAGCAACCAGCAAGTGCCCCCAAACCAAATTTATAAGGGTCTGGATTTGGAAAAGAAGGGACAACCTGAGATTTTACCTCCTTCTCTCTACTGGACAGTACAGAGATCCAGAATAGCTGACTCTGGTGTGAATTCTCATCCTTTGCTGGCTTCTGCCAGTTTCCCCAGGATCCCATCTGCTGTCTCCAGAGCGAGTGAGGTTGAAAGTAGGGAGTATAGCCCTGGTATCTACGAGAATTTGGCAAGGTTTACCATTAATTTTAATTTTAGTTTCCTCTTGAAGCTTTAAGGAAATAACGTCTAGCAGTTTACTGGAGCATTCCTCAGGATCCCCTTGAGTATGGGACCAGCCCAGATGGTATGGGGGCTCCTCACTTGGTGGACTTTTGTTGCTGGTCTTCGAGTCTCTTCAGAGGGGAAACAAAATTCAGAGAGAGGATTAGTAGACTGAGTAGTCAGGTAAGGGAGGGTGGAGGGGAGCAGTGGGAGTCACATTAGTCTTACATAGTCATGTCTTAGTTTTCCCTTGTATCTTTAATTCTCCTTAGACTTTTGGAATCTTGAGGCCTATCAGAGGCTTCTAAATTCCAATTACAATAGGTACTCTCCCCTGTTTATTTGAGTTAGTAGCCCTGGCTTTCAACTTCATTCCTTAAATGAATGATCTTGTCTAATGGGAATGTTCTCCATATTGGCCGTTTTAATTTTAGACTGTCTTTGTAAGATTCTGCCATTTGTTATAGACACGTACAGCTTCGGAGATCTGTAGGTCTGTAGATATAAGTAGGTGTGGTAGAAGGTGGCACATTGGTTTCGTCGAAACTTCTAAGCCTTGGGTTTCTCAGAGCCAAATTAATGACTAAGAGGCATTAAATACAAGCAGATGGGGACAGACCAGTGGCCACAAGATCTCCATGGTACTAGCATATTTTTTTGTGGAGGAAGAATGAAACGGTAGGGCATCATCTGACAGAGCTGACACTGGGAGATCTCCAACGTAGTCGATAGGTATTTAATGGAAGGCACAGCAGGCTAATTTGAAAATGGCAGCAGAAGTGGGGAGGGGCTTTTTCTCTGTAATACCGGATAAGTGTAAGGAGTCCACAAGAGAAAGGTCTGAGGGATGCTCAGTAGTCTGGCCCCTGTGAATTCTCCACACCAATGAGCCAGAGCTCCTGCCAGGACGCAGTCCCGCCTAGAGGAATAACTGCTCAGAGAAGCAAACCAAACAGAACAGAGACAAAGGGACAAAGAAGGGCAAAAGGGGGGATGGGAATAGCCAGGAAATCAGAGGAAGCGGGCTGCCCTACTTTGGAACATTGTAAAACAACAGGAGAGGGACCTTTGAGAAGTTATAAAAGCTATCCTGAACCACGCCTCATTCTAAAAGTTCAAGGAACCAATTTCAGCCCAAAAATCAGCAATAGGCAAGTATGAAAGTCAAATCCATACCAAGTTATTGTAAGAAAAAGCAAAATAAGGAGCAGAATAGCATCCCTGCAGACAGTGAAAGCATGCCAGAAAGATTTGCTCTCAAAATAGATTAAAACTATGACCTACTATTTCAAAACAAACTGAAAGATTAAGAAAATGATGTAAGACATTAAAGGATAGGGCAAATCGGAATTAGAAAGAACTCAGAAATGAGGTGATAATGCTCGGGAAAGGACTCAAGACAATGTAAAAATCCGTGGTGCTTAGAGATTTTTTTTTTTTTTACCAAGTGATTAGAGTGACATAGATGTAGGAGGACCCATGAGCATTATTAGATATATAGGTACTTGTGAAACTAAAACTCATTGAGAGCTAAGTTCATAATTACTATATACTGTGACCATTCACATCCAGTAGAACTCCAGTAAATGTAGCGGGCGGGCATGGCTAGAGCATGTGCCAAAATAATTTTAACGTTTCCACCGATCATATTGTACTATTGATTGTACTATTGTACATATTGATACTGTTAGTATCAGTGTTATTACTATGACACTGTCACATGTACAATACATGAAAACACAAATGAGTTATGATAGAACATTTTTATTCTGTCACCTCTGCTGTCCTTGAGGGCCAGGCTTCTCAGTGTGAAATAAAGGAGGTGCATATATAATAGATAAAAGGTTTAGTAAATGTTCTTTAGGTTTAAATTTGAATTGTAAGAGCAAAACGAACTCATGAGGTCCTGTGTGTGTGTGTGTGTGTGTGTGTGTGTGTGTGTGTTTGTATGTGCACGCGTGCATACGTTTGCGTGCATCAGTGTGTGTGTATTACTTAGCTCTGTGTACTACTTAAGATGCCTTGAGATAATTACCAACATCATAGTAATCATGGTCTTGAAATAAAATTTGTAACCCAAAGAAACCTGGTTTTCTTAAAGAAATAGCTTATTCCAGAGAGGATGGCCAGGAGGCTACCAGATCCTACTTGGGTCATGACAGAAAGACTCTAGACATGACTTAATGAGTCTGCCACTAGTTAAAGGTGGGACAAAATTGTGTTTCGGTAATGAAAATGATTATAATGGGTTGAAAGCGACCAAATATGTTTATTTCCTGAGTTTATGGAATTAAAACGTTACTCACCTTCAGAAAATGACAGCAAACCACTTTCATTGTCTTGAAAACCAGTACATAAGTGGAAAGGGCCCAGCATTTTACGACCTTCATGAACTGTACCAAGAGTAATCAAAAGAGTAAAAAAGGACAAGTGTCTCTTTATCAAATATTCCAATGAAGAAACTCCTAAAATGTCTCCCTCCCTTCATGTTCTGAACTTCGCTGACAACATTTTAGCCTCTTTCTCCCCCTTTTCGCCACATCTGGGTGAGCCAGGACGGCCAATGGCTGTCTCCTTTGGTACCTGGAGATGGTTCAAACCATGCCAGCTCCACTGTGCCCAGAAACCTTCACCCTACCCTATCGTCTAATCACAGTACCAACCACATGCAGTCTCCTTTCCCCGCTCCCTCGAGTCATTTTGGGGGCCAGCTTAGGAAGCCGGCATTGCTGTAGTCTGGCTACAGCCCCATTATGTAAGTAATAAACCTTTTCATTCCTTCTCTGTGTATGGTATTTATCAGTCTTGACATCCACCCCAGTGTTGGATGGGGATCCATCCTCTCTTTCAGAGTGATCTCACCACGGACAAAAATGAAAAGGTAAATGTAGGATATTGCCATTGGTAACCCCCAATTAAAAACAGCATTTAGGCAAAGGCTGCTGACATCATAAAATGAGAGGTACGTCAGACACTGTGTGCTTCCTATAATTTTGATAGAATTTAAATCTGTGTGTGTCAATGTGCGTGTGTATTCAGAATAAGTGAAGGTCTGTTGGATCATGGACTCAGACCTACTAGTGGGAAATACCAGTACAAAAACAGTACACATTTCTGGAAAGACATTTGGCAATAAAGTTTAAGAAGCTTAAAAGCCGTAGAGCTCTTTATCTACCTTGTAGATATCAAATCTAAGGAATAATTAATGACATGATAAAACTTTATATAGGAAGATTTGCAGTGTAATAATGTAGTTTCCTATAAAGTAGTTAATGAGAGAAGGGATATAATGTCTAGAAGTAAAGGGAAAAGTTGAACAACATGCCATAAATTAAAAGATGCCTTTGAAAAAATGTGATAAGCATCAGTGCTTGAAATATATGCCATAGTGTTGGTTTTTTAAAAAGGCAAGAAACAAATGAGGGTTCAAAATGGGTGTATATGGGAAGAGTAAAAACCCTGGGAGAAAATGCAGCAATGCAAACTCTGATGAAAACCAGTGTTGGAGCACTGTTTTTGAATTAGCCCATGAGAAATGACAGCTCATCAGCAGTCATCAGGCGGCACCCGCCCAACACTCTGAAGTTTCATGTTCACAGTGGACCATGTCTGTAAAACTCATTTCTGGTTCAAATACTCTCATAATAATTAAGGAAAGGAATCTTACCACTCCATAAAAGGAATGATAACGGGGAATGCTCCTACATTTTCAAATAAAAGATACAGATCCTTGTCAACATCATCACCTTCTTCAGCATCATGGTTTCTGTGCCTGTCAGGGATGGGCTCATCGATCACAGAGCCCTGAGGTCCTTGACGGCAACTTTCCATATCAAACTAGAGCACACTCATGAGAATTTCCATCTCCCTGGCAAGACTGTGAGTTCCAAAGAACTGTGTGCGCATCCTCCCTGATCCCTGCTGGAACCCTGGCTCCCAGCCCAGGAGAGAATACCTGATTAATATCTGTCAAGTGAATGAACAAATGTTCCTATAACAGATGTGCTCCTGGGGAACCAATTCTCCACTGTTTAAGCCTTCTTACTCTAATGAGAGATGGACTGAAATTATTTATAGGAAAGAATGCTACGTGCCCTGTACCTATCTAGTAGAGTCAGTTAAATGTGGGATGCCTGATACTTCAGTATTAATGCTCTCTCCCATTTCTTGTATCCAAGAAAGTATAGGCATTGAGCCGAGTAGTTCACATTCATTATGTCTAATACTCAAACCATCTTATCTCTCTGTCCATTTCGCCAGTGTGGCCATTAGGACTCAGAGAATTGGTGTGACTGGGCCAAGACCACCCAGCTGGGAGCTCCCAAGTCAAGGTGACTGTTTCAGTAGCTCACATGCAGTACTAAGGATCAAATCAAGAAATGAGAGAAAATGAAAGATATCTCTAGATGTCTCCAAAGAAGGGAATAGGTAGGAATATCATCAGTCAGCAGGGAGCCTAAGTTGCTAGAAAACTCGGAAAGCTCCCAAATGTTTCAGCTGGTTTGCTCAGCTTTTTTTGAAAAGGAAATAAGGTAAGAATGGAGTTCTTCAGTCAGATGCCTAATCCTTCAGGGAAGGGAAGGCAAAACAGTGTTAGAGACGAGAGTAGCTTTTTTTCTTTTTTTTAAACCCCGTTAAAAATTCTTGGAAAGGTGAAACACAAAGGATGCTAAGGGAAATGGGGGTTTGAATCAGGGATTATTTTTCCCAAGTTTTTGCTAAACTTTCACTCTATGGAGACTGATTATTGGGAGTTGAAGAAGAATGAGCATTTGAAGTATTAATGTTGGACACAAGGTTCGCAAAAATGAAACAAGTATCCAAATGACGGGCTTGACCATTTCATGTAGAAATATATACACGTGGAACTTTAATTAGACACTTGACACAAAAAATGGAAATTAAAGGATGATATATGTCCTTAATAATAACCATGTAGGAGGAATGGTCAATAATGGGGAATTTAAATGCTTTCATAAATGGGATTCAAAACTCATACTGAACGGAAAAAGTTAAGATTTAAAAACAGTGAAAGACCTGTTGTTAACCAGTCTTCAGCCAGTGAAAAATGATACAAATCAACTGGAAGATTTTACGGATGCTAACGTTTTTAGAGGCATTTGCAGCTCCTTTCTTTAGTAAGAGGAATTCATTGTATCACCCTGAGACAGAAAATATTCCGGGTATCTCAGACAAAGTTAAATAATATACAAAGTGACAAGATTCTTATTGTCTGTTGCAGACCATTGGTTCTCAGTACTGCCTGCATATTAGAATCACCTGGACAGCTTCAAAAATATTCATTCTGGATCCCTACCCTAATTAAACCAGAACCTTTGGGAATGAGAATTGGTGTTTTTCTAAAGCTTCCATGATGATTGTACTTTGCTGCCGGATTGAGGATCACTAATTTAGAAAGTGAAGAGTATGATTATAAACCGAATGAGCGTAAGAACCATGCAAGATTTATTCAAAACATTGCCTGGGACATGATAGATACTCAATAAAGACTTATTGAATGGATTGGGTAATTTAGTAACCCTGTGGCATATCTATAATTAGGAAAGCCTACCAATGCTTCCCACTCCATAATATCATTTTTAAAATTGCGTGTGCTGAATGATAACTTATTTTCAGTTTTCCTTGGGCATGTGTTCAAATAATATTTTCTACTTCATAATTGGAAGACATGAGGGTCCTATGCAATGAGGCTGGATTTCTTGTCACCAAAAGGAACTGGATGCCTGGCTTGCCATCATTATAAATGGTCCCTTAGCCCATAATATGGGATGAGACATTGCTGAAATTCTGGCTCAAGAAGCCATGCTTTGACACATTTTTGATGAGGACCTACTCTAAGACATATTCTATATCAGAACCAATGTATCCGTACATTTAACTCTGAAACAAAGTTCAATAGTGACCTTTAATATAGGAGATAGTCTGACATTTTCTGTTCTATTTTATTAATTAAAAAAATGTTTTAAAAACTTAATTCGATGACCTACTAGGGGATTGTCAGTCACACCTTGAGACACACTGCAATAACGGGACAGTGCAAATAGCATGGCTAAGGCAAAACAGGAAATGCCTTCTTGCTGTGGAAGAGAACATAGATTTTCAGTGCTTATAACTAACTCATGATAGCCTGATTTGTTACACTTGCCACACATGTATGTTTTATTGTTTACTGTCTATCTCTTGCAAGATGAATGTATGCCTCATGTAGGCGGAACTCCCATGTGCTTTGTATACCATTGTAACACCAACTAGATACAAAAGCAGTGCCTGTTCAACATCATCACCTTCTTCAGCATCATGGTTTCTGTGCCTGTCAGGGATGGGCTCATGGACCACAGAGCCCTGGGGTCCTTGCAGGCAACTTACCATATCAAGACAAAGGGAGTGTAGCCCTGGTATCTACCAGAATTTGGCAAGGTTTACCATTAAACCTTAATGGTAATGGCTCATTAAATTGATGAACACATAAATAATTAAGTCCCTAGTATAATTGTTTCCCAGACCCAATAACATTGAATGTAATTTTCAATTTTTTTCCAAACAGCTTTCATTTCCAAAGTCCTCGTCATACAGTTTTCATCCTCCTGAAGAACTATGTCATTACTGTTTTGGTTTTTTTTTTAAGGGATTACTAAGGAGATCCATGGCATATTCAGTGGAAAGTACCGTAGGGCTCCTGCAACTCACCTCAGGGTTAAAAAAAAATCATCGTTGCCTTAAATTCATGGCCCTGAAGCCAAAAATAGTATCCCTATGAATGAAAAGAGAGAAGGAAAATCTTATCTTCTCAATGTTCTTCTGGGAGTAACAGTTCCTAAATATCTTGGCAGGGAAGTAGGCAGACTTTGGAAGTAAGACAGCCATCAGATCAGGAGCCTGGGAGCCAAGTGTGATGAATGCCAATGAAGCTGCCAAAGCACGGCCAGTTCCTGGCCCTTGGGAAGGAATTGAAAAAAGGAGAAATAAGTGGTAAGAGGCACTGGGTGGAGGAAGTGAAGAGACAAAGGGCCACAAGGCAGAGACCCTAGGAACACAAATGCAACCCAGGGAGAGAGAACAGAGAAAAGGGAGAGGACATAGATCAATTGCTATCCACCCACCACACACAACACACTGCAGATACCATGTAAGTCTGTATCAGCTAGCGCTCACGGTGCCGCGTGACTCACAAGTTTCAGTTCATAGATGTGTTGTGCTTAGAGATTTATAATCTGAGCCCCTGGTGCTGATAGAGGGTAAGAATCCAGTCATTCACTGAGTCAGTGATTATTTATTGAATGTTTGCCTTTTGCAAACACTAGGAATAGAATTGTCAATATAGTAGACATAGTATCTGTCCTTCAGGAATTCCTTTTTTTTTTTTTTTTTGAGTTTATTTATTTATTTTGAGAGAGCGAGAAAGCAGGGGAGGGGCAGAGAAAGGGAGAGAGAGAGAGAATCCTAAGCAGGCTCTGCATTGTCAGTGCAGAGCCCAACCTGGGGCTCAAACTCATGAAGTGTGAGACCATAACCTGGGCCGAAATCCAGAGTTGGACGCTTCACTGACTGAGGCACCCAGGCGCCCCTGGGGAATTTTTATTCTAATGAGAAATTTAGATGCAGATAATGTTAATAAGTTAATTATATAATTAATTATTGACTGCAATTTTAAGAGTTATGAAGAGGGCCAGTGGTACTGTAAACACTTGAGCTCGGATCTAAAGCATGAGGAGGAGCCAAGTGGAGCATTCCAAGTAGAGAGGACAGCATTTGCAAAGGCCCTGGGGCAGTGGAAGTATGTTCCAGTCGAAGACGGTGTGGCCGGCAGGCAGCGAGAGAGGACAGAATCGCTAGGCGAGGAAGCAGGGTCTGGGCCATGCAGGAATCTGCAGGGCATGTAGAGGATTTGCCGTTTTGTCTTGAGAGAAACATGAAGCCGTTCAAGGATTTTGAACAGTGTTCAGGGGGTGCCGGCGGGGAGAGAGAAGGGGCGCGATCTCACACACGTGCGCCTGTCTCAGGTTGATCCTGCGGCAAGTGTTTCCGCAGGCTGCCTGTCAGGTGTCTGGAACACCCCATTCCAATCCCAGCCGATGCGGATCTGTGGGACAGAAGAGCTTTCGTCCTGTTACTGGATCCTCTTTCAGCCTATCCCTCAATCCGTCCAATTTACTGTGCAGAGAAGTTCTCCAGCTTAAGTCGTTTCTCATTAGAGAATGATTTGAAGAGGAAAAGGCTTTGCCTGCCTGTTACTACTGAAGAAAACGGTCTTGGGCGAGAGAGGCTTCCCTTCATCTGGGGCCGGTAACTCAAGCACTCCAGTAATGATTTGCCATAGATCCGCCTAAATCCTCATCATCTCACCCTTTTAATCCTCAGCTGCTTCTCTACATATCAGGCTTGGGAGGGCACAAATCCCCTTCTTCATTAAGAAAAACCCACAGCCCCGTAACCTGAGAATGTAGATCCATCCATGTAGGAGTGCGGCCGAATGCATCTTGGTGAAATTTTGATGACAATGGAATTCTACTTTCCACATGGGGGAATCGAGAGCCACAGGCCTTGGGTCTCCAAAAGGGTCTGGCTCTCCGGAGCGCCCTGTCTAGACAGCTAAGATGCATCTTTCCAGGTTTCCTTCTGGTGCTTTTAAGATTAGATCAAATTCAATCTGACCATGAACTATGGTTTCTTAAATAAATAAATAAATAAATAAATAAATAAATAAAACCTATTCTTGAAAAAAAAATTCAGGTGTGAGAAATCTGAATCCATGTGGGAGCGCTCGAGTTTAGCCCCCACATCTGACAGGGAGGGAAAATTGGGAAAATCCTTTTAAATATTTACTAAGCAGTTATTGTGTGCCAGGGACTGGGCTGAACCTTTAAATGTACCATTTCATTTGATCCTCGTAACTATTCTATGAAGTAGCTGCTAGTAACGTCTGCATTTTGCAGATGAGGAAAATGAAGCTAAAAATGGTTCATTCACTGCCCGGGACTGGGATGGAGCTGGGATCTGAGCCCTGTCTATACAACCCAAACACCTACTGTTTTAATTCCAACACAACACAGTAAGATTGATTATGTAAAACATAGCAACACCGGGGCACGTTTCCTAGTATTGTCCAGTACTGTGAAGGTAATAGCTCAGGCTGGCATCTAGGGAAGGCGGTCCTTTAAGGGTTAGAAATCAAACCCTTGCGGGCACCTGGGTGGCTCCGACTCTTGGTTTCAGCTCAGGTCATGATCTCACGGTTGGTGAGTTTGAGCCCCGCGTAGAGCTCCGCCCTGACAGTTCGGAGCCTGCTTGGGATTCTCTCGCTCTCTCCTTCTCTCTCTCTCTCTGCCCCTTCCCCACTCACACTGTTTTTGTCTCTCTCAAAATGAATCAACTTAAAAAAAGAAAAAGAAATTGAGCACTTCCCTCCCCTTCCATAAAGTGTCCCAAAAGACCAAAAGAATTCAAAAACAGGAAGAAAACCAGAGATGATGCCATACCCATGTCAGAAACTTGCAGCAACTTCTGCTGGGGTACAGAACATGGAATGGGTGCAAGGGAACTGAACCCTGGGGAGGGGGCGGGGCAGGCTGTGGGACAAAGGGGTTTTCCCCCTTCTGGTTCCTCCTACACTGTGGATTAGTCACCCACAGAGTCAGCCCAGCAGGGCAGAGCTTCCATGAGAGGAAAAGCCCTGGGGAGGTGGACTGCATGTTGAGAGGCAATTTAAGAACAGCTGGGTAGATTTATTTTTTCTCTCTGCGTCTATGATGCCAAGAAGGTAACAAAATATTACCTACAGCAAACATTTAAATCAGAGCACGCAACTCATGCAAAACACAAACTGCTCCTACATAAGAGCCTGTTCCAAGGAATGGAGTACACATTTGTTTCTTAGCCTTGGGACTGATTACACAGTGAAGAGTCTGTTGGTATATGTGGTACACAGAGAAAGATGATGCACTATTTCCTGGTTTTCAAGGTGTGGAAATTTGACTATTATTCCTTTTTTCCTGCCCATCCTATAAGACCCAGCTCATGCCCACTCTTTCATAAAGCCATTACTGAACCTCTCCATTTCTCATCCCCCTAAACCAGAGGTGATATCTACATCTTTTTCTGTTTGCTGACTGTTGTTGATTTCAAAAGATGTAGTTGTTCGGTGCCTGGGTTGCTCAGTCAGTTGAGCATCCAGCTCTTGATTTTGGCTCAGGTCATGATCCCAGAGTCATGGGGCTCTATGCAGAATATCAAGCCTGCTTAAGATTCTCTCTCTCTCTCTCTCTCTCTCTCTCCCTCTCTCCCCTTCCCTCTCTTTCTCTCTCTCTCTGTCAAAACAAAAAGATGCAGTTACATCAGGTAAAAAAAAAATCACACCTAAGTATTACGAAGGCATACAGTGAAAATACAGCTTCCTGCCAGGCGACCCTCATTGTTTCTCTTCTCAGCTTCTTGAATGTCTCCAAAGACAGTTGTCTATACCAGAAAATAGAAGTTCTCTCTGCACATCGTTCTTCCCCTTCCTTCTTCATCTCAGCATATAGCCTTGGAGATTATTCCACATCAGACCTACAGATCCCCCTCATTTATTTTCATGGCTCGCTAGTATTACCCTTACATCTCCCTCTTTTGAATCCCAGTGATGTACCTGCATTGCCAGTGTTAAGCTTTGTATCTCATACTTGAGATCTAGTGCCCACGTGCATGCTGTCTTCTCTGCTGGATTTTAACTCATTGATGACAAAGACTACACATCATTCTTTGACATATTTCCTTTGGGCTTATTATACCGTAAGGTAGAAGTATGCAGTAATTAAATTGTAGAGCTCTATCATGCTTTCCTATGACTATTTGGCCATAGAACAGCAGTTTTTAAAATTGAGGTAAAATTTAAAAACAATAAATTGTACAAATCTTTTGTTTTTAACATTTTTAATGTTTGTTTATTTTTGAGAGAGAGAGACAGAGACAGAGACAAAGCAGGAGCGGGGAAGGGCAGAGAGAGGGAGACACAGAAACCGAAGCAGGCTCCAGGCTCTGAGCTGTCAGCACAGAGCCCAATGTGGGGTTTAAACTCAAAAACTGCAAGATCATGACCTGAGCCGAAGTCGGACTCTCAATGGACAGAGTCACCCAGGAACCCCAGATGTACAAATCTTAAGTGCTCAGTGTGATAAGTTTTGAGAGTTGTAACTACCACTCAAAACATGACAGGGAATATTTCCATCATTCGGGAAAGTTCCCTCATACTGCCTTCCAGTCCATTTTATCTCTCTCACCATCACCCACACGTCAGAAGCAGTGATTTTCTGATTTCTGTCACCATGTATCAACTTTATATAATCTTGTACTTAAGTTAAATGGAATAGCATAGTGATACTCTCATGAATATTCCTTGTCATTGTGGAGTAGTATTTTACTTTATGAAATTTGTTTCTGAATGTTCTTTTGTCAGTGGATTTTCATCCCCTCCCCAATTTTACCTATGATGAATAAGGTTGCTTTGATCATCCTGGTACTAATCTTTTAGTAACCTGTGCTTTCTTTTCTCTTGGGTACATACCTAGGAGTGCACTTCCTGGGTCATGGGGCACATCAATGTTTAACTTTAATAAGAAATTGCCAAATTCTTATCTAAAATTGTTGTATCATGTTAAACTCCACCAGCAATGCGCAAAGGTCTCGATGTTCATTTTTGCCCACATTTGATATTGTTGTCTTTACTTTCACTATTTGTGCATGTGTGAAATAATACCTCGTAGTGGTTTTAATTTGCATTACATGATGAGCAGTGATGTTAAAAACTTATTGACTGTGTGTTATCTTCTTTTTGAAGAATTAGCTGTAGTGTTTTGTCCATGTTTTTTAATTTTGTTGTTTTTTTGTTCTGGATGTGAATCACTCATCAAATATATGTATTGGAAACATTCTCTCCTAGTTTGTGGGCCTACTTATTTACTACATGGGGTCCTTGATGAGCAGAACATTTAAATTTGACAAAGTCAGGTTTGCCTCCCCCCCCCACCATTATCACCCCCATTTTTGTATTCTGTATAAGAAATCTTTTGCCTACAAGTCATGAAGATATATTCTTTCCTGTGTTTTCTTCTAGAAACTTTATTTCTCTAAGCTTTCTGTTTAGGTATATGATCTAACTTGAATTAATTTTTGTATATGGCATGAAATAGTGGCTGAGATTTCTTTTTATTCCATATAAACATCCAGTTATTCCAGCACCATTTGTTAAATAGCTTTCCTTTCTCCATTGTCTTTGTGCCTTAAAACTCAGTTGTCTGTGTATCTGGATTCCCTGTTCTTTCCCACTGATCTATCTTATACCAATACCATACTGTCTCAATTACTATAACTTTATTTTGAAATAATAGAATATAAGTTCTCCAATTTTTTTTTTCAAGATTGTTTTTCTTATTCTAGACCTTTAAATTTCCATATAAATTTTAAGATTACTTTGCCATTTTCCCCAACAAAGCCTGCTGGGATTTTGCTTAAGGCTGAATTAATTCCACATATCAATTTGGAGACAATAGACACCTTCACAATTTTGAGACTTCAGATCCATGGAAATTATATACCTCTTCATTTATTTAAATTTTGTTTAATTTCTCTGAGAATGTCTTGAAATTTTCAGTGCAGAGGACTTGCACATCTTCCATTAGATTTGTTCTAAGATGCTTAGTATTTTGGGTGCTGTTATAAATTTAATAGTGTGTTCCAATTGTTTACTATCAGAATAATGCAAATACAACTGATCCATGTATGTTGCATACGTATTATAATAGTTATGTTTTGTTGATGAATTGCCCTTTTAGTCATTATGAAATGTCCTTGTTTTTCCTCTGGTAATTTTCTCTGTTCTGAAGTCTACTTTGTCTGATATGATATGGCTATGCCACCTCCCTTATGCTGTGTGTATGCATGGTCTGTCTTTTTCAGTTACTTTACTTTCAACCTGTGTGTGTCTTTATGTTTAAATACGTTTCTTGTAAGCATTCTTGCTTTTTTAAAATCTTGTCTGACAAGGTCCTGCATTTTACATGGAGTGGTAATTCGTTTACTTACAAAGGAAGTATTGATGTAGTTGGATTTTATGTTTATCTTCTTGGTGTTTGTTTCGGTTATGTGTGTATTTGTTTCCTAGGCCCGCCATAACCAAGTACCACAAACTGGGTAGATAACAGAAAGTCATTTTCTCACAGCTCTGGAGTCTGGAGTCTGAAATGAGGGCATCAGCAGGGTTGGTTCCTGATAAAGGGGAGGGAGGGAGGGAGTTGTCCTAGGCCTCTCTCCATGGCTTGAAGATGGCCTTCTCTGTGTGTCTTCACATTGTCTTTCCCCTCATGCTTGTTTGTGTCCAATTTCCTCTTCTATCTATCTATCTATCTATCTATCTATCTATCTATCTATCTATCTTTTACTTATTTCAGAGAGAGAGAGAGAGAAACAGAGGAAGAATCCCAAACAGGCTCTGTGTCCGGTGCAGAGCTCGAAGCGGGGCTTGATCTCACACCCACGAGATCGTGACCTGAGCTGAAATCAAGAGTTGGACACTCAATAGACTGAGCCAAACAGGCGCCCCAATATTTCCTCTTCTTATAAGGACACCAGTCATGTTGGATTAAGGCCCGCCCTGAATGACTTCATTTTAACCTAATTACTTCTTTAAAGACCCTCTCTCCAAATACACTCACATTCTGAGGTACTTGGGCTTAGGACTCCAACATCTGAATTTTGAGGGGACACAATTCAGCCAATAACAATGTTCCATAATATCCTTTCTTGTACCTTCCTTTGTACCTCCTTTCTTGCCTTGTTTTAGACAAATCAGGTATATTCCTAGTATTCCATTTTATACTTTCTATTGACTTTTTTTTTTTAGCTGTACCTCTTTGTGTTAATTTTTAGTTGGTTGTTCTAGAGATCACCATCTGCAACTTGAACTCCTCACAGCCACCTTCCGTGTTGCCACACTGCCCTTCTGTTGACTTCACCCTGGCCTTTGTGCTCTTTTTGTTTTATATTTACCTTTACATCTGCTATGAACCCCAAAACATATTGTAATTAATTTTGCCTTAAACATTTATCTCTGAAAGAAGTGTGAAAATGAGAAAAAGCTAATAGTCTTTAAGAAGTTTTGTATATAAAAGATAATAAAAAGTTATGTGGTATTGTAAAGAAATATAAAGATATAGAAATATATATATTTACATATATTATTGATTATCATTAATTAATAATAATGTGACCTTTGATTTTCATCGGGCAGGTTAAACGTGCTGTTCTGTTGGCTCTGGCCTCCATGAAAAAAGCAGTTTCTAACCTTTGCTGCTACATTGAGAGAGGTTAGTGCTAGGCACCAAGGGAAAGTCTGGAAGCAGGAAAAAATTCAGTCTTCCATGTAACACTGGGCTTATTTACTCCCACTCCTGCCCAGACATAGGAATCCTCCTCTACCATAGCCCCAGGAAGCTCTTTGTCAAGACCCAGCAGGCTTTGGCATGCCAGGAGAGAGAGACCCCTCCCGAGTTTTAGCATCCAGAGAGTCTATATAAGGAATCACTGGTGGTTCTTCAGACCCCGTCACTTACTCTTTGCAAGGATGATGGGCAGAGCAGAGGCAAAGAGAGAAGAAGTCTTCTGAATATAGGAGTGATGTGGTTTCTAGGAGTGACTCTCTACAAGTGACAGTACTGGGACTTGGAGAGGTCAAGAGTGTTTTGATGTGTACCTATGGAGCTCCCAGTGAGGACAGAGTGGTTTGGATGGTCCTCTCTGTCCTCCAAGCAGCCCCATTCTTCACATCACATAGCTTTAGAGCCTTGATGGCAGAAATGAGATGCAGTGTGTGGGCATCTGGGAGTTAGCAAGGACCGTGCTGCGCAAGCGTGTCATGTCTCTTTGGTCCCCATCCCCCTGGCTATCACCCTGGTAGTGACTACTCATGTTCTGAACGGAGATTGTCATCTGAGGAGACCCTAAGGGCTCTGGGATCAGGCAGGGGTCCAACTGCCGGAATGAAAAGCAAGTCACTAAATTCAAAATGAGAATGAGAGTTGGCAAGGGCTTCATCTGAATTATTTCATGTACATAGTGCTTTAAAATTTGCCACATGTGAATGTTTTATCAAACTGTGATATTCCACATGTAATTATCTTCACTGATGAACTTGAATTTTGAATATAAGACCTCATGAGAATATGCCATTATGTAGTAATCATTATGGCCCCATAGATTGGATCGATATTCACATGTCATATTTCTACTGCAATTCTGCATAGAAAATGTTGCTAGGTGTTTGTTTTACACAAACCGTTAATACTTAGAGTGAACATTATCATACTGTGAATTGAATGAAGCAAATGAAATAATCTCAGAGCCTGCTCATCTGTTGTTACTAGTAAGGAATATCTTGATTGTAAAAGAGAGAAAAAACAACTCAAATGAAATTAAGCAGAAAAGGGGGATGGGGAGGGTAGTTCTTGGCTCACAGACCCAAAAGATTCAGAGATACTTTTATGTTCAGGCAACGCTTGATCCAGTAACACATACATTGTAACCAGAACCTGATTTTTCTTTTTCACTCTGCCTTTTGTAGTGTTGGCTTCGTCTTCAGGTGCACACACTGTGCCTGTCCCCATTCTCAGCTCTTTTTTTCTTTTTCACAAGTGGCTGCTGCTGACCGCAAGCTTACGGATGTCCTTGAACTACACTGAGGGAAGAGGAGGGGTCTGCTCTGACTGTTTTTGTACAGAGCCTTAGACAGACACCCTTCCTCTTCTTGGCTCAGATTTGTTCTTATATCCATCTTGAATCAGTCATGGTAGGAAGAGGAAACCGTGACTGGCTTAAATCATTCAGGGCCTGGCCATGAACACAGGGTGGCTCAACCCTTCCTGACCCACACAGTGTCAGAAGGAGGGAGAGAGGGATGGTTCCTCAGCATGGTCTGGGGACACTGTGTTAGCATCTTACTAACGGTGTGTGACCTCACTAATGGGGATGGTGACCTAAAGAGCTTAAAGTTGCATCACATTCAGTCCTTTCCTTGTGTTGTAAACCCCTAGGCTTTGGGAGCTTCCTTATTGCATAACCAGTGCCTCCATTTAGGGCACCTACAGGTATATTACACCCTTAATAGAGGTCTTTCCCTCCTTTAAGAGCATTTGTTCCTTCAAGGTGTAAAAGCACCTCTAATTCAAAGGTCTCTAGGAACAAAATTAAATATTGTATGTTTCAAAATGACATTTCAAAACATGCACTTAGCTATTTTATCCCTGGGCACTCCAACAAGGAAGTGGATGGCTACGCTGCAGAATTGCTTGAATTACTATCATCATTATCATCCTTACCATCCTTATCATTTGCATTGACGACACTGTACTAGGCACGTGGCAGACACTGCTCTACTCCATTCCTGGGAATCATTCCTTTAGATCCTACGCACATTTCAAAGCCTGGCTCTAGGTCTTCATCCAGTGAGCCTTCTAGACTAACTCCCAGGAACATCTTCCTTGGATGATATTTTTTGTTTAAATTATTTCTCCTGCTCTGCTTTGATCTTTCTTGCCAACTGGGTTGTTAGGTGCTCAAGGGCAGGGGCCCTAGCTTCTACTTTCTGTATCCTTAGAGTCTAACATAGTGGTCTCGAACAGCAGGAGTTCGGTAAGTATTGATTAGCACTTGAGACTGTAGAACTCTCATTCCTTAGAGGAAATCAGGAAACCTTTGTGCCACGTGAAAAAGCTGTTTATTTAGGCCACATCCCAGGACAGTCTCCTTTGTGTGAGTGCTTGCAGGTTTATTCTGCAAAATTACATTGCTCTGAACACTTCTCACACTAAGGAGACTGAATGGACCAGAAAAGTTTCCCCTAGCAGTTCTATTTTCAGCACCATTGCTGGTAATGGCCCTGGGATAAGCATTTGTAGTATCTAACCTTTGTGAGTATTAGAGCAGTTTGGCATGAAGCAGAAAGATCACAGACCTTGGAATCACATAGATCTGGGTTTTAATTCTAGGTCTGCCACTTACTGCCTGTATTACCTGCTATTTCCCCTGTAAAACTTGAAATACAATTCCTACATCAGAAAGTTGGGAAGGACTTATCTCCATTCCAACTGGATATATTACAATACAGTTGAATTCTGATGTTAACCCCTTGGAGTTAGCCCTAAGCTCCACAGATTTAAGAGCACAGACCCTAACAAGTCTGCCCTTCAGACACTTACTGTTGTGTGTCCCCAGGCCACCAAAACTTGGGAGCAGCAGGCTACCAACCCAGGATGTTCCTATAATGCCCCTCAGGTTTGATAATTTGCCAGAACTGTTATATATATATATATATATATATATATATATATATATATATATATAAAACAACAATATAATTATCATAATAATTATTATATATAATTAATAATTATATTATTAAATAATTATATTTAATATATTTATATATTTAATATATAATATATTATATATTTAATATATATTATATATTATATATATAATATATAATATATATTTGATATATTTAAACATTATTAAATAATAATTATATAATAATTATAATTATAATTGTCTTATATAATATAAAATATTATTAATTATATAATTATAATTAATATTAATACATATTAATATTTAAGTAAGCTCTACACCCAACATGGGGCTTGAATTTACAACCCTGAGATCAAGAGTCTTATGCTTTACTGACTAAGCCGGGTGCCCCTAATTTACTAGAACTATTCCCAGACTTTGGAAAAACAATGCTTATAATTGCGGTTATATTCTTAAGGATGCCCATCAGACAAGGTCTGGGAGCAAACACAGAGCTTCTGTGCCCTCTACCCATGGAATAAGGGTTTGGCCCCCTTCCAGCACATCAGTCTGTTCACCAGCCACCAAACTCCACTGAGCTTTGGTGTCCAGAGATTTTATTGGCATTCTATTATGTACACATGATTCATTAGATCAATGGCCATGTGCTGGAACTCAATCTCCAGGTCCTTCCTCTCCCAGAGGCTGGGCTCATCCATGTCTCAGCCCTGTGACTGCATGGTAGAACTTTCTGGGGATCAGCCCAGCTAGCACAGCTGAAGCCATCTAGGATCTTCACTGTCAGTCACCTTAATAGCATAACAGACACCCCATTACTCAGGGAATTTCAGGGGTTTTAGAAGCTTTGTATGAGGAACCAGGAACACAGGCCAGAAAAACTCTTTATTATACTAAAGGAAATTTATGAGATAATGAATGATAGTGCGCCTTTATTGCGAGAAAAAAGTCAATATCGAACTAATTAAAGCACTGAGTTTAAAGACTGGGTTTTATGGTTATACTGTTAGCACTGTTGTCCATCTCCCTCTCCTTTTTCCTCTGTTCTCCAGAACTCTACCAAGATTCCAGCCATTTAAAGGACCCGGCACATATAGTGAGTAGTGTATTCATGGTATGACTCCACATGAAAAGGGACCTTCTGTAACTTACATATGGATTTAATTAATGAAGCATATAGAGCAACCTCTGGGCAAAGAAACCATTTTAGCCATTCTTCACAAATGTTTCCATAACTAGAATCACAGAGAGGAAGCTGGGTGACTTCCCCAGGCTAATAGCAGAAGGAGGAGTGGCAGTGGAAGCAAGCTTGCCAAATTCCAGAGATGAAGACAGACGTGCCACAGGAAGAAAGCTGTGGTCTTTATGTTCTGCCATGATCTTTTGGGTCTGCATCCCTGGATGAACTCTCTTTGAGATTCCACGAGGTTTTCGTGTCACCAGTAGCCTCGAAAGCGGGCAAAAAAAGCTTTGAGTAAGCCTTTGGGTGGGATCAATACAGTGAAACCACTGTCAGCCACACATCGTTGCCCCACTAAGGAATGTTACCCGAGATCAGAACAAGTGATGTAGACAAGTGTTCATATTATTATGCTTAGTGGGAAAAAAAACAGGTTACAAATTAAGCATGAATAGGGAATGAATTCCCATCCTTAGACACACATGCAGGTGGGCATAGAAAATAATAGGGAAATATATAAAAATATTAATAGTTTAAACTTGTGAGTCATGGCATTACCTTTTTTTTTTCCATTTTCTTCTTTATTCTCTTCAAAATATTTACATTCCTGATGCATTAGTTTTATCATAATAAAAAGTTTTAGACAACACTGTATGCTTATGTATACCCTGCCCTGTGATTATTTCCACTTTATTCCCTGTGTGTCTAAATGATAATCTTTTCTCGCCAAGTGGAATTACGCTTGTGGCGTACGGGCACAAAGCCTCCTATTTTATGTGCTTTGCTGCCTTTATGTTAGATTCTCACCTTTCATCAGTTTCTGGGTGGACACGTTTGCTGCCCAAGCTTGCTTTCTTTGAGCAATTGAAAGAAATAGAATGCTAGAGACCAAAATTAGGGATGATTATGTAAAACTGGTCAAAATATTGATTGCCTAATTTTATCTTAAAACTCTGTATAGTCTTCTCAGTCAAGCCATGCAAGATTTTAGAATGTCATCCTTCCCTGAGAGCCCCCTGCTAACTCCGGACGCTTCCCTTAGTAAGGCAGATGATTCAGACAAGATGCCCGAGAGCACATTGCCTTCAGGATGGGTGTCAGTTTGTGTACAGAAGTCGAGGATTAGGAGAAAATATTGAAGAATGAGTAGGATTTTTGTTGTAGAACATTACAAAACAGAACCGCCCATTATCATATCAGAGCTTGTAGAAAACTATGGTGAACGAAACAGATAAGGTCTTCATTTCATGGAACTAACCCCTTTGATGTAGATGGAAATCCTCTCAGCAAATATGTAACTTGGGGTCATTTTTCCTAATCTCTTGTTGCCTCATTTATTCATTCATTCCCTCTCTTACTTGCTCACTAATTCATGCAAACGCAATTCAAAAATGTTCGGTATAACACTTTGCTAGGC
This sequence comes from Felis catus, assembly GCF_018350175.1. Taxonomy (NCBI): domain Eukaryota; kingdom Metazoa; phylum Chordata; class Mammalia; order Carnivora; family Felidae; genus Felis; species Felis catus. The sequence goes on from NC_058368.1 coordinate 112,944,475, forward strand.
TTTGAGGGAATATAGGGTGTACAATATTTGGTTCGCCATCTTTCTAATGAAATTCATCACCCAAAAGACATCCACTTTTCTTATCAGTGATGTATATTACTTGAACTTCAAGTTTTCTCAGCCCTCAGTCCTCAACTTAAAATGGCTACATTGCATGCCACTCCTTTTTTGAATCTGTTAAGTGTAAATTTGGACATAATTTAGAACACGTGAATTTTGAATATGCCAAATTTTATTGGATTCCTTCCCATCTCCAGATAACTGAGAAATAAGGAAACAAGATTTCTCTCTGCCTATTAAACTTTAAATCAAAGGAATGAAGACCTCATTTTCTGACTTATGGGAACTGGCTGTGGTGGCCAGTGCTGGCCTTGTTCAGGTAATGCCTCTGCCATTGCCATGAATTAAGCCTTGACAATAGAAATTTTACCATATAGAATCAATTAAAGAATTCAGAAAAGTTAAGAGGGCCAAAGGGGAAATGCATACATTATTAGGTGAAAAAATAAATTTCCTAGAGGTATTGCTTAGAAATATGGTTTCAGGGAGAGCTCTAGAAGCTTTCTTTCCTTTTGTTATCCTAAAAATGGAATGGATTCTGGCAGAAGGTCTTACATCATTTTTCCTGCCAAGATGAATTCTAAGCTAGGCATTTTCTAGTAAACATCCTTGTTTGCAAGAATTGCTTCCCTGATACTGTGATATAAGGCTGCCATTCCCTTTAATCTAAGTCATATATGTTTCACTATCTGATTATTCAAACTTTTGCAACCAGAGACACAAAAATAAATTACTTTGGCTGATTTCCTGAGGTGTTGGGGTAGGTGCTGTCATTTATAGACACAGGTAAGGAGACATGTATTGAGGGGCAAGGGAATCTGCCTGTGAAACTTTTTCTGTTTTATTGCAACATGATGGAATATGAACATCATCACATATTGTGTTTTCATCCACTGATTGAATAGGTCTTTACTCCTGGGTGATAATGACTATACAAATAATTGATGACTCACTAACAAGAGAAATAGGGATTTATAGTCAGTCATCTTATAAAAAGCCCAAAATGCCATTTGAAACTGGAAAAAAATGTAAGAAAAATATAAATTTCCCATGATACTCCACCAATCAGAGCTTTCTGTCGCCATTAAAAGGTACCTCTGTCTCTATTACAAGACCAGCAGCTGGGTCATCTACCAAGGTCCTGCCTTCATGGAGTTTGTGCTTCACCCCCAGGCATGGCCTCAGGGATTTCCCTTTCTTGCCAAATATAATTCTGTCTAGGAACTGACTTGATGTTTCAATAGATTTATTCTCTTGGCATGCTGTGTGCTAAACAACTGAGTGATTTTCTTTAAAAAGTCGTATACCAGGTCAGTTTAGTGAACAGAGCATTTGGGACTGATGTCTGGTCAACACTTATTTAAATTTTGCACAATCAAAGAGGGACACTTCTTTCATTTCTAAATATTTATTGAGGGCTTAGTTTACACTACGTGATGTTCTGGGCCCTGGAATTTTGGCGGTAAAAAAGACAGGTAAATTTCCTTCTCTCATGACATGTGTGAGTATGTTGGAGAAGAACCACAATAAGCAAATTTGCAAAAAGACAGTGAGAAGGAGGGAGAGGGTTGGGGAGCAAAGGCAACAATGAAAGAGAGGAAGGAAGGAGAAAAGAGAGGAAGGGAAGGAAGGAAGGAAGAAAGGAAGGAAGGGGCAGTAAGAACTCTGAAGGAAACCGGGGTTAGAATATATGTATGTAAATCGTGGTGTTTATATATCTCACAACTTTAGTTGAAAGCTATGTGATTTTAAAGTTCAGAGGCCTTTGTAACTATGGTTTTCTCTGTTAATAAAATGCTTTTTCTTGTTAAAAAAAATAAAGTTCAGAGGCCTTTGGTAACCAGGCACATCTGGGTTATCTCATGGATGGATCATGGCCATGTTGGTCTCTGCAGTGCTCCTAAAAGACTGTAACTCCCTACAGTAACTCCGTACTCCCCACTCCCACAATAGAAAGAGCACTGAGTTTCAATTATTCTCCCCTTTGTAAGAGTCATAAATGATATTATCATAGGAAAGATTCTGAAAAGTCTTGCAATACCTACTTGATTAACAGTTCCCCAAACTTTTTTGATACAGAATTTTTATTTCCTGTCCTACTTATTAACCCTCCCACCTTACTTGTGTTCCAGTGGTTATCACATGGGTAGGATGCCTAGTGGGAGAGGCATCATTAAACATAATGCCTCATCAGCTAGACACTCAGACTTACTAGAGAGTAGCCAAAAGACAGTAAAAAAGCAGCATCCACACTCTTGAAATTTATAATACAAGTATGGGTCAGTTCAGTTCTAGGGTTACCCAACCCTAGAGAGATGGGTAAGGCACAGGAAGATGCGATATAATAGGGTAAGTATTTACATGTAAATTAAAAATTTTAATTTAGTATTACTTGATACAGTAAAAATAAAGGCACAGAATCCCAGGGAAGCACAGAGCTCACCTAGGTAAGCTGAAAGAGATGTAAGGGCTATAGTGGAAGATTTCTTAAAGGAGGTGATAGGAATTATACATGAAACATTACAGGGGACCAATCCATGACAGTACAGGAATTACATTTATAACGTCACCTGGAGAATGATTCGTGACAGTACATGATCAAGAACCGAATCATGTAGTTCACATGGTGTATCCTATATGAATTCCGGAACTGGAAGAAAGGTCATGGACACTTGGTAGGATATGGGTGTTCGTTAAAATAGTGGAACATGAGCAGGATCTTGAGAGAAGTGGGGCCAATAATTATTTATAATTATCTATAATTAATAATGTTATTAGTTATTACTAATTGATTCTAGGGACCTTCTCTGTATTGCACTGTATACTTTGCCAAAGACTTCCCACAGCACCTTCTTCACTCTCCCCCACTCCGTAGGCCCCCACGGTGGGTGTCACTGTTGTAGTCTTCCAAAGATGAGGAAAGGAACTTTCAGAATTCAAAGGACTTGTTGAAGGTTACCTAAAGGTCAGGGCAAGAGTTGAGAATCCCCTCACCCCTGCTGCTGACATCTGTAATTTTCACCGTGATGCTGACTACATTATCTGAACCCAACGTATAGTGACAAGGCAGCTGATGTTTAAGAGCGTATTTTGAGTTATAAGAAAAACAGGTTAAGAAATACCGTGTCCACGCAAGACAGCTTTTGATGTTAACGCATTTGCTAGATCAAGTTCCCTTTGGATTCCTGATATACCAGGGCTTGATGATAAACTTTTACAAAATATTCACTACCTATATATGAATTATAAACTCTGTTTAGGTCTGTGTGAAATAATGGTACCAAAGAAATTTTATTTTATGTTTGAAGTTGATATCACACTTGTAAAAGCTTCCCTTCTCAGTGCTGCTCTGTTTCTGGAAAATGAACATTAAATATAGAGCTCAGGATTTTGTCTCCTCAAAGAAGAGGACGTATGAGAACAATAGGGAAGGAGAGGTCTCTGCTTTAAAAGACATTGTTTAGGGGCGCCTGGGTGGCGCAGTCGGTTAAGCGTCCAACTTCAGCCAGGTCACGATCTCGCGGTCCGGGAGTTCGAGCCCCGCGTCGGGCTCTGGGCTGATGGCTCAGAGCCTGGAGCCTGTTTCCGATTCTGTGTCTCCCTCTCTCTCTGCCCCTCCCCTGTTCATGCTCTGTCTCTCTCTGTCCCAAAAATAAATAAACGTTGAAGAAAAAAAAAATTAAAAAAAAAAAGACATTGTTTAGTTAGAATCAACGTTGTTGTAATATCGGTATTACAAATATTTGTGAGTCTCCCTGCTCTTGGAGAAACAGAACTTAAAGGTGGAATCTCGGTGTCTTGGTCTTTGGGAATTTTCTCCTTACATCACCATGTCTGTTTGGTAAAGAAGAGGTCTGCTTCATCTTGCATTTCTATTTGAAAGAAAAACCTGATTGGGGATCTATTTTGTTTTCATGTTGCTAAAAATCATATTTATAAGTTCTACCTTTCATGGTTACTCCAAAAATATTTTTTTTAAAGAAAGGTTATACTTGTCACAGAGATTCAATAATGTCAAATATATGTCCAAAAAATCCTAAATTTCTTAAGAGATTATTTATTACATTTGATACTAGATGGGCTTAATGATGATTTGTTTTTTGAGTAGGGGATATGTGACATGCATGGTTAACATTTTCTATACACATACGGGCAACGTGGCATGTGATTTGCCTTCTCATGCTGCATATAGAGATAGTAGATGAACAAACAGTATTTAAAAATAAATCCTGGAGGGGTGCCTGGGTGGTTGGTTAAGCGTCCGACTTCGGCTCAGGTCATGATCTCACGGTGCGTGAGTTCGAGCCCCGCGTCGGGCTCTGTGCTGACAGCTCAGAGCCTGGAGCCTGTTTCAGATTCTGTGTCTCCCTCTCTCCCTACCCCTCCCCTGTTCATGCTCTGTCTCTCTCTGTCTCAAAAATAATTAAATGTTACAAAAAAAATTTTTTTTAATAAAAATAAAAATAAATCCTGGAGAGGTGGGTTTTAACCTTTGTCCCCAAGAGCCTCAATTTTCTCATCTCTAACAGTGGGTAAATAAGGAGAGAAAATATAAATGAATAAACACAACCTCTTTCCCTTCTTTAGTTCTGCTTCCTCAGGACCTGGTTTTCTTGTAGCCCTGTCAAGAGGTTATCAGTTCTCTTTCTCTACCATGACCCCAAAGTCTCTTTCTCTACCATGACTCCGGAGTGGAGTATGTGACCCTTCTTGCTTCCAACTGTTACTTCCAAACCATTTCTTCCCATCCAACGGGTAAATGAACATCAAACAAAGACCATCTTTTCCTCTTGGGCCCTGTGACATCCAGACTCCCCACGTCTCACCTTTCAAATGCCTTCCTGCCACTTTCACACTCTCCCATGTATCAGACAGGTGGTCCCTGTCTTACCATCTTTCTCTCAACCCTCAGCCCAGCTATTGTCCTGGGTGACTTCATGGCTACATGGACAACCCATCCAACAACCTGGCCTCTCAGCCCCCTGTCCTCCTCACCTTTCACGTTGTGGCCATTCTACCCCAGTTTTCCAGTCTGATCTTCATCATCTTCTAAAACAGCCATCTTGCAAGAGTCACGGATTCAAGCCTTCCCCATCTCTGGCACCAGGGTCTTCCCTGTTCCTCCGCTGTCACCTCCTCTCTTCTTCAGCCATACAGAAACATCCCTTCCTTTACATTCCTCTCTGCCCAGCTTATATTCCAACAACTCTGTTCACGCTATCCTCAACACATCTGCACCTCTGTCTTAAAATAGCCATCTAGCAGAACCGCAATTTGGAAGCAACCACATTATGTCTTTTCTCCATGCTCGCGCTAAACAATTGTGTCGGGCTTGGCAAAAATCACACAGTAGGACAGAATGTACCACTAAAAACGAGGCATCATAAAATGAAGTAGACCTTCTACATTCTCATAGTGCTGCTGTGCATAGATGCTGACTAATCATAACACTAGTATTTCAAACCTCCTCCTCCCTCCTATATCCTTGGACCTCAGCCATCTAATCTTTCCCTTGCAGTCTCAGTAGTTGGTCCCAACTCTTTTTAAACATGTTTTATTTATTTATTTTGAGAGAGAGAGGGAGCATGAGTGATGGAGGGGCGGAGTAAGAGGGATGGAGAGAATCCTAAGCAGGCTCTGGGTAGTCAGTGCAGAGCCCAGTGCAGGACTTAATCCCATGAACCATGAGATCATGACCTGAGTCAAGATCAGGAGTCCAGAACTTAAGTGACTGAGCCACCCACATGCCCCAACCCCAACTCTTGCTTCATAAGGAAAACTGAAGCCATTGTATGGGAAATGCTCTCAGCTTCCTAGCGAGAAATCTAGACCTGTCTCCAGCTGGTTTTGCTCTCTCTTCTTCTTGTATCTGCTCTTCTCAGGACCTTCATGGACAATAGATTGTCTTTGTCTTTCTCACTTAAATCTTCTTCCTGAAACCATGTTCTTCTAAACATGCTCAGGTCCTTCTGTATTAAAAACAAATAAGCAAAACCAACTCTCCCTAAGAATATCCTCCTGATACCATACCACACCCCCTGCTTCCCTTCTCTTTACGCTCTATCATCCTGTAAGAATTGCCTTTACTCCTATCTCCAGTTCCTCAACTCTTTTTTTCCCTCAATTTATTTATTTAAATTAAAGTTAACATACAATATAGTATTGGCTTTAGGAGTAAAACCTAGTGATTAATCACTTACATATAACACCCATTGCTCATCCCAACAAGTGCCCTCCTTAATGTCCATTACGCATTTAGCCCGTTCCTACCCCCAACACCCTCCCAGAATCCCCCAGGTTGTTCTCTGTATTTAAGAGTCACTTATGATTTGCTTCCCTGTTTTCATTTTATTTTTCCTTCCCTTTCCCTATCTTCATCCGTTATTTTTTTTTAATTCCACATATGAGTGAAATCATATATTTGTCTTTCACTGCCTCATTTATTTCATTTAGCACTTCTTACCTCTCAATCCACTTCCAGATGACTTCTCCTCACATCAAGTCAGCAACATACTGATTGCTAAGATAACCAGTAACCAAATCTCTAAATCCCATGGCCATCTTTCAACCTCTCTGTAGCATTTCTTGAAGTTAACTGATTACTTTCTTTCCTCTCCAACTACAATCTCTCTTTGGCTTCTCTGACATGGCATCTACTTGATGTATCCCTAACATCTCTGTCCAATGTCTCTTTAGGCCATTGTCAAGTCTTCATCATAGAGGCTATTTCATTCTCTACTTTTGACTCCATACTTTCTGCCTAGGTTGTCTCATTGATAGCCATGGATTCAATTATTGCTTGTGCACAAGGACCCATTAATTGAAATCTTCAGCCTGGTTTCCAGCACATATATTTGACTGCCTACATGACATCTATAGTTGGATGCTTCTAAGTACCTTGCTCTCAACATATCCAAAATAACAATAACAGTTTAGTCCCTTTCTAATGTCCTCTGTTTCGGTGAACAGATCCCCATCCATCCAGTCCCATAAGCCAGAATCCTAGGATCCAAACTTGACTTCCTTCTCCCTTACCTCTGCACGTTTAATCTATCAACAAGCATGCTCAACTTCTAAATCTGTGCATGTCTTGTGCCACTGCCAGAGTCTTAGTCAAAGTGGCCATAATTTTTCATCCATCTTCACTACACAGTTAGCCAAATATTTTCAAAATGCACACTGATCAGGCCTCATGCCTGCTCTTAGCTTGGAGTCCATTGTATTTAACATGGTCTTCAAGGCCCTTCTTCTGTTTACTCATGCATTGCTTGATTCATTCTTTTAAGAAAATACAGGCATACCTTGAAGATACTGTAGGTTCTGTTCCAAATTGCTGTAAGAAAGCAAAGCAAGCATTGTAAAAAAAAAAGCAAGTTAAATAATTTTTTTGTTTTCCCAGTGCATATAGTTCTGTTTATACTTTAGTGTGGTCTGTTGAGTGTGCCATAGCATTATGTCTAAAAAAACTCAATGTATACATTTTAATTAAAGGAAGTTTTATTGCTAAAAAATGTTAGCCGCCATCTGAGCTTTCAGCAAGTCATGATCGTTTTGGTGGTGGAGACTCTTGCTCAAAGTTGATGGCTCCTGACTGAGCAGGGTAGTGGCTGCTGAAGTTTGGGGCAACTGTGGCACTTTCTTAAAGTAGGACAACAGTGAAGTTTGCTGCATCGATAGACTCTTCCTTTCACAAACGATTTCTCTGTAGCATGTAATGTTTGTTTGATTGCATAGGAGACCTTCTTTTAAAATTGGAGTCAGTCCTCCCAAACCTTGCTGCTGCATCATCGACTAAGTTTATGTAATATTCTACATCCTTTGTTATAATTTCAGCAGTCATCACCAGGAGTAGATTCAGTCTCAAGACACTACTTTCTGGGAGGGGCAACCCGCCTGGCAAGGTGGAATCCCCAAGTCAGGCTTGCAAAAGCAGAGGGGCCAGACTGCATGAGTTCTGACAGCCAGTGGGACTTAAAATCTGGAATGTTATAAGTCAACAGCTCTGCTCGGAGCAAGAGGGTGAGAGGACACTGGGAGGGAGAGGTGTTGGCCCCGGAAGACAGAGGTCAGCTCCGTGGGGAACAAAGGCGCTGGTCAGTGTCATCTCCTTCTCCCATCCCCTAGGCGAAACCCCAAAGGGAACCTGTTCACGGAACTTGCTTGCACTGCGCAGACACCCAAATTTGCACTTCTGTGGATCCATCCCTCCGATGGGTAGGCCTCTCTCCCAGTCGCTGCAGGGCCCCTCCCACAGGAGACCACTGACTGCAAAGTGAGCTGAGCCTGCCCCTCCTGCCCATGTGCCCCTTGCGAACCCACCCCTGCTAATACACCACATCCCATCAAAGCAGCACCACAAGCCTGGCAATGTGCAAGTAGCCCAGACAGGGGCCACACCACTCCACAGTGAGTCCTGCCAGTGGGAGAGTGGAAGATAAGGCACACACCAGTCTGACTGGCCCCAGCGGTGGGCTGGGGACAGACATCAGGTCTGACTGTGGCCCCGCCCATCAACACAAGTTACTCCAGACAGCACAGGGGAAGTGCCCTGCAGTTCCAAGCTACCCAGGGACTATCCAAAATTACGAAATGGAAGAATTCTCCTCAAAAGAAACTCCAGGAAGTAGCAACAGCTAACGAATTGATCAAAAACAATTTAAGCAATATAACGGAACAAGAATTTAGAATAATAGTCATAAAATTAATCACTGGGCTTGAAAAAAGTATAGAGGACATCAGAGAATCTATTGCTACAGAGATCAAGGGACTAAGAAAGAGTCATGAGGAGCTAAAAAATGCTATAAAAGAGGTGCAAAATAAAATGGAGGTGACCACAGCTAGGATTAAAGAGGCAGAGGAGAGAATAGGTGAATTAGAAGACAAAATTATGGAAAAAGAGGAAGCTGAGAAAAGATTAAAAAAATCCAGGAGTATGAAGGGTGAATTAGAGAATTAAGTGATGCAATCAAACGCAATAATATCTGTATAATAGGATTCCAGAAGAGGAAGAGAGAGAGAAAGGGGCTGAAGGTGTACTGGAAGAAATCATTGCTGAGAACTTCCCTGATCTGGGGAAGGAAAAAGGCATTGAAATACAAGAGGCACAGAAAAATCCCTTCAGACGTAACTTGAATCTATCTTCTGCAAGACATATCATAGTGAAACTGGCAAAATACAAGGATAAAGAGAAAATTCTGAAAGTAGCTAGGGGTAAACATGCTCTAACTTATAAAGGGAGACCGATAAGACTAGTGACAGACCTACCTACTGAAACTTGGCAGAACAGAAAGGAATGGCAGGAAATCTTCAATGTGATGAACAGAAAAAAATATGCAGCCGAGAATCCTTTATCCAGCAAGTCTGTCATTTAGAATAGAAGGAGAGATAAAGGTCTTCCCAAACAAACAAAAACTGAAGGAATTTGTCACCACTAAACCAGCCCTACAAGAGATCCTAAGGGGGATCCTGTGAGACAAAGTGCCAGAGACATCACTACAAGCACGAAACCTACAGACATCACAATGACTCTAAACCCATATCTTTCTATAATAACACTGAATGTAAATGGACTCAATGCTCCAACTGAAAGATATAGGTATCAGAATGGATAAAAAAAACAAGACCCATCTATTTGCTGTCTACAAGAGACTCATTTTAGACCTGAGGACACCTTCAGATTGAAAGTGAGGGGATGGAGAACTATTTATCATGCTACTGGTAGTCAAAAGAAAGCTGGAGTAGCCATACTTATATCAGACAAACTAGACTTTAAATTAAAGGCTGAAACAAGAGATGAAGAAGGGAATTATGTAATAATTACAGGGTCTATCCATCAAGAAGAGCTAACAATTATAAATGTCTATGTGCCAAATACAGGAGCCCCCAAATATATAAAACAATTAATCACAAACATAAGCAACCTTGTTGATAAGAATGTGGAAACTGCAGGGGACTTTAATACCCCACTTACCACAATGGATGGATCATCTAGACACATGGTCAATAAAGAAACAAGGGCCCTGAATGATACATTGGATCAGATGGACTTGACAGATATATTTAGAACTCTGCATCCCAAAGCAGCAGAATATACTTTCTTCTCGAGTGCACATGGAACATTCTCCAAGATAGATCACATACTGGGTGAAAAAACAGCCCTTCATAAGTATACAAGAATTGAGATCATACCATGCACACTTTCAGACCACAATGCTATGAAGCTTGAAATCAACCACAGGAAAAAGTCTGGAAAACCTCCAAAAGCATGGAGGTTAAAGAACACCCTACTAAAGAATGAATGGGCCACCCAGGCAATTAGAAAAGAAATTAAAAAATATATATGGAAACAAATGAAAATGAAAATACAACAATCCAAATGCTTTGGGATGCACCAAAGGCAGCCCTGAGAGGAAAATACATTGCAATCCAGGCCTATCTCAAGAAACAAGAAAAATCCCAAATACAAAATCTAACAGCACACCTAAAGGAACTAGAAGCAGAACAGCAAAGACAGCCTAAACCCAGCAGAAGAAGAGAAATAATAAAGATCAGAGCAGAAATAAACAATATAGAATCTTAAAAAACTGTAGAGCAGATCAATAAAACCAAGAGTTGGTTTTTTGAAAAAATAAACAAAATTGGTAAACCTCTAGCCAGGCTTCTCAAAAAAAAAAAAAAAAGGGAGATGACCCAAATAGATAAAATCATGAATGAAAATGGAATTATTACAACCAATCCCTCAGAAATACAAGCAATTATCAGGGAATACTATGAAAAATTATATGCCAACAAACTGGACAACCTGGAAGAAACAGACAAACTCCTAAGCACCCACACACTTCCAAAACTCAAACAGGAAGAAATAGAAAATTTGAACAGGCCCATAACCAGTGAAAAAATTGAATCAGTTATTGAAAATCTCCCAACAAAAAGGAGTCCAGCACCAGATGACTTCCCAGGGGAATTCTACCAGACGTTTAAAGCAGAGATAATACCTATCCTTCTCAAGCTGTTCCAAAAAATAGAAAGGGAAAGAAAACTTCCAGACTCATTCTTTGAAGCCAACATTACTTTGATTCCTAAACCAGAGACCCAGCAAAAAAAGAACTACAGGCCAATATCCTTGATGAATATGGATGCAAAAATTCTCAACAAGATACTAGCAAATCGAATTCAACAGCATATAAAACGAATTATTCACCATGATCAAGTGGGATTCATTCCTGGGCTGCAGGGCTGGTTCAACATTCGCAAATCAATCAATGTGATACATCACATTAACAAAAGAAAAGATAAGAACCATATGATCCTGTCAATCGATGCAGAAAAAGCATTTGACAAAATTCAGCATTCTTTCTTAATAAAAACCCTCGAAAAAGCCCACAGCTAATATCCTCAATGGGGAAAAACTGAGAGCTTTCCCCCTGAGATCAGGAACATGACAGGGATGTCCACCCTCACCGCTGTTGTTTAACATAGTGTTGGAAGTGCTAGCATCAGCAATCAGACAACAAAAGGAAATCAAAGGCATCAAAACTGGCAAAGATGAAGTCAAGCTTTTACTTTTTGCAGATGACATGATATTATACATGGAAAACCCGATAGACTCCACCAAAAGTCTGCTAGAACTGATACATGATTTCAGCAAAGTCGCAGGATATAAAATCAATGTACAGAAGTCAATTGCATTCTTACAAACTAATAATGAAGCAACAGAAAGACAAATAAAGAAACTGACCCCATTCACAATTGCACCAAGAAGCATAAAATACCTAGGAATAAACCTGACCAAAGATGCAAAGGAACTGTATGCTGAAAACTATAGAAAGCTTATGAAGGAAATTGAAGAAGATTTAAAGAAATGGAAAGACATTCCCTGCTCATGGATTGGAAGAATAAATATTGTCAAAATGTCAATACTACCCAAAGCTATCTACACATTCAATGCAATCCCAATCAAAATTGCACCAGCATTCTTCTTGAAGCTAGACCAAGCAATCCTAAAGTTTGTATGGAACCACAAAAGGCCCTGAATAGTCAAAGTAATTTTGAAGAAGAAGACCAAAGCGGGAGGCATCACAATCCCAGATTTTAGCTTCTACTACAAAGCTGTAATCATCAAGACAGCATGGTATTCGCACAAAAACAGACACATAGACAATGGAATAGAGTAGAAACCCCAGAATTAGACCCACAAAAGTATGGCCAACTAATCTTTGACAAAGCAGGAAAGAATATCCAATGGAAAAAAGGCAGTCTCTTTAACAAATGGTGCTGGGAGAACTGGACAGCAACATGCAGAAGGATGAATCTAGACCACTTTCTTACACAATTCAGAAAAATAAACTCAAAATGGATAAAGGACCTGAATGTGAGACAGGAAGCCATCAAAACCCTAGAGGAGAAAGCAGGAAAAAACCTCTCTAACCTCAACCGCAGCAATTTCTTACTTGACACACCCCAAAGGCAAGGGAATTAAAAGCAAAAATGAACTATTGGGACCCCATGAAGCTATCTTTCTATAAAGATATAAACTTTCTATAAAGCTTCTGCACTGCAAAGGAAACAATCAACAACACTAAAAGGCAACCAACGGAATGGGAAAAGATATTTGCCAATGACATAACAGACAAAGGGCTAGTATCCAAAATCTATAAAGAGCTCACCAAACTCCACACCTGAAAAACAAATAACCCATTGAAGAAATGGGCAGAAAACATGAATAGACACTTCTCTAAAGAAGACATCCAGATGGCCAGATGAAAAGATGCTCAGCGTCACTCCTCATCAGGGAAATACAAATCAAAACTACACTCAGATACTACCTCATGCCAGTCAGAGTGGCTAAAATGAACAAATCCGGAAACTATAGATGCTGGCGAGGCTGTGGAGAAACAGGAACCCTCTTGCACTGTTGGTGGGAATGCAAATTGGTACAGCCTCTCTGGAAAATAGTGTGGAGGTTCCTCAAAAAATTAAAAATAGATCTCCCCTATGACCCAGCAATAGCACTGCTAGGAATTTACCCAAGGGATACAGGAGTGCTGATGCATAGGGGCACTTGTATCCCAACATTGATAGGAGCACTTTCAACAATAACCAAATTATGGAAAGAGCCTAAATGTCCATCCACTGACAAATGGATAAAGAAGATGTGGTTCATATATACAATGGAATGCTAGGTGGAAATGAGAAAGAATGAAATCTGGCCATTTATAGCAACATGGATGGAACTGGAGTGTATTATGCTAAGTGGAATAAGTCAGGCAGAGAAAGACATATACCATATGTTTTCATTCATATGTGGATCCTGAGAAACTTAACAGAAGACCATGGGTGAGGGGAAGGAATAAAAAAAAAAAAAAGGTTAGAGAGGGAGGGAGCCAAAACATAAGAGACTCTTAAAAACTGAGAACAAACTGAGGGTTGATGGGGGTGGGAGGGAGGGAAGGGTGGGTGATCGGTATTGAGGGCACCTGTTGGGATGAGCACTGGTGTTGTATGGAAACCAATTTGACAATAAATTTCATATTTAAGAAAAAGAAAGAAAGAAAGAAAGAAAGAAAGAAAGAAAGAAAGAAAGAAAGAAAGAAAGAAAGAAAGAAAGAAAGAAACTATTCATCTATAAGAAGCAACTCCTTACCTATTAAAGTTTTATCATGAGATTGCAGCCATTGAGTCACATTATCAGGCTCCACTTCTACTTCTAGTCTCTTCTCTTGCTATTTCTACCACTCTTCAGTGACTTCTTCCAGTGAAGTCTTGAACCTCTCAAAGTCGTCCATGAGGGTTGAAGTCAACTTCTCCCAAACTCCTGTGCGTGTGGACAGTTTGACTTCTTCCTGTGAATCCCTAATGTTCTTGATGACATGTAGAATCATGCATCTTTTCCAGAAATTTTCAACTTACTTTGCCCAGACCCATAAGAGGAATCACTCTCAATGGCAGCTATAGCCTTATGAAATATATTTATTAAAGAATAAGACTCGAAAGTCAAAATGACTCCTTAATCCACGGGCTGTAAAATGGTTGCTGTGTTAGTAGGCAAGAGAATGACAGTAATATCATCGTACATCTCCATCAGAGCTCTTGAGTGCCCAGGTGCGTTGTCAATGATGGTGATACTTTGAAAGGAATCTTTTTTTTTCTTTTTTTTAGAAAAATTTTTAAATGTTTATTTATTTGAGAGAGTTATCCAAAGCAGGCTCTAGGCTCCAAGCTGTCAGCACAGAGCCCGACGCAAGCCCTAACCCACGAACCTGTGAGATCATGACCTGGGGCGAAGTTGGGCACTTAACCAACTGAGCCACCTAGGTGCCCCAGAAATCATTTCTTCTGAACAGTAGTTCTCAACAGGCAGTCTAAAATATTCAGTAAACTATATTGTAAACAGATGTGCTGTCATCCAGGCTTTGTTGCTCCATTTCTAGAGTACAGGCAGGGTAGATTTAACATCATTCTTAAGGGTCCTAGGATTTTCTGAATGGTAAATAAGCATTGACTTCAGTTTAAAATCACCAGCTGCATTAGCCCCCAATCAGAGATTCAGCTTGTCTTTTGAAGCTTTGAAGCAAGGCATTGACTTCTCCTCTCTAGCTATGAAAGTCCTAGATGGCATCTTTTTCCAACAGAAGGCCATTTTGGCTACTTTGAAAAGCTATTTTTTGCTATGGCCACCTTCACAAATTATCTTAGCTAGATCCCCTGGATAACTTCCTTAGCTCTCCCGTGGATAGCCCTCCCTGCCTCATTTGCACTTTAATGTTTTGGAGATGGCTTCCTTCCTTACGCCACATGAACAAACCCCTGCTAGCTTCAGACTTTTCTTCTGTACCTTCTTCTCCTCTCACAGCATTCACAGAACTGAAGAGAATTAAGGCCTTGCCCTGGGTTAGGCTTTGGCTGAAGGAATTGTTGTGCTTGGTTTACTCTTCCATCCAGACCACTCAGACTTTCTCCATATCAGCAATAAGGCTGTTTCCCTTTCTTATGATTTCTGTGTTTGCTGAAGTATCGCTTTTCATTTTCCTCAGGAATTCTTTGTTTTTACAACTTGGCTAACTGGCATAAAAGCCTAGCTTTCATCCTATCTTAGCTTTCAACTTGCCTTCCTCTCTAAGCTTAATCATTTATCGCTTTTGTTTTTTTTTTAATTTTTTTTTAACATTTATTTATTTTTGAGACAGAGAGAGACAGAGCATGAACGGGGGGAGGGCCAGAGAGAGAGGGAGACACAGAATCTGAAGCAGGCTCCAGGCTCTGAGCTGTCAGCACAGAGCCTGATGCGGGGCTCGAACTCACGGACCGTGAGATCGTGACCTGAGCGAAGTCGGACGCTCAACCGACTGAGCCACCCAGGCGCCCCTAATTTATCGCTTTTGAATTAAAGTGAAAGATGTGACTCTTCCCTTCACTTGAGTACTTTGAAACTATTGTGGGTTTTTAATTGGCCTAATTGCAGTATTGCTGTGTCTTAGGAAATAGTGAAGCAGGAGGAGAGGTAGAGAGATGGGAGAAAGGCTGGTCAGGAGAGCAGTCAGAACACACATAGCCCTTATCACTTTAGTTCGCCATCTCATACGGGCAGGGTTCTTGGTGCCCCAACAGTTACAGTAGTAACATCAAAGATCATTGATCACAGATCATCGTAAGGAATATAATAATGAAAAAGTTTGAAATATTTCAAGATTTACCGAAATTTGACACAGAGACACAAAGTGAGAAAATGCTGCTAGAAAAATGGCACCCATAGATTTGCTCAGTGCGGGGTTGTCCCAAGTCTTCATTTTGTAAAAATTCAGATCTGTGAAGCTCAGTAAAACAAAGTGCAATAAAATAAGGTATGCCTGCGTATTTTGAATGCACACACCATTCAGAGCACCATGGAAATAGAGGTAAAACAAACAATTCTTGGCTTCATTGAGCCATGGAAGATATATTCTAGTGGGGGAAATCAACAATTTAAAAAGTGTAAAAAATAGAGATTTCTTTTCAGGGGATGATAAGTGCTATGAAGAAACATTTAGTAAAAGGAGCTAGGAAGTAACCAACTAACAGTAATTTTAGAAACGAGGTGGAAGAAGCCTCTCTAAAGAAAGGACTCCATGCAGAACATGAAAGGAGGTGATGGGGCGCCTGGGTGGCGCAGTCGGTTAAGCGTCCGACTTCAGCCAGGTCACGATCTCGCGGTCCGTGAGTTCGAGCCCCGCGTCGGGCTCTGGGCTGATGGCTCAGAGCCTGGAGCCTGTTTCCGATTCTGTGTCTCCCTCTCTCTCTGCCCCTCCCCCGTTCATGCTCTGTCTCTCTCTGTCCCAAAAATAAATAAACGTTGGAAAAAAAAAAAAAACATGAAAGGAGGTGAGACCACACTTGGGGACCTTGCTGTCTGCTCTCCCTTGTTCCTCCATGCTCCAGACTGGCCAATTGGTTTTTTATTCCCTAATTGCTCAGGCTACCCCAGGGCCCTTACACTTGCCTCCAGTTCTTCCTTGTCCCTTCCTTCTTTTCATTCTTCTGCTTCTTCTCCTTTTCCTTCGCCTCCTTCTTCAGTACTCAGTATGCTCTTCTCAGTATGCCCCTCACCTCACTGGACCTACCTGTTTCTTAATCTTTGACTCCTGGCTGAACCTTCTTCCTAATGGAAAAACTTTCTGGACTTCTAGACGAAATGAAACTCTGTTATTATGTATTCTTATTGACCACGTTCTTGTCTTCATCTTGTCAATTTAGTTTTGTGTTGTATGTGGGTGAACTTTGCACATTCAATGAAATATTTACTATTTTCTTACATTTTAATACTAGAATTACTACGATTGAAAAATTTTGAAAACTAGCTTCTCTTAAGCTTTAATATCAGTGATGAACCATGTTTTTTAATTTATCAATCTAGTTTATTTCAGTATAAAAATAAGAAATGTATACTTTATTTGATTAATGTAATTTTATTAATAGTAATGTTAATTATACATTGAACAGATTAAGTGTTCTATACAATTTACAGATTAAGTGTTCTATACAATTTAACCTAATGGTCTTACTTAATCATACCTCCCCAAATGTTTTAGGTTGCAATTACAAATACAATAGATGTGATTCTCCCAGGGCACAGCTGCCTGCGGACCTACAAGTTGAACACAGTTTTCTTAGGCACTTAAACATTACTTTCAAAACCAATAAATCTCAACTTTTGGACGTAATGGATCAGGTTATCAAATAAACAGGGTCCACAAATGTAATCAGCCAAATTATTGGAAGCCTTTCAAATTAAAATCACAAGTGTATTGCTCATTAACTACCTAAAATCGAAATAGCAAGTCTGGTGGGTTACTCAGTTTACCAATTTCATACACCTGAAATCAGCACTGATCCACCAGTCTTCCCAGCGTGTCTCAGATTCGACGCCCTCAATCCATGGGGCAGGCAGGTGAGCCCTGAGGCAGCCAGAGTCCATGGTGTGATTGCATCCTACTAAGAGTAGCCTTCATATGGGGTTCCAAATCCCTTCAGTTAGCAACCCCAGTATTCCTTTGATATATTATTTGTCTCATGACTTGATAAAGGTTGGGAAGCACTGCCATAAATAACAAATAAACACATACAAGTCATTACGATTCCAAAACCTTTCAAAGCCCGACGCAGAAGTGTTCGTTCTCTGGGTGTGTTTTTCCTATTTAACCAACTCTAGGCTTATTTCCAGACTTCCCGGGGTGGAAAGACATTTTCCCAAATAGGGAGAGCAGATGTGACATCTCTGGCCGGCTGAGGTCACTGGCCCACGACATGGGATACTGATGGATTTGGCTGCATGTGCAGAATAATTCTACTTGAGCCTCAGATTTAAAAGCTGAGCCCTATTTTATAGTCAGGCTCTGCTTCTTTTCCTAGTTCTTAGAAAACTGTAACCTCTTTCAGAGTCGTGCTGCCTGATTCGAGGTGGTTTTACTTGCCCTGCTTAGACCGAAACTAACCCCTTTCCATTACGTGGCAACTTTCTACAATCCTTGTACTTCGGGTTTGCCTCTGTCTTTCTTGTCACCATTATTATACAGTCTCATTTATATATGACATTAGCACAGTTGTAATTTCACATTTAGGTCCTTGACCACTTGATTGTTCTCTGTCTCTCTCCCAAGACTGTGAACTTCATTAGAGTCACAACCCTGTCTATTTTTTTTTAAGTTTTATTTATCTACTTTGACAGAGATAGAGACACCATGAGCAGGGGAGGGTCAGAGAGAGGGGGGGGGGGGATAGAGAATTCCAAGCAGGCTGTGCACTGTCAGTGCAGACAGAGCCCCATGTGGGGCTCAAACTCACAAACCATGAGATCATGACCTGAGCTGAAATCAGGTGTTGGACACTTAACTGACTGAGCCACCCAGGCACCCCAACTCTGTCTTATTTTTGCTCAACACCTTATCTCTGCTCTGTGGGACAACACATCCATATAATAAATTTACCAAGCAAGGGAAGAAAGAACAAGTAATTATCCAGAGAAGTATACTACATTTCACTGGTCCTCAAATCTAGGGGAGTCCTCCTTACCATTTTCAAAAATTATAATATAGGTAATACATAGGTATTTCATCAAGGGGTGTGTTTCCTAGGAAAAAACTTGGTCCTGCTGAATGCTTAATTGCTCTCTGAGAAATGGGGAAAGCACCAAAACATAACAGATCAAAATAGATATGTACAAAGTCAAAGATAGAATATGCTCTGGGCCAGCAAGATTGGTTTGATTTTTCAATGAGATGATGCTGCTCAGCGTGACACTCATGAGGGGAGACACTGACATTAGCCTTCCTAGCAATGTCCAGAGAAAGGTGCCCAAAGACAAGTGGTGTGGACTCTGGGGAAACTATATGTGATGGATATAATATTCAGGTTTGAACATCCCTGCAGAGAAGGAGACATATGGCTTATGAGCCACAAGAACTAAGATTCCTAGGACTCTCTTCCCTGCTTTCCTCTCCCTCCCACCCCTTACCAGCCTTCTCCTGATCTGCTACCTTGCAGCCTTTCTTTAGACGTTAGCTCCAGGATCACTGCCGCCAAGCTTTTCCCAACTGTTCTCCAGTCCAGCCCCTCATTCTGGAAAGGGTGCCTCTGCCCTGGGCCCCCGTAGCATTGTACACCTGCCACACCACATTCTACAAGTTCCACATCATTTCAGAGTTGCTCAGGTACCTGTTTATATCCTTTAATAGATTGTGGATTACATGATGGCAAGAATGAGGTACGATCTATTCATCATTTATAGTACCTCACGCAGAGGCGGCTGTTCAGTAAAGGGCGGTTGAATGAATAATTCGTTGGGATCCCTTGTTTAGGTGGCCACTTTCTGATTATCACTGGCCTTCATGTAAAGAGAGGGTGCACAAGGAGAAGGACGTGGGTCGAAAGAGGAACTTGTGTGACCCCCTTAGAATTTCTAACTTTTACTGGAAAATGGTTTAGTTGATATTGTATGACATCAGTCTCTGGGCACTGGGTAAATGTAACTCCATCCCTGAGACAGAAGTCATGTTTGGCCGGGCCCTACCCAGTTTCATCAACAGCCCTTCCCCCTGCAGACACCTTCTCCATCTGCATCTTGTTCTGACCCCAATCTTTGCTTTAGAAACATTCATACCTGGGAGGAAAAGTGATTCAAGACAACCTGACAGCAGAGCTCTTCACTGAAAGAAATGAGCGGCAAATGATAAAAAGCACCCTGCACAAAGACTGCATTCATTGAAGGTGCTCTGATGTTAGATTCTTATTCAATTTAGTTAGCTCTATAGCTATTTAGCTATTGAATGTTATGATCTAAATTTATTCTACATTGAATCTGCCAAGAATTTAGCCTATAATGAAAAAAATAGCTTGTCTTAATGGTTTCGTCCCAGGAACCTATTTTCCCCTTAGATGAAATATTATACGAGTCTTTATTTTCCTCTTTTTCCCAAAGCCTTGGGATTTAGTGAAGATGAAACTTGAAGCAGAAGTGGGGAAGTGTGGAGGGGCTCTCGCTGCTGTCCAGGCAGGCGATGGCCCAGTACGGGGTGGGGCAATGTTTTCCCCTCCAGGCCAAGCTTGTCTCTGTGTTATTCTGTGCTGAGCTTAGCTTCCGTAATGATCAGCGGACAAAAAGGAAGGAATAAAAAAGTGCTGGGTCTTTGGAGGCCGTTTGTAACACCCCATACTGTTTCTATTTCAAGACGAATCTTAACCATATAGTTACTTTCATTTGTAATTATGACTTGGTTGTTACCATTATTGCTTTCAGTATCCCAGACCCTTTGCTAAATCCTTGCTATGCATTTATCCCACTTAATCCTTCCAGTGACCCTGTAAGTTCTATGCTTATGCCATCACTTCCCAAGACTTGGAGAAGTGAAATGACTTGTTTACAGTCACAGAAAAGGGATTGGCAGTGCTAAGACTTAATAAGCATTTCTTTTTCTTTTTTTTAATGTTTATTTATTTTTTGAAAGAGAGAGAAAGAGACTGAGTGTGAGCAGGGGAGGGGCAGAGAGAGAGGGAGACAGAATCTGAAGCAGTCTCCAGGCTCTGAGCCATCAGCACAGAGCCTGATGCGGGGCCCGAACCCACAAACTGTGAGATCATGACCTGAGCTGAAGTCAGGTGCTTAACGGACTGAGCCACCCAGGCACCACAGACTTATACCCACTTCTGTCTGATTCACAAGATTACCTTTTTTACCACTATGATGGCTTTCACAAAAATGGATAAACATCACTTCAGAAGCTTCAGGAGTTCTGACTCAGGCAGCCACCACCACCAACCTGTCCCAGACTATAGTCTGTTGTGCTTTCTCTTGGCCACAACCCGCAAACTTGCCAGAGATAGTCCATCACGGTGGACACTACTCTAGGGCAGCCCTGGCCAGATGTAAGAATTATATATCAATAATGCTTGCCAGGTACAGTAGAGACAAGAACCAGTCTGAATGAACCAGGGGAAAGATGCAGAGTCGTCTTCTACTTTCTGGGTTAAGGGGTTTGAGCATTTTAAAGGTAGAAAGAGATACACGTGAGGAAGCATCTCATGTTCAGGGTGAAATAGAAAGAACCATTAACACTCAGATAAGACCATTCGTTTGTGTTCCGTGTAGATGTAAACAGGTAGCATTTACTTAAAAGAAACTCGATCACGTAAAATCAGTATGTGTGATTTTGGTCTTTATTCAAGAAATGCTTATTGAGTGTTTAGTTTACTCTGTGGAAGGCCCTGTGCCAAATGCTGGAGATTTTCCCCCTCTATTTAAGCTTCTGTTATGGTTCTCAGATAGTAATGTAATTAAAGACAACTAGTGATGACCAAAAGGTGACATGGGATTTAATCCACTTTCCCCAGAGCCAGGTACACACCTTCTTCTTCAAAGCAGGGGGTCCTGTAGGGGGACCGATGCTGTGAACCAGCAGTGCTCATCTTTAGGCGTGTGGACTGGCAGAGGAGCCCCTCCACGTGGGATGAGGGAGCATCGCCGAATTGTTGCCAGGACACGAATCTGCCCGCTGAATAAGGATTGGGGAAAAGGAAAAACAGTGTTGTTGAATAGCACTCAGCTCTTTTGCTGAGCTTTATCCCAAGGTACTTTTTGTCCTTTCCTGCATCTTGAAGAAAGCGCCTAGGATCTAAGGAAAGAGGATACTCTGAATACGCATTTTCGGGGGGTGGGGTCTTCTAAAACAGAACTTGATAGGTCAGGTCCCTTGAAGGTCAGTGCTTCTTTCTCTCAGGTCTGAGTGTCTTTAAGGTACAGAAGCCCTCCATCCACACCAGTAGACTTTGTGGCCCATGCCTTCTTTTCAAATGTCCTAAAGGATTTGCCTAATATGTGACCTAAGAGTCAACATAACAGTTACTGAGGACTTGCTGTGTGCCACACCCCGTGCTGAGCGATTTTATAGAAGCTGTGTCAGACCGGTTTTCTTTCTATGCCCATTGTACAGATGAGGGAAACTGAGGGTTAGCAAAGAGAGGTAGTTTGTTGAAGTAAGGGGCAGAGCTGAGGTCAGACGCAGGTCTGATTTCATCAGCCCTGACCTTAATCATTATACTCCCGTTCAAGCAGTACTTACGGAGTGCCTGCTGTGCACCAGATCCTCTAGACATTGGGGATCTGGAGGAGAGGAAAACAGACTTCCCGCCTGTAGAGACTGCTCTGGGGGTGCTGGGGGAGCAATTAACAAATAAGCATCAAGTGTAGTATCAGGGGGTGAGAGTTGTGTGGGCCATGAGATCTGTATCGATAGCTACGTGTGGATATATGTTTATGACCGACGTGCCTAAGAAAAAGACTAGAAAGACCTATACCCATAAGGGTCATTATCTTCGGTTGTCAGATTTTTATTTTCTTCTTTACACTTTTTTTTTTTTTTTTTGAAATTGTTCAAATATTCTGCAGCGGCCGAATATTTCTGATATAATCAGATGAAACCCATAAATATTATTAAAAACAGAATTTAATCTTAAAAAATCCTGACAAACAGCATATGGTTTAGGCTCCGGCCTCCTGCCTCTTTCGTCTCGGTTCTTTATATTAGAAAAGGAGCATAGTTTGGCTTTTTTTTCATCCATGCCCGTGTCTGAAACATTCATTGCTCCCCCAGGAATCGTGCCGGCTCCCTCTGCCCCAGGCTTTTCTGAGTGTGTGCCTATCAGGGTTCCTCCACCTTGGCTCCACATTTGAATCTGTTGGGAGTGTTTCAAATCCGATGCCAGGGCCTCAGCCCGCAGGCCCTGCTAAGGCAGAAGCTCTGGGGTGGGGTCTGGGCCTCCCTCCATTTTGAAGTTCCCTGGGTAACTCTACTGTGCAACCAGGGTCCGGAGTCTTTGGACAGTGGGCCCCCTCTGCCTCTCAAACTCATTTCCTGGGGAGTAGCCAGGGTAGAACGTGCCAAAGCACGTCCTCAGCCCTCTCCTTCCTCTCTGTCTCATTAGCTCTAGGATGGCGGAGGAGGAGGAAGAGGAAGCGGGGGAGGAGGAGGAGGAGGAGGAGGAACAACAACCAGTAGAGCAGGTGGCCAGAACTAGGCAGAAGCGGGGCCAGTCCTGCGTCCTCCAGCCCGTGGCTGCAGCCCTCACAGCTCCCTCCTGACCTACTTACTCAGGGCCCGCCACTGTGTGAGGGACTCAGGACTGGAGGACAGCAGAAATCACTGACCAAAGCCAAACACTGTGCAGATGGGGAGCAGAGGACACACTCCAGTCACACTAGAATTCTCACCGTTCCGGAACGCCACGCTCCCTGCCACAGCTCCGAGCCTTAGGCCTGTGCTGTCCTCTCACACTGAAAGGTCCCTTGATGTCAACTCTCTCCTCCCCCCCCACCCTCCGGGCGCTGTGTTCTGCCTTTCCTTGAAGGCTAAGCTTTGGGAGTTCCCCCCTGACCCTGTGCTCCCCAGGCAGGACCACTTTCCGTTCTCCCCCTTTTATCTATGGCTCCCACCTGTAGGAATTTGTTCCCCGGATTAAGACAGCACTTCATCATACCTTGTGTTGTCTGGGGAGGTGTCTGCCTCCCTGACCAAGTGGGGAGCCCTCAAGGGCAGAGTTTTGCTCATTCATCACTGTATCGCCCCCCTCCCCGCCCACTCTGTGCCTCACACAACTGACTGTCAAATAGAAGGGCCTAGGCCTTGAAGTTGGACAGAGCTCACACAGCCTTTGGCTGCTCACCTATACAGGTTAGAAATGCAGAATCCTAGGTCCCAGCCCAGACCAGAATCTGCATGTAGCAAGATTCTTTAGGTGATTCCAACGTACATTGAAGTGTGAGAAGAATTGGTCATCTCCTTTAGTCCTCAACTTCCTCAGCTGTGACATGGGAATAGGAACTGCTGATTCACAGGGTTGTTGGGAGGCTTGAGTAAGGAGACCTACAGCATCTCCTGCAGGATGGAGCATATTAAGACACTGTTACTGCTTCTGCTCTGGGAGAGGACAGGCATCTGCACTGGTCCACATTAAGGGCTCTGGGCTCTACCCTAGGGAGCCCTGGGCAGGGAGGCCAAGCAGACTTAGCAGCTCTCCAGTGAGGAGAAGGAAAACAGGGGAGACAGAGTGTCAGCGTGGGCTAGGTTTGTGGTCTCTGCTCTACTCCTTAAGGGGCCTTGATCCCCACAAAGAGCAAGTGTGTGCTGACCTGTAGTGCTCAGCTATTCCGAGCCAGCCCCCAGGGAAACCCGCCCAGATCTCTCTCACTTTGTCAAGTCCATTATCCAAAGGGGGTGAAATCTTCTCTAGGATCTCAGAGAGCCGCCAGCAACTCAGACAGGAGCAGGCTGTGGAACGGGAAAGTACGGTTGTTTGGATCGGACATTTTTTAAAATTAATTAGTCATTAGTGCTCATTAATAATTCCATCCAACACAAGGAATGTGCCACATTTCACATTTATGAGAAGTTCTTTTGCATCTACGTTCCGCTTCATATTGATTTATTTAATATTGAGAATCATGATGAGACCCATACAGAGATCAATTTGGGAGGAAATTACTCGTGTTTCAGAAAGATATCTGGGGAAATGCTTTCCCTTGTGGTGTAGTCTCCTCTTGGAATTCCCTTACTCAGTTGCTCCTGGAGAGAGAGCCCCCATATCTGCCTGGCCCACAGGCAGCCTTTTTCTGGGACAAGGCCATGAATGAGACATCTCTCTGCTTATCTGTACTCTGCTCTCATCAGACACTGCAAGCCCATCAGGTAGATAACAAAGGGGAATGATTGATTCAGTGACACCAGCTTCAATTTTTAACCTTTAGACCTCGCTCCCAGACAGATTAGATCAAGGTTACTCTCAACCTGTTCTCTGGGACGTGGTGGAAAAGCCTTACACAGAAAGCTAACAGAAGCACCTAGAGAGATACAGATACATCCTGGCAAGGGGCATGTGTGTCCTCCAGGGACATGGCCTGCGGTTGGCTCTGACCAGGATTGAGAATTTAGGACTCTGGGCAACCAGAGACTTTTTTTTGGTAGGGCTAGGAACCAGTTGCCAAGGTGGGTCCAACCTGGTTTCTGATTACAACATCATAGACTTAGGAAACACTTAATACAGGTTGAAGTTGCCAGTAAGGTGGCAGACCAGAGAGCAGGAAGCCAGGGTGCGGGCCCAGGGGCATCCAACTATGAGGATTTGCCTTTCAGGACCTAATAATCTAATAGTAGAGATTAGACTCCCAGCTACAAAGAGTTCAGATAAATGGGGCTGTTGCCAGAGTCAGTGAGTCAGCAACTGCTCCAGCCTGAAGTCTCTGATCAGAATGTAGAGGCAGTAGAGACTGATGGAATCAGAAGGTGACGCTTTTTCCACAGCGTCACAGACAGGTAATTGACATACGATAAACTGCACATACCTAAAATGTACCACTGAAATGTCTTATCATCTGTGTATCCCTGTGAAATCAACACCACAAACAAGATAATGAACACATCCATCCCCCCCAGAAGTTTCCTTATGCCGTCTGTAACTTCTCCCTTCCACCCCTCCCGGCTACACCAATCCCCAGGCAACCACTGGTCAACTTTCTGTTGCTATATAACGGTTTGCTTTTCCTAGAATTTTACATACATGGAATTAAACAGTATAAAATCTTGTCAGACTCTTTTCATTCAGTGTAATTATTTTGAGATTCCTTCATGTTGCATGAATCAGCAGCTCATTCCCTTTTATGGATGAGTCGTATTCCATCATGTACCACAGTCGGTTTGGTTATTCACCTGTGGATGGACATTTGAATTGTTTTGTGGTTTTGGCAAGTAAAGACAAAGCCGTCATAAACATTCATATGCCTGTCTTTGTATGCACGGATCTTTCACTTATCTTGGTAAATACAAAGGATCAAGGAGTACATTATACACTATATCTATATTAAGCTTTGTAAGAAACTGGCAGACTATTTTGCAAAATGGTTTTATGTGTGCAAAATTGGAGACATTCTTACAGTAAAAAAAACAAAAATCTTTTATTTATCTGAAGTTTGAATTTAACTTGGTGCCCTGTGTTTTCTCTGATAACTTTATCCCCGGAAAGAAGCCCAAGATCAGACTATTCTCTCCTAGATTCAGGGTTGACACACTTTTTCTGCAAAGGCCCACAGAGTAGTTTTTCTAGGCTTTATGAATAATATAGTTGTAATTTATTCAACTGTGCCATTATATTGTGATGATAGCTATAGAGAATATGTAAATGAATGAGCATGGCTGTGTTCTAATAAAATGTTATTTACAAAAAAAAAAAAAAAAAAAAAAAAAAACCAGGAGGCAAGCTGGAGATGGCCCACAGGTCATACAGTGGCTGACTTCTGTCTTAGATCACTGATTCCCAAAGTGTGATTCCAGGATCAGCAGTGTGAGTACCACCTGGGAGGTCAGTAGAAAAGCAAATTCTGAGGCTCTACCCCAGAACTATTGAACCAGAAGCTCTAGGAATGACGCTCAGCCATTTCAGCACCAGGGAATTCTGATGGACACTATAGTTAAAGAACCACTGCTCTGGGGCGCGTGGATGGCTCAGTCAGTTAGCTGTCCAACTCTTGATTTTGGCTCAGGTCATGATTCTAGGATCATGGTTCCTGGGATCGAGTTCCGCATCGGGCTCCACACTGACAGTGTAGAGCCTGCTTGGGATTCTCTTTCCCTCTCTTTCTCTGCCTCTCCCCCACACATATGTTCACTTCCCCCCCCCCAACACACACACAAAATAAATAAATAAATGTTAAAAAAAAAAAAAGCCACGGGGCGCCTGGGTGGCGCAGTAGGTTAAGCATCCGACTTCAGCCAGGTCACGATCTCGCGGTCCGGGAGTTCGAGTCCCGCGTCGGGCTCTGGGCTGATGGCTCGGAGCCTGGAGCCTGTTTCCGATTCTGTGTCTCTCTCTCTCTCTGCCCCTCCCCCATTCATGCTCTGTCTCTCTCTGTCCCACAAATAAATAAAAAAACGTTGAAAAAAAAAAAAGCCACTGTTCAAGATTCTGGTTCCCAAGCATGGATGGACAGCAGTATCACCTGGGTACTGGCTCAAATACAGACACGGAGCCCAGCAGACCCTCTGATCAGAAATTCAGTGTGGAAGTTGACAGTGAGCACGGGAGAGCTGAATGTGTATGTTTTAGAAGGTTTTAAGGGTTTAGAACATTTATAATGAGTGATCACTGGATGTTAGATTCAGTGCCTGCTCATGTTGTAAGATTTCAAAGAATGAATGTAAGCAGCTCTAATCTCCCCAAATTAATAGATCTTTCACATCCTGAGTTACCTCATAATAAATACATGCATAAGGGTGGAGGCAGGTTCAGACTAGGAGGATAAAAACAATAATGTCCTTGATTCAAAGATCCTTTTTCTTTGCCCAGAAACTAAAAACGCATTTAAGGGGTGCCTGGGTGGCTCAGTCGGTTGAGCGTCCGACTTCGGCTCAGGTCACGATCTTGCGGTCCGTGGGTTCGAGCCCCGCGTCCGGCTCTGGGCTGACGGCTCAGAGCCTGGAGCCTGCTTCCGATTCTGTGTCTCCCTCTCTCTCTGCCCCTCCCCTGTTCATGCTCTGTCTCTCTCTGTCTCAAAAATAAATAAACCTTAAAAAAAATAAAAAAAAAAACAACACATTTAAATGAATCCCATTAACTGCATTCCCATGACATGTCCACATAGGCAGAGTTGGTTAGACTAATGCTCACTCCTCCTCCTTTCCCACTGGGTAGGAAAACTAACATAATTTATACAGGCTACTAAATTATGTGTCTTTACTACCTAGGATATCATTCAACCCAAAGAGAAATAATTAAATCAGCCAGTCATGTTTCCTTTTGGCTAATTCCCCCTCCCTAACCTCCAGAATACCTGGCAAACCACACCCTGGGAAATGACAAATATGTCAAAGTGTTATATGTATAGGAAAGGAAAACATGGAAGAAAATTCATTTAATGCCTCTTCTCTCACGCAACAGCCCCAATTAATGTCTTAGAGGCTGCTATCTCTGACTTACAGTTATTGACTTGTTTTATTTTCCTAAGAACAAGTGATCAAAATGCTTTGAGCAAAGGCTTTTGGTCTTTCTCTACCTCAGAAGGAGTATTATTAATTATTCGGCAACATGAAAAGTCCTCTTACAGTAGGGGAGGGCTAATCGGCATTTCGGGAAGAAGTTCTTGGGTCTGCAGCAAAAGAAGAAAAAAGAAAAGAAAACTCATTGGCCCTGGGGAAAAGAGCAGCTTCACTTGTCTGCTTCTTAAATTTTACTTTGAACACTCCATACGTTTAAACAGGCAATTTAAAAAAACAGTCATTCGGGTCCTGGTTAATTAAGTAGCTCTGAACAGGAGCTTTCAGGCTGGGAAGAATAAGGCCAAGAGAATGGAAATAAGTTTGTCAATATCTTATCAAAAGTCACAAAGTGACTCAGTGATACCTGGGTGGCTCAGTTGGTTAAGCACCTGACTCTCGATCTTGGTTCAGGTCATGATCTCATGGTTCATGAGATTGAGCCCCACGTAGGGCTCTGTGCTGACGGTGTGGAGCCTGCTTGGGATTCTCTCTCCCTCTCTCTGCCCCTCCTCTTCCCCCATGCACCCTCTCTCTTTCTCAAAATAAATAAACATTTTTAAAAAAGAGTCATAAAATGCTTCATGACTTTGAGATCAAAAAGAGAGGAGGGATGCAGAATTCTTCTGAACAGCTGCAAATCTCTTGTCCAATTGTCCTTTTTGAAACATCTCATAAGGATTATTTTTCTTTGAATAATGAAAGGATGAGTATGAAGGATGAGATGTTTGAAAAATGTATTTGTACATATATATGCATGCAGATACAGATACAAATACATATCTATATTTATCTATCTATCTATCTATCTATCTATGGAGAGAGATAAATGCTGTTATCTAAATATACATATATGAGACAGAGAGAGAGAGAACCAAATTTAGCCATCCATGGAGAAAAGGTGCTCACTTGTGCAATGAAGGTAGTATTTGTGAATCTCTCCAGTGGAATATTTCTGAGACATCTTTCCTATAGTGGAGATACTCCCTCTCTTTAATATTTGCCAGTTGATTGGCCAGGTTTAATGCAGCTGTCTATGGACGGCAGATCTTCTTTTTTTTTTTTTTTTTTTAAATTTTTAACGTTTATTTACTTTTGAGATAGAGAGACAGAGTGAGAGCAGAGGAAGGGCAGAGAGAGAGGAAGACACAGAATCCGAAGCAGGCTCCAGGCTCTGAGCTGTCCGCACAGAGCTCGACGTGGGGCTTGAACTCAAGAACCGTGAGATCATGACCCGAGCCAAAGTCGGACGCTTAACCGACCGAGCCACCCAGGCGCCCCTGGACGGCAGATCTTCTTAAGAATAAACCTGGAATCTGGCAAAATCAGATAAATACTAAATATTTAAAATATTTAAAAATATTTTAAATAAATACAATATTTATTACATAGGTTGTGATAAATATTTGTGAATAAATAATCAAAATGTTGACACCATCTTCTTTCTTAGAGTCTACCATAGGTCATATATACTTGGTTCTAAGTACTTTATGTACTTTAACCCATTTCCTCACAAAAACCCTTTGAGGGAGATACGATTTTCTTCAGTTAACAGAAAAACAAATTTAAGAGTAGAAAAATAGGTAATTTGCCTTAAGGTGACATAGCTGATCAGTAAAGTAGGAGAGATTTGAACTTAGTTTATGTACATCTGGGCAGATAACTTCTGAGTATCTGTTACTAAAAATAAATAATAAAAGTAATAATTTTTAAATGCATGTTGTATTTGTCCCAGTTAATTTTCTTTGTGACTCAACAGAGTATCATCATTGTAAACAACTCCTAAAATGTTAACTTTGCATACAGTGAAAGTCAACAAAATCGACAGTAAGACTATGTACTCAAGTGCCAGTATTTATTGTTATTTTATTTTTTTTTCTTTTGCTGGGGAAATGCAGAATTTCTTCTACTCAGTTGTCTTGGAGTCTAGAGACTGAATAGTGGTCAAGACCACAGACTCTCAAGATGAGACAAATCCAGACTCAGCCACTTGCAAGCTACATAATTGGGGATTATTATTTAGATTGGAGATGGTCTCAATCTCCCCATTTGTAAAGTGGGAATAGTAATGGTGTCTGTTTTATGGGGTTGTTGGAAGGATAATAACATAGAAAACCCTTCGGCCTATTTCTGGCACATGACAGGCATTTAGCAAATTTTATTTTCCCTTTCTACTGTCCTTTGGATCTTGTTTGCCACTATTTCTTTGCTCCTGTTTAATAAACATGGCAGGCAAATGCATTTTGTTTATAGAGAAAGTTGACACACTGTCCCACTATACATTTACCTGAGATTTGTGGCATAGTAAAAAAAAAAAAAAATACTGTTATCTAAATCCTTTCTGCTATTTCTTTCTGTGAGCAGAGAATCTCTCTCCAAAGGTTTTCTTTTCTGTTCTTTCAGTCAGCAAGACAAATAGATGAAGCAAACCACAGAAAAAAAATAATAATAACAACAACAGAACAAAAACACCGGGGAAAGTGGTGCACATCAGTCGAAAATAGAAAGAAGGAATCTTGCCCATCTGAGAGCCCCTAAAATCTCTTTGAAGAGTCTTTCAGAAAAGAAAAAACAAAACAAAACACCTGCCTCATTAAGAATGCAGGAGAGCCTCCAGTGTCTCTCTCAGCCTCTCAGCCAGGTGCAGAGCCGCGTCTGCCCCAAGGGCATCGCGAAGATAACTGAAGGAGTGGCAAGGACCAGTGAGCCAGGCAGGATGGTTTTCCTGCGTGGGGAAGCTCTGGCAGCCCCTTGGCTCCACTGCCCACGAGTACCTGCCAGATCACGCAAACACAGAGCAGCTCAGCTGCCCTTTGGAGCAGCTTCAAGACCCAGCTGCACATGTTGAAAGACCTGAGCTGTGTTCAGGGCCCCTCCAGTGGTCTTTTCACCATTACCCAGTGACATCACTGTCCTCCATGGAGCTGTTGCCCCGCACAGGGGTCCCAGTCCCCCCCCCTCATTTTTTAGTAGGAGGCCAAAAGGAGAATTTGAGCTTGCAGTAATACAGTTCTCTTTGGAGAGGTAGGAAGAAGTGACCAAAATGAATAGCCCTCTCTGTGAGTCACTAATCTTTATACCTTCCCATATAACAGCTACCACCTATTGGTCATCAGCAGATGGGACTCCCAGAACTTTTTATACATGATCAGATTGGACCTTGATAGTGACCCTACAAGATAGCCATTATTATCATGTCCGTCCTGCAGATGAATAAACAGAGGCTGAGGTTAGGTTGCTTTTCTAGGGACGTTCGGTTAGTAATCGGTGGTGCAGCCTGGGTTGACTCCCAGGCCTGTGCTTGCTTTCTTGTTTTCGAGGTCCTAAAGGGGGAAGCAGAGATGTGGATACTTAGTAGTCCTCCGTGCACGGGCTCGTGGTCTCCCCATAAAGTCTTCCTGGTTTGATATTTCAGAGAAGAGTCTTTATACAGGCTATTGGGTTTGGCCCCTTGAACAGCAGGTAAAATGGTGCTGTGTCACCCCCATTCCTGAATATAATGTGTGTGGTATAGACCCACGTGAAACATGCCAGAAGCTCTCACACAGGTGCTGTATGGGGCGCACACAGAAGCTTTGATCCTGTTGTGAGAAAGAGAAACACTGATGTGTGCAAGCCCATTGTACCTCAAAGGTCGAACGTTTGGATGAAGGTGAAAACAGAGTGGTGGGGCCTTTTCCCTGTAAGAGAGGGAACAAAAGCAGATCCAAAGTGAAGAGGGGCCTCCACCAGTGAGGCGTTACTTTTGAGGAAATCTCTCTCATGTGTGGTCATTGTGGAACACCTTGACATGAAATTTGGTGTCCATGAAACAGAAATGAAAGCTCAGTCAGGGAAAGGGCGACACCTCCAAGAACAGGTACTGTGGAGACAGGCAAAGTGACAAGTGGAAAAGATTCTGCCGCCACCCTCATGAAAGGCTCGAGACTGCTCAAGAGGCCATTGGCATCTGTTGAGCAGGTTGGTTGGGTCCCCCAAAATTACACATCTGTCAAGGGCCGTCTCGGACAACAGGGAGCGTGGACCAGGAGGGGCACTTAGCAGATATCCCTTAATGTTCAATGAAAAGCTAAAACGAATGTTTTTCTCTGATGTTTGAGAACTATTTTACATTGTTTAAAGAGCCTCCACGGGTGATTATGAGATCCAGTCATACCTCCAAAGGAATCCCCACCCAGTGTGGTGGTGCAGGGAGAACAGGCTTGAGTTCCCTATCTCTTTTGTAAAATCTACACCCACCCCCATACCTTCCATGCTCCATAGGTAGATTAGAAGACTCTCAGTATGACAGCACTTTCTTGGAGCTCGGCATCCCCACTGCCTAGCACAGGGGCTCACTGCATGTAAGTTGTTGAACTGACTTGAACTGATCAAGCCCATTAATCCCTTTCTGGTTATGGGACTAGCTCAGTTTTCCAGACCTAATAAATCATGAACACCAAGAAGTCCTCCTCAGTACCCTTGGTGTGTCCATTATTGATTTCCCAGGTTTATATTGTGGGAGGGAGTCTGCACCCTGCACCCTGGCCATACAGCCTTGAGCTCCAGTGGGTGGCAAAGGCTCCTGACAAGTCCCTACCCAGGACATGATGCCTGTTCTGAAGTTTCCTTGAACAAGGTCCCTCTGCACTTGGATTCCACCATCTGTTAGGTTTCTGTGATGCTCTGCTGATGTCCCATCATAGAGCAAGTCTGGCTGAAGGAGGAGGGGGATTTTCTGGTTAACATTAAACAAACATATGAGGTTCTACCCTAGCCACGGGACATGTTTCCTCAGTGGCCTCGGTGAATTGCTGGAGCTACAAGATATTTCTCAGTAACAGTTGTTCAGATGAGCACGTGTCCCTGGAGACTAGAGGTGCTGACATGACAGCAGACCCTAGACCCTTCCATTCTGTCACTGACCATCGTCTCCACGTGTCCACCTGTGCGTGGCTTCTTTGAAAGAGGCCAAAAGGGCTCTGGTAAAAAGAGAACGAGAGGGGATCCTTATTAGCTGCGCCACACAGAAGCTTTTCTGATTACCCTTGCCCTGAGTTTGAGAACCTAGAATAGAGAAGCCCGGTTTGCCTTGCTTCCTTATTCAGCTTTAGCCGGGACCACTTACCACTCTGGTTTTGTGCGACCTTGAGACCTCACTTAGCTCAAACGCACCAAAAGAGGGGCGGAGATGACAAGGTGGAAAATGAAACTGAGTTTGGGGATCATGAACTGGGATTTGTTCGCAAACCTAGTGCTAAGCTGTTTACTAGCCTACTGTTTACGTGCTTAGGCTGCGTAGGTCCACGCGCGCCGCGGGCGCGGGTGCGCAATGTGCGTGTGAAGTCGTCATCCTCTGACTCGCTGTGCACCTGCCAGGTCCAAGCCCCGGAGCTTAGTGTTAAGTAGCGATTCACAGTCACCTAAGTGTTTGCCAAATAAGCGAAAAGAGCGGAGCCACCGCCACGAATCTCTTGTGTGGGAAGTGAGACCGGATTCGCGGCTTGAAGAATGGAAGCTCAGATGATGTAAAGAAGCACAGGGTGAGGCCGGCAGGGGAAGAGTGTGAGCAAAAGCACCGGGGCTGGGAGGCTGAGGCAAGGGGTGGGCTTTGCAGCGATGTGCCTGTGCAGTGGGCCTCAGTCTTGGCCCCCTGGTCACTGCCTTGATACCTTCTTCGTAATCCCAGAGATTGATCTGGATGGAGGCAGATTGCAGTGTCACCCCTCCGGCGCCGGGGACCGAGGCTGAGTGCAGAGTACTCGAGATCCCCCGTCTCCACGTTGGCTCCGGGCCCAGCCACCTACAGGCTGTGGAACCAAGCATTCGCTTGCTCTCCACCAGCCTCCTTTCCTTTCTGTAAAATGAGGAAAATTCCTGACTCAGCCTCGAGGCGCAACTGTGAGGATTAAGGGAGGCAACACGTTGTGAAGTATTCCGTGCTGTGCCTGGTAACGACTTCATAAATTATTATTGTAACCATCGCTCTTAACTGGCTGATAGGGCAACGGATGCTTAAAGAAGTTGAACAGTTGTGCAGAGTTACACAAACTAGAGGCTGTGTTAGACTAGAACCCACAAGTCCCGAGAGCCAGCCAGATGCTTCACCTGCGGGGAGAAATGGAATTTGGGGTAAGGAAAAGGAGTTGCCTAATGTCTAGGAGTCGAGCTTTGGCTCCGCCCCTCAGGAAGGCCGTGACCAGGTAATTTCTGGAAACTCTCTGGGCTTCATTTCCTTACTGTCAAGTGGAGACTCTGTCACCTGCCTCATGGAATACCATTAGGATTCAGTGAGGTAACACATGGGCGGGCTCAGCGGGCAGCCAGGCACAAGGTAGTTGCTGGCCACGTGGACCACGTATTAGCCCAACTTGGACGAGAGCGCAGAACCTCTGCAGCCCCGGGTGTGGCATTTGTGTGAAAAATGGGTCTTAAACTTACCACTTGATAGAAGGTTGCTTCATAGCCTAATTGGGGACAGAGGCCACAAAGGTGGCAAAACTCAGTGAGCTGATTCACTGCCTGAGAAGCCTTCAGCCTTGAGTATCCCCCTTAGAAGTGCCACCACGCAAACACCTGTTGCTTGAGACAGCAGAGCTTTCCTGAAGGACTCTGAAAGCTGCCCCTCACACCCACCAGAGGCTGCCTGTCCACCAGAACCCTCGGGGTTCGCACAGCAAAGCGGGAAGTCCCTGTCCCAGTATGCAGCTGCTCCATACTGCTCTGGGCATCTGCGATGATATCCATTCCCTCCGACCTTTTCATTTTTGTGATCCTGGGAAGAAGCCAAGTCAGCTCAACAACATTTATGTTATTTATTTTAATTTTTTTAATGTTTACTTTTGAGTGAGAGAGAGAGAGAGAGGGAGGGGCAGAGAGAGACGAGACACAGAATCCCAAGCAGGCTCTGGGCTCTGAGCTGTCAGCACAGAGCCCGCCACGGGGCTCAAACTCGTGAACCTCAAGATCATGACCTGAGCCAAAGTCAGATGCTTAACCGACTGAGCCACCCAGGCGCCCCCTCAACATTTGTTGAGCACGTTCTAGATACTGCACCTACGCAAATATCCTTTTCTCCCCAGCCAAGGACATGAGATATTGAGGTGTCATAGCCTCCTCAGGATCACCAGCCTGGATCATGAGGGATTGTTAACTATTTTATTAATAACAAACTGCTTTAAAAATACCTAAAATGTCCCAGGCAATGAGCTAAAATATTTTACTTAAAAGTGTTCTTTCAATTAATCGTCCCAGCAGTCCGGTGAAGTAGGGCTTATTACTGTGGGTGAGGCTCAAAGGTGTCAAGTGCTTAAAGGCCATAGAGTTAGAAGGCGGTAGAACCGGGTGTGAATTCAGACTGTGGAGTCCACATGATTCACCAGATCGGAAAGGCTAGATAAGCCAGGTAACAACATGGGTGTTATGTGTCCCTTGGTCAGAACCTGGGTAACGCCAGGGCTAAAGTATCCGTGCCACATGGCTTTGTGGAATGGGGTCATGATAGGCAACAGAAGACAGGGAATCTGGGAGTGACAGCTTTTGTTCTGAAATGTTCCTTCAGGCCTCCAATCTCCTTCAAGCCCTAGCTGAGCCACCTCCCCAGCATGGCTGTACCCAGACCAGGAGTTTGGGAATCAGGCAAACCTTTATTCTGCTGCTTCCTGGCCCAGTGACCTTGGGCAGGTCCCTTAGCTTCTCTGAGCTTTGGTTTGGTTATCTGTGGAAGGGGATGAAACTATCTGATCCTTGAAGTGCATCATAGAGGGCAAAATGAGTTTCACGGTGTGAAACTGGGTCCGCCACATAGTAAGGACTCAGTGAGAACCTACCAGACCATCCCTTCTCAATTCAAAGGGCTCTGGCTGGCCTCTGAGCCAAGACTTACAGTAATCGTTCACTTTTGCCTCTCTCCTGGGATTGGAGAGAAACCTAATACATTCATTTAATATGATAATGCTGACTCTGGTACCAGAATGCCCGAGTTCAAATCTTGTCTCCGTCACTTACTGCCACCGTGATCTTGAGCAAGTCACTTGAATTCTCTGAGCCTTGACATCCTTCTCTGTTCAAAGAAGACAGTAATGGTACCTCTGCTCTAGGGTTCCTATGGAAGCTAAATGAGATAATCCATTAAAAGCATGTAGAAAGCCCTTAATGTTAAACATGAAAAAAAAAGGTGTAAACTCACATTTATGCAGCATCTTCCGTGTGTCAAGCTAATACTAGCTGCTGGGGTACTGTTGTTAGTGAGACTGATCTGGTCCCAGCCCCCATGGAAGTCACAGGGTCCAGTGAGAGAGACCCACAAGCTGATAAACCAAGAAATACATCTAACATTCCAAATTGTAATACAGTCTGGGAAAGAAATGAACGTCATTTAGTGATAGGGAGTAACAGGTGAAACCTACTTTGTGAAGGTCAAGGAAAGTTGTGAAGTCTAGAAAATTCTATAGTTCCCCTCTTGGAAATTTATCACACTCACTAACATATTAAAGACTGAGAAATCTTGAGTAACAGAGGAAAGAAGTCCATTTAAGTTTGTTTATCCTAGGTTTTTCCAGATTGTTTTGACTGCACACTCTTTTTCCCTGTAGAAGACCTTTTAATCATCCTTTAAAATTAGTGTTCTGCTGAACACATTTCAGAGACCTGAACTAAGCTAATACTTCTGTGTAATTAGCTCTTTTTGACAGCCCGAGGCAGGAATCTTCCACGTGGTTATTCTTCAGACTATAATGACAACACTGTTAGTGAAAAATGTCTTACCAGGTGTCACATTCATCCTGTTTTTCTTCAGTGCTATTGATTTCTTCTCTCTCTTTGGATTTCTTTCTTGGGGTATTTGTTCCTGTCTCTTTGTTAGCAAACTAGTCTTCACTCGGTCTTTTTGCAGAGGGGTGAAAAAGTTGCTCTTCAAGGGGCGTGAACTCGGGTGAGTTATGTAGCAGGCATCACAGCATGGAGCCCTGACAGCATTTTCCTGGAGCCAGCTCGAGGCACCCGTACCTGTGTGGTGAGAGCAGATGTCCTGTTTAGAATTCACAAGTGACAGTGAGGTTGCCATGCCAGCTGGCAAAGAGTACTGGGCATTCCCTGATCGGCACCGACAGGTAAGAAGAACGAGAAAAAGAGCACAGAGCTGCACACTGTGGTGTCACTCTTCAAAATAAATGGGGCTAATTCATTGCCACTACATGCCAGAGTAGATCATGGAGCAGGCAAAGGATGACCTTAGGGCACAAGAAAATGATCTTGTACACAAAATGTTTCACACTTCAAGCTTAAGAGAATGGCAGAACTTCTACCTGTTTGGGTCTACCATTGGAAGCACTTAATAAATGGCAAATATTTCCTGAAATTAAATTGCCAATCTTTCATGAACATGGGAATCAAATGGACTTGCGTTTGCAGACTGACTCCGGCACCACACTAGCTCTATGACCTTATTTACCCTTTTCAAGCTTCAGTTTCTTCATCCATAGAGATATTGCCACAAACCTCCTATGAGGATTATGTGGGAAGGTGGTAATAGTGCAGTAGCAGGCTGTTAGTGGGGTATTTAAAAAATTTTTTTTAATGTTTATTTATTTTTGAGAGAGACAGAGACAGAATGCAAGTGGGTTAGGGGCAGAGAGAGAGGGAGACACGGAATCCGAAGCAGGCTCCAGGCTCCGAGCTGTCAGCACAGAGCCCGACGCGGGGCTCGAACTCACGAGCCGTGAGATCGTGACCTGAGCCGAAGTTGGACACTCAACCGACTGAGCCACCCAGGCGCCCAGTTAGTAGGGTATTTTAAAATGTAGGGGTGCCTGGGTGACTCAGTCACTTCATTTGACTCCAGCTCAGGTCATGGTCTCACGGTTCGTGAGTTCGAGCCCCACGTGGGGCTCTGCACTGAGAGCACAGAGCCTTCTTCGGATCATCTGTCCCCCTCTCTCTCTGCCCCTCCGCCAGTGTGGAAGGGCTCCAGGGAACACTTTGGTTTCCTGATGCCATTGCTCAGAGCAAGACATGGCTCTGAAGTGCACGGTAAGTGCCAGCGACCAGTCGTGTGACTGGCAATGATGATCTGTTCTGTGACCCTGGGAGCTATCTGGTTGACGGGAATGCTCCATCTTTTTCCTCCTGAAGATGCCAGGAAAATTGGCACAAAGAACTGTACAGGACAGGGCTTAGAAAGACCACCTCATGGTATTTTCCGATTCTATGTCCTCATTTCCCCAGTAGGGAAACTGAGATATGGGAGAAAGATTGGCCCATTCAGTGGGTTGGTAGAAGCTAAGAAACTGAGTTCTTAATTGCTGTTTCTATTCTCCATAAGACTTAACACTACATGCCAGGACAAATAGCCTGGATAAGGAAAGCTTTCTTAACAGGCATTTACTCTGGGGACAACTAGTGTCTCACACCTGGCATAATGCACAGTGATAGGTGGTGTAGTTGAACCCAAATATGGTGTAGTTGAACCCAAATATTAAGAAGCCATCTAAGAGACATCTATTATTCTTCCCTTTTGCTCCTTCCTTTTTTTTTTTTTGTCTTTTGTTAACATGGTGATGGTATAGCAGCCATTTTGTGACCATGAGGATACCCTGAGGATGGGTCCAAGCAGCAAGGACACAGGACAGAAAAGTGGAAGGATGCTGAGTCATCAAAGGCATCATAGAGCCATCATAGCTGTCTGGACTATCCACTCTGGGCTTATCTGAACCAAGAAAAACTCTCCATTTTACAATGTGTGGGAGAGTCCTCATGTGTTTGTATGTGCGCATCAGACAAGCTTGGCTTCAAATTCCAGCTCTACATGAGTTGAAACAACCTAATTAATTTTTCTTTTGAATTTACATTTCTTTATAGTCCCATAAATAATAACTGCCACTAATTAGATACTCTGTTCCAGGAGTTGTGCTGCATACTTTATATGTATCATAGAACAGATGTTCCCAACATTGTCCAGATGAGAAAGCAGGCTGAAATTAACAAGTAATTTGCACCAGCAGGAATTCAGACCTAGGGTTGTCTGACTTTGGACACCTGAGCTTTTAAAACATGGGTATCCATTCAAGATGGATAAAATCATATGTATCTCATTGATTTGTTAGGATTATGTAAAACTGGGTGCCATGGCACATGGGGGGCACTTATTAAATAGTAGCTCATATATTATTGCCTAGATAAAGTTGTCTTTTTTAGTTTTCACTTTATTTTTTGGTTTTGTTGGCTTGATTGATGAGACTTAACAAAAAAAGTCTGTGGACACAAAGGGAGCAATCCCAAGAGGTAAAGGAAAAGCATTAAGATGGAAGGGAATTTTTTTCTTCCTGTCAGTGACCAGTTCTTTATAGATAATTGGAAACTAGTACTTTCTACTGGATGTAGAGGCCATTCAGAATGGCTGGACTTGGAATAGCAGGAAATGTGTTCTGGGCCATATGTATTCGTAACTCAGTGTGACGCTAGGCAAATCCCTTCCGTTTTCTGGATCCTGGGTCTCACCTCTATCTTTATAAGGAGATGGGTGAATTGGGTTATCTCTAGGGACTTTTTCAGTTGCTCTTCTGATAATTTGAAGCTCACACAGAATAGTCAGACCACACACTCCCCCCCCCCCCAATCTCAGTAGAATACTTATTTCAATCAAGTCTTCATGCAGCCATTTGTAGATACTATGTATTCATACTTTAGACATATGTTAATTTCAAGACTGTTACTCATGACATGTTAATTTTAGCATCGTATCACCAAAGCACTTTCGTGTAAGACATATGCTACCATTACTTCTAAAAATTCCTTGTAAGACATTAGAAGTAAGGAAAAGTTAGAGATAAAATCAAAGTGCCAATAATCCTCAAATCTGACTTTCTTTCCAAATTACGTGCCGTTCAGGTTGCTATTGAAACTGAGTCTGTATTTCCTGTCTGACAGTAACAAAAGGTGCTTACAAGATTTCAGGATAAAGAGAGAGCAGCCCAAATTACATATGCATTCTTAGGCCATGAATCACTTGAGTGACCCTGGCAGCAATGCTGATAAAGGCAGCATTCTACACTTGCTCTGGCCCGTTTTACCTTGTGAGATCCCAAGGCTTATAAGCTGTTCAGCAATGGAAATAATAGAGATTCAGAGACAGCCTGTGGGAAGACACCTCTCCAGGAGATCGTAAGGGCTTGCTGTTATCTTCTCGGCACCCAACCCTGTATGCCCATCTGCACCCAGAGGAGAGAATAAGAACCCTTGGTCAGGGAAATTTAGGGAAGAACTTCTTAATGACCAGCCATTTACAGGCAATGACCTTCTCATCATTGTAAGAAGGTAAGTTGAGGTCGGGTCACTTTGGTCACGATGTCGAAAGGATCAAACGAGGTGGAAGGTTGCCCTTGATGAATGTCATCCTCCCTTCTCCAAGACTCTTGACTAGGAGTGCAGGCTTTGCGTTACTATTTGCATTACTATTAACTGTTAACTATTACTACAAAGCCCTTCCATTTTCCGGATCCTGGGTCTCTCATCTATCTATACAAGGAGATGGGTAAATTGGGTTATCTCTAGGGACTTCTTCAGTCGCTCCTCTGATAATTTCAAGCTCACACACTTGCATTACTATTACTATTAACTAAACTCCAGACTTGATTTGGATTTCCTTAGTTTTTCCATTAATAGTCTCTTTCTGTTACAGGATCAAATCCAATGAACCATGTCTCAATTAGTTACTACACCTCCTTAGTCTCCCGAAGTCAGTAGCAGTTTCTTAGTCTTTCCTTTTTCATGACTTTGATAGAGGATTATTAGCCAGGTATTCTGTAGAAGTCCCCCAGTCTGAGTTTTTCCTCATGTTTTTTGCACTATTAGACACGCGTTTTGGGGGTTTTGAAAGAATGCACAGAAGTGAAGTCATGTCCTATCAGGAGACACGTGACATCCACATGACAACACTGGTGTGACATTAACCTTCATCACTTGGTTGAGGTAGTATTTTCCAGGGCTCTCCACTGTCCTGTGACTGGTTTCCCCATTTCCTGTATTCTTTAGATATGAGTCACTAAGTTAGCCCACCCTCAGAGAGGGATGAGGCAGAAATTAAGAACTAAGTTCTGTAAATGGTATCTTTTGAAATTGTCTGTTTGAGCTATTTTTGCTGGTATTGATTTTTGCCAAGTGACCTTGCCTAGTGACCTTACTGTTTCATTTATTAACCCTAGTAAATTTTTTATGGGTTATTCTGAAATTGCCATGCACAAAATCACATCCATTGTGGAAACGTGACAATTTTACTTCTTCCTGTCTAGTCCTTACGCATTTATGTTTTCATGCCTTATTACACAGGCTTTCAGTATAATGTAAAGTAGATGTTGCTATAGCAGTCATTTTCTCATTTTCAGTCTTAGAGGGCAAGTCTTCAGCATTTTACCACTAAGTATATAAATACCCCGTGTGATATTTAGAAAGCCCCCTTCTATTTCTAAGAGTTTTTATTATGAATGGATGTTGGATTTTAGTAAATCATTTACTGCATCCCTGAAAAATGATCATATGGTTTTTATTTTATTTTGTGAAGGTGGCAAAATATACTGATCAATTACAGTGTTAAATTAACCTTGCCTTCCTAGAGTAAGTGGGTGATCAGGATATATTATCCTTTTTTGTGTATTACTGTATTAGAATGGTCAATATTTTGATTAGAACTTTTGCAGCTGTGTTAATGAATCATAGCCTCATTAAGTGAGGTGGGAAGTGCTTTCTTCA
The DNA here is from genome assembly GCF_018350175.1 of Felis catus. Classification (NCBI taxonomy): domain Eukaryota; kingdom Metazoa; phylum Chordata; class Mammalia; order Carnivora; family Felidae; genus Felis; species Felis catus. The sequence goes on from NC_058368.1 coordinate 112,986,300, forward strand.
TTTTTTTTATCACCAGGAATTTTTCTAAAAACTGTATTCTTCCTTCTTAAATGTTTAGTAAAATTTACCTGAGGAACCACCTGAGTCTACATTTTGGTGGTGGGGTGCAGGCAAGTTTTTAATTATGAATTACATTTTGTTAATAGTTAGAGAGTCATTTATATTTCTACTTCTTCTGTCTATTTTGAAATTGTTTTATAGGAATTTGACTATTTCATCTAAACTTTCAAATGTATTTACATACATTTGTTTATGATATCCTTATCTTGTGGTGTTCCTTTTTTTCATTCCTGATGTCTGTTATTTGTGTCTGCTGTCCTATTTTTTTTTTATTTTTTTTTAATGTTTATTTTTGAGACAGAGAGAGACACAGCATGAGCAGGGAAGGGGCAGAGAGAGAGGGAGACACAGAATGTGAAACAGGCTCCAGGCTCTGAGCTGTCAGCACAGAGCCCGATGCGGGGCTCGAACTCATGAACCGTGAGATCATGACCTGACCCGAAGTCGGACGCTTAACCGACTGAGCCACCCAGGCGCCCCTGCTGTCCTATTTTTTTAACCTGATGTATCTTGTCCTGGTGTATCTAACTTATTAGTCTTTTTCTCTCTCTTTCATTGATTTCTGATCATCTATTTATTGTTTCCTTTTATTTTGGATTCAATTTACTTTTCTTTCTCTAGTTTTTTTGAGAATGCCTTTTGTTAATGTCTAAATCACTGATTTTGTACCTTTTAAAAAAAAACATTGTATTTCAGGCTATAAATGTCTGTCTGAGAACATCTTTAGCTTCATATTACAGTTACAATGTTTATCTTTGTTTATCATTTGTTTCAAATATTTTCCAATTTCTCTTGTAATTTCCTTATTGACCCATGGTTTGTATAGAACCATGTCTCTTAATTTTGAAATGTAAGATGATCTTCTAGGACACTAGAAGAGCAGGTGTGCATGCATGTACACACACACACACACACACACACACACACACCCCACATATTCTGGTTGTTCTCAGTGGTGATGTTTGTCTGAAATATTTAATCTCCCATCATCAGCAGCAGACCTCTTCTTCTTTATTTTTGGACCCTCAACAAAGTCTTACTTCTCCATGAAGCTTTTCGTTAATTATCCCCATACCATTCTCATCCCTCAACGTATCCAATCTGTTGCTGTACTTCTCAGTCGGCTCCTGTGTTTCTGACTGCTTCTTTCCTGCTTGCTCCCTCTCATCTCTCCTTCATCAAGGACATTGTATTATAATTTGTCTGTGCCTCACCCCAGCGCCTCACATAGAGAAGGAAATGCCAGGAATGTTCTCCAATAGGCAGGTGAGCCTGCCACCGGTCACACCCCTTAGTGAGCACCGACCCCTCTCTGCTGGTACAGATGATGGACAGGAGCTGACTTTAGTGGCTCGTTACCCCACCAAACGCACAGTCGCTCGCTCTCACAAGAATAGGGACGTTTGTTTTTCCACCTGACCTCTCTCCTTGCCTATCTGGTGCTCTGGCTTTGTTGTCTGAGATCAGAAGCACTGACTGCCACAGCAGCAAGATGAGTCTGAATCCAGCCCTGACCCTCCTGGAGCTCAGATGAGGCACCCTAAGGAGATTCCATCAGCTCAGACTCTTACCACAATTGTTTGGAGAAAAAATGAGGGTGCTTGGGAGTGATTTAATTATACGGATTGGAGTGACTTGCTCTGTTATTGATTTTTTATATTCAAGGAGTCTTTAAAGTGATTATTCTTGGAATGGGCAACCACCACCACATTGATTTCTGTGAAGTTGATGGTATCTGGAGAGGAGCCAATCCTGCTGGGCAGAATGCATTTGGAAGTGAAGTGACAGACTCTTTCTAATGAGGTTCTGAGAGGAGAACATTGAATATGGAGGAGCAAGCAGATTGCTTTAAACACAGCCAACACTTTCCACTTCCACTCTCCTCTCTCCTTCATGTGCAAATCCAGTATTATCCTTGGAAGCATTCACTTTCCCCCCACCCGCCCCAACCCTGGGGATTCTAGAGGCATCAGAACATTTTAATATAAAAGGTGATCGCTTGGTCATAGTACCATTTACATTTGGATTTATTTTTGCATGTGAAAAGAAATATGTGTATCAATAAAAAAAGGCAAACACGGGGACGCCTGGGTGGCTCAGTCGGTTGAGCCTCTGACCTCGGCTCAGGTCACGATCTCACAGTTTGTGGGTTCAAGCCCCACGTTGGGCTCTGTGCTGACAGCTCGGAACCTGGAGGCTGCTTCAGATTCTGGGTCTCCCTCTCTCTCTCTCTCTCTCTCTGCCCTCTCCCGCTAATGCTGTCTCTCTCTGTCTCTCAAAAATACATAAACATTAAAAAAAAAAAGGCAAACACAACTAGTGGTGATTATTTTCTGGTAGCAATAGCATGGATCATTATAATTTTTCACAATTACTTTTGTATTCAGAAATGTATTTTTATGGCCCCAAATTCATTTCAAGAAAGGACTATATCCTCTGACCTAGTGTTGCACTTCCAGGAAGATATCCTAGGTTAATAACTTAAAACATGGAAAATATGCCTATGTATAAACATGATGATATATAACTAATTATTTGTAAATGAGCTATACTTTTAAAAATAATATAAATATGCAATAATAAGGATATGTAGGATTAAATGTTGATACACTTGTATGCAATATAATGTAACTTTTAAGAACATTTTTTTAAAAGTTCTATTTTTTTATTATATTGAAGTATAATTAACATACAATGTTATATTAGTTTCATGTATGCAACATATCGATTCAATAATTCTGTACATTACTCATTCTCACCATGATAAATACAGTCACAGTTTGTCACCATACAATATTTTTACACTATTTTTTTTTTTTGAAAGAGAGTGCGAGTCAGTGCATGCAAGCGGGGGAGGGGCAGAGGGAGAGACAGTGAGAGAGAGAGAGAGAGAGAGAGAGAGAGAGAGAGAGAGAGAGAATCCCAAGAAGTCTCAGTGCTCAACGCAGGAGCCCAATGCGGGGCTCAATTCCATGACCCCTGAGATCATGACTCGAACTGAAATCAAGAGTCAGACGTTTAACCGACTGAGCCTCCCAGGGACCCCATACGGTGTTATTGACTGTATCCCCTATGTTGTACTTTTCATCTCCATGACTTATTTATTTTATAAGTGGAAGCTTGTACCTCTTAATCTTCTTCCTCTATCTCACCTGTCCTCCCATCCACCTTCTGTCTAACCACCAGTTTGTTTCGGTATTTGAGATTCTGGTTTTTTTCTCTTGTTTTTTACATTCTATGAATAAGTGAAATCATATGGTGTTTGTCTTTCTGTGACTTATTTCATGTAGCTTAATACACTCTAGGTCCATCTATGATGAGAAGAATGGCAAGACCTCATTCTTTTTTTATGGCTGAGTCATATTCCGTTGTATGTTACAAATTGATTTTGGGGGTGCCCAGGTGGCTCGGTTGGTTAAGCATCCGACTTTGGCTCAAGTCGTGATCTCACACACAGTTTATGAGTTGGAGCCCCGCGTTGGACTCTGTGCTGACAGCTCAGAGCCTGGAGCCTGCATCGGATTCTGTGTCTGCCTCTCTTTCTGCCCCTCCCCCACTCATGCGTGCGTGTGCGCGCGCGCTCTCTCTCTCTCTCTCTCTCTCTCTCAAAAATAAACTTAAAAAAAAATCCAACATTTATTAAATGTCCACTCTACAGGAGTGTCTGGGTGGCTCAGTCAATTGTCTGACTTCAGCTCGGGTCACGATTTCACAGTTCATGAGTCCAAACCCTGCATCAGGCTCTGTGCTGACAGCTCAGAGGCTGGAGCCTGCTTCAAATTCTGTGTCTCCCTCTATCTCTGCCTCTCCCTCCCTCTTTCTTTCTCTCTCTCTCTCTCTCTCTCTCTCTCTCTCAAAAATAAACATTAAAAAATTGTTAAAAAAGCTGATTTTTGATGATTTGGGGGAAAGCACAGTATACATTGTGAAAATAAAAACACAACTTATACATTTTATTCACATTATAATACCTTGAAATATAACTTTAATTCTGTTAAATATACAATACACTATTCCACAGGCGGCTTTGGATGGCAGACTCCCAAGTGAGTCTGCTTTCCCCTATGTTTTCTTTTCTATTTTCTCTGAGTTTCCATTAGTGAGCATGATCACACACACACACACACACACACACACACACATTCACTGATAAATTCATATCAGAAGGTACTTTAGACCCTTAGAGTTAGAGCTTTGCTTATTACTTAAACTCTAAGGAGAATAATTGAGGCTTCAGTGAATATAAGTTTTTATATTAATTTAATTTTCTCTCCAAATTCATGCTTGAATGCTTATGCAATTATTGAACCAAAATCTGTAATAATTTCACCAATTATTTGGAAATCATGTCAAGTGGGAATACAAAGGCACACAACTAAAATGGGCAAGAGGGTCTGAGGTCAGATGTTACTGTATTTTCGCAAGATATTCCAAGGGTGTGCACTAATCAGCCTTTGTCTTTTTCTAAAGCATTGCTTATGCTACTCTGAGACCGTGGCCTAATTGGATCAATTTCTCTTTGAGGGTGTAATTCACTCTGGGTTCTGGATTGCTGTTACATTTCTCACATTGCCACTAAACTGTATAACGATGAGAGGCAGATTCTGTATGTACACCACACCCCGGGGCACTCAGTGCGAGGTGTCTCAGGGAATGATTCTGCAGAGGACGTTTCTTACATAGCATTCTGGTGGGCAGCGCCCCCCTGGAGTAGCAGGGGCCCCAATTTTACACAGATTCCTCCTGTGCTTGACTCCTCACTTCTCTCCTCCTATCGTGCTTCGTTATTCAGCTGGGTTGAGTGGTTTATCCTAGCCGGAATATAAGAATGAAATAAGGGTCAATTGAAATATAGGAAGAAGAAAAGGTGGCCAAGAATGTAGGGAAGTTTCAGAGAGCTTACCCAAATCAGATTCTCTGATCCTCAAAACTAGAAGTGTTTTATTTATTTTTAAAAAATTTTTACATAGGGGCGCCTGGGTGGCGCAGTCGGTTAAGCGTCCGACTTCAGCCAGGTCACGATCTCGCGGTCCCTGAGTTCGAGCCCCACATTGGGCTCTGGGCTGATGGCTCAGAGCCTGGAGCCTGTTTCCGATTCTGTGTCTCCCTCTCTCTCTGCCCTTCCCCCGTTCATGCTCTGTCTCTCTCTGTCCCAAAAATAAATAAACGTTGAAAAAAAAAATTTTTACATATAATTTATTGTCAAATTGGCTTCCATACAACACCCAGTGCTCATCCCAACAAGTGCCCTCCTCAATGATAAGAAGTGTTTTCAATCTCACTTCCTGAATGGGCATCTACTGACTCTACAATTATGGAAAATGGTGATCAAATCAATACTGTATATTACTGATACTATATTGTGATGTGCCAGGTCTGAATGGGAACAGGGGTTTAAAGCAAGGTCATTAGTCTAATTGGCTGAATTGTTTAAGTGGTGGCCCTTTATGATGAGAATACCTATGAAGATTTAACAGAACTAAACCCCACTGCTTCCCTCCCCTACAAAAAAAAAAAAAAAGAAAAAAAAGAAAGGATAAAGTAATTTTTTTTGAGTGTATTAGGATGACTAGTCTCATCTATGTTGCAGTAAAATAGATACCCCAAGTTTTGGGCTTACAACAACAAAATTTTGTCCCTCACTTACATCAGTCTGATGTACATCAGGGATGTTTCTCCAAGCCGTGACTCAGGGGTTCAGGCTTCTTCTGTTCTACTCTCTTAGAATCTTTTGTTTCTGACTCTTTGGATAGATAACAGAGAGAGGGAGCAAGAAGACAGTGCTCCCATTCTTAATGACCTAGGGCTAGAAGGGACAGATCCCTTAAATACAAGAAATACTCACATGAAACCCCTCCCCCCACAAAAAAGATGCTTAGTAACCAGATATTTGGAGAGGATTACCAACCTGTGCCACAAGCAGTAAGTGAATTGTTGCATCCTACTTGAAGAGTTTATTCCCATGAGAGATCTCAGGTACCTGATGTGGCACCTTGGTGCCTTGTCACCTGTGTGAGTGCCCCAAGGAGAAAGAATATGTCTACAGCCAGTGAGTTCCTGACATCAAACTTAACTAACCTTTCTTTTCTTTGATTCTTTTTTTTTCTTTTATTTGCTTAGTGTTTTGAATGTTTGTCATTAAGCCAACCACAAATTATCACTTGCCAAAAACGTCCTCTTACAAAGTTTGTTCACGTCAGAAACTCTGCTGTCCTTTCAACCGCAGCCCTATTTGGTCACATTTTCTTTGAACTAACGACACATGCATTCATACATTATTCCAAGACAGGCATGTATCCTGGTGGCTGCTGTTGGCTTGAGAATTGAGACATCTGCTTCTGGACTTCTAGTCACCTGTTCCTTTCTCCCATGATGACTGAACTCTTCTAACTGCAAACCCTCCTTGACATTCGTTTCTTAAGACACATCTTGAATGAATGTGCATGTAAAGGCACACAGCTTCTCTTCCTTTATGAAGCCTTCGTGGAGTCTATCAGCTACGCATTCATTCGTTTAACAGGTTTTTATTGAGCATCTTAAGCGATAAGCAATGTCTTAGTCCCTGAAGAATGAGCATCAAACAAAATAAATAAATTTTCTCATCTCGTGGAGTTTATCTTCCATTTGAAGGATATGGTAACAAAGAAAAAAGTTTTTTAATTGCCAATTGTGCTAACAGCGCTGAGGCAAATAAATCAGGGTATTGTAAGAAAGGGAGGTGGACTGCTTTCATTTGGGCATGACCTTTTAGAGAAAGTAATGTGTGGGCCGACACTTGAAAACTTGAACATGTGGTCTTTCCTTCTTCTGGGGTCCCACGGCAATGTGTTTCTATTACTTATAAAACAGTTCTCACGATCTTCATGAGAAGAAGATTTTGCCTCCACCTCCTGTTCTATTCTGTGAGACCGTGAGTTTTGGGGGTACAAGAATTGTGTTTTATTTGTCCCTTATGCTGAAATGACTTTAAATTTTACCTTTACTTTAATTAAATAGTTAATGCCTAACATGTCAATAAATGGAAGCTCTCAGCTTAGTGAACACACACACACACACACACACACAGCCACACACACAATAAGTGTATTCAAACATGACTGTTGGATTGAAGACAGTTGTGTTGACTAGACATCATCACAGGTAATTCACAGTGTTAAAGCTGGTTTTAGTGCATATCTAGCTTGACAGTGAGTCAGTTTCTTTGTGGTGTCTCTCAAGTCAGACAGCCTATTGAGAGCCATCTCTACTTGTTTCATGCCACTCTGAACACACAGCTAACCCAAAGGATTTTCATAGCATGCAAGCACATTTACTCTTGTAATTGACTGGCTAAGGCTCATGCTTAGAGAAGTAGGATAAACTGTATTCTCCTGCAGACCATGACATCTTGTCAAAGACTGAATTTGGAGCAGGCTGGACTTCTCTGGCTATTCATCAGTATAGTCCTGGTCAGTTTCTGGGGTACTGAGTAGAAAAGGCCATGTTGGATTTCATACCCTCACCGTTAACATAAATTGTATAATCCTATTATTATTGTTATTCTTGTTGTCATTTTGTGCCTGAACAAAGCCCTCGGTAGGTGTTACTTCATTTAGTCCTCCCATCAGCTTTCTGAGGTCGATTCTATTATTACCTTCATTTTCCATATGGAGAGCTGAGGCTTCAGGAAGTGAAGAAACTTGTCAAGGTTCCAGAGCTGGCAAGGGGTAGATTCCAGAGCTCATGTATGACGTCACGACTCTAAGGCATTGTTCTATTCATTTGGCGTTGCTTCTCCTGTCCAGGGGAGAGAACATTTCCCAGGACTTTCTTCCCAGTACGGTTCCCAGTTAGAGTCAGAAGAGGACCTTGTGTGAGACTTGGGAGGCGGAAGTGATGCTGAGGCTCACCTCGCACTGGTGGAGCAGGGACGATCACAAACGGTGCCGTGTGTGTGGTGCCCCTCAGCCCCTGGGCTCCTGCTGTTGCTCATATCTGCCCACCACCCAGCGCTTGCCTGCAGGTGATGGATTTCCAAGGGGTGACTGATTCCACAGAGGCCAGAGTTTCCCAGCCTCTCCAAGAACTCCACCTTTGTGGTCCCATGTTAACAGCCAGGTGCACACAGCCTCTCCTGTTCCCCAGGAGCTCTGACTTATCCTCCCCTCACCAGTACATCGGATGGATGTCGCTAGTGACTCCTCTGATTCTGTAGAGCCCACTGTAAGATTTTCACTTTTCCATTCCCCATTCATATAAACAACACTTCTTCTATTAAATACTCTATTCTCATAATACTCTTAGAAGCGCTGTTGGCATTAACTTGCACACACATGAAATGGAAATGATAAAACAGTAAATGATAATAAGACCATGGGTCCCTTCTTATTATGTCCCAGCCTCATGCTGAGGGCTCTGTATGCACTACCCGGTGATTATGCAGATTCGCTCTTATGTGACGCCATTTTGGAGTTACCGTGGCCATCCTTTTAGCCAAGAGGAGGGCTGGTTTTGCAAAAAGTAATTTATGACTAAAAACACCAGCAAGGTGACTTTACCAAACACATAGAACTTTGGTGCTGTGCCCTGTGTAATTGACCTCCCTGGAACTTTAGTCCTTCTGAAGGATTATTTTCCTAAGTCCTTAGTGACTTAACACGCATGGTGATGCGTACCCCTCATTTGCTGGAACTGAAAGGCACTAATCAGAACTCTTGTGAGATGACTCACCAGGGGTGTTCTTGCCAAAGAAGGATCTGGTGCTTTATGTAGCCCCTGTGTCAAGATGGGTGGAAACTTCAAATTTCACTTTGCATCTTAATAAATCTCTCTTACCTTCAATAGTGACTTTCTAGCTCCAGTTCCACAAACTGTGTATTTTTATGCAAAGAGTTAGCTTTGCAAAGGATAAGCATTGTCCTTTTTTCCTGAAGATGTCCACAAATGTTTCATTCAAGGGTAATGAAGCTGTTGGTGCCACCATCATCAATTAGTTGTGACTGAATTCGTGGCCACGCCAGGCCGTGTCCTTCTCATACCTACTCCTCACAGCCTGCTCCCATCTCTCTCAAGAAGTCTCTGTGTATGTTTGGGGTTGTACATCACCACACATCCAGAGGCAGGAAGCTATATGCAACTCATTTTTATTTGATCACTCTTAATTAGTCCCATTGTGTGAACCCACAGGCCTTCAAAGCCTTGTCTGCACAAAACTGTCAATTCCCAGTAATTGGATGCCGTACCTCCCTATGCCTTCTTTTTGAGAAATTAGAACACCTAGTGTTCATTGCCTCGTAGGCTAGAGGAATGTGAGACCCAGGCCCAGGATATTTAGAAAGAAGTGCATGTGGTTATGGGCATAAGAGGGACTCATGACTGAACATGGGCACCCCATAACCTCTCCTGAGGCAATAGCATAATGAAGTCTCTCCTGTTTTGCCACATGAATCCTCGACACTATTCCTTGATCACTATCAGCCAATAGGTCCAACGACTAGCTCTCTACCTCACACAAAGAAAAAACACAATAAATGGTAGATGAATGAATGGCAGATGAAAAAAGTTGATGAGAATCCATATGTAAGAGGATATTGTTTCCCTTTAAGAAAAAGGGAAATAATAATTTAGATCACAACATAAAAATAGGTAGAGTTTCAAGGAATGCCTATTTATTTATTTATTTTTTTAAATTTTTTTTTCAACGTTTTTATTTGTTTTTTTGGGGGGGACAGAGAGAGACAGAGCATGAACGGGGGAGGAGCAGAGAGAGAGGGAGACACAGAATCAGAAACAGGCTCCAGGCTCCGAGCCATCAGCCCAGAGCCTGACGCGGGGCTCGAACTCACGGACCGCGAGATCGTGACCTGGCTGAAGTCGGACGCTTAACCGACTGTGCCACCCAGGTGCCCCGTGGAAGCCTATTTATTAATTGTGTCTTCAGGGTAAGCTTTTTACCCACTTCTACCTAGTGAAAATACAGCATTCAAGACTTTCTTCATCTAGAGAGATAGACAGATGGGTGGCTCGAGTCCCCAACTCAGTCACTTGTCTGACTTTCTCATACAGTCAACATAGTACTTGCAAGATAGACAGGTTTTCAGGTACAGGGGTCAGCGTGACAAGCGCATCATGACTTTACCCAGACCTCCGTGTGACCGGAGGTGCATGTTTATAGAACACCTCCCCGAGACTAGATGTGCAATATGTAGTCGTCAGATCCACTGGGTCAGCTGAAGAACCAGGATCTGGCCTCACTGTCCCAACCTTGTAACCAAGTAAGCTCCCGTGGCACACCGGTTCCATCTTCCTTCGTTCAGCCTCGCCCACAAGCACATATGGTGGCAGTAACAAATGGCAATGGCAGCCATTGCCATCATTGCAGTGATGACGGTGAGCACTGACAAAGTGCTCATTTGTGCCAAGGCCCCCCTTCTGAAACGTAATCTTCGTGCAGTAACAGTTGTCATTCTCGTTTTATAGATTTCAAAAACTGGGACTCAGATTAAACGTCTTGCTCAGGTTCATTAGAGCTTAATTTGCCTACTTGTTTGATCCTTTGCATTCTGAGCAGAGCACGTTTATTTTCTTCTATTCTGACTAATTGAAAATCAATTCTTTCTACCGAAGCCTTGCAAAATACCTTTTTGTTGTTGTTGTTATCTCTTTCAAAATCCATAAGAGAAATGAATCGAAGTTTGTTAAATTCGTTTCCAGTTTTTCTCCGTGTGATTCAGATGGCTTCCCTGGGCCATGTTGATCAGCAGCATAGTGGAGCAAAGATGTTTTTAAAGCCACAAAGATTAACACGGCAGTATTTATAACACTGGCCACAGAAACATACATACCTTAGAGTGTTTAAAGTACTCTTCATGTTTCTAAGAAGTAAATTATCTGAAAAGCTTCATTAAGAAGAAAACAAAGTGTATAAAATTAAAGCGATCTTTGGAATGACACATAAGGATTTTGTGACAAGCTGTGGGCTATGTCAGGACAGGGTCATTTCTGGTTCTTTTATAAATGGTGCTGTTTGGGAATTCTTCCCAGGGTTGTTAGAGATGGATAAAGAGCATCAGTTCTCAGCCTGCATCTCTTTGCCAGCCCTCTGATCAGCTGGCTCCATTTGCTGCTCCCAGTAGAAAATGGATTTCAGCAGGAGCTGGAAAATTCTGTTATGCCATCCTTACATGCCTTTCATCTTTGGCTGATCGTGGGATGGGGACAAAAATGCCAGACTTTAGAGGCCTGAGGTAGTAGTGTAAAAAGACAAGGCAAAGAAAAGGAGTGCATAGCTTGTGGCAATGCAGATCCAAAGGGGTTTTTCGAGACTGGGGGTCCCCCCAGAATTTGGCCAGCAGTTTGATCCCCAGTCCAACCCCCACCTCCACTCCCTCACCCCACCCAGACTTGTGGGTTATTCAGAGAAGTAGTAGGATGCAGGGCCTTCTTGGCTCTCGACTGGCTGTTCCGGTACAAGCACAACACAACTGAACCTTAGGAAAGAGAACAATTCTACAGGCACATGCTGGCCACTGGGAAGGCTACTTCTTGTATTGTTTCTGAGCAGGTCCTGGGGCAGGACTGAGTTTTGTGAATGCCAAAGGGTCCAGCCCTAGGAATGATTAGCATTCTGGTCTTCCCTTTTAGCCTTCCCAAGCTATTTCTAGGTAGGCTGTGCTTCCCTTCTCCCTCCTGGTGACATGCATTGGCTTTGTAGGCTGCCCACCCGGATCCCTGTTTGCCCCCTGCCTGTTTTAATGACACCACCCTGCTGCAAGCAAAGCCTCCTCGGGTCTCAGGGTTCCACCCACCAGAGTCCTGGACAATTTGAGTGACTCTTCTCGGTTTCTTCTGTTTCTCCTAAGTCGTCACAGAGATGTTTCATTGTGCCCTCTTTATCAGATTTATTTCACGGTGCTGTCTTTATTTCAACTGGATTTTGTGAGTTAAGCTTTGTATTTAGGAAGCAAATGGTTTTCATGCTAATTTCTCCCCTAAGGCTCTTTAGGCAGTGTATAAACCAATATTTGCTTTGCTGCGGGGTACAAGAATAATGATATTTATGCAAAACACATGAGCTTCATCGAGCTGTTTTCTTATTTCCGAGATGTATGTTCTTAGAAACATACCTAAAGAATTTTGAGCAAACATACTCCTTTTTTTCTCAGCTCATTAGATATCTCTCAGATTATCTATAATACTCAGTTGACTTTCAGTCAGACAGAAGCAACAGAGGAAGCCGGTGTGCTTTGGGACCTTCATGGAGTTGAAGGGCTTATGAGGTCATTGCCCTGAGGGTTCCTGGTGCAGTGCCAGCAGACGTGTGGGTGGGAGGCTGTGTTCCAGAGAGGTGATGTCTAAAGGTGTAGAGCTGCACAGAGCTGGGTTTCCTTTCTTTGTCTGGTATTGACTGGCTTTGTGACCTGGGCAGGCCTCCTAATCTCTGTCAAGCTTGGGGTTTTCAACAATAAGGGGATTGATTTTACCTAGGTCAAAGGGTTCGTGAAAGGATTTTATGAATTTATACCAAAAGGTACTTAGCCCTGAGCTCAGGGTATATTCAGCATTCATTACAAGGTAGCTTTCGTTAATACAAAGGACTTTAGTGAGGGGGTTGGCCAGTCTCGTAGACTATTATTGAGAGTGACTGACATCGACTTGTGTGAACCCGTATTTGGATTTACAAATGCAGGAAATTAAATATCAGCTTTTCACATGGCATTGACTGGTTCACTGAAGTCACAGCACAATTGGTTTTTTTAACACAGAAAACTGTGTCCACAAAATAATATTTTTGGCCATCTTTCCTTAGCCAATTCTTAAATCGCTTTTAACACCACCAGATAGAGAATACCATAGGTGATATTCTGATATCTGTTCTTCCAGTCTGTTTCCCCCACACCCATCCTCTGTTTACACACACACACACACACACACACACACACACACACACACACTTTATTACATAAAATCAAATGGGATAATAAAATGCATAACATTTTATAGCCTTTTTTTCACTGAATGGAATATTGTGAATATTTTCCATATCAGTAAAGATTATTCTACCTTATTAAAACTATTTGGTGTCAAAATCGACTTCATCAATTGTTTGAAATTTACTTCCACTTTTTAAATGACCTGGACGACACTTTGATAAAGATCTTGAAACATTTATATGCGTGCGTGATCGCTATTATGTTCTGACAAAAACTTGTAGATGCAGAAATTTGAGACCATAGAATACGCACATTTTTTAGGGCTTTTGTTGCATCTTGCCAAATTTCCCATCAGAAATTCTAGACCAATTTATATCCTGCCAGGTGAATTCCAGTTTCCCCTCACCATTGCCAACTGAGGTGCAGTCATTTAAAAATGCTTGCCAATTCGAAAGGTGAGATTGGTGCCTCAATCCTATTTTGATTTATGTGCCTTTGAACATTTTCACACATTTATTGGCTTTTCCTCTTTAGTGAACTGCCTTTTCTAAACCTTTCCTTTATTCAAAAATCAATGGGTTGTGGAATGACGATAGGAACACTATTCCTCTTAAAATATTGCGTTGGCTTTTCAGGAGTGAAAGTAAACGAAATGTGACAGCAGTGGTAGACAACTGCTTCTCCACAGCAGAAGTTATGCCCCAGACAACACATTGGGCCCTGGAGAGGCCACGTGTGCTGTGGAGAGCTGATCCTGGAGACAAGGGGGCCTGCCGGCAGTAACTAGTGGTGATAATTAAGGATTTAGACCCTAAATAGCGGTCATGAGACAATGCACAAAAACCCTTCCATCCTAAAATACAAAGGTTTATTATTGCCCACCAATGAATATTACCTGTACCACTGAACAGAATTTTTTTTAAATGTTTATTTGAGAGAGAGAGAGAGAGAGAGAGAGAGAGAGAGAGAGAGAGAGAACCAGCTGGGGAGGGGCAGAGAGACTGGGGGACAGAGGATGTGAAGCGGGCTCTGAGCTGACAGCAGAGGGCCCAAGGCAGCGACTGAAGTCACAAACTTCGACATCATGACCTGAGCCGAAGTCAGATGCTTAACCGACTGAGCCACCCAGGTACCCCTTGAATTTTTCTTGGAATCTGGAAAAGCATTTATATAAGTCGTACTCATACAACCTTAATAGTCACATAAAGCAACTTGGAAGTTGAGGGGTATATAAAAATGTCATATATATATATATATATATATATATATATATATATATTATATACATAATATATGAGAGGATATCAATATTATATATTGATATAAATATATCATATATATCATATATATATATATATGAAGGTCAGTCTTACATCATTTCTGTTTCTGTCTTATAGTAGGTATTTAACAAAATCCTTTGCATGAATGGTGGCCATGGTGACTTCCATGCCTAAGCTGACCATAGACTTAACATTCCAAAGGGAAACCTCAGAAGGAAACCTCTGCCATCAGGTAATGTACCCAGGAGAGCGGATGGCTCTCACCCATGTACAGACCTCATTAGGCTTATGCATTCACTCCTCCTGGACCCAAGCAATTTAAAGTGAGAAATCCTGGTGTGTGTCTGTGTGAATGTGTTTTTGTGTTTACAGAAGCACATGGGAAAATCCATGATTAGAGGACAATAGTCCCATAACTTTAGGAATCAAGGGTCAAGGGCTGCAAACCTGGATGCTTAAAAGGAGAAGACTGTCCCATAGAATGTGACAGATGCAGCTGCAATCTAATTTGCTTCTCTAAGACCCAATGCCCACTGAGACACTGGTGTGCTTCCCCCAACAGAGCAGGTCCAGTGCTCTTACCCAAACACACACCCCCACACCCTCCCTAAAGCTCTTTTACTGCCAACTCTCCTGCGCACTTTGCTGGGAGACGTAGAGGACTCTGATATTGTGCCTTCTCTGGCTCTGCCCTTCAGCCACGCCTAGTGATGCTTACACCCCTTTCCCCCAAATTTAAGGAGCAACACAGTAGGGAAGAGGGCAGCTTGTACTTCAGAGCCTAACAGACAACGATACACGCTGGCTTCTGCGGCTCCCTAGCCCCGTGACCTTTAAAAGTAACCTTAAAAAACGTTTAAAAAAAGTTACCAGTTTCTTTTTCAGTGAAAAGAGCATTAAAAATAGCATCAACTTCCCAAGGTAGTCATGTGGATTAAATGTGATAAAATGTGCAAGGAATTTAGCAAGGCAGCCCAGAGTAAGTATGCTGTAATTTAAGCTCTCATTATTCTGGTTGTTATGGAGCTCTTCCAAATAGCTTCCGCAGTTAAGAGGAATACTGGTCCCCGAACTCGCTGGAAAGGAGGGGGAAAGAAGGGTGGGGATTTGTACCATGTAACGATGAAACAAAATTGCTACACATCTATATAGTTTCTTTCCCCGCAGTGCTTTCTGCTGCTACCCGCTGCTTCTCTGGGCAAACGTAAGCACCTATTTAAACCTCTACTTAAAAATAATGCAAAGCCACTTTCCCATTGCATTTTAAGAGCTGAATGAGGGCTGGACATTCGCAGAGGTAACGATGGTGCCCCCAGGCTCAGAGGAGCCCAGGTCTTCTGGTTCTTGCACAGGACGCGCTCTGCTTGAACTTCTGTCCCTCCGCAGGCTCCTGGTGCCAGGAACCAGGCGCACAGCTGCGCCAGTCTCTTCTTTCTTGATGCAAACATCCCAGACTAACGCACGTGTCATACTTGTCAGAGCCTTCATCTTGCCTGTGAAAGGGAAGAAAAAATATAAAACGAGATTGAATATTATTCCTTTTTAATGTTTCCTCCATTTTAATTACAAAATAACTTTAATATTAAAAATGTTGCAAAATACCCCCCAAACCGAGGGGAAAATTAATAATTTGCAGCCATCACATCAGTATTAAGATATTGGTATAGAGGTGCCTGGGTGGCTCAGTTGGTTAAGCATTGACTCTTGATTTCAGCTCAGGTCATGATCTCACAGCTTCTGGGTTTGAGCCTTGCATGGAGCTCTGCACTGACAGTGTGGAACCTGCTTGAGATTCTCTCTCTCTCTCTCTCTCTCTCTCTGCCCCTCCTCTCCTCTCTCTCTCTGAATAAATAAATAAACATTTAAAAAGATATTGGTATATATCTTCCCAGACTTTTACTTATATTTTTAAAGGATAGGATAATATTTTAAACATTGTTCCTACCCACTTGATAGAACATGAATATATGTCCACATAAAAAACTTGTATATAAAACAATGTTGATGGCTCCATATTATTCTACCCTGTAATGATAGCCTGAGTTCTTTAACCAACTACTTATTTTTGTGCATGTGGCTTATTTCTTATTTTTAAAAATAATTTAGTGAGAAGTCTTTTATGAGCCATCCAACTAGATTTGTGGATTAGTAGGTATATGTAGTCCAAAAGCTTCTGAAAAGCTTGACCAAGGAAGTTTGCATCCACTGATACTCCGCTAGCAATGATACAAGATTTAATTCGGACTCCGCGTGTAAATCTTAGCTAATCGAAACCCACAGGTGTAACTCCACATCCCTTTCCAGTAACAAGGTTGATCACAGGCAAATGACCCAATCCTAGCCAGCTGAGCCTGAAGGGACTCCTTGAGGGCCCCTAGGAAGTGGGTCACTCTTTGATTAAAAGAGACACAGAGGGAAAAACGGTCCATTTTTTCATCATAGTGGAAGGGGACATCTAGAAACTAGAGGTACTGCACCCCTCAGGTGACCCTGAGGGGACACCCATGGAGAGCAAGAGGCAGCGTGCAGAGGAGGGCAGAGGTAGAAAAAGTGGGTCCTAGACAGCATGGCGAGCCACTAAATTAACTAGCAGGGGACCAACTCCAGACCAGACTCTTCTGTGTGAGATGATAAACATTACGATTCTCTGAGCTACATTTAGTCAGGTTTTCTGTAATTGCAATGAGAAACATCCTCCCTGGATAATAAGTGAAACTGCTAGATCATGGTTGCAGTTTTCGTTTTCTTGATTACAGTGAACTTGAGCTTTTTTTTTTTTTTTTTTTTTTTTTTTGAGAGAGAGAGAGAGTGAGAGACAGAGAGAGAGCGAGCAGGTGAGGTGCAGAGGGAGAGGGAGAGAGAGAATCCCAAGCCAGAATCTCCACACCCAGCACGGAGCCCAACTCCGGACTCCGTCTCACGACCCTGGCATCAAGACTCGAGCCAAAATCAAGAGTGGGACACTTAACCAACTGAGCCGGCCAAGCGCCCCTGAACTTTTTTTTTGTTTTGTTTTTAACTTGGCCACTTGTGTTTCTTCTTTTCCGAATTGCCTTCTATATCTGTTTTCATTTTACTGTAGGAGTATTGCCTTCATAGTGACTTACAAAAATATTTTTATATTTAAAATATTAACCCTCCATTGTAAATGCTACGGATATTTTTCCTACTTCCAAACTCCTCAACATGTTGAAGATTGAAATTTTTCTCTAACATACGAATTTTTTTCTGATTCCATTTGCTTTTATGCTTAGTAAGTATTTTGTCACAAAGTGAACAGATATTCATCTGTATTTTGCATGGTCTTACATTACTTACTCTCATGGTCTTACATTAATTGTTTAATATGCATTGGGGTGAATAATATGAAATAAAGATCCAATTTTTTTTTTCTAAAAATGTAGGCAAATTTGAACACTATTTACCGGAAAGTACAAAACTTCCTCTGTTGATCTGTAGTGTCTTTATCTATACCAGTGCTGACCTTGGGTCTCTCTTGGAGTTTTCTGTTCTTATTCATGGATATCTAGCCATTCTCTTCTGCAAGTGTCATGCTGCTTTAGTAACTGTAACTCTTTAATGTCATTGATTTTCTGATAATAGAAGCCCCCCTTCACTGTTATTTTGTAAACTCCTTTTAGTCACTCTCACTGATTTCCCATATATGTATAAATCATCTTTAAATATCCCTTAAAATTCTATTAGGCTTTGTTGGGGGGGGCAATTATACTAAAATGATAATGTAAAGAGAAGTAACATTTTGTAACATAGTGACTTCTTCAGGACCACATTTCACTTGCCAAATCTTTTCAGTCTTATTTGATTTTTTTCCCAGTATTTTGTTTTCATATTCTGCATGTAGCTTCTGCATATTACTTTTCATTTTTTTCCTTACATGATTAGATGTTTACAAAAATGATAGAATTGCCTCTGTGGTTATCAGAGAAACAATCATTGTTTTTTTAAGAGTTGTGTGCTACAGATGTCAATAGCAACTCTTCAGCACTAAATATAGTCAGTTAATTATGCAGTTCTCCATCTTTCAGAAAATATTAATGCATTTAGACAGGAGCAGTATCAAAGTAGACACCTAGCTTGCGCTGGTGTCCTCAGTGTTAGGAACTTTCTGCTAATGCCAGGGCGGTAAACAATCTCATTTTAGAGGGAAAGAAAGATACTATCATCTAATAAACCTAAACTCTCTCAGAGGTTGGACAGGTTACGTTGATCATACCAATTACCAGATTTCTACAGCCTCTTCCTTTTATATACTCAACCTCAAATCAGTACAGTGTGAATACTACCATTTTTACTAAATTGCTTAAAAATATTTGTAAGTCAGTCTCCCACTTGGGATTATTTACATAAAAATAAGACTGTTTCATTGCACAAGATAAAAGAGCGCCTGAGTGGCTCAGTTGGTTAAGTGTCGGACTTCCGCTCAGGTCATGATCTTGCCGGTCATGGGTTCGAGCCCCGCATCTGGCCATGGGCCAACAGCTCAGAGCCTGGAGTCTGCTTCAGATTCTGTGTCTCCCTGTCTCTATGCCCTTCCCCTGCTTGTGCACTCTCTCTCTCTCTCTCTCTCTCTCAAAAATGAATAAACATTTTAAAAAATTTAAAAAAAAAGAGAGTAGTGTTCAGAGGAAGTTTGAAAATACCTTGGTCCTCAGAATCCTGCTTTCTTGCCAAGAAACTCAGCCATGTTCAGAGACCCAGCACCTTCCTTCTGTCTAAACAAACTCCCTAAAACCTAAAGTTATTCCCTACCTTTTTCCAACTTTTAAGGTCTTTCCACTCCCACTTTGTAAGTTAAAAATGTCATTTTTATTTCTTTAATGTTTTTTCACCTGTCTTCTTTCAGTTATGTTTTCTGTGGTTGCTCTGGGGTTTATTATCTACATCAACCTAGGAGAGCCTGCTTCAGATGTGTACTAGCATAATTCCAGTGTTATATTGAAATGTCATTCCTATAAAGCTCTATTCCCTTTACCTCCTTTTTGTGGTATAGCGTTACACATAGTATATCTACTAATGTTACAAACACAAAAATACTTTGTTATAGTTGTTGCTTTGTCATCTGTAGTGGTTTCCTTATCCCAATACAATTTTGCTCCCACCTACCTCCTTTGTGCTATTACTGGCAAGAATAGTACACACACATTACATTGTGGTATGTTATAAACCCAACATTACATTATATACATGGGGCTTTTTTTATTTTTTATTTTTTTAATGTTTATTTTTGAGAGAGACAGAGAGACAGAGAGAAAGCAGGGGGGGAGCACAGAGAGAGGGAGACACAGAATCCGAAACAGGCTCCAGGCTCCAAGCTGTCAGCGCAGAGCCAGATGCGGGGCTGGAACTCACGGACCGCGAGATCATGACCTGAACCGAAGTCGGCCGCTTAAACCGACTGAGCCACCCAGGCGCCCCAAATACCATTTTTTAATTCAAGTATGATTAATGTCCAGTGTTATAATAGTTTCAGTGTTATATATAATGATTCAACAATTCTATACATTACTCAGTGCTTGTCCCCTCCGTTTTTGAAAGATAACTTGGCTGGATATAGCGTTCTTGGCTGACGATTTTTTAATTGAGAATTTTGAATACTATCCTGCTGTCTTCTGGCCTCCATTGTTTCTCCTGGAGTGGTAAGTCAACTAGATGTCTTACCGCGATCCCCTTGTAAGTGACGTCATTTTTCTCTTGGCTGTTTTCGGGACTTTCTCCTTGTCTCTGATTTTCAGAAATTTTACTATGATGTGTCTGTTTGTGGATCCCTGTTTTTATTATACCTGGGGTTGATTGAGCTTCTTGGATGTGCAGGTTGTTTTTCAATACGTTTGGGAACTTTTCTGCCATTAATTTTTGGAATATTCCCTCTACTCCTTTGTCTCCTTCCCTCTGATACTCTGTTTATACTCAGTTGATGCATTTGATGGTATCCCTCGTGTTTCTCTGAGGCTGTGTCTACTTTTCCCCTACTTTTTTCACTTGGTTCTTTGGCTTGCATAATCTCTATTGATGTATCTTCAAGTTCACTAATTCTTTCCTCTGCCAGGTAAAGTTTACTATTGCAACCTCGAATGATTTTTCTTTTTTTTTTTTTTTTTGATTTCTGTTAGTGTACTTTTCAACTCCAGAATTTCCACTTGGTTCTCTCTCTCTTTTTTTTTTTTTTTTTGTAATTTATGTCTCTTTATCGACATTCTCTATTTGATAGGGCATTGTTATCACATCTTGCTTTACTTCTTTAATTATGCTTTCAGTTCCATGAACATATTGAGAAGGGCTATTCTGAAGTCTTTTGCTGCTAAGTCTGACATCTCATCTTTCACAGGCAGTTTGTGCTGTCTCCTCTTGTTTTTCAGTGTAACAACTCTGGAAGCCAGTCTCCCTCCTCTGCAGCTTGTTGTTGTTATTGGCTTGTTGATATTGTAGTGACTGTCTGGATTATTGTAGTTACATTTATCCCCCTCCCAACACACACAACACAGTGTTAATGAAGCCTCTGATGTTACTCCACAGGAAGGCACAGCTTTGGGTATGCCCGTGGTCACCTGGGGGTGACAGTGGTATCCGTAGGCCTCCCTTTCTCTCTTTGCCTGATCACAGGCAGGTGTGTATTCCATTGAATGCTTTATTACTTTAAACAGTGCCCTGCACATAAATTGCTTGTATTTAATCCTTTCAAATTGTGGAGTGGTTTCTGAGGTTGGGACAGTACCCCCCCTCCACCTTATCCACAGGGGATACATTCCAAGGCCCCCAACAGACACATGAAAATGGCCAGTATGCAACCCCATATATACTATGTTTTTTTTCCTATATACATACCTATGATAAAGTTTAGCTTATGAATCGGGCACAGTTAGGATTAGCAACAATAATAATAAAACAGAACAATTAACAATATACTGTAATACATTATGGGAATGTGGTTTCTCTCTCTCAACCTCTCTCAGAATAACTCCTCGTACAGTATTCACCCTTCTTGTGTTGGTGACATGACATGAAAAATGCCTTTGTGGTGAGATAAATGGGGGGAATGACACAGACATTGTGACAAAGCGTTAGGCTAGTATTGCTCTTCCACGGATGCCTCAGAAGGAGGACCTCTGCTCCCTGACTATCGTTGACTGCAGGTAACTGAAATATTTAATATTTCTTCTGACCCCAGGGGTGCTCCTCCCAGCTCTTTTATTCCCTGAGTGTCTACTACAAACCAGCCAACCTAAAGCCTGGGCTGTATCTTCACTAAATCCACCAATCTCCCCCCAGCCGATTCCATCACAACCTCCTCTGTCTTGAGGGCCCCTTTGAACTTCTCAGCTCTCTGTTGCAAATGAAGTCAGTTCCTTTGCAGAGAGCTTATGAGCTCCCTGTTTGATGGTCTGCTTCCCACCTCAGGCAGAACTGTCTCCGCTGGGACTCTAGAGCTGGAGGTGGAGACGATGACAGGCTGCACTCTAAGTGACACTCTTACTCTAGGAGTTGAGTATTCACTGTGTGTGTGTGTGTGTGTGTGTGTGTGTGTGTGTGTGTGTGTTGCTGTTAGCAGCCTGGGGTCCCCTCAGCCTGCCTCTCCTGCCATGGAGGCACCACCTCATGAGCCAGTCAACAGTGATGAGATCAGTATTCTCTATGCTCAGGGGAGGAGAGCCTCCTTTCCACACATGGGGACTGGGTGGAAGAAGGGAGCCCCCACCTGTCGACCTCATTCAACTGGGCCTTAGCTTAAGCAAGGTAGCTGAAGCCTTGCCGTACCCCCTGACTAGGAGCTGGGTGCGGAGGGAGCCCTGTGTTCTTGGGGTGGCAGTCAGAAGTAGAAGTAGAGTCTCTGCCTTGCTGAGCTAGGTGATGAGAAGCTAAGGATGTTCTTGGTTCAAAGAACTCAGACTCTAGAATGTAAACTCAGCTTATTTGTTGTAAAAAGAACAATTCCGAGAGACAGGGAGGAAAGGGAGAGAACCTTGTGTATGCCAAGCTTATGTGTATACATAGCATTTATAAGTTGGATGCATTTCAGAATGAAACCCTATTTTTTTTTAAATTAATGTTTATTTATTTTTGAGACAGAGGGAGACAGAGCATGAGTGGGGGAGGGGCAGAGAGAGAGGGAGACACAGAATCCGAAGCAGACTCCAGGCTCCGAGCTGTCGGCACAGAGCCTGATGTGGGGCTTGAACCCACGAACCATGAGATCATGACCTGAGCTGAAGTCGGACGCTTAACCAACTGAGCCACCCAGGCGCCCCTGAAATCCTATTTTATAGCTCTGCCTGCTTTGTTTTGTCTCGGCCCCCATGCACGTAAGGCATTCAGTGGAGGCAATAATTCTAGTCCTGTCAGAACCTCAATTCAGGCACAAGACCCCATGTCTCTGATTTCTCATGTAGTTCCCATGAAAGTACTTGGACTCCTCGTCCGTGTGGCCTGATCTTTCTCCTCATGCACTTGGGCCCATGAGGGCTCTTTGCCTTCCTGGGAAGGCTTCTTCCCAGCTCCTGACCTTCCGTTGTCCACGAGGCAGGTAAATATAGAAATATTTGTGGGCTGCACTTATGCTTTGAAAAAAGAAATAGAGCACAGAGGTTTTAAGCAAGTTGCCAAAGGTCACACAGCTGGGAAGTAATAAAACCAGGAGTTGATGTTAAGAAGTTAGAGTAAGTGCTCTTAACTCCTACCCTGTCTCTGCCTCTCAAGCGTTCAGCCAGCATCAGTGTCCCTTTTTCTCCTTTTATATAATCAACTCGGTACTGGCAATGTGGCCTTGATTTATGTTTGGAGTCATGAAATACCTGACTAGTTCGGGCCATTTCTCCAAATCTCAAAAACCCTTACGCTGGGCTTCTCGAACTTGGCTTCCCATTGCAATCACCTGGGGAGGTTTAAAACACAGTCATATCCGAGCCTCATCCCGGAGATTCTGAGGGTGTCGTTACGGGCTGTGTTGTGGGCACCAGGGTTTATGAAAACTCCGCAGGTAATTCTAACGTGCAGCATCGCCGAGAACCCCTGCTCTGATAAACCTGAGCATCAGCTGATTCAACTGGCAAGGACGATTTCACTCCGTCTAACCTGATTTTATTTCCGGGTGTTGATGACGCAAGCAAACATGCGAAATATGTACCAGCTTGGACCCACTCCTCAAGGGGAAGCTGAGGTATGTCACAGTTCCATAACACAGCATCACACACGTGCCAGTAGCTGCCAGATCCCTATTTTTGGCATGTCCTTCTCCACTGGGCCCTTGAAGGGCATGTGTTGGGGTGTCATAGCGCAGTGCTGTGTCTCAGACTATTTATACTACTCCTACAGCTGTTGAAGCTGTCACTTTGTAAATGCCATTGTAATATGAAGGGCTCTCCTTAAAATAGTGCTTTTCTCTTCCGAAGTCCGTGCTAACTAGAATTGTAGGATCCACACAGCTCCTGTGCAACGCCAGTAAAGATAAAAACCCACTTACTTATCTCTGTTTTACACCTGCTGGTGCTTCTGGGAAGCCATTCCCCCCCAGCAGGGCCAGGGAGATGTTTAGCGCTCGTAGTTTTCACATTCACAGGTAAAATCGCAGTGGAATAACCGTGCACGAGGGCTTGTGAGAAGACTTCAGCCACTCCCAGGAAAGCGACCATCTGCACCCTCCAGGAGGGCTAACCTCCTTTCCAGAAAAGAGCCTGACGTGCAGTCGGGTTCCAGTGAGCAGTGTTTCCCGGGCGGCTGCGCTTGGAGAGATGGCCATGGAACGCCAGAGCTCAGGATTCACTCACCCATCCATTCTACTAACGTGTTCATGCCCCCGGGCACCTGCCCCGGCCTCTACAAGGCCTGGGGCCAGCAGTGAGCAAGGCAGGCATGGTCTCTGCCTTATGGAGTTCACCAGCTAATGAGGATGGACGTTTAATGTTTAAAATCAAATAATTATATAACTACGAGTTGCGCTAAGTGCCAGGAAAGGGGGGAAATGGTGCTATGAGAGAAATTAATAGAGGGAATCTTGTTGACACTGGATGGTGAGTGAGGGGCAGGGCAGCCACCCTGGGCCCAAGAGGTGAGTGGGATGTGGCTGGGGGAGGGGGTGAAGGGTATTTCCAGGTAGGCGGCATTATAGGGGAATGCTTAGCACTTTGCTCAAGGGAATTCGCCTGACTGGAGGCAGTGGGCAGGGACAGAAAGGATACTAGGAGAAGTGGAAGGGTGAGGGGGATTTGGAATTTTATCCTGAGACCCACGGGAAGCCTTAGGGCAGTTTGAGTGAGGGCCTGGTGGCGGGGGGCACAAGGGGGGGGTTACATGACCATTGTGGGTCTTTAGGAGGAGGACACATTGGAGAAGCGCCAGTGGAAGTGAAGTCAGCAGAGAGAACGTGAGAGGGGATGGCACACAGCGCCCTCACCCCTCCCATCAACCTTACCCTCCTCTTGCTTGGACCCTGGGGGTGAGGGAACAGCAGGTGCGTCCACTGCCCATCAGCACTTGTGTTTTCTGCGTCTGGAGGAATGAGGCGGCCGGGGTGGAGGTTGGCCGAGTTATCGTGTTGCCCACTCTTCCAGGCCAGCCTCTGGGACACAGCAGGGTGGCAGGTCCTTGGTTTCCACACTGACTTGCAGCATTCTCGTCCTTGGGGACGTGCCGCCTGCTTGTGCTCTTTGGTGGTGAACAAACACAGGAGTGTATTTACCCTCTGCGTCTCTCCCATCCATCTCCTTTTTTCCAGCCTCTGCTGACATCCCAGCTCGGGCCCTGACCTCCTTTGACCTGGTTCGCTGCAGTAGACTTCTCTAACTGCCTCCCCACTGGCGTGACGACCTCAGCTATCTCCTGCTAATCAGGCCCTACCTTGAAATCTGACTCATCTTTCCAAGCCATAGCCTTCAGGACACCACTTCCCTGATTTTTCACGGCTCCTCATTGCGGAATGAGTTAAACTGAAGGTCTTAACCTTGGCCTTCAAGTTCCCAGAGTGCCTCTGCTCCCACCCCCTGGATGACTGACCACACAGGACCACTCTCTGACCACGGCTTTTGCTCTCCTGTCTCCTGCCTTTGGAATCGGCCCTGCCTGTCAAAACCACGTGATGTTTCCCCTCCGTGAAGGACAAGGGCAAATTCCTCCTGCCGGTTACTTCCGGCCTCAATGTTTATCTTCGCCATGCGCCCTATCCCGCTTGTTCCGTGATCGCGTGTACCACAGCGTATTCCTCACTGCTGCCCATCTTAGTCCTGGGGTCACTTGGGGGAGGACGTGTGGCTGTACTTTTCTCCCCTCCTTGCCCCTTCCTCAGGGAGCATTGTCAGCTTAGCAGCGGATCAGAGCTGAGAGACACTGCCATTCCTTACCTCTACGTGCTTGTTTTCTTTTTCTTCTTGCTTTGTTTCTTTCAGTGCCAATGTTTTCTTTTAACAGAATGTAGAGCTCCGGGCACTTTTTCTTCTGCTGATGCATCTACAGTGTCCCCTCCGCACTCTCAGCTCCTCGATTCCTCAGGGATGGGAAGGTAGAGGAGGGCCAGGTCCATTTTCACCTGCCCTGCTAATGGCCACAGGTTGGTAGTGCGAGCCAGCTTTTTGTTGACTCAGTCCCACTGAAGGGAGCCAAGAGGCTGTGTGTGTGTGTGAACCCTGAAGGTTCGCAGGCCCCCCAGCGGACATGGCCCGAGGCCTCAGCACGTCGTTAGCTCACGCAGAAAGTACCCTTCACGAAGTGTCAAACAGCATAGTTGTGGCCTCCAACACTGCAGCTTCGGGTCATATCTCAAGTACCTTTGCCAGGTTTCAGGGACATCACAGCTCTTAAATGTCAAAGAACAGGGGATCGATGCTGCCCTGGACTCAGCCAGGAAAATGTCTGATGACAATCGACAGGCTTGGGGCCACACTCTACAAAAATTCTGTACGGTCCCCGGAGTCCTCCCTTCTTGCACACACACCTTCTCAGTTTCCAAACTCAACTCAAGAATGAGTTACAAAAAGACAGACAACACCAAACATTAATGAAGATTTGGGACAATAGGAATTTTCATCCATTGTTGGTGGAGACATACATTGTACAACCACCACTTTGAAAACGGCCTTCTGTTTCATATCCTCTACCCTGTGATCTTAAGCCTTATCCAAGAGGAATGAAAACATGTCCATAGAAAGACCTCTATTTAAACGTACGTAGCAGCCTAAGTGCCCTTCAGTAGAAGAATGTATGAAAAAGTACATATTCACAGTGTATTCCTGCAATGAAATACTACCACCTAGCAATAAAAAGGAACATACCAAGGACGAACCCAGAAAACGTATGTTGAGGGAAAGGAGACTCCCATAAAGAGGACACATTGTCAGGTTGTGTGCAATTCATATGAAATTCGAGAACAGACAAAACTAACTTAGATCAGAAAAGTGGTTTCCTCTGAGGGAGCTGAAGGCAGGCATCGACTGGGAGGGGCCATGACAGAACTTTCTGGGATGATGGTAATAATATTCTATATCTCGATAGGGGTTTTGGTTACTCAGGTGTATGCTCTCGTCAAAACTCACAGTGGGCACTTAAAACTTGTGCATTTCATCGTTTGCAAGATGCTCATCAAAAGAAACAACGATGCAGATATTCAACTTCGTGGTTTTCATGCTGGAATATCTAGAAGGAAGTATGCTTTTGTTTGCAGTTTACTCTGAAACATAAAACATAAGATAAATTGATGGAAAGAGGGATGGAGAGATGGGTGAATGTGTAATACAACAAGCAGAGTGTCACTGCTAGAATTTGGGTGGTGGTTGTGTAGTTTTTCACTATAAAATTCTTTCAGCTTTGCTATGTGGTATGAGGCTCGAGTAAGGCTCAGTGTTATGCGTTGCCTTGACATCTGGTTAAATCAAGAGGGCCTCCGATGGCCTTCCCACACGCTTCCCTCCCCACCCTGCTCCTGTGGATAAGGTTCCCTGGCCTAATAACCCTCCTTATCCAGGGCACCAGACGCAGTCCTTGCTTATATCCCTGAGAAGAGGGTTTCAGTTCCTTGCCAGTCCGCAGAATCATTCAACCAAGTCAGTCACATCCTCCCTTGAGGCCAAGGGGCACCCCTTCTTCTCGATGCTACAAAGCCTACTCCCACAGCCCTGCCTGTCCACTCTTTTCCTGAACGCAGCCCCGCTGTGGCCCTGTATGTCATGTTGTGGCCTCCTTCCCCAGACTGTATGCATGACTAGTAGATCTTGATCTGTCCAGTGTCAGATGTTCTGTGATAGGCCATCCCTGTAACCCCAAGGCAGGAATCCCTCCCTCACTGATGGAATGAATAGGAGGCAATTAAAACATGTTGGATGTTTGCAGTTGGCATAAAATGTTGGAAACAACTTACGTGCACAGCAGTGAATGCTGTCACAAAAGAGAAAGGGCTGTCTCTAACGTTATTAGGGCTTATAGTTGACTTTGGGGAGTTCAAATAGTATTAAATCACACACTGGCCACTTAAATGTGACACACACTGTATCTGTTCTCTGTCATTTAATCCTGACTTGCTCAGGCTCGCATGGTGAGTGAAACAGCATGAGAATCCAGGCGTCAGATGCCGTGGCCCGCCACCCTTCAGGGTAGAAAGCCCTCCCTGACTTACGAGCTCACTTACCTTTAGGCAAATCATTTCCCCTCTCTGGGCCTCTGTGCTTTGTCTGTAACAATTAGGGGTTGCCACAATTCACCTTTCCAGCCCTACCAGTTTAGAGATAAGTAATTTTAGAATTAGCATAAACTACTGCACTTATAATTACCTTATGACGGGAAAAAGGAAAGAGGCATCCTATCCTTGCGTTCTGCCGCGTTGGAGAAACAGTTTATCCTCATGATGACACGGCCCCTCATGTCCACTTAACAGGAGACACCAAAGAGCAGGAATTCAACTGGTTGCCTGTTTGAATCGTCTGGTTTTGAGAATTTGCACACTCGGGTCAACGGCATTTGTCGTTGTTACACTAATACTTCCCATTGTGAATCACACAGTCAGATACTTCAACCCAGCTTCCTTCTGGACAGTCGTTCAGAGGTGAGGCCCTGAAGCCTCTCTAGCTCACAGAGAGGTTAGTGAGAGGATTTCACACAGGGACAGGCCACATCCGTGCAATGTAGCTGAGTGTGTGACTAAGCAACCTGGAACGTGTGGATAAAATTGTCACCCAGAGCCAGGACAGAATCACCGCATGCCTGCAGCGATAACAGCTCTCTCCTTTTATTCTTCGCAGTCTTCAGCTCTCAGAAGATTAGTGAAAGATGATGGCTGATCTGGAGCCTCTTCGCTGAGGACAAAACGAGATAGATGACGCTTTGGAGCCATCTTTCTGGGGGTACGTGAAACTCTGTCTGAAATCTGTCTGATTCTTCATTCTGGGAGACTGTCCTGAGCACTGTAGGGTGTCTAGAAGCATCCCTGGTCTCTTGCCCACAGATGCCAGCAGTGTCACCCTAGTCATGAATCAAAAACGTCTCCAAACATGGTCAGTCTCTCCCCGTTGAGAAGCGCTGCTCTAAAGCTAGGCATTCGTGAACAGTTTGGGTAGGGTGAGGGAAGGAACCGATGTTCCACCACCCTGACCTCAGATGACATTGAGAAAAGCTTAGTTTCCAAATACTGCCCTCAGGTTGGCACACATTTTGTTTTAAATTGTGCTTAAATGCGGGGCACCTCGGTGGCTCAGTTGGTTAAGCATCCAACTCTTGATTTCAGCTCAGGTCATGATCTCACGGTTTGTGGATTCAAGTCTGTCCCACATCTGGCTCTGTGCTGACAGCGTGGAGCCTGCTTGGGAATCTCTCTCTCCCTCTCTTTCTCTGCCCCTCATTCGCTCACATATGTCCATGTGCACTTTCTCTCTCTCCGAAATAAACGTTTTTAAACATTGTGCTAAAATACACGCTGCGTCACTTACCATCTCCCTAAGTTTACACTTCAGTTTTGTTGGATCTATTCACACTGTTGTACAACCAATCCCCAAAACTCTTCCAACTTCCCAAACTGGAACTATACAACCCCCCCATTTCCCCCTCCCCCCAGCCCCTGGCAATCATCATTCTACTTTCTGTCCTTGTGAATTTGACTACTCTAGATACCTCCCATAATTGGAATCCTACAGTATTTGTCTTTTTGTGATTTATTTCACTTCACGTAATTCCTTCAAGGTTTATCCATATTGCAGTCTGTGCCAGAATTTTCTTCCTTCTTAAGGCTGAATATTCAACTGTGTGTATGTATCACACTTTGTTTTTTATTTTTTTATTTTGAGAGAGAGAGAGAAAGTGGAGGAGGGGCAGAGAGAGGGAGAGAGAAAGTGGAGGAGGGGCAGAGAGAGAGGGAGAGAGAGAGAGAGAGAGAGAGAATCTAAGCAGGCTCTGCACTGTCGGCACGGAGGCTGATGTGAGGCCCAAGTTCACAAAGGTGAGATCATCGCGTTTTGTTTGTATATTCATTCGCTGATGGACGCTTGGGTTACTTCCATCTTTTGGCGATTGTAAATAGTGCTGCTGTGAACATGGCTGAGCAGATACGTCTTCAACGCCCTCCTTTCAATTCTTTGTGGCGTATACTCAGAGGTGGAATTGCTGGGTCATATGGTAAGTCTTTTTTTTTTTTCTTTAAATTTTATTTACTTATCTTTGAGAGACACGGGAGGAGGGGCAGAGAGAGAAGGAGACAGAACCTGAAGCAGGCTCTGCACTGACAGACCTCAAACCCACGATCTGTGAGATTGTGACCTGAGCGGAAGTCAGACACTCAACCAGCTGAGCCACCCAGGCACATCTCATATGGTAATTCCATTTTTAATTTTCTAAGGAGCTGCCATACGGTTTTTCGTAGTGCTGCTGTACCAATTTACATTCACCACAACAGTGCCCAAGGGTCCAATTTCTTCACTTCATAGCCAACACTTGATATTATCTGTTTCTTTTTCTTTTCTTTTCTTTTCTTTTCTTTTCTTTTTTTTTTTTTAATTTTTTTTTCAACGTTTATTTATTTTTGGGACAGAGAGAGACAGAGCATGAACGGGGGAGGGGCAGAGAGAGAGGGAGACACAGAATCGGAAACAGGCTCCAGGCTCTGAGCCATCAGCCCAGAGCCTGATGCGGGGCTCGAACCCACAGACCGCGAGATCGTGACCTGAGCTGAAGTCGGACGCTTAACCGACTGCGCCACCCAGGCGCCCCAGTTTCGTTTCTTTTCTTTTCTTTTCTTTTCTTTTCTTTTCTTTTCTTTTCTTTTCTTTTCTTTTCTTTTCTTTTTTTGCAATATCCATCCTAATGGGTGTGAAGTGATATCTCATTTGATTTCAATTTATATTTCCCTGATGATTAGTAATGTTGAGCATCTTTGCATATGCTGGTTGGCCTAAATTTGGAGAAATGTCTATTCGAATCCTTTGCCCATTTAAAAAAAATTGGTTATTTTGTTGTTGTTGTTGTTGTTGCAGAGTTGTAGGGCTTCTTTATATAGTCTAGATACGAACCCCCTTATTAGCTACATGATTTGCAAATATTTTTTTCTCACTTAATAGGTTGCCTTTTTACTCTGGTAATTGTGTGTTTTGATGCACAGTAAGTTTTTAATTTTGATCTAGTCCAGTTTATTTTTATTCTTATTGCCTATGTTCTTGGTGTCATAGCCAAGAAATCTTTGCCAAATCTGGTACTGTGAATTTTTCTTCTGCGCTTTCTCCTAAGAACTTTAGTTTCAGGTCTTTTATTTAGGCCTTTGATACATTTTGTGGTACACACTTTTATACTTAATACTATTCCCTTTTTAAAATTTTTAAATTTTTTTAACTTTATTTTTGAGGGGGGGGGGAAGAGTGCAAGCAGAGGAGGGGCAGAGAGAGAGGGAGACACAGAATGTGAAGCAGGCTCCAGGCTCTGAGCTGTCAGCACAGAACCTGACACGGGGCTTGAACTCACAGACTGTGAGATCATGCCCTGAGCTGAAGTCGGACGCCTAAGCAACTGAGGCACCCAAGTGCCCCTATAATTAGTACTATTCTGTGCTGTAGTTCCCTGCAACCTGAGAGCCAGACCTCGCTGGATCGCCATGGTTACAACAATAAGCCAACTTTCCCAGGCTCTTTCTTCCTTTGCTGCAACTTCCTATAAAGTCCCTGCACTATTCCTGGGAGTACCATGGGGGGCCTCACATGTGTACTCTGGCAAGTTCAGTCAGCCACTGTAGGTAACTGACACAAACCATTGTCCCTTTTGACTGGGTACCACCAGCCCACTGAATGCTACTGCCTCGTCCAGACCTCTCTGCCATCTCCTGCCGGGTTTGCCTCTACTTTTCCATTAAACACAGTCATTTTCCATCATCCACTGCTGCCACTTTCACCAACTCGCATGGGACCATCAGCACCATGAACTCTTGAGGTGCCAGAGATGTGGTAGTCTGGGTTGATGGGGGGAGCATCTCTGCACTGTCCTAGGGTGGTAACTTGTCTCAAAAAAGCTACCCACTTTGGGTTTTGTTTTTGTTTCATTTTAGCAATATAGTGCTTTCACTATTTGCTGACAGTGTCCTCTCTCTTTAAAACCCAGACGTGAATGTGTGAGGACGAGGCCAGACTCAGGACATTAAGTGGCAGTGCAGCACCCCACTCCAGTGACAGAGCTTGATCACTGGGTGAAGCTCGTGGAGCCTGGCTCCACTTTCCCTCTGGATGAGGGTTTTTGCAGAAGGACCTTCAGTTCCTCATGCAAATGGACTTTTGTCCCCCTGTCAGTACCCCAGCTAACTGTTCCACTAGGACCCCCTCTGAATTATATTAGAGCAGTTGTGAACTCAGGAGAGCAGCCTCACTGCCGTGCTGACGATTTGCCCTGAGTCAGGCCCGGTCCTGCACAAAGCCCCAGGGCAGGTGTTCCCAAGCAGGTACATAAATCTCATCTCTTTGGCGCTTAGGAAGAATCTCTATTCTTTATTTAGAAGAGCTATTTATCATATGCCATCCAATATTGATGAGTTAATTTGAATCCCACAATGAAACAAAATACAATATCTAACTGGAAAACATCAGTAATCCTTCCATTATGCATCACTATTGACATACTTGTTAATTTCCCTCTAATTGCAGTCTTACCACTGAAACATTGGCATCTGTGTGGCAGTTATTCAAAGTGCCCCAACGTAAGGGGGATGGGAAAACAGCACAAAATAAGCCAGTAGTAGAGCCGGGGCGGGGGGGGGGGGGGCGGGGGAGGGGAGAAGGAAGTAGGAATTGCAGCATCTGGCGGCCAGCACCTGTTAGGCATGTAGAAGGGTCGAGCGGCACCAACAGCCACTAGAACTTTGCCCGTGTTGGACAGGAAAAGTGATTTTTCTTTGTGCGGAAAGCTCTCATTGAGCTTGTGAATAGGTTTTCTAAAGTTATATATGTAATTAATAGCTGCATCGTTAGAGAGGTGTAGTGAGGATCGAAATGAAATGCTGCAAGGAAAGCAGGCAGCACAGTCCCTGGTATTTAACTCAGAAAACGGTGGCTTAAGAAAAACCTTTCTATTTCCTTTTACAATGGACACTGAGAGCACAGTGTGCTTTGGGAGAAAGAAAAAAGGCTTTGGAGCCCGCAGTTGTGAACCAGCAGCACTGCCTGATAGTTATTCTTCAATTACCCTGGGAGCCTCATCTGCCTCATCTGTAAAATGGAGGCACCACCACCTTCAAAGAGTTGCCGCGAAGGTTAAGTGACGCAGTGCAGTGCCTAGCAGAGTATCTGGTTCATTACCATTATCATGTAGCTGTAACAACAGTTGGTGTTTATTGAATGCCACCTGTATGCCCGACACCTGGCTTAATATTCTAAGTAGGTGCTTTTATTATATCTGTTTTATTATATCTGATGAGGAGCTGGAATTCTGACAGGCTGAGTGACTCGCCCAAGGTCACATAGCTAAAAACACTCATTTTTTCATTGCAGCCATAATCAGTTTGATGCTTAAGCACATGAGTTAACCAGTCTGCCATGTTGACTCATCCCTTTGTTTTGGGACTTTCTCCAGTGATGCTCAGTGGCTTGGAACTAGCTAGAATTCAGACAGGAAGGCTAACTGAGGGCAGGGATGGGTGAGACAGAAGTCAATAGTGCTGGAGCACTCTGAGAAGTGGAACGACTATGGACAAGGTGGGGGTTGTGTGTTGAGGAGGCAGGAAGGGATGCTAGAAAATCAATGTGAAGGCCAATGAGAGTAATGGACCGAGGAAACTGAGCAAGTCAGATGATGAGAAGGCAAGAAGTCCCCACCCATCTACCCAAGAGGTCTCTTCTGCAAGCAACTGTGGACCCATGGTCTCCAAAGTCTCCTAAGAGAAAAATGGAAACGCAAGCTTGCATTGTGATGACCAGATTCTAACGCTCTGGTACTTGTGGGAATGAAATCACACCAGGAAGAAGAAAACCATGAAAATCCAGCCTCACTCACACTATAGAGACCCTTGTCTAAAAACTTTCATGGTAAAAAACAAAAATGCATGGTTGAGGATCTTAAGACCATAGGAAAAAGAGTTAAGAGGACCCATGTCACAGAAAACTCTGCGAACACCCTTCTAAAACTTCCACATTCATCAATGTGAAATAAATCTAACCCAACCCAATAAAAAGAATATCAGCTTCATCTAATACATTGTAAATTAACCGTAATCACTACTATGCAATTAATTTATGTGGCATGGAAAAATTGTAATATGACCCTTCCTTAGAGCTTCAGAAGAATGTCTGGGAATTCGTTGTGCTTCCTCACAGACACCATATCATTTTTTTCTATTTGATTATTAGCCCAAATGTCTGATTCCTTTTTGATGAGATGACTCAGACTTCTTGACTCCCATCTTCCTGGTCTTGTTGCAGTGCCAGAGAGTGAGCCGGATGCACAGCACACCCATCAGTATGCTCTTAGAGATTTGTACTCAGCTCTGTCTTCCCAGGAGACATGAGGACATAGGTCTGAGCTTCGGTTGGCTTCCTTCAGTTTTTTTTCTGTCCTCCCAAGTCTTTACCAAAAACCTCCATTCCACTTCTCTCTTTTCTGTTCCCAAACCCTAATCTCTCTTTTCCATGATAACAGCTAATAGGAGTGACTCATCTGCTCTGACCAAAGTGCTTATGGATGGATCAAAGTTGGCCCAAACAAAGCTCCGTGCTTTAGTATTTCACGCATAGGATATGCATGTGGTTTAGAAAGGGTCATAACCTGGTGCTTTAAAGTCAGATTCGGAATCTGAGTGTTTTCATATTTTTCCCTGGTAAAAAGTTTCCCCACTTTAGGGATGTCCAGTGAGCTCTCCCTCACATAAAGCTGTAAAGTTCAGTTCTGTCCAGCTGTCTTACTGTGGAGCCTCACGAAGACTAACGTCCCCCCATTAGAACTGTATGTGACATTGATTGACATAATACTGTTAATACCCTCAGAAAATGGAAAGAACATTCACAATGTCATTTGATGCCAGTGGAAACAATGAGAATGGGTGCTTGCCTACAAATTAACTGAAAATATTTCACTGATGACCAATGTTGACAAGAATGTATTAACACAGGCACTGATAGACAACCGGTGAAATTTTAAGTTGGTACCATAGTGGGCAGTATGTTCCAAGAGCATTTAATGTTGATTTTATATGTGCAAACAGCTTCTAACTTAAATTTGGATCCTTGTGTGTCTCTCTCTGTTGGAGAGACAGCACTCCGCTGTCACAAGGAGAGTGATAATTTAAAAAAAATTTTTTTAATCTTTATTTTTGAGAGAGAGAGAGAAGAGAGAGAGGGAGGGAGGGAGGGAGGGAGAGAGAGAAACAGAGTGGAAGCAGGGGAGCAATAGAGAGAGGAGACACAAGATCCGAAGCAGGCTCCAGGATCCGAGCTGTCAGCACTGAGCCCGACGTGGGGCCCAAACCCATGCTCCATGAGTTCATGACCCGAGCCCAAGTCGGACGCTCAACCCACTGAGCCACCCAGGCACCCCAGGAGAGTGATATTTTTCAGTGGAAATTCAACAATTAGCCCTGAGTATACTTTAGGGTACAAAAGCTGGAATGGTAGGAATTTGTCCCTGAGAGGAAGTTCTCCTGCTTAAAATCAGGTCTCTGAACCTGTAAATCTGAATGAAGGCCAGCCATGGACTATTGGGTTCACCTGAGCTAAGTGAGTGTTCCCCAGGAGGAGGCCTGTTGACAGCGATGCAGCTGAGGATCCTCTGTAAGACCTTGACCGACTGCTCCCATTTCGTTCCAACAGCAACAGAGAACGGAGGTCCCTTTTTGAGAAGACCTGAGACAATGATGTGCTTCCATGCCAGAATGGGAAGAAATGGTCCAAGAGAGCAAACCAGAAGTAAGAGCGAAAGTGAAGGGGAGCAGTGGGCTTGACGTCCATTTTGATATCACTGAGGCCCAGGTAAGTGACTTAGGGTATAGGTGACAATAGAAGTGACATGATGGTCCTAAGGTAGTCAACCTTTCGGAACAAAGGTGATTTTAGGAAAACGAATACAACTGAGTTTGGGGCTCTGTTAAGATTGGGAAGGTTATACCTCGTCTTTCCACTTATCTGCACTGTCCTTTTCACAAGGAAGAGTGTAGTCATATCATATTTGAGTAATTTAAAAAACAAACACTTGAAGTACATGTCAACTTGCGAAAAGTTAATATAATATAGGCGATGGACATTTTCTTCTTTCTACGCCTCTGGATTTTTCAAATTCTAGAGATAGATGTTCTGTTACTCTTTTCCTATTCTGCTATAGCAATTCTTACATCATTTACTGAGTGCTGTGTATGTGTCAAAGACTCTACTTGTACATGCATCATTTCATTTAATTCTAATAACACTCCTGTCAGGTACAGACTGCTTTCATCTATTTGCAGATAAAGAAACTGAGGCTTGGAGGATTTACGTACTTGCCCACAGTCTTTCATTAAAGAATGGCTAAGCTGAGTTTCAAGTCTCTATCTGTGACTCCAGAACCTACAACCATAACCAATACGCTATAGAGCTTCCAGGTATTGTGAAATGGCAATTGCTCTTTCTGGAGTCTTTGTGGGGAAAACAGAAAGCCAGGAAAAGATTTGTGCCCATATATATGCATTGCAATATTTCTTTATAATAGCTGAAGTTTGGGGAGGGGGTTAAATAAATACATGCTCATGACAGACCCCCTATGCAGCTCTGAAAGTGTTTTCAGATTAAGAATATTTACTATCATGCAGGACAAATATTTACCAAGATGTTAATCATAAGAAAGCAGAGTATAAACGTGCACATAGAGGGGCACCTGGGTAGGTCAGTTGGTTAAGCGTCTGACTCTTGATTTCGAGTCAGGCCACGAGCTCATGGTTATGAGATGGAGACCTGCACTGGCCTCAACATGGAGTATGGAGCCTACTTGGGATTCTGTCCCCCCGCCCCTTCCCTTCCCCTGCTTGTGTGCATGCCCTCTCTCTCTCTCTGTCTTTTTCTCTCTCAAAATAAATAAATAAACTTAAAAATTAAAAAAAGGAAAGAAAACAGCCTAGTAAGGTTTCCAGCTTTGCCTTGTATAAAGAGAAGGGTTACTTACCTCCTGCTTTACATAGGATTTTGGAATCATTTCTGGTCCATTACTGAGGTGGGGGTCAGGTAGAACAAAAGGAGACAAGAATTGATGTCAGTGAAAGAAGAAACTTCAAGGAGGCGTAAGGTAGAGCCTCTTGGCTGACAGGAGGTATAACCCTCGAATTGGATGCTGTTGAGAAAAGGGATTTCGGACCCTGGCGGTTTCAAAGAGGAAACTAACACACTATCTTTCTTGGCGAGCTTAGCAAGTCAGAGGCCTAGATTTCACAATCCCTGAGGAATCTGATCCAAGTCTTAAAGGCTCAAGCGTGATTACTGGCAAAGCGATTTGCTTTCATGCCTCCTTCACATCACCTCCGTGGCCAGTCTGGTCTTCAGCACCCTCTATCTGTCCCAGATTTTCTGGGAGCACAGTAACCGTGCAGAATTTGGCTGCTTGCATTGTACAGAAACAATTTAAGGGAAATTGATCCTTCGATTCCTGGTGAATTGCTTAGATCTCTCATAACACGCCATCTTACCTTTAGGCTATTTACAGAAACAATGATGAAGCTTACTTTCGTTCTCTAGATTTTTTAAAAACCCAGTTAAAAATAGAGTTTCTGGTCCTTTTTTTTTTTTTTTTTTTTTTTTTTTTTTCAGAAAGGAAATAAGTAGTTTTCCTTCAAGGAAGTCTGAAAGTGTGTAGCAGTTTAATTAGCTACTAAAAACTACTAATAAGATTAACAATCGGTGTGCTACTTCAGAGATGAAAAAGATGTGGGAAGTTAACTAGGAACACTACACCAAGTATTATCAAGATGGAGGGAAATGCATGTACTTTCAATGCTATGAGTTATAAAAGCAATCTTATCAGCACAAATGGTATAGCAGTGAAATATAGAGTATAATTTTTTTAAAAAGTATAATTTAGCTAAATGTGCTGTGTCGAAATTGTGAAATTCCTGAATGATATGGTTTGAAGAAAACAAACTGACAAGAACCTTGATATATTGAATCGAAGCCACACACTGTATTAAGATGATTTTAAATGCAACAAATATTAATGCCAACTGGCTTTAAAAAAAAAAGGGGGGGGGGGCGCCTGGGTGGTGCAGTCGGTTAAGCGTCCGACTTCAGCCAGGTCACGATCTCGCGGTCCGTGAGTTCGAGCCCCGCGTCAGGCTCTGGGCTGATGGCTCGGAGCCTGGAGCCTCTTTCCTATTCTGTGTCTCCCTCTCTCTCTGCCCCTCCCCCGTTCATGCTCTGTCTCTTTCTGTCCCAAAAATAAATAAACGTTAAAAAAAAAATTAAAAAAAAAAAAAGGAACGTACTGATCTTGCATAACAGATCAAGCGGTAAGGCAAGATTCAGGGTTGGTGGAGTTGAAGGTCGACCATATCATGGTGGGGTTGTGTTTTTTTCCATTCATCTGGACTGCCATTCGCAACATCAGAGTCTTTCTAAAACTGGTCTGTCTCATGGTTCTGTGTTGGCTGTCAGCTACAGCTGGAGAAGCCAGCTTCCCGGGTAATCTCCATTGAATTGTGGAATGCTAGTCCTTTCCTTCACTTGGACGGACAAAGTCCACACATGTACCCCTTCCTGAATTTCCTGAGCCATAACACCTGCACAGGACATGCCATGTACTCCTTTGTTAACTAATCGTAATCTACCCCAGGCTTATAGGATGGAGCCAGTTTACTGTGTGTTATGAGGAGAAGGGTGGATAACCAAATAAAATTGTGATTGTGTTGGGAAGGAAAGAAGGGGAAATGGCTGCTTAGTGAGAAAACAATGGTGTTCACCACAATAATCTTGTGGTTCCCATTGTATGTACCCACCTGTCTTCTCACACATACACTTTGGCAAGCTAGACACATACATGAAAAACTCACTCACATGCTCAGTCTCATCCAGCTGAGCTGGATGTCCAGTCCCAGCTCCAAGATCTCCGGATGATGGACAGCATTTCCCCTCAGATCTGAATGATCTGGTGAGAGAGAATCAGGGAGAGATTCGGGGAGGGCTTTGTGGGTTGAGCGTACACAATTTGGGAGTCCTTATTTAAGAAAAATACTAAATTATAAATACAGAATCAGGCATACAAATGCACTATTTACCCAGAATGAGAAAAAAACATAAGAAATTATGAAATGTAAAAGGTTGCCATATACCCCAAGTATCAAAAAATAGAGCAAAAATAAAAATAATATACTATTGTATAATGAATATGTTTATTAAGCGCCTAACTCAATTATTTTACTACATTTTGTCTCTTTCTTTAATCATCTAGTCATATGACAATGACTTCTTGATTCAAATGATTATAGAGATAATAGAATGCTAATGCCACCTTTATTTTTTCATTTGAAAGTTTAGAAAACTTCTTTCACCTTTGGAACTTTTTTTCTTATTTGTAATATCACAACTGTAACACCCTTCACTTTTTCTTATTCAGGTAGATCTTTCTGCTTTGAGATGAACTGCTGTAGTATATCCCGCTGCTGGACAGAAGTGGTAAGAACCTCCTCTGCCCAGGCAGTGGAATGACTCTTTGGCCAGCCAACTTGACATTCATTGATTCTCCTATCGGAACGATGTTCCTGTTCAATTTCCTCCATAGTCACCCCTGACATGTTTACTGGGAGATGAAATGTGATCCTTTTGGGAAGCAGAGCTTTTGTGATCCACTTCCTGATGTAACAAATACCAAGGTCAAGGCTTAGGGGTTAGGCATGTAGGCTATTGTCAGACAACCTGGGGCTTTCTTTGGCAATAGAGGTCCCTTAAAAGCTTAGGAGTTTCATCTCTTTGCTTCTAGGAATTTCAGTGGGCACGCAGGTACCCAGAGTTAGGTGTCTTCTCTGCCTCTGTGCCATGTTCACTCCCCTGGCATAAAGTTTAACTTCCTCACCTTGGATTATTTCAAGCGTTGGATCATTTGCAAAAGCAGCAACAATAATCCTCTCCTTGACCCCATACTTCATTCTAGATACAGCTTTCCAGGGAACAGGGAGTACTTACAAGAAGGTGGCAGAAAGAGGCCTGTGACAACAGGCTCATCTTTCCCCTCAGTGTTGTCTGTTTCTCAGTCTTCTGCATCTTCCGTGTCTAACTGTAGCTTGGGTGGACAACACAGCCTTTCTGACCTTGAACATCTCCAGATTCTTGGCCCTGCATTCAACTTGGATTTTAGGGCAAGAGCACAAAAGGCCTCCTTTTAATCAAGCTGTGTGGTTTTCTCTCTCTGCTTTTGGAGTTCAGTTAAGCGTAAACTTACCTCTTGTAAGACCTTGCTGATGGCTAAAAGAAGTGGTTAAAAGCATACCAACAGCCTGCATTTTTCTACCACTTCTCCTAACGAATCAGTCTCCTCTGGCACATCGTCTCTGCCCTAAAGTATAATCAGCTGCATTTCAGTACAGTGTTCCCCAGCTATATCACTAGAGTAAGTCATTTGCTAAATGGGGGTAACAGACCCTCCTAACTGATAGACATAGAGGACTGGGCCGTGCTGGGAGTGACTTTGGTCTGCTATGCAAATCTGTGCTGGCTGTTTCTATTAGGATTACCTTGGGCTGCAAGTAACAATAAAACAGAGCAAAGGTGGCTTACATCTGTAAGGATATTTATTATGTACAGCAAATGACAAGTCTGGGGACAAGTGATCCCAGGGTTGACTGAGAGGACTGGCAGTGACAGGAAGGGCTCTGTGTCTGCACCCTGAGATGCTCTTGGCCTTTCACTAAGAGTGACAAGATGATCCCTGAAATGTTAAGCAACACGTTCTGAGGTGATGGCATCCCAGGCAGGCAGTAAGGGCGAGGGTGGCAAGGGGGCTATTTCTCCTCCAGTACTCTTCCTTTTATTATGAAAGAAAAGGTCCCTCAGCAGATGTCCCCTCAGTCTCACTGGCCAGACTGGGACACCTACCCTTGTCCAGCACAACCACCGGTGGAGACGTCTGGGATTACCTGGCCAGCTTAAACCACGCCCCCCAGGATGTGAAAATGTCACTCTTCTCCAAGTCTTCCGCTGCCCACCTGCTACCAACAAAATACAGCTCTGTTTGCAAGGAAGATGGAGAGGTGGCTGAGGGAAGGGTGTCTGCCACAGAGCTCTAGAGGGGAAGTCCCTGAGGTGTGGAGGAGCAAATGTCAGCTGTCTGTGGAAGCCTTCGGGAGGCACGCGAAGTAAGGATTTATGACCTGCGTCAAATTTCTGATCCCCTGCTTGAGAGGCCTTAGCGTGAGGTGAAGACAGCAGAAGAGGAAAACAACTCTGCAAGAAAGGGAAAGGGCAGGGCCCAGGGGTGGGACATTAAGGAATAAAGATGGAAGGGGAAACGGGAAATCGGAGCGCACAGGGAGGCCGGAGCGAGACTTTTTGTGACTGTTGCTTTCATAGGGGAAGGATTATGAAGAGTCTTAGCAATTTCTTCTGGGGAAGAAGAGGGATGTCGGGGCTGAGGAAACCCAAAGGCAGAAAGCCTGTGGGCGGGGTTCAGGCCAGGCTGGGGGTGGAATCTGAACCTTGTACGGTTGGAAGGGACTTCTTTAAGAAAACGTAAAAAAAAAAAGTACAAAATGCATAAAATGAGGTTTCAAAGCAAACATTCATTTAGAGTGTAGAAAGAAACCCGACTTAAAGTTGTAACTTAAGTTTGTAACTTACAACTAAAGTTTGTCTCTTAAAGTTACGAACTTTTAGAATATGACAATCAGAAAAACGACATTGTTTTTATTAGCTGGCTGACACGCCCCTTTAATCATCTTTCCTTCAAGTTTTATCCATACACTCAATACCCCTTCATATTAAGGACAACGGACACTGTTTTTTATAATGAGCACAGAAGGATAATTCAGTCACGGAGGAGCACAGCCGGTGAACAAAGAGTATTCTCCGTTCTGGTTGGGATGCATGAGGCGTGTGACCTCACCCTCGCATGTCCTCACGGCTGGGTGCGCCGCTTTCAGGCCTGTGTCCCACAAACGTGGGCCTCCCGTTAAACTCGCCTCCACGCAGTTCCATTCAGAAAAGGGAAAAACAGGGGCGCTTGGGTGGCGCAGTCGGTTAAGCGTCCGACTTCAGCCAGGTCACGATCTCGCGGTCCGTGAGTTCGAGCCCCGCGTCGGGCTCTGGGCTGATGGCTCAGAGCCTGGAGCCTGTTTCCGATTCTGTGTCTCCCTCTCTCTCTGCCCCTCCCCCGTTCATGCTCTGTCTCTCTCTGTCCCAAAAATAAATAAACGTTGAAAAAAAAATTTTTTTTAAAAGAAAAGGGAAAAACATCGCACAGCCTAGTTACCATTCCATTTGGGCTATACTCCTGACGGGAGAGAACTTCCGTTTTGACAAGGTGTCCCTGAGCGTGAAGTCCTCTGCTTAGGGTTTTACGCATCTGACAAAGGCATTTTCCCGGGACCGGCTTCTGGCTCTGGATTTTCCACCCCACTTCCCCTCCGTTCTTGCTGCACGTGCCGTTCCAGGCCCCCGCGGCCTGCGTCTGTGCCCGTGGTCTGCACCTCTGCCATGCGGTGAGGCCAGGTGAGTCGGCAGGGCACAGCAGGGTGCCTGGAGGCCATTCTCACAGCAGATGGCAGGGGATGACGAGGCACAGAGAGGGCGGCCCCGTCCAAAAACGTAGCCCACTAGGCCCAAACGAAATGCGTTCAGAAGTCAGCTTCTCCTTAGCCCGATCCAAAAAAGTTCTCCTACCTTCTCCGACACTGCTCAAAACAGGAGGATCAGTGACCTAAGGGAAGTTGCCTTGAGAAGAGGGCACAGTCACGGCCGACGGTAATTCCCGTACCTGGTTTTTTTTTTCTAATTTCGCAAAAGCACCTGTCAACGGGAAGACATTGCTAGATCCTTAAGACCCGAATCAGGACCTAAATCGTAAGCCTCCTTTGCTTCAGGTAAAACTACCTTTGTCTGGAGCGAGCAGAGGGTACAGATGGGCTGATGGGGATCATTCATAAATAATCTCCTCTTCTTCATGTTCATTTCATGGCCCAGTCCTGCCACTAGCTTCCCGCCCCAAGTGCCCCTCTGCGACCAAGGCAAGATGCCAAACCGTTGACCTTTGCTGCCGCCTCGGCCTAAACGGTGTTTCTTCCTTGCGCATGCGGGACAAGAGCCAAGACCTGTTTTTCTCCCTGACCCCTGCTCCATCACCTGGCCTGAGAGGAGAAGGGTGTGGTATAGAGAGAGGAGGAAATTTGTTGTCAGTCTGGGTCAAGGAGTCAAGCCTCCGCTCTCCGTCCAGTGGAACTTGATCTGCACCGTGGGACCCACCGACCCCACTTCTGGGAGTCTCCTCTTTTTCTTGGGATGCAAGAGTCACTCAGAGATATTCTCAGTGAGTTAGAATGATTTAAAGAAGCTATCTTGAGCTGTCATGATTGACACATGAGGTTTTTCTGTAAAGATCTACATTCCACGTTTCTTCTAGAATGCGTCTAAGTATAGATATCCCTGGTAGCTATGGCTCCATAAACAGAGTGAATTCTAATTTGAATCCTTGCCCTCCTTTTCTCTTTCAAGGAAAATCATCTGTGTTATCAAGTTGGTGGTGATTCATGCTCAGCCAGTCACGTTAGATCTGTCAGTTACAGGAACTCATGTATTAGGAGTGTTGAAAACGGAAGCTGGAAGACAGAGCTTGCTTCTCAGAGTACTCCAACCTAATTTATATCAGAAAAACATAAAAATTCATTTGGGCCGGAATGGACTGAAAAACACCTGACCTGATGGGTAATGAATGCCTCACTGAAGCCTCAGGTCCTCTGTCAGAATCGAGCAAGTGAGGACGGGACTGGACTGTCAC
This sequence comes from Felis catus, assembly GCF_018350175.1. Lineage (NCBI taxonomy): Eukaryota > Metazoa > Chordata > Mammalia > Carnivora > Felidae > Felis > Felis catus. The sequence goes on from NC_058368.1 coordinate 113,029,930, forward strand.
ACCCTGGCGTCAGCCTGTGGCTCCCCTGGGCCTTGAGAGCTGGTCCTCACCCCAGTTCCCTGAGTGACTCCCCGAGGCCCAGCTGGGGCACTGCTCTCACACCATCCCCCGAACCCTGCCGCTTCCCCCAGGCTTCTGGTCTTTTGTTTCTCAGACTCAAGCAAGTTGTCTTTTCTTATCACCAAGTTCTGATCACACAGTTCTCTTGCTCTTTCCTCTCCTCTCCCCAAGGCAGCTTCACTTCCTCCACCCATGTTTCCATCACATCCTGAAAGGACCAGTTGAGAGATTACCCACATTCCAAGAAGTGAGGTTAACAATCACGCAGTGTAGATGAAGTGATGAAATGTCACTCCCCGAGGAAGAACAGACACAAGGGTCCTTGACCGAGGCCTACGGTGAATTCCTTTGGCAACTGTGATCACATCCTGTTGCTTTTCCCTTAAAATTATCAAGATAAATATTCTTTCAGAGTCCCCAGTGCTCAAATAATGCATCAGCAAATGGAGATCCAGTCAAGTTTGTCTTTACAACTCCACGCTCTTTCTATGAAGCCCACATGTGGCTTCTAGATCCAAAACCCTCCCACCCCCAGCCTCAGCTTTCTGCATCCCACTTAGGAACTCTAGACCTTTCTTCCACCAAATCTTAACACCTCCACTGCATCTTCCCTAAACCTTGATTCTCCTGGTTCTTGTCAGCGGGTACTGATCTCTTGCTTCTGCCTAATAACAGACTTTAATTCAATGGCACCTTTCGTTCACTTTATTGCAGCCCACTTCTGGGGTCCTTAAAATCCAAAGCATGACTCTGGCCAGTAGGTAGATACTCTGAGACTGGTTTTGGCAATGGAGGAGGTGTGGGCAAGTGTCGGGTGAGCTGAGCTGAATTGAGTAGTAGGTCTTAATAGTATCTTTCAAGTCAGACTTTGGCCACCCCACCCTTCTGCTGCAGTTGGAAAGAGAACATCTAGAACAAGAAGCAGATGAGGTCTAGACAACACCTCAGGAAGGCAACGAGGCCCTCCCTCTAACTTTTCGAATACGTGGAAGAGAAAGCACACGAAGGTGTACTAAGAACCTAGCACACAAATGCAAGGTATCAATAGGGGAAAGTCTTCGTGGGAGGAAGGGGGATATGGAAACTCCCTATACTATATGTAAAACTCTTCTAAAGGGGTGCCTGGGTAGCTCAGTCGGTTAAGCTTCTGACTTCGGCTCAGGTGATGATCTCATGGTTTGTGAGTTCAAGCCCCACGTCGGGCTCTGTGCTGACAGCTCAGAGCCTGGAACCTGCTTTGGTTTCTGTGTATCCTTTCTCTGTCTCTTGCCCGCTCGTGCTCTGTCTCTCTCACTCTCAAAAATAAACATTAAAATTTAAAAAAAAAAAGAATTCATAAAACTGTTGTAAAAAGTAAAGTCTGTTAACTTAAAAAAAAAACAAGTAGAGCATAGGGATGTCTGGGTGGCTCACTCGGTTAAAGCATCTGACTTCAGCTCAGGTCACGATCTCACGGTTGTGAGCTCGAGTCCCACATTCTTTGCCGTCAGCAGAGCATGCCTCTGACCCTCTGCCTCCCTCTCTCTCTGCCCCTACTCCCCTCGTGCTCTCCATCTTTCTCTCTCCCTCTCCCTCTCTCAAATTTAAATAAACATTAAAAAAACTTACAGATCCGGGTGTGTAGATGGTGTTTGAGGGAAATAAGGCTAACATGCAGTGTGTTGATGGTTGCTGGTCTGAGATGCCAGAAGCTAATTGGCAGTTAATTCAGAGAAAGTTAAGTAGAGGTGGCCAGGCACGGAGCAGTGCTTTCTGGGAATTTCCAGAATCGGTGGTGCTGGGAGCTGTGAGTTTCATTGTACACTTTGGATTTGGAAATCGAACCATGCGAGGGAGTCAGCGACTCAAATGGCGTGTGACCCCCTCAGTTCTGTCTATGTGGTCCACCCGCCCTCAGAAGAGAAGTAGATTAAACCCACAAAATGCAGGTGGTGGTGCAGAATATTTCTTAACTTTTCTCCTGAGTCAGTTACAATATAAATAAAATCTGCCTTGGAGGGCTGCCTGGGAGGCTTTTCCTCCTCCTGTTCCCACTCACTGTGAGCTTGAGTCTTTTCTTTTTATCCTGCCAGCCTGCTGCCGCTGCCGGTCTTCTCCTCTGACTCCCCATGCAGAGGTCTGCCGCTGCAGGTGCACCTCCTCCCGGCTGCCCACTGTGCGTCTGGACACTGCAGAGCGGGGGCCTTTCAGCCTGGCGATGCTTTCAGCAGAGCCTCTGTCTCTTTACATTGTCTTAGCACAGACACCTTCTTCCCCAGGGAGGGGGCAGGGGAGGAGACATGACGATGAGACGAAGCCCTGTCTTGCCACCCTAGAGCTATTCTTACTGTTATTGTTATTGTCATTGTCATTGTTATTGCTGGCATCTAGAACGGCCTGCTTCTTGACTGCTTTTCTGTTGCTTCTCCGGGCACTGGGTATCACAACAACGAACACATTTCTCCTAGGAAGTAACTAGACGAGCCTCTAGCCAGGACACCAGCTGATCTCTACCACACACACACACACACACACACACACACGGCATCTCCTTCACTCAGTGGGGCAGGGACAGCTTATGCTGCAGGAGGAGAAGGAAGCACCAGCCAGGCATAGCTGTTTTTACGGGAGGCAGAGAAATGCGGAGTTTGACACCCATCGTCTCCGATGACAAATGGGTGGGGAGGAAGGCGGCTCTGACGGGTCTCCGCTGGGAAGAGCCTGGCTGAACGGCCTCCGGTGGAGTTGCTAGGAACATCGACGGAACTGACTCAGCAGCTCTGGCTGCCGCTGCGTCTCTGAGGCCACCTCCTCCTGCTCCTGCCTTTCTGCTCCTTTCCGAGGCTGAAGGTTAGCCCTTCTGACTCAGGGGAGGACTGGCCAGGAGACTGAGGCCAGCCTGCCCTTCCAGCGTCCCGTTTAGACACACCAACCTTGCACGTCAAAGGGGGATGAGCAGCTTCACTTTCTGCCCTGAAGGCCGACATAAACAGACATCATAAGGCCAGGCCTTAGGAAAAGGGGGAAGGTGGTGCAGAATCAGAGCCCTTCCATCCGGTTCCTCCATATTAGCATTTCAGATAGAGCTGGATGCTTTTGTTCATAAAAGGTCACGAGAAGAGCACATTGACTCCAATAAGCATTCGTAAACAGTCTCGTGGGTCAGGCCATTCCGGAAGGGCCGGCCTTTGCAAAGCCACACCGCACAATGACCAGAAACGCAGGAGGGGCAAAGACTTTGCACAGCTCGAAATGCTTTGGCTAGTTACCCAGAGTCCACTGTGCTCCGCCAGCGTGGGTCCTGAGCTGTGGTCTGGCTTCTGGCACATACCTGGCAAGTGACTCCCCTCTCTGGGGCCTCAGTTTCTTCATTCTGCAGAGGGAGAGGCTGGACTGCGCGAGAGTAAGCACCTCCAGCCCTGGCTTCATTTTGGTATTCCCTGGCAAGCTTTTTATTTTTAACTCAGTGCATGCAGATTTCCGGGCCCGGTGCCAGGCTTGCTAAGTCAGGGTCTCTAGGGCTGTGACCTGGGTCCTTGCCTATATTTAGTGAACTTCCCTAGAGATGCTGGGTACTCATCAAAACCCCCTTTGGGAGCCACTGAACTAAATGACCTTTATAAAGGGCCCTTTCTCATAGAATTATTTTTGAAATACTTAATTGTAGGGGAACCTGGGTGGCTCATTCGGTTAAGCATCCGACTTCAGCTCGGGTCATGATCTGACAGCTCCTGAGATCAAGCCCTGCTTCGGACTCTGTGCTGACAGCTCAGAGCCTGGAGCCTGCTTCGGATTCTGTGTCTCCCTCTCTCTCTGCCCCCCTCTTCCTCATGCTCTCTCTCCCTCTCTTTCTCTCTGTCTCTCTCAAAAATAATAAACATTTAAAAAATTAAAAAGTTACTTAATTGTATTCTAACAAAATACAGACATTTTTTAGAAAAATCAGAAAAGTAGAAAGAAGAGACATTTTCAGGGATAATGACTCGACCAGCCACAGAGATCTCTATGCTATCATTTGTCGTCACACATAGATTTCTAGGATTTTTGCTTCTGTTTGCAGGACGACGACCACACCATATATACGCGTGTGTATCTCGCTCCTTCACCTAACAGTATCTTCTAACCACTTGCCCGTGTTCTATATGACATTTTCACAAGTAAGTGACACAGTGTGAGGGCACGGTTCCTAGTTTACGTGCCACCCACTTTCATCCAGCACAACTCTTAGCTACGTGAAATGAACCACCCGCTTTGTTGCAGAGGGAGGTGAGAACAAAGGGTGTGCTGTCTGCCCTCCCCTTCCCTGGTCTGCGCGGAACCTCGACAACTCACGAGATGCCCTACTTCGGCGTTTGTGCCCGTTGAGGACCGGCTCACTGAGGCAGACGCTGGTGGGTGGAAGGATTGCCTCCCCTCTGTTGTCCTCTGGCTCCTCTCCTGAGAAACGCGAATCATTCCTACTGATGGAGCAGATTAATGGCGAAATTGACGGCTCTGACCTAGCCAACATCTGATCTTTCCCAGTCAGTTTTCATTTGCTGTGGCTTGTTTGGCCATTTTAAGGGCTGCAGCGAGAGTTGATATTAATTGGTGAAATCTCAGGTCTGGGAAGCTTCCTCGGACTAAGTAACAGGCAGAAATCTCAGGGCTAGGCTTTGGGCAGAGAGGATACTTAGGGTCTGGTGGGTCAGGGCATTACTGCTGATTCTTCCCATAGATGGCACAAGCCAGAGACTCTGGCGAAACCACACTTTTTTCAGGGAGGAATCTGAGACTTGCCTCAGAGCAGAGGACTCGTCTAGCATCTTGCAGTGACTGTGGCAGAGCCTGTTGGCTAGGACTGGCTGCCTGCCCGGTTTTAGACTGAAATGCTGATACAGGGTGTCTGTGAGTGCCCTTCTTCAGGATGTTCTAGGGACTCAGGGTGGCCTGTCACTCCTCCTATTCCCCAGCCAGTGGCTTTGCTCCAAGGCCACAGCATTCCAAATGTCATTTCCCTTCTGTTTCCTCCCTCCCTCCCTCTCTTCCCTCTTCCCATCCTTCCCTTCTCCCCTCCTTCCCTCCCTCCCTTCCTTTCTCCCTTCCCTTCCCCCTTCCTTCCTTCCTTCCTTCCTTCCTTCCTTCCCTTCCTCCTTCTTTCCTTCCCTTTCTCCTTCCTTCCTCCCTTCCCCTTCCCTCCCTCCCTCCCTGCCTCCCACAAAGTTTTCTGAATGTTAAGCAAATGTCACATATACTGCTAGAGATTCACAGGGTTCACCTACTGGTTGCAGTGACCGGCCAGCCCACAAGCTGTTTCACCACCAATGTGGTCGATATGTGATGGCTGAGGGAACGCAGGGGTGAACACCAGTTGCAGACGTGCAGAGGAGGGGGGCTTCCTAGAATAGGTGGCCTCTAAATCAAGTCCTGAGGACCAAGTAGGATTGAGCCAGGTGGAGCATGAGGAGGAGAAGGAGAGCCTTCCCTCTTGGCGGAAGGAACAGCCTGTGCAAAGGGCCGCAGGTGACAAAGCGCATGGCATGCCTGAGGGACTGTAAGCCCCTCTGCATTTAGGGCCCAAAGAGTACACTGAGGGTGTGTGTGGGAGTGAGGGTCACAGCAAGACGAGAAGTAGCCAAAATGGAAAGGCTACACGTTCTAAATGGCCTTAACCAAACCTAGCAATTAACTTTATCCTGAGAGGGGTGGAGAGGGGCACCGTCGGGGCGCACCCTGGATGTGTTTGTGGCCACATAGAAGAGCGTGGGATGGCAGACAGAAATAAAGTGAGAAACGGTGGCCCGAGCCACGGCTGGGCTGTGGGGAAGGCAAGACGTCACGAAAGATCTCTGGTGGTGCACTTCCTGCCACAGGGCTGCAGGGTTCCAAGCGGGTGCCACTCATTGCGTCCAGATGGCGCCCAGAGTCCCCAGAGCAGACAGTGGAGCCTCACGGCTCAAGTTGCTAAGCCTTAGCCCTTTGCAGCCATGCCACCAGAGCCTCTGATTCCCAGGAAAAACAAGCTGACTTCGTCATTACAGATGCCTTAGGGCTCCCGGCTGGGCAGAATCTGCTGCCGGTCAGCTCGGCCTCCGAGGTGCTGGTCGCAGACTGCGGCCTGGATGAAACATGCACACCTTTGATGAGGGTTAATTGAATTTTTTTACCTCTAAATTCATTATTAAAGACAAAAAAGGGGAGGGGGAGAGCACTGGTGTTTTATTCTTCCTTGTTATCTAAATAAAACAGAAGTTGGTAAAATCCGCTTTTTAGAGGATGTGCCCAATTTTCTTTCACCTAAGAATCCACTGGTGCAGGATGGTTTCGGTACCAAGTCAGACTTGAACATTGTCTTTTACTGTTAGTTATTTGCATTCCTCTGACCCAGAGGCGCCATCTTGCCCCATAGGTATGAGTGAAGAACAGGGACTCTTTGGAAAACGCACATGGTCAGTTGACATCTCAGGTGAGGCCTGGAGCCATGGAACCTGTCCTAGGGTGGGGGTGGTGCTCCCCAGGCCACTGAAGGAGCTCTGTCAGCAGTAGCGTCTGCTCTAGCAGAGAGAACACTGGCTCACTGTGTTTGGAGAAGCTGAACGCTGAAAGGGAAGGAAGTCTCCCCTGGTTGAGTAATCCTGAAGGCCCCATACAGTGTGGACGTAACCAGGAGAAGCCTATCATATTTAGCCGTTCTCATTGGCAGATGTCTCTGTCCTTCTTGTACCTAATTAGGCAGGCACCCAGGTGGGCATCGAAGAGATAAACCACAGGACTGTTAAGTTTTGTGGGGAAGAATCAGATAATGTCTGGAGGAGAACTTGCCCAGGTGGGACACCACTTTGAACGTCCCCAGGCAGCAGGGCTGGGAATCAGCACAGGCATAAGACAGCAGCAGCAAGGACTATCTGAGAAGGACAGCCAAAGAGGACAAACTTGGCCTCATCGTGTGTCAGCTGTATCCTGAGAGCCAACAGCATCCTTGTCTCCAGACTTAGAGATTCTAGTATATTAAAACCCAGTGCCATGGGCTTTCTTTGTCAGAGCATCTAATTTATTAAAACTCAAGCACCATGGACAAGTGTTTTTGTTTTATCAAGATAAATAATGGCTTAAGCCTTTCTATAAAAGTAATCTAATTGAAGAGCTTGGATTTCAGTCTTTATGAAATTATCACAGCTTGGGTCACGGGCTGATCCCGGGTGATCTCAGCTGTTACCACCTTCCAAAAATCACATCACTAGACATTCTCAGGCTTTTTTTTTTTTAATCTGCCTTAATTACTGAGGATGTCATTGAGTCATTTGGTAGGTATCCAGTCCAGCTGGTCTCTATTGTTTGGATACCCCGGGAACAGTGATAAAGTAGCATCCTAAAGATAACAGGAGGAAAAGAGACCTGTGGCTCCTGAATGGCTCTTTCACATTTGTTCTTTAATCTTCACCCCCAAGTCTGGGAGGCAGGTTTATTTTTCCCTGTTTTCCATCTAAGGAGAGTGACCTTGTAAAGGGGGTCATGTATCCTGAGGAGGTGGGTGAGCAGAACTCTAAGGTGACTCCCAGTGACCCTTGTTCTTGTGTAAGTCCTTCCCTTTGAGTGTGGGTAGAACCAATGAAGGTAATGAGTAATTAGGATGTGTAACATGGCGAGAGAATTGTCCCCGTGGCATTAAGGTGATAATCATCTGACTCTGAACTAATCAAAAGGGAAACTATCCAGGTGGACCCGACTAATCACGTAACCCTTTAAAGCTGCACGGAGAGATCAGGGACGAAGGACATAAGGGATTTGATGAACAAGGCCAAGCGGACGTGAGGGAGACCCTCCCTTGCTGGTTTTCAAGGTGGAGAAGGCCATCAGGTAGCATTCCCAGCCGGCAGTCAGCAACAGAATGGGACCACCATTCTACAACCTCAGGGAACCGAAGTCTGCCAACAGTCACAGGTGTTTGAAAGCCCTGAGCCCCAGAAAGGAACTCAACCCAGCTGACACCTTCAAGGCAGTCCTGGGAAACTCTGAGCATAGAACCCAGCTCACATGTGCCGGGGTTTCCAGGAACTGACAAGCAGGTGCTGTTTTAAAGTGCTTCCTTTATGTTAACTGGCTATGCGGTGGTAGATAACAAATACAGAAGATGAAGCACCAGAATTTAAACTGGAGGCTGCCTGGACTTGGGGCCATGCTCCCCCACTGCAGGAGCTGCCTGTGCTGGGGAAGAGAAAGTGAGGAGGGCTTACCGGACAACTACATTCTACGAGTATTAGAGAGTCTTTATGTACTAAGCAGTGGGTTTACAAGATGATTCGGACCCAACAGCATCCCGTGGGGACTCAGTGTCTGGTGGGAAAGACCATCAAGAGACAGGTGGAAACCACGTGAGAGCCTGTGGCAGAGATGCGGTTGGTATGCTGCTACGGTAGAGAAGCCTCCAAAGGGAAGGAGGCTGAGCTTGGACGTGAAGACTGAGTAGGAGGCCACAGCAGACCAAGTGGGAAGCGCATAGGTGAGAGGTGTCAAAATCCAACTGCACACCGAGTAAGACAAAGCAGAAAGAACGGTTTACTGCAAGGGTTTCGACCTGCAAACCAGGAAACTCGAGGCTACGGGAACCAGGAGTTCCTTGTTGCTTACAGACCGAGGGATTTCACGAGGTGAGGGTGGAAGTGTGTGGCTCTTTCAGCTGATGGGTTACCTAGTTGTCTTCTTCCTTGTTTGGGTCAGGGCAGCTGAGTCAGGAGGTCGAGGAAGTCCAGGGACGGCGTGAGCAGGCTTGATGTTTAGGGACTGGCCTGCATCTTCTGCTGACCTCTACGGAGAGTTGTAAAATTCTGCAACTTGGGTAAGGTTGTTTTCATCTTTTTTAATGCACCGGCACTGGCCGAGTCTGATTTGTCCCTGACATGCATGACCCATTTTAGTTTGGTCCTACACAGGGCAACAACGTGGACAAAAGTAGAGACAGAACACACACAGTATATTCAAGTCCTAATAAGCATACTGGGGGGCGATGTGGACTCTCAGTTACAAAGAGCGTAGGTGGGAGATGGGGTGCAAATGTGGATTAGACCGGGCAGAGGGGCCTTTCGTGCTGTGACGCAACAGTCAGATCATTTCTCTTGGTGCCAGTAAGAATAATTTCTCTGATCTACTGGCCCTGCCAGCCCAGAGATCTCAGAAGAATCAAAAGGCTGCTTCACTAGACAGCATTCCAGGCTGCCTTAATATGCATTGTGACCTCAAATGGCTGCCATGCCTTTGGTCAATTGTTTTCACTTCATTCAATCAAGGATTCATTCCATAAACATCTCCTGGGCAGCAGCTCTTTCTGGGCGGTGTGTTAGACCCAGGAGCACAGCCAGGAACCACAGGAGACCAGTTCCCTCAGGTAGTTGACTGGGTTTGGAGGCTGTATTGACCCTTCCTGGGGTGGGGGGAATGGGGGAGAAGTGACAAGGATTGAAAAACCATCTCCAGAGGGAGGAAAAGGGAGTTTGGCTCCTGGGAAATGAGGAAGATGCCATAGAACATCGAAGACTTCCCTTTTCCAAAACTTTCTGGAATCCCCTATGCTCAGAGAACCTGTTGCTTCTGGTGAATAACTGTCAGGCTTCAACTAGAAAATTTATGCAGGTGACCAGAAGCTTTTGAGAGCTGGTGACTGTGCCAAGCTTAATTGGATACTCTGGGCTGAATTACCATGAATTCTTTGCCTTAATTGCATAATGGCCTCTTTTCTTCATTAAAATTTGGCATAATGACATCATGGGCAACAAAACATGTCAAGAGGCATTTTGGAAAGGTTGTGTATTTTCCTACAGCAGACATCTCTCTCCTAGTTTCAAGGTTAGAGGTTTTCAGTCTGTTGTGAAAAGGAGTAGGAGTGGTGGAATTGTTCTGTACAATGACTGCTTTCACGAGTATATCAGCCTGCTCAGGCCCCCGTAACAAAATGCCAGAGTCGGGGAAGCTTAAAGAGCAGGAATTTATGTCTCCCGGTTCTGGAGGCTGGAAGTCCAAGTTCTGATGAGAGCCCTCTCTTGGCTTATAGATGGCCACCTTCTCACTATGTGCTCACAAGGCAGGGGGGAGAGAGGAGGGACAGAGAGAGAAAGCAAGAGAGAGAAGCAGGAGAGGATCAGCGGGCACACTGCAAGGGAGCAAGTGAGTTCTGGTGTCTCTTACTCTCTTACAAGGACACTAATCCTATCCTATTGAGGCCCCACCCTGTGACCTTATTTAACCCTAATTATGTCCTTGTAGGCTCTGTCTCCAAATACGGTCACAGTAGTGGTCAGGGCTTCAACATAAGAATTTTGATGGACACCATTCAGTCCATAGCAATGGGTGTATATAGATCTGTCAGAACTCATCATTTTGTGTACTTTCAGTGAATGCAATTTATGTACATAAACTATACTTCCATGAAGTTGTTTTTAAAAAAATAGAATAGATGAGAGACAACCAGAGGTTGACCCTGTAGATTTAATACAGACTTTACAAAAAGGAAGGAAGGAAGGAAGGAAGGAAGGAAGGAAGGAAGGAAGGAAGGAAGGAAAAGGGAAGGGGAGGAGGGAAGGAAGGAAGGAAGGAAGGAAGGAAAGAAAGAAGGAAGGAAAAGGGAAGGGGAGGAGGGAAGGAAGGAAGGAAGGAAGGAAGGAAGGAAGGAAGAAAGAAAGAAAGAAAGAAAGAAGAGGAAGGAGGGAAGGAAAGAAAAGTAAGAGGTTAGTCCTTACCCTAGAGTTGAATAATGAAGTCACTTGTTGTTCAGGTTAGCAGTGGGAGCAGGAACCTCCACCCTTCCACAAATCCAACACTCCCTTGAGCTTACCCTCGTGTCTGTGACGTGGCCCAGAGAATAGGACTGAATGCCACCTCTATGCCTGCTGAGCCCAAGCTGGTTGCTCTTCTTCCCCAGTCTGCTTTGGGCAATGGTAACCACCTGTACTCTTTGGTTGTAAGGGCTCTCACAACCCAAACAAAAGACTGACCTGCCCCTGCTTTTGAGAAATAAGTCCATGATACTACATCCCCTTGAGCATAAGCTATTTCCAAAGGACCCTGGGAGAGCTGTACAGTGAATGAAGGGTCTCAGGTGTCCACTTAGTCAACAGTCTGCCTCCCATTACCCCAGCATGCCCACCAAGGCGGATCCCTTCCCAAGGGACTTCATGGTTCAGCATTTCCTATGCCATTCTGGACCCCATCATGACATGGGCTCTCTGTCTTAGGCTCAGCAGACTCAGTGTTAATAATGTACTGGTAGACAGTAATGGCTTGCATGACCTAGGGTTGCTTCTGATATTAACACAAGCATTCTAGAGACAGTGTCTGAGTCCCAAGGAGTCTTGATGCTTTTTTTTTAATGTTTATTTATTTTTGAGACAGAGAGAGACACAGCATGAGCACGGAAGGGGCAGAGAGAGAGCGAGACACAGAATGTGAAGCAGGCTCCAGGCTCTGAGCTGTCAGCACAGAGCCTGACGCAGGGCTCGAACTCACAAGCTGTGAGATCATGACCTGAGCTGAAGTCGGACGCTTAACTGACTGAGCCACCCAGGCGCCCCTTGATGCTTTTTATATAACCCCCTCTGAACTCTAGCCTGTGTGCCTTACCATGCCAGGGGAATTTTCCTAAAACCCAGAATGGGTCACATCACTTGGTTGATTCTAGTCCTCTGTTACCCATACCCTTATTCATTCAGAAATTATACACCGAATTTCTACTGTTTTGGGCATTGGGCATACAGGAATGAATGAGACATATTTCCTACCCTCTAGAAAACCACTGTTTGGCAGAAGCAGGTAGAATTTCAGGTAGATAAATGTCACAAAGGGTTCTAAGTGTTTTGATGATAGTGATTATGGGATTTGGCAGAGTCCCAAAGGAAGGAGATGTCACTTTTTCCTGGGAAAGAAGAGGATGTCAAGGAAAGGGACCCTGAGCAAGGTTTTGAAATGAGAGAGTCAAGACATTTCTGGGAGAAGAAGCAACCTTGAGCAAAGACATGAAGCAGTGTAGACATGCTCGCCCCATTCTACTTACAAGGAAGCTCAGTCTTAGAGTTAAAGCTTGCCTATGACCATACTGCTCATATTGCTGGTAAGAGCTTTTATGAGGTTATTCTAGAAGCTGGGAATACAGCAGGAAATGTGTAAGTGCAGGGGTCTCTCCACTACTGAACACTGCAACTGATCTTTTCAAATTAACAACTCTATCAAGCATTCCTACTATGCAGGGGAAAAGAACTGAGTTATATAATGCCCTCAAAATGAATTTGTTATTTGGAAAGGAGGCTGTATATAGACACAAATCGTTATGTCAGCCTTTCAATTTTGTCATGCTGGCTGGAAAAAGACAGAGATCATTATTCTTTTATTTGTTTTGTCTTCCTGATGACAAAGTGCAAGCATTGTAACAAAACCAGTCTTGCTGACTTAGCACTTGACCAAAATTTTGATTTATAGGTTCTTGTGAACAGCATAAAATGAGCTCTGACCCGAAGGCGTTTGGGGGCTGTTCTATTTGTACTCAGACTTAGGCCATATTACATGAGTTGTCATTCTGAGAAAGGTCAGTCTTTGCAGTTAAGCTATTGGGTCTGCCATGTAGATTCTGTTGTCCTGTTTCCTGAAGGGGGACCCCTGAAACCATAAATGAGAATCAATACTCAATCTACTTTTATGCCAGGAAGCTTTTCACATAGATGCCTGAACATCTATCTCTGGCTATTGGAGGAAAAAGCAATCATTAGATCCAGGTAGATAATGTCACCATCCCCCACATGACACTCATGTGTTAAGCAAAGGGGAATCTCAAGTCCTTACATTTCCCTAGGCCCTCCTGGGCTGGGCCAATGGTATCCAGGATTGGTGGTGTCCTGGACCATAGGACCAAGAACTTGAGCATCTCTTCCCTTGGATGGGAGAGAGGACAGGAGCCCGGGAACAAATTTTGCTCACTGAGGTCCACCCAGAGATCCCGTTCCCAGCCCACTCCCCCGGGTAACCAACAAGACCTCTGGAAACTTTACCTGGCCCTATGAGGGAAAATTTTATGTCCCCAATTCCAAAAATACCTGCATATAAAATGTAGGGACTCAAGAGTAGGTTCTATTAGATTTTTTCAGTGCCAGGGGATCCAGGAATGCTACATACTCGTAATACATCACTCTCCATATAAATCCCCTTGAGAAATCATGTACAGGACAAAGATAAAAGACTTACCGTAGTGTAGCTTGGCCTTTGACTCTAAAGTCCAGTACAGAGAATGCCAGTAAACCAGACTGGGCCACGGGTAGCACTCTTTTCTCCCACACTGCTTGAGCCCATGCCAACCCTGGGCCGGGGCGGATGTCACTACTCAATCACAGTATTCTACTGTTGATCTCAGATCTAGCCTCTGACTTTGAGGATAAAGTTTAGAGAAGCAACTCCTAATTGATAAAATTAATACAAAGATTAAGCCTGTTTGCCATCTTTGGCCCAGAGAATGGGTGACCCTCGCTTTGTACTGTCCTTGTCTTGCTGCTCTCGGCTGGACTGTGTCCCCATAGATTTCACACTATGGACAAAGATAGCATATACTTGGATTTGGATCGCCGAAGCTCTGCCACGTATCTCCTCTCCTTCCTTCCTCTTTACTTAACTCCCACCAACCAAGCGATGAGAGAGCATTGCATTCTCGTGGTCTTCCATTTGCATTTTTCCTCACTCTGGTTTGAATTCTGCCTTTCTGCTTGGGTTATCTTTTGTTTACCCTCTCCCTGACCAGCTCATATTTGCTAATGGTTTTCTTAAAAATCAAGTCTTGGAAAGGTTAAACAGAGAGTAATTTAAACCTTCTCTCCCGTTGTTAATAACTCAGATGTACTACTGGATCTCTGACTCTGGTGTCTCTTAATTGATAACTGAAAATGCTGTTACCCACTGTTGCAGGGATATGTTATGTCCCAATATCTCATGATGTCTCTGAGGCTCTTATTAAATAACATTCCTCTCAGTGAAGCCTCAAACCTCCTTTCCCCCTTCAGAAAATTTCCCTTTCCTGCTTGACTGTATCTCCCCTTGGATTCCCAGATTGGGTCTTGAATCCCCATTAATTGCCCTTGAAGGAAGTTAAGGGAGGATACCAGTGAATGGGCTCTCAGAAATCGACTAATAATTTCTGCTTCCTTTAGAGGATGGAATTCAAATCCATTTTTCTCTCAAACTCCGTTGATTGCCCTCTGAGGGGGTATTAATCTGGTCAGATTTCAGGGACCCATTTTCCAGCAGGTGACAAGTCTCAAGGGCATACACAAGCCCTAGTGGACAGGCAGATTCTCTCTTTGATTCCCTCCACCGTGTAGTTGGTGGGTGTCTTTATTATACAATAATAATAAGATTCAAGACTTGGGTGCTAGGGGAGTAGACAGTGGGGGGTAGTCAGACTGCTGCTCTGTGTCATCTTTTGTCTAAAACTACTTAGGCTCAACTAAGTCATTGCAAATGTTCTGGGACAATAGATATCCTGAATATCCCTTATCAGGACTCTTAAATTAACTCTTCACAAGTCTCTAATCCTCCAGCCTGGCCTTCTTCTGATCCATGCTGTATGCTGAAACCATAGTGATTTTAAGAAATGTACGTCTGCTCGTATTTCTGCTCTTGGAAAGGGAAACACATCCAGAGCTCTGGGAGAGAGGGCCCAGAGAAGTGATCTTGCTTTGGGAAGAAAAACCTAGGTACCCACAAACCATGACTTATTGGAGAATTCACATTCTGATAAAGAACCACATGGGGGCACCTGGGGGGCTCAGTCGGTTGAGTGTCCGACTTCAGCTCGGGTCATGGTCTCATGGTTTATGAGTTCAAGCCCTGCGTCGGGCTCTGTGCTGACAGCTCAGAGCCTGGAGCCTGCTTTAGATTCTGTGTCTCCCTCTCTCTGTTCCTCCCATGCTCATGTTCTGTCTCTCAATAATAAAACATTTAAAAAAAATTTTTTTAAAGCCACATGTACTTCAACATCCCCAGTAGGGAGGTGGTGGGGAAGGGAGGCTACGATGGTGAGAAGAAAAATAAAAGGAACTAGTGAACAGTTTTTTAAAGTAAAGATTTAAGGGTTTGGCACAATAGATCAATGCTGTTGAGACGCCACGTTCTGAATCATTTAGTAAGTGCATATGTGGCTTCCTCCTAAGCGGAGAATTCCGGGTCCGATTTTGGACAGCATCATGGCACTCTGTGCACCAGCAGGGAAGACTGGTTTGTTCTCAGCTCTGGGTGAGGCCAAAAGCACGACCTGGAGGGTACAGGCTGCCCCACGTCCCCTTCCAGGACTCTGGGCATAATGAGGAAGCAACTCGGAAGTCCCCAGGTGGGAAGAAGCTTCCACTCTTTAGCAGTCCAGTTAGAGGCAGTCACAGCCACCGTCAGCACTGAGGCAGAAAAGCCCCGTGCCAGGGATAGAGGGCAGGTTCGGGGGAGCAGGGTAGGACTGAATGTCAGGCTCAGGAGTATGAAATGAGGCCAAGCCGGGGCATGGAGGAGGGAGGGGTCTGGAGTCCGAGGCTAGGTCAGCTCCACAAGAGACGTCTAATCTGAGCAGCGTGAGAAAATTGGAATTTGGGTTCAGATTCAAGGGCACACAGAGCTCGTTGGGCAGTCAGGGCCAGCTTTCAGGACAGATCCTTGGCCAGCTAGGAGAAAAATCACTTCTAGGGGATAAGAGGCCAGAGGCCAAAGCCATCTTCAGTCTCTGTCTCTTCTTCTGAGAATTTCTCCCTCCTCTGGGCTTAAAGCCACAGACATTGAAAGCCAGTGTCTGCTGCAGGTGGAGATGCCGGCCCCATAACGCGATCAAGAACATCACCATTGTGTGAGGACCCTGGGAGGGGTCTACCTGTCCACGGGGGACATGCATTCATTACCTGGTTGTGCAGGGGTAAACTGAGCACCACAGCCCTTCTTTAGGTCAAAGGTACCTGCATTAGCAAGGGCCTTTTATTTCACAAACATTTGAAGTTTTCTGTCATGAATTTTGAAGCTAAATTTGAAAACCACAGAGGGGCGCCTGGGTGGCTCAGCCGGTTGAGCGTCCAACTGCAGCTCAGGTCATGATCTTGCGGTCTGTGAGTTCGAGCCCCGCGTCGGGCTCTGTGCTGACAGCTCAGAGCCTGGAGCCTGCTTCGGATTCTGTGTCTCCCTCTCTCTCTGCCCCTCCCGTGCTCATGCTCTGTCTCTCTCTGTCTCAGAAACAAATAAACATTAAAAAAATTATAAAAAAAAAAAAAAAAGAAAACCACAAACAGGACCAATATCTAGGTAGCTTTGTAGGTGAAAAGAAGGGGCCCTGTCCAGCCCCTTCTACAGGAATTTACTGAGCTCCTCTCTGCCAGCACCACCTTCCCCCACACAGCATACACTCTGAGACAGGCTTCCCAAACATTCTAGCATTCTCCTGCCAGTCTCCCCCTGTCCAAACACCTGTAGGGCTGGCTGACTTTTTTTTTTTTTTTTTTTTTTTTTTTGCTCATTTTGATGTTAAGGAAAAAAAAAGCCATAAAATGGGATTTTCAAGGGTCCAAACAGCCAGCAGAAAGGCAGGATACCATCTTCAGGACAAGGAATGCCAGATAATAATAGTGGTTTTTTTGTTGTTGTTGTTTTTTAATTTTTTTTTTCAACGTTTATTTATTTTTGGGACAGAGAGAGACAGAGCATGAACAGGGGAGGGGCAGAGAGAGAGGGAGACACAGAATCGGAAACAGGCTCCAGGCTCTGAACCATCAGCCCAGAGCCTGACACGGAACTCGAACTCACGGACCGCGAGATCGTGACCTGGCTGAAGTCGGACGCTTAACCGACTGCGCCACCCAGGCGCCCCAATAATAGTGTTTATGTTATGATTTTCCCCTCTCTCCATGATGTCTCTTTGCTCCTAGAGAAATTTCGTACAATTCTCCCATTTTATGTGATATGTGATGCACCAGGAAAGAGAGGTGGGCAGTCTAGCTTCCTACTGAGTGATCTGCCTCATCCTCTTCATCGTGATGCCTCAGTTTACAATGTCTAGACTTGACCTTGAACATCAGAGAAGGGATTCTCTTATCAGCTGGTGCTTACAGCCTAACCTGGGAAGCATCAGACGTATAGGAAATCCCCCATCTGTGATGCTGGAACTGGCACGGGTATTTGTTAAGGAATAAGTCTCTCTTCATTTTGCACAAGCATTTCCTCTCCCTGAAATATCAGTTCCTAGCCCTGTGCCCTCGTCAGCTGCGAGGACTGCCGTGAGGGTGAGCCCCAGATGCCACCCAGCCCTGCTTCCCTCCACAGTCTGCTTTTGGGGCCCTCCTCTGTCCAGGGATGCCTCCTGCAACCACACGGCAGTCATCCTTTGCTGGGAGGCAGCTGTGACACTGGGAAGAACACACAGGTTTTTGGCAACAGAATCACTCAGAAGCAAATCCTACCACTGACGTGTGCGGCTTTAGACACAAGACCCTTATCACTTAACGCATTGTTTTGTTGGAAAGATGAGATGGGGTGCAAAAAGAGAACGCCCCTATAAATTTGGAGACCATGAATATGAGCAAAGGTAGGTTTGAGGAGAAAACGAAGCAACCAGACAAGGTCACCGGCAGTCTCTTTTCTTCCTCCTGCTCTCCACAAGCCCTCTCTGGGCCAGAAGCAGAGCTAACTGCTCTAAGTGTAGCAGTCAACAAGAAAAACATGCCCTTTCCCTTGAAGAGCTTAGACTTGGACCATGCCCTTCAAAGTATACTGCACCCTGACACATGGTAGGCCCTCAAAAATGGCAGTTACTGGGGCGCCTGGGTGGCGCAGTCGGTTAAGCGTCCGACTTCAGCCAGGTCACGATCTCGCGGTCCGTGAGTTCGAACCTCGCGTCGGGCTCTGGGCTGATGGCTCAGAGCCTGGAGCCTGTTTCCGATTCTGTGTCTCCCTCTCTCTCTGCCCCTCGCCCCTTCATGCTGTCTCTCTCTGTCCCAAAAATAAATAAACGTTGAAAAAAAAATTAAAAAAAAAATGGCAGTTACTGTCCATTTAACTATTCAGGGCCCTAAAGACATATTGTACTCTTTTAGCTTTGTGTAATGAATTACATAGCATTTAAACTGGGAGAATTGCATGAAAGTTCTCTAGGAGCAGAGACATCCTGGCGAGAGAAAAATCATAAACACTGTTCTTATCAGGCATTCCTTTGTCATAAAGATGGTATCTTGCCTTTCTGCTGGCTGTTCGGACTCTTGAAAATCCCATTTTATGCTTTTTTTTTTTTTTTCTTAACTTCAAAACGAGTAAAAAAGAGTCCGCCAGCCCTGCTGGTCTTTGGAGAGTGGGAGATTCTTTTCCATACGTTTCACTTACTCTCATTTGTTTCTCTGCAGGCAAGGAGAGAGCAAGAACCAGTGTGCTTTCCTCTATAATTATTACAATGTTTCCAGTAAGTTCAACAAAATGCTCATTATTTAACTAACTACTGGGAGCGAAACTCAGCTTCCAGGTGGGAGTCCTCAGACCAGCATCCAGAGGCAAGAGTAGAATCACCTCTTGTGTAGTTCCTGGGTGGCTCAGTCAGTTAAGCCTCTGACTTTGGCTCAGGCCATGATTCATGGTTCCGTTTGTGAGCTCGAGCCCTGCATCAGGCTGTGTGCTGACAGCTCAGAACCTGGAACCTGCTTCAGATTCTGTGTCTCCCTCTCTCTTTGTTCCTCCCTTGCTCATTCTCTCTCTGTGTCTCAAAAAGAAATAAACATTTAAAAAAAAGAGAGAGAAGAAAAGCACCTCTTACACTTGAAGCTCTGGGTACAGAGAGACAAGAGAAAAAGAAAAAAGGTCCTTGCCCTGCTATAGGCGGCTGGCTCTGAGCCAGGAGGGAATCCAGCGGGGTGATCCAGGCAAACTCACATAAACAGGCCACCACCAGTGGCGAAGGGAACACAGATGCAGAGAGAAATGTAGTTCTGCCAGCTCTCACTAACATCTTATGTTTACCTTCCTCCATTTTTCTACTACGAGAAACAACCAGATGAAGGTACGCAGGGGAAAAAAAGCAAATGAGCCCACAAAATGTATTGGTTACTTGGCGTGGCAGGATGGAGGTGATTTTAACAGCAGGTAGAAATAAGCTCTTGTAGTAAATTAATTCCACTGGAGTAACCAAGTATTGTGCAGTGAGACAGGCTGCCCTGGGAAACTCTCGGTTCCTTGGAAGCTGTGCTGAATCCCAGCTTGATGGGATTAAAATAGGGGAATCTCCTTCCTGGGAGAATGAGCCAGCAAAACCAAATAAAATTGCAAATTCTCAAAATGGATTTTCTTTCCTTTTCTGGTTCAGGACAAAGCTTATTAAATGAGTAGGATCAACTAACTGTGTTTCTAAAATAAGAAAGCTGGTATCTCTGACAATGAGGTGAGTGAGACCCCAGGCCCTTGCTGTTGAAAGGAAGCTTTTATAGCTCTGAGGTCACACAACCCCAGCCAAGCCCCTCCTCATCTATTTGCTCACAGATGCAGCAAACCCATGCCAGATTCACTGCTGTGTTCCGACCATCAGAAATGTGATCTTGGGGTGCCTGGGTGACTCAGTCAGTTAAGCATCCAACTTTGGCTCAGGTCATGATCTCATGGATCGTGAGTTCAAGTCCCGAGTTGGGCTCTGTGCTGACAGCTCACAGCCTGGAGCCTGCTTCAGGTTCTGTGTCTTCATCTGTCTCTGCCCCTCCCCCGCTCACTCTCTCTTTCTCAAAAATGAATAAACAGGGGTGCCTAGGTGGCGCAGTTGGTTAAGCGTCCGACTTCAGCCAGGTCACGATCTCGCGGTCCGTGAGTTCGAGCCCTGTGTCAGGCTCTGGGCTGATGGCTCAGAGCCTGGAGCCTGTTTCGGATTCTGTGTCTCCCTCTCTTTCTGCCCCTCGCCCGTTCATGCTCTGTCTCTCTCTGTCCCAAAAATAAATAAACGTTGAAAAAAAAATTTTTTTTTTAAATGAATAAACATCAGAAAAAAATTATAGGAGCGCCTGGGTGGCTCAGTCGGTTAAGCGCCCGACTTCGGCTCAGGTCATGATCTCACAGTTTGTGGGTTCAAGCCCCACGTCGGTCTCTGTGCTGACAGCTTGGAGCCTGGAGCCTGCTTTGGATTCTGTGTCTCCCTCTCTCTCTCTCTGACCCTCCCCCGCTCACACTCTGTCTCTCTCTCTCTCTCTCTCTCAAAAATAAACAGTAAAGAAACATTTTTTTTAATTATAAAAAAAAATAAAAAGAAAGGTGATCTTAAGGAAAGTCTAGAAGCCCAAATAGGGAAAACCTCAGAGGGTTTCTGGCTTAAATTTGTTTCTCTTGTTTATGAATCTCACCCATGTGGACATGTACATCACACAACTTATTTCAGTTTTGTCATACGTGGTAGACAACAGCTGTGAACACAAGCTAGACCAACCAGGTGGCCTGTGTGTCCGAGTGGCCCAGGGCTGGGGGAGAGGCCCACGTGGCCCCGCTCGAAGCCCTCAGAGGGCTGTTAACAGCTAAATACCCTAATCAACTCACTTTCATCGACTTCTCCAACAGGCTGGGGAAAAAAGGCGGGAGAAGTCCTGGCAGCAGCTTTGAATTTGCAATTCAATGTGATATTTCACCACGAGCTTGGTGAAAAGAGGGCCTGAACCTCTGTTCATAGATTTACAGTCTAACTTTTACTCTGCCATTTTACCTACGTTCATAAACCGCTGATGATTTTCTACTAACCACAGAGACGCTGGCACTCTCTACCTCCTATTCCGTGCCTGAGCGGGCATAGTAGGAACTGCCCTTAGCCTTCTAATTTGAGCTGAACTTGGCCAACCGGGCGCCCTACTAGGAGGCGACCAAATTTATAATGTAATTATCACTGCTCATGCATTCGTAAAAATTTTCTTTACGGTAATACCTATCATGATCAGAGGCTTTGGAGACTGACTGGTGCCATTAATAATTGGAGCATATAGCATTGGAGATATAGCTTTCCCTCGAATAAATAATATCAGCTTCTGACTTCTTCCCCCATCCTTCCTCCTACAACTGGCATCATCGACAGTAGAAGCCGGCCTGCGTCTCCAGCCTCATTCAGCTCATTTTGACTTGATCCTGCTCAGCCTTTTCCCAGCCGCATGCTTTGTTGCAGCTCTTCTCTCTACTAGAACGTCTTTGTTTCTTCTCCTCCTTGGTGCCACTGAGAAATCCGCACACTTCGCTCAGACCTAGCTGCAGGACCCCTCCCTCGGGACTCCTGCCTGCGGGCTCTCCCCTTCCTGGCAGCCTGCCTGGCCGGATACCCTCCCCAGGGCCTCCCTCTGCACCTGGCGTGGCACTCTTTTTGCAGGCAAGGCCTTAGTTTGAGGGTTTGACGGTAGTTGGTTTACCTTTTCCGTGGACTCCTGAGCTCAGAGCTGCTCAAGGGGGTGGGGGCGGGGGCGGGGGCGGGGGGGGGAGCTATGTTAATGCTTATTTGAGTCTCCCACACCTAGAAAGTGCCTGCCCTGCTCTAAGTCAGCAGCTGAGGGTGGGAGGAAGGAAGGGGAAGAGAGGGCTGGAGGAATGGAAGGAGCGCCTGGATAGAATGAAACAGTCGCCTGAGAAGACTTGGGCTGGAGAAGGAAGGAGGCCGCCTCGAGCCGTGTAGGATGCCCCCGCTGTTACAGAAAGGCTAGGACGGACACGGAAGTAGAGTAAGTTGTGAAGCATCACAAAGGAAATGGAGATTCTGCCTTGTTTGCAGGGATGGTGGCTTGAATGAAGGAGGGAATCCTGAGATCATAGAGGTAGATGGTTTCGGAGGCCCTTTCTTAGGTCTACACTCTACGCATGTCCAGAAGGCCTGCATAGAAGGCCCAGCTTTGTGTATTAGTCAGGGTTCTGTAGAGAAATGGAACCAGTAGGAGGTGTGTATATATGGAGAGACATTTATCAGAAGGAATTGGCTCCTATGACTGTGGAGGCCGCCGAGACGTGGCAGTGTGACTTGTGTGCATGCTCTCTCCCTTTCTCAAAATAATTAAACTTAAAACAATTTTTACAAAGCAGGAGACCCAGGAGACCCAGTGGTGTAGTGTCAGTTCAAAGATGAACAGGTTCGTGACTGAGGGAGAGGTGATACTTCAGTTTGAGTCTGAGGGCGGGAAAAGGGGGCTGTCCCAGGTCAAAGGCAGCCAGGCAGAAGGAATCCTCTTTTATTTTGGGGTGAGTAGGTCTGTCGTGTCATTCTCTCCAGGCCTTCAACTGATTGGGTGAGGCCCACCCGAATTAGGGAGGCTGTCTGCCTTCATTCTACTGATTTAAAGGTTAATTTCATCCTCAAACACCCACAGAAATACTCAGAATGATGTTTGAGCCAATGTCTGGGTACCCCATGGCCCAGTCAGCCTGATGTATAAAATTAACCATTACCATTTATAATTGCAAATATAATTCAAAATAACTTTAATATCTTTCAGAGGAGGGATGGATTGATATTTTATTTATTTTTTTAATTTTATTTATTTTTGGGACAGAGAGAGCCAGAGCATGAACGGGGGAGGGGCAGAGAGAGAGGGAGACACAGAATCGTAAACAGGCTCCAGGCTCCCAGCCATCAGCCCAGAGCCTGACGCGGGGCTCGAACTCACGGACCGCAAGATCGTGACCTGGCTGAAGTCGGACGCTTAACCAACTGCGCCACCCAGGCGCCCCATGGGATGGATTGATAAATTGTGGTATATTCATACATTGAGATGCTGTCCTACAGCGGACATGCATGAACTCCAGACAAATATATCAACATGAGAGTATCGAGGAACCAATGTCCACTGCGAAAGGAAAGTTGCAAAAGATAAAACTGTGTGAATTTTTAAAAGACAAAACAAGGCCACGTGTGGATATTTATCTATGTAGTAATAATATAGAAACATGGATAACAGAATAAACCTCAATTTCAGATTTTCCTTTAAAAAAGAAAAATCAGGGGGCACTGGGTGGCACAGTCAGTTAAGCACCTGACTCTTGAACTCAGGTCAGGTCATGTACTTGCGGGTTCATGAGTTTCAGCCCCTGTGCTCTTATGATGGGGAGGCTGCTTGGGATTCTGTGTGTGTCTCTCTCTCTGCCCCTCTCCCTCTTGTGTGCATGCTCTCTCTCTTTCTCAAAATAATTTAAAAAACTTAAAACAATTGTTAAAAAGCACACTCAGAAAGAAACATGACAAAAGGCTAACTTGAATGTTAAAAACTGGATGGTGAGTTATTTCCGTGCGTGCAAAATATTTTCATAAGATGTTTTTTGAAAGATAACGGATAGAAGCAGTGGTCTGTATGAATTCCAAGACTCACACACATCCCCAGGTTACTAGCTGGTCTCCGCAAAGCAACTTCTTACGAGAGTACACACACTGATGTCAGGTTTGGGTGAATATCCTCTGCCTTCTTGGGCACCTGAAAAACTGCCCATATCTTTCTTCAGGCAGCAAAAGGATTTGGGGCACCTCAGGGAGCATTCTATCTGAGGGGAGCTTCATGGTCAGGGTGGGAGAGAGTCACCATTTAGGAGATGCTCTCTGTGAGGAACCTGGACTCCTGGACTAATGGGAACTGGGATATAAATAGGACCTTCTGTTGTCTTGAAAGGGCAGGAGGAGTCATCCTTCACGATGTGGCCAGATAGGCCAGGTTCTAGTTTGGTTTCTCCATAGGCCAATTTCATGATCTGGGGAAGGGCTGTAATTCACAGCTGCCATTTCCTCATCTGTATGGTGGGGACGATGACTTCTCTTACAATGTTGTGAAAACAAAGTAATACGGCCCAGTAGGGCTGCCTGGCCGAAACAAGGCACCAGGTCTCTCTTTTCTGGCACCCTCCCCACATCTGAAGGGGAAATTCCATCAGAGTATCCCAGTCCTCAATTATATGGCCGTGGGATTTTTGCTTGACCGATGATTATTGTTGCAGTACCAGGGAAAGAGGGAGGACACATTCTAAGGTTTCAGTTGAAAATGGACAACTTTGTGCAAACTTTAATTCCAAATGCGGAGACAGAGCTTGAGTCAGGAGAACCGGGCTGCCACAGGTGCTATCTGTGACCTTGTGAACGTGGCCTCAAATTTCCCGGGCTCAGTGTCTCCATGGCTAGAAGGAAGCATGCCTGCAGGCTCTTTAAATGATAAGATAATGTAATTTTAAGAAGAGAGGAATATAGGGGATCTTGGGTGGCTCAGTCGGTTAAGCATCCGACTTCAGCTCTGGTCACCATCTCACGGCTCGTGGGTTTGAGCCCCGCATCGGGCTCTGTGCTGACAGCTCAGAGCCTGGAGCCTGCTTTGGATTCTGTGTCTCCCTCTCTCTCTGCCCTTCCCCCACTTGTACTCTCTCTTTCAAAAATAAATGAACGTTAAAAAGAGAGAGAGAGAGATAAAATAGCGAGAAGCGATGATAACCAAGAGAAAAAGCTTTAATCCTTATTTAGTACATACAGTCCTTGAGTGGATTTATGACGTAAAGCTTCCTTACATGGTCATCATGCCAGGCGAGTGTGGGACCCAAAATTAGCATGGTTCTTGTTGGATAGCTACTCTTCAAAAACAACGCACAAAGTGAACTCTGTTATTTTTGAGATGTTCTTGCAGACCTATCTAGGCCTCTTCCCTAAGTGAGGGTGGTGAAATGGCGGAGATGAAGGTGGGCTCACATCCACGGTGCCCTCAGCTAGCAGCAAGAACACTTGGTCCAGAACGGCGAGGAAGCACTCTGTCCCGTGACCTGAAGTCTGAAATTGAGAGGTGGTTAAAGGGACAAAATAACTGAAAACAGGTTCTCACAGTTTATTCAGGTCACCATGATTGAGCTGTGGGTGACTGAAAATTGTCATCCCCTTCCCTACTTGTGAGTAGTAATTGTCCCTACGAGACAACGTTAGGACAACGTTGTGGACCTGTTTTGAAACACTGCTTAGGAAGGCCGGCAAGCCAGCCGGTATGCCTTAGGAGACTATTCAGCCGCGCAGGTGGAAGTAGAAAGGCTATCGGACTAAAATAGAGTTAACCAGAAAATTCAATTCAGGAAAAACTAGATCTACACAGACTTCTGACTCAACACTTGTGTCGTCTTTTGCATTAAAGTGAAAGGGGAATCATTCACTGCTTGATGGAGTGCTGCCTGGCAGAACTTGGCTTTGTTTACGTTCTACCGTGAATTAGTCCGGTGTTTAGGGAAAATGGCTTAACCTCTCTGAAGCTAAAAATGCGGAACAGGGATGGGGCGCCTGGGTGGCTCAGTCGGTTAAGCGTCCCACTTTGGCTCAGGTCACGACCTCACGGTTCATCGGTTTGAGCCTCGCATCGGGCTCTGTGCTGTCAGTTCAGAGCCTGGAGCCTGCTTCCGATTCTGTGTCTCCCTCTCTCTCCGCCCCTCCCCCGCTCAAGCTCTGTCTCTCTCAAAAATAATAAACAACAACAACAAAAGAATGCTGAAGGGCTAAGCTAGAGACACTGAAACCCTGTAGTTCCAGGTGTTTTTCACGTGCTGAATCACCTACCGGGTCCTGCAGGTGAAGCCAATGATGGCGGCCTTCAGTCACCTTCCAGAAGCTTACCCGGATCCTCTCAATCCCCACACCGGGGCTGACAACTGTTTCCCACTCCCTACTGAATGAAATTCTGGGAATAACACTGAAGGCTTCCTATCTGTGAGGATAAAGGAGAAGAAGGAAAAGGACTCTGTCTGCCCCCGGGGTCTGTGGACAAGAAATAGTCACTTTCACGATTGTACTAACATAACACTTGTTCCTGAGCCAGTAGCTCAAGTGAGTGAAATGAGGTTTTCAATAGACACGACCTCACACCCCCCTTCTAGGGACCTCCAAAGTCAGCATCAGCGAGGGCTGAAGGGACTCCGGGATTCTGACTTCCAGAAGCTGTGGTAAGGACTCGGTAGCTATTACCAAGACCATTTCTCTCTCTGTCTAGGAACACAGCTGGCCTGCAACCCTGCCTGCCTTGTGGGTCACTGTGACTCTGTCACTGAGTTCTGTCCTAGGGGATGTGGTGGAAGATACCTTTTCGAGCCTGACCCCTGAAAACCTCTCACCCAATCCTCAAATCTCTCTCCAGCAGCCACCAGCTGAATACCAATACCCAGGGCAACTTTGGAAGTAGTCACACATTGAAGATGGCAGACAGTCTGTAGCCTGGGTTCCTGAATGAATGCCTCCATCACAGACTGGATTCTGCAAGGATAATAAATTTATGCACTCAACTGCAGAAAATTTGGAGTTTGTTACACACGTAGCTGCATATTGTACACACACACACACACACACACACACACACAAAAGGTAATTGCATTATCAGTTATTCCATGATATACAGTCACTTAAATGTCAGCTTTTAAGGGTTCGCCTAATTATATCAATAAACCACCCACTGTGGTTCTTTTTTTTTAAAAAAAAATTTTTTTAATGTTTTTATTTATTTTTGAGACAGAGAGAGACAGAGCATGAGCAGGGGAGGGGCAGAGAGAGAGCGAGACGCAGAATCCGAAGCAGGCTCTAGGCTCTGAGCTGTCAGTACAGAACCCGGCATGGGGCTTGAACTCACGGACCGTGAGATCATGACCTGAGCCAAAGTTGGATGCCCAACCGACTAAGCCACCCAGGCGCCCCTCCCTGCCCCCCCCCACTGGGTTCTGATGCTAGTTTCTGGGGACTTAATGAATGGATACTGAATAATAAATAATAAATCAACCCTGGATAAATAAATAAATCATTGGATAGATAAATAAATAAACAGCCCTGTCAGGAGTGGGTAATATGGCAAAAACGTCTCCTTCCCTATGCCTCTCTAGCTGTGTCTGGAACAGCTTAGAGCAAGCACTGATTTACTCCCAGAGAAGTGAGACAGGAATTGTAATGCAGGCCTAAGACTCTGAGGCAGTTAACAAGAGGCTCAGAAAAAGGTTGACCACAGCCACTGCACAGCTCCTGGCGAGCGAGGAGGGGAACAGAGCGAGAGGGGGAAGAGCCGTTCAGTCAGAAGCCAAGGCGATGGCACCTTCTGGAACTGGGAAGGAAAGAGAGGCTGTTTCCACCCCATTCTCCATCTTGTGAGGTAATGTATGTACAATCATAATTTTCACACAATGAAAAGCATGACTCTTTAATGATATAGAATGTATATGTGTCAAAAGTTACCAACTAAATAATGAGGAAACCAGTAATATGATAAAGGTAGTTCAAAGAGCATTTTGAGGGGTGCCTTGAGCATCTGGTTCTTTTTTTTTTTTAATTTTTTTTCAACGTTTATTTATTTTTGGGACAGAGAGAGACAGAGCACGAACGGGGGAGGGGCAGAGAGAGGGGGAGACACAGAATGGAAGCAGGCTCCAGGCTCCGAGCCATCAGCCCAGAGCCCGACGCGGGGTTCGAACTCACGGACCGCGAGATCGTGACCTGGCTGAAGTCAGATGCTTAACCAACTGCGCCACCCAGGCGCCCCGAGCATCTGGTTCTTGATTTCAGCTCAGGTCATGATCTCTTAGCCTTGAGGTCATGAGATCAAGCCCCACATCAGGCTTTGCACTGGGTGTGGAGCCTGCTTGGGATTCTCTCTCTTCCTCTTCCTCTCCTTCTGTCCCTCTCCAGCTCTCTCTCTGCGCTCTCTCTCTCTCTCAAAAAAAGAGCGTTTTGAAGAACAGGGTGATCTCATCTACTGGATAAAGGCATTCTGAAATAATTTTCTGAGTCAAACATAAAACTGGAATATTCTGTAGAGCAGTGAAGCCTAACATGTAGGGTAATCTTTGTCACCTTAGAGAAATCTTCATGGTACATGTAACTTCACTGGCTCTCATCCCTTAATGGCACAGCCAAATACAGGTATATTTCCCTGGAAATTTAATTAAATTCTCAAATAAGCCTATGAAACAATTCTCCTTTATAACCTTAAATAGACATGTTGCCCTCTCTTTGCCTATTTTTCCAAATTTTAAAAGATCTTTTCTAATTGTCCCCCCTTTTTTTTATTATAATTAATATCCAGAGATCATTCTTGACCACCCCGAAGGCTGGTCTCATGTTTTAGCTCGATTGTTTACAAAGGTGAAGTAAGCAGTGTTGCTTAACCATATAATCTTCCTTGAGCCAGAGGTACTGAGGCCTCACTAAACCCAGAGAATTAACTTCTGTCTGGAAATTTTATTAAAGAATCTCAGGTTGGGCTGTTTAAAAGTCTTGATGATTTGGACTTCTATTCTGACGCAAGAAACCAAGGTCCAAGAAACTCCACCAGACAGATCTCACATGAAGTGCTAGTAAATTTTGGTGAATTCTTCAAGATTGCCCATGTTTTATTATGATCACTGGTACTCCTGGAAGTGACTTTCCTTACCTCTGGGAGGCTGGGAGCCTGTATGGCATAGAACACGTCTCAGGCCAGGTTTCCTGGGAGAGCTTTGTAAACATTGACGCCACATGTTAAATATACCTTTGTAAAGGTGAGCTTGTCACACTTGATTAAGTGAGGTTCCTTTTCAACATGACACTCCAGATCTGGCCTTAGTTGCACAGCTAATTTGTCAAATTATATCTTGGTAAAAAGGAGGCCAAATCCTCACTGAACCTACGCAAATAACTATATTGCTGTGCAAAGTAAAGCATCTCAATAAACATCCTCGTCTCTGAATTCAGAGGTGACAGTAACAAGCAGATATCCTTACAAGTGCCCTCTTTCAGGGGCCCCTGGGTGGCTCAATCGGTTAAGCATCCTACTCTTGTTTTTAGCTCAGGTCATGATCTCACAGTTTGTGGGATTGAGCCCCGCATTGGGCTCTGCACTGACAGTTCAGAGCCTGCTTGGGACTCTTTCTCCCCCTCTCTCTCTGCCCCTCCCCGGCTCATGCTTGCTCTTGCTATCTCTGTCTCTCTTTCAAAACAAATAAACATTAAAAAAGTGTCCTCTTTTCAGTTTCCTAAAGCATCGTCTACTACATTGAGAGAGATTAAAAAGGAAGAGTAAAAATCTCCTCTCATGCATTATGATAAATAGAACATTAAAAAATTAACGTATGCCGAAGTAGATAACTACCATTTAAATTTCAGTCTGGTTTTCCCTCATCAGTTAATTCAGTCCTATGTCATTAAATTTATTCCACTGGATCTTGGGTCAGCAGCTCCTTGTGTAAAATTGTCTACTTGTGAACTAAACACAATGTTAGAAGTTCTGACCAGTCCCCTAATACAGTCTGACAGTTGTCTAGATAATGTCAGCTTTACACGTTGGAGCTTTTACCCGTAAGCCTAGTCTTGACGCATCAATAGTTATTGGTATCCAATACAGTCAGTCCTTTCCTCAAGACTGTGAGTTTTTCTTTATCAAAGATACAGATTCTAGCCTGCAGGCCTTCAGGAACATGTCAGAGGAGAGTGAAAACCAGAGATAGACGAGACTATGTATCTGTGGTTCATTTTGCGCAACAGAGAATAATATCAAAAAAGAGGAGAGTTAAATTCTCTGTTGGGATATAATACATAACTGTTTCCTTGAAAATTAATGTTCCCTCTCGGGCAAGAACATATTGTGGACAGTGAGAGCATTGGCAAATCTTTGGGACTTCGCATTCCCTTCTGTAATACGGATAACTTATGCCACATTAATATCAATAATGTTTTACCTGTACAAAACTCTTCTGTGCTTTGACACATCATTTGTTGTCATTTAGCTTGTACAACAGGGTGGAACTAATTAAGAAACGTGCAGAAACAATCCTAATTATTTTTAGCAATTTTTTAATATGTAATATTAAAGAAGAAATCTTTGTGAGTTCCCATGGGAACTTTGGGACATTGCAAAGATATTTGGGTGTAAAAGAAATAATCAATCTTTTCCCTAAACGATGGTCTGGTTCTCTGATGGCAAAATCAAGAGTTAGGAGAAGAAATCTGGAAGCTTGATTAAGATAAAAACAGTAGCTTGGTTACCTATTAATCAAAGTGGCAATAGAATATTTTAAGTAAATTCTGGAAGAAGGTGACACGGTTTTGTGAAACCTTGGCTCCTTGAAAATCAAGGTGATGATGAGGAAGTAAGTGCAAAGCACAGAAAATTATTCTGGTAAGACTTAGGAGCCTTGCTATCCAGACAGATAACACAGAAGATAGTGAATAACCTTGTTCTCTCCCTTGTAAAAGCAGGCTACGTGTTCTAAGATCAATTTATCATTTTAACAGAGAGAAATCAAATTCTAGTTTGAAATTAATATCGGCTTTGGCAGTAAGGATTCCTCAGTTCCCCTACCTCTTTTGTTTAACTTACCTTGGGAATAAGCCCATCAGCCATGAGCACACTTTTCCAAAATTTTAGCACACCCCTTTGATTACACCAGACCCATTATTTGCAGATATTCTAAGCCAAGGTGAATAACATCTAATTTATATGAACCTTCTACAACTTTCCGTATCCAAGTTTTGTCTTTTCCACATTCGGGAACGCCCAGATGCTTTAAGCCAAACCTATCCCTCTTTCCCTTAAGAGATACATCCTGTTAGCTTTAAGTAGTCATTACTTTGTCATTACTCCCAGTATATAGTGTTAATCATTTGTATTGATTAAAACTTTTAACCAAAGCAACTCAATTTTATCTCAGAGAAATGAAAGCTAGGTAGGGAATTGAGAACCACCTATCAACACAGCCCAGAAATCTCACAAGAACATGTAATACGACCCCCTTGGTTACTCACATGCCTCTTACGTGTTCTCAAAGTGGCAAAAGGAACACGTCCATTAACAGCACCCAAAGATATAGCTACTCCATACCATGAAAATAGGAGGCAAAAGTATATATATATATATATATATATTTTTAACGTTTATTTATTTTTGAGACAGGGAGAGACAGAGCATGAACGGGGGAGGGTCAGAGAGAGAGGGAGACACAGAATCCGAAACAGGCTCCAGGCTCTGAGCTGTCAGCACAGAGCCCGACGCGGGGCTCGAACTCATAGAGTGCGAGATCGTGACCTGAGCCGAAGTCGGCCGCTTAACCGACTGAGCCACCCAGGCGCCCCAAAAGTATATATTTTTATATATTAAGACTTTACTAAATAACCAAGATCTCTGTATTTTATTTTGTTTAGAAATTACCTGGGTATCCAAAAATTATTGATTAATTTACTCAATTTAACATTAGTCTACGATTTTAAAGTTAATAAGGATGTCGGAAATTATATTCAAACGGATACACTACAAGCACAGTTGCTGTTGATATAAAAGGTTTTTTAGGGGCGCCTGGGTGGTTCAGTTGGTTGAGCATCCAACTTCAGCTCAAGTCATGATCTCACGATTTGTGAGTTCAAGCCCTGTGTCAGGCTCTGTGCTTACGGCTCAAAGCCTGGAGCCTGCTTCGGATTCTGTGTCTCCCTCTCTCTCTGCCCCTTCCCAGCTTGTGCTCTGCCCACCCCACCCTCCCCCCGCATTAAAAATAAACATTAAAAAAATTTTTTTATAAAGGTTTTTTAGAATTACTGTTCAATGTACTTAAAATTTTTACATATTTCACAATCCTCAATATTATGTAGGTATAATATTAGCTTATCTAACCAGTAAATTAACATGAAAGGTTTAGGAAGTTCATGATTAACTGGGTGGCTCAGTCATTTAAGCTTCTGACTCTTGATTTCGACTCAGGTCATGATCTCACAGTCATTATCGCATGGTCACGGCATCCAGCCCACTTTTGTTGGGCTTTGCACTGGGCATGGAGGCGGCTTAAGATTCTCTCTCTCTCTCTCTCTCTCTCTCTCTCTCTCTCTCTCTCCTCCTCCTCCTCTCCCCTACTCTTTCTCTCTCTCTCAAAAACAAACAAACAAACAAAAACTTTAGGAAGTTCAGATTAACTAGCTTATTCATGAAAAATATACCAAACCTTGCTTTTAATAATTGTTATATTATACCTCATACTGATAAAACCAGAGAAAATATGTATAACTATTGTTAAGCCAAAAGCTTAAATCAGCATGATTTGCTTAAGGATTCATCTTGATTACTTGAATTTTGATTCTTATAAAAATGTTTCTTAGCTAGTATTTTCTATAAGAAAGGATTTTGGTAAGCCAATCCATTTAAAATATCAGAAGCTTAGTTTATTTGGAGGGTAATTCTGGGAATATACGTAATTTATTTAAGTGCTTAAAATCTCTATAAAGCAATTAATTACTTTCATTTGTGAGACATTGTAATCTAATTAATTAATACTTCAGGAAAAGGGAAATATATCGCAATGAAAAGTAAAGCTTTTGTTAATTACACACAACCCTTCAGAGACCTTGTAGCTTTACATAGTTACCGGCCATGAACAGAGAGAAATAGAAAAATTCACCGTTCCAGATCTCAAAGGGCTGTTCTTCATTCCAGGAAGAATAAAATATTTTCCTAATTGATTTGAGGTCACAAGTTGCCAAACGGACAAACAGAAAAGACTAACAAACCGGTTTCTTACCCAACAGAGAATAGATGCCACCATTTCAGGAGAAATCACCAAATCATCAGCCCAGAAAGCTGGGGCCCTGGTCATCGTAGTCATTGTAGTCATTGTAGTCATTGCAGTCATTGTAGTCAACAATGGCCGATAACGTCCCAGCCATGCACTAATCAGAACCAGGACTAAAGTTGGTCAAGGAGCAGAAATTAAAAAGAACAACTTAGAATTCGATTTCAGAGACAGAGAGCTAGGGAAGGTAACGTCTATTACCATGTTTATCATTTGCACTCCATCCCAGGAGCCAAAATAGCATGCTAGGCTGGACAGCCCATGAGGTCTGCTCCCCGTGCATCATAGTTAAATGGGCCCTGGCAGGTTAGACCACTTGGCAATCTTATTGAAGCCTCCAGAACTGATGGGTATAATTACTACGGTTTTCAAAAAGTTAAAAATGTACAAATGTAGAATAAACGTGTTAAAGATTTACTGACTCATCCATAAGGGAACTAGTAAGATTGGTAAAAATAGTTAAAATGGCATTTTGAGGAACAGGGTTACATAGTTTACAAAAAAGGGGGGGGGCATTCTTAAATAACGGTAGTCATTATAATGGGGTGGGCTGAAACAGGGTTCCCCAAAGATGTCAACACTCAGATCCTCAGAATGCATATTCATGTGATTTTTACCTGACAAAAGAGATTTTGAAGCTGTGATTTAGGTTAAGGATCTTGAGAAGGGAGATAATCCTGGATTATCTGGGGAGGCGCAGTTTAATTACAAGTCTTTAAAAGGGGAAGAGGGTGACAGAAATGTAGGCGGGGGATAATGTGATGTGAGAAGGAACCCCTGTTGCTCACTTTATTTTTCTTTTCCTTTTTTTTCTTTTTTTTCTTTTTTATTTTTTTCAATGTATGAAATTTATTGTCAAATTGGTTTCCAAACAACACCCAGTGCTCATCCCAAAAGGTGCCCTCCTCAATACCCATCACCCGCCCTCCCCTCCCTCCCACCCCCCATCAACCCTCAGTTTGTTCTCAGTTTTTAAGAGTCTCTTATGCTTTGGCTCTCTTCCACTCTAACCTCTTTTTTTTTTTCCTTCCCCTCCCCCATGGGTTCCTGTTAAGTTTCTCAGGATCCACATAAGAGTGAAAACATATGGTATCTGTCTTTCTCTGTATGGCTTATTTCACTTAGCATCACACTCTCCAGTTCCATCCACGTTGCTACAAAGGGCCATATTTCGTTCTTTCTCATTGAGACTGAGGAAGAGGGCCACAGGCTAAGAAACAGAAGCCTCGGTCAGCTACAAATGGCCCTCACTTTACAGTTGGCAAGAACGCAAGGGCCTCTGTTCTACACCTGAAAAGGTGTATTCTTCCCACAACCAGAATGAGCAGGAAAAGGATTCTGCCCTTGAGCCTCCAGAAGGCAATGCAGTCTACATACAAATTGGTTTCAGTGTGGTGACACCTGCTTTGACCTTTTGACCTTTCAAGCTGTAAAATGATACACTGGTGTCCTCTTAAGCCACTGAGTCAGTAGTTATTTGCTATGGCAACGATAGAAAAGCAACGCACTGAGACAGATAAAATTTGTTAACATGCTATAGGTCAGTAAAACTGTCACCTTTGAGGTTATCTTTTCTACCTGATAGATACCTACATGGGGCATTTAACTTCACCAACAGTGATTTCATAACTACTGGTAAATAGCAACGTCAAACACAGGCATGTTGCTAGACACTGCAACAGTCTTGGTGTGAGTCTGTTACACAGTGCGGCGGTCGATATTGAGAGACCATGCTACTCACCTTTTGCCTTCTTTCCAAGTTTAATTAAGTTTTTTCGCTGGTGAGATGAGGAGGCGTCATGTCAGGTTTTAGATGATCAGCTCCAGGAGGGCATCACCTTATTTGTATCAATCCGTGTTGTCTTGCCTCAATGCCTGACACGCAGCAGGTGCTCAATGAATGTTTGCTGAGTGAGTGAATAAGGCTCTCCTACCTCATTCTGAATGTTTCCTGCCATGCAATCTGTGATTCAACCACCCTGAATTCCTTCTATTCTTTAAACAAGCCATGCTCTCTCTCACCATGAGACTTTTGCATTTCCTTTTCTCTGGCCCCGAGCCCCTGTGCCCATCCACCTTGCCTAGCAAGGAGCCCCACCTTCGCTCTCGGCTTAGACCTCACCTCCTCTGGGAAGTAATGTCTGGTTGCCTCATCTCCCCATGATGATTTCCTCTGCTCTCACCATGTCTGTGCTCAATGCCACAGCACTTAACATACATGCGCCTTCTGCAGACCTCCCCTCGATGGTCTAACGTAGCAAACGGTCATAGTTGAAGCATCAACTCTAGAGTCAGACTGCCGGGGTTCAAACCCTGGCTCTGCAACGGACTAGCTGATCTTCTGTGACTCAGTGTTCTCATCTGTAAAACAGGGATAACATGAGTACCTCTACTACATACAGATGTGGTAAAGATTAAGTATCGAGGGCTTAGGACAGAGCTTGAGATATGGCTAGCACATGGGAAGCTATTGTTGTTTTGTAAATTCCTTGAAATTGGAACCACCATCTTGGTCACCACTGTCCTCCATTTCTGACGCAGGATGCCTGATGTGGAGTTAAGTGCTCAGAATTCTCTAGTGACTTGAATAGAATTGTGAGCCATTGACGACCATCCTTTCCCGGGCCCAGAATTGGAGATCAGAGAGTAATGTCTTGGTAGTGAGGTAAGCTACCCAGAGAGGCTTAACTCCAAAGCCAGAAGAGGCCTGCCCCACCCCCACCCCCCAAAATGTCTGGAAGTCAAACAACTAACCAATCCTGGTGGTCCCCGGAAGAGGTTGCTGACTTAAGTCTTCTGGGACATAGGCCTCATTACATCACAGGCACAGGCAACCTATTCCAAAAGGAGTATGGATTCTTAGCAATGGCAGACCTTTCTATTTCTGCCTCGCCAGCACGCACACACGCACACGCACACACACACACACACACACACCTCCTTCCATCTCACCCTCAAGCTTCCTAGATCAGGAAATTCTCCAGCAGCCTTGAGACCCATTACACTGACCCTAGGGATCAGCCTTTGAATTTCCCAAGTTTGCCTAGGTCCAGGGTGTCCCTTGGAGCAATATAGAAGTGTTTGCTCTGGCTAAGGGAATGTAGTGCCACACTTTCCTTTGTTTGGCTCCTGGGGTTGCTAGCTGAGCCATCACACCCTTTTGGGTGCACAGACTGAGAACTATCCACCTTCAGCCCTTCTGCCCAGTGGGTTTTGGAAGCACCAGCCCAGCCAGGAATGGCGCAGAGCCACTCACACAGGTAGAACCCACACGGCTTAATCAAACTCACACTCCTGCAGGCATCTGCATCCAGCCCCCATAGAGTGAAAAGAGAACATAAATTACGAGAAAGGCACAGTCACTTCGCAGAAATTACCCCGAGCCAGCATGGAATTTGTACATGGACAGAAATGATGAGATTCAGTATGAATTTTTAAGGGCCTCATCTTATTACATGCTGAACTGGTGTGGGCCGAATCCAAATGAGCAATGAGGAAGCATCACCGAGGACAGTCTATACCATCCTAGTTGCCATTTCTTATTTAGTTAGGTTTTAGAACTATTACCTTTGTGATTCTCATTTATTTTATTTTTAAAATTTTTTAGTATTTATTTTTGAGGAAGACAGAGCGTGAGCAGGGGAGGGGCAGAGAGAGAGGGAGACACAGAATCGGAAGCAGGCTCCAGGCTCTGAGCTGCCAGCACAGAGCCCGACGTGGGGCTCGAACCCACGAACTGTGAGATCATGACCCGAGCTGAAGTCGGATGTCCAACCGACTGAGCCACCCAGACACCCTGTGATTTTCATTTTAATGCTTTTATTTCCCATAACATGAGGGAGCTTGAAAACACAACATAAACACAAGCTTTAAAAAATGAAATAAAATTAAATGGCACCCCTTTGAATTATTATTGCAATTTTGCCTTTGAGAAAAATGAGCCAGGAAAGTTACACAAAATGTCAAAGGTCATGTAGCATTATGGCTACAGAGACTTAGACCCCTGGATTCCGGATTTCTAGAAACACTGCCTCACCCAATCCTCATTCTGTGAGTTGGGTGCTGTTATTCCACCATTAGACGGCCAAGGAAGCACTCTCCTGAAGTGGATGAGACTGAATACAATTTACCTAAGAGAGCAGATATTTGACGAAAAAGTACAGTTGAATTGTGCACACCTGGGTGACTAAGCAAATTTTAATAGTTTAATAAGAGCATTCAAAAAGCTTAGCAGTATTGGCAAAGGGTGTTTCAAATGCCATGCCCGGACTGACCGTCTTCCTCTCTAATCTCTCCAAGGAGAGTGGCTTGTTGACATTTGAAGGGTCATTGTCCCAAAAGGCAGCTTGCCCGGACCCATGACACTGCCAGAAATCACAAGACCACGCTGAAAATACACAAAGACATTCCCTGTGGCCCCAGGCATCTCTGGCTTGAATAAAAGATAGCATTTTAGCACTAGGACCCTGCAATTTCAAAGGATAAACTGGCATCATCCCTTTGAGAATATCACCTTGAGTCCATTTTAGGAAAGAAAGAATAGAAAGTAGCATTTTGTCAAACATCATCTCCTCCTACTGCCTCCACCCTCTGCAGCAATCCCAGGGAGGTGGGCAGGTGGGTCGCAAATAGGTCAAGGCCCTGCCTTGATAAACAAGAAGCGTATACAGTTTACCCTCGAACAACACGGGGTTGAGCTGTGCGGGTCCATTTGTCTGCAGATTTTTTATAGGCAGTATCTTAGGTGTGTTTTATGATTTTCTTACTAGCATTTTCTTTTCTCTAGCTGACTTTATCGCAAGAATATAGTCTATAATACATATAACATAGGAAATATGTGTTGACCGATTGTTGACGTTATCTGTAAGGCTTCAGGTCAACAGTAGGTTATCAGTAGTTAGTCTGAGGGGGGAGTCAGAAGTTACACGGAGACTTGACTACATGGGGGTCAGCGCCCCTAACCTCCCACCTTGTTCAAGGGTCAGCTGTCATTTGCCAGAGGCCTCTTTTCCCAGGCTCTAGCCCAAAGTTTCTTATGTTTCCTCTCTGCGCCAGGAAAACCTTGCCAGGTGAGCCCTGTGTGCTAGGCGTCTGCCATCTTTGCTCCCTCCCAGCCAACCTTTAGTCCCTGGAAACACTCAGCCTGGCTTCTGAATCCACAGAGCCTTGAGGTGGCTTCCTGGTGTGTGTGTGAGTGACTTCGTGTGTAACTGTCAGTACCTGGGGCTGGCTAATGTGTTCTACCTGCCAGGTAATATATTCCTCCTTTAACGGGCTTCTTGAGACAGTTTTTTTTTTTAATTGTCCTTTGAAACTAAGTGCAGTTATTACTTTAATTGGTTAAGAGAGAAATTATATAACACAAGAAAATTATTGGGGCTTTTTTGACATTACACGTTAGTTTTCCCCTCTGTAGATCAAATGATTGCACTTTTAAAACCATTCCTTCTGAATCAGTCATTTCCCAATTTTTATTCCTTGATGTGATTGAGTCCCCCCTGGGTACTCCCCAAGAAAGTCTCAATCTAACTAAAATGCTTCCCAACAAGACCGTAAAATATATATAATCTGATACATGCTTCCATTTTCCCAATTTTAAAAATCTCTCTTTTTTGAAACCTCTTTCCTGATATTTACCACTAATGTCTAATTTGTTTATCATTATTATTTTGGGGGTCATGAAATCCATATTTTTTTATTTACTTATTTTTAATTAAGGTATCATTGACATGCAACATTACATTAGTTTCAGGTGTACAACATAATGATTCGATATTTGTGTGTATTGTGAAAGGAGTAAGTCTAGTTAACATCTGTCTAGTAAGTCTTGTTAATATCCGTTACTATACATGATTACCAACTTCGTGTATGTGATGAGAACTTGTAAGATGTACTCCTTTAGCAACTTGCTAATGTGCAGTACATTATTATTAACTATGGTAATCATGCTGTACATCATATCCCCATGACATTTATTTATAACTGGAAGTTCGTAACTTTGGACCACCTTCACTTAGGCCCACCTCCACCGTTCACCTCTGGCAACCACCCATCTGTTCTCTGTATATATGACCTTGTTTTTTGGTGTTCTGTTATTTAAATTCTATGTAGACATGAAAGCATATGACAGTTGACTATCTCTGACTTATTTCACTTAGCGTAATATACTCTAGGTCCATCCATGTTGCTGAAAATGGTAAGATTTCATTCCTTTTTATGGCTGAGTGACATTCCTCTGTGTGCGTGTATCTGTGTGTGTGGACAACACATCTTCTTTATCCACTGGTGAACTCCCAAGTTGTTTCCATAATTTGGCTATTGTAAATAATGCCACAATGAACACAGGGTCACGTATATCTTTTCAAACTACCATTTTTGTTTTCTTCAGATAATTGCCCAGAGGTGGCATTGTTGGATCATATGGTAGTTCCATTTTTTTTTTTAATTTTTTTTTCTTTCAACGTTTTTATTTATTTTTGGGACAGAGAGAGACAGAGCATGAACGGGGGAGGGGCAGAGAGAGAGGGAGACACAGAATCGGAAACAGGCTCCAGGCTCCGAGCCATCAGCCCAGAGCCTGACGTGGGGCTCGAACTCACAGACCGCGAGATCGTGACCTGGTTGAAGTCGGATGCTTAACCGACTGCGCCACCCAGGCGCCCCGGTACTTCCATTTTTAATGAGAAATGTCTATACTGTTTTCCATACTGGCTACACCAATTTACATTCCCACCTGCAGCGTACGAGGAGAAATTCCATTTCTCCACATTCTCACCAACACTTGTTATTTCTTACCTTTTTGACAGTAGCCAATCTGGTAGGTGTGAGGTGATATTTCATTGTGGTTTTGACTTGCATTTCCCTGATGGCTTGTGATGTTGAGCATCTTTTCATGTGTGTGTCGGCTGTGTGGATGTCTTCTTTGGAAAAACGTCTATTCAGATCCTCTGCCCATTGTTTCATTGGAGTGTTGTTTTGCTTTTGAGTTGTATGGATTTACTTATTTATTTTGGGAATTAACCCCTTATGAAATATATGATTTGCAGATATTTTCACCCATTTCATAGGTTGCCTTTTCATTTCATTTTGTTGATGGTTCTCTTTGCTGTGCAGAACCTTTTTCGTTTGATGTAGTTTTTTTTTGTTTGTTTGTTTTCTTTTTTCTTTTTTTAGTTTTCATTTGTTGCCTTTGCTTTGGGTGCAAATTCCAAAATATATATATCACTAAGACTGCTGTCAAGGAGCTTAGCACCTATGTTTTCTTCTAGGATTCTTATGGTGTTAGGTGTTCTGTTCAAGCCTTTAATTCATTTTGAGTTAATTCTTGCATGTGGTTTAAGAGAGTGGTTCCGTTTTATTTTTGTGCATGTAGCTGTCTAGTTTTCCCAACACCATTTGTTGAAGAGACTTTTTCCCATTGGATATTTTTGGTTCCTTTGCCATAAATTAATTGACCATACATGTGTGGGCCTATTTCTTGGCTTTCTATTCTATTCCATTGATCTACGCGTCTGTGTATTTTTGTTAGTACCATACTGTCTTCATGACTATTGCTTTGTAATAGAGTTTGAAATCAGGGAGCATAGTCCCTCCAGCTTTGTTCCTCTTTCTCAGTATTGTTTTGGCAATTCAGAGTCTTTTGTGGTTCCATACAAATTTTATGATTCTCATTTTCTCTTTTTATTAAAAAATGCCATTGGAGGGGTGCCTGGGTGGCGCAGTCGGTTAAGCATCCGACTTCAGCCAGGTCACGATCTTGCGGTCCGTGAGTTCGAGCCCCGCGTCAGGTTCTGGGCTGATGGCTCAGAGCCTGGAGCCTGTTTCCGATTCTGTGTCTCCCTCTCTCTCTGCCCCTCCCCCGTTCATGCTCTGTCTCTCTCTGTCCCCCAAAAAATAAATAAACGTTGAAAAAAAAAATTTTTAAATAAAAAATAAAAAAAAAATGCCATTGGAAATTTGATAGAAATGGCCCTGAATCTGTGAATTGCTTTGGGTAGTATGGACATTTTGGCAACATCCTTCCATCCAATCCATGAACATTAATTTTACCTTTACATTTTATCTTTCCCCTTATTTGGGTCTTCTTCAGTTTCTTTCATCAGAGTCTTACAGTTTTCAGTGTATAGCGCTTTCATCTACATGGTTAAATGTATTCCTATATAGTTTATTCTTTTTGATGCGATTTTAAATGGGATTGTTTTCTTGATTCCTCTTTCTGATAGGTCATTATTCATATATAGAAACACAACAGATTTCTGTACATTGATTTTTGATGCTGCAACTTTATTGAATTCATTTATCAGTTGTAAATAAAGCTTTTTGTTAGTGTGTTTAGGGTTTTCTGTAGATGGTGTCATGTCACCTTGAATGACTGTTTAACTTCTTTCCATTCTTGATGTCTTTCGATTTTTTTTTTTTTTTTGCTAATGCTGTGGCTAGAATTTCTGATACTATATTGAATAAAAGTGGTGAGAGTTGGCAGCTTTGTCTTGTTCCTGATCTTAGAGGAAAAACTTTTAGTTTGTCAGTATTCCGTATGATGTTAGCCATGGGTTTGTCATATATGGCTTTTATTGTGTTGAACTGTGTTTCTTCCATACCTCTTTATTGAGAGCTTTTATCACAAATGGATGCTGAATTTTGTCAAATGCTTTTTGCACATCTATTGAGATGATCGCATGATTTTTATGCTTCATTTTGCTAATGTGGTGCATATTGAATACCTCTTATGTGTTAGGTATTCAACAGCCACCAGACAGTAATGGCTCCCGCCTTTAAAGTCTTCCATTTGGGTATGTAAGGTTATGAGCTCTGAATCTTTTCCTTCTTCCTGCCTGGAGATATCTCCCTGTTTCAGTGTTTGTAGTGCATGCCAGCCTCTCCTGCACGTAGCGGGCAGAGCAGGGTCTGAGCCATATTCCTAGTCCAACCTGTATAGAGGATACCGTAAACGTGGATGGCAGTGGTGGGAGAACATCACAACCCTCTGTCTTTTGCTTCACTATTCAGAGGCTCTATTGTGTAGGACAGTCCCTCTCAGGGCCACACCACAGCCCTTCACCCTTCCAGGCACCTGCTGTCCTGTTGACCTGCTTGGTCATGATCTAGTGCACCAGATGCCAGATGCATCACTTCACATTGAGTACAAATCACATGGCATTATGTAAGACAGACACCAGCACTGCTCACGGGTTGTTCCTTCCTCTTGGCAGAAGGCAATGACAAGTGCATGCTGTTGAGCAGCTGCTGTGTCTTAGGCAATTACTTTTCTAAGCCCTCAACCCACCTGCAAGGGAAGTGTTGGAAACCCTCTGAAGTCGAGCTGACTTGCTCACGACCATACAGGAGTTAAACTCAGGTCTTGCTAGATCCATAGCAGGTGCTTATCCCACTACACCACACTCTATGGAGTAAAATTAAGGGCTCTGCTCTGAAAAACCAGGGGGTCAATTTGCTGAGGTGGATAAACCTAGATTCTTTGCCGTCTTACCGATAGCTGTGGCACGTGCCCTGTGGGATGGCAGTCTTTTCCTCGCATAACCTAAAGAAAACACAAATATCTGTCGGTGGAAGAGAGCTGACAGGAAGGAGCTCAGGAGAGCTTTACCAGGGTGACATGAAATCCCAGTAAGCCAGCAAACTATGGCAGATGCTTTACTCATGAACAACTTTAGAGTCCAGCTGGGGCCAGCATGCTGCGTGCTGTACCAATGAGATTCCTGAAAGATGGGCTGAGGTCGGGGTAAAATTGGGACTCATTCCCAGAGAATGTCGCGAGCTGTTGGGGTGCCATTGAGGCCCCGTTGAGTTATCGCAGATTTCCATCATGGCAGCCAATGGGTGGCAGGCACCAGCTCTGGGCAAGTCTCTGGGCTGGGGCTAAGTTTCCAGCCATGAACCCTGCATGGTGGAGTGAAGTGGCAGTCAGATGGAGGAGCCTCCGGCAGCAGAAGTGGGTAACTCCCACTCAGATCTGTCGGTGTGAACAGCAACCCCTCACCCCCAGCACTTACCACTGCATAAGACAGGGCACGCATACCATAGTGAGTGACGTTCATTCAAGGGACACCTACAGGCCAATGAGAAGACGAGGCTAGTAAGACACAGCCCTTAATCTCAAGTGCCTGGCTTTTGAGCATCATTCCACACGTTTTACAGAAGAAGGAAAATACTCCCAGAAGGCTTGTTAACTTGCTTGGGGTCACGGGGTCGGCGTGTAGTAGATGCAGTATTAGAATGCTGGAGTACCTGACCACGGAGCCTGGATCTTTCCACGATACCACAGATGCTGAAATAACTCTAAAATGGTCCACTAAATTAATTTCAAAATATCCACCCCGGTCTAGAAGCACTCCCTGGAGTCTGAAGAGATGCTCTGATACATGGCCAGTGGCTTATTCATGAGGTCAGGCGGGTCAGTCAGCCGAGAGGCCTAGAAAGAGCCAAGCTGTTGCAGAAACTCTTCCTGAGAGCCAGTTCTCACTGCAGAGGGAGGGGCCCTGCATCTTGGCCTAACAGCCCACAGTTAGATCCTCTCCATGGCAGATACAGAGATCCCTTAAAGGAAGGGATCCAGCCGAAATGCTGGCAGCAAATGCCTCCTGTTATCAGCTCCTTCAGAATCTGCCTCAACTGCAGAGTGCTGTCTCACCCGGGGGTATGCCCTTCCTAAACGGGCCTATATTCAGTGGCGCAAGGCCTGGCCATTTGGGCCCAACTTGGAGTGGGTGATAACTGCTCCCCAACTCCCCACCAGGTTGGCCAGGCTTGGTGGGGCTTACATCATAATGGACTTCTCCTGCTGTTCACTGCTGCTTCCTTCCTTTCCTTGCACAGGTGTTGACCCCAATAAACCTCTTGTCCTCCAGTCTGTTTCGGCATCTGCTCTCAGAGACACCAACCTGCAACAGTACCGAATCCCTTCAGGCATATGCATGTGTGAGCATTGGGCTGGGGGAGAGAGATACAGAGGAACAGCATAGCCCTTGCTGTGAAGATGCTCATTGTTGGGCATAAGGGGAGAAGTGTGGGTGGCTCAGCTCAAACTCCCATCTGCAGAAGATGAGCTCAGAGTCTAGTCCTCCTCCTTCTGCCCAAGAGCCCACGCAGTGGGGCTGTCCTTGGCCTTCAGGCTGCTGATGGCGAATCACGTAGGACCAGGACCATACGAGGAGACCTTCTGGACCTGGACACTGGCTTTTTCCCAGCTGATCTGCCA
Source organism: Felis catus (assembly GCF_018350175.1). NCBI lineage: Eukaryota > Metazoa > Chordata > Mammalia > Carnivora > Felidae > Felis > Felis catus. The sequence continues at coordinate 113,073,704 of NC_058368.1, forward strand.
GTTACTTTGCTTATAGCCTTTGCTTCATATCCACTGACACCATCCTGGTCCAAGCCACTGGCCTCTTTACTGGGCTTTTCCACCACCTCTTTCTCTGGCCTCCTGCTTCTGGTCATTCTCCACACCACATTCACAGTAAACTCAAAATAGAAGGCAGATCACTTCTTCCACTGCTTAAACCTTTCCAATGGCTTCTTATTGCTTTTAGAAGAAAATCCACATCATCTAACATGGTCTAGAATGTTCTCCATGGTCTGGCGCTATCTATATTTTGCATATATTTTTTCAGCAAATATTTTTTGAATGTCTGCCACATGCCAAGCAATGTGTTCTGTGCTGGAGATACAACAGTGAACAAGACAAAGCTCTTTTTTCCAATGAGTGGGGAGACATAGACAACAAGCAAGAAAATGAATAACAAATGTATTAGACCAAAAATGTCATGGAGGGAACAAAAACAAGCTCCTGGGGTGGATGTTGGGGGAAGCTGGGAAAAGGAGGAGACGGAGTGCCCATAATAAATTGATGTTTCAGCAGAGGCATTAGAGAGCTTTAAGAGAGGGAGTCATGTCAGTATCTGGTGTGGGGAGCGGGGGCAGGAAGTGCTCCAGCAGAGAAAGGAGCAAGTGCAAAGGCCCTGAGGTGGGAGTGTGCTCAGCCTGTTTCAGGAAAGCAGGGTGGCGGCAGGAGCAGAGTGGATGGGAAGGAATGGAGGTAAGAGTTCAGGAGCATGACGGTTCTCATGGGTAATTACAGCACTGTGTAGCGCATAAGTGTTACCACATTACACTACAGTCTGAATCTCCCAGAGCTGGCAGCTCTGAGAGGGTTTGTGCAGAACGGTGCCATCGCTGACTTGATTTCCGGGGGTGAGGGGTGGGAGGGGAAGCTGGAGACCCGGTAGGCATCGTCCTACAGGGCTGGAATAGGATGGCCGTGGTGGAGGTGGGCAGAGGTGGCCAGCGTCTAGAACCCTGGAGCTGCCTGGTAGCTGGCTCTAGCGTTTGAGAGAGGGTTAGGGATCGCCCCAAGGTTTGGGACCTGGGCTACATAAGGGGAAGACCATGCCACGGGCAGTTTGGTATGAAATTAGGAACTCCTGTAAGACAAGTCAGGTTCACTGTTGCATATCTTACCACTACCCCCGAATCACTGTGCTCTCACACCAGGTGTCCATCAGTTTCTAGAAAATGAAGCCTACTTTACCAGAGGGCCTTGCACTTGCAGAGCCCCTGGGTCAGCTTCTCCCGGAGTGTGCCTAGAAGGGGACAGCAGCCAGCTGACAGACACACAGGACTTTGAGCCTCAGGCACTTTCCTCCTTCAAGTCCTCAACAGGACCGTCACTTCCTGTCCATGTGCTGAAAGAAGTTTCCATCCCCTTCTAGTCACATAAGCTCTGCTTTCTTCGGGGACCGTGTTACACTCTCTGTAACCTATTTGTTTGTTTGCTGTGTACTTGCTTATTTGCTCGGCTGTTAGCCCCACAAGGGTCAAGACCATGGCTCTCCTGCTCCTTAGCACTTAGCTCAGTGCCTGGCCCATGGTGGTTAGTCAATAAACATTTGTTAATTTAATAAGGAGAAGGAATGATCATCCTATAGTGCAGGGGCTTTGGAGCCTGGGAGAGGAGATGGCACGAAATATTGGTCACGTGTGAGAACGAGCGAGGGCAGACAGGGCCAAAGGAACACTGCCTGGCAAGGGGGCAGGGACAGGGTGTAGCCGGGGAGGCCTTACAAGGCCGGCTCCCCAGAGCGCAGGAGCTGGAGCAGGCGCGCAGCGAGCCCCGGCCTTGCTGCAGGCAGAGGGGGGTTGGGAACCGCCAGGCGGGGGGCAGCTCCACCAGGCTCCCGGGAGGCAGGCCAGGCAGGTGGACCGCCTTCTCCCCTCCACGCGGCCAGCAGAGGGAGGGTGCACAGTGCCCCAGCGGGCCAGGGAGCACCAGGAATGGAACGACCTGCACTGGCTGCCAGAAAGCCTTTCCAAAAGCTCCTAGCCCCAGGTGGCAGAGGGAGGCACAGCAGCCATAAATCAGAATTCACTGCAGCTGTCACGCAGAGGGTAGTTCCCCAGCACATCCTTTCAGACACTGCAGGCAAGAAACCCCGCTGGGCTGAGCCACCAGGGCCAAGCCTGTCCACTGTGTGTTCTAACTCCAACGCCTGCCTGACGGCCGCAACCGTCATCGAAGCTTCTCTGCTGAAAAGTTCTGACCTTGAAAATCCTTGCCTTAAACACAGTCGGAACTTAGCGCTCCAGCCAAGGTCAAGGCCTACAGTGCACGCAGCTACTGGAGAGTACCGAAACCCTCGCTGTGCTTCAACCCCCACCTGCCCTGTGTATCCCGGTTGCCCCCCACCCCCCACCCCCCACCACTGCGGTGAAAGGTTTCTCTGAAGTGGGTTCCCATCACCAGCGGAAGGACTCCGATTGTGTGAGCTCAGAGCAGGGCGCAGGCGCCTGTGGTAGGACAGGCCGGCTCTACTGGCTGGCAACGCCGTCAGGGATAAAGGCATTTTGGCATATTTCCTGGGAAATACTGGCACTTGGTGGTGTTGGCTTGCTTGAGCCCATGGATCCCTCTGCTTTGGGGTATTTTTCTTGGCTTCCTGAAGCCTTAGACAGTGTGGTCTCTCCGCTCAATGACTCTGGCTGGGCTGTGGGCCAGGGTTAGGCCGGCTGCCCTGAAGGACAGGACCCCACTGTATCAGCACTGTGTCTGGAACCAAGGGGGCATGCTCATTTGGAAGAAATGTCCGCCCCCCTCCCCTGACTTGTGGGCTCCCCAGTCAGTCCCAGGACTTCAGGGGTGATGATGGTGGGAAAATTGGAAGGCTTGGCTGTGGGTCATTTCCTCTCCTCCTATTTACCCCTCCTCCAAATCTCGTGGGAGAGCTTCCTCCGGGGCCATCCTCCCTGGCTGTGCTGTCAGGGGCCCACTGCTACCTGTACTCCCCCCCCCCCCCCCACTCCCCCAACTCCTGGGTTACCTCCCAGAGGCCGGGCCAAGCTCACAGCTCGGTCCTCCACTGCCCCCCAGTGGTTGTATTAGTTCACTGCACCCTGACTGCGGAGCAAGCTCTTTATTTCCTTTAATTCCCTCACACATGGTAGAAATTGCATTCCTACCATATTCCTAACCCTCTCCCTGGGGCTGTAAAGGACGTAGCACCTGTCCTAAAAAGAGTATAATCTCCCCCAAGAGGTGAAGGCATACCCACAAGGGAACAGTGAAACCAAATAGAGTAGCATTCGCTTTCAGTGAAAGTGATATTGTGATTTATAATAAGAAATATATATTAGGTCCTTGTCCACTGTTCCTGCCGCAGAGCTCCTAAAAACCTTGGCATTTGCTAAGTAATGAGAGTGATGATGGTGTCTTTCCTTAGGTTAATGAGGTGACTTTTGGCCTGCACCTGAGATTAAGGATCTCCAGCCTTGCCCTTTCCCCAGAAGTCTGCGGGTGGGACTGAGCGTTCCAAACCTCCAATCACAGGTTGCTTCTCCTGGCAACCAGGTGGAAGCCATCTCCATTGGTCATTGATGTAATCAATCGGGCCTATGGAATGAAACCGCCATAAAAACTGGGAGGTAGGTGGTGGGGAAAAGACAGGGTTTGGAGAGCTTCAGGGTGGGGAACGGGTGGAGATTCTGGAAGGGTGGCGTGCTCCCAGAGAGCGTGGAAGCTCCACCCTTCCCCACCCCCCACCCCCCCACCCACACACCTTGCCCTGTGCTTGTCCTCTACCTGACTGTTCCTGAGTTACACCCTTTTAACATAAACCAGGGATCTAGCAAATTAATTCAACTCAAGGAGGAGGTCATTGGAACGTGTTATTTGTAGCCAGGCATTCTGAGCCACAGGTAAGGACCCGGGCGTGAGCCTGGCATCTGAGGTGGGAGAGCGGTGGTCTGATAGGACTGGGCTTTTCTCCTGTGGGATCTCATGCTCTCTCAGGGGGGATAGTGTCATAATTTTGTTGAATTGTAAACTACCCAGCTGCTGTCTGAGAATTGCTTGATGTTATGGAGGAACCCTGCTCCCCACTCCCCGCCACCCCCCCCCCCCCCCCCCCCCCCCCGCAGACCACATGCTGGAATTAGAAATCCTTTTAGTCACTGTCACAAGTGCAATTTGCTAGAACAGCCCTGGGTCACAGAAACGTGGTTTGGGAAGAGACAGGATGACAGGCTGGGGGATGAAGAACATTGGATTCCTGGATGGTCGTGGGATCACTTATAGTCTGGAGCATGAACTCCTGGACTCAGTTACTAAAAGTAAACGTTACCAGTGGAATTGAGAGAGGGAACCTGCTCCAGGAGAGGCGAGCCACTGGAAACGGAAGGAAATGCCAGACAAGAAGCTAAACATAAGGATGATCCTTTGTTTGCTGTTACTCACAGTAGCTAAAACAAAAGCAAACAGAAGTGCTGAGTTGGGCCTTGAGGCCGAAACCAAGCCCAGATTGGGGCCTGGGTGAGTTTGGAAAGAAAAGAAAGCAGTCACTGTAGGAGGAGGGCAAAACCCAGAAACTAATGAAACCAGGGCTACAGTGTGAAGGAACTGTGTCATTTGGTGGGTCGGGGGCATTAGCTTCCTGAGGAACATCTGGTAAAACGGGTTGTGAGCGGAAGAGCTGTGTGAGAGGTTTAGATGGCTGCTTTGTGCGGGAGCATGTTGCGGCCGATAGAGGACCCCCAGCTCACAAGGAAACCATCATAGATGGCTACGTGCGATCCAGACATACAGGAGGCTGTTCTCTAGGGGACAGCGTGGGGTCTGTTTACTCCACGAAGGGGGACTGTCCGTCTCCCCCTGTGAACGCCCCAGGTGCGGCAGCTGATACAGGCTTCACATGTGAGCCAGGGGGGAGAGGCTTTAAGAATACTATGATGGTCACCTGCGAAATATGCCCGTGACTCAGCTCATGGGACATGCTGTGGCTAAGGGGGCCCCTTTGGCCGGGGAACCCCCATATAGCCTTTTGTTGGCAAGCCTAGGGACCGTTCAGAAAAACTGCCAGTGGAGGGAAGGCCAGGCAGAGGAAAGGAGTCTTTGTCCTTTCAACCCCAGGAATCTCAAAACAGATGCGAGATGAGCCCGGCCGTTGAGCATTGGGTAGAGTTGACTCCACAGGCTCAGGAGTGATAAGCATGAAAGGAGCCCTCAGAGATGCAGCCTTTCCGGTCCCTTATGATAGCTCATCTGTGGAGAAAGGGAGGCAACGACACGCGTGTGTCTCATCTGCGCTGGGGTCTTTGGGCCCCCTGGCTGTAAGTCCCGCGGTGACTTTGTGTGGGAGGCATGTAAAATTGTCCGCGCTTCACACATGGGAAAACTGAGGCTGGAAGAGGTCCCATTTGAGGTCACACAGTTGCTAAGTGGCCAAGCCAAACTTCAGGCCCCTCTGAGATTCCACAACCAGCTGCCCCTGATAACACCCACGCCTGACCCTACGCGTGTGCTCTTAATTTGCACAGTGCTCTCACATGATTAAAAAAAAATTTTTTTATGTTGATTCTTGGGTGAGAGACACAGTGCATGGCGGGGCGGGGGGGCAGAGTGAGAGGGAGACACAGAATCCGAAGCAGGTTCCAGGCTCCTGCACAGGGCTCGAACCCACAAACTGTGAGATCATGACCTGAGCCGAAGTCAGAGCTTAACCGAGCAAGCCACCCAGGCGCCCCAATGATTTATTTAATGGAATCCTCATTCTGTCTGTTTTGTGAAGAAGAAAATAAAATCTCAGAGAAATGACATGCCCCATGACTCAGACCTTGTCTAGTGGGTGGCTGAGCTAAGATTCACGATTCAAACACACTTGATCCTGAAAACCCGGGAGCCTCTATGACACCACAAGTTTCTGTTTGGTGTCCCCACCAGCCATCGAGCTCTGAGGACTGAGTTTTCCTGGAAAAGCTCTTCTGCCTTCTTCCCACCTCAAGCTGGGTGTCACCTAAGCCCTGTCCCCATCTCTAAGCATCTGTCCTGTCATAGGCAGTCCTCACCCGTAGGTCCGTAGGTACTGTTGCTGGTTTTATTATGCTGCCCTAGAGCATCTCACCTCCTTTACCGGGTTCTGTCAGGGGCGCCGTTAGGAACCAGTGTCCCTGTGATTTTGGCCAGAGCCCCTAGGCTTGTCTTGTTGAAAATCCACCCTGTCATTTCCCCTGCGAGCCTTTTCTCTGGAAAAGGAAAACCCTGGGGCATTCTTCTGTCCATTAGAGGGCTTGCCCAGGAGAGAGAAACACCTAACAGCAACAGGAACAGTATGGAAGGGTAGGACACACATCCAGAGGCAGGGTGGCAGTGAGGTCCATTCACTGAATGTGGCTTTCAGGGCAACTCCATGACAGAAACACAAGAGGCAACAACAAAGCTGGCATTCAAGGTGACACAGGATCAAAGCCAGGGTTCGTGTTAATTGGGATTTTACCTGCTAAGCCCTGGACATGCTTCACTCCATGTAAACATCAAAACAACCCAGTGAGGGCAGAATTTTCATACTCCCGTTGTGTAGATGAGAAAACAGAAGCTTGGTAAGCTTGGGTCATTTGCTCAAGAGTTCGTAAGCCCATCAGTTCCCAACCACATTGATACAGTACCCCTAAACAGGGGCTCTCAGAATCACCCATCCAGAGTTTGCTGATTTAAATTTTTTTTTTATTTTTTTTTTAACGCTTATTTATTTTTGAGACAGAGAGAGACAGAGCATGAACAGGGGAGGAGCAGAGAGAGAGGGAGACACAGAATCGGAAACAGGCTCCAGGCTCTGAGCTGTCAGCACAGAGCCTGACGCGGGGCTCGAACTCACGGACTGTGAGATCATGACCTGAGCCGAAGTCGGACGCTTAACTGACCAAGCCACCCAGGCGCCCCTAATTTAAATTTTTTTTTAATGTTTATTTATTTGTGAGAGAGACAGAATGAAAGTGGGTTAGGGGCAGAGACAGGGAGACACAGAATCCGAAACAGGCTCCAGGCTCTGAGCTGTCAGCACAGAGCCTGATGTGGGGCTCGAACCCACAAGCCGCAAGATCATGACCTGAGTCAAAGTCGGATGCTCAACCGGCTGAGCCACCCAGGTGCCCCCCAAAGTTTGCTGATTTAATAGGTCTAGGTGAGACCTGAGGATTTGCATTTATAACAAGTTCCCCAAGTGAGTTGGGAACTTGGACAACCACTGCTCCAGAGGCTAGATGGCTAATGAGTAGTCAGCTCAAAACCAACCCAAGGGCATGGCAAAGGGGATTTGTTCGCTTTAACGTGTATCATCTTGCGTTTGGGGTGCCCTGGGCTGGTGGTAGCAGCAGCTGATGCTGACCTTGATCGTTTCCCTCATGGCTGGCTCCTGTGGAGAAGGCAGGGAGGTGGGCTCTACACTGTTGAGCCTTAAAAGGGCCCAAATGGGACTCCAGTGGGCTGATCCACCAGAGCGACAGGCTGCAGGGGTTCTGCCTAACGGCAGGTGAGGGCTGGAGGCCAAACCAAGGCAGACGCAGCCAGCCATGCCCTGGACCAGCGGTAGCCAAATGCTACTCCTCATTTTGTCCAATCCACAAAAATCTCAATTGTGCAGCCCCGGAGATTTGGTTTCCTTGTCTCAGGATCAAGAAGCAAACACACTTGCCCTGCCTGGTGCTCGTAGGGCACGCGGCCTTCTCCCCACCCCTGCCCCACACACAGCCTGGCAGGAGAGGGTGACACTTGGCAGGAGGGAGAAAAGGAAGGACAAAGAAGCAGCAGCCTGGGGTGGTGAATGTGGGAGCTCAGAAGACCCCACCCCTTGTCCTCGGCCCTCCCGCTGTGTGTGGAGGCCTGGCCGAGGTTGAGTTGCAGGTGGTGGCAAGAGATTGAAATTCCCAGGAAAGGAACAGTAACCATTCTTTCCTGTGGGGCCGATTGCCTGTGTTCTGCTTCAGGTCAAGCTGACCCTGGGCTCTTAATGCGAACAGAGAGCCCGAAAGCAGATACACTGTATCTGCATGGGTTGTCCAGCTGGCGAAGGTGTCTGCTAAGGATGCTACACTCGGCATCTTCATTAATGGAGCAGTGTGAAATCCCGGAGCAGGGCCGTTGTAGGAGCTCCGGCTAAAAGCCTGTGTCGAAGAGTAATTGCTCTGTGACAGCCACGTGTTAACAGTTCTGGGGTTGCCTAAAGCTCAGGTGGAAGCCTGGCAGCCGGAGCCACGGTGGGTCGCAGGGCAACGTCCAGCCAGAAGACCTAAATGGTTTTCAAAAAGAGGTTTTAGTATATGAAACATGCCCTTGGATGGAGCCAGCTCTGTAGACTGAGAAGCAAAAGCCACAGTTCCATTTGTTTTATGCCCATCTGAGAGTCACAAAATTTTGTTTATTTATTTATTTATTTCAGAGTGAGCAGGGGAGGGGCAGAGAGAAAGAGGGGGAGAGAGAGAATCCCGAGAAGGCTCCGTGTTCTCAGTGCAGAGCCTGGCACGGGGGCTTGTTCCCAGGAACCATGAGATCATGACCTGAGCGGAAATCATGAGGCAGACGCTTAACTGACAGAGCCACCCAGGCGCCCCTCACAAAATTTTTAAATCAAGGTCTAGACAAAGCAAAACGAAACGAAGAAGAAGGAAAAGCAGAAGAAAAGAGGAAGAACTACACGTATAATTATAGAGTTTGCACCACCAACTGCTCGGATCGAGCAAAACATTTAATCTCCCAGATGAAGGGGAAACACTGGTGAACAAGGAGCAACAGAGTGACAGTTTTAAACTGACAGAAAGGGGAAGAGCGGTCAGGGCCCAGCAGGGAGAAGAGACATCCCCATTCACAGCAAGTCTTCCCTGTCTGGCCCAACTTGGGCCCAGGGGAAGAGCCCAGATTTCAGATTCCCAGGAGATAAGGAACGGACACAGAGGTACTAGGAGTCTGATGCCCTAATTAGCTTCTTAGATGAGTGGCTTTTGGTCTTGGCTGACTATCAGAATTATCTGGGGATCATTTAAAATTCTTGACCCCAGACCAATCAAATGAAAGTTGCTGCAAACCAGGCATCAAACATTTTTATGAGCTCTTCAAGCTTTTCAGTGGGCCACCATGGCTGATAATCCCTGCTCTAAAATACTCTTGATGACTTTAAATTTCCTGGGTGATTGGCAGATTTTGATAACCTGTTTTATGCCCACTAGCCATGAAGTCGATTAAGATCTGGCTCCAAATCCTCCTCATTGCCTGTTTCTGTTATTCTGTATTTTTGTTTAATTGAACTGATTTCTCACAATGAACTTGAACTGGAGTCAAGTAAGTAATTTATACTTAAAAAATGAGTGAATACAATTGTGCAAGTATTTTCCAGTTCTCCCGGCATGTGATGTCTTCTAAGAATATGCTGACCTCGTATCTGACTTTTTTAACCACACATGCCTTTGCAAAATAAACTTCGACCCTAAAATACACCAGCAAGCCAAACGTTTCTTCTCCAATTTTTAGTCAGTTTCTTGATTTTTATCTGTAGCCTCCAAAAAGAAAGAAAAAGAAACCTTTTTGGAAGACCTGCCCCCTCTTCACATAACTTCTTTTTCTCCCTTTGGGTACATGTGATAATGTGGCAATTCTGATTTTTTTTTTTCTAAGAAAAAATTATACCAGACAGACAGGTCTTAGATAATTTTCCCCCCTTTACCACCAATCTCTTGTCCTATTTTTTTTTAAGTTCTTTTAGAAGTGCCTCTTCCAATCAAAGGAAGGCCATTTATTTCAAGATCTATAAATAGCTCTGGGTCTTTAAGATTCTTCTAGCACATTGTATTTTTCTCTCTGCAATCTTCATTTTCTTCCCAGTTTTCCCGTTCCTACACACCCTGAGAAATAATTCCCTGTGGGGAAAGCTATGACAAATGCACCAGAACAAAAGGGACCATGCCAAATGCCCAGAGGGGTCTTGATTACTTAGTGGCAAACAGCCAAGTGTCTTCCCAGCCCAGGTGTAGATTTCAGCACTGTAAGTTGCTATACGTTCCTAGGTAAGTATACATGTCACAGGTCTGGAGAAAACACTGCTGTTAGAAATGTTGCCAGTGGCCACGGCCATAAGCCAGTAGACAGACTATCCTATCTCTGCTTTCATCTCTGCCCTGAATTTCTAACGCATCTTAGGGATCTAAGATCTAACGCATCTTGTTTATTGCTAGTGGAGAGAATCAAATTAGGTTTTTAAAAATCTCAATGGATTTATCTTATTTCTGCATTAATATTTTTTTATCTTGATCTTATCTTGTAAACTATGTATATACTTCAGGGTGCCTGGGTGGCTCAGTAGGTGAAGCGTCTGACTCTTGGTTTCGGCTCAGGTCATGATCTCAGGCTCTTGGGATCGAGCCCCGAGTCAGACTCCGTGATGGGCGTGGAGCCTGCCTAAGAGTCTCTGTCTCTCTCTCTCTCTCTCCCTCTCCCTCTGCTGCTCACTTACACTCTCAAAAATAAATAAATAAATAAAAATACATTTTTAAAAAACCATGCATACTTGACTACGCCTTAGCCATGCTTTCAAACTTTCAACCACCTAATCTTTCCAAAACTTAAGATGGTTTTATTATATTTTTAGTGTTTTTATTTATTGTTTTGGTTTGAATTCAAGTTAGTTAATATACTGTGTGGTCTTGGCTTCAGGAGTAGAACCCAGTGATTCATCTCTTACATGTGACACCCAGTGCTCATCCCAACAAGTGCCCTCATCAATGCCCATCACCCATTTAACGCAGCCCCCTCCCCACCTCCCCTCCCGCAGCCCCCTTTGTTCTCTGTATTTAAGAATCTCTTATTGTTTGCCTCCCTCTGTTTTTATCTCATTTTTCCTTCCCTTCCCTTATGTTCATCTGGAGTGCTCAAACTCCACATAGGAGTGAAATCATATTACATGTACCTTTCTCTGGCTGACTTCTTTAACTTAGCATAATACCCTCTAGTTCCATCCATGTTGTTGGCAAATGACAAGATTTCATTCTTTTTGATTGCTGAGTGGTATTCCATTGTATACACATATATCCCACATCTTCTTTATCCATTCATCAGTTGATGGACATTTGGTCTCTTTCCATACTTTGGCTGTTGCTGATAGTGCTGCTATAAACATGGGGGTGCATGTGCCCCTTCAAGTCAGCATTTTTGTATCCTTTGAGTAAATCCTAGTAGTGCAGTTGCTGGGTCCTAGGGTAGTTCTATTTTTAATTTTTTGAGGAACTCCGTACAATTTTCCACAGTGGCTGCACAAGTTAGCGTTCCCACCAACTATGCAAAAGGATTCCCCTTTCTCGACATCCTTGATAACCACCTGATCTTTAGGAGTAGCTATTGACTGAGCAAAATATTTTGTTTCAGGGTTGAAATCAATGAATAATCTGGTAATATGTCTAGGAGAAAATTAGCCTACAGGAATCATGTTCATATCTCTATCTGACCCATCTTCTCTCCTTCCCAAGTCCAGGGTTCAATGGTCCCATGGGAAAAGCGCTAGATTTGGGGGAATATTTGTGTTTTGGTCTGTTCCATGCTCTTTCTAAAGGTGTATTGCTTTTTCAAAGAGGATTAAGAGTTCATTGTTGGGAAATTTTGTTCTGATTGTGTATAATAGGGTAGGGTTGTTTATTTACCTCACTGTCTTCATTGTTGACCTGCCTCATGATGACTAACCAAGTCTGAAGGATGGAGAGAACACAGATATAAACAGGCTTGAGATTTATCAGCCGTCTCTCAGCCAGAGTGTTGAACATGTCAGTCCACCTCAAGCCCCTTGCTTTCATTCTAGAATTTTGTAACAGTATTTCTCAGGGAATTTGCAGTCTTCTGAATCCCCAGTTCTGAGAAAAATTGACCAAGAAGTCAGGAAAATGGGAAATAAGTATTACAAATCTCCTTTGAGATGTAAGCTTATCAAGTAACAGAAATGGTACTGGTTGGAAAGAAGCCAGTGACTTCAAGCTTCAAGCAAGAGCAGAAGCTGACAAGGAGAAAGGTTAAGGAGGACATTTCTGGGAACCCAGATGATCACAATCTAATCTGTTTCTCTTGTAGCTGTTGCCGTGTTTATAAGTGGTGTCCCTGGCTCTGTCTGCTGCTAATGGTGAGTCATCCCTACGAATGAAATGAGCATGAATACGCTTAGGCACATAGTATGCTTTATACAAATCCGATGATGTTCCAAGAAATAATGAGTTTTACAAACAAATTAAGTTCTTAAATTGGCAATTTTGACATGTGATTCTGTGTAGCATCATTAATCTTGGTAGGAGATCTGAATGCTACATTATTGGAATACTATCTTATAACATTTGCTGGCATTTTTCCAGTGTTTGAATATTGCTACAAGCTACCGTTCTCTGTAAAGCCATGAAATTTAAAATTTCCTATTCTTCTTATTTATTCTTAAGTACCCAACAGATTTTTTTCAGATAACCATAAGAGTGATGAAGGAGTATAAAGAATGTTGGAAGTATTTTAAGAAAAACCTGTGATTTCAGACATTCCAAGATTTCCAATTTCCAATTCCAGAAATTCTAATTTCTTCTTTTCAAGTCCTGCAGATGTTGAGGAATTTGAAGACCCTGCTCTCAATTTTATCTCCTAAATTCCTTGTAGAGTCTGGTGCCTTATCTCTGCCCCTGACCCGAGCTGCCTTCCTGTTAGGGTTGGGCTGCTGGACCAGCGTTCTGGCAGATTCCCTTCAGTCCATTCTCTATACTGGAGCCAGAGAGACCTTAACAGTAATATAGACCTGTTCCTTTCATCCCTTCACACAAGGCATTTTAGTGGATGCCCACATGAAAAGGTACTTGATTAGTAATTGGGGGAATCAAAGTTAAAACCCCAATTAGAGATGAGTACACACTTAACAGATAGGCAGGAAGGATAAAGTCCCAGGTCAGTGAGGCAGGGACAGCATCTGGTTTTGACCCGCCATTTTCTTTATAAGCTTAACATAATGCCAGACAGTTAGTAGGTGCTCCATGCCCATTTGCGGATGGGTAACTGAATGAATAAATGAATGAGAATGACACATGCAGGAGGCTTCATGCCTGTACTACACCCATGGCCCCCACACCTGACAAAAGAGAGGATCCTGTGGGCGATGTCCAAAGTGGTGTTTCTTCTGCAAGGCGGACAGTCAAGATCCCTCTCTTTTTCACCAATGCCTTGGCTCCTGTTATAGCAGTGAGATTGACCCTCATGAGGCCAAATTTTCCCTTGTGGAACATGGAGAGACTGCACAACAGACCTGGCGCTTCTTCCTTCCTTCCTTCTGAAAAATTATTCAACTCTATCAAATTACATAACAATCTATTCAAACATCACCTAACAGTAGCAATATCATTTCCTCCTGTTTTGCAGAATTGCAGTGGGACACAAGTGAGATAATGCACATAAAAGTGCTTCATAAAGCACAAAGTGTCATGCAACATTAATGTCTGACATTATTAAATTGGCCGCCTCTACTTTAAAAGCACATCCCTGTCCTCCTAACTTTGTGTCATAGGCCCTGGGCTCAGCCTTCAGCCAACTTGAAGAGATCCTCTTTCTATCTGGGAACCCCTTCGTTCCTGGTTCTCTCTGCCATGGTTTGGGTGCCCTATATTCTGGTACCTCAGTTACTTAATCAGGGCTCTCCTTATATCTGAGGGAAAATGTATTTTAGAATGAGACCCACCATGTTTTGAATTTTGACTTTGCAGCTTAGAATTTCCTTGACCCTTGACCAATTTCCTAACATTTCTGAACCTCGGTTTCTGCGTCTGTAAAATGGGAATGAAAATCTCTTCCTAACAAGGTTGTTGTGAGAATTGAATATAGCCCTATGCTCAAAGTAGCATTCTGACTATCTGGTTCATCATGAGTATAAGGTATACATGAGTTCCGTTCCATTTCCCTCTGAGTGATCTCACCTAATTGACAAGCTCATCTTCACTAATAAAAGAGAGCAAAAATCAGATTCTCTTGGGTTAGATGAAAGGTAGGAATATCAGGTTGGATAAAATAGTTATTAGTCCTTTAATAAAGCAGAGAGTTAGATATGTGGTCACATAAGCCCATCAGCCTCTCCCGATGACCGCTGAACCTTTTGGGCAATGGAAGGATTGGAATACCCAAGACAAGGAACTGACCAACTGAGCAGAGACTCTTGTCTGAAAGTATTTTCTGGGAACATGATGGTTTTCCAAGTCTCACAATCATGGCCAGCTAGAACTGGCTAATCCTAGCTTTGAGTGGACCACTTCAACACACTGTGGGAACCATGCCAACGATAATTGGATACCAGTTGGTCAAACCCGAATCACCTATTCCCTAAGCCTGGACTTTCAGTCTAAGGAATCAACATCTTGAACCAAGACTTGCAATAGGAGTGACCTTGTCGGAGGCTCACTGTGAGAGTTTGTGTAAGACCACCTCTCACTGGGTCCCAGTCTACTTACCTATACACTGAACAGTTGGGGCATGTGCAGTCACAGGGCCCTCCCTAGTCTTGTGTCCTGTTGATCGATAGCGTAAGGCTCTGCCCATGGTAACTTATACCTCAGAATCAGAGAATATTTCCCTTGGTTTGAAATAAAAATCCTTCCTGCTTTCTTTGAAGTCTGTCCCTGTATTTCCCGTTCTTTGAATTGACAAGGAACGGTTTTTCACTGTTACCACTTTCCAGAACCATCCTGCTTCTGTTTTCTGATTTCTTTCTGCACACTCACATGGAAGTTTCCAGCCTCGGCTCTGTGATCACCGGGGTGCCTGCTGCCAGCACAGCAGATGTGAGGTCATCCCCAAAATGCTTTTATCCTGTGCCCCGTGTCCATCGCTTTCACACGAACAAGTATTAGGTACACAATATGCAAGTTTGCTTTTCTCTGCTCTGACTCAATAGACGAGTGAACTTCTGTGAACCAGAAGGTTCATAGTGAAGGTGGACTCTTCTGCCATGTAGTGCTAATCTTAGAGACTCAAGAGGCTTTGGCTATAACATCCTCGCATCGGAAATTTTCCAGGATACTCCCAATTTCAAAAATTACATCTTATTTCTAGTCAAGAGTTGTGAATTTCCATCCTGAAAATAGTCTTTGTAGAGAGGATTGAGAGCCGGAAAACAGTGATGCAATTGACCTATGTCAGAGATATAAGTGCTGAGGAAGATCCATGCCGGCTGGTCAGGGCAGGATCCTCCTAGGCAGGAAGAAAGTATGCAGGCTAGCAAGAGCCTTTTCTCACCATGCTGTCATCCAACAAGGGGATGTGTGTGTGTTTTTTTGTTTTTTTGTTTTTTTTGGGTTTTTTTTGGTGTGGTTTTCCTGCCCTCTAGTGTCTCAGGGCGTTAAGAACTTGTTGAACCTAAAAATGCGTTCTCACTCACCACCATCCATAGATTTTATAGGGTCATAGAACACAAACTATGAGAACTCAATGAAAAAAACATTAGAGATAATCTAGCACAGGGAGGATGAATCATTCATTCAGTCAGTGATAGCATAAGTTCATCTTCTTGTAGAATAATACTATAGTATTGTATAACGTTAATTACATTCTTTGTTACTGAAATTACATTAATTTCTCTCTTGTCCCTGAGGACATAAAATTACATCTTTTTTGACTGCAGAACCAGAATTTGTTATTTTTTTGTTTGCTTATTTTTTTTTTTTAATTAGAGAGAGTGTGCGCAAGCAGGGAAAGGAGGGAGAGGGAGAGGGACCATCTTAAGCAGACTCCGCGTTCAGTGTGGAGCCGGATGCGGGGCTCAATCCCATGACCATGAGATGATGTTCTGAGCCAAAATCAAGAGTCAGACCCTCAACTGACTGACCAACCCAGGCGCCCCTCCAGAGCCATAGTTCTTAATTCAAACTGTGTAGGAAAGACTACCAGCTCCTCGTCATGTACGACTCCACTCTGAGTACTTTGCAGAGTTTGGCACGTGTTAGGTGTCCAGTCAGTATTTGTTGAATTAACAAATGCATCAGTGGCAGAATATTTTGTCAAAATATTAATTGTGGTGTCTTTGTGATTCTCATTGTTGTACTCATTGTAAGCATTTTATTGAATGAGCATAATTTAGCAGGGTATGATCATGAAACAACTCCCAGCTGCTGCCTGTTCAAACCTGCTTAGTGGGTAGTCGTTTTCCCCCCTACGCATTGGTTAAATCAAGGGTAGGTCTCAACACTGTTGCGGTACTTTCCGATATAAAAACGACCTCTGGTCACTTTTAAACACAGTGATTTAATTTTCCAATCACTTGAAGGTGGATTCCTCCAGTGTTGCGGTGCTAATCTCAGATAGGGGGATAGGATAATAATGAGGTACCAATTAATCTGTCAATTTGGCAAAGATAAAAGCATATAGTAGTGAATTTCTGCCTCTGGAAATATCAAAGTAGGGTATTTCAGATTGATCCTTTTCCCACCCTTAGAAAGGCTGAAAAAAAAATACTGGAAGAATAATGTGTCTGAAAGTGTTAGAGAAACAATTAAAACTAGCAGATTCAAGATTTCTAAGAGATAGGAAGCCAGAGAGGGGTGCCCAGCATTTGCAAAGCTCACTGCCCTCCCCCCACCAAAAAAATTTGGAGATTGGAAATTTGTGACAAAGACTGAAAGATGAGCAGATAACAGCAGAAGAGAGGGTAAGAGCCTGAGCAGGGATTTTATCAGTCTCCTGCAATTGAGGGAAAATTGGAGTTCAGAGCTTGCTGAGGGGTGGGGAGCTGGCTGGTAAATATCCCAGAGTTTCCATTTTGACCCCCTCCCCCAAAGATTTCATGCTGGATTAGGCCTCCCTTCACAAAGGATGAAGTTCAATCCATAACTGCATTAAAGTGACCTGCCCCAGCTCGCTGCCTGCCAGAAATAATAAGGAATCCTCTCTGGAGGAGCATACATCCTCCAGAGCCTCAAATGATACCTACGCTCTCCAAATACAAGCCTCATGGTCAAAATTAATCAGACCTAAAAGAATATAAAATAGGACCAAAAAAGAAAAAAGTCAACCAGACAATAGAAACAGACCGATGGGAGATCCAGATAGGGGAGTTATCAGAGGGGGATTTTAGCAGGGCCATGATTCAGAGATAAAAAAAAACAAATGGAGATTTAGAGTAAATAACTATAAAACATAAAAAGAATATAATAGAAATTCTAGAACTGAAAATAAAATAACTGAAATAAGGATTTGATAAAGTTAAACAGAGAGTTAATAAAGCAGAATAAAGATCAGAAGAAGATACCAAGACTGAAGCAGAGAAAGACAATAATAGTGCTAGACAGAGGGAAGAGCACAGGAAACCTATCATTTGAGTCCCAGAAACTGAGATGGGAAAGAATGGATCAGAGGCAGTATTTGAAACATCAGTCGCTGAGAATTTTCCAAAACTGATGGAAGAAACCAAACCACATATCCCACTCAGAAGCTCTCCACACCCAAAGTAAGGTAAATACAAAGAAAATCACTACCTAAGTACATCATAATAAAACTCATTTTAAAAATCAAAGGAGGGGCGCCTGGGTGGCGCAGTGGGTTAAGCGTCCGACTTCAGCCAGGTCACGATCTCGCGGTCTGTGAGTTCGAGCCCCGCGTCAGGCTCTGGGCTGATGGCTCGGAGGCTGGAGCCTGTTTCCGATTCTGTGTCTCCCTCTCTCTCTGCCCCTCCCCCGTTCATGCTCTGTCTCTCTCTGTCCCAAAAATAAATAAACGTTAAAAAAAATAAATAAAAAATAAAAATCAAAGGAAAAGGGTCTGGACAAGTGTCCAGAAAAAAAAAAAAAAAAAGGCAGGACAAAGGAATTGCGATATATTCACACTATGGAATGTTATACAGCATAGGGATAAGCAGTTTAAAATTAGTTGCAAGAGCATTAAAAAAATCTCTATGAAAAATATTGAGTAAAAGAAGCCAGGCCTAAAAAAGCATATGTATTAAGTCCATAAAAATCATGAAGTTAAAAAAAAGAAACAAAATAAGCATGGATTTACAGTGAATGAAATCAGCAATGGTTAACTCTAGGAGAGATAATAGTGACTGGAAGGTGAGAGGTAAAATGTGGTTAAATCTAAAAATGGTTGCATTAATCAATAATAAGAATATGGTTTTATGAGATTTAAATATGTTTGAGTATGCACACACACACATCCACATATATGTGTTAAGATAAAGTATTTTATTTTTATAGGTATTACAGAGAAATATTCTAAAACTATATTAAAATAACAACAATATCCAATAGGCAGGACAGTTAAAATGGAGTTAAAATTCTCTAATTACTTTGCATTATCCAGGAAGTATAAAAAATGCCACTTTAGGGGCACCTGGGTGGCTCACTCAGTTGAGCATCTGACCCTTAACTTAGGCTCAGGTTATGATCTTGCAGTTCGTGGAATAGAGGTCATGTTGGGCTCTGTGCTGGCAGCGTGGGGCCTGCTTGGGAGTCTCTCTCTCCCTCTCTCTTTCTGCCCCTCCCCTGCTCATGCTCTCTTTCTCTCTCAAATAAATAAACATTAAAAAAATACCACTTTATAAGGAAATATTATGCTATATTTTAATATTTAGGACGATAAGTAGAAGGATAGCAAAAGCATATATAACTAACAAGCAAATACAGGAGAAAAAATAAGATAAAAAATAGGTATCTCCAAAAGAAATGAGGATTAGAAAACAAGAGTATAGAATAGATGGGATAAATACAAACTCAAAGAAAGATAGTAGATTTAAGCCCAAACGTGTCAGCAATCACATGACGTGTAAACTCAACATCCCAATTAAATGACGAAGATTGTCAGGTGAGAAATTTTTCAAAAGCTGTTTGCTGCTCACAAAAGACACACTTTAATATTCAAGGAAAAAGAAAGATTAAAGTAAAATGATGAAAACAGACAGGCCACGTAAACATTATTGCTATGGTCTGAATATTTGTGTCCTGCTGAAATTGATATGTTGAAACCGTAACACCCAAGGATCATGGTGTCAGGAGGTGGGGCCTCTGGGAGGTGATAGGTGTAAGGGTGGAGCCCTCATGAATGAGATTAGTGCCCTTGTAAATAAGGCTCCAGAGAACTCCCACCACATAAGGACATAGCAAGATGTCTGTCACCTGGAGGAGGGCCCTCGCTCATGCCCTCAGGAGCTCTGATCTCAGACTTTCGGCCTCCAGCACTGTGAGCACAAAAATTCTGCCGTTGATAAGCTGCGCAGTCTACAGAAACACTACAGATGGTTACCTGACTTGCTCAAAGGCACACATCTAATGATCAGGGTCGCATCAGAATGTGCATCTTTTCTGACACCAAACTGGTTTTCTCTTTCCATTGGCTCATCTCCTTTCAGTGGTCCTACTGCCTACTCCATGTCAGGAAAGGGAGGTTTTGTAGGTGGAAAGGCTGGACCTGATGTGCCTGGTCTGAGCATCCCGTGACACTCCCGTGCAGTCAAGTGGGAGGGCACCTGCATCCTGCAGCGGGCCGCCCTGTCCGGCCTGAGTCCCCTGCTCTTGTCTCAAAGCTCTCTCTGCAAAGTGCACATCTGATGCTCTCAGGGCACTATCGCTCTCTAAGTGGCAGATCTTAATGCTCCTAATTGTCATCCATTATATCATCATGACTTTTTTTGTGGAATTAAAATCCTTTTCGTGAAAGGGCAAAGAAAGTTCAGCTGCTTGACAGCATATCCCAAACTTCTTTACTGGGTTAGTTGGTTCTTTAAAATTTGCAGCCGTGACTCCAGAGTGACATTCATTATCTTTCCCGGAGGCAGTTTGTGGGGAGGATGTGGGAGTCACGCAGTCACCTCTGCTGTTAGCGTTTTCATTTCATTTTTAAAATTTTATTTATTTTGTTACTGTATTTTTTTCATTTGAAAATGAAAACTCCTGAATGGGGCGTCTGGGTGTCTCCGTCAGTTAAGCGTCCGACTTCAGCTCAGGCCGTGAACTCATGGTTCATGGGTTTGATCCCCGTGTCGGGTTCTGTGCTGACAGCTTGGAGCCTGGAGCTTGCTTCGGATTCTGTTTCTCTCTCTCTCTCTCAAAAATAAATAAACATTAAATACAATGAAATGAAAACTGCTGAGCAGTGTGTCCTTAAGGGCAGGGGCGATAACTTATTAGCCTCCGTGGGGCTGGCACAGTGCCGGATACACTCCAGGCAATCGTTAAATACTTCTCAGATAAAATTCTGGTGTCTTCACCATTCCATTTGTCAACCACTTTTGAATCTTCTGCCTTCAAATCTAGGAGGTAGCCCTCAGGCTTGATGGAATTGGAGTAAAACATATGTAGAATGGCAGAAAGAGAAATGTTACGGGGCGCCTGCGTGGCTCAGTCGGTTTAAGCGGCTGACTTCAGCTCAGGTCATGATCTCGTGGTCCGTGAGTTCGGGCCCTGCGTCGGGCTCTGTACTGACAGCTCAGAGCCCGGAGCCTGTTTCGGATTCTGTGTCTCCCTCTCTCTCTGACCCTCCCCCGTTCGTGCCCCGTCTCAAAAATAAATAAAGGTTAAAAAAAAAAATTAAAAAAAAAAAAGAAATGTTATGTCCCTTCTTACAGGTGAGGAAACTGAGACACTGAAATGCGGGACCCAAGAGCTATGCAGCAGAACCACAGCTGAGGCAGAGCTGGTGAGTGATGATCAGCTACCTTCCCTCTGCGCCTTCCTACCTGGACCCCTTCCTGGACCTCCTGGGTTGGTTCACACTTCTCCTCCTTCTGATCTTACCATGGCAGAAGTTACTCCTCTCTTAAGGCAGAGCTTGAGTTACGTGCAGCACTGAGGTGAAAGCCCTTCGTTCATCAATATCAAAGCAGGGAGCAAAGTCAAGTGCCGTGAATTCTTTCTCATCTAAGTTCTGAGGCAGCATCTTTTTTGCCTGTGTCAAAAGAAGTGACTAGCATCACATTCCATGGCCGTTGTTTGTTGACCTGTTGATCTCCCCCCTCCCCATCCCATCCCTGCCGTGGGGTGGCTGGAGGTTCCTGGAGAAACAGTGAGCGGTCATGGAGCGAGTTCAGACTCCAAAGTCACAGCCCAGCTCTGGAGCCTTGGCTGTGCTCTCTCCTTCAGTAAACAATGACTGCCAGGTGCCTTGCCGTGTTTGGGCGTGCAGGTGTCATGACAATAAGACAAGCATGGTTGCTGTCCTTATGGAGCCTGCGAAGTTACATCTGGAAAATGGGCATTGGATGAATGAATAAAAGCACAGCTAATATTGATGAGTGCTTACCATATTCTAGACACTGTGCCAAATACTTTTCGTGTGTGTATTTGAAGATGGGCCAGCAGGTGGCAGAGCTAGAGATTCAAACCATATTCACATCTGTCTGACTCTAAAGCCCAAAGCGATGAATGAGGAGTAGATAGAAAATACCACCAAGGTCTGGCACTTAGTAGGCAGCGTGGCTGAGTGTGGTGAATCTAGATTGTAATCAGAATAGGGCTTGTGGCCTGCCTCCGCCCCCTCTATGATGATGAACCATAGGGGTGAGGCCACATTAAGCTCCGGCGGGGTGGGAGGCAGGGCCAGGGTCAAGTCAGGCAGCTTCACTGCTTTATCTTTAGCTTCTGGCACAAAAAAGGTCGTAGAATCCACTTACGCTGACCTGACTTATAACATCCTGGGACGCTCCCACATGGATCGTGAACCTTGAAAACCCAGTGCTCAGTGAAATAAGCCAGACACAACAGGACAAATATTATGTGATACCACTCATATGAGGTACCTAGAATAGTCAAAGAGAAAGGAAGTAGAATAGAGATTACTGGGGACTGGGGGGAGGGGAAAAGGAGGACCTAATCTTTCACGGGTACAGAGTTTCTGTCTAGGATGATGAACACATTCTGGAAGTCGACTGTGGCAATGGTTGCCTGGCGCTGTGAATGGACTTCTGCCACTGAGTCCTTCCCTTTAAAAATGGCCCAAAGTGGTAAATTTTATGTTCTGTGTATTTACCATAAAATATAAATAACTTTTTTAATTAAAAAAATAAACATCCTCGGAAACCACGCTCTGTTGCAGAAGCTTAGAAAATAGTCTGAGGGGGCAGAACTGCGAGATACAAATGAGGAAATCATTTCACGAGACATGCTGTGGCTGATTAATTATTGATACCCCTCTCACCACTAATAATGACATCTTCTCGTGTATATTGAGGCTTTGCTTTGTGTACTCGGCTACCACCAGGAGGGAGGCTGTTATGTCCGTTGGACACAAAAGACAGCTTCACTGCTTTCCTATGGCTCCACAGCCAGTGGGCGGGAGGGTCTGGATTTGAGCTCAGGTCCCAGATGTAACCGTCCCAGCAGGCAGTGCTTCCTGAGGCTCCTCCTTGGGAAAAGTGCCCTCAATCCAAGCAGATCCTGACTTGCTTAGTTGAGATTTGCGCAGTTAAGATAACAGGAAGGTTCTAATCAAATCCATATGCTTTGGGGGCCAATCAGATCTTCCGCTAACCAGAACTCTCCACAAATAATGGTGCACCTGAAATGGGCTTCCTTAGGTGGAAGGGGAAGCCTACTTTTTATCAAATGATCTCACCTGAAGCAGTCCCTGTCCCCTTCCCAGAGGACAAGCAAGTGCATGAGGCCAGGCTCTGTGTCTTAGGCAGCTGACATTCCTTCTAAGGCCCCCTACTGCTCCAAGGAGACCAAACAGCAATGTCTGTCCTTTGTCCTAACACAGGGCTTCTCCAGACATTACCATTTGCTCCCTGAGGGGGCACACAAATGCTCACATTGCCCCTGGCCCAGGGAAGACCTCCCTGGGGAGAGGTCAGTTAAGTCAAGTACTTAGCTCCCCTTGGTTGTTCATCTTTCTCCTCCTCTGCTACCCTGCTATACTGCCGATATTGTGATTCAAGAATGACCCACACTGGATTAAAGAGGGGAGCGATTCCTCTCCAAGACCCGCCTCATTTCTCTGTCTTACTGCACATGGAAGGGTACGGGGCCCCAGGAGACATTTGAATGAATGAAAAAAAAAATGAAGTGTTAGCAGTGGGCGGTGAGTGCCCTGGCCCCCGATAGGTGGGGGGAGGGGATTCTTACGATGGTGGCCCTTGGAAGATCTCCCCGTGGTGTCCCAAGGAATGTCTCAGTGCGGGACTTAGCAGGCGTGTCTCAGAGCAGTGTGCCACGCTCGGAATGCCTTGGCCATGGGAATGGACTCAGAACTCCCACACGGTGATGCTCCAGTCTGCCTTTGTGGGGCCGCGTGTAATGGGAGTCAGCTCGGGAGCCAGAAAGCGGCCCTGCCTCCGCGCGAGAGAAAACAGTGGCGCTGTTAGCCGTGGGTCACAGGAAGGTCACATGCAGCAGGGAACAAGACCGTGCTTAGCCTGTCATGAGCATTTCAGTAAATGCTAGTCGTGATTTTTCTCCTGGATATTATGAAGGAGTCAGGGTGTTCGATGCCAGATAAGAAAGGACCTACTCCCTGTTAGCCCCAGTTCTAGAAACAAAGGTCAGCAAGTTCTGAATAAATTCAGTTTTAGAGTAACCTTTTTTTTTTGTTTACTGGTGTTGTCCATTTTGTACTTTTACTTGGAAAGTGAATTACGAAGGCAACGTTTGTTACAGAGACAGTAACTACAGCGAAGTGCGGCAGCACAGAAAGTAGCTCGCGAACAATCCTATCCCCAAAACAAATTCAACATTGTTGTCCTAATTCCGTCCAGGTTCTGTTTTCTTCTGTGATTTGTATTTATTTCTGATTTTTTAAGTAACACATTGTATTCCAAACCCAGCAAAAAGACAAAAGAAGGACAAAAGCAGAGGACACATTTAAATTGTGTCAGCTGAAGAGAACTTAGCAAAGTTACTGTTGGTGAGGGCATGGGCAGGATGTGAGGGTGCTGGGGACCCCAGGGGTCCGGTAACCTGGGCTGCCATTGCCACTGCCATTCACAGCCTAAGGGTGGGGCGAGGGAGAAACAGTGTTCAGACCCAAGACAGCCAGCTAGCGAGCTGCATGGGGAGGGCCCCTCGTCAGGAAGAGTGTGTGATGGGACAGCATGGGATGGGTGTGTATGCTTGTCCTTGATCTTTACTCTCCCTGCTGGAGGCCCCTGGAGACCAGGGAGAGTGGTTACCCCTCAGGGCGGTCGGCCTCCCCAAGCACAGGACGGACAGGTGGACAAGGGTAGAGGGACAATCTGGAGGGGCAAACAGAAGACCTCCAACCCACAGAGGAGCACGTTCCTGAGGTCTAAATATTCAAACATTACAGGCAACGCTACCCTTCCCCCTGAAGAGGTGACCGTTGGTTTAAGTTTGGTATGGATCCTTCCAGACGTTTTTCTATGCGTAGTTACCTGAATGATATATGCCCAAAGTATGCAGTTTTGTTCTGCCCATGTGGGTGTGTGTATTTTATAAACGGTATGATAGAGTGTGCATGGTTAAACAACTTGCTTTTGTTCTCAGCAGTATTTTTTGGACTCTGTATGTCAGCTCATGTACCCTAGTATTTTAACCCCTGCAAAGTGTTTCGCAGCATGGTCCGTGGAGGGCCGTTTCCCAATATCTTAGTTTTCGCTCTTTTCTGGGGACCTGACAGCATTGTAGTTCCCCACTCGATTTAACTCAGGTGTGCCAGCATAATTTCCTTTGAGCAAGGGCATTTAAACCAAATTCCCACGTGTCACTTCCACGCAAAAGCTTTTTAAGAGCCAAGGAGAGCCTCACCATCTCTCTTCCTTTGCCTTGGGAACTAGGGATGTTTTAAACCAGCTCTGTCCAATAAAAATATAGTAAAAGCTGGTCAATAATTTTAAATGTTCTAGAAGCCACATTTTTTTTAAATTTAAAAATCAAGTAAAATTAACTTGATAATAAATTTTTTTTACCCAGTATATGTAAACGTTCTCATTTCAACATGCAATCAAGATTGAAATTAATTGAGATATTTGACATTTTTAATCCTCAGCCTTTGAAATACAGTGTGTAATTTACACTTACAGTGTATATCTGTTCCAACCAGCCACGTCCCCAGCGCTTAGTGGCCACATGTGGCTAGCAGCTACCACATGGTTCTACCTGGATCTCAGGGTGCCACAGAGCTGAATCCGCAGCGAAAGTGTGTCAGGCATACAGTGTCAGTGAGAGAGAAGCCTTTTCTCTTTCCTTAAGGCATCAGGATTGCACTGTTGTCTCCCCCCACCTGGTCTATCCAGACACACCTGTTGTAACTCATTTGATCATTTCCCCGTGGGTGGATGTCCAAGTTTTTTCCAGTTTTTCGCTCTTATAAAAAATGTGTTGATAAATATCCTTATGTGCATTTGTTGTGTTCACATGCAAGTTTTTTTTTCCCCTGGGGTAATCACTCAAGAATGAAATCATGTATACTTTCTGTCTAACAAATCTATCTAAAAGGCTGTCCGGGTTGACTTTACAAATTTTCACTTGTATCTGCAGTGTATGAAAGTACCCTTTTACCTCCTCACTAACACTTGATGTCATCATTTTTTCATTTCAAAGTTTTTTTTTATTTTTTGTATTTACGTCCCTGATATTATATATTTTTTTAAATTTTTTTTTAACGTTTGTTTATTTTTGAGACAGAGAGAGACAGAGCATGAACGGGGGAGGGGCAGAGAGAGAGGGAGACACAGAATCTGAAACAGGCTCCAGGATCTGAGCCATCAGCACAGAGCCTGACGCGGGGCTCGAACTCATGAACCGCGAGATCATGACCTGGGCCGAAGTCGGACGCTTAACTGACTGAGCCACCCAGGTGCCCCCTTGATACTATATTTAACACGATATACAGCCTGTTCTTGTTAACGTCATAAATACCTTAATCTAATAAACATTTTTATAAACCTTGATTTTCAGAGGTAAGTGTAAACACATGGCATGGATATACTGAGTTTATCAAACCATTTCCTTAGTTTTCTGGACATTTGGATTTCTCACCTGAATTATACTTAACACCATAGTGAACATCTTTGTACATTGAACTTTTCCACACTTCACTTATTTGTCTTTGGGATAAATTCTAAAAGTGTAATTGTTGGGTCAAAGGATTAGCCTATTTTGGTTAAGGTCCTTGATATTTGCAAGCAGATCCCCCCCCCCCCCCCGTTTATATCAATTACACTCCTTTAGGGAAGTTTCAAATTTGTATATGACATATCCCTGACACAGTTCCCATGTGCAGAGGCTTTTAGATCCATTCTTGCATCTAGTGCTCATAAGGGTCTTGTGAGATTAACAAAAAGAAAACTACCTGTCCAGAGTCACATGGCAGTTAGGAGACAATGCAGGCACCTGAACTCAGCTTTGGACCACAAATGTAGGCTTTTTGGTTTTTTTTGATTTGTTTGATATATCTCCTGTCTCTTTCACACTGCCCATGGAAAAACAGCCTTCTCTTTGATCCCTACTTGAGCCACAACTCTTGGCCCTAAATAACTTATTAATTTAGGTCTCTGAGTAGAGAGAATTAATCTTAGCAATGGCTTCTTTCTATACGAAGACCTCCTCGGTGCCTAAAAAAGGGAGTGTCAAGCTGTACCTCCAAGGTGCCAGGAGAGGGCACTGCTGGCCCACAGTCTGCTTCAGAAACCAAGAGAAAGCTCTCGGGGAGGAGGCTGACAGTTTTTGAAATGGTTTCCCTAGGAGAGTGAGAGACCTTTTACTGAAGGAATATTAAGCTGCTGTTGGGCGTACAGAGCTGTTTGCCAATGAGACTCGCTGGGGCTCTCTATTCAGGTGATTTATGCACACAAACGAATCACCTTGTTTCAAAATGAAAGTGGATCCATCATAAAATGTTGAACTGTTGCAAGTGGAAACCATGGCGTGGATTTCTTAGTGTACTTCTTAGAATTGCAGACAACAGTGATCTGCAAACGGGGAAATAAGGCCAAACGCAAAATTTGCTCTTAGTGTTTCATGGGGTTCAGTGTGTCAGAAAAGATCAGACACTGTCTCTTGACATTTTCACGTGTTGTTCCTTGGACACTATTGAAGTGCTCTAAGTGTTAGCTGAAAGGTTGCTTTGTGCCCTCCGAGGAGGCACAGACATCCCTCCCCTGCTGGGGTCTGAGTTCCTTTCTTGCCTGGACCTTGACCATAGTATCCTGATTGGTTTTTCTTCCCCCGCTGCCACATCTCCAGGCCCCTGTGCCCACCCTAACTTCCTCGCCCCTACTCCTCAGCCTGAATGAACTTTCCATAAAAGGATTTGGTCTCACCACTCGCCTCCTGAAAACCCCTAGCAGTTTCCCACTAGGTGTAAGATAAAAGCCTTCCCATGTCATATGGGACCTTCATACCCAGGCCTCCCCCTGCTCTCCCCACCTCGTTTTATGCCGCTCTTCCTGTGCCCTCTCCCCCTACCGTGCTCTGCTCACGCTGAACTTGTGTCCTCCAAGGATGCTTTAGCTCCTTAACATTTCCACAGCTGTGTTTCTGCTCCTCCCTCTGCCTGGCAAGTTCTTCCCCATTGTGTTCAACCCACCCTCCACATTACTGCTCCTTCTTCCAAATGTAGGCAACAAGTCACCTCTTCCTGCCCTCTTTTCTCAGTATTCAGATAGTCCCTCCTCTGTTGGTTCTGCCACGGGTGACTGTAGGTCCCTGTCATCTTGTCATTTCTCATTTTGTTTGTCCATCAGTTCCTCTGTACAGAGAGCTTCTACAGGAAAGAGACCATATCTCATTCTTCATTTTATTTCCAAATCCAAGCTTATGCCTGGTATGTAATAGACTCTCAATAAGCCATTATTATCACTAATTACATTTGTATTTGGATAGAGAGGCCTTGCATGAACTTCAGTCATCTGGCAACATGCCGTGTCTACCGTTCTAAAAATGTTTGATGTTCCGAGTGGTCGTGATTTATAATTTTATAATTCACACTGAAGATGATGCTTGTTTATGCTTACTTTCATTTCTTTCTTCTTCCGGATGATTTTATTTGGAAAGAGGGTACCAGATGCTAGAATTTGGGTCAAGGCCAGCATAGGTTTCTTAAAAGCAATGGAATTTCAATGAAAGGAGAGATTTTCTAATGGGTAAGAGGGAAAAGAGGCTCTGAGGATTTGGCAGAGGAAGGCAGCAAGACCAAGTGGAGATGGAAGCAAGGATCCTTGAGCGCAGGGCCGCCACACTGTAGGTAGGGAGGTGGGAGAGGACAGCAGTGAATGAGGGAGGAGAGAGAGGCATGAGTTTGGCCATTGACTCGTCCTCCTCCAACTTCCATTTCTGCTCCCAGTAACAGGAATTAACATTGGTAATTGGTAAAAGGTTAATTGCCAGGTTTCTACCAACTCCCCGTATTCTTCCAGAGGAGTTCTGAATGATCTTGGGATGTGGAAAGTCACTAAAGGGAAACTTCTTCACCCAGAGATCTGTGGAGCTTCTTACTTTATGCTGCACACTATTTTAATGAATCTTGAAACTCTTTGTAGGAGTCCTGTATCCACACGGAGAGTCATAGCCAGCAGCCTCTACAACCACATGTGTGCATGTGCACGTGCATGTGCATGCACGTGCACATGCACACACACTAACGTGGGGTTTCACACACCGGCCATCCCACCTGGAGGATGGCTTCACTTTCCTATTGATGGATGGACCTCTTGGGTCGACAGGGACCATCTGTCTCCCAAATAGCATTTCTAGTGCTTCAATCACAACTCCAATAATCACTTCCCCCAAACACATTAGTAGGAAATGATGTAAAAAAATAATTAAGCGTAACTATTCACTGCATTAGAAATTGATGGTATCTGTGTTTTGTAAATTAAAGACACGTAGGAGCAAATGATCATTCTCGCAACTCATTGCTGCAGGACGATCTTGGCATTGTTGCATAGAATTCATCCCAGTTAGAGGAACATTTGAGAACTTGGTGTTTCAAAGGAAAGAAGGGAAGAGTATAGTGTACTCCAGTAGAAACCAGGTGTCCCAACTATGAGTCCTGTGAGATCCTGCTCTATCCCCAGGAAGAGAATCAGTGGGATATTTTTGTAGAAGGGGACTTGTCAGGCAAAGCATTTGGAGCCTGACAGAATTGCCTTTCAAAAATGATACAATGACTTAAAAGCTAGATAATTTTCCATAAGTCATATAACCTTTCTGAATCCGTATCCTAATACAAGAGTTCTAAGAATTTAATTAGGTGACACATAGGGAGTGCCTGACACATTGTCTGGCGTGTGGATCCCAATTTTATCTATTGATTCTCTTCGCTCCTTCAGAGTCTTCAACATTCACACTGACGATCCGTTTGACATCCTGACCTCATGATCCGAAACGGGGAACACTCTGTGCTCCATTGTCAAACATAACGGAAAGACTTTGTTTTGTGCTATAACATGCTCTAAGTACCCTCTTGTCCTCTTGCTAACTGAACTTTGAACGCTGCAGTTCCCCTTGGCTTCCTGCGTAATTGCAAATATACCTTTGATCCACCCTAATGTTTTTGCCTCTCACAGAGCCTGTGGTAGCCCCCATGACAGCCTCAAGCAGTGTTGGCTGAACCACAGGGAAGGGGCAGCAGGCAGCTACCTATGTGGAAATAAGTCCCATATTGCCTGGCATCCATGTGGTCATTCCTGGTTTACTCCCTTGGGTTAAGTAGTGCAAGGCCCAAGACTGGCGTCTTTGTTCGGCTCAGTGGACAAGCCCCGGAGGAAAGGCAAAGGAGGAAGGTTGAATTGGGGCCATAGCCACCTTCTCACTGACAGACACAGACTGTCACGGTCTCAACAACCTTCTGCTTACCCTGTCTTCCCATCTAGAACATTCTTAAATCCCCTCTGTAGTTCTCCAGATCGTAACCATCCTGTAGACTTCACTTGCCATCCCACCTCCCCTGGAAGCATGTGTCACTACCCCAACCTGTTTCATTCCCTGCCTCCCTTCATCACATATGGCCCTAGGTTACTGCCATGACTTAGTTGTGTTCGAGAAGCGAGGCTCTGAAATCAGACAGAATAGATGTGAGCCTTGGCTCTTCCTCTCATTAGCTATGTGATCTTTAGGAAATGGCTCATCTTTTCTAAGGAGGAGTTTCCTCCTTTGTAAAAGGGATACCAATAACACATATCTCATCAGAGTGCTATGAAGATTAAATAAGATAATCCATAAAGAACGAAGAAAACTACCTTGAACGTAGTTAAGTGTTTAATAAACATTTTCTAAATTACTTAACATTTTTCAGTATAAATTCCTGTTGGACAAGATTGATGATCTATCCATCCATCCTTCCATCCACCTAACAAACTCTTGGGACTCAGAGATGAACCAGACCCAATCTGTGCCCTCAGGGAGCTGGCAGTCTTACCAGGGAAGCAGAATGCAAACAAGTTCATTATGATGTGATATATCTGAAAGGCTTATGGCTTGCCAGCTTGGAACCTGTCAATCTTCCCTGTCGATATGACAGTTAAGACAGCACATCCTCATTTGGCTGCAGTGTGCTGTCCCTTCATGGCTCCTGGCTGCTCATTGAAGCCTCTTGGTACAGGAGAGAAAGTTGGAAGCTGTGGCTACACAGATCTGGAGGGACCTGTGCTGTATTGTGATTTCAATGCTACAATAACCTCCTCTTTTGCCACACGGGCAATTGAACAGCTTGTAATGCAGACTGCTTGAGCATCTAGGAACTTCGCCAGAATTCCAATCCATCGAAACCATTTATTCCAAACTGAGGGTCAGTGGACCAATCCTGGACTTGATTCTAGAGCCAGTCAGCAAAGGATACGGGTCACCTGATGACCCCTCGACCCCTTCCATCCAACAACTCTGTCTTAACCATCCCAGGCAAGGAATAAAATAAGTCCTGTCTTTGGAAGATTTTCAGGAGAGTCAGTTCCCCGGTGGCGTGGTGGGGGTGGGGGGTGTGCTTCTAATATGACATTAATCATAAAACCTCTGAATCATCATACAAAGCTGTGGGAGCATATGAATATAGGAATAGTATCCAATTAGCTTGGGAGATTACAATAGCCTGTGAGCTTGGCCTTAGGGCTGTGGTTGTTATATAAACCATCTGGTCTCTGGTGCCTGCAGACCTAAAGCTGATGGGACGACATGTGGTCTTTAGGGTCCAGTGGAGAGTATACGCAGCTCTGCATGGTCCCCATGACCAGCAATAAAAAGCTCCATCCTAAATTACCTCTGTGCCTTTTCACATAATGTTCTTTCCAACTGGCACCTTCGCCCACCTGGAGGATCTGCTATTCTGGAGAAACATCGCTCATATGTCCTGTCTTGTGAAGTTTTCCTGAATACACCATCAGTCATTCTGTGCTTCTAGTTCGTTCAATAAATGTTTCTGAGACTCTCTTGTTACTTATATGTGCGTATGTCACTACATTTTATGATTTGTGTACATGTCTCGATTAGACTTGAACTTCCCAAAGGCAAGGACATGTCTGTTTCCCTATTCCAATGCCCAGCACAGAGTCAGAGTTACAAGATATGAATAGACAGGACCAAGTGGTTAAAGAAGAGATCATAATTTCAAGCACGCTAGTGGGGAAGGCATAGCTAGGAGGGATGAAGAAGCTTCTGGTGGTCTCCCGGGTGAGAGGAAGTACCGTGGATAACTTCTGATCTAAAATGGAAGATACCGATCCAACCCCTTCTTGGCTGTTTGCTCTCAGAGCTTTACAACCCTTTGGTCTCCTGGCCATCTGGCCTTGCTTTTTTCCTGATTATTCTGCTAAATTTTACTACTTTCTAAAGTCTTAAGGTTATTTACATCTACTGTGTCTGTAGGTGAAAATACTGTATAATGGTAAACCATACAGATACAACAGACGTAAAAACCTTAAGAGCCTAGATGATAAAATGTAGCAAAGTAATCAGAGTTTTGAATACATATCACCTTTGCTTTTAATGTAATTTATCTAATCGTAAACATACACGATTTAATTTTAACATGGCTCTGTTTAACAACCAGCTTGGAAAAGTCGTAAAACTGTAACAAGCAGCGCTTGTAAGCCAGCGTGGGCCAGACCCAGTTAGGATGATTCACTCCGATCATTGCCCCAGACCCTCCCTATAGGACTCGGCACACCACGGACCATCCACATGCCCAGGACTAGAGGCTGGAGCCTCAGGCTTGTTCAGGCGTGCCCTAAAGGAAAGGAGGTCTGGCCGTCAGAAGAACTGCCACTCTGCCATCAGAGACAGAGCCCATGGAGGCTCCAGACCAGGTTAGTCCTTGTCCCGTTAGTGGTAGGTTCAGTTGGCCCCGGCATGTCGGGGGGACTCTGAAATGGAGATCTCTGTTTTTCAGGGAGGCTTCCTAGGAGCTGGAAGGCCAAGAGGATTGGGCAGAGGGCAAAGGTGAGCTTGGATGTTAGATGCAGTGTGGGCCCCAGCTGACCCCACGAGGAGCTCCCGCAGTTGGAGGGCGCTTCCGGCCTCTGTATGTCAGACCGCCCCGTTGTCAGATACGGGCTGCCCTTGGACAGAAGGTACGACGTTGGACAGGCGGCTTCCTCTGCCCAGGGGAGTCCCTGAGGAGGGGTTCAGCTGTGAGCCCTGGAGCAGGCAGTGCTGGTGGTGGCAGGGATGTGTTATCGATGCCTTGGTTCAGAACTAAGAGATTTAGATTTTCGTTTATCAGTTTGTTTAAAATAACAAAAGCCCAGAATGTCTGCGTGGCTCCCTCGTTAAGCCTCCAACTTCAGCTCAGGTCGGTGATCTTGCTGTTCTTGAGTTCGATCCCCACGTCTGGCTCTGTGCTGACAGCTCAGAGCCTGGAGCCTGCTTTGGATTCTGTGTCTCCCTCTCTCTCTGCCCCTCCCCTGCTCATACACTCCTAACTCTCACAAAAATAAGCGAACCATAAAAAGTTAAAATAACAAAATCCCGTAGTTGTAACAAAAAATATCTGAATTTTCAAAATTAGAAAGAAGTTAGTAAAAAATGTGATACTGTCTCACATATTTTGCAAACCTCTTCAACATTTGGCTTTAATAAAAGCTGGATTCTCATGTCTACTTTTACATTCAATAGGTCTTGACATCGCATGTCATATAGCTTCTGAAAAACTCCTTCGTACATGCGTAAGACACTGAGAAATAAGAAGACAAATAACATCCTTATAAAAATAGTTCTGGCCTCATGGACCCTGACAGGGTTCCAAGGACCTTCACTTGGAGAACTGCTCCTCACCATCTGACCTGGAGAAGTAGGTGTGGGCCTCAAGCTGTTCACATAAGGAGTAGTTTTGAACTGCGTCTTGGGCCTCGTGAATGTCACGTTTAGGAGACTCAGGATTATGTTATGTCCTAAGGAGAGGTTTGTTGTTTTTTGTTTTCCCAGCAGACAGTGCACCTGGTTGGGCTCACACGGCAAGCCCTGTCTCTTGGGCAGCTTACGGCATTTCTGGAGTCTGTCGTGTGTGTGTGTGTGTGTGTGTGTGTGTGTGTGTGTGTGTGTGTGTGTGTGTGCAGCGTTCAGGGCTCGGCCAGACACTCTGGCAGAGTTTACACGCTGAATTTGGGGTTCTCCCCTCTGGCTCTCTCTTTCATGGGTTCCCCCTCACCTTCCAGCAGCTATGGTTGCCCCAGACTCAGTCCTCTTGTTTTTCACACCAGGAAGGTTATTGGGTCTCTCCTGGAGTTTGGGCCACTCCGCAGACTGCAGATTTCAGCCTGCCCTTGGGCCCAAAACCCCGTAAAAATCTCACCCTCACAGTCTCATCGCTTTGGTCTGAGCATCACGTCCCCTCCAGAAGCTGCCTGACTTTTGCATACTCTCTAGTCTCACATGCTTGTGGACTATGGTGTCTTGGTATTTTGTTCAGTCTAGTTGCTATCTGCAGGAGGGTCGGGTGGTCACAGGGCAGAGGAAGGGCATGAGCCTTTGTGAGGGGAACCTCTCCAACCCCCTTCTTCCCTCTTCCTCAGCCTCCTCTTGGGTCTTACCAAGGAGGAAGAATACTAATGTAGATTCTATTGTAGATTCTGTGAATTAAATAGTTGGTACACAGGTGCCATTCTGTTTTTTTTTTTTTAATTTTTTTTTCAACGTTTTTTATTTATTTTTGGGACAGAGAGAGACAGAGCATGAACGGGGGAGGGGCAGAGAGAGAGGGAGACACAGAATCGGAAACAGGCTCCAGGCTCCGAGCCATCAGCCCAGAGCCTGACGCGGGGCTCGAACTCACGGACTGCGAGATCGTGACCTGGCTGAAGTCGGACGCTTAACCGATTGCGCCATCCAGGCGCCCCTGTGCCATTCTGTTTTTAGCTGTTTCCCTTCCTGGGGTGGGGGTGGGGGGGGGCAAGCAGACACGGGTCCCCTTCCTCCAGCTGATCAGACAGTATCTGTTTCCTTCCAGTTGCTCCTGTTTTTCTTGTTAGCAGCTGGCCTGGGACATCTCCCTCAGCTGAGATCCAGGATAACTCAGCACTAAGTACTGGGACCCAGAACCCTTTCTTCTCTTATAACTTATCTCTAATTACATTCCTCTTGGTGATGGGTTTGTATTGGATCAACTTTTGGCCTACCGTTCTTTAGGCCTAACTAGCTGAGGAAAAAGGTTACCAGCTTGCTAGAGTTCTCTATTTTGGAGTTGGAGGCAAAACCACGGCTAATAATACATTGTTTTGTTATATTTGCTGCATTTTATTCTTGCCAGGCATTTCCCCATATTTATCTATCCCTCTGGGATCTCAGAGAGATAAATGTTGATTGTCAGGGCAGGATTAATGAGATCCCAAGTGCTTAGCAAAAACAATATCTAACAGTACCCCAAAGTCACCATCAATGCCCAGTGGAGACTCCACTAAAACTTGGCACACATGTGCCTCTCCTCACACCATTCAGAACCTCAGGGTCTGAGTGACTGAGGCACAGGGTCCAGAGTCTCTTCCCAGGCCGTCTGTGCAGACGTGGTTATGAGAGACCCACAAGCAGGAGAGAAGGCGCCCAAGACTAGAGGACCCACCAGGCTGCATGCCTTTCAGGCACCTGCTGGGTTGTGGGCAGAGCTCTGTTTGAAAAGCTCGACTTGCTGGGCTGCTGGTGTTTCCTCTCACACCTGTGTCCTCTGCTAGACTGGGGGGGGGGGGGGGGAAGAGGGGGGCTTGGCTTCCAGGACCTCATCTTTTTCCTCTTACTCATGCCAGACTCTTGGCACATGGTGTTCTATTTCTTTTCTCAGTCTTTCCGTGCCCAGATGTCGGAAAGATTAGTTCAGCTTCAAATCCTTGCCACGTTGCCTGGAAAGGGTCCGTAACACCATTCAGCATGACCCCCATTCTGGTGTAACTGACCCTCTTCCCACAGGACCTGTCCCCATGTTCTCTCCTTGCCAGGGATCCTGCTGCCCCTTCAGCCTCCTCTCTCAGGGATGCCCACTTCACTAACAACATTTCCTCTTTTGTGTCTAAAGCTTGCTGTGTTGCTGTACCAATCAGGGTCCCAGCAGGGGAAAATGGCACACATACATACATAGGCTGGATATTGTAAGGAAAATTTGATAAAGGGATTTTTATTTGATAGAGGGATGGTCAGGGTTTAAAGAAAAATCAATGGGTGGTGCAGTCCTCCGGGACTGGGCACAGAAGGGAATGTTAACTGGAGCCCAGAGTGGGGACTCTAGGAAAGAGGCCACCTGATGGGAACTCTGGCCTATGGTCTAGGACAAAGCCAACCTGGGGGCCCCCAGTAGTGAGAAATGGCAAGGAAGTACACCCCCACTGTCACTCTTCTCCTGTCTTCTGACCTCCTGCAGTTGACTGCCACTGGCTTACCTCAGCCAGAAGCCACCGGGCAAAGATGCCCATTGAAACAATACACAGAGGCCACACTCCTGGCCACAGCACGGGGGTGATGAAGGGAGATGGGGATAGGTCTGGAGGAGCAAAGATAACATTGTTCAAGACACTCCCCATCTTGTCCTACTTTCTTTCTTACAATCTCCGGAAAAAGGAACAGAGTGTTTTTTATTCCAAGGGAAGTAGTATAGTATAATGAACAGACATTTATGGGTTAATCTCGCTTACCTGCTCTATGTTCTTAGGCAAACCATTTAACCCATGTGTATTCCAGTTTTCACATCTGCAAAATAATATATATTTTACGGGGCTTTTATGAGGCTGTTGTGGTGGGTATAAAGCCCATAGGATGAGGTCTATCACATTGGAAGCCTCAATAAATGGCAAATATCCTTAGAAGGCCAATCTTTCCTTGCGTACCCTTAATCCTATCAGTACTGTCTCTTGCTTTTGCAGCTTCATTCTGTCCAAGGCATCCTTCCCTGTGTCAGCAAACACGTCTGGTCACCCCTTTTCCTAATTCTACTTTCATGCTATTCACAAAAACAAGTGCCATGGTGGGCATTCTCCTAGAGCTGACATTCCGGGAGGGTCAGAGGCCAGCGTGGACCGTAGCCTTGAACCAGCAACATGCCCTTCACCCATATTCAACCCAGGTGACCACAACCATACTCTCAGCCAGCACGTTGTCTCAACTGTCTGGTTGGCTCGGACTGCAGGAACCTCATGAAGAATGACATTTACTGGCAAAGGCAGCACCCAAATTGAGTGGCCAATCCAAACAGTTATGTTAGTGTTGAGTTTTCGTTAGAGATGGGGTGAAAGATCTGGAAAAGACTGTCTCTGATGTGATTAGTTATGAACTGTGCATGTGTATGGTTTATTGGCCTTTTCCAGTTGTGTCCTAGATGTAAACAATCCTCATGCCCTAGGATCCAGGAGACGTCCCTAACTGGTGATGTGATAAGGAAAGTCACAGCCCTTGGGGCACCTGGGTGGCTCAGTCACTTGAGCGTCGGACTTCGGCTCAGGTCATGATCTCACAGGTCGTGATTGTGAGCCCCACATCGGGCTCGCTGCTGTCAGCACAGAGTCTGCTTCAGATCCTCTGTACCCCCCTCCCTCTGCCCCTCCCCTGCTCGCGTTCTCTGTCTCTCAAAAATAAATACACACTTAAAACAATAAATTAAAAATAAAAAAGAAAGTCGCAGCCCTTAAAGTGGACATCTAAGCACCAGCAGTGTTAGCAGCAGGTAATGATACAGACCGTCCATGCCCTGGTGCCCTTTGTGTTAGATCGCTAGGACTGCCATGACAAGGTGTTACAGACCGGCTGGCTCAAACAACACAAACGTATGGTCTTACAGATCTGGAGCCAGGGGTTCCAAATCATTGTGTCTGCAGGTTCTTTCTGAGGGCTGTAAGGGAAGGATCTATCCCAGGCCTCTCCCTTTGGCCTGTAGATGGCCATTGCCTCCCTATATATCTCTTCACATTGTCTTCTCTGTATGTGTGTCTTTTTCGGAGGACATCGGTCATATTGGACTACAGCTTACCCTAATAACCTCGTCTACCTCCGTCAAGACCATATCTCTAGATACGGTCACAGGCTCAGGTACTAAGAGTAGCTCTTCAACATACAAATCTGTGGGAGAGGGATGCAGTTTAAACCATAATACCCTCCTATGATTCTTGAGTCAGTGGAGGCTCATAAAACTAAATATATCTAGAAGATTCTCAAGTTGGCTACATCTCCATAGTTAATATTCTTTTTTTATATTAAATATAATTTATTGTCAAATTGGTTCCCATGCAACACCCAGTGCTCATCCCAACAGGTGCCCCCCTCAACGCCATCACCCACTTTGCCCTCTCCCTCACCCCCATCAACCCTCAGTTTGTTCTCAGTATTTAAGAGTCTCTTACGGTTTGCCTCCCTCCCTCTCCATACCTTCCTCCCCCCAAAAAATAAAAATAGATCTACCCTAGACCCAGCAATAGCACTGCTAGGAACTTACCCAAGGGATACAGGAGTGCTGATGCATAGGGGCACTTGTACTCCATAGTTAATGTTCTAAACAACCATTTTCTTGCCAAGGGCAAACTCCTTGACCGTCCTCCCTTGTGATTTACTTTTTGCCTGGTGTCTACAGATGCCACATGGATTAAGGAATTTACATGCAGTGCAGGGATGTTGACCGCACTGTTCTCTTCCCTTTGCACAGTGAGAGTAGGTCCCTGGGCATCCTCAAATGAACTAACTGGCAGAAAACTCAAGAGTTTCAGCCTGGACCTGTCTGCTTCTGAATATGCTTCTGTCACATCTTTGGGTAATACTGTCTGAGAGCCTTTATTTGTCTTGTCAACACAGACCAGGTAAAGAACATTACAACTGAGCTCTCTCAACCCTGTCTTTTCCACATCTTGTCCTGTCCCTCATGTCCAGAACCCCAGGGTATGCCTAGTACCTACCCCAGGGCAACATGAAGAAAAGACTTTTTCTTTGCAGCACTTAAAATGTTCAGGTTGATTTTCTAGCTCCAGGCTGCTGAATCCACAGATATTCTATGGCAGAAAGCTATTATTTGTCCAGGGCTCAGAGGTGAGAGTGCGTCAGAGGAAGGAGGGAGAGGATTGGCATTCGGCTCCCACGACCACCATCTGCAGAGAACTCTGTGCTAGAAGCAGAGCAAGGTGCAGGGGAGACAGGAGCACTCTGCCCTCAAGGAACTTATAGCAGCTCTGAGAGACTTTTGTAGACCATGAGGAGATTCGAGCTGAGGGGACTAGAAAAGGCATTGACCTGTGTCTGTGGCCCTGCCTGAACTAGACCATTTGTGTCTCACCTGAGAGATGGATCTCACAGATTGTTCTTGAGACTAAATAACCCAAACTCTAGAATGTGTTGATGCTGGTCTCTTGTAGGGCTTCCAACTTAGGCCCTTAGGGTCAGACTGGTGATGAAGTTCCTCCTGAAAGGATTGAAAACATCCACTGTTCATCATCTAGGGCAAGACATGACTTGGAAAGCAGACTGTAGACAGGGAAGGCAAATCATTCCCTCCTTGCAGCGTCTATCTGACCCTGACTCTGAGCCATGGAGGGGTCCTGATTTAGGGGTGGGGGAAGGGGAGGGGAGCTCACCCAGCCAAAAGGAAGCTGCTCAGTTAGGAGTAAAAGAGGCAGCAGGATGAGAGACCCAAAGACGGCGCTTGCCTGTTCAGTGATCGGATGCTATTCCTCTCTCATCATTCCTGAAACTTCGGTAAAATTTCAAAGTTATAGCCTGGCTCACATAGCACTGCAGGTAGTAAGAGGAAGGGCAGGTCCCCTGCCATGGAGAAGTCAACGGGTGAGGGCACAGGGTCCTCTGAAGCCATGGTGGAAGCCGTGGTAAGAGGCATGGAAGGCTCTATGAGCTCAGATACCAGCCCCTGTGAGCGGGCCCCCAAGGCATCAGCCCAGGGACAGGTGGAAGGGGCCATCTGCTGACAGAAGAGCTGGTAGAACACGGGTCACTGTGGTTCCAGTTTTACACATAAGCAGTCCCTTGTTTAGTCTGAGACATCCTATGCAACAGGTCAGCACAGGTGTGAGGAAAAGATAGACTCCGTGTGGACAGTGGTTCAGAGCATAGGGGTTTGACTGCAAAGAGTGGCTCAGAGCTTGGGTTGTGGAATCAGGCAACTTGGTTTGAGGGCCCCCGGCGCCATTTGCTGGCTGCAATACTGTGGATTAAGTTAATTTTGCTGAGCCTCGGTTTCCTCATGTAAAATGAGGATGATCCTAGTGCCTTGTAGGATTCTTATAAGATTCAGGGATATAGATAATCCATGGGAAGTACTTAGCACGCCTTCATTCGTTCATTTATGTATTCACAGCTCAAAAGGGGGTATCGATCACTTGCCCTGTGCCAGGATACATCCGTGAATAAAAGCAGAGAAATCTCATGCTCTCCTCCCCACCATCACTGAGTTTATAGCCATGTGCTATTTAGAGTAAGCCCTCAAATAAGATAACACTGTGATCTCTCTTCTACATGGAATGTTAAAATCCATCCATCCATACCCAATCTCACAGACATGGACCTGCTGCTGGTTGCCAGAAGCAGGAGTTAGAAGGTGACAGACATGGGTAAACTGTGTGGTTATTTTTCTTGGTTTTTTTTGTTTTTTTTTTTTAGTTCAAGTAAATAGAATAAAAATAAATACACAAGAGTAAACCAAGCCAATAAGGTGCTAAATAAAATACCTTCTTACTTCCCACGCACACTTCCATAGGATAAAAAAGACATAGTGTCTTAATAGATGTCTTTCTACCTTGGGTTAATGAGTGATACATTGAAATATTACTAACTATCTTGTAGTATTTAAAAAAATTCAGTTTAGTGTCCAGTAATTTTGAAAAGAATTCTTTGTTGTCAGAAAACAATAGAAAAATCTAAGGTAAAGATACATGGGGAAATTAGAAAGGAGATCGGGGGGGGGGGCATTGATAACAGTTTAAATATTATTGGTTAATTTATCACCAGGCATAGAGAGAGAAAGTAAAATGGCTGTGGTACGAATTGTAGGAAGACAATGGGCATTTCTATGAAAAACAAAACCAAACCAGAAATCTGTTATCAGAGAAGCTAAGTGATTATGAATAAAACCGTAATGAGAAGGAAATTTTACATGTTGGGAAAATAAGATCAAAAATCCCAATTTTTTTAATACACTTTATTGTCAAATTGGTTTCCATACAAAACCCAGTGATCATCACAACAGGTGCCCTCCTCAATACCCATCACCCACTTTCCCCCCCTTCCCACCCCCCATCAACCCTCAGTTTGTTCTCAGTATTTAAGAGTCTCTTATGGTTTGCCTCCTTCCCTCTCTGTAACTTTTTCCCCCCTTTCCCTCCCACCATGGTCTTCTGTTAAGTTTCTCAGGATCCACATATGAGTGAAAACATATGGTATATGTCTTTTTCTGCCTGACTTATTTCACTTAGCATAACACTCTCCAGTTCCATCCGTGTTGCTATAAATGGCCAGATTTCATTCTTTCTCATTGCCACATAGTATTCCATTGTATATATGAACCACATCTTCTTTATCCACTTGTCAGTGGATGGACATTTAGGCTCTTTCCATAATTTGGCAATTTTTGAGAGTGCTGCTATAAACATTGGGGTACAATTGCCCCTATGCATCAGCACTCCTGTATCCCTTGGGTAAATTCTTAGCCATGCTATTGCTGGGTCATAGGGTACATGTATTTTTAATTTTTTGAGGAACCTCCACACTGTTTTCCAGAGTGGCTGCACCAGTTTGCATTCCCACCAACAGTGCAAGAGGGTTCCCGTGTCTCCACATCCTCCCCAGCATCTATAGTCTCCTGATTTGTTCATTTTAGCCACTCTGACCGGCGTGAAGTGATATCTCAGTGTGGTTTTGATTTGTATTTCCCCGATAAAGAGTGACGTTGAGCATCTTTTCCTGTGCCTATTGGCCATCTGGATGTCTTCTTTAGAGAAGTATCTATTCATATCTTCTGCCCATTTCTTCACTGGATTATTTGTTTTTCAGGTGTGGAGTTTGGTGAGCTCTTTATAGATTTTGGGTACTAGCTCTTTGTCCGATATGTCATTTGCAAGTATCTTTTCCCATTCTGTAGGTTGCTTTTTAGTATTGTTGATTGTTTCCTTTGCAGTGCAGAAGCTTTTTATCTTCATGAGGTCCCAGTAGTTCATTTTTGCTTTTAATTCCCTTGCCTTTGGAGATGTGTGGAGCCAGAAAATGCTGGGGCTGAGGTCAGAGAGGTTTTTTCCTGCTTTCTCCTCTAGGGTTTTGATGGTTTCCTGTCTCACATTCAGGTGCTTTATCCATTTTGAGTTTATTTTTGTGAATTGTGTAAGAAAGTGGTCTAGTTTCATTCTTCTGCGTGTTGCTGTCCAGTTCTCCCAGCACCATTTGTTAAAGAGACTGTGTTTTTTTCCATTGGATATTCTTTCCTGCTTTGTCAAAGATTAGTTGGCCGTACTTTTGTGGGCCCAATTCTGGAGTCTCTATTCTATTCCACTGGTCTATGTGACTGTTTTTGTGCCAATACCATGCTTCCTTGATGCTTACAGCTTTGTAGTAGAGGCTAAAGTCTGGGATTGTGATGCCTCCCGCTTTGGTCTTCTTCTTCAATATTACTTTGGCTATTCGGGGTCTTTTGTGGTTCCATACAAATTTTAGGATTGCTTGTTCTAGCTTCGGGAAAAATGCTGGTGCAATTTTGATTAGGATTGCATTGAATGTGTAGAAAGCTTTGGGTAGTAGTGACATTTTAACACTTTTATTATTCCAATCCAGGAGCATGGAGTGTTTTTCCATTTCTTTGTATCTTTTTCAATTTCCTTCATAAGCTTTCTATAGTTTTCAGCATATAGATCTTTTACATCTTTGGTTAGGTTTATTCCTAGGTATTTTATGATTCTTGGTGCAATTGTGAATGGGATCAGTTTCTTTATTTGTCTTTCTGTTGCTTCATTATTGGTGTATAAAAATGCAACTGATTTCTGTACATGAATTTTGTATCCCACGACTTTGCTGAATTCATGTATCAGTTCTAGCAGACTTTTGGTGGAGTCTTTCAGGTTTTCCATGTAGAGTATCATGTCATCTGCAAAAAGTGAAAGCTTAACTTCATCTTCCCCAATTTTGATGCCTTTGATTTCCTTTTGTTGTCTGACTGCTGAGGCTAGAACTTCCAACACTATGTTAAACAACAGCGGTGAGAGTGGACATCCCTGTCGTGTTCCTGATCCCGGGGGGAAAGCTCTCAGTTTTCCCCATTGAGGATAATATTAACTGTGGGCTTTTCACAAATGGCTTTTATGATGTTTATGTTCCTTCTATCCTGACTTTCTCCAGGCTTTTTATTAAGAAAGGATGCTGAATTTTGTCAAATGCTTTTTCTGCATCGATTGACAGGATCATATGGTTCTTATCTTTTCTTTTGTTAATGTGATGTATCACATTGATTGATTTGCGAATGTTGAACCAGCCCTGCAGCCCAGGAATGAATCCCACTTGATCATGGTGAATAATTCTTTTTATATGCTGTTGAATTCAATTTGCTAGTATCTTGTTGAGAATTTTTGCATCCATATTCATCAGGGATATTGGCTTAGTTATTTTTTTTGCTGGGTCTCTGTCTGTTTTGGGAATCAAAGTAATGCTGGCTTCATAGAATGAGTCTGGAAGTTTTCCTTCCCTTTCTATTTTTTGGAACAGCTTGAGAAGGATGGGTATTATCTCTGCTTTAAATGTCTGGTCAAATTCCCCTGGGAAGCCATCTGGTCCTGGACTCTTATTTGTTGGGAGATTTTCAATAACTGATTCAATTTCTTCACTGGTTATGGGTCTGTCCAAATTTTC
The DNA here is from genome assembly GCF_018350175.1 of Felis catus. Lineage (NCBI taxonomy): Eukaryota > Metazoa > Chordata > Mammalia > Carnivora > Felidae > Felis > Felis catus. The sequence goes on from NC_058368.1 coordinate 113,116,855, forward strand.
TATTTCTTCCTGTTTGAGTTTTGGAAGTGTGTGGGTGCTTAGGAATTTGTCCATTACTTCCAGGTTGTCCAGTTTGTTGGCATATAATTTTTCGTAGTACTCCCTGATAATTGCTTGTATTTCTGAGGGATTGGTCATAATAATTCCATTTTCATTCATGATTTTATCTATTTGGGTCATCTCCCTTTTCTTTTTGAGAGGCCTGGCTAGAGGTTTATCAATTTTGTTTGTTTTTCGAAAAAACCAACTCATGGTTTCATTCATCTTCTCTACTGTTTTTTTTTAGATTCTATATTGTTTATTTCTGCTCTGATCTTTATTATTTCTCTTTTTCTGCTGGGTTTGGGGTGCCTTTACTGTTCTGCTTCTAGTTCCTTTAAGTGTGCTGTTAGATTTTGTATTTGGGATTTTTCTTGTTTCTTGAGATGGGCCTGGATTGCAATGTATTTTCCTCTCAGGACTGCCTTAGCTGCTTCCCAAAGCATTTGGATTGTTGTATTTTCATTTTCATTTGTTTCCATATATATTTTTTAATTTCTTCTCTAATTGCCTGGGTGACCCATTCATTCTTTAGTAGGGTGTTCTTTAACCTCCATGCTTTTGGAGGTTTTCCAGACTTTTTCCTGTGGTTGATTTCAAGCTTCATAGCATTGTGATCTGTAAGTGTGAATGGTATGATCTCATTCTTTTGTAATTATTAAGGGATGTTTTGTGACCCAGTATGTGATCTGTCTTGGAGAATGTTTCATGTGCACTCAAGAAGAAAGTATATTCCATTGCTCTGGGATGCACAATTCTAAATATATCTGTCAAGTCCATCTGATCCACTGTATCATTCAGTGCCCTTATTTCTTGAGTGATTCTCTGTCTAGATGATCTATCTATTGTTGTAAGTGGAGTATTAAAATCCCCTGCAATTACTACATTCTTATCAATAAGGTTGCTTGTGCTTGTGATTAATTGTTTTAAATATTTGGGGCCTCCAAATTCGGTGCATAGACGTTTATAATTGTTAGCTCTTCCTGATGGATAGATCCTGTAATTATTATATAATGCCCTTCTTCATCTCTTGCTACAGCCTTTAATTTAAAGTCTGGTTTGTCTGATATAAGTATGGTTACTCCAGCTTTTCTTTTGGCTTCCAGTAGCATGATATTTAGTTCTCCATCCCCTCACTTTCAGTCTGAAGGTGTCCTCAGGTCTAAAATGAGTCTCTTGTAGAGAGAAAATAGATGGGTCTTGTTTTTTTTTATCCATTCTGATACCCTATGTCTTTTGGTTACAGCATTGAGTCCATTTACATTCAGTGTTATTATTGAAAGTTATGGGTTTAGAGTCATGGTGATGTCTGTAGGTTTCATGCTTGTAGTGATGTCTCTGGTGCTTTGTGGTCCTTGGAACATTTCACTCAAAGAATCCCCGTAAGGATTTCTTGTAGGGCTGGTTTAGTGGTGATGAATTCCTTCAGTTTTTGTTTGTTTGGGAAGACCTTTATCTCTCCTTCTATTCTGAATGACAGCCTTGCTGGATAAAGGATTCTCGGCTGCATATTTTTTCTGTTCATCACAGTGAAGATTTCCTGCCATTGCTTTCTGGCCTGCCAAGTTTCAGTAGATAGGTCTGCTACTACCCTTCTGTATTTTAAGGGCCGTTTATCCCTAGCTGCTTTCAGAATTTTCTCTTTATCCTTGTATTTTGCCAGTTTCACTGTGATATGTCATGCAGAAGATCGATTCAAGTTACATCTGAAGGGAGTTCTCTGTGCCTCTTGGATTTCAATGCCTGTTTCCTTCCCCAGATAGGGGAAGTTCTCAGCTATGATTTGTTCAAGTACACCTTCAGCCCCTTTCTCTCTTCCTCTTCTGGAATTCCTATTATATGGATATTGTTGCGTTTGATTGCATCACTTAGTTCTCTAATTCTCCCCTCATACTCCTGGATTTTTTATCTCTCTTTTTCTCAGCTTCCTGTTTTCCATAATTTTATCTTCTAATTGACCTATTCTCCCCTCTGCCTCTTCAAATCTGTGCTGTGGCTGTCTCCATTTTATTTTGCATCTCATTTATAGCATTTTTTAATTCATCATGACTATTTTTAGTCCCTTGATCTCTGTAGCAATAGATTCTCTGCTGTCCTCTATGCTTTTTTCAAGCCCAGAAATTAACTTTGTGACTATTATTCTAAATTCTTGTTCCGTTATATTGCTTAAATCGGTTTTGATGAATTTGTTAGCTGTCGCTGCTTCCTGGGATTTCTTTTGAGCAGAATTCTTCTGTTTTGTCATTTTGCTTAGTTTTCTGTCCCTTATGTGTTTTAAAAGCTTGTTGTGTGCTCTGCACCTGTGAGCACTGCTGTATTAAAGGAGGGTCATACACTGTCCAGGGCCTGGCCCTTTGGGAGGTGTTTTTTGGGGATTGTTACTTGCTCTCTATTGTTGGGACTTTTGTTATTTTATTACCCTACTCGTAGTGATATTTTGGACCCTCCACCAGGTATGGTTTGATTTGTTCCTTGGAGTAGCCCTGTAAAAGAAAACAGACAAACAGGAGACAAAAACACACAAACACACAAACAAATAACACAAACATTTAAACAAAAACAAAAAACTAAAGACTAAAAAATAAACAAAAAAAACACCCCAAAACACTGACGACAAGTAAAGAAGAGGGTGGAGGTGGTGCTGATGGAAGAGCACATACAAAGAAAGAAATGATGGGGGGTTGGGGGGGGAGAAAAAATAAACATTGATTATTCAGAGAGGCTGAAAGGCTTAATCCAGTGAGAGAGAAAGGAAAATAAAGAAGGAGGTGGGGAAAACGAAACGAAGATAAAGTTACCCAGACAGAGAAACTATATGGCTTGATTATTCCGGAGAGAGAGGAAGGAGTGTAACAAAGGAGGTGTAGAACATGTATCAGGACAATGGATTAAATATGTCTGTTTAGACCAATAACCAGAGTAACCAGCCTAGGGGAGGGAAGAGATAAGGAGGACAAATGGGGGTTGGGGGGAGGATATATTTCCAGAACTGACCTAGAGTTAATCCAGGCCATGCTGCATTGCTTGTCGGGAGGAGCTGTCCACAGGGTCTGTGCCCCCACGGTAGATACGCAGTTACCCAGTGCAAACGGGCGTGGTTTGGTGTTATCTGGATCCATCTCCACTATGGGCCCCTGGAGTGATCCCTGAGGCCCTGCCTTGGTGGTGGTGGTCGGGGGGAATGGTGTTCCCCCAGTCTCTTCTCCACGGAGCAGGACTGGTGGACTCCATTTGAGTCGTCCTCACTGTGCTGCGGGCGCAGACGGGGCGGTCCTTCTCTCTCCCCCACTCCCCTGACCCTGCGCTTGGCTAGGATTCAAAGTCCCACTTTGTGCGCTCTGGCCCTGGGGAAGTGCCTCTCTGTGCAGCAATATGTGGTCTCGGCTGGCTGTGTCTGTGCCCCAGCACTTCAGGGAGGACCACCTTCTGCAGACTGAGCTGCTGCCCGCGCCGCCAGCCCCCGGGGTGGCGGACACAGGCAGCCTTTGCCTTTTCCCACAGCACTCCAGGGAGATGGCGGCCTTTTCCTCCTGCAGACTGTGCCCTTGGCCCAGCTACTGGGCCCGGAGGTGGCCGACGCAGGCAGGTTCTGTACTGTCGCGCAGCCCTCAAGGGAGGGAACCACTTTCTCCAGCTGGGGACTGAACCTCCGACCTACCGCACCCAGGGCTGGCTCCCCTCCTCCCCAGGTGCATGAACAGGGAGCCGGCTCCAGTCCAAAGAAAGCCCCGCAGTTAGAGATTGGATCCCTCTCAGTCTCAGTCCGAGGTCTCTCTCCGTCCAGATACAGTCCTGCACTTCCCTAGCCACTCTTTCTCTTCCCTTTGTCTCTCTGCAGAAGGGGGTCCCTCCCCTCCGTGCCCACGTGGCCTTTTTTTTAATCAACCCCAGTTCACAGTTACCCACCTATCTTTTTTCCAGTTTTCCCATTTTCTTCCTAGTAGATTCAGTCTCTTTTCCTCCCAGGCTCTGGTGTTCAAAGTCCTTTGGCTTCTGCACTTCTTTGAGAGACTCGGGACATAGGGATTTCTCCACCATGTTGGCCCCTCCTTCCAAAAATTCCAATTTTTTGATGGTTATGGAGGATCTATTCAATTATTCAGCAATCTGAAGCTATCACTTGTGATTAAAATACCAAATGGATAAATGCTGTTTCCCTATAGTCTTGAACCTGTACCAAGGTGAAAAGATGGGGATATTTCAAGGTGTTTGGATGGTCTGTTCCAGCTGTGAACCAACACTACACCCTAGAGATGTCAATTTCAGAGGCTGATTGTCCAATTCATCTTTTTTCATGTCCTTTCCTCAGTATTTGTCTTTTTCTTTTACCTTTGTTAGCAAAAGGAGCGACAAATGGCTTTGGAAATGAAATTGGTCGATTTGGGATAAAATGCTAACCCGAATTTTAGGCATATATAGTTGGGGGTTAAGAAAATCTCTTGGTTTAAATAAAGATTGGGTATCCCTTGAAGGTTTCACTTATTCATATATTTTATGCCTGAGCAAACTCCCTTCCATCTGTTTGTGTATTTGTCCCTTACAAATAGATGTTGTCAAACAGTATCAGAAATACATTGAAAAAATACATTCTTTTCAGTAAATATGTGAGTATGGGATGATGAACAAATGATTGTAATGATACTTTACACATTAAATTCTTGATTATTTGTGCTTTTAAACAGTAAACTAAGGCATTTCCAATTCAGAGCAGTGAATTGTTACCTGATAATAGACTTTGGATTTTGTTTTGTTTTTCTCGAAGATATTTATCTTGAGTAATTCATGCCAGAGCTGCCTCATTGTCTTGCTCTGTATTTGACTTAGGGATTGGTTAATACTATTTAAACAGGGATTAAAACGTTCTCCTTGATTTGCTTCATATATTTCCAATTTACTGTGGGACCCTCAGCACGAGCATACCTGGGGGTGACATAGGGACACACAGATTGGGATTTGAATGGCTACAGACGGTCTCTCCATGCTTCCCTTGTGACCAGCCAAGTTTCCCTGAGCTGGAGAGCATCTGTCAGCTTTGTTGCTCAGATGTCACACCGCTGGAGCCCAAGGAAGGCCATTACTTACCCGAGTGTACTTTCAGACAGCCCCCTCCAACCATCTGGCCAAACTGGAGTGAATTCTACAATGGAGGAGTCTTGCCTTACTTTTCAATTCCGGTAGCACAGAGGCAACCATCCTATTATTCTACAGGTTCGGATGGGAAGAGCAATTAGAGAATGAGAAAATTATGCAGGACTGCAGTCTGAGAGAGCACAGAAATTAGCAATTCATTATTGGTATGGAAACCGTGACAAGGGGATTTTGAGAGCGGCGGTAGCCTGGCGGAGGCAGCCAGCCTGTGGAAGTTTCTGGCAACACTGTAATAAGCCATTTCCTAATTCAACTGAACCAAAGGCTCCTGCCGCCTTAGGAAATTGTTCAGAGCTCTTTCCCCGTCATCTCGGGGCCCCTGATATCCGGAGCCAGCCACTGTGGATGTGATGTTTGCAGGGCCTATCTGCCAAGACTCTCTATTTGTTTCTGACTTCTTCAGTTCTCTATGTGCCGTTAACCAGTCAGCAGCTGTGGTCTGTCTGTGAGTGCCTCATTTGCTCTGAATGGGCTCCTCACACCTGCCTGGATCCTAGTACAGCCCCTGACAGAAAAGCCAGTCATGGGACATCCACGTTGGCACCCATTGCATCCCTGGAGCCCACCTAAAGTCTTAGGACCCATCTAGAGGTGATAGTTATGGAAAAAGAATAACTAGCATTAATTATGGAGTGGTTACTGCTAACCTGAGTTCTTGCTATGATTCTAAGCATTCTGCATGTTTTTATGTTACTCGATGTTCACAAAACTTCGATAACGTAAGTACAGATATTAATTCCATTTTGCAGATGAGGAAACTGAGACGATGGGAGTTTAAGTAACTTGCCCAAAGTCACTCAGCTGGCAAAGGGTAGAGCCAGGGTCCTTGTTTCCTGACCAGTACATTGTGCTTCATCTAGTTTCTCCTCAGGGTGGGCGTGACAGGTGGCTCTCTGGGTCTGCAGGTTGCCTTAGTCTAAAGTCTGTGCCAAATCTGACTCCCACTCAGTTTTAGGAGGTGTCAATCTAAAGCCATCTCTTTATCTGTGATGTCTGATTCCTTACCCTGGCTTATGTGATTTTATTACCCACCTCCTTTTTTTTTTTTTAATTGTTTAATGTTCATTTTTGAGAGACAGACAGATAGACTGTGAGTGGCGGAGGGGGCAGAGAGAGAGGGAGACACAGAATCTGAAGCAGTCTCCAGGCTCTGAGCTGTCAGCACAGAGCCCAATATGGGGCTTGAACCCATGAAATTTGAGATCACGACCTGAGCCAAAGTTGGATGCTTAACCAACTGAGCCACGCAGGTGCCCCGGGTTTCCCACTTCTTAAAATACAATTAGGATGGTCTGGAGATCATTCATACTCATTGTTCAATCATTTAAATGGAATTGGCCTTTTATTGGGAGTCGTTGCATAGACTCTTGCAGGGGTCAGTCCAACCACCTGAAGAATCTGGAAGGGAATGTTGCCCAAGAGACCAGAATTCCTTTCCCTCTGGCTATGGTGATTTTGTCTTCTTTATTTTACCTGTGGGTGCTTAGTGATGGCTAGTACTGTTAAAGTGTTCAACTAGGCAGCGCTGCCTTGTTATAGAAAAAGTATAAAGCTCCATTTCTTAGTTACATTGTTCTCCATATTCTTCTGAAATTTAGACACATGAAATTGATATGTATGTAACATACACACAAGTTCTATTAGAGCATTAGGTTGATATGGACAGAGGTAGGGTGTTACATATATATCAAAGTTGATGACCTGAGAAGATAGCAGGATGATGAAAGAAATGATACGAACACCTCAGAAGGAGCCAGAGAACAGATTATGGGAAATGGGGAAGTTCTCACGAATTCTCTGTATCCCTTCAAGATAGATAGGTAGATAGACAGACAGATGGAAGGATGGATGAATGGATGGATGGACAGACTGGATGGATGGATGGATGGACAGACGGACAGACGAAAAGAAAGAGAAAAGAAAAGAAAAGAAAAGAAAAGAAAAGAAAAGAAAAGAAAAGAAAAGAAGAAAAGAAAGAAAAAGAAAAAGAAAGAGATAAAGACAAGCTAGGGCAAGAATGGGTTAGCAAATGGGGAAGGGAGTGCATTTAAGGTAAGAATCAACAAGGTAATGTTCTCCTTGGTGACCCCATGAAGCTGTAGTCACCCTCACAAGTTATTGGGTAGGGAGAGATTTAAGTACCATGTCCTTAGTAGCCCCTGTTGCCTTGGGTGAGGTCTAAGCATCTGCGCAAAGTCTCATGGCACCTCGACTTCAGGCTAGTGGAGTAGCTCTTTTCTGTCTCTTTCCAGGGGATGGGAAGGGGGGATGATCTCTATAAGACCAGGAGAAGTTTCTCTGCCTCTACTCCAGACAGCAGAAGGATGCTGAGCACTCAGGGACAAGGCAATCACCTGAGGTGCAGACACAATATACTCTCCTTAGAGAACCAGCACTGTGTCTTTCTCAGGTATTAAGAGCCAAGACTAAGATACACAGTGTCCCTGGGTGGAAAGGCCCAGTGTTGTGAAGATGTCACCACTCCATGATTCCTCTAAAAGTTCAGTGAGTTCCAAATCAAAACTCCAGCAGGATATTTTATAGAAACTATCATACTGACTATAAAGTTTATATGGAGGAGATACTGTTGGAAAAAAGAAAGAATGATTGAAAGAACATTAAGAAATGTACTTGACCTAACATATATCAAAACATACAACAGAAGTAGAGAAATTAAAACAGAAGAAATGCATGAATAGGTTGTTGGAATAAAACAGAGGAAACAAATGTTAGCTTATGGGAAATAAGAATTCAGCTTATGGGAAAGATGGAATTTCACATGGTTAGTCAAAGGGTGAGCTGTTTTCCCCTCACATGGAGAGCTATTTGTCCCAACAGCATTGACCTAATAAAGCTAAACATACCCCAGCTCCCCACTGCCAGTATCCAAATATCACTGAGAGGTGCTAGAGAACTCTTTATGTAAGATAATGATGATGTTACATGAAAATGATTAGAAATGCTTTGCTAAACCTTAGAGTGAGTTAGGTCTTCTAGGCAGGATACAAAGACCAGAAGTTAAAAAAAAAAACAACTCACTAACCAATGTGTGAAATACATTTGAACTCTATGTCAAAGGCATCATCGGGGTGTTTGAAAGATAAGCAATATGGTTTCAACTTGCTGAATGTCATACATTTTCCTAGTAAAATTTGGGGAAAAACGCAACAGATCAGGAGGGCATGACACAACTTAGAGGCAGGATTAATATTCAGACCATATAAAAAGTACTTCTACATGCCAAACATTGAAAAATTGACAAAGAATAAAGATAGGCAGTTAAGAATGAATGCCAACAGACTATAAGCATATGAAAAGTCATTCCACTTGACTAGCAATCAGGGAAATGAAAATTAAATCAACAATTAGCTAACATTTCATATCCATTAGACTGAAAATAAATGTATTGATCATATTCTTTTGTTAAGGAAACAGACACTCTCACCCACTCTTGTTTGGAGTATTCATTGCAAAGCCTTTGGGAGAGCAATTTAAGCAGCATTATCAACAATTTACATGTACACGCTCATTAATCCAGAAATTCTGTATCTCAGATGTATTCCAAACATTTTCTTCAAGATTCTTGCGAAGACATTAGGAAAGATGACCATCTTTAGAGGAATAAATAAACTGTTGATGCACACAAACCATGGTCATTAAAAAGAATGTGAATACAGGGGCGCCTGGGTGGCTCAGTCGGTTAAGCAGCCGACTTCGGCTCAGCTCATGATCTCGCGGTCCGTGAGTTCGAGCCCCGCGTCAAGCTCTGTGCTGACAGCTCAGGGCCTGGAGCCTGTTTCGGATTCTGTGTCTCCCTCTCTCTGACCCTCCCCCGTTCATGCTCTGTCTCTCTCTGTCTCAAAAATAAATAAACGTTAAAAAAAATTAAAAAAAAAAGAATGTGAATACATATATATGCATACATATATATGTGTATGTATATATATATATACGCATACATATATATGTGGATATATACATACATAAACATATATATGTGTATATATGCATACATATATGTGTGTGTGTGTGTGTGTGTGTGTATATATATATGAATTGAGCAAAAATGTTTAGAAGCCATTTTTATTTGTCTGTGAGAAAAGCCAGACAGATAACAATTCATGGAACACAATTCCCATTTTATGAAGGGAAAACAAAAATACTTGTTTTGCATAAAAACATGACTGGGAAGATGGCCTCAGGATGTCTCATTTCTCTCTCTCCCTGTCCCTTTCTCCCCCTCTCCTCTTCCCCTCTCTCCTCTTAAAGCTAGTAGTTCAGCCATGTCTCCCTACCTAACCCCTTCACACACACACGCACACACACACACACACACACACACACGCACACCACTTGCAGAATTACATCCTAGTTCAATTCTAAGCTTCTTTCCCTACTCTGCATTCTCACGGCACCTTGTATATCCGCTACCCTCATCTCTGTCATAATTGTACATTCAAACTCTCTTTTTCTACACTGGCCTCCAGACAGGGACAGTGTGTTACATGCTGTGTCATATATATGGGCCTAGTTATACACTTGCTCCAAGGCCTCGCGCTGTGCTTAGCACACAGCAGGCACTCAGTAAATGTTCACTGAATGACAACTCCTTTGTAAAAGGCAACATTGAAATACAGTCATACATTGCTAATTAATACGTAAACAAATCTATTAACAGCCCATGTATGAAATGTCTACGTGGAGGAGAATAAGAAATTCACATGTGACCACGCGTTGGGCTGCTTCATGAGCACCCCTCCTCCAAGAAACCGTGTGCAACATTGTGTTGTCTTCACTGTGCGACGGTAAAGGGGCAGCTGCTTGTCCTTACTTCACATGGACGTCCTGCAAGCTTCACCCGGTGGTCTGTCCATGCCTCTGGTATGTGAAATCACAGAGAAAAGACGAGGCAGGAGGCTGGCGAAGTTTTCCTTTACAGTTTATCAAGGCGAATACTGGCACCTCAATTTTTATTAAAAAAAGAAGAAGAAAATGCAAGCAAAGATAATGTGGAGTTTGGGTTCCAAAACACAGATAAACAGTGGGAGTAATGTGGTTCTGCTGTAAACACAGATAATGTGTTATGACCAGAGAAGCCCAGTATCTCAGGGGTGGAATGAATCTGAGAGGTTATCCATTTCAGTGAAATTACATTTGCTATAACATAGAAGTCTGCAGTAGATCACTTATCGCCGTGGGTGAGTTTTCAGAGAGGGATAAAACTGTACTTGGGTCCTGGGAGGGAGGAAGGACAGGTGGGATTTGTGGGGAAAATGAGGTAAAATGAGCCCCCTTGTCTTGCCTGCCTGTGGTCATGTTTTCATGTCTTTCCAATGGGCAGTACACCAGCAGGCCCTGGGAGACCCCTCTGACAGGAGTGAGGCAGGACCACCATGCACATGCGCGACAGTGTGGTCACTGCATGAGCTGGAACGCCCTGTGCCCTGTCTCATCGATCCCTGGAAATCTGCGAGTTGCTTCGTTCTCCATTGCCAGGCAATGCCACAGTGTAGTAGGCAATCAAAGAAAGTGTATTGAATTGATAAGATTAGATGCGTTTTTTTTTTTCCCACGTGGAAATAAGGAGATGGTCCTTTATTTGAAAATGGTAAATGGCTTTGGAAGATGGGGAGAAAGACAGTAAGTGTGTATATCTCTTTATGTCTGAATTGCTCTTTGGGATTTGGAGTATGATATTTGCCCTGCTTGATAAATAAGACTGGAGACCTAGGGACCGAATAGAAAGTGAGTGTTAGGCTCATTATTGCTCTACTCGTAGGGGAGTATTGTGTATCACTAGTTTCCCATTAGAAGGGAATGAGTAGACCAGAAGGCAGGGAAGCAAAAAAGTGATTCCATAACCTTCTGTCATGCATACTGTGTTTTTGTCAATAAGCTGTCTTCGGTTTTGTGGTTCTGCCCTCAGTCGTGGTCTCTGGGGATTCCCTTCATCCGTGCAGGGCCTCTTGGAAGGGCAGGCCTGGCCAGTGAGCAGTGGGCAGCCAGCTCCTGGGAGAGGAGCTGGGGGTGAAGAACAAGGAGAAAAAATATCCAGAAGTTCCAACACAGACTCCACAACCATATGCAGTGATTTGCCAAACGGGCAACTAAGAGACTCCCTGTGGTGAACGCCCTTGAAGGGGTCCTCATCTGTTCCTTGCTCTCAGTCATCTCTGACCAAGACATTTTTGTTTGATGAATGCAGTCCATGTTTTGGGGTGTGTGAGTGTGTGTGTGTGTGTGTACCCATCTTCTGCCCCTAAGGGTTTAGCTGCTAGTCTGTTCAGGCTTCTGTCTATTCGCCACCGCAAAAGACACATGCTCATTACCAGATGGTAACAATTTTTCACCGAAGAGATGTTTTTCACAAATGAAGCTCCCCCGGCGTATGTTAAGTAGGGCTTGCTAATACACGAAACTTGAGGAATGTTCTGTCTAAAACAAGGTCCACTTTGAATACAAATCCTATTCTCATCTGTCTTTCTCTGGCCAGCTGCGTTTAGCCTTGACCTGGTAGCGTATTTGTACTACGAGGGACTTAGCCTGTTAGGTCCGGTCCTCTCTTTACACATGAAGAAACTGAGGCCAGAGAAGGCCAAGTGACTTATTTACCCAGGGTCACAAAGTGATCTAGGACAAAGGTGGACTGGACCTCCGGTGTCGCGAAGCATGAAGCCCCGTGACATTCCACTTTGCTCTGGCGGTCTCCCTATGTTGCCAGTGTTCAGTTCATCCCCTGGCTGCCTCAGGCCCCTCTCGCCTGGCTGAATCTAAACTGAGACACACTTTATTTCGTTTCCGATGAAGTTTTTCCATGTGGTCCTTTATATAATTGGTCCGCAGCTTGAAGAAAAAAATGTATGCTGGTGTCAGGGGGTAAACCCTCTGCCTGTTCCAAAGTTAGCTTTCTGCCCACTGCGTGTTTCAGCTGCAGAGCCAAGTAAATCTAGGACAAACGCTCTCATGAATCACTGATGGGGTCTGTAGAGAAGGATGTTTCCAGGACCTCAGAGGCCTGGCTTAAGAAATGCAAGTCGTTTTAGGAAAAGAGAAAAGCTGCCACTTTTTAAACCAATACTTTGTCCACCCCCCGAGTCTCTGACCCACAAGCACAATATTAACTCGAGCAAACCTGATCCGCTCAGCTTCACCAGGCTTGCCATCTCAAATCCCCAACCAGCAACGTGTCACATCTGACGAGCAACGCCATTTGGAGGCAGAAGGCAGGACAAAAGAGTAAGAATAACAAGCTGAGGAGAAGCCAGCAAGGCAGGGGAGAGAGATGCTCTGTAATGGTGAGGAGCACCGGAGTTACAGGCAAGAAGTTCAAGGGTGTCACAAAGTCTCATCTCCCTGCCATGTTCCTCCGCATGGCATAGGTGTGGGCTACTGCGAGTATGTAGGTTGCAAGGGCCGCAAGGAACTGAAGGCACCGAACTCAGCTTGTAAATCCTTGGGATGAAGAAAGCAAGGCTTCAGAATCGGAGGCTAATCAGCCATTTGAGAAACGCAGGACCAGCCTTTACCCTTGCGCTTTGAGCCTGTACTGGGTCCTTCTGAAGAAGCAGGTACTACCTGCGGTGGTGGTGGTGGGGAGTCATCCTAAGCCCTCCCAGCTCTGCTGCGCAGTGCTTTGTACAAGTAGGGAAGATACTGTGGACTTGGTGCCTCGCCTACTGTTGTACTGGGTGCTCTTTCCATGCATTATGCATTCATTTATTCTTCCCCAATAGCCCATTTTAAGAAACTTAGTGTCCCTGTCTTCCAAATGAAGAATCAGAGCTCTGCAAAGTTAGAAATCTTTCCCGGTTTACATGTGTGTAAAAGAGAAAAGCCTACCTTCAAACCGTGGTCTCTCTGGCCCTAGAACCCGTAGTCTAAATCATTAGGCTAATGCTCTCTCGCGGTATTTTGCTCTACGAGAACTTGCAGACCCTCTTGGCAGTCATGCTTGGGTGCTTCCAGAGTAATTCAGAGGACCCAGGCTTTGTGGCCAACTTGAAGGGTATTTATGATGCTCTGGAGTACATTTCTTCCCTCCCTCCACTCTCCCATCCTCCTTCCCTTTCTCTTCTTCACTTTATTCTTTCCATTCCTTCTTTCTTTGCCTCAACACTTACTGGACACTCCCCATGACCCCAAGCAATACTGTTGAAACCAGTATTTGATTCCCTGTGTCAAGACGCTTCCTATTGGGGGGCAAAGGTCACACCGTCTCTTTTTGCCATTTCACACTCTTTGCTTATCGGAACTTTCTTCAAGGATCCAATATTAAAGCATAAATGGTTGCCAAGTCTCATAAAGGAAGTGCCAAGAATTGTCCATAAAGAAATATCACCCAGAGGCCAAGACCACTGAAGAAATCAGATCAAAGTGGAGATTAAGACACCGAAGAAAGGAGTCAGTCACCAGGAAGAACTGAGGGTGTCATTATAGTCAAGAAGGGGCTGTGGGAAGAAGACATACTGGTAGACTGAGCACACGAACCTCTTCAGCTGACTTTTAACCCACCAGCTAGCAATGCTCTTTCTTCTCCCAAGGCTGCCCCCTGCAGCCCAGCCCTATAAATGACCATGTGGTCTTCTTCCCACACCCCACTCACCATCTTTGTTTAGCTGATCTGGATTGCTGATGTACGTCTTGCCCAGCCTGCCTTGATTGACTTATCCAGACCCTGGACAAGGAGTTCTGTGGACGCCTGCTCTCCACCTCCTTCCTCACCACAAGAAAGTGTATGGGGGAATCAGACCTAGAAGTGGACATTCCCAGAAGTAGTCTCAGAATTTGTGGTTTCTCATTCTTGGGGTGAAGAGAGAGGGGCTCAGGGAAATTCCATTCCAAGCCATGGAATTACAGAAACAGCCACTGCCACTGAGAACCATCTCTCCCCATTCCTGTTTCATTAGCTCAGCTCCAAATGACTTAACTAGAACAGACAAAGGCTCATTAAAATATCATGTTGGATGAGATGTAATTCTCAGAATAATGTTAACATCAAACAAGCAATTGGGAAGCAGCATGGCTCTGGTATTGCAAGTGAGGAGGTATTTTGCAAGGTAAGCACTCGTCTTACCAATGGGGTTTGGATGCCGGGTGGAGAGAAAATGATGATGGAAGAAGAGGCTGTTGCTCTGAGGATTGAAACTCCATGTTGACTAAACCCAGCTGTATCTAGTCAGCCCTATTCTCCCAATATTTGGCTTCTCAAAATGTAATTCTTTTTTAAACCTAAATCTACTAATTACGTCTTCTTTAAGTTGACTGGTCAGCAATTCTTCCTTACAAATCAACCAACCACTTTGAAGAGAAGCTGCCGAGTTAGCTTTAGAGCCGGGCAGAGTCCTCTTTCCTGTAGAGATGACCAGTCAGTCGTGATGCAGTATGGGAAATAATCACCAAGGCAAAAGAATTCCAGAGGCAGCTAGCTGGGTGTAGTATAAACAACCTTGCCTCAAGTTAGAGCTAACTTTTGGTACTAGCTCAGTCACTATACTGGGTTAAACAGTGCACCCCCAAACTTTACGTATGTACAGAACCTCAAAATGGGACTTTATTTGAGGATAGCGTCTTTGCAGACATAATTAGTCAAGATGAGGTCTTACTGGATTAGGATGGGCTATAGTGCTCACTGGTGTCCTTATAAGAAGAGGAGAAGCCCACAGAGACATATAGAAGGAGGAAGGGCCATGTGAAGACAGAGGCAGAGGTTGACATGATGCACTCCAGCCCAAGGAATGCCAAGGGTTTCCGGGAGCCACCAGAAGATAAGAGGAGACAAGAAAGGATTCTTCCTTAAAACCTTCAGAGTGAGCATGGCCCTTTCAATATTTTTTTAAATCTAGTATTAAGAACTGTGAGAGTACATTTCTTTTGGTGTAAGCCACTGAGTTTGTAGTAATTTGTTATGGCAGTCCTGAGACAGTGATACAGCCCCTCATCAGCTGAGGAAGCTTGAACTCATTTTTTATCCTCTCTAGTCATCAATTTCTTTCTCTAGGCCAGAATTTAGGCCTCACTGTATGCTAAGTCATGTAATCACTCTATTTCCTCATTTTAAAATGAGAGTAATATAACTTATTTTTTTGAATAACGAGAATTAGTGTTTACCTGTTTGGAACATTTAGTACGTCATAAGCACTTACAGGCATCTCACTATTTGTTATCTATTTTTGTATCCTGACTTGATCTGAAAAGACCACACACACACTTGCACACACTTGCACAGAACTTGATGCTAAGGTTCCCAACATCCAAAAAGAAACATGACATTTTGTGTAACTGACAGAACCACGGGGCAAATGATCACAGCTTTATCCTGGCAATCTTTGGGAAGATATTAGTGGGCCAGACTGTACACTCTCCTGGGCCCAGAGTTTTCCTCTACACGTTCCCAGATTTGATTTAGCCTCGTTGGTTATTAAATGTCTTGTATGGTGTACAAGGCTCACGGTAGCAGAAATAAGGAAAGACCCAATTTCTGTCCAGAAAGAGCTGCCAGTCCAATGGTAGGGTACTGAATGGAGGTCATTCATACAGGCCTACAAGAAACTGACCTAAGGCAGAATAGTATTGTGTCCTCTGTCCTTGGAAGGTTGAAAGCATGATAGATAAATCAATAGCATTCTGAAACAAAACAAACCCATTGTCTTAACTTGCAGCCAGGGGAAGCATTTCTCACCAAGCAGTGGCTGCTCCAAGCCTCTCACCTCCTGCCCCAATGTAATGCCCAACTAGGGGAGTTCAAAGGATAAGGGGCTTCATTGTCTTGAAAAATCTACTGTGAGGATTTCCATTTCTAAGACTGTCGAAATCTAGGAATTGAAGCAAGAAACACTGTGCTAAGTGGTGGGAATATATACTGGTGGATAAAAACAGATAAGATCCTTGCTCTGATGAAGATTATACTCGAGCAGGAGAGACAGACATAAGTTTTTTATCACCAAATCAATGGGTAAAAACCGTTCTATACTATAAAAGCAAATAATAAAGAGGTTTTTTAGTTGGGGAAGTCTGGGGAGGTTGTCATGAAGAAATGATGTTTGAGCTGAGATCCGAAGGGTGAATAAAATTTATCTAGGTTGGTAGGGGAGAAAAGGACATCCCAGATAGAATATACAGCATGTACAAAGGCTCTGAGATGGACAGAGCTTCACTAGGAGAGAGGACTGAATAGAACCCAATGTCAGTGCTTTGGAAAGAGCAAGTCAAGTCTTGGAGGGAATATGAAGCTGTTGAGTTAGAAGCCAACAAGACCCTGCAGGACCTTGTCAGTCACGTGAAGGTTTTTTTTTTCAATAATTTTCTTTTTTTAATGTGTATTTATTCATTTTGAGAGAGACAGAGTGAGCATGAGCAGGGGAGTGGCAGAGAGAGAGGGAGAGAAAGAATCCCAAGCAGGCTCTGTGCACTTAGTGCAGAGCATGACACAGGGCTCAACCATGACATCATGACCCGAGCTGAGATCAAGAGTCAGACGCTTAACTGATTAGGCCACGCAGGTGTCCCGAGGTTTGCTTTTATCCCAACAGAAGCCATTTGTGAGTTCAGAAGTTTGCTACGCAGTGTGGTCTATGGATCAGCAGCATGAGCATCACCAAGGAAGGTGCTAGAAAGGCAGAATCTCCGGTCCACCCCACACCCACTGAAACGGAATCTGTTTCCCAGGTGTTTCCCTGGTGTGCATATTAAAGTTTGAGAAGCACTGGTGTAGAACATTTTCAGGTAGCGTAGGAATTGCCAAGTGTGGAAATCGACTCAAAACACTTGTGTTATTAAGTGTATGTGTACGTATGCGTGTATCAGGGAGGGATGACAATAAATCCCGTCAAAGAAACCTGGTTAATGGCAGCACATATCATTATGTTGTTGTTCTACATACACTTTCCTTGAGAACAGTAACTGCTTTTTTCCACTACGTCAGGGCTCCTCTGTGCACTTGGGACAGTTCTCAGTATGTTCAATGTGCTCCATAATCAGCGCAAGACCTGAGGACGTCTCTGTCCGTGGTGGCACATCTGAGGCACTCAGACACAGTGCCTGGGTGGGCCCAGTTCCCACCTCTGAAAGGCGTCTTTAATCAGCCAGGCTCCTTTCCACTCTGAGTTTAGACATGGCCTGAGACTCCCCACACCGTTCTTGAGTGTATACCAATTGATCTGATTAGACACACAACATTAAATCATCCTGCCGCCCCTCATTTCTCTGAGCAAGGCATGAAAACGAATTTCAGTTACAATCGATATTTCTGAAGATTCAGATGTAGTTGCCCAGGATCCTTCAGGCCTGCAAGCCTCATTGCTTGGCCACAAGAGGCAGTGGTGGTCACACAACAGGATCTCCAACCAAATGAGGGAGAATAGATACCAGCTCTGAGAGCTTGCTTCTCACAGAGGCACCAGTGGCTCACTCAGGAAGGAAGAGTGGAGACTCCTCCAAGAAACTTTGTTCTTTTGAGCTGCCTCTGGGTCTGCAAGAAAGGATGGCTGGAAGCTGGTTAGAAAGGCAACTTAGCTGGACAAGTTCAGCTACCACAAGCTTAGACTGAGATGGAAAACCTGTCAGACACCACAGAATGAATCCTGACTCTTTGAACCAAGCAAGATTCCCGGCCTCTTGAGTAGCCGGCTTCGTTTTCCCCTCAATTGTTTGTAAAAGAATAGATGAATCTTTCTCTCCTCCAGTGCGTGTGTAGAGGTGAGTGAGAAAACTGTATTTGCCACCATCTGTGCCAAATCCAATACTTAGTCCTTTCAAGAGCAAGCATTTTTCTGGACTCTCAGATACATGACTGTAATAAAATGAGATTGATTATGTGTCCAAATGAATCAAGTGCATTATTTCAGAGTTATATAGACTTGTCCTAGGTCAGCATTAGGTGTATCCATTTGGTAGATTCAAAAAGATCCCTGGGCCCTCCTCTGTTTGAGTTTCCTTTCAGTGAGGGGGCAAGCCAGAGGCTCAGGACACAGCTCGAGTCCTAAATATCATTGCTACGTAATTAACCGACGTTTATCCGTGTGACATCAGCAAGGACAAATATGTGGCACACTCTAATAAATAGCAATAATGAATAACATCAAACAACTGAACAGAAAGGTTTGGAATGTGAGGAAGAACCAACAAGAAACAGTCAGCAATAGAGTACATAACAATACAGAACACAGCATAGTTTACTGGGAAGCACAGTATTGCTAACAAAGCCTGCAGGCTCGGAGGAGGGGAGACTTGAGATGAATGTTTACAAATGAAAAAAAAAGTTGAACTGTTGAGCTAGTCATCCATTAGGTATCTGGGTAGCTAGCCTCTTTGAACATGTTCAGAAAATCTTAGTTGACACTGTGCACCTGGCATCCTGATCAGTCTTTTCAGGGAGACACTCGAAGAGGGGTCAGGCTGGCATCTCTTGAAAGAAGGATCATCCAAACAGGTAAAGGCTTCTTTCCAAACACCAGAATTCCCAAGTAACTGCTTTCTCTGCCGTGTTCAGAAAGGTTTACTCTGGATCACAAAAAAGGTAGCAACTAATTCCAGGTTTCATATCTGAGCGCTAGAACTTCTATATTCCCCTGGGAATTATTCTACTGTAGCGTTATTTTATGACTATGTTCAGTTTTATGCATGACATGAAAACCTAACTTTGAGCCACCAAATTCCATGGTGTTGATTCAATGTATTTTATACATCAGTTAACTCCTCTGGGAAAAGTACTATTGAGATATATTTCTGTGTGACAGAGCTATGATTTTGTTAATATATACAAAGCCCATTGCTGAACAAAATTCACGTGTCTGAATGTGTTTATTATGCATCTTTGGCTTGAGTGTAAGTCTCTTTATACAATAGGGAACGTGTCAATTTATTTATTTGCTTTGTTTCTTTGTTTCTTGAAATAGTAACTTCATATGGTGTTTCCATTTTTAATTATTTAAAATATTTTTTTAAGTTTGTTTATTTTGAGAGAGAGAGAGAGAGCACGCGCAAGCGGGGGGAGGGGCAGACAGAGAGAGGAGAGAGAGAATCCCAATGAGACTCCACATGCTGTCAGTGCAGAATCAGATGAGGGGCTGGAACCCATGAACGGTGAGATCATGACCTGAGCTGAAATCAAGATTCAGACGCTTAACCAAGTGAGCCACCCAGGTGCCCCTCTCTCTTAATTTTTTGAGGAAACTTCATACCATTTTCCACGGTGGCTGTGCCAATTTACATTCCCACCAGCAGTGCACAAGTTTTCCTTTTTCTCTGCATCTTTGCCAACACTTGTTATTTCTTATCCTTTTGCTTCTCGCCATTCTGACAGGTGTGAGCTGGGATCACATGGTTTTGATTTACATTTCCCTGATAATTAGTGACGTTGAGCATCTTTTCATATGTCTCTTGGCCATGAGTATGTTTTCTTTGTAAACATGTCCATTCAGGTCCTCTGCCCATTTTTAAGTTCGATTGTTGGTTGTTTTGCGGTTGTGTAAGTTATATAGTTTGGGTATTAATTCCTTATCAGATATATCATCTGCACACATCTTCTCCCATTCCGTAGGTTGCCTTTTCATTTTGTTGATGGTCTCCTTGGCTGTGAAAAAGCTTTTCATTTTGATGTAGTCCCAGTCATTTATTTTTGCTTGCCAGAGGAGACATATCTAGAAAAATGTTGCTATGGCCAATATCAGAGAAATTGCCGCCTGTGCTCTCTTCTAGGATTTTTATGGTTTCAAGTCTCACACTTAGGTCCTTAATACATTTTGAATTTATTTTTGTGTAGGGGGTGAGAACGTGGTCCAGCTTTATTCTTGTGCACAGAGCTGTCCATTTTCCCAGCACCACTTGCTGAAGAGACTGTCTTTTTTTCCGTATGATGCAGTCATTCCACTACCAGTTACTTACCCACAAAAGTGAAAACACGAATCCATAGGAAGCTATACGCACTCCTATGTTTATTGCGGCATTAGTTACAATAGACGAGATATGGAAGCAACCTAGGTGTCTCTTGATAGATGGAATTGCTAAGCAAGATGCGCGATACACATACATGCGTGCATGCGCACGTGCACCCACATACACGTATGTACACAGTGGAATGTTATGTAGGCAGAAAAATGATGAGATCTTGCCATTTGCAACAACCCGGAGGAGCCTCGGGGGTAGTGTGCTAAGTGATACAAGTCAGACTGAGAAAGACACCTACCACATGACTTCGTTCATATGTGGAATCTAAAGAACAAAACAAAGGAATAGACAAAAAGCAGAATCAGACCTATAAGTACAGAGAACAGACTCGTGTTTGCCAGAGCAAAGAAGTATGGGTAAAATGGGCCAAGGGGAGTGGGGAGTACAGGCTTCTAGTCATGGGATGATTGGGTCACGGGAATAAAAAGCACAGCATCGGGAATATAGTCACTGATACCGTGATAGCATTGCGGGGAGTTAGGCGATAGCTAGGCTCGTAGTGAGCATAGTGTAATGTACAGAGAAGTTGAATCACTGTGTTGCGCGTCTGAAAATGATGTAACGTTGCCAATTATACTCGACCAAAAAAAAATTTCATAAAACATAGTAACATTCAGTTGGGTTTTCTCTAGCTCTCTTGGGATGTACTTGACATAGAACATTGTGTGACTTTAAGATGTACAGTGTGTTGTTTTGATACACCCACATATCGGGAAATGATGACCACAGTAACGTTAGTTAACGCCTTCCATCAACTCATGTAATTCCCCCTGGGTTTTTGGATGGGGCAAGCGAGAAAGAGGCCTCTCTGGCAGTGTCTTGCCCAGCTAGGGAAGCAGGGTGCTCCCCCACGTGATGTTTTTTCCTCCCATGATGGAAATCATAGTCTGAGAAAAATCTCTCTTGTCCTGAGCTGTGCCGCCCTAGTGGAGAGATGTGGGAAAAGTCTCTCATGTGTCCAAACCCGTATGGTTTTTGTTGATTGTTTTTTTTCTCCAGTGGAGTGCTGAACTTCTCGACTGGAAACCTGGACTTCTATTGAGGCTTTCTTGTCAGAGGATGATTGGCTAAGACAGTGTTTTCCCGGGGTTCCTGGACTGTATGTAACTGAGGCTGGAGCTAGTTCATGAGCCGCTTTGGGGTTCGCTCCTTAGACCAAGGTCCATGTGTGTATTACCCAATGCATGGGTAGGGAGTATTCCTCCTGGGGCACTTGGCATATGGTTGATGCCAGACCCCTCACAATGACGCTTTTGTCTGTGGATCGATGCCAAATTGTTGCTGAGTGGGGCGCATGGTGAGGGATGTCTTATTCAGTCATATAGACATAACCTGTCAATTCATTTTCAAAGTTGGTCAAAGCAGTTGTAAATTTCAAACCATGAAAACATCCGGTTGAGGTATGGAATCTAAATGAATTCTTTGAAATTCACCAGTGCAATGGTTTTAATGAGGGGGAGGATGTATAAAGAAGGCTTTATGCTATTTAGTTCACTTTCTTGAAATGGAGATCTAAAACTGCAGTGACATGATGTATATTTTAAGTAGTAGATAAAAGTAAATATAAGCCAAGAAACAATATGCTGCTCAATTCTGATCAGAATAGAATAGGAAAAATGCATTTAGGTCTGCGCTCCTCTCCTTGACAAACGTAAATATTCACGGGAAAGTGGCCGGGGTGGCAAAATATTTAGAAACTGCATAATGGTAGGAATAACAAAGTAGGTTAGCCTGAGTTTAACCCTGGGAGGAAGACTTCAGGGGGTTGGAAAATTACTTCGTGGAAGCAAATTCATTCTGTGTTTTTCTAAGAGGGCAGAAGCCAGAAAAAAGTCAGCACAATGGCAGAGTTCTCCCGTTATTAGAACTGCCCAGTGTTTGAATTAAGAGTGGCAGTAGCAAGAACCATCTGGTACAAAAAAAAGAAAAAAAAAGGGAACTTGGTAATAATAATAGACTTTATTTTTAAGAACAGGTTTAGATGTACCAAAGAATTGTAAAGATAGTACAGGGTTCCTATATACTCTGTACCCATTTTCCCCTATTATACTCTATAATATTTTATATAATATATAATTATATATTATTAATTATATATAATTTATTTAATATATAAAATTATATATAATGTATTATATATTATTATAGCTTACATGGTACATTTGTTGCAATTAATGAACTAATATTGATACAATACTGTTAACTAACTAAAAGGCCATACTCAATTCAGATTTCTTTAATTTTGCCTGAGGCCTTTCCAGGATCCCTTTCAGGATACCACATTACATTTATGTGTCCTCTCTCCTTAGGGTCCTCTTGACTGTGGAAGTTTCTTATGTTTTCCTTGTCTCGATGACCTTGACAGTTTGGGACTACTGGTCAAGTATTTTGTAGGATGCCCCTCAAAGAGGATTTACCTGATGTTTTTCTTATAATTAGACTAGGCTTATGGGTTTGAGGGAGACAAAGTCCCACTTTCAACAGATCCTATCAAGGGTATATATAATCAACATAGCTTAGCCACTGTTGATGTTTATCTATCTTCATCTCTTGATTGGGATACTGTTCGTCGGGTTTTCCTCTGTGAAGGGAAAACTCTTGCCATACTCTTTGGGGGAAAGTCACTATGCAAAGCCCTCATTTCAGGAGTGGGGATTTATGCACTCCCCTCTTGAGAGTGTCTGCATAATTCATTTGGAAGTGTTCTGCAGGGGAAATTTGCTCTTTTCCATCAACTCTTTGTTTATTCAGTCATTTATTTGTGTTGGCCGGGATTTGTGGATATTTATTTTCTACTTTGGGTTATAATCCTGTAGTACTTAATTTATTTTTGTTGTTCACTTTGTTCTGTCTTCGACCACTGGTAGCTCTTTGAGGTGGCTCCTGTGTCCTTCTGACAATGCCCCCATCATTTTAGGTTGGTTTTTTTTTTTTATTATTTTTTGGGCACTTTCTTACTTTTTGTCACATCAAGGTGCTACAGGCTCACCTTGTATAATTATTGACCAAATAGTAGAATCGGCCATTTCTCCCAGGAGTCCTGGTGTCTTTTCATGGAGAATGGTATTGCAGACCCAGATCTGGGTGTTGTTACTTCTCGGCCATCTCAGCCAACAGAGCGAGGAAACATATGCTTGTGTACTAAACCATGTGTATACACTTATCTGTAAATATTTCTACATGTAGCCTTCTGAACGTGTATCACTACTCATTTGTGCTGATGTCTTACCACAAGAATCAGTCCAGCCTCCCTGCCCCTCGCTTATCTGTAATCCCCAGTGAAACAGGGAGAAAACTGGCTGCCATTGTCCACTGCCCATTTATTTAAGCTTTCAATTCCAGTATCTGAATTATTCATATGGACCCATAAGAACCAATTTTGTCTGCTAGACTACAGAGCTTATGTACATTCCATTTGCCTTTAGACTTACAGACTCCAGTTATAGTCTCCAAAGTTACACAGCTTTCCCTCTCTTCCCCTTCAGTAAAGTAGTTTCAGATGTTTTTGATACAGTTAGATACTCTTGTCAGTCTTGAATTTTTCCCTGGCATTCCCTGACTTCTTAATTAAAAAAAATGCCTACATGAAGATTTACCCTTTACACTATAAAATTCTGTGGTCTTTGAAAATAATGTCATGTATCCACTATTATAGTATGTTTTTTTTTTTTGCAAGGTTATTTATTTATTTTGAGAGATGCAGAGACAGCGTGAGTTGGGGAGAGGGAGAAAGAGAGAAGGCGAGGGAGAGAGAGAAAGAGAGAGAGAGAGAGGGAGAGAATGAATCCCAAGCAGGCTCTGCACTGTCAGGGCAGAGCCCAATGTGGCACAGGTACCCCTCCACTACTACAGTATCTTCGAGAATATTCACACTGCCCTAAGGGTTTGCTGTGTTTCACCTATTTAACCCTCTATCCCTCCCACCAGAACTCAGAAAACCATATTTATTCTTTGTCTTCTACAGAATGTCATGGTTGGAATCATACAGTTGTAGCTTTTTCAGGCGGGCGTCTCTTGCTTAGCAATATCCATTTAAGGTTCGTCCATATCTCTTCATGGCTTTATAGTTCATCTTCTTTTCTTGGTGAACAGTATTCCATTATGAACAAAACAGTTTGTTTATGCATTGACCTATTGAATGACATCTAGGTGGCTTCCAACTTACATTGATTATGAGTAAAGGCACTGTAAACATTGACTTGCAGGTTCTTCTGTAGACTGGACTTTTAAGTACATTAGGTAAAACTTAGAAGTGTGATTCCTGGATTGTATAATAAGAGTCTGTCTAGTTTAAAAAAAAAAAAAAAACCTGCCAAGCTTTTTTCCAAAGGGACAGTACTGTTTTTCATTTCCACCAGCAAGAATCCATCAAGAATCAGATGCTTAACTGACTGAGCCACCCAGGAGAGCCCATGAATCATGCTTTTTTGTATTGCATCTAAAAACTCATCATCAGGGCACCTGGATGGCTCAGTCAGTGATATGTCTGATTCCTGATTTTGGCTCAGATCATGATCTGATGGTTCGTGAGTTTGAGCCCCACATCCAGCTCTGTGCTGACAGTGCAAATACTGTTTGGGATGCGCGCTCTCTCTCTCTCTCTCTCTCTCTCTCTCTCTCTCTCTCTCTCTCTGCCACTCCCCCTGCTCTCTCTCTCTCTCAAAAAAAAAAAAAAAACCTTAAAAAAATAAACCTCACCATCAAATCCAATGTCACCTAGATTTTCTACTATATATTCTTCTAGAAGTTTTATAGGTTTGCATTTTATATTTAGATCTACAACCCATGTTGGGTTAATTTTTGTGAATGGTACAAGGGTGTTCCTGAAAGCCTTTTCTTTTTCTTCATTTGGATATCCAGTTTTTCCAGAACCATGTATTGGAAAGACCATCTTTTCTCCACTGAATTGCCCTTGATCCATAGATCAGTTGACTACATTTGTGTGGGTCGATTTCTGTGCTCTATTGTTTGTTGACGTATGTGGCTTTCATTTCACCAATGCCATGCCGTCTTGACTATGGTAGCATTAAATATACATAGCTTGAAGTACTTTTGTAAGTTCTGGAGTGCCAGTTCTCCAAGTATATTCCTCAGTATCTTATTGGGTGTCTTAGGCCTTTTGCCTTTTCACATAAACTTTGAATAAGTTCGTCAATATCTATCATACAGTTTGCCCAGATTTTTATTGATATCGCATTGAATCTTCAGAGGAAATCTTGGGGAGAATTGACATTTTAAACTATTGAGTCTTTCTATCCATGAGTACAGAATGTCTCTCCATTTATTTTGATCTTATTTTATTTCTCTTTCCAGAGTTTTATAGTTTTCTGAAGCATATAGACCTTGTACATACTTTGTTACATTTATAACTATATAGTTCATTTTTTGTACTATTATAAATGGTATTGTGCTTTTAAATTTTAAAATTCCTATTCTTCATAGAAATTGAGAGATTACATTGGTGTGTGTGTGTGAGAGAGAGAGAGAGAGAGAGAGAGCGAGCGAGCTACAGAGACATGAGATTTTAAGGAATTGGCTCACAAAACTGTGGGGCTGGCAAATCCAAAATCTGTAGGGCAAGCTGGTAGGCTAGAAATTCAGGTAAGAGTTAATGTTGAAATCTGAGTCCAACATTTGCAGGGCAAAGCAGGCAAGCTGGAAACTCAGGCAGAGTTTCTGTGTTGCAATCTCGAGACTAAATTCCTTTTTTTTTTTTAGGAAATCTCAGTGTGTGCTCTTTAGGCCTTCGCCTGATTGCATGAAGTCCACTCACATTATGGAGAGTAATCTGCTTTATTCAAAGTCTACTATTGATGTAAATGTTAATCATATCTAAAAAAAAATACTTTCATAGCAGCATCTAGACTAGTGTTTGATCAAACACCTGGGCACTTAAGCCTAGCTAAGGTGACATATAACATTAACCGTCATATTAGTGGCCCTTTGATTCTGTTTTCTGGAAGAGATTGTAGAGAATTGATATAATCTCATTCTTAAATGCTTGATAGAATTCACCAATGAAACCATATGGGCCTGACGCTTTTATTTTAGTAACATTATTAGGTACTGATTTTATTTTATTAGTAGATATAGGCCTTTTTAGATTGTTAGCTTCTCCATGAGTGAGTTTTAATAGTTTGTGTCTGTCAAAGAATCGATCCATTTCACCTAAGTTCTCATATCTGTAGGCATACAGTTGTTCATAGGACTCTTATATTATTCTTATTTATGTCCTTGAGATCTATAGTGATGATCTCTCTATCATGTCTGACATTAGTAATTTATGTTTCTCTTTTTTCTTGGTTAGTCAAATCCATTGTTTTCTCTCTACACAATTTCATTGACTTCTGCTCTAATTTTTATTATTTCTTCTTCTTGCTTTAGGCTTGATTTATGTTTTCTCTCTCTTTTTTTAAAGTGGAACTTCAGATAGATTATTGATTTTAGATCTTTATTCTTTTCTAATATATACATTTTGATGCTATAAATTTTCCTCTAAACACTGCTTTTGCTGTATCTCACAAATTTTGCTGTTAAATTTCGATTTTCATTTAGTTTAAAATATTTTTAAACTTCCCTTGAGTCTTCTTTGATCCACTTATTATTTAGAAACATGTTGTTTAATCGCCAAATATTTGAGGATTATCCAACTATCATTTTATTATTGATTTCTAGTTTAATTTCATTGTGGTCCGAAAATAGAGTTGGTATAATTTCAATTCTTTTAAGTTTGTTAGGTTTTATGGCCCAGAATGTGGTCTGTCTTGGTGAATGTTCCAAGTGACCTTGATAACAATATATATTCTGCTCATGTTGGATGAAGTATTCTATAAATGTCAATCCGATCCAGTTGATAGATGGTGCTGTTTATTTCCAGTATATTCCTACTGATTTTTGCTTCGTAGATTAGTAGTTTACTGATACAGGGTTATTGAATTTATGATTATCATAATAGATTTATTTCTTTAATGTTTATTTAGTCTTGAGGAGAGAGGCAGAGAGACACAGAATCCAAAGCAGGCTCCAGGCTTTGAGCTGACAGCACAGAGCCTGACGTGGAGCTTGAACTCTGGGACCAGGAGATCATGACCTGAGCTGAAGTCAGATGTTTAACCGACTGAGCCACCCAGGCGCCCCCATAATAGATTTATTTATTTCTCCTTATAATGCTATTATTTTCTGCCTTATGTAATAATTATGCAAAATAATTCTATTGTTTTTTGCATTACATATTTTGATTCTCTGTTCTCAGATGCATATACGTTAGAGGTTATGACTTTTTAGAGAATTGAGCCTTTATTATTATCTTTATCCCTGATAATTATTTATCCCTGATAATTTTCTTACCCTGAAGTATGCTTTGTCTGAAATTAATATAGCTAATTCACATTCTTTTTAAACATAGTCTTAGTATGGCATATCTTTCTCCACTCCCTTACTTTTAATGTATCTGTACCTTTATGTTTTAAGTGGGTTTCTTGTAGACAACATACAATTGGGTTTTGATTTTTAATCTGCTCTGACAATTTTTGCCTTTTAATTGATGTATTTAGACTATTCACCTTAAAGGTAACTATTGATCTAGTTGCACGATTTTTACTAGGGTTGCAAACTGTTTTCATTGCACTGTTCTGTTTCTTGTCTGATCTTCCTTTTTCCTTGCCTTTTCTGTTTTTAAATGAGCACCTTATATACTTCTATATCCTTTTCCTCTCTTGTCATATTAAGTCTATTTCTCTTCCCAGAAAACTTAGTGGTTTCCCTAAAGATGTAAATCTATATTACAACTAACTAAGGCCACTTCCAAATAAAATTGTACTGTTTCTCAGATGGTACCTGATAACATAGAACTCCCCGTTCTTCCTTCTCATCCCTTAGAAAAGTGCTGTCATTCCTTTTACTTATCTACATGATATAATCATGTATACATGGTTATTCTCATCTTGAGCAGTTATCTGTAAGATTAATTTAGAATAAATAAGATTTGTTTTCATTTATTCATTCTCTGATGCTTTGCCTTCCTTATGTAGGTCCTTACGTCTGAGCTGTATCATTTTCCTCATCCCTGAAGAACTTCTTTTAACATTTCTTTTAAGGCTGGTTTGCTGGTGATGAATTCCCACAGTTATTGTTTGTTTGAGAGTGATTTTTCTCACTTTTGAAGGCTGATTTTACTGAATATAGAATTCTAGGGCAGTATTTTTTTTTTCTTTCAGCACTTAAAATATTTTACTCCACTGTCTTCCTTATATGGTTACTTATGAGAAATCTGCTACATTTTTTTTTTTTCCTTTTCCCTCTAAAGATACGGTGCTTTTAGCTCTGGCTTATTTCAACATTTTTCTCTTTGTGTTTGATTTCCTGAAATTTGAGTGTGATATGCCTTGGTGTAGAATTTTTATATTTATTTTGTTTGGTGTTCTCTCAGCTTTCTGGATCTATGGTTTTGTGTCTGTCATTAATTGTAGAAACTTCTCAGCCTTATTACTTCTGTATTTACTCTGCTTTATATTCCTTCTGTTCCTTTTGGTATTCCAATTAAGTACATGTTAAACCTTTAAAAATTATCCCACAGTTATTGGATATTATTTTTAATTTTTATTCCTTTCTTTTTTTTTTTTTTTTGTATTTCAGTGTAGGAATTTACTATTGACTTACCTTTAGACTCACTGATATTTTCCTCTGCTGTGTCTAATCTATCAGACCCAAAAGCATTAATCAAGGGCATTTTTTCTTCTGTTGCCATGTTTTCATTTCTAGCGTTTCTTTTTGATTCTTTCTTAAAGTTTCCACCTTTCCACCTCCATTACCCATCTGTTCTTGCATGTTGTCTACCTTTATCGTTAGAGGATTTAACAGATTAATCATAGTTATTTTGAATTTGTCGTCTGATAACATCTAGTCTGATAAAATTTATAGTCTGACAAAATCCGTGTCATTTGAATCTGATTCTCTTCACATGCTGTTTTTTCTTGCCTCTTAGCATGACTTGTAATTTTCTTTTTCTTTTTTTTTTTTTTGTTGTTGTTGAAACTTTTTGGTTCTTTTTATTTTTTTGTTACTTTTTAAAAAAAATATAAATTATTGTCAAGTTAGCTAACATACAGTGTATACAGTGTGCTCTTGGTTTCGGGAGTAGATTCCCAGGATTCATCACTTAGATACAACACCCAGTGCTCATCCCAACATTGACTTGTAATTTTCATTGAAAGCTGAATATTGATATATCGGGCAATAAAAACTGAGGTAAATAGGCCTTTGGTATGAGGCTTTATATCAATCTGGCTAGAGTTGGACATATTTAGTATACAGTATAGCTGTGGGTGCCAGGGGCTTCAAATTACTCTATTATCTTTGCCTCCCGCCCATCTACCCCTATTGTCTTTGGCTTTTTCTAAGAATTCCTTAAAAAGAGTTACACCTTATAATTGTTTGAGTTGCATTCCACTTTTAATATACTGGAGCACTGTTGATGTGATGGTAAGGAGTAGGAGAGGGAAAATGTTCTATAATCATACAGTAAGCTCTCAGTCTTTAGTGTGTCTGTGTCCCTGGGCTGTGACCCTCACAGGTGTTTCTTAGTTTCACCTCCCACATCTTCAGGTGAGTCAGAAAGGCAAAACAGGGCTGAAGTGGAGTACCTGCCCTTCTAACTTCTGCCTCAGTGAGATAAGTCACCAATATAGTCTTTTATACTGGTTACGAGTAGGCATTGTTATAGAGGGAGCCCCAAGTGCATTTCATTTTTTTTTTAATATTTATTTATTTTTGAGACCGAGAGAGACAGAGCATGAATGGGGGAGAGTCAGAGAGAGAGGGAGACACAGAATCCGAAGCAGGCTCCAGGCTCTGAGCTGTCAGCACAGAGCCCGACGCAGGGTTCGAACTCACAGACCATGAGATCATGACCTGAGCAGAAGTTGGACACTCAACCGACTGAGCCACCCAGGCGGCCCGCCCCAAGTGCATTTCAAAGTGTTTACTTTTCCCTCCTAAAAGAACAAGGAGGTATTTTTTGTTTTGTTTTTGTTTTTATTATTTATTGTTATTATTATTATTATTATTATTATTATTATTATTGGGCTCTTCATCGTGAGAACTTGGTAGTTAACTGAAGTTAAAACCCACAAAAGTATAGCCTACCCAAGAAAGTAGCCCCCAGGGTCTTCTCCCTCTGAAATTAGCCCACATTCAGCCTCATGATCAAAATTATCATTCAAATATTCCTACCAGTCTATGGATCCAGAGGCTTCAATGCTAGGGAAGTAGAATCCCCTGAACTCCTGCAGCATCCTGGTTGTGATTCCCTGAATTTGAGGGAGGTGATTTGCGTTGCAACCTTAATTCTCTGATGAGTCCAACGAAAGTCACTGATACTCAGTTTGTTCAGCTTTTGTTGCTGTTGTACGGATGGGAGTGAAGACTTCCAAGGTATTTACATGTTGGCTCTGAAACCGGAAGACCTTGGGATAATGAGAGGAGGAAGTGAGTCGCAGAGGGATGCAGATTCCTAATTTTGATTGGTAGTCCCAAAAAGGATTTTCAGCTGTGTCTTACTTTTTCCTTCATTGAATGAAGGAAGCTATGAACATATAAGCTGTTGATGTTCAACCATAGATATAGTATTTAGACTTCTCTTTACCCAATTGGAGGCAACTAAACGTCGGAGAAGGCAGCTTTTGTAGAATTTCTCAGACGGGCACAGAGACAGAGTGAACTGCTCGTGATATCCGTGTCCTATTATGTGCTCTAGCAGATGGCACAGAGCTGGAAAACAGAATGTTGTCATTTGCTGGCATTTTTTTCTCTTAATGAGCCAAGAGAATTTTATTTACTAATTGTTAATGTTTGTATCATTTGCTTTATCTTTATATATAGACAGGTACTTTTTTTCTGAATCATTTGAGAGTTAGTTGCAGACATCTTAATACTTCTGTATGAATTCTCCTGAATAATTACAAGACAATAACTGCACTCAGAAAATTTAATTTATATTTAATATGATTAATATTCAACTTATTTCAAATTTTCCCAGTTTTCCCCCAAAGGGCATTCATTGTAATGTTTTGATCCATTATTCCGTCACAGACAATGACTTTCATTTAGTTGGTATATATCTTTAGTTTTCTTCAATCTGGGATAATTGTCCAAACTCTTTGTGAGGTTTTTTTTTTTAATGGTATTAACATTTTTAAAGAATCCAGAATGTTTTTCTTTTCAGAGTGTCCCTGAATTTGGATTTGCCTGTTTTCTGATTATTCACTTAAGGTTAAGCATCTCAGGTGGGAATACTGAACTGGTTATGTTGTATTCCTTTAAGGAATTATTTCAGGGGACACAGTATGTCAGTTTTTCCCTCCATTGGTGACATTACGTTTGATCACCTTCTTTCAGGTGGTATCTTCCAGTGTTTTCCATGCTAAAGAAATCTTTTCTAATTGTAATTAATAATCTGTGGTGAGGCATTTTGAGATGTTGTGCATATTCAGTTCCTAACATTTTTTCCCTCAATAGTATAAGCATCTTTGATGTTTCCTGCCTAAATTAATTTTTACTCTTGGGCTAAAGAATGGCAGTGATTTTTCCATCATTTCTTCTGTTTTTATTACTTGACATTCTTCTCTAAAATAGAGATTATATCTGCCCTATATATTTTTATTTTTAAATTTTAATTCCAGTACAGTTAACATACAGTATTATATTAGTTTTAGATATACAATAGAGTGATTCAGCAGTTCTATACATTGCTCAGTGCTCATCATAAGTGTACTCTTAATCCCCTTCACCTATTTCACCCATTCCCCTACCCACTTCTCTGGTAACCACTAGTCAGTTCTCTATAGTTAAGTCTGTTTCTCAGTTTGTCTGTCTGTCTGTCTGTCTCGCTCTCTCTCTCTCTCTCTCTCTCTCTTTTTACTGCTGATTGGTTTTATTTCTTAAATTCCATGTATGAGTGATATCATATGGTATTGATCTTTCTCTGACTTGTTTTGTTTACCATCATACTCTCTAGTTCCATCCATGTTGTTGCAAATGACAAGATTTCATTCTTTTTATGTCTGAATAACGTTCCATTGTATACTCACATCTTCTTTGTCCATTTGTCTCTCAGTGGACACTTGGGGTGCTTCTATAATTTGGCTATTGTAAATAATGCTGCACTAAACATAGGGGTGCAAGTATCCCTTTGAATTAGTGTTTTTGTGTTTTAGGGGTGAATATCCAGTAGTGTGATTACTAGATCATAGGGGTAGTTTTATTTTTAATGTTTTGAGGAACCTCCATACTGTCTTCCACAGTGGCTGTACCAGTTTGCATTCTCACCAAGAGTGTAAGTATCCTTGCCAATGCTTATTGTTTCTTGTGTTGTTGATTTTAGCTGTTCTGACCGGTGTGAGATGATATGCCGTTGTCGTTTTGATTTGCATTTCCTGGATGATGATGATATTGAGCATCTTTTCATGTGTCTGTTGATGATCTGGTATGTTTCTTAGAGAAATATCTGTTCATTTCTTATGCCTATTTTTTAATTGGGTTACTTATTTTGGGGGTATTGAGTTATATCAGTTCTTTATATGTTTTGGATACTAATCCTTTATTGAATATGTCATTTGCAAATATCTTCTCCCATTCCAAAGGTTGCTGTCTCGGCTTTGTGATTGTTTCTTTCACTGTGCAGAAGTTTTTTGTTTTGATGTAGTCCAAATAGATTATTTTTGCTTTTGCTTCCCTTGCCTCAGGATACATACGAGAATAATGTTGTTATAGCTGATGTCAGAGAAATTACTGCCTGTGCTCTTTTCTAGACTTTTTATGGTTTCAGGTCTCATGTTTAGGTCTTTATTTTTTTTTTCAACGTTTATTTATTTTTGGGACAGAGAGAGAGACAGAGCATGAACGGGGGAGGGGCAGAGAAAGAGGAAGACACAGAATCGGAAACAGGCTCCAGGCTCTGAGCCATCAGACCAGATGCCTCACGCGGGGCTCGAACTCACGGACTGCGAGATCGTGACCTGGCTGAAGTCGGACGCTTAACCGACTGCGCCACCCAGGTGCCCCTCACGTTTAGGTCTTTAATCCATTTGGGCTTACTTTTGTGTATGGTATGAGAAAGTGGACCAGTTTCATTCATTTGCATGTAATTGTCCAGTTTTCCCACTACCTTTTGTGAAAGAGACTTTTTCCCATTGCATATTCTTTCCTCTTTTGTCAAAGATCAATTGGTCATATAATTGTGGGTTTATTTCTGGGTTTTTCTATTCTGTTCTATTGATCTATACGTCTATTTTTATACCAATATCATAGTATTTTAATTGCTACAGCTTTATAATTTAACTTGATGTCTGAAATTGTAATTTCTCCAGTGTTGTTTTTCTTTTTCAAGATCGTTTTGGCTATATGGGGTCTTCTACGGTTCCATACAAATTTTAGAGTTATTTGTTTTAGCTCTGTTAAAAAATGCTATTTGATAGAGATTGCGTTAAATCTGTAAATGGCTTTGGGTAGTATAGGTGTTTTAACAATATTTGTTCTTCCAGTCCATGAGCATGGAATACCTGTCTATTTCTTTGTGTCATCTGTGTTGTATAGTTTTCAGAGTATAGGTCTTTCACCTCTTTGGTTAAGTTTAAACATAGGCATGTTTTTATTTTTGGTGCAGTTATAAATGGGATTGTTTTCTCATTTGATTTTTCTGCTGCTTCATTTTTAGTGCATAGAAATGCAACTGATTTCTGGACATTGACTTTGTATCCTTTGACTTTATTAAATTCATTTAATTAGTTCTAGTAGATTTTTGGTAAAGTCTTTAGGGTTTTCTGTATATAGTGTCATGTCATCTGCACATAATGAAATTTTTACTTCTTCCTTACCAATTTGGATGCCTTTTATTTCTTTTTGTTATCTGATTGCCGTGGCTAGGACATCCAGTACTCTGTTGAATGAAAGTGGTGAGAATGAAAATCCTTGCCTTGTTCTTGACCTTAGCGGAAAAGCTCTTAGGTTACCCCATTGAGTGTGATGTACTGTGGGTTTTTCATATATGGCCTTTACCATGTTGAGGTATATTCCTCTAATCCTACTTTGTTGAGGGTTTTTATCATGAATAGATGTTATTCTTTGTCACATACTTTTTCTGCATCTCTTAAAGTGATTCTCTGGTTCTTATCCTTACCCTTATTGATGTGATGTATTATAATGATTGATTTGCAAGTATTGAACAATTCTTGCATTCCAGGAATAAATTTCACTTTATTGTGGTGAATGTTTTTTTTAATGCATTGTTGGATTTGGTTTGCTAGTATTGTTGAGGATTTTTGCATCTATGTTCATCAGAGATATTGGCCTATAGTTCTCTCTCTCTCTCTCTCTCTCTCTCTCTCTCTCTCTTTTCCTCTTTTATTGTGGTGTCTTTATCTGGTTTTGGTATCAGGGTAATCCTGACCTCACAGAATGAATTTGAAAGTTTTCCTTAGCACTGCTAAGAATTACCCAAGGGTTACAGGAGTACTGATGCATAGGGGCACTTGTACCCCAATGTTTATAGCAGCACTCTCAACAATAGCCAAATTCTGGAAAGAGCCTAAATGTCCATCAACTGATGAATGGATAAAAAAATTGTGGTTTATATACACAATGGAGTACTACGTGGCAATGAGAAAGAATGAAATATGGCCCTTTCTAGCAATATGGATGGAACTGGAGAGTGTTATGCTAAGTGAAATAAGCCATACAGAGAAAGACAGATACCATATGGTTTCACTCTTATGTGGATCCTGAGAAACTTAACAGAAACCCATGGGGGAGGAGAAGGAAAAGAAAAAAAAAGAGGTTAGAGTGGAAGAGAGCCAAAGCATAAGAGACTCTTAAAAACTGAGAACAAACTGAGGGTTGATGGGTGGTGGGAGGGAGGGGAGGGTGGGTGATAGGTCTTGAGGAGGGCACCTTTTGGGACGAGCACTGGGTGCTGTATGGAAACCAATTTGACAATAAACTTCATATATTGAAAAAAAAAAAGAAAGTTTTCCTTCCTCTTCTTTTTTCTGGAAAAGTTTGAGAAGAATAGGTATTAACTCTTCTTCACATGTTTGGTAGAAATTGTCTGTGAAACCATCTGGTTCTGGGCTTTTGTTTGTTCGGAGTTTTTTTAATAATTCGATTTCACTGGTGGTAATTGTTCTGTTCAAATTTTCTATTTCTTCTTGCTTTACTTTTGGTCAGTTACATGTTTCTAGGAATTTATCCATTTCTTCTAGGTTGTCAAATTTGTTGGCATATAATTTTTTATAGTATTGTCTTAAAATCATTTGTATTTCTGTGGTATTGGTTGTTATTTCTACTCTTTTTTTTAAATTTTTTTTTCAACGTTTATTTATTTTTGGGACAGAGAGAGACAGAGCATGAACGGGGGAGGGGCAGAGAAAGAGGGAGACACAGAATCGGAAACAGGCTCCAGGCTCTGAGCCATCAGCCCAGAGCCTGACGCGGGGCTCGAACTCACGGACCGCGAGATCGTGACCTGGCTGAAGTCGGACGCTTAACCCACTGTGCCACCCAGGCGCCCCGTTATTTCTACTCTTTTATTAGTGATTTTGTTTATTTGAATCCTTCCCCTCTCTCTCTCTCTCTCTCTCTCTCTCTCTCTCTCTCTCTGTCTCTCTCTGTCTCTCTGTCTCTCTACTTCTGATGAGTCTGGCTAGTAGTAGTCTTCAATTTTGTTGCTCTTTTCATAGAAAAAGCTACTGGTTTTATTGATGTGTTCTATTGTTATTTCGTTTCTGTATCATTCATATCTGTTGTAATCTTTATTTCATTTTTTGTGCTCTGTTTGAGTTTTGTTTACTCTTCTTTTTCTAGCTCCTTTAAATGTTCAGGTTAGCTTGTTGTTTTGAGATTTTTCTTGCTTCTTGAAATAAGTATTGCTCTATACTTCCCTCTTACAACCACTTTCGCTGCATCCCACCGAATTTGGACTGTTGTATTTTAATTTTTGTTAGTTTCCATGTAGTTTTTAAATCCTTCTTTGATTTCTTGATTGATCTCCTCATTGCTTAGTAGCATGTTATTTAGCCTCCATGTATTTGTGCTTTTTCCAGATTTTTCTCGTAATTGATTTCTAGTTTCATAGCATTGTCATTATAATTAGAAAAGATGTATGGTATAATTTTGATTGTCTTGAATTTTTTTTGTGTCCTAATATGTGATCTATTCTGGAGAATCTTCCATGTGCACTTGAGAAGAATGTATATTCTGCTGTTTTAGGATGAAATATTCTGAATATATCCGGTAAATCCATCTGATCCAGTGTGTCATTCAAAACCACAGTTTCCTTGTTGATTTTCTCTTTGGGTGATCTGTGCATTAATGTAAGTGGAGTGTTAAAGTTCTCTGCTATTATTGTATTACTATCAGTTAATTTCTTTATGTTTGTTATTAACTCTTTTATGTATTTGGGTATGTATTCCTGTTAAGTGCATAAATATTGAAAATTGTTATATCTTCCTGTTGGATTGTCCCCTTTCTGATTGTATGGTGTCTTTTTTTGTCTCTTGCTACAATCTTTTTTAAAGTCTATTTTGTCCCTTATAAGTGATGCTACTCCAGCTTTGTTTTGACATGCATCCCCTCACTTTCAATCTGCAGGTGTCTTTAGGTAGAGTGTTAAAGTTCTCTGCTATTATTGTATTACTATCAGTTAATTTCTTTATGTTTGTTATTAACTCTTTTATGTATTTGGGTATGTATTCCTGTTAGGTGCATAAATATTGAAAATTGTTATATCGTCCTGTTGGATTGTCCCCTTTCTGATTATATAGTGTCCTCCTTTGTCTCTTGCTACAGTATTTTTTAAAGTCTATTTTGTCCCATATAAGTGATGCTAATCCAGCTTTGTTTTGACATGCATCCCCTCACTTTCAATCTGCAGGTGTCTTTAGGTCTACAGTCTCTTTTAGACCACATGTAAATAAATGGGTGTTGTTTTTTTATCCCCTGTTACCCTCTGTCTTTTGATTGGAGTGTTTAGTCCATTTACATTCAAAGTAATTATTGATAGATAAGTATTTATTTTCTCTATTGCCTGTTTTGTTGTTGGTTTTGTAGTTTTTCTCTGATTCTTTCTTCCTTTGCTGTTTTTTGTGGTTTGCTGGCTTTCTTTAGTGATATATTTGGATTCCTTTTTTTATTCTTTGCATATCTATTACTGGGTTTTCATATGTGATTACCATTAGGTTTGTATGTAACATCTTCTGCATATAGTGTTCTATATTAAGTTGATGGTTGCTTAAACTCCAGCCCATTCTTTATTCCTCCCCCCTCCATGTTTTAGGTTTATAGTGTCATATTTTACATCCTTTTATTTTGTTAATCCCTTAACTGATTTTTAGAGAGATATTTAACTTTTATTGCTTTTATAATTCCTATTTTCATATTCTCACTTATGGTCTATCCCTTTCACTCAAAGAATACCCCCTTTAATATTTCTTGTAAGACTGCTTTAGTGGCCATTAATTCCTTTAGTTTTTGTTTGTCTGAGAAACTCTGTATCTTTCCTTGTATTCTAAGTGATAGCCTTGCTGGATATAGTACTCTTGGTTGCACATTTTTCCCTTTCAGTTCTTTGAATATACCATGCCACTGCCTTCTTGCCTGCAAAGTTTCTGCTAAAAACACTGATAGCTAAATAGTTTCCCTTGTATTTAACTGTTTTCTCTGGCTGCTTTAAAATTTTTTTCTTTATCACTACTTTTTGACATTTTAATTACTATATGTCTTGGTGTGGACCTCCTTGGACTAATTTTTTGGGGATCTCTGTGCCTCCTGGATTTGCATCTGTTTTCTTTCCCAGGTTAGGAAAGTTTTCAGCTATTATTTTTTCAAATAAATTATCAGCCCCCTTTTTTCTTGCTTCTTTTTCTGGGATCCCTAGAATGTGAATGTTATTACATTTGATGGAGTCACTGAGTCCCCTAAGACTATTCTAATTTGCATTTTTTCCCCTCTCACTTGCTTGGCTTCATTGCTTTCCATTCTGTCTTCCAGGTCATTAATCAGTTTCTCTGTTCCCTCTAGGCTGCTATTTATTCCATCAAGCATATTTTTAATTTCATTTATTATGTTCTTCATCTGTGAGTGGTTCTTTTTTATCTCTTTGATAAGTCTCAGTAACTTCCTCTACTCTTTTCTCAAGTCTAGTGAGTATCTTTATGATCATTACTTTCAATTCTCTATCTGGCATATTTCCTTCTCCATCTCACTTAGGTCTCTTGCTGTGGTTTTTCTGGCTCTTTCATTTGAGACATATTCCTCTGTCTCCTCATTTTGCCTACCTCTCTGCATCTGTTTCTCTGTGTTAGAATAGACAGCCATTTCTCCTGCTCTTGAAGGTAATGGACTTATGAAGAAGAGGACTGTAATGCCCTGAAGTGCAGTGTTCCCTGTTCCCCAGAACCTGGCACTTGAGGGATTATCTCTTATATGTATTGCATGTGCCCTGCTGTTGAGTCTTGGCTGCTTTTTATTTCAGTCCAGTTATCTGCAGCGGCTGTCTTTGCCTGCTGTGGGCAGTGTTTGAGCCCCAGATGGGTGGGGCATTTTTTAACAAGGTGTGTGCTGGGCTGCTTGCAAAATGAGACCTGCTGGTAGGGCCGCAGGAACTGAGGCCCCGCAAAACATGTAGATCAGAAATGTGGTATCAACAGGGTTTGCTCATGTCTTCTGGGGGAGGGGGCCTGCAGCACAGAGACTGAGGCAAATGTGGCTGGAGGGCAGAGCCTCTGAAGCAAGCCTTGGTTAAAGTCAGTAGGTAGTGAGTGTTGGCACTGTGCTGGTTCCTGCAAGTGGCCGTGAGTTTATGTTAGGGGGTGGGACAGTGAAATGGTGCCTGCCAACTCCTTTGTTCCTGGAGTGTTCTCCCTGTGATTCTGGAACACATGTCCTCCCTGGAACATGCTCTGAGTGAGTAAATAACGCTCCTTCCGTGTGCCCCAGATGTTTTTCAAACTGCTGCTTCTATGTTCTATCTCCATGGGCTGTTTGTTGTGCTGTCTCTTTAAGGGCAGGGACTCAGCTTCCTAATGCCCTCCAGACTTTCCCAAGCCTTCTGATTTTTAAAATTCCAGGTTTTAAGTCTGACTGGTTATAAGGACTCACAAAATTCAGTCCCTCTTGCTTTCAAAGACAAGTGTTATGGAGATCTCTTTTCCCTGTGCAGACTTCCTAGTGTGATAGCCTGTTTCTTTCTTTCGTTCTTTCTTTTCGTTCTTTTGTTCTTTCTTTTCTTTCATTCTTTCTTTTTCTTTCTCTTTCTTTCTTTCTTTCTTTCTTTCTTTCTTTCTTTCTTTCTTTCTTTCTTTCTTTCTTTCTTTTTTCAACGTTTATTTTTGAACGAGAGACAGAGAGAGAGAGATAGAGCATGAGTGGGGGAGGGGCAGAGAGAGAGACAGAATCCGAAGCAGGCTCCAGGCTCAGAACTGTCAGCACAGAGTCTGATACGGGGCTCAAACTCAGGAGCTGTGAGATCATGACCTGAGCTGAAGTCGGACACTTAACCGGCTGAGCCACCCAGGCACCGCGTGATAGTCTGTTTCTTGCCTTCTTCCATGCCACCAGCTCCCTCCTGACTATACACAGCCAGGATCCAGTCTGTACTGGTTCCAGTGGACCAGGATCCAGTCCACTTCCAAACCACGTTTCCACCATTCCTACCTTCTTCGATGTGGCCTCTTCTCTGCCTTTAGATGTAGTTTTTCTGCCAGTCTTTTGGTCATTTCTGGGTTATTTATGCTAATGTAAGTGTTATCTGGTTGTCTCCATGGATCAAGGTGAGCTCAAGGTGGTCCTATTCTGCCATCTTCCCAGCCTACCCATATATACACACACACACACACACACACACACACACACACACAAGTAAATATACATGTATATACGTACATATGTATATGTGTGTGTATGTATACATGCTTTACATTGGAGAATTTTGAGGCCCTGGCACCTGTAGCTGCCGACATTATCAGCATGGACTCATGAGCCTCTTTTTATTAAATGTGTTATAATCCATTCTTGGGATTTGTCATTTTTTTACTCAAATATACTCTAGTTTGGCCAGTGAGTAGCCCTGAAATCTGGCTGTGGAATCCTTTCGACATGTTCCTTTTAGTCATTGAGCAGATTCTTATTTTCCATCACAACAAGATGTTCTGCACTTGCTTTGACCTTTATATGCAAAAGACCTAGAGTCAACCACTTCTCAAAGAGCCCAGGTTTATTTAGTGGGAAATGGCATTTAGAAAAACCAAGATCTGGGTGCTCCTGGAATACCATTGCTCCTAGCTCCTTTCTGTGGACAAAGCTAAACCATATTTGTACATTAAGAGTTCATACTAATATCCCTACTAATCCAACACCACAGAATTCTTCCTCGTCTTCCTGCATCCCACATCTGTATTTATCTTCTCCCACACTGAAGACCAAAACTGTGTGAATAAGCACCGTGATAACTCTGGTTCCCAACATCAATACAATTACTCAGTTGCCCAAATCTATAATACACTTAGGAGTTTCAGAGTTGCCACACCAATGCAGTACCAGCAACAAATCTCCTAAACAAAGTTTAAGATTTCTTTGCTGTTATTTTTGCCTTTAGAATAAATCTCAGTGAGGGTATCTAGGATAATATATTTAAAAGTTTCTTGAGGGGCGCCTGGGTGGCTCAGTCGGTTAAGCGTCCAACTTCAGCTCAGGTCATGATCTCACAGTCCATGAGTTTGAGCCCCGCGTCGGGCTCTGTGCTGACAGCTCAGGGCCTGGAGCCTGCTTCCGATTCTGTGTCTCCCTCTCTCTCTGCCCCTCCCCCGTTCATGCTCTGTCTCTCTCTGTCTCAAAAATAAATAAATGTTAAAAAAATAAAAAATAAAAGTTTCTTGAACAAATTCCGTTTTTCTTTTGTGTGATGTTGATCAATATTTGATATTAAGATCAGTTATCTGTATTCATATTTAATATTTCCCCCATCTTTGTCAATTTATTTTGGTGATTTGAACATGTAAAACATTAACATAGAATCAAAGCCAAAACTATATAGAAATCTATATTCAGAGATCTCCCGACTCCTGCCCTACATCTTGCACCCTATTCCTGCCTATCACCTCTGGGTTATTAATTAGGTAACGAGTTTCACTAGCTTCTGGTTTATTTTTTTCCTTCTAGTGTTTCTTTTTGCGAAAATAATATATGCACCCATGTTCTTATTCTCTGCTTTTTACGGAAAAGGTAAAATACTATGTATAATCTTTTGCACTTTGCTTCTTTTCACTTAATGATACACACCCTGATGATCACCCCACATCAAGTCTAGGTATTGTCTTCGTCTATTTTCACAGATGCCTACTATTTCACCCTATGAATGCATACATAATGCATATTCAGAATTCTCAAGGCAGGCATTTAGTTTATTTTCAAGTATTTTGTTGTAATAAATAATGCCTCAGTGAATAATCTTGAGGTGTTTGCTTCTGATTCTGTTGGGGATAAATCTTCATGGTAAATTCCTAGAAGTGAGACTGCTGCGTCCAAAGGCTTTCCAGGTTTTATTGTGTCTTTTGTGTTTCATGTTTTTTTTTTTTTTTACTTGACATGAAAAAAACAGATTTTTTTATTGTAGAAGGTAGTTATGTGAAATTGTCAAAACTGAGGCAATGAGGAGTTAAACTCTATTTATTTATTTATTTATTTATTTATTTGTTTATTTATTTAGAGTGAGAGCATGTGTGCATGCTTGTGTGCATGAGAGGGGAAGAGAGAGAAGGGGATGCAAGATCCAAAGTGGGCTCCGTGCTGAGGCTCTGTGTCCGATGCGGGGCTCGAACTCACGAACTGTGAATCATAAGCTGAGCTGAAGTTGGATGTTCAACTGACTGAGCCACCCAGCCATCCCAGGAGTTAAACTCTTAAATGAAATAATGTATTAAGTTTAACTTCTCTGTTGTAGATCTACATAAGGAGATGGCCTGAAACTGGAAGTAATGAGGAAAGTAGCTTTATTCTCACCGTAGGCCTCAGAGAGCTGGGGACCAACCAGTTGGGTTGCCATACTGCCAACTCCAAGGGAGCTATTCAGATGGAGTGGAATTGAAATAGTGTCCCCCCCCCAGAAGTTAAGGCATATGGCAGCCCTGGGAACTTGGACTCCAGAGAGGGAGAAAGCTGTTCAGATGATTGGCATTTGGGCATGAAAGGGAAGGCTTGTCACTATGGTTTGGAGAAGCAAGGAGTATTCCAGGCAGTTATCATCAACAAAAGCCCGTTTGGGAGCGATCGCACGAGTGCAGCTCCGTTCAACTCACGTTCATTGGGCACACCGTGCGTCCAAGGTTCTACGTGATGCAGGAAAAGCAAACACTGAGTAGCCACTCTCTGCCATAGACTGTAATGCTCATTGTTTCCGTTACTGTTAACAACCGTGTAGCTAGGTAATATTAATATCTCCATTATATACATGGGGAAGCTGAAATTCAGGGTGTTTTGTGTATTTCGGATCGACCAGATGGCTCACTCGGCACCTTACTGTAGTGATCTTGGGTAGTTCAAGTAGCCTGAGACTCTGAGGCTCAGTCTTCCCCTCTGTAAAAATGGGAGGATAATAGGAAAATTGACAACATAATCTAACATGTGTGTCACCTGAGATCTTTTAGAAACCCATTCTCTGGCTCCACCTCAGAACCAGGATGTCAGAGAGTGGGTTTAGCAATTTGTGTTTCATGAGCCCTCTAGGTGATTTTGAAGCATTCTGGAATTTGGAGAATCAGTAGTGTAGAGGTTAAGTGCGTGGATTCTGAGCCTGACTCGGTGGGTTAGAATCCCAAGAAGACTCTGCATTTTAGCTGTATGACTTTGGTTACATAGTTTCTACTTAATCTGAGTTCACTCAGTTGTAGAATGGGGATAAAAAGAGTGCTCACCTCCTTGAGATTGTCATGAGGACGTAATGTACATAAAATACAACAATGAGTATTTTATAGCTATTTTTTAAACAGAACAGATAAAAATAAGGGCTGCCTGGGGGGCGGGGAGGGGATTTAGATAATGTGTGTAAGTTGTCCTTGGCAGATTAGTAAGTGCTCAACAAATGTTAACAATTATTAGTAGTGGTAACAATTGTTATCACAGTGTCCTCATAGCTTGTTCCAAACTTCGAAGCCTGTAAGAGACATCGCTAGAACTGGAG
Organism: Felis catus; assembly: GCF_018350175.1. Classification (NCBI taxonomy): domain Eukaryota; kingdom Metazoa; phylum Chordata; class Mammalia; order Carnivora; family Felidae; genus Felis; species Felis catus. The sequence goes on from NC_058368.1 coordinate 113,160,209, forward strand.
TGAGCCCTATTCATTTCCAACGTCCGTACTCTCACTATTCGTTACCCGGTATCCCGCATGAACATAGTCTCTGTTTTCAAGAGAAGATAAACATAAAACACCCACACAATGAGATGGGCATCATGACGGAGATAAATGTAGGAGCTATAAAGAGATGCGGCCACAAGACACTAAGAAACCCTTTGTGAGCCTCAGAGGAAGGAGGCGGCCAACATTGGGAACGCGGTGGGGAGAAGCCGCTGATAACCTGCTGGGTCCCAATTGAAAAGGACACATCGTTTCAGCTGGAAACACTCAAAACATCATTATTTCGAAATTGCCAAGCAAATTCAATGGCTGGCATTGCTGTGCTAATGCGTTAATAATAATTCTGCAGTTAGAGACAAGCCTGGGCTGTTAGCATTCAAGGCCACTTAAATTTTAAAGAGTCATTTTATGGAAAGTTTTAATTAGCTCTGGATTGTAACTAACATTCTCTTTAAAACTGTTGTCGGCGTTTGATGAGGTCTGGGTTCCAGGGGTTGGAAATTAGAGCTGGAGTTTACTCATTGCTCTGCCTTTGGGTCCAAGGCAGTTCATCTTTTCTGTGTTTGAGCTGGAGCTCTGGGTAGCCAGGCATTGTGCGCGACAGGGGAGTCGGGCTTGCGTGTCCCTGTGTGTTCTGTGGAAAAGGAGAAGGCACGCAGGGCCACGCAAGGTCGATCTGGTCCCCCGCTGCAGCCTGTGCCTCTCTTCTCCTGGGTCAGGCTTCACGTTCCAGCTTCATGCTGTCCCTTCGCATCCGTCATAGAACCCCACCTAGATGTGCAGGCCCAGCTTTGTGCACACTTCTCTTTTGTAGCATGGTGAAGCAGGAGCAACATGAACATGGTCCTAGCGGGCCCAGGTTTGAAAAATGGCTTTGCCGCGTATAAGCTACATTCCCGAGGCTTATTTAGCTCTCAGACTCAGTTTTCCTGTCTGTGAAATGGGGATAAAATGCCAAACAGGGTTACTGTGAGAACTGGAGTTAATCCTCTTGGCACATAGTACATCCAAGAAGCGGTTATTATGACCATCTTGCCAGTCACTTCCAACCATTCTAAGTTAGGTTTGTTCTGCCTGTGTCCTTCTCAAACTGCTCTATTCCCTTCAACCCCTGAGGGCAAGAACCCAGCTGGCTCCTTTGAACTTCGTCTTAACTGCTTCCTCCCTTACCTGGCGCCCTCCGTGATAATCCGATTTTCATGTTGACTGGAAGACCCACAGCACAGAGGTACCCTTGTCACTGGTGGAATTAGAGTTCCTGCAGGTTGCCCAGGCTAACGATGGAGGAATATCAGATGGCTCCAAAGGTGTAGCCCTTGAGCAGAAAGAAAAATACCCCAGTTTGAGATCTCGAACTTTAAGAACCACGCTGACTCCGGCGGTGTGGCAAGTCCAGGTGTGAGGGCTGATTGGTGCAGTTCTCAGTTGTTGTTTGAGGCTTGGAGAAGCTTGTTGAAGTGGAGAGATTCGGAGGGGTCCAGCGGATCTCAGGCACACGTATGTCTCGGCCGCGGGGTGCAGAGAGCCAAGCAAAGGCATAGGTACCTGGACATCAGCCAGCACAGAACGGTGTGGCTTCAGGCAGCTGTCCTGAGGGCCCCCAGGGCTTCGGCTGGCAGAATTGGTAGAGGGAAACTGAATGGGGCCCGAGGGTGTGCAGTGACCATCTTTGGGTTTCTTCCCCAGGGTGTACCCCCCATACCTCATGACTATCTATCTGCCTCTTTGTGCCCATGTGTGTGTCTGTTTCCAATGTGGCTGTGATTTCTACAGACCTAGGTACTCTGAACTTGTAGATTATGAAACCTGAGTTCTTGACCTGTGCCTGACCACAATAGGGAAACCCATTGGAAATAGGGGGAGAGTATGGTCTTTGGAATTATCTGGACCTGAGTTTGAATTCAGACTCCAACATCTACCCACCTCGGTGTTTTGGACAAGTCACTTCACATCTTTGCTTCAGTTTCTTATCTGTGAAGTGGACGAAATAAGGCTTACCTTTCAGCTGTGAGGTTTCTCTGTTAAGGCACATGGAACAGATTGCCTTTTTTAATGAACAGTATAGCTTTTTGGTATTCAGTCACATTGGTGGCTCTAATAAGGCCGTGGTCTGGAAGATTCAGTGAATTGTTCAGGGGATGACAAACGAATCCCAAGTGATTAAGGCTCTCCTCTCTCTCTCTCTCTTTCTCTCTCTCTCTCTCTTTTTCAGTTAATTTAGTCCAGCCATCTTTAGCTAATTCAATCATATCTCATTCACCAGTGGATAAATTGTCCTCATCAGAGGCTTAACCATGCAGCTAATATGTTTTTAAGATAGATTGATTAACAAGCCCTAATTGAGGCTCAATAAATGAGATAAATTCAGAAGCCTATAAGATCAACCAGCAGTCCAGAAGGGACCATTGGCAATATTCAGTTACCCAATTCATTTAGCAGTATTTCAGCAAATACTTATTGTGTATCTAATGTATGCATGCCAGGGCTAGGACTATGTTCTTTGTCAAAGTTGAATATTAAAGAAATGTCAACTCGGCCATGATCAGTCTGAGCAGAATACAATTAGGAGAGATGAGCACTGTGGGGTCAGAGCTAGAGCATAAATTTCAAGGCAAGTCGGAAGATGGAGACAAGGTAAGAAAGCGACCAGAAAACAAGACCGAGAAGCCACAGGGAGTCAATCCAAAAGTCCAGAGGTGGTAGTCATCTACCAGAGGTGGGGAACAGAAATGGGACAAACAGAGATCCAAGAGTGACCCTGCCAAGACTGACCTCTGTGCACGTGGTGGGTAGGTGAGGGCTGGAATGGAAAAGTGGAAGAGAGAGCACACGGACTTCTTTTATAGCCTGGCTGGGGAAAGGTGTATTTGGGTATGCGTAGGTGAGTAATGTGATTTATAGGGACCAACCTGAGTGCAGAATCAATATAAACTATGACATTCTTGAGTCACATATGAACTTTAGAGCTATAAGCCTATTTGTCCCTCCCACTGAGAGAGAGTAGGTAACTGCACAGAAAAACAAGTATGCATCTATTTTCTTTGATTTAAAAAAATGTTTTTAATGTGTATTTATTTTTGAGAGAGACAGAGCATGAGTGGGGGAGGGGCAGAGAGAGGGAGACACAGACTCTGAAGCAGGCTCCAGGCTCCGAGCTGTCAGCACAGAGCCTGACGCGGGGCTCGAACTCTCGGACTATGAGATCGTGACCTGAGCCGAAGTCGGATGCTTAACTGACTGAGACATTCAGGTGCCCCATATTTCCTTTGATCTTAATTGTGATCTCAGCACTGAGCACCTGTCTTCTAAATGTATTGCACAGCCTATTTTCTGGGCAGTGACATAAAACGTTTGCTCAGTTTGTCAAAGTCCGCTCACTCGCGCTGGTTGTGTGCCTTTGCACAAAACCACTGGAGAGGCCGGTGGAAGTCTTGACTCAGTGTTCACTTCATTAGTCCAATTCAAATCAGGCTTATCACCTTTTCCTAATAAAAATAATAATCAGTCTTCAACCCAATCCTAGTTACTTCTGTCTCCTCTGGTAGCTCTGGCTAATAACAGAATAGAGTAAGAGGCTCTGCACGTTCCTCAGATGGTTTGAAACAGATCCTCGATCACTCCGTCTCCACTCCGTCTCCACTCCCATGTAGACATAGCTCAGGCAAGGCATGTTCGAATCTCCACATGTTTTCTTCTCTCTTGTGTAATCGTTTGGAGTTCTCCTGCTTCAGTCCTTGGGTGTATTTGCTTCAAGTATCAGCTCACAGAGGCTCTTTCACCGACTTGGGAACTTCATATCTTGGGTTCTTTGTTTGGCCTCTGAGGGGTCTCTGCTGTTTTAAGGAAGTAGTCTCTCATGTGACACCAGATGGCTGTCTGTCTACGGTTCTGGAAACCAAGATTCCAAAAAAGCTTTCTGTTTAGAGAAGTTCCAATAAGAGTTTCACAGGAAAATAGAAGTATTTCCCAGCAACATGTCCCTGATTCTCGTTGGCTCCTAAGGTTACCCTACATTTCTTGAGATGCTTTTGTTGGTAATAGTTGGTTTTGAATGTAGTCAATCAGGGGATGATATCCCACCATTAAAATGTTGACTGTACTTGGGGAGCTGGTGGAACCTTAGAGTAGGTTTAACTGGCTGAGGGCTCTCTACCTCTGTCCTCTTTTTGAGCTTGTCATGCGAACAAGTGGGAGGGGCAGAGGGAGAAGGGGAAAGAGAATTCCAAGTGGGCTCCAAGCTGTCAGTGCAGAGCCTGACATGGGGCTCAATCTCACGGCTGTGAGATCATGATCTAAGCAGAAATCAAGAGTCAGACGCTTCACCAAATGAGCCACCTGTGCACCCCTGAGCTTGTCACTCTTGAGGTGAAGGAGAGACGGCTTCCCTTCTTGAGTCCCATTTTAGAAATGCCACCTAAAAAAGCAAGCTGATCACTTTTCCAACTAATCATGTTTACCTATGAATCAAAGTGAAGATCAGTGTCGAAAGAGAGATCATTAATTTGAAGGAAAATCAGTGTCTTCCTCACTAGCTTCTGCTTAGGAAGGTTACACAAACCCCACAGAAGATTCCATTCAGGAGTATCTGTGTGCTCTTATCACAGATGTCAGATACCAGTCATGGAGCCACGAATGCCACCTGTTTAATGTTTCTAAATGAGAATGAACTTTCTCATCCAAGTCCTCTGTCATGCAGAGCTGGAGGAGTAGAAAAACTTGCTGTAGAATGTTTTCCTAATGGTTTTAACTAGCAGCTGGCTTTTGGAATCCTCTGGTATGCACCTTAACCTCTCTGCTTTCAGTTCGAAAGTCATTCCTTGTACAAAGCATTTGCTGATTTCTTTTGTTAGCTAACTATTTAAGTTGGCCCCATGACTGTTGGCTCTCAAGGGCTGAAAACCACTCTAACAATCCTGTTTCTCAGCTCATCTACTTTTAATCTAAATTCTTAGAATGTATTTTTAGAACAAGTATGCTTAGAAGTAGGTTTTGACATTTTCAATTATTGAAATTTGGAGCCTTTTTTTCTGTATCAAATGCACAATGGCAGAATGCACCCTTAATTTCGAGAAGACTCATTAAAAACTTCCATCTTGATACATAATTAACCAGAGTCAAAGTGGTCATGATTAGTCAAGCCTCACAATTAAAATCCTCAGTTTGATGAACTTTTGAAATAAAATGCCATTATCATCTAAAACCTCAATCATCTATGATAATGAAGCTCTCAATTAATTCTTTTGTTCTTCCCAAAAAGATTAATAATGCTAGTTCATATTTTTTTAAGTATCAACATCTGCAAGAGGCATACCATATAAACCATATGTAACTAATCTCTTCCAAAGGGAGCAAGAAACAGATTTAGGCATGTGTTTTATGGACAGCTAGTATTTCCCTATAATAATTGTTCATGCTAATTATCTTTCTTGGATTGATTATGTTTGCAATAAATTATTATCTTTATGATTATTGCCAGATTCAGGAAAATGTTCAAGAAGTAAATGGTGGTTAGTCTAAATGACCTTGCACAGAGTTAGTGTTTCATATAAATGCCACATTAAGTGGATAATTGCTGTGATCTGATCCTCACCCTTAATAACTCCTTCTGGTCCAGCTGCTGCTTAAAAAATCTTGAGCACCAGAGCTGAACCCGGAAGTATTAAGACTACATTGGAATCTACTGGGTAAGTCCTTAAGGTTATATGGAATATTGTCCTGCACATGATTACAACTTTAAGTGACTACTTGTGACCATGGTGATGGCCTTTACTTGATGCAAAGTAGTGATTTATCATGGGAGCCAAGGACAGATTGATGCTTCATCTGCCTATAAGACCCATGACGAAAACTGGTAGCCTAAGCCAGTGTCTGATCATCTCTCTATACAAATTCTCCTAATGTTCATAGTCTTCATGGTCAAGACGATTTTCCTTTATAATTTAAATTTATTTTTCGTCATGTTTATCTTTAGCTGCAAAAATAAGTAGGAACTGGGTGCTCATTCTGTATTAATCGCTGATGGACCATTAATTGTTGATGGACAATTTATAGAGAAGATTCACATGGCTGACGGTATATATGGATGACCTACCACATGCAGGCCCCTGCAGGTGGCTTCTTTTGTTCTTGCTGAGGAATCACCTCCTGAAGTCATCAAGTACAAATGGGGTATCTGCTAAATGTCTAACTTTAAGCACATCGAGCCTAGAATCCTTATATTTCTCAGATCTTACTTTTTGTCCCTAATAGAGCCACCACCATAGCATCATTCAACAAATATATGAGCCATGAGTTATGCTAAACCCTGCAGAACATAGCTCTGAATAAGGCTTCCATTTCCCCATTTCCCCTGAGCAGTCTTCTGAGGGATATCAAATAGAAAATGACCAAAAAAAAAAAAAAGGTAATAACAGTACAGGTGTGGGAGGTACATGGAACTTGAGGATCACAGAGAGGTGCCCCTAGTCTAGCAGAGGGTGAGAGAAGAGTGCCTGGTTGAACTGACATCAAAGTCAAGTTTTGGACAGTGAACAGCCATTAACAGACTTTGGGGTGAGCTGGGTGAGGGCTGGGAAGGCACGAGCAGAGTCTTGTTAAAAACACAAAATTCAGCTGAGTAAATTAGTTTTGACAAATGCGGTTTTAAACTCAGCTGAAGATCTAATTGGCTTTATTAAACAATGCATAAATCAGGGAGCACCCCATCTAGCAAGTAGCAGGACTTTGCTGAACTAAACAAAAGAAAGGTTGTTAAAGACTGTGGGGGGGGGGGTCATTAAAAAAAAGGAGAAGAAAGGGATCTGTTAGCAAGGAGAGCATCATTTGGGCAAGGTGGCCCTCCTGATGGGAACGGAAGCAGTCTATCAGTACATTTCCTAGTACTGACAGGAAATTCTGTGTTGACTGGTTCGTTCCATTCCTGGGAGGGTGAAACCGCAGTTACCTTGGATTTTAAGTCTTGGTTTATGGACTTGGCCTAAGTGACACCATCTGGGGTCTGTGGTTGTCTTTTGAACAGCCTGTTGTAGGTTCTAGAAAGTGGAAGCACATGTATAAACTCTGCAGGCGAGGAAGAGCATAGAATACCTTAAAAACAGTGATGGAAATCAGTGTAGTATGGCTGGAATATAAAGTACAGCTCCTACCTGAGCCCATAGAGATAGAGGTTCGGCTTCCAACCTGCAGGCGAAGGAGAACCATCGCAGAGTGTTGGGAGGGGAGAGGCGTGATCAGGTAGGCATCTTAGAAAACCTACTCTGAGAGCAATAGCGCTATGATTGAAGGAGGACAGGAGGGCCATAAAGATGCTGGGCATACAATCTAGGACTAAGAATGGAGGCCGCCCCAAACACTTGCTTTTTTCCATGTCCCCTGCAAGTAAAAGCCCCTTTGGGAACCGCATCAACAATTTAAGGGTGTTTTCAGTTATTCTGGAGCAATACTGTAATCTCCTTCATAAGAGAAAAATGCTATTTGCCATCACTGAAAAACGCTCAATTGGTAGTTCTCTGGGAGAAACTATTCAGTTTGCTAAAATTTAAATACCCACAGAGTAAAAACAAAAGCAGCTAATAAGAAATGTGTCATTGAAATTGAACAGAAGCTAGAGAAGTCCCATTTCTTGTTCTTTTTATCTTTTCAAAAGCATGGCTCCACAGCAATTTACCCATGTTATCATTCATCCTTTGTATCATTAGCATTTGGGAAAATGCCTGAAACTGTCACCATGAGACAAGCAACATGTAGAAACTAAAAATGCAGTTTGGGGAAATTAGAAAATAAAACTCTGAAGGAAGAGGATTGAATGTTTCATTAAACGTAAAGATGATGCTAAAAATAAAATCCTTCCTGGCTTCAAGAGTTGTTGGCTACTGAAATGTCAAAATCAATTAGGCCTTTTTTTTTTTTTTTTTTTTTTTTTGCATGCTCTGTGGTGCAAAACCAATTACTGTGACAGTCCCTGTCCTCAGGACACAGAGACCACAGATGTGGGAGATGAAACAAGGGCCAATCTTGAGCCAAACATTTATTAAAGCAAGTACCAGTTTTAAAAAGTTGTTCATTCATTGGTTGTTATTCATTCACTCACTCATGCCAGTCCACACTTTCATAAGGCAGGGGGCATGGGAGAAGTGCCAGGGGAACTGGGTGTGGGTCATGTCCATTGTAGGCTTGTTTGGCTCCAGGGGAAGTGTTAAGTCATGGCCTTAAATGGCCAAAACAAAGTGGAAAGTACTGTTGATAGACACTGCTTTTGGTGCAAGTGGGTGAGGATCAGAAGGGGAGTAGTGACCAGAGGGAGAAAAACAATAGACTAGGCACTGTATTTCGTGTATATAGGTGTTAGCTTAAAAATAGGTCTCATGTGGCAGGGACTGTAATCACTCATCTTTTAACATGAGGGAAATAAGACTTAGAAAAATTTAATAGTTCACTGGTCCTGGGATATTGGTTACTGTTGGCACCTGTTGGACTTCATAGCACATCATTTTATTTCTAGTCTATTCTGAATTATAAGTTTGGTTTCATGATTTTGCAAACTTCACTCGGTAAAGGAACCACGTATATACTCTTCAAATAGTAAGACAGAGGGCAAGAAGCATGGAGCTGAAGAGTCCTGGGCATCTCCTTTGGTGTGGTACCAGGATAATCAGTCCAGATAATGGGGCTCTGGGATTTCAGGATTTCCAGATGCCAGAGAAGGCTTCCAGAAGAGATGGGGGCAGAGCTGGACCTTGAAAGTGGGACCTGGGCAAAAGGGAGATAAAGGGAATCCTCAGAAGGGAAGAAAGCTGAGAAAATTAAACCATTTCTACATTTCCCAGTAGGGTGACGTTGATTCCAGTTCAGATAACTCAGCAGAGACCTCTCTGTACCAATGTCTGAGTTGAGGGGAGGAGACCATGAAGTAACCCCATGAAGACTGCACAGCAGAGACGATCTAGGATGTGGGGGTTGGAAGAGACATATTTTAGAGAAGCAGTCAGTGGTAGACAAGGAAAGGCTGAGCTTCTCCCTTAGTCCCCACTTGCCCCTTTCCAGTTAAGGATATGCACAGTGGAAATTTTCTTAGTTTTGACAAATGGAATTTTAAACTTTTCTCTAGCCCCACCTGATTTCCAATCAGAATGCATTCCTGAACCCTGCTTAGAGCCAACCCTTCAGAGAAGGGTAAGTTAGGAGCAAGATGATTGCGGTTATTAGCGTATATCACTGATTTTCTGACTGTTGCTGTTTCCTCCTATGTTTTAGATTTATCTACTGGTTTATAGGTTTTCTTCTGTCCCTGGTTGAACATACTAATGAACCCTTTCAGCTATGGAGAGTTCCTTTCTATCTAAACATGGTGATCTCCAGTGAGGGTTAGAGCAGTTGGAGAAATGATCAATTGTTGGAGCTAGAACATAGGATTTGGAGACTTTGGATACGTTCCGGACATTGAGTTTAGTCATAGCTGAGAAATAGGAACAAATTTATTTTTATGAGAATGGGAGATGGGCGAGAAATTATTCTAGTTCCTCATCTTATTTACAGGAAAGCCAGCTGGAGGCAGGGGTATGAGGGATGTCCTACACAAATCAGTGATGTGTAGACAGAGACAGGAGGGAACAGTTTGGGTTCTGTCAGTAGCCCTTCACTTCCTCATTGGAAGTTTGACTCGATGATGCGTGGCTCAGACCTCATAAGCAGATGACTGATAAATGGATAGAATTCTAAAGAGCTCAACTATGTCTGTAATGGTGGTAACTCAGTTGAAATGGCCCTATTGTTTATAGGTGGAGTGAACTATTGAGATCGAAGACCATTGACACATAAAATGTAGAGAAAGGAAATACGTACAATGGAAGCTGACAGCCCCCAATGTGCCTTGGGGCAGCAGAAAATTTCTATAGTCCTTCACTTCAATGCTGGGACAGTGAGGATAGTGAATTTTTGTTGGGAAGGTAGGAATCTATGCTTTGTCCCACTATGATCTTTTGACATCTTATATGTCTGCTTGGTCAATGAAGTTTCTTTTTGAGATACCCATGGTCTCTGTGACAGCTTTGTTCAAGCCTTGCAGTCATTCAGTCCGCCACACTCCCACCCAAGAGCAGTGTGACTCCACTTGGGACAATAGGAATTACTGCCTGGGTAAATCTTCAAGAACGATCTCAATTGAGCTGGTACATAATACAGAGTAAGTGTGAAATAATTCTGGTTGAACTAATAGAATATTGCCCCACGGAGCAGGGACAGAAAGTAAAAATAAAATCTCTCAATGGCAAACACTTGGCAGGAGGGTGAGGATCATGCTTTCCTTATTCTCAAGTTATAAAATATATGCGTCATGCAAAATAAGTCAGTGGCACAGTTCTGTTCTTTTTTTTTTTTTTTAATGTAATTTATTGTCAAATTGTTTTCCATACTGTTACGGAACCAGGCCAGAACGCTGGCGGAAAAACCAAGCAGCACTTGGACATCTTGGTGGATTGGAGATTTATTAAACACCAGCGGGCTCAGAGGAGACCGTTTCTTCAAAGATCTGAGCCCCGAATGTAAGTGGGAAGGGTAATTTATAGTTGTCAGCCTCCATATCTGTGGGGGGAGGGTTTCGTGCGCCAGGCAAACAGGGCAAGAACTTGAACCTGGAAGAGGGGTTTCTAAGCCAGAGACCAGAGCTTGTTTTAGGCCCATTGGCCATCTTTGGCGCATTACTTTATTCATTTCTCCAACAATACAACACCCAGTGTTCATCCCAACAAGTGCCTTCCTTGGTGCCCATCACCCACTTTCTCATCTCCTCCATCCCCCATCAACCTTCAGTTTATTTTCAGTATCCAAGAGTCTTATGGTTTGCCTCCCTCCCTCTCTGTAGCTTTTTTCCCCCTCTTCCCCTCCCCCATGGTCTTCTGTTAAGTTCTGTTCTTGAGGAGCTAATCATCTCTCCAAAAGTTCACATATAGCTATATTTTGATATATTAAAAAATATATTTTGATATATTAAAAAAATATTATATTAGAGTGGCCTAGTGACCTTTGCTTTTTAGCCCTTATGTTATTCTTCCTTTAGTCTTTTTGATCAAGTCAATGGAGGCTTAGGACAGAGTGAGAGATACAATGGTGATTAGGAGAAAAGAGAAGGAAAATGATGAAACACATTTAGGGATTCAGTGGAAATTATCAACTAGATTTGGAGGAAAGATTAATTACTGTTATTCTGTTTAATGTAATTACTCCTCCATACCACTATGACTCGGAAATCAAATAAAATGTAAGTGAATGAAACATAATCAAATATGTTTCTTTGAAATGTACTTTATACACAATTAGCACAAATTCTTGAACCGTCACTTTGTTGAGAAGGATCCACATATTCAGTAATTGCTTTGATACAACTGAATAACTATTAAATTTTTCTAAGTTAATTCTCTACCTTACATTATCTTATTAAAACAATCTAAAAGTACTTAAAGAGCTAAAAGTACTTAAAGAAAACATAGTTAATGTATTACAAACAGAGGACAGAGTTGGTCTTTCCAGTTGTGATTCCAAAGAAAGAACCCACCAAAGAAATGGGGAGGGAGGAGATAGGACTGCTTACAATACATTATTACTAAGCCTTCTCCACACAAAAGATACAGTAAATAAAACTAAAAGGAAAATTATAAAAGCTGGAAAAAAACAGTTGCAACATATGACAAAAGGCAGATTGGGGGAAAAGAGTTTTAAAAAGAAATTCACACAGCCAACAACTGTACACAAAGGGTTCAACTCCACTAGTAGTAATGCCAAAGATATAGCATAACAGAAAAGATTTAAAAAGTAAAAATGCTAAGAGAAATAGATTCTTTTAGTCGCTGATGGTGGGAAACAACCTTTCTGAATCACGATTTAGAAGCACCTTTCAAATTTGGATGTATCTTTGACCTAGCAATTGCACACTTAGGAATTTACATACGGGATAATTTTAAAAAATAGATAATAGCTAATGCCTACTGCATATTTACGACATTGGTGACCCCGTTCCAAGCAAGTTACCTGGTACGTCCCATTTAATTTTCCCAACAGTCCCGTGAGACCAGGACTATGTCCTGTTTATCGTTTGAGGAAAGAATCATCCAGCTAGTAGATAATTAGCAAATGAAATACTTTCTTCCGATTAAGTATTATTTTAAGTATTTAAAAAAAGTTGAAACAGCTTAAAATTCTAAGAGAGGGATTTGTTAAATTATGTAACAATTATATAATGAATTCAGCCACCTTGACATTGGAAAGAACGGTTTAGGTTATTTTTGACATTCAGAGATGACTATTATGTATAAAGTATGAGAAATAGATTACAAGAGAGTATATAATGATCTCATTATTGTTTAAAAATAGGTATCTGAATATTTTCCTGTATATACAAATACGTTTTTAAAAGTCTTAAAGGTTAAATCAAAATAGTAATAGAATTTATGTCTGAAGGGTGAAATTGTGTATAGCATATATTTTCTTCTTTTTGTTATTTGCTTCTTATTTTTTCTACATTGAACACATTTTTACTTGATTCATATATAAGGTTGTGCCTCACCCTGAAATCTTAAAAAAAAAAACAAACACTAAGTAGTTAATAGTTGCTAATTTTTATCTCGAGTGGAAAATTGAAGACACGAGGGTAGTGCTCTCAGTGGACAATAAAACAAAGTAGGCTCAGGAGAACTAGGTTTCACTTTGACTTTCTAAAGATTTTCTTGACTAGCAGTGAGTAAAAATTGAATTACACAGCAGAGGTAGATTGTAGAGTTACGTGGCTTCATAAAGAGCAAAAGGAGACGCTCTGAAACTGAATTGCTCATTTACTCAAGTGCCTCCATCTAGAACAAAGATTCTAAACTTAGGGCACAGCGGGTTCCTGAATGCAATTAAGGGAGTCCATGAACTTGAGCAGAAGGAAACTGCATCTTAATTTTCATTAATGTCTAGCTACAAATTTGAATTTCTTCAATTGTAAATGTAGGCAACAAATCACCTATGACTCTAGCAGCAACTATGACTTTGTCCCCAATAGAAAGCCCATATATTTTCATGTCATATTATAGGTATTTATGTTATATTTACATTTGTTATTACGTTGAAGTTGTGACAGTTGATTTGCTCCTGAGTCTTATTAATAAATGCAATGATGAAGAAGCATACATATTGTCATATCATATGTTGTTTTTTAAAAATGTTAACCAGATTTCAACATCATGGTTTCCTTGGGAGTCCTATGTCTTAATCTTATGTGTTTAAAAACATGATTCTGAGGGGCACCTGGGTGGTCAGTCGGTAGAGCGTCTGACTCTTGGTTTTGGCTCAGGTCGTGGTCTCACAGTTTGTGGGTTCAAGCCCCCCATCGGACTCTGTAGCTGGCAGCATGAAGTCTGCTTCGGATTCTCTCTCTCTTTCCCTCCTGTCTCTCTCTCTCTCTCTCTCTGTCCCTTCCCTGCTCAAGCTGTCTCTGTCTCTCTCAAAAAAATAAATACATAAACATAAAAAAATTCAAACACATTGGATCTGGGAAGGGATCAATAGACTTCATCGGAATGCTAAGAGCCCGTGGCACTGGATAGGATGCTAAGAGCCCGTGCCCCTGACGCACAATGCGTGGATCAGACAGGTACAGTCAGGCAGAAGACACGTCTGGTCCTCTCACATGCTCCATGACGCCTCTTGCCTTGGGGCTAAAAGATGGTTGGAGAGCTTCAGATTTCAAGGTGCAAGGACAGCGGTGGCACGCAGTAGGGACTTTAATACAGGTCTCTTCTTCATTCCCTTTCCTAATCCTCCTCTTTGAGAAGTCAGTGGCCATGCCTGCCTACAAGTCAGTCAAAAAATAAGTAGTAATTGACTATTTTTTTAATGGCCATCTGTTTAACTGTATTTAATGAGGCTTTCGTTCAATTGACATATGTATAAACAGATTAGCCACTCAAAACCCGCTAAGCACGCACCAGTATGAACCCACAGCGCGGGCGTTGGAGACACAAACTGCTGGCTCCTGTCGTCAAGGGGAGCACTGCCTGACGGGAGAGAGGAGGTGCGTGCCCACCATTTTCTGTTGTTTTCATCTCTGTGCTTGCTGGCCTACTTTTTTCTTTGCACAAGTTTGGCTTATTTTTGTAGTGGTCTTGTGAAAACACAACATTAGCAAAAACGTGGTAACCACTCTCTCCCACCTCCTATTGGAGTTTGTTTTTCCTCGTCCTCACCCTGTTATGTTCCCACAGTGGCCACAGAGCAACACGGATCAGGCCTGCAAACTGCCGATTGCTGATAGATGGAGGTAGCCTGCCTTCTAATTTGCAACGTGCCTTCACATCCATTGACTTCTGCCAGCGTTTCTCAAAGTGTGACCCAAGAAACAGAGATAGCTAAAGAGTAAATCCTTGGGGCTGGCCCCAAACTGCTGAGTTGGAAAATGTGAGACTGGACCCCAGACACCTGAATTATAAACAAATAGTGTCTCTTGCCTTTTTTGGCCCACTTCTCCAGTGATTCTTCGGCACGTGGAAATGTAAGAACTGCCACCGTACGTGATCGTCACAAAACTCCTATAAAGTAGTGAGCCAAACGGCATCAGCCCATTTCAGAAATTAGGGCAGTGAACGTCGAAGAAGTTGAGTGGTTTTGTTTCAGATGATGCATTGGTATTGTGGCAGCTGGTTAGGGTGTGGTCCAGAGAGGCAGAGCGGGCAGCAAGGAGGCGCACAAGAGAATTGCTGTCAGCCAGGAGCTTGAGGCACAGGATGGAAAGTACAGTGTGGGCATGGGAAGACTGAGCTTGGGACAGAAACGTCCCTTCAGGAGAGTTCGCACTTCAGCAGCTAATCGTGGCAAGAGGCAGCCAGGGCCTCTGCAAGGGGGAGGGTATTGGGTACGAGAAGGGGAAAGTAATTCATTCCCATCGTTGGCAGGTTCCATGTTTGCAAATTCACCTGCTTGCTCAAATGTACTTTGTAATCCCCAAATCAATACTTAAGGTGCATTTGCTGATATTCATAGATATGCACAGAGCCGTGAACAATAGTGCTCTGGGGTGTTTTGGTTTTGTTTTTGTTTTTGTGTCCTTTCTTAGTGATTTTGCTGTTGAAAATGGCTCCCAAGTGTTCCTGAGTGCAAGAGGGCTGTGGTATGCCTCATGGAGAAAATACGAGTGTTAGAATAAGCTTCATTCAGGCATGAGTCATAGTGCTGTTGGCTGTGAGTTCTATGGTAATGAACCACCAAAGTGCGTTAAATAAGGTGTTTTAAGATGGGAGCAAACACAGGGTTCTGTATCGATCAGCTGATGAAACTGTGATTAAGGAAGGACTCATAGGAACCTAATCCTGTGTTTCCCTAGGAGCCGTGGTTCAGAGTCTACTAATTTACTGTACTTGGTGACTTCATAGAATATAGCTACCAGGAATAACAAGAATCAACTTTAATTACTGGGGCAACATCAGGTGGTATCTCCTGGGTGTCAGAGACTCTGTGCTTTGGTGTAAGCGCCATAATCCTCATCCCACCTGCAGTGTGTTTGCCATGGTCTACATGGCAGGGATTAGGATACAGACTCAGAATTGAGTTGATCCAAGCTCCCTAAATGAAGAAATGACAAACGCTACTTTGCCATAGACATTTCAGAGTCAGAACCATCAAAAGAGTTTTACTTACTATTGGGATGGGTGGGCAAGGAAGCCGGGAGAGCCCCACTGACCAGGAAGCTGGTGATGCTGCTAGAGAAAACTATAGGCTAACATTTTTGGTGGAAAAGCAGGACTTGATTTGGGGTGTAGATTTGGAAATCACTCACGAAGATGCATTTATAGTCATGGGAGAGAGTGAGACACAACCCCCAAGCCCTAGAAGAGACAGAATTTGAAAAACTTTCTATTTCAAGGAAGAAGGGGGAGCAAAGAAACTAAGACAGAGAAAAAAAAAAAAGAAAAAAAGAAAAAAAAAGCAGGGACAGACTAGGAGATTAGGAAGCAAAAAATGGATTTTCCAAAAATGCAAACAGGAGATGGCCCGTGGTGTGAGACACTCAGAAAGGTCAGGTGGGATGAAGGCTGAGAAAAGGTCACTGCGTTTGCTGATGGAATGTCACTAGTGACCTTTGGGAGAGCAGTTGACGGTGGGGACAGAGGATAGGGAAGTAGTGAGTAGGTCTGAGGCAACAGAGGCCGCTGAGCAGGACCACTCTCTACCGGGTGCAAGTCTCCAGAGGAGGAGATGGAGGGAGAACTTTTTTGAGCGGAGACGGGAACCACCTTGGAGACAAGGAAGTGGAGTCCAGGGAAAATGGAAAGGCAAGGGGAAGTGTCATTTTGAAAACGGAAGGGAATAGGAGGGGAAGAATAAGCAGATGTGTCCTTTGCAAAGAAAGGGAGACACTTCCTCTTCCTGAGGCTGCATGCAGCTTGCATGTGCTGAGGCCCGTGGAGACAGAAATTGCAAGCTTTTAGGCTGAGATCTAGGCTGCAAGAATACACTGCAACACAGTTGGGACACCTGCTCTGGTGGGGTTTTCAGTCTCGGAGGTGCTACATTGAGACCCCATCGATTCTAACTGGAGACTTTAGTCGTTTCCGGGAATCTCGGTGCTGGGGAAATAGACTGTGCTCTGAAGCAGATGTAGTCGCTTGGCTACTTCTAAAAAGTTATGACCTAGAAATCTTGCTGAATCCGTTTTTACCATTAATAACAACTATTTAGTGCTGGCATTTTTAGGCAGACACCTTGTTTAAGTTCTTTGCAAGTGAAACAAAGACTCACTTAAATCCCTCACGTAGGTTAAACGTTTCCCGTTCTCTCTCGTCTGTTTTCCTTATTCATCAAGAAACCTGGCAAACCTTTTTAACTACCGATATTGCAGAGGCAAAGTTCAGTCAGGCTTGTGTTACGTTGTCGCAATACCCCCAGATTAATAAGATCTGACTACCCAACGCCGTTTGCCGGCTGGACCTGAGTGCCCTTAATTGCCCTGCCCACGGGAACGGGAAAGTGGGGTAGGCAGTTTCACTGCTCTTGGTTATGGCCTCTCAGTGATAAAATGCTTCCAGACCTAGAATGTTCCAAACAGCCTGTTCCCTGGGAAATGCTGTGTAGAAGCTGATGGGTAGCTTGCTCAGTCGAGCCCAGCCAAGAGAATTGAGATATTAAAGTTGGAGATGCTGGTATGCTGGGGAAGCAGTTCTAACCCTGGGTCTGGCTCAGAGCTGTCACCGTCCCTGCCCTGCCCTGGGTCACAGAAAGAAATTGCTCACCTCCCTTGACACCACTGTTCGGGAGCCTGCTGCCTGGCCTCTGCCCTCAGGCTCAGCCTTTCTCCAGGGCTTCTGCAGTAGGATAGACCTAGACGCAAAAATCAGCTCTTGGCCTTACACTTAGACTAGCGCAACTTCCTGAGCATCTCTGAGCCTGGAAAATGGGAGCACAGGCTCCTTGGAGATGCAGACAGGATGCAGCGGGTAAGATGCCTAATGGGCAGCAGCAGTCAGGGCTTACTGCTCTCACGTATGCATCTTAGATGGCAAGCGATTTTCTGTTTCCAACCCTTTTGATCGTTGTTTCCATCTCAGATTCTGGCAAAGTGTGTTCATTGTGACAAGTCAAACAATACAGCATTGTGCAAAGAAAACCATAATTCTTTCCCTCCCCCGCTTCCAGCACCTCATCCACCCTTCCAGAAGTATCCATCGCTAAGGTTTGTGGGTAATCTCCCATGTTTCTCCCTGCTCGCACTGACACATGCATAAATGTCAGGGACTTTATTCCCCTCTAAGTACGTATGCGTATTGTTCTTGGTGTTGTTTTACAAAAAATAGGATCAAGTGTACTCTTACTGCTTTCACAGATGTCTCTCTAGGTCAATATTACAAATCAACTTATTCTTTTGAAGAGCCATGTTATCCTAAACAGCCTGTTAATAATATAATCAGCTCATAATATAACGCCACTGTAATCGTCTCAACCAGCTTCCTACTGATGGAGAGTCAGTCTATTTATAGTTTTGTTTCTCCAGCATAAATATTGTCATTAGCACTATTGTTCTGTAATAGGCATAAAACTGGACCACGGTTTGGATGGGAAAACCAGACTCCATAAGTCTCATTCTGCGTTATTTTTTTCTTCTGCCCTCACTTCTCCTCTCTTCTTTCTCCCCCCCCCCCACCTCTTCTTGCCCTCACAAACCACAGCTGGGCCTCAGTCCTGATAAACCTGGAAACAAGGGGACAGGGAAGGTTTGTTTCCAATCCTGCATTTTATTGGATCTGGCCTTGAGGGAGCCTGTCGTCATTTCATGAAGTGACTTTGCAGTCCCTAAGGAAATCCCTAAGCAAAGGTCTTAGGTCAGTAAATTAGCAGGCTGTGTTCTCCCTGCTTGGTGGGCACCCTAATAGGGTCATTTTGTTCCCTTAGTGTCCTCAGGAAAATCAGAAATATGAGATTCCCTTAAGCAGAGGAAAGCTCTTACTGCATTCCGGGGTATCCATAGTGGAAATTTCCAACAAATTCCATTACCAGTGGCATTTTGCGATTTGCAGGCTTAGGTGCGTCAACTGCTTCTAAGAGTTTAGCTCCTTCCTTCTTCCCATACCCTCTGCCTCTGGCACATACAGACGCTGAGCTGATTTTAAAGCCAGAGACCCAAAGTCTTAGCCCATCCTGCTGTAATGGGGGTGCCTACAGGTGACCAACACTGGACACATAATGACAGCAGACCAAGGCTGGCAGAGAGGGAGGGACTGGTCCCTGGGGGGAGGGGGGGGCAAATCCCAGCTTCTAGGGCAGGAGAGGGCTGGCTCAGACAAGCCCTCATGCTTCTGCTTGGCAAGGAGAAAATTAAACTTGCATAATGCACTGTATTCAACCTGTAGCATCGTGGTCACTTGTAAAAAAGTCTTGCCCAGGTATTGAGTCAGATTTACATTGTGCCATTATTTAGGTACTATTCTCAAGTCAGAGCGGTCTCTCCAGGTGTTACACACACACACACACACACACACACACACACACACACACACTTATTGATTCCAAGTTTCTTGAGGTCTCACACCAAATAGAGCAGAAAGGTGGAAGAGGGAAGAGTCTAGTTATGGGGACTCCTTGCCCTACTCTTTCAGAACTGGAGACATGGAAGTTTCCAAGAGCCTTTGTTATGCTATCTTGGCCTTTGCCTTGCTGTGCATCCTTGGTGCCCGGTGGCACACTGGCCCACGTCCTGGCATGCTGGCACACCCACTCGAAGGCCCACACGAATCTACGGTGCCAGCTCCAGCTTGCAGGAGGTTGGGGACCAAGCCCTGCCATGCTTCTTTCTCATCGTGCCGCCTGCCATCTCTGTTGCAGGTGATGCAGGTGATTCTCAACTGGTAGGAAATACCAGTTGAGAAGCAGGTGCGAGACCCTATGTTCACAGTCACCCCTAGAGTCATTAAGAACATTCTGGGAAGATCACCCAGAGAGGGAAAAAACATTCTGCAGATGTAGATTCTCCCACCTTCTGGACTTTCCCCAAAGCTCCTCTTCTCTCTTTCCCCGTCCTTTTTTATCATCTCTCTTGGTGGCGAAAACCACTAACGTAGTTGTGCTTCATTTTCTGCTTGGTGCAGAGTGAGAGTCTATTCCCAGAAGGCGTATCTCTTTGCATTTAGAAGATGAAGTATTTAATCTCTGGTTATCAGCTGTGAGCTTGCTTTTCCATAACTGGGCACCGGAGGGAGGAACGGACTAGTGGATAAACAGACAGAGCAGGGAAGGCATCTTTTGGTGACATTTCACATCGCCTTGTCCCAGAATCCCATAATTAACTGTGTGACCAGCCACTTTATTTTCAGTTTGCCATCTGCGGGGAGGTGGTGTGTTAGTGGTGGCAGAGACCATGCCGTTCATGGTTGTATCCTCGACAATCTGCCCCAGACCTGCCATGTCACAGGTGCTCAGGCAGTATTTGCTGAATGAGAAATCAGCCCACTGCCCAAGGTCAGAACCTGCCTGTCCACAAAGGTAAGTTCTGACAACCGTAGGAGGGCTCACTGGTACACCTTCATGTTTTTGTCATGGGCTACAGCCGCCAAGATGAGCAATTGGGAGAAAGGAATGGATTTGGGGAAGGAGGTATGACCTCGCAAAGAGGCTCCTAACTAGGAGTCTCCTGGTCTGAGATGCCAACGGCTTCTGTCTGAGTATTGAGGACAAGATTCTATGCCTTGACTGGGGGTGAATTTGAAAAGGAAGGGGAGAAGGGAATCAGCCCCACCCACTTCCGTCTTTCACTCGGGAGGGTTTGGTCTGTATGCCTGGGTGCAGGGAACTGAAATCCTCAAGTGTTAGGCTTCCTCTTCCTTCTTACAGCAGCATGTGTCATTCTCAATTTCATGCAGGAGGGGGCATAATATAGTGTTTAAAAGAGTTTGGAATCCATGGGGCACCTGGGTGACTTGGTTAAGTGTCGGACTTCAGCTCAGGTCATGATCTCACTGCTCTTGAGTTTGAGCCCGCATCAGGCTCTGTGCTGACAGCTCGGAGCCTGGAGCCTGCTTCAGATTCTGTGTCTCCCTCTCTCTGCCCCTCCCCTGCTTGCTCTCTCTTTCTCCCTCTCTCAAAAACAAACGTTAAAAAAAAAAAAGAGTTTGGAATCCAAATTCTGCTATGTGTTAGCTGTATGACCTGTTACTAAACTCTCTAAGTGACAGTTTCCTTATCGGCAAAATAAAGGATGTGTCTATAATAAGCATTTTAAGCATATAAATGTTAGCATATATGATACAATAGGCAGAGAAAATACCCCTCACACAATGACCTCCATTGGTCAGTTAGTTTCATAAACATTATGCCAGCCCAATTTCATTTATTTGTTTATAAACTCATTCATTTGACAAATCTTTCTTGAGCCACTGCCATAGTTGCTAAGACCATGGACTTTGGAGTTCCACTGTTTGGGTTTAAATTCTTGCTCAGATATTTATTGATTGCCTAGGTTGCCTTGGGCAAGTTGCTCAACCTCTCTATTCCCCCAACTCCCATTTGCAAAGTGAGCGTATCAGTAGCATTTATTTCATGGGTTATTGTGAGCATTCATTAAATTAGTACATTAAGAAAGTAGAAAGTACCCAGTAAATGTGAGCCCGATGTAAACAATGTGAACTGCTGTTACAGTTTTGAGCCAGACCCTGTGCTCAACGGTAGGATATGGTGGTAAGTAAAAATGGATGCAGCCTCTCAACTAACAAAGATCACAATCCAGCAGGAAAGAGGGCTTGCAAAAGATTATATAAATATTCTTATAATGGTAAGTAAGCCCTAAGAAGGCAGCATAAAAAGGTTAGTGCGCCGATGTGGCAGAGACTTGATCTGGAATGGATGGAGAAAGGGCCTTTGGAAAACCTCCCAGTGAAGTGACGGGCTGAGGCCTGAGGACTGGGGAGGTTCGGCCAGGCAAGTCAGAATTCCAGGTAGCGAGAAGAGCACGTTCCGAGGCCCTGGCATAGACAGGAGCAGGGCACGTTAGAAAAGCAGAGGTCGGGGCCTTCTGGGTGGCTCAGTCTGTTAAGCAAGTGACTTGATTTCAGCTCAGGTCATGATCTCACAGTTCCTGGGCTCGAGGCCTGCTCAACTGGCAAGTGCTGAGCTTGCCTGGGATTCTCTCTCCCTCTCTCTCTGTCCCTCCCCCATTCATTCTCTCTCTCTCTCTCTCTTTCTCAAAGTAAATAGAATAAACATTAAAAAAAGAAAAGCAGAGGACGCTGGCATTGTGACGAGGAGACAGAGGGTGGCCAGGCTGGAGGCGTGTGCAGCCTTTGGAGACAAGGTTCAGGATTGTAGGCTTGATCCAAAGAGCATCGGAACCCAAGGGGTTTTAAGTGGGGTGTGATGTGACAACTCTCTCTCTGCCATGTTCTGTCTGTGGAGCCACAGGTGTGATTAGGCCAGGGTCCCCTGGCCACTGAGTCCTCTTAATACTCTCCTTCAGCACAAGTCTATTAATTAGCTCATCAATCTCAGGTGTCGCAGAGCTAGGAACAAATGCGGGAAAACTCTTAGGGGCTCAAATTCCTCAACCATTCCTGTCTGGGATTCTCCATAGGAGGACACTCCTCTGGAATAAAATGATGGCATACTTTTTCTCCTCTGGTTACATCCCCAGTGCCTAACACGGTGTAAGGTGAGATATGAATCGACGAACCTATAAATGGTGGACGTTCAAACCTGTCACTATGCTGACATCACCAGGAACTCATCACACGGCAGCCAGCCGGCTTTTCACTGGTTTTTATGGCCCGGGCAGAGCACCTGCCCCTTGGGCTCCTTCCCCAAAGCCCTGGCACAGCATGAGTCAAAGTTATTTCTGATGTCAGGCGACTGTGAGGTTCACAGAGACAGAATGCTATGACACGGCTTAGTTTTATTTCTATATTTTGCTTTTAGCATCCACTTGTTCCCTCCTCTTGTACCTCTTTGAAAAGCTCCCGATTTCACGGAGAAGGACTGAAGCTATTTGCATTACAATACATTGTGTTCCCAGCCAAGGTGTCTGCGCAGTGAAACCTTCCCTTGATCAAACACCGCAGCTACTGTGGAGCCAGCTTTTGGAACAGCACAACACTTTGTGCTCTGCCTGAGGAGTGTATTTCAAGAAGAAAACATCGCGTTCTCTGCGTAATAAATCATACCTGTCAGGTAGGCTGCCCATCTCTGGGAGCATTAAGCAGGAGGCCAAACTCTGCTATCTTGCCTGGACCGAGGCTGATTTCTCAAGCACCGATTAAGCGACGAATGCACCGTCTATACAGGCAAATACAGGTCATCTTCCCCTTTCATGGCTGAATTGCTATCATGCAGCCAGAACTCTTACATGTCAGATCCCTAACAGGGTTTTGTTTTACATTCTGAACACAACAGGCTCATGGAACCTTCTGCCACCCACGTAGGCTCCCACTCGTCAGCCCCTCCTGCACAAAACGCGGCCCTCCCCTCCTTCCACAATCCAGGGATTTGAACCAAATGAAATAACGGTACAATTCAATTCAGATTCAGTTTAGGGAATATTTTGATTTTCTGGCTGAATAATTCTAGAAAAGATACAGGTTTAGTCCCAGGTCCAACTGGCTTATTGGATTTATGTATTTAAAAACAACTCTGATTTGCTTCATAGCTCACTTTAAAATAACCTGGGCTCAATCTGATTCTGGCAAGGAGAGCGACCGACCTATCCCCACTTCCTGCTCGGTGCTCACTTCAAGACTGCGCTGCACCTTCACACATGAAGCTAAATGAAGCTCAGTTCTGAAGAATAAATGTTTCAGGGTCCTTGTCTGATGGTGCTTGAGACCCAAGCTGAGTTGAAAAGGCCCAAGAATCCCATTTTCAGCGAAGAGTTGTCCTACATATGGTTTTAACAAAAATGTGTTTACTTTTCTACAATGACCATAAGACCAGCCTTCCATAGCACAAGACAAGCTTCCTGGGTACAAGCTACCCGAGAAAATCAGCAGATGATCTACATTCTTCCAGGAAATAAAGGATTGACTGTGGCCCAGTCCAGATCATAATGGGCTAAATGCTTCTCTCTGATCTCTTTGTGTGTGTCTCACCTTTTCTTGATCCCGCGTAGTCCTGACGTTCATTATTCCTTGTGCTGTTCCCAGAACTAAGCCCTGGGCCTAATAGATAATAGGTGTTTGCTGTGAATTGACTTGAATCCCAGTCTTATCTTGTAGAAGTTAGGCTTACATTTGGCTGCAAGGAACAGAAATTCCTTAAATGGTGACTTAACAAGATTGAGGTTGGTTTCTCTGTACTGTACAAGAAATTCACAGGTGGATGATCCAGGGCTGACCTCACATCTCTCCATGATGATCAGGAGCCCCATTTTCTCTCTGCCCTCTGTACTGGGTAGCCCTCCTCTTGCAGCAACACACATCCACACATCCATACACACACACACACACACACACACACAGACTTCAACAGATTATTATGAAACAAACAAACATACAACCAATATCCAGGTCAAGAAATAGAATATTATCAGCACCTCAAGAGTTCTCCTTCAGGTTCCCGCCTAGTTTCACTACCATCCCTTACCCCCTAAAAATTACCATCCTGACATTACTTTCCTTATAGTTTTATGAATTAAGTTTATTCTGATACACTACATTTCAGTGCTGTCTGTTCTAAAGTTTTTGATTAGTGGATTTGTACACTGTGTATCATTGTACATCTGATTTCATTTCTCAGCGTTATGTTTTTGAGATTACCCCATACTGTCCTGTGAAGAAGTTCTTTTCATTGTTTTATGGCATTTTGGTGAGTAAACAGTGGTATCACATGGTGCTACTAATTACCATTTTCCTGATTACTAATGTAGTTAAACACCCTTTCATATGGATTTTAGCCACTTGGATAACTTCTTTTGCAAATTACCTGCCCAAATCTTTCATTTTTATTTTTTTATTTTTATTTTTTCAACGTTTATTTATTTTTGGGGGGGGACAGAGAGAGACAGAGCATGAACGGGGGAGGGGCAGAGAGAGAGGGAGACACAGAATCGGAAACAGGCTCCAGGCTCTGAGCCATCAGTCCAGAGCCTGGCGAGGGGCTCGAACTCACGGACCGCGAGATCGTGACCTGGCTGAAGTCGGACGCTTAACCGACTGTGCCACCCAGGCGCCCCCAAATCTTTCATTTTTAAATTGCATTGTCTGTCTTATTTATTTGCAAGAACTCTTTGTGTATTCTGGGCAGAGTTCCTCACTTCCTGTATTACAAATACCTTCTAGCAGTCCATGGCTTGCCATTTCATTCCCATCTTCTGACGGTGAAAGTTCTTACTTTTAATTTAGTCACAATTATGAATCTTTTCATTATGGTTAGTGCTTGTGGTGTCTGGTTAAGAGATCTTTCTGGACCTTGAGGTTATCAAGAAATTCTCCTATGTTGTTTTC
This sequence comes from Felis catus, assembly GCF_018350175.1. Taxonomy (NCBI): domain Eukaryota; kingdom Metazoa; phylum Chordata; class Mammalia; order Carnivora; family Felidae; genus Felis; species Felis catus. The sequence goes on from NC_058368.1 coordinate 113,185,174, forward strand.
TGGAAACCTTATTATGTTGCCTTTCTTATTTAGACCTACAATCTTCCTGGGATTGATTTTTATGTATGCTTAATATAAGCCCAAGTGTTCCCCTCATTGGATATCCAGTAGTTGGAGTACCTGTTGCCAACTCGCCCATCATTTCCCCAGTGCTCTGCTGTGCTCGCTTTTACATCAGTCAAGCGTCCATATATGTCTGGTTTGTTTCTGAGCTCTCCATTCTGTTCCGCTAATTTGCATCTCCTTGATTCAGTATCACATTAAAAAAAACTGCACCTTTACAGTCCATTTTGATATCAAGCAGAGCCTGTCCTTTGACTTTTGTTCTTCAAGAGCATCTTGGCTTTTCTTGACCCCTTGTATTTCTATATAAATTTCAGAATGAGTTCGTTAAGTTACACAAACGAGAATTCTATTAAATTTATAGATCACATCTGTATAATACCGGTTTTCTCATCCACGAACGTGGCACATTCCTCCTTTTACTTAGGTCTTCTTTAATTTCTCTTCTTAATGTTTTATAATTTATTGTATTGTGAAGTTCTTACACCTCAGTTAGTTGTAGATATTTGATAATTTTAACATGACTGTAATTGTGTCTTTTAAAATTCCACTTTCCACCCGGTATATAGAAATGTAATTAATGTTTATATTCTGATCTTGTAACCAACAATCTTTCTAAACTCTATTCTAATTTTCATTTCTCTGTGGATTATTTTGGCTCTTTTACATATATAATTATTATCTATAAATTTCCTTAGATAATATGGGTCTGTTCAAATTTTTTATTTCTTCTTGAGTCTGTTTTTTTTTTTTTTTTAATTTTTGTTTTCAACGTTTATTTATTTTTGGGACAGAGAGAGACAGAGCATGAACGGGGGAGGGGCAGAGAGAGAAGGAGACACAGAATCGGAAACAGGCTCCAGGCCCTGGGCCATCAGCCCAGAGCCCGACGCGGGGCTCGAACTCCCGGACCGCGAGATTGTGACCTGGCTGAAGTCGGACGCTTAACTGACTGCGCCACCCAGGCACCCCTTCTTGAGTCTGTTTTATTAAGCTCTTGTCTTTATCTCATTCTGCTTGCTTTGTGTTTAATTTGTTCTTCTTTTTCTAATTTCTTAAGCTCTAAGTTTAGATCATCAGTTTGAGTCTTTATTACTAAGAAAGCCTTTTAAACTTAAAAACATCCCTATAAGCATTGCTTTACTGTGTCCTCAGATTTTTGATACATTTGTATTTTTATTATTCAGTTTAAATATATTTTGATTTCTCATGTCATTTCTTTTCTGAACCAAGGATTATTTATAATTGTGTTATTTAATTTCTAAATACTAGAGATTTTCTTGGTTATTTTATCATCACTGGTTACTTTATTTATTTTTGTTTATTTGCTTATTTTGAGAGAGTGTGTGTGCATAAATGGGACAGGGGCGGAGAGAAGGAGAGACAGAATCCCAAGCAAGCTCTAAGCCATCAGCGCGCAGCCTGATGCGAGGCTTGAACCTACAAACTGTGAGATCATAATCTGAGCTGAGATCAAGAATCGGATGCTTAACCGATTGCGGCATCCAGGCGCCCCGTTACTGGTTACTTAAAAACATTTTCTGCAACTTGATTCTCCTTTCTCCTATGTCATTTCAAATACCTGTATGTTTACTATTAGATATCATCTAACACATCCATAAGGCTCTGATCAATTCCATTTCAGTCTTCATTCCCTTTCCTCTTCATCTTGTACAGCTTCTATTAACCCATTCTTTCCTCTGCATGCCCATTTGTCTATTAATTAAGTCTATCCCATGACTTTTTGGTTTAGTTTTAGAAATTGCATATCTTCGTTCCAGATTTTCCGCTTCTTTATTTTTTATTATTTCTGTTTTTCAGCTGAGCTGTTCTTTTCTGGAAACATGTTTTGTTTCACTTCATTTCGAGAATAGTAAAGACAGTGCTTTCAAGTCCTTTTATGCTGGTTTCAACATTTAGTTCATCGCAGGCTTGGACTCAGTTGGCTGTCTTCTCTTCAGAATACGCTCCATTTTCTTGGTTCTCTGAAAATCAGGTAATTTCAGATTATATCCTGAACGTTATGCATGTTAAGTTCGGAGAATTTTGGAATTTGTTATTTTTACCCAATTTTTGTTGCTTGGTTTGTTTTCCAGGTAATTTCCTCGGCTGGGCTCAAGTTGTGAATTTTATTTCTTGAGGAGCAGCCTCAAGATCTGGTCTTAATACGGATCTTTTGTCTTTAGCTTAGTTTCTCTCAATCTGGCTCACGCCTGAGTCATTCAGAGGTTTTAGAGACATATGGCTGAGCAGAGTTTGGGGATGCTCCGTCTGACTCTTTCCCTTTTGTGAGTCCTTCACTCTCTTCAGTACCCATGATTGCTCAGCTTTACTTTTCTGGTTCCCCAGGCCAGAAAGAGCACAAGGTGTTTTTAAGGCAGCCTTGCCTGCCTCTGTGCGTGCAGCTTAGCCCCACGCAAAAAGCCTTGGAAGTCAAAGTTTATTGGTATCGCTCTCTGGCTTCCTCCTCCAAGCGAGCATGCATCCCCAGCTGTCTCTCTGTTTCTACCCATTTTTGCACGATCAGGCAGTTGGGTTTCCTACTATGTCAAGGATTAGTGTTTGTTTTCTGCAAGGGAAGGGAGCTGTCTTAGTCTCTCATACCCCAAAGTGGAAATTCTCTCTCAGAATTCCATTAAGTTAGTGAGGAGAGGAGAAATCCAATGGCAGTGAGTCAGCCTCCAACCTGGCCTGTTGATCCACTCGATATAAATATTTCAGCAGTAAATGTCCTTGCTTCTGACCTCAGAATATGGGCAGCCGAATCAGACTGCTTCTCCTCCTATCCAAAATACTCAGATACATGGGCCTCTGCGCAGGCTTTCTCAAAGTGGACCCAAGGCATTCATCCACACTAGCGTATCTGGATAGTTCTTGGGTTTCAGGCATATTCAGTAGGACCTGAATTAAGTCCACAAATTAGAACCTACGTTCTGTGAAGAGGACCCATCCCTGACCGTTGTCACCAGTGTTCCCCAGGAAGGAACACATGGTCTTGTGGAAATCTCAGATGGAAGACTTAATCAGGAGAGGCTGGAAGTGGAGGAAGACAGGAAGGGCTTACCATGAAATTCACATTGGGAAGTAGAAATATAAAAGGCACTAGGGTTTATTAAGTATTGATGTACTGAGCCATCTGGGAAGTAAAGTGGGGAGCGAATTATGGGCAGGCAAAGGGCTACTCAGCCAGTCTATCTGGGGCGTGCACTCCACAGGGAGAGGATAACTAGATATCGAGTGCCCACCAGGCTCTATAGCTGCCATGGCCCCCTCATGGCCCCTGTTGGACAGAGAAGAAATTGAGTCTCAGACTGTTATTATCACTTGCCCAACAGTTCACAGCCAGGGAGTGGCAGAGTCCTGGTATGAGTCCTGATCTGCTGGGACCGAGAACAGGTAGGAATCAGGCCAGGAGAGAGAGCTTGGAGCCATTCTCTGGCTCAGAGAGGTTTTCAGTCTTCACTCTAGTGTAAATAAGACAGACAGTGGATCTTAGAAAGCAAATTGAAAGGCAAATGAGCAAGACTGCCGTTGTTAAAAATTAACCATGCATCTCAATTTACTTAAGAAAAGATGGAAAAAGTCATTTGCCCATGGTAGTATCTTGATCATTATTCATAACAAATTACTTGGGCCACTGCCTAACTTAGCCCCACACTTCAAGGTCAAAGTACTCAAGGAATGTTAACCTGAGGAAAGGGAAATGGCCCATATTTGGATGCAGGGAATCAGCAGGAAAGAAACTGAATCAGACGCAGAGAGAGGCAGCCAACCGGAAGCCTGGTTTCTCCCAGCTGCTCCGAGCCCCTCTCCACCCCCTGGTCTCACTCCTGCCTGCAATCAATCTGGCCTCTTAGAGCTATTGACCGGTCTGCCCGAAAGTCATTGCCTGGATTCCATCTCCTCTAAAATCCATTTTCCCCGCCTCACAGAGAGCCGATTGGATTTCTCAATTATCAAATTGTACAGTCGTGAGCTTATATACTTCTAAGAGGTAATATGGTGTAAGTTCCTTTTCTGTGGAAATGTCAGATTGGCTCCTCTGGGGAGTGAATGGAATATTTAAAATACTCTTCCAGTCTCCATGGCCTGTTAAGAGGGATGCAAAGGTGAAATGTGACTTTGCTAAGGCTGGAATAACAACGCGTGTTCTCTGAGAAGCTCTGAGGCAGTTGGCGTCACTGACAGCATCCCTGCCTGGTCTTTTATCTGTTTGTCTTTCTACTTTTCTACAAGGATTAAAAAGTACACAAATGGGCACATGATATTTCTCTGCCAACACACGTCTTTGACACACATAAACTAAAATTTTGGCAATATATATTGCACCCTTAAGATAATTAAAGCGGTAATGCTTGTTTATTTTTTATAATGATAAATGCAGCTACTAATTGCTGGGAGTGTACTTTGTGCCTCGCAATACTTAGGTACTTAACAGGTACTATCTAGTTTTTAAATTAGTTTTGGATACAAAAAGCATATATGAACACCTTCCCCTTATAAAAAAACCCAAATAATTTAAATATTTCTGAAGTCAAATTGGATCTCCATCCTTGTCCTCCCCCAAGATTCTGCTCTCCTACCAGAGCGGAGCAGCTCTTTCAGCTTTTTGTGTCCTTCCGGAATTTTCTACCTATTTGCATATACATGTTCCTGTAGAAGTGATATAGGACCGAGTTTGTTTTATAAATAGAATCATTGCTATTTTTCATGCTGCGATTTGCTTTTTGCATTCAACGCTGCATCCTGGATATTGCCCCATGTTGATAAGAGTTCTGGCTCCTTTCTTTTTAAGCTCCTGTTTCATTGCGCAAACATGATAGCACCGAACTTGATTTGGCTCTTCCCTAGTAAAGCAGAATTAGGTTGTTTGATTCCCCCTTTTTCTTCTTGCTATCACACAGAAGGGGGAATTTCTATATTCTTCAGGTATTTAGCATTTTTTAGCTTCTTTGTTACGAACAAGAGGAAGCCAGTAGTCAGCCAAGCCTAGTACATAGGGTACACAGACACATTTCAAAAGCTCAGTTCTAGTACTAACTTACAGACAGAATGATCTGCGTTGTATGCCAAGCCGGGTAGGGAGAGGGAGGAAGGGAGGGAAGGAAGCTGAAAACACAGAGGAGAGCTATTGGGGTATCACCTCTGGGATCAATTACAAATTTGTCAGACAAATGAGAAGGACAGCCAGACCATAGGAAACACATAATTGTTGTCTTCATTTTGGTTTTTGCGTGTTTTTAATGAGAAAACAGTGGAAATCTCCCGTGGAGATGAGAACAAAGCCTTACTTAAGATGAGTGTGCTAAGTTTGCCGAGACCCCTTTCTCTGCAGACGTCCAGGTCAAGGCTGTCTCCTGCACACCACAGGCACGCGGGCCACAAGTAGCGACACTTCTATGCTGCTGAAGAACAAAAACGTCCGCGTTTGTTTGGCTTGTCACATTCGTGCTCTTGTTTAGCAGGTTTTATTGTAGATCTGACTCCTATTCAAGCGCGATGGAAGATGTTTAATGGAAGTGAAGAACAAAATCTCCCCCGGTTTCTCTACCCCCAAATTAGCATTTTGGTAAAGATCTTCTGGACAGTGCCCCTTCTCTCTCTGTCCCTGAGAAAAAGAATATTCTGCCAATGGGATTCTGGCAGTCACGCATTTTTACAGCTGACTATTTTTTTCGCTTGACCACACGTGTTATGCCTTTCTTTCACAATGCTAATAGGTGTGACCTTTCCCTAATAGTGAGTAAATTGTGATCAGTCACTTTGATCATTCATTCATTCATTCATTCCCTCATCTCCAGAATCTTCATTTGCAACCTGTCCATGCCAGGTATCATGCTAAGCCCTGGGCGCACAATGGGAAGCAAGAAAGGCACAGTATGAGGCCCTTAGGAATTTAGGACTACTAGGGAAAACAAGTAAGTGGTGACAACCTGTGATACATCATAGGGGACCTGGTTTAGGAGGTGTGGGTGGCAGGGTGGGAGTTGGCAGTGAGGGGTTGAACAGGACGGGGAGGGGACAGCGTTTGCAAAGATGTGGAAATGAGACAGATCCTGGCCATTCCGTGGACCGAATATATTCCATCTAGCTGGAACACGTATTTGGGGGATAAGGAAATAGATGATGCAGCAACATTTGGGCAGTCACATTAGCCATGCTCAGTGGTCCTCTAAACTGAATCAGCACTTATTTTTCCCCGCATGAACGTATTACATCTGTAAATCACCTGGTTAAGCTCAGACCTGGGCATGACTCAAATAAGTTGGAGCAGCAAGTTAGTTCCACCTTTTTCGATACACTTGTGCCTAGTTGTACATACGACGAGTGATATCCAAAATAGCTCTCAGAAGGAGTGAGAGGACACGGATTTGGTTCTCTTTCTGATGCAGGGGACTGTTGAGTGGGACCATAGAAAAAACTGAGTGCGTATGGGAATAATTGCCTGAATGCCTAGGGGTCTATTGTCCAGATGCCCTTGAGTTGGGTTGGGTTGGAAGTAAAATAAACCCTGTGAAGAACATTCAGGTATTCGTATTGCATATTACAGAAACACTTGCCAGATTGTCAGCATGCAGGGGTGCAATGAGGCAAATAAGGAGAGCAGCCAGGCCATGCTGGCGAGAGCAGGGCCAGACCAGCAGGTCAGTTGTAACGCCGATGCAGATCCCTTTTACATCAGGATGGTGTGCAGGTCTGGAATGGAGTGAGTCAGGTGAGCGGTCAACGTGGAAGACCTGGGGCATACGAGCCAGCATGAAGAAGAGAAGAGCCTCCCTTGAGAATAGAGAAGGCAAAAGCACAGCAACGAGCTGTGGAGCCCGTCACCCCAGGAAGCCCCCAGAAAGAAGGCCAAGCGCGGGAAGCGGGCTGAGGAGATGGGTGCATCCTCAGGAGGCGCAGAAAGGGCCTGGAAATGGGCCTTGGGTTCGAGCCTGTCTGCATAGGTTTAACCATAGGGCTATTAGAGGTCTGCTGGTTAAGTGCATACCTGTGAGTCCTCGAGCTGCAGTTGAGAGTCTAAAAGCATTGGTTCTACAGGAGACACGCCAGGGTTCTAACCTTGGCCGGGTCCCTTGCCTATGGTATGTCCTTGGGCAAATACCCTTGGGATGTTTCTTCCTCTTTAAAATGGGCTGTTGATACTGCCTGCCTCAGTTCAATGATCTGTAGGGCTGGCTGGCAGTGGTGGTGGCATCCACCCTGGCGTTTCTTTGTGGCTCTGGTATTTGGCTAGAAAGAGAAGGTGTAAGTAGGGATCAAGGGTATTTTCTCTTCCAGAGCACAAGGCTCCTTGCCTCCCAACTCACCTTCAGCAGGGAAAGGATCCTAGGTCCCAATGGGGTGAGAATGAACCCACGGGGGAGCTAAGAGCCTAATGAACGTGCATCAGTGTCAGAATTGCCAGCTTTGAAAGACCAAGGGACAATTTACAAGACTCTGACCTCAAAGATGGGGATAAAGGGACTAACATGGGGAGTCTGGAACTAACAAGTAATTTATAATTTGGGCATCTAAAAGTAGCATAGGGGCGCCTAGATGGTTCAGTCGGAAGAACATGTGAGTCTTGATCTCAGGGTTGTGAGTTTGAGCCCCACCCTGGGTGCACAGATTACTTAAATGAATAAAACTTTTTAAGCAATAAATAAAAGCCTAATTCCTCAAGCGTGGCTTTAAATGGGCGTTTTTATACCCCCACCAAGGGAAGCAGAGCCATGGTCCTCCTTGCTTTCTAAATTCTGTGATTCCCTGAGCTTTCTGGTTAAAATACCTAATTTTTCTCTACGTTGAAAAAAAGTTGAGTGCCTAGCAGGACAGTGAGGTAAGTCAGACACTGTCCAAATATCACAGGAAAAGATACCTTTGATCACATTTGGACCCCAGTGGTCAGGTTGGAAGCGCATCATTCCAAGGCAGTGGGAAAGGATTTGCAAATGAGTTAAGTCCCAGTGACTGATTCTACAGGTAGCTTGCATATCATAGGGAAATGTTTATTGACTGTATATTACACTGAGAAATAGATAAATATTTACGCTTCCATTGAGACACATTTGAAATTCCCAAACACCCATTGTGTAATCTGCTAAGCAATTTGCCTAACTGCTTTGCATTCTTTCCTGAACAGGTGATTATAATATTTACCCTAGTCTGTGTAGATTTGTTATTGGTGGTTATTTTTAGTTCTTATTTATCTGGTGGTGGTGGTGTTTTTTTTTTTCCTTTTTGAGGGGGTGGTAATGACTTAATAGAAATTATATATAAGGTATTATAATAAGACTCTTCCGATTTTTTAAATCAGAATCAATTTGGCTTTTCCATTAACAAAATACACAAATCCACAATTTGGAAAATTGTTAGTGGGACAAAAATATTGGGTAGTTAGTGTAAACCCTGCTTGCAAAGTCAAGGAACTAGGTTTCCTGGTTCATTAAATACACTCATTAGTAAAGAATCATCACACATAGACCCAGAATACAATAACGTGTATATTACCAGCTTAAGATCACATAGATATTTTTCTTTGATGTTAAGGAGGCACCTCAGAATCTTCAAATGCCTTGAGGGGTCACCATTCATCATTTCTTATTCTATAGAAGACCTGTGGAAATAAAACCCATTGGACAGCTCCGATTCCACATGCTGAATGGCATAGCTTACCATGCATTTTGCTCATTTCCTATTTTCATATTCAGAGATTGTTCATAAGTCTAAATGGAATGAAATGCAGGAATATTTGCCTAGCAAGTATACATCTTATAGACAGGATTAAGAAGAAATCTGAGTAGCAGTGAGGTTCCAGGGTGAATGCAGGCGAGAAGTGAAGAGGGTCTTGATGAGGATGAGGACAGTAGAGCTGAAAAGAAAAGCAAAACAATTGGCCAAGAAAGGAGCCAGGGAGTAGAGGAAGGGAGTCATTATCCCCTATTAGGGGATAATAGGCATTGCTTTATTACTTACAGAGACTGTAGTCATCTAGCGGACTCCGTGGTCCTCAAGGTCATACTGTTATTCTACATCTCTGAGAGCTTTGCTGGTAGGATTTAGTTGATCATGGAACTTTTCCCTTATATTATAACTGCTTTCTGCTTTTGCCTTTCCCCAACAATTTTTTTTGAGACAGAGGATGTGCCTGAGTGGGGGAGGAGCAGAGGCAGAGAGATAGTCTCAAGCAAACCTCATGCTCAGTGTGGAGCCCGGTGTGGGGCTAGATCCCTGGGATCATGACCTGAGCCGAAATCAGGGGTCGGATGCTTAGCTGACTAACTGAGCCACCCAGGTGCCCTGTAACCCATGAGCTTTTTGATGGCAGGCTTTTAGTCCTTCATCTTTATATTCCCAAAGCCCCTAGAACTGTATGAGGCACATAACTGGCAAGACTTATTAAATGTTTGAAAAAGGAAGGATGTGGCGAGGAAATAGAAGGAAGTGAGAGATTAAGTGGAAAACGGCATTTGTCATTTGATACGAGTCTTAAAATTTCAAAAACAAAAGGAGCAAGTCCTAGAGCAACATCCTTAGATTGCAGAATGGTGAACTGAGGCCCAAGCAAAGGCAGTGACTTGTCCACCCAAGGTCAAGCACCTCTGGAGGCAGAGGTGGAGTCAGAAACTAGGTTTGTGATGTATGCCCAGCTGGTGAATTCCCCTGCCTCCTCCAGACAACACAGTGCCTGTTTAAGTTCTCTCAGTGGACAAGGTTTGAGACCCAAAGAAGCAACTACATGAAATATGTCTTTTAATAAACAGAGATTGGGCCATGATGATTCTAACAGGGCTAGGTTCAAGCCGGTAAGACTGATCACAGAACACCCGGCTAGGTGATGGAAAATTGGATTTCAAAAATTATTACCTGACTACTTTTTTGATTTGAAACCTTAAAAGAATAAAGAGATGTAAATAAGTAGGTAGTGAGAAGTGTCTGTCCTGCCCCATGCCCCTACAGACAAGTCCCTACCCACCGTATAGGTACATACATTTTAGTTTCTTCTGCATCTTCTGGAGTTTGTGGTTATACAAGCCAAATGTGAATAAACATTCTTGTTTGCCTCCTTTTTACTACACAAAATGGAGCATATTACAGATGCTGATCTATGTCTTTTTTTTTTTCCACATAAAATGTATCTTGGACACCTCTCATATCAGTACAAAAAGAACTACTTTTACTTAGCTATTCTATCAGATGGATGCAACACAATGTAATTAAATGGTCCCTTATTGATGGACATTTGGGCTGCTTCAATCTTTTCATGTTAGGGAAAAAAACCCTTTAATGGCTCACATTTTACATACACACAAAGGGTTTGTGTATTTGTAATTTTGACATATCGCCAATTACATTCCTAGTGGTTGTGCCAATTTACATTCGAGTCAGCAGCCTGAGAGTACATGGCTCTTCACAGCTTATACATCAGCGTGTGTTATCAAACTTCCGGATGTTAGCCAATCTATGGGTGAAACATGCTATTTCAGGGTAGTTTGATTTGCATTTTTCTGAGGAGTGAGGCTGAGCATATTTAAAACGTAAGAAAATGGAAGTATAGAGAAAAAGGACAACAGGATTTCCTCCTCTTACCAAGATCAGTAACCAGCCCACAGCGGGACCCAGAGAAGAATTCGGAGCAGAACATCCCTCAGTGCCAGCACTGTGTATGGAGGACCTCGTTCAAATTCACAAGCCCTCGAACGGCAGGCACTAGGATCTCCATTGTACAGACGAGGAAACAGGTTCAGAGGAGGTAACCTCCCCAAGAGGTGGTAAGTGGCAGTGGTAACCTCGGACGCAGGTTTGGAGGACCCCAGCACCCTGATCCAACCACCACCACGCCCGGTTGAGGATGCTGCCTTTATGCAGAATTTGTATTAGGTCATTTGTACGCTTTTCTTCCCCCATTGGATTCTTGCCCTTCTCCCTTGGCCTCGCCATCCCCCAACTGCCTGGTTTGGAAAGACACGTTTTCTCTTGAATGTAGCTGTGGTTCATCACTTTTCCCTGTAGGATTCTGAGATGCAAGTTTACTCTCAGGCAGTCTCTTTCTCTGCACTGTTCCCTTTTCTGTTCGTGTCTTGAAAAAAGCCACTGTGTTGGTAGCAAATTATAAATATTGATCCGTTTTCTCTCTCACTTTTATGTGAATATGGGAGTTGGGGCACTGGGCTGTGTAACGATAATAAATGGAGCAAATGGGGAAAATTTATTACTAATTCTGTATGAGGGGCTAGCGCAACATAATCATGGGAGAACAAAATAATGTAAGACTAGTTGACTTCTAAACTTACCACAACTGGACTTCTCCCAAATCACCTGGGAAGGGCTAGTTCTCCCCAAGTAGAACTATTTCTTTGAATGGGATGGACAATTTAAAGTCAGAGTGAATTACTAGCCTTCTACTAATGTGGTACTCACCCCTTAGACCTGGACTGGAGCCCTAGCGGCTGCCGCTATCTAGCAAAGCTTCCCCGTGCCAGCAAGTAACTAAGGTGTGCTTGCCTTTCTCCTCGCCAGGTCTGTTTACAAACCCTTCCTGGTCCTTTGATTCCATTCTTGCATCTGGGCATCTGTCGCCTGGCCTGGTAGCCACACTCAGAACCCTCTGGGGGTAACCCAGGACAGCGCTTCTAGAAACTGCTTCTGCCTTCCCAGTCTGGCCATCTCAGTTCTTCTTCCAATCCTGAAGCCTCGGCATGCCCACTGAAGGAAGGCAAGCTTGTGAAAGCCAGGCGCCATCCCCATGAAACCCACCTTACTACCACCAAGTGTCAATCTTGGGGTCTATATATCTTAGAAACCAAAGACCAGGTTAAGGCTGTTTCTTTCTTTCTTTTTTTTTTTTAAATTTTTTTTCAACGTTTATTTATTTTTGGGACAGAGAGAGACAGAGCATGAACGGGGGAGGGGCAGAGAGAGAGGGAGACACAGAATCGGAAACAGGCTCCAGGCTCTGAGCCATCAGCCCAGAGCCTGACGCGGGGCTCGAACTCACGGACCGCGAGATCGTGACCTGGCTGAAGTCGGACGCTTAACCGACTGCGCCACCCAGGCGCCCCTTCCTTTCTTTCTTTTTTTTTTAATGTTTATTCATTTTTGTTTTTGTTTGTTTTTAATATAATTTATCGTCAGATTGGTTTCCATACAACACCCAGTGCTCATCCCAACAGGTGCCCCCCTCCATGCCCATCACCCACTTTCCCCTCTCCCCCACCCCCCATCAACCTCAGTTTGTTCTCAGTATCCAAGAATCTCTTATGGTTTGCCTCCCTCCCTCTCTGTAATTTTCTTTTCCCTTTCCCCTCCCCTGTGGTCTTCTGTTAAGTTTCTCAAGATCCACATAGGAGTGAAAACATATGGTATCTGTCTTTCTCTGCCTGACTTATTTCACTTAGCATAATACCCTCCAATTCCATCCATGTTGCTGCAAATGGCCAGATTTCATTCTTTCTCATTGCCGAGTAGTAGAGGTTAAGGCTGTTTCGAATCCAAGTCACCCAGGCAAATCAAATCATTTATAAATTGCCACAAACTTACACTTTTCTGATGGCTGACATGTAGTTCAGTCGAGGGTCGAAGGAACTCAAAGAACTGCCATCCCATGTATGGGATGTAAGTATTTACCTCATCCTAGGGCTTGCCTTAAGGCTATTGTTTTCTGTCCCCAGTTGTCAGGAAGAAGGGCTTGGCAGGAAGCCAGCGAAGGGGAACCAAAATGCACATGTTTCTATATTTCTTCCCTCTGCTTCCACTGCGAACAACCACTTTTACTTGAAGTGGTGTTTCTGTCCCTGGCTGCACATAGGAATTACCTGGAGGGTTTTTAAAAATACTAATAGCTGGGTTCCATTCCCAGAGATTTGGATTTGGATAGTCTGGGTATGACCTGGGCACTGAGTTGTTTTAAAACTCCGCGAAGGGGCACCTGGGTGGCTCAGTTGGTTGGTTGAGCATCCAACTTCCACACAGGTCATGATCTTAGGGTTTGTGCTCTGTGCTGACAGCTCAAAGGCTGGAGTCTGCTTCAAATTCTGTATCTCCCTCTCTGCCCTCCCCTGACTCATGCTTATCTCTCTCTCTCTCAAAAATTAAAAAAAATTTTTTTTTTACAGTCTTAAAAAAATTGGAGTGACTTTTACCTCTTCCACAGATCTTTCATGGATTCCTTTCTTATCCTCATTCCTTTTCTCCCCTGTCTCTGATCACAGGATACAATCAGTTTCATGGTTTAGGGCCCTTTCCATTGTGAGCATGTATCTCTCCCTGTTGGCATTTTCAGAATATGGTCTCATGTTCAAGACTGATTCTCCCTGGAATACAAGGTTCTAGCTTAATGCTTGGCTCAAAATGTCTTCAGTATTTATGATATTCAATTGAATTTAACTTTCTAGCCCCAAACCTACTTCTAAGCTCCAGATAAATACATTCAGCATCTTCAGACACATGATGTGTCAAAACAAGGTCTTGGTTTAATCCTGCAGATTTCCCCTTCTCCTTCTTTCTCAGCAGTGGCGTCTCTGTCCGCTCACTTGATTGCTCAGTTCAGAACGCTGAACATCCACTTGTATGCCTCCACATTCCTCAGTTCCTATATCCCGTCAGACATGAGGACCTGACAATTCCATTTGTAGGATGCATCTCAGATCTTCCCTTTTATCTTCATGTCTACTGTCACCACGAGGCAGGCACCACCAGCTCTCTCTCAACAGCGAAGTGCCAACTGGTCTCAGGCACCCCCCCTTGCCCCTTCCACTGGGGTTTTGTCCCTGCAATCACACTGAAGGGTATAGTGTGTCTGGATATGTCACTCCACTGCTCAAACCTTCTCACTGGCTATTCATTGCTCCTGATGGTCACAGTTTTTAACAGGATCTAGAAGGTTCTGCCTGTGCCTTCTGCCAGTCGCCATGTTTTTAATCCACGTTGTGGCAACACCAGCCCCATGTCTGCTTTCTGTACTTTGACCAATGGTTTTCCTTCCTCAGAAAATTGGCTTGCAATACTCTTTCTGCCCAGAATGCTATTTCTGTAATTGATAGTAATATTGACCACCTGCTACTCTTCTTTTCCACTTTACATATCATTGCCTCAGGGAGACCTATCATCAGCTCAAGTACAGTAGGTCCCTAGCTTTCCTTCCCAGATCTCCCTTGATTTTTCCATCATAGAATATAAGCACAAGTGTGCTTATAAAAAATTATTGTATATTCCCACTCCATTAGGTTTCTGCTCTGATTGTATCCCTGGATTCAAGTATCTATAATTGCTCAGTAAATATTTATTGCATGAATCATCTCCATACAACCCAGCTGCCTGTACCAACCATCCTCATTCTCTGGGCCCTACTCCTTTCCAGCCCCAAAGTAGAAAAAAATCATCATTATATTAGCCACAGAATTTCTCCTCTGTTGATCTGGCCCAAGCTAATCATTGATACACAAAGTGAAGAGGGCTGGCTGAGGAGGGGGGGAAATGTAGGATTGCCCCTCACCACCATCATGCTGAAGTTTCAAGTCCTCCGTCCCATCTCCTGTGTTTCCCTCCTGTCTGGGAACACAGTTTTGCAGCCTCTGTTCCCCTACCTGCCAGACTCCCCTCCTAGGGTTTGAGGATGGAAGGGAGGAAGACTCAACCCCTTCCTCTTTCCCTCTCTGTGCACATTGTAAACAAAGGAGGGAGAAGAAGGAATATTTTCTCCTGATGGATGCTGCACTTTAAACAAAGCTCCTTAGGCATTTAAACAATCATTTTATTCTACACGCAACAATAGTTTCATTATATGTAGTGAGAATTCTTCTAAATGTTAATGTAACATTGGTCCAAGAACCTTACATTTGGAATAAACAAACCAAGATATAGCCTCACAATAGTGAAAACTTACCGAGCTCAGTTCTCTCTTTGCTTTAGGGTGTTTTAGAGAGAAAGCAATTTCTTATAGTTGTAAAGAAGATAGCCTTTGAAGTCTGAAAAACCTGGGTTCAAATCCTAGCTTTACTAACTGGGTGACTTTAAGAAAATTATTTACTGTTACGGAGTCTACTTTATAGGGTTTTTGAAAAGATCACATGAGAGAACATGTATCAACTGTTGAGCACATTGTGCTTTTAGTTTATGGTATATTGCATATAGAGTATATAGCCAATACTCAACGAATGGTAATTATTAATAATTACTAGTATATAAATTCCTTATCTTCTAGCTCAGCAATAAAGCTTAATTGGGGTTAAATTGAAACCTGCCTAACGTCTTTCATTCATTCAATAAATATTCCTAGAGCCCCTACCCTACTATTGCTTCAGGCAGTGTGCTAGGTACCAGATAACCTTTTGGTGAGTAAAACAGGTATGGTTTTGTCCACACAGAGCTTAAAGTTCAGTGGAATGCAGAAAAACGAGTAAGAAAACCATTTAATATATAGCTATAAAGTGGAATAAGCATCAAAGGGATATGAGCAGTACGTTCTGGGAGGAAATGATGGAGAGGGTCTCCGTAGATGGAGTAGTCAGAGAAATGGCAAATGAAAAACCCCAGCTGATTCACTAAATCCATTGTTTATCCATTCGGTACTTATCAAATTTCCTGGTACATTTTACAAAACTAGCTGAACTCTGATGCTCTAATCTGATCAAAAGTGGTGAATGTGAAATGTGCCTGTAACCTACAGGTCGGTAGATTTTTTAAAAATCTTAGATAAAATGTTAGCAAATTAAATCCAGCAGCATTTGAATAAGACAATCTACGACAGCCAAATGGGTTTATTCCCAGACGCCAAAGGTGGATTGGCATAAATTAATCTACTAAAATAATTTATTCGATCAGCTGGTCAAAGGAGAAAGACTATATCTGCATCATCTATAAGTAGAAAAATCCTTCCTTTGTATTCAACATTCACAATAAGGCTTTTCTTTATTATTCACTGCTGTGGTTAGTTTGCCTGAAGTTATAAAGCTTCTGGCAACCAAGTATGAAGATTAAAATAAGTAAAGTTTCAAATTTAGCCAAAAAAAAAAAAAAGTAAAGAAGAGAAGAAGAAAATGATTGTGTGTGTGTGTGTGTGTGTGTGTGTGTGTAGGGAGGTGTAAATTGGCCATCTCTACAGATTAGTTTTAGCTTACAGTGTCCATGAGACTTGAAACCAATAGAAGCACAATTTCTGCCCAATCCCTACAGTCTGTTTAGCCCAGTAGCTTTCACAGAAATAACAGAAATAAACCCCCAAAGGCTGTGACTGCTCACTGGTGACATGGTTTATGCCAGCATATAACTGACAACCTCCATTTCTGAAATTAATTACTTTTCTTCTGGAGTTACAGTTGCTGATGATGCTTCTCACAAAAATATGAGGTCTTTACATAGCAAATACTCTAATTAAATAAGAATAAAGGCAGAAAACTTCCAGACCTAAATGAGATACATTTATTCCATGCATGTGGTTGAATCTTTAATAATTTGAAATGTAACAGTCTCTTCCCTCCTGGGATAGTGATAATATCTTGCTCTTTCCTGTATTTGAATGTATCTCCTTTCTAATGTTTATTTATGATGGGCGTAGAGGAGAGATGCATTCACTTTCTTCTTTCCCTACCACCTCCTGGGCAGTCTCCCAACCCCCAGGGCTATGGTTTGAATTGTCTCCTCAAAATTCATGTGTTCAAGCCCTAACCCCCAGTGTCACTGTATTTGGAGATGAGGCATTTAGGAGGTCATTAAGATTCACTGAGATGATAGGCATGGGGTTCTAATCCAATAGCATTGGTGAACTTATAAGAAAAGGAAGAGATCCCTATCTCTCTCTTGATCTCTCCTTGCACACACACCAGGGGAAGGTCCTGTGAGGTCATAGCAAGAAGATGGTCAACTATAAGCCAGGAAGAGAGCTGTCACTAGCCCCTGACCATGCTAGAACCCTGACTTATGAATTCCAGCCTCCAGAATTGTGAGAAAATACATTTCTGTTGTTTAAGCCACCGAGGCTCTGGTATTTTGATATGGCAGCCCAAATAGAGACACTTAGTGAGGAGAGAAAGGGGTAGCTGGGGGTATGAGAAAGAAATCCAGCTTTGTTTCCCTTCTGTCTAAACTTTGCTGTTTTCAGTGCATTCTGTACTCAGGGATGAGTGTATCCTTGCATAGGGACATCAGTGTTGTCGGAGAATCAACGTCTCTTTTCTGCATTCCCTCCTCCTCTCCTTCACTCTCATCATGTGAAGATGCACAGAAGGAGAAGTGAGTACTTCTCTGTGCTAGGTACTGGGCCAGACATCACAACCTGCCATCTGTCCCTTCAAGCATTAGGAGAAGCACAACAAAGGAGCCTCATGCCATACCTCCCTTAAGTAATAGAATTTAGGTGTATCTGGCTTTGAAGCTAGTGCTCTTGACACAGTTCTATGTCCACATCATGATGCTCTCAAGAGCCGATTATCACAGGAGATGCTGCTAGCCAAGAACAGGTAAAATGCAGACACCAAGTTGATTTTCCAGTAGCCAGGCTACTATCAGATATTATTTTCCCACACCTCCCACTCTCCCTTGACCCAGACCTGGATCCATAAGACAAAGGAGATAGAGAAATCCCAGGTGCTCCGAGCCCTCAGAGCTCCCAAAGGTTGTACTTTGAGGTACTGGGGTTGGGGGGTGGGGAGCAAAAGAAAGAGATACCAGATAAGAACCTTTGAGTTGCAAGGTAGCTTGGATAGGGGTGGGGAAGGATTTAATGAATAAAGATGGGAATTTCAAAGAACCCAAGAGCAGGAAAGTGCTGAGCTTTGGGAACAGAAATAGCAGAAGTGGGAACTAGAAACTAGACAGGATGCCTTCCATTCTCTTGTTCTGAAGTGAACACTCTCTTGATGCCTCACTGGGTTCATTCTCCTCTTTTTGCATATAGCAGTTGCTTTACCTGTCCAGTCTACAGGATGGGATATGGGGCCCCACACACTTACTTGTTCTTGTCTCAACTGTCCAGAGACTTCTGGACTATCTTTTAGTTCCATTTATACATCCCTAAGATATAAGACCCAATTGGCCGAACTTGGGTGAGCCACTCTTGGTCTAGGCTACTGTGACCCAGAGAGGCAGACCAGAGTAAGCAAGGAATGGACTGGAAAGAAAAAGACCTCCCCCTCTAAAGTACATACCACAGAAACAGGAGAAGAAGAAAGACTGAGAAGGCCAACTGGCTGGCATCTGTTGAGCTCCTGCCAGGTACCTTACTATGTTCCAGATGCTCTAATGAATGTGAGGGAATAAAATGTGATCCTCTAAGGGACTAGCTGGAGAGACCAGACAGAACAGACAGTTTCTGAGCAGTATGAAATAGTATTTACTCAATACCTAAGTTATGTGGCCCACATGCAGTCTTCAGAAGTTCGGAGGGTGACTAGGGTCTGTGGCAGTGAGGAGGAAACTGAAGTTGACTGTGGCAAGCATCTGCTAGATGTGTTCACATGTTCTGTCTGATTCCAGCCTCTCATGTATAAATGCTGTGTAAGAAAACTCCCTGGAGGATAGAGGGAAAGGGCATTCTAGGGGCGCTAATGGTGTGAACAAAGACCTCGCTGTGGGAAAGACCATGGGACATTCAAGTGACTGGTGGAAATGAGGCAGAAAATGCTTTGGAAACAGAATTTGAGGAAAGAAGTTTAATAAGAGAACAAACTAGTAAAATCATCACCATCTTTTATTCTGTTTATATCTTGATCCCTGTGACGGTGGGCCAGGCTTTGCAACTCAGCATTGGGGATAAAGAGACGAGTGGGATGTAGCTCAGACTGAGAGGAGACCACAGCCTAGTGGACAGAGGAACCGGTGATGGGAACAAAGGCATACGCTTCACGCATTTCAGAGACTGAAACATCACCTACGGATCCTGGTTTCTCTGTCGCTGAGCCGTGTTTTGCCATGGCAAATAGGGAAGGCCAAGGATTCAACCCAGAACATCATGACTGCAGGTCTCAATGTGGCTCCATCATTTTAAAGGACACCTAGAGAGATTTGAAAAAGACGGTCAGTAATCTAATAGCCAAGACTTTGGGGGATGTTAGGGTTATCCAGTACCCAAAACAACAGCCCGCTGAAGACACTACTCTCTAATACCAACCATGCATAATACCCAAAAAAGTTGCTGCCAAACCATTGGGCAACAACTTTGCAATGCTGTTCATATAGAATAAATCTCATTTTTAATAAAAATGTATCTTTAAGATATACACAACGATTACCCTAGAAATAGATTGAACCGTCTATTATATTGATATATATACAATCTCAGAAATTTGTCTCTAGTGCCCGGTTTACTCTACACCAACAGAATTTAGAGCTCCATAAAAATACTTTATAGCATTCAGGCAGCAATGTTCCTATTTCTTATGCGGATACATTGGAAATGTGGTTGGAGCTGTCATTCACCACTGGCACTTAAATGTTTTTCACAAATAGTTGCTGCCTTAAGAAAGCATCACCAAATAAAATGTTTTTATTTGGTTCTTTGATGATATGTCAATAGACATTAAAATAAAAACTTCCTTGTACTGAGGTGCTATAGCACCCTTCAGAATAGTTTCCCGGGAAGCTGGAGGGTCTCTGAAGAGCCATCAGTGGGGATGAGGAGGTGGAGTAGGGGTTGGTTATTACCTTTTAAAAGGATGGCTCTGTCTATTGGCCGCTTCGCCTTTACTGAGAAGGTGGGAGCATAATAGAATTTTAGTAAGATGTACCCTTACCTGTTCAAAAGAGGATCATCATATCCCTATGTCTCCTGTCTCGGCCTCTCAGGAGAGGGCGTACCTGCAGGGAACACGTGTCTCTACTCTCCAGACACCAACAGTACGCAGGTGTCCCTTTCTTTAAGTAAACTTCTTTTGCCCCAGCGAGCGAAGGAAGAGGATGATGTGTAGATTTTACACAGTGATTCATCCATAATCTATTTAAATAAGGAGGCCTGAAAGGGCTTTGAAAGCGGACTTTGGCATCCATAAATTAGATTGGCCTGCCCAATGGTATTGCTTGGGATGGTTCACATAAATATAATAATAATAGTATTACTAAAGTTAACAGTAGCACTCCATTAAGCCACCTTCTTTGCTTTCATTTTGTCCGTAGCACTTAACCATTGAATTGACTATTTTATTTTTTGTTTACTGCTTATCTTCTTCCACTAGACTGTAAGCCCTGTACGGGCAAAGGTTTTTCTCTCCCCCCCTCCTTTTTTTTTTTTTTTTTTTGCCTCCACTGAGTCTGTCCTCAGTACCTGGAACAAGGCTGGCAAAATGCATGTGATCATTAAATATTTTTGAACACATTAAAAAGGTAACCTTTAGTAAGTCTTGATTATATCTTTTGTCTCATTTGATTACTACAATAGCATGAGTAATACAATGTATTATTCCCATATTATTTTTAAAAAATAAATGAATCTATTTTTCTTTTCTTTTAAATTTTTTTAATGTTTTACTTATTTTTGAGACAGAGAGCATGAGCAGGGGAGGGACAGAAAGAGAGAGAGAGACAGAAAACGAAACAGGCTCCAGGCTCTGAGCTGTCAGCACAGAGCCTGACACAGGGCTCGAACTCACGAACTGTGAGATCATGACCTGAGCCGAAGTCGGATGCTCAACTGACTGAGCCACCCAGACGCCCCAATCTATTTTTCATATAAAGAGTAAATACCAATACAGCTTAGATCATGGTTTTAAAATACCATTTGCCATTAAAACAAAGGCTTCCTACAGAAATGGCTGATTCCAGATCTGGGGTGGGAGGTGCACAGAATGAGACTGGAGCATCTTGTTATACAGAAAGCAAGGAAGCAATCAGAGACTACTTGAGTTGTATCAAAAGGTTTAAGAGGCCAACTTGAAAGGACTCCCACTGGCCAAAGATGGGGCATTTAAGTGTGAAAAGAATAACTACAATTGGTTGAAAACCTTGAACTCTTAACATCCATTTGTTCATAATGGTAGTTTAAAAAAATCAGATTGGTCGCTTTAAAGTGGTAAATAAGAGAAAAGAATCAAGACTTCCTGTTCAGCTCAGAGACAGACAGCTGGAAGAAGACAAGCATTGTTCCCACACAGCAGGCAAAAAAAGGTAGAGAAACTACAAATAAATGCATTTTCTTGAATTTTCAGAATCAAGTCACAGGGCAAATCGCTAACCTGAAATCTGGTGTCAAAGACAAAACACAGCAGATAATTAAGGAGATGATTTTATTCAGATGACTGCAATAGGGACATCACCCCAGATTCTGAGATGGGGGCATCTGTCTCAGTGGGATGGTTTTGCCTTAGACTTTATAGGGAGTGGAGACAGGTTACAAGTGGGGGATTTACAGTTGGGATTCTTTTGTAATCGGAACTCTCAGGCACCTCTACTAAAAATAGCCATTTGTGTGTCCATTTGTGTGCCGGTGGGGGCTAAGCAATTCTAACTTGAGCTATTCACTCATGACACACACACACAAAAAACAGGCAGTTGGGCTGAGGGTGGAAGTTGGAGGATCTTTATATGGCTTTGTCCACGGGTTCAGGGGAAAGGGGGAAGGTCTGTGTTTGACACCTCACAGGGAAACCCAGGGGTCATCCTGCGTCTTACACAAGTCATGACAAAGAGTAAACAGAAATGTTTACCTGAGTCATAGGGGGAGTGGTTCTTGGTGGTAAGTCGCTTCCTGAGACACAGAATGGTTGGCGGGGTTTCCTAAGTGCTGCTGTGTGAAAGGAGCACAGGACTCAGGTGAAGTTCAACATTGTCATTGGAGAGACAGGTGTCTGCCAAGTGTCTCCCAATCTGCAGCTGCTCACCTGGAGCAGACTAACAGACGCCGTCGGTGTCCACAGATTCAGGTGGAAACTTCTAAGGAATTCCCAAAGGCTGGGTGTGGGCTATATTGAGAGTGTGAATCCCAGACATAGGAGGTTTGCAAACTCGTAGGTGTGTTTTCTGAGGAAGCCCACCAGGTGTTCAGCTCAGTGCTTGCTGCGGAGGTGAATGGCAGACCCTGTTGAAACCCCACTGAGATCTATCTCCCCTGTGAAACAAAAGCCTTCATCTTTCTGAGGAAGAGCAAAACAAAACAAACAAAAATACTGTGGCCTTACTGGGCTGGAGGCGATCCATTGCACCTGAGTAAGGGGGACGTGCAGGGAAAAGGGCAGGCGTAGAAGCACGAGAGAGATTTTCTCTGAGAAGAAGGGCAGAGGGAGACCCAGTGCCAGGCAGGGAGCAAACATGGAGAAGAACACTTCAGAGCACGGTGGGCCTACTCACGATGGCAACAGGTTCAATAGGTTCATAGCTGGTACTTTTTTAATCGGGATAAGATATTTCTATTTTGTCTTTTTGCCTTTTTTTTTCTACATCATCTACGAATAATTAACTTTCTTGTGACTACTTGCCACGAATTTTTATCCCTTCCTTTTCAACCTTCCTACCTCAGTTTGTTTTAGATCTGCTGCGTGTAAAAGCTCATGAGTGCGTTGTTGTTGGTATTTGTTGTGGTGATATTTTATACATGGCCTCTTTGAATCCCTCCAGAGATGGATCCTTTGAGGATTGAGATAGGATCGTAATATTGTTTAAAGCTGCTCGTTTGGCCTAATCCTCTGTTAGAGCATTTTCTTTAGCTCTTAGATTATCTCTTGGTAATAGTCATCTCTCTAGATCTCTCTAGATGAAACAGCTTCTTGTAGTTAGGAGTGCCTGGGGAAGAAGACTGCTAAAGAGCTCCTCCAGATGACAGACGGTGGGTTGGTGGGTTCATGTTTGGGCCCTCCAAGCAGCGAGGCTCTCACTGAGGATTTCACCAATTTGTAAAGAGGTGTTGCCATCTCAGAAAAATTTGGCATCCATTGTCTGCAATATCCATTTAAACTCAAAGTCATCTCCATTGCGAGGAGTCTGAGATCTGTTTCAGTAGCCTTCAGTCTATCAGGAGGAAGTACTTTTCCCTCTTTAAATAGGTCATACCCTAAATAATAAGTTATTTGACAAAATTTACATGTGTCTTTGAAACTTAACTCCCTTTTCTCCTAAGACTGAGAACAAGTGAATGTCATTCTCTTCCACAGGTTTCCTTGTTCTCTGAACAAAGTAGCAGATCATCTCCATGTTTCATCAGAACTGAATCACAGGGGGAATTTGGGTCTTTTAAAGTCTCAGTTGAGGACTTGGGAAATGGTGGAGGGGACATCACTGAACCCCTAGCCCATGACTGTCCAGAAACCCTGACCACCCTGGTTTAGAGGCACCCTGAAAAAAGGCAGAGCTAAGACCCGCTATAGTGAAGCAAGAGGCTTCAGGATGAATTGATGACAGCATGCTATTTATGTACTTCTCAGAAGTAAGAAATAATAATTTTGTTGATGGTCCCAAGGTGTTGAACAAGTGGGTATCTCCATCCACTTGGTTTCTTTCCTGGCAGGATAGAAATGTTACTAGGATAGGATATGGGACGACTGCCTTTGGATATAAGGCTTCCAAATAAATTTGATCCTTCTTTTTTACCTCCGGTTTCAAAGAATACTGCAGAAGTTTAGGTAATGGTGGTGTGGTAGGGTCTATCTGAACTTTTGTATGTTCTGTTCCAATTATTTTGCCTATTATATGTGAAATTTTTAGCCTATAGAGTGGCAGGTACAATATCAAGATCCCTATCTGGGATTTGCATTAAACATAGTGGAGGAAGCCAAGGTTATCCAGAGCAGACACAACTTAGGAATAGAAGACTTCCCTAGAACCTGAAGAAATAGTCCCTCTGGTATGTATTTGATTTCACAATTCAATTTGCTAAGTATGTCTTCTGTTACATTTTTACAGGTAGTATCTCAGAGCAGGAAGACATGTTTTTCAGTCAAGGACCCAAGCATTAGTTCAAGGACTTAGAGATACGGAAAATCTCTTATTTGATAATGAGTTGAAATACGTAGCACCTGTGTTGCATGTTTACTTGGAGGAAGAGGTTGCCCAAAGGTGGCAGGGTTTAATGCAGGAAGAGTAGCACCATGTGTTTTTAATTCCAAGTAGCACCTGGAATTGATGAGGATGAGTATCTGTTTACAGTTCTCTTTGCTTAAGGGCATGTGTTGTGAGTTTAGCTAAACTACTCCCTAGCGTTACTGCCCTGGCATCCATTTTGTGTGGTCTGTTGGCCTGAAGAGGCTTTGAAGTGGCACCCTCCCTCAAGTGGATACCCCAGAGAGCAGCCCAGAGAGTCACAAATAAAGGTAAGTTCTCGTGTGACTCCCCCAATGGTCCTTGTGATCAAGGTCTCCTCTGCCTCTCAGGACCTTCCCCTTGCGGGCCCCTTAGATTAGCTCACTGAGAAGCTTGACAAAACCTCCCTCTTTTCGATCCATATTGACCATTGTGACCTGAGCCTAGGAGCACCAAAGCCATCCACTGTGCACCCTAATACAGGCACGTGCCCCAGGTGCTGCCCCCAACCCTGCTTGCCCTGCATGGCCCCAGGAGGTGTGCCTTTTACTTCTCCAGGACTCATGAGGAATAAACATCTCTTTTTGAATTCCGTTGCGATCTTCTGTTGAACTGAGGCACACTGACCTGCCAAGGCTCCACTTCACGAGTGTGAATATAACAAACTCGCAGCAGTATGGTGGGACGCTGGGCACGTTTTCCTTCCTTGGAGCACCTAATGAAGGCGTTTTTCTTTGTACTGGTTTTTCTCTTATAAGATGGGACAATCTATTCTCCAAGTGTTCTTCTGTTAACAAGATCCACTAATGTCCTTGTCAGTAGGTGGTTGGTTGTGGTAGGGGCCACCTAGGTCTTTGGTCTTTATGGTTGGTTTACTCTGTGTCTTGTCTCATTTTTTGGTCTAAAGCCCTATCACAATGTTCTCTTTTTTAAGCATTTTTAAAAAGTTTTAATTTAAATCCAAAATAGTTAATGTAGAGTGTAGTAATAGTTTCAGGAGTAGAATTTAGTGATTCATTACTTGCATACAGCATCCAATGCTCATTCCAACCAGTGTCCTCCTCAATGCCCTCTACTCAACACCCCTCCAGCAACTCTCAGTTTGTTCTCTGTATTTAAGAGTCTCTTATGGTTTGCCTCCTTCTCTGTTTTTATCTTATTTTTCCTTCCCTTCCCTTATGTTCATCTGTTGTGTTTCTCAAATTCCACATATGAGTTAAATCATGATATTTATCTTTCTCTGACTTATTTCACTTAACCTAATACCCTCTAGTTCCATCCACGTTGTTGCAAATGGCAAGGTTTCCTTTCAAATGTTCTTCTGGGTGTTGTAGTTGAGCTCACCGGGCTTTTTCCTGTTCTGATTTCTCTTTTTAGATTAGGTCTTCAATTTCAAGTTGACAAAATGAGATGAAAGGGCCCCTGCTCCATCAATACCTTTAACTCTTGAGTGTTGTCAAAAGTTATTTTTTAAACCATCCTGAGAATATCCTATAGTTTCATTTTGTTTATTTGCATGATTGAATTATGCTCCATCAATATTAGGGGAATGTTTCAGGTATACCTCTTAGGAGATGGCTTTTCTGGTTCTTTTTTCTTCTTCCTTCCTTCCTTCCTTCCTTCCTTCCTTCCTTCCTTCCTTCTCTCTCTCTCTCTCTCTCTCTCTCTCTCTCTCTCTCAGATTTATTGTGGAAAAAAGGTCCCATTCCAGATCATTCCAATCAGATTTTGCCATCCAGCATTTAGCATCTGATGGTCTGACCAACATGTATACTAGTTGATATATGTCCGGTAATCCTAGGTCATAAGTACCCAAAGAATTGTAAATTCTCCTATGAATGTTTGCTTATCTTATTTGTGTTTAGGGAAATCTTTAATCCCTGCTGTTAATTCAGCTCATGTCCAAGTCTTAAGTTTCTCAGTTGCTTGTACACCTGGCTCATGGGAGGGATGGATCCTCACAGGCATTTTGTGGTTTCAGGGAACTCAGTAGAAGATAGGGCTTCTGGACAAGGGGAATGGTGGGGAGGAAGTGTACGAGGAGAGGGATCAGAAGGACAAGGTGGGGTGGGTGGGTAGAGAGCTGGATATAGAGAAACAACCAGGGGACAAGGAGGGGAGGATTTACTAGGGAAGTGAGTCTACTTTGTTTTTGCTTAAGTTGTCACATAGCTCTTTAGTTTTGGCCAAAGAATCTTTTAGTGAAGCAAGTGCTCATCCAGAATTTCATTTAAAGGCCTCTGCATAGCCAGAAAAAAAATTCTGCTCAATGGGTTTATGAAATCTTATTCCCTTCCTTTTCTAAGGTACCTCTCATATGAACAATTGTATTCAAATCAAGTGTTCTCAAGATTGGCTCCTGAAGGCCCAAATTATCTGTGGTGAGGCTTTGCCATTTAGAAAGATAGACACAAGAAATAGGATTTTAATCATAGCACATACAAGAAACAGGGGTTTTCCAGGTGGAGGACAGGATTTAGATTTAGATGACCCCATGAAAGCTTGGCAGGAATGTAAGGCTTAGGCACCTTGTGTCTCGAGCCCCTGACCTGACTGCTGGTCACTGCCTAATGAAAGCCTGACATTCTCTGCCCCCAGCAGTTGGAAAACCAGAGAGAACATTCTCTCTGGTCAAAACCAAGCACTCAGAATGCAAAATACACAGAAGGAAAACCTTTTTTACTTTGATTAGTGAGCTATAGCAGTTGGTTCAGTGTATGCTGATCTGGTGAGAACTGAAAACCCAATGTTCTATGAGGCCAGTTTGAACAACAGGCTTATACAACATTTCCCTGCATCCTGCCCTCTTAGTCTCCTTCTTATCGCACTTTTGGACACCACAGCAGAAAACGGTAACACAAGAGACAGCAAAACAGAGATGAAAAGGAATGATCTGTTGACTAAGGATGCCATTATAAACCAATAACAAAACCCATGTACCAAGCTGAGGATAAATAGCCAAGAAACTCAACCCAAAGAAAGCAGAGTTCAGACCCATTGCTTGCGTCTGGCCTTATGGGCCCCACAGCTGGTTGAAGGTTGGGCCCATGTAGTGCACAGTGCAGGCAAGGCTCAGGGGAGCCTCCACAATAACTATGGAAATACATAAGGACCAAGCGAATTAGACCAAGCAAAGGTTACTTATTCATAGTTCTCTGTAGCAAGGGAATCAGCCACCATCACTTGCCTTTGGCAGAGACTCAGAGGCAGACAGAGGAGGGAGGAAAATGGGAAAACTTCTGGAAGGAAGCTGTAGGGCATCGTGTATGATTGGTTGGGAGTACATATTTTGCTTTCTCTGCTTGGTGTTAAGTTGGAAGCAGGGACAACATTCAGGAAGTTGTTAGTTATTAATAAAGTCCTGGCCTTTGGGGGATGATTGTACTGAAGTTGATGTTTGGCTTTCTAAGTATAATTTGTAGAAAGCAGCCTGGCTTCTTTTGGTTAATTACCTCCTCAAGAGCTTCCCAGGTATAATTTGAAACTGACCCCTGTATGTAGAGGACAGGAAGAGACTGAAGAAAGACGCACCTTGCTCCTGGTTGGTGGGTGATACTTTTAGTAAACAAAGGGAACTTATATACAAGGTTTGTCTTGGGTGGCATCAAGACAAATGGACCCTTGCACATGCCCACCAAATCTTTAAAGTTTGTACAGAGGCCTTACTGGGTTCGGGCATATATACTGTGCACATGTTCTCAGCTTTACATCCCTATCTCAAGGCTCTGTCTTTGGAGCAGTATCTGGGCATGGAAGGGCAAACAGAACCCACATTCCAAGGACAGGGAAGGAGATGAGGAATCTGAAGTCACATGGGTCCAGCTCACAGGTCAGCTGGGAGTCATGTCTTCTCAGTGTTCTTTTCCACTCGGCTTCCTAGGATGGTTAATGTAGACAATAGTGTAGATAATAATGTAGGTTGTAACCAACTAGGCTGCTTGTTGCAGACTGTGGGTAAAAGTTCTCTATTTTTATATATAGTCTGGTTGTCTGTATGTTCAGTTTTTCATGTTACTCTGATGTTTATTCTTGTGTATGTATTCTGAGTTTGCTATCAGATTTTAGACTTTTACATGTATGCTTAATACTATCTTACCAGACACTCAGTGATCGCTTTCAAACTGAGGACTCATCAGTGTCGATCTTCAGTTCTTGGCTATTATTTCGTGGCTTATTGCTATCTCTCCATTATCAGTCTCGATCTCCAGAACTTCCATTAGAAGCTTGTTGGTTTCTGGATCTTTTATATTTTCTAACTTTCTTCCTTTTCATCTTATTACCCTTTTGGCTGAAACTGAAAAAATTCCTTAATCTTCCAGCTCACTCACTATTTCTCTTTATGTATTTAATTGGCTTTTTAGTCAATCTATTGGGAATTTTACCCCTATTAATTATTTTTTTCACTTTAGGAAGTTAATAAACAATGTGTTTTGTTTAAAAGTTTCTCTCTTGAGTGTGCTATCTTTTTTTAAAAAGGCTTCTTCCCAGTGACGTATAGATACAAAGAATTACTTTGTCCTCCTGTACAAATGTTGCCATTGGTTAATAAGTTTGTTGGCTCTTTGAATATTGGATGATTTTCCTGAATTTCCTCCAGTATTAGGTGATTTTTGATTGTGTGGTTAGCTCAGTGATTGAACTTTCCTGTTAAATTATCCACCATCTCTACACTTTGGGATGCTAGCAGGTGTTACTGTTTTGAATGAACTCTGTATGGTGGGAATTGGCAAGAGTGGCTGAATGGTTGGGTGAGTAGCTGGCAATCTGTGCTTGAGCACCCATTTGTCCTGGCATTGGAAATACTGTCTAGCCTCTTTGATCCCAGCTTCCACCTGCAAACAGATGTCCCTCATTGTTGCTGCCTGGTCCCTGAGAAGAGGAGGAATGGTGCACAAGGTTTTATCTGCCTGGAATGCCTCAACTTAGCACCCATTTCATTATTTCTGGGTTACATCATCTCAGTGTCATTTGTAATGCCATTTCCAATATTTTTATGCTATAATTTTCTTTCACAGAGTCCCCCATCCTGCCATGCCCACACTTCTAGTTTTTTAAGCATAGACATACATTTTTATTTTAATGTATTTTCTGTAATTTATTTAAAACAGTTGTAGAAAACAGAAGATTGCTACATGTGTTTGGTTGGAAATCTTGGAAATTTTTAGTCTAGTTGTTTTTAAAGTGTGGTCCAAGAATCCCTGGGGGGTCCCTGAGACCTTTTCAGGGATCCACAGAATCTTTCCTTTTTCAAATTTGTATGTGTGTGAGAGTAGATTCTCTTGATATACTTCAACCAAAACAACATATTGCCGATAGATTGAATGCTGAAGCAGATGTGAGAACTCAGTGGTCTTCTATTAAATCAGACATTAAAGAGTTTTAGAGAAATATTGAACAGTGCTACTCTTCTCATTAATTTGTTTTTGTTTGGGAATATATATTTTTCATAAAATATGTTATTGATATTAACATGCAATAGGCTAGTTATCATTATTTGAATTTGTAAACATTTAATACAGACAGATATAATGAGCCAGATAAACAATAGATCCTTGAGGTCCTTAATAATTTTTTAAGAGTTTAAAGGGACCTTGAAACCAGAATGTTTGAGAACTGCAGTATTGGTGCCATTTTAGTTGTAGGACTCTTTGCCCAAGGGTCTCAGTTGGGGGATGGTGCACCAAGAGCCACCCCTATGTAGTTTGATTGCAGAGCCTGTATTCAGAACCACCGTGCATATTGTTTTTCTGTATGGCAGCCATCTTCTTATTATCTGCAAGTGTAGTTTTTATATTACTGATTGTAGTATGGAGAAATTCAAAGTGTTATCATACTGGAATAGGGCATGTGTATACAGGGTGTGTGTGTGTGTGTGCACACGTGCATGCATGCACACATTTTTCCATTCCCTTTGTAAATAATATAAATTTATATATTTTTTTTAATTTTTTTTCAACGTTTATTTATTTTTGGGACAGAGAGAGACAGAGCTTGAACGGGGGAGGGGCAGAGAGAGAGGGAGACACAGAATCGGAAACAGGCTCCAGGCTCCGAGCCATCAGCCCAGAGCCTGATGCGGGGCTTGAACTCCCGGACCGCGAGATCGTGACCTGGCTGAAGTCGGACGCTTAACCGACTGCGCCACCCAGGCGCCCCATAAATTTATATATTGACTGTTATGTTTATTCTGTTCTTAATGCCATTCCTATATGAGACTTGGGACTTGGAGCTTACTATTCCAATCAGTTACTTAGTGCAAACCCAAACATCGTAAGTTCATAGATTCCATAGTCTTTCACCTGCCCTCTGTTTTTCCCAAGCACCTTTCTATCCCAGTAGGCTGTTTTACATTTTTTTAACTTAAA
This sequence comes from Felis catus, assembly GCF_018350175.1. Taxonomy (NCBI): domain Eukaryota; kingdom Metazoa; phylum Chordata; class Mammalia; order Carnivora; family Felidae; genus Felis; species Felis catus. The sequence goes on from NC_058368.1 coordinate 113,215,521, forward strand.
GATTGAATACATACAAAAGATTATAACAGAGGTCTAAAATACAAAGAAAAGCAAACTGGATGGTAGACAAACACCAGAGAGTATCACTGCCCTAAGTCTATGCTCTGATCCCCTGTCCCACTTCTATCATCCTGAGGCAACAACTTTCCTGAATACAGTATTTACCATTTTGTGGCTTCTGTTCATAATCTTACCACATATGTAGTCATCCTTAACCAAAATATTTCCTTAAGTCTTACCTGTATATGACCGTACATATAATTATATGACTTGCACCAATTTCTTTTTCCAACTATAGTTATCTCCTCCTTCTCCTCCTTTTTCTCCTGCTCCTAGAGATTTATTTTTGTTGATATGTGAAGTATACATTTTTCATTTTCCTGCTGTATAGTCTTTGAGGACATAAATATATCATGATCTACTAATCCAGTCTCCTACCAAAAGAATCTAGATTTTTTATATAGGATTTTTTTACTATTAAAAACAGATTTTTTCGGTTAAACTTTTTATTTTGAGGTGATTGTATGTGCACATACAGTTGTAAGAAATAATACAAGGAGATCTCTCTGCTCTTCTCCCAGTTTGTCTCATTGGTGACATCTTGTGTAACAGCCAGGAAACTGACTTGATATAACCCATTTACCTTATTCAGATTTCACCAGTGTTCATGCACTTGTGTGTGTGTGCGTCTGTTTAGTTCTATCAAATGTCATCACACAGTCAAGATACAGAAAATTTCCATCACAGTAGTCTCTTATGCTATTCTTTTATAGTCACAGCCACCTCCCTCCCTTTCTCCTTCCCTAACCCCTTGTACTCTTTTCTTCATCGCTATAATTTTATCATTTCAAACCTGCTCTAGAAATGGAAACACTCAGTATATAGCCTCTTGGGATTGCTTTTTCCCGCCCCCCTCCCATGCACCATAATTCCCTTGAGATCAACCACAGTTATTCCATGAGCTAATAGTTTGTTCCTTTTTTACTGAATAGTATTCCATGGAATACATGTGCCACAGTTTGTTCCCCTCTGAAGGACATTGGGTCGTTTCCAATTTGGCCACAGTTCATGGAGCTGCTGTAAACATTTGTGTACAGGTTTTTGTATGAATGCAGTTTTATTTCTCTAGGATAAATGGCCAAGCGTGCAATGGCTGGATTGTATGACAAGCACAAATTTATTTTTGTAGGAAACTGCCAAAATTTTTCCATTTTCCATTCACATCTCTGAAAATTTGTATATGACCTTTGAGTGTATACCTCCCATGTATACACCCAGGAGTCGATTTGCTGTGCTGTATAGTCTACACATTTTCACCTTTACCACAGAACGCCAAATTGTTTCCCAAAGTGCCTACAGCAACGTATTTTTCATACATACGGGCTCTGTTTACTCCTTGTCCTCAATGACACTTGATAGTGTTGGACATTTTCATTTTCTCCATCTGGGGGAAATACAGAATGCTATCTTATGAAATTAATTCACACCTCCCTAAACAATTTTTATATATTAATTGCCATTTAATTTTCTTTTTTGGTGGTGTTTTGTCCAACTTTCTTGTCCATGTTTCTCTTGGGTTGCTCGTCTGCTGATTTGTGATTCTACAGACGGATTATTAAAATTTTGTCAGAAACATTTCAAACATCTCATATTTGTAGTTTGTTGTTTTGTGGCCTCTGTGAAATGTTTTCAGGAATAAAAATTCTTAATATAGTCAAATACATCAATGCTTTCTTTTATGTTTAATGTTCTCAAGTCTATCAGCCTACAATTTAGAAGTTCCTTAGACTTATCTTCTCTATCTAATCTGCCTGGAATTTATTTTAAGGCATGGTGTGATGGGGGAATACATATTCACTACCAATGATACCCAAATTCTCTGGCATGCTATATTGCACACCCTATTCTGCTCTCGGTGATTTGCAGTGTCTGTTTTGTCATGTCATGTATCCATTTAAGTGTGGCTCTGTTTCAGGGCTCTTTGTTCTGTTATCAGTCAACATACTAATTATACAGTGCCTCCATTATTCTAACTGTATCATCACTCTTGGTGTCTGAATAAATAAGGCTAACTCTAACCCCAGCCTGGCTTTTCTTTCCCAGGAGCGTTTGTCTATTCGTGGCCCTTATCTGCAAAAATTTTGAAACAGCCTATCAAATTTCATAAAAGTTTCAAATGATTAGAATTGGATTGAAACGATGTGAAGGAAAACACATCTTTGTAGTCTTCCAACCCGTGAATATGGTATCATTGCCTTTATTAGATTCTATGAATGTCGTTAAGTAGAGTTGACTAGCATACTACTCTAAAAAAGTTTTTCTTATCTTTAAGTTGCTTTTGTATAGGTAACATATATTTGGACACTATTGGAAATGATGTCTTTATTATATTTCCTAAGACTTTGCTAGTATATAGAAATGCAATTAGGTTGCTGAACTGCCTTTTTTTTTTTTAACTTTTTTGATGTTTATTCTTAAGAGAGAGACAGAGACAGAGCATGAGTGGGGGAGGGACAGAGAGAGAGGGAGACACAGAATCAGAAGCAGGCTCTAGGTTCTGAGCTGTCAACACAGAGCCCGTCGTGGGGCTTGAACCCACAAACTGCGAGATCATGACCTGAGCCAAAGTCGAACACTTAACCGACTGAGCCACCCAGGTGCCCTAAACTGTCTTTTACATTGCTCCCAGTACTTACCACTTTTCTAAATTTACCTTTTTCTGTACATATCACTTTCTAATAGACTATATAACTTTCTTATTTTGTTTTTTTTGTATGTTTTCTGTGATCAGAATGTCAGATTAGGGTAGAGATTTGTCTCTTTCTTACTGTATCTTTTTAGCATTGAGAATAGTGTTGTGCTTATATTAGGTGTTCAGTAAATATTAGTTGAATGAATGGATGAATTCTTTTTTTATGTTTATTATTACTATTTTTGATATTTAATTTATTTTTTTTTTAATTTACATCCAAGTTAGCATATAGTGCAACAATGATTTCAGGAGTAGATTCCTTAATGCCCCTTACCCATTTAGCCCATCCCCCTCCCACAACCCCTCCAGTAACCCTCAGTTTGTTCTCCATATTTAAGAGTCTCTTATGTTTTGCCCCCTCCCTGTTTTTATATGATTTTTGCTTTCCTTCCCTTATGTTCATCTGTTTTGTAACTTAAAGTCCTCATTTGAGTGAAGTCATATGATGTTTGTGTGTCTCTGACTAATTTCACTTAACATATTACCCTCTCATTCCATCCACATAGTTGCAAATGGCAAGATTTCATTCTTTTTCATTGCTGAGTAATAGTCCATTGTGTGTGTGTGTGTGTGTGTGTGTGTGTGTGTGTGTGTGTATCACATCTTCTCTATCCTTCATGAATGGATGAATTCTTATTAATTCTAATAATTGTTGTAGATATTTTTTAGAGACATTCTATGCAGTTCAATCATATCATATGTAAAGACAGTTTAATTTCTTTTCAGTCTATGTCTTGTTTGGTGCCCTATTGTTCAGGTTACTTACCTTTATGTAACATTGGATAGACTTAGTGGCATCAGTGATAATGGTATTCTTGCTACAGATTTTAAATTTTTTTAATGTTTGTTTGTTTATGAGAGAGAGAGAGAGAGAGAGAGAGAGAGAGAGAGAGAGAGAGACAGAAAATGAATGAACAAACCAGCACAAGCAGGGAAGGGGCAAAGAGAGAGAGAAATGAGACACAGAATCCAAAGCAGGCTGCAGGCTCTGAGCTGTCCACGCAGAGCCCGACGTGGTGCTCAAACCCACTAATGATGAGATCGTGATCTGAGCTGAAGTCAGACGCTTAACTGACTGAGCCACCCAGGTGCCCCTCTTGCTACAGACTTTAAATGTAAAACTTCTCATGTTACTCTTTTGTGTGTGTGGCACATGTATATGTGTTTTTTTCTAAGGGGACATTTTCATTATCATTTTAAGAAAGTTTCTTTTTACTTCTTTGCTAATTAAGAACAAAACAGAAAGGTAACGGGATATTAAATTACTTGGTATATTTTATCTGTATATATTGATAAGTTCTATGGGTTTTTCCATATCCAATTAATTATGGTGAAATGGATTAATGGTTTTTAATATTAAATTGACCTTCCATTTCTGGTGTAAACCTGATTTGGTCCTGCCTTGGTTTACTTGGGGTAAATCTGACCTTTAATACTTGGCATTACCTGTTTTTTTTTTGTTTTTTTTTTTTTATGTTGGATTATTTGGTTTGCTCGCAGATTTTAAAAAAGGATTTTCATATCTTTGGTCATGAGTTAGACTGGTGTGTAATTTTTTTATTTCCTGTAATATGCTTCTCTGGTTCTGGTGTGAAGATTATGCTAACTTCATATAAGGATTTGGGAAGGATTCCTTCTTTCCTATTCTTAAAAATGTTTGTGTAATCTTATAATCAATTTGTTCACTGTTTTGTAGAATGCTTCAGTGAAATCATCTGAGCCCAGGAATGCTTGAATGAAAGTTGTTTATTTTTTTAACTAATTATTTAATTTTTAACAGTTTTAAATTTTTTCTTACACCAACTGTCACAGTTCATATTTTTTTGCAATAAGTCTTCCATTTAATTTAGGTTCTGAAATTCTTTTTATTGCTTTTAAATCCCTGCTCCATCAGTGGCTATATCCCATTTTCATTCCTAATATTGTATATTTATTTTCTTCTTCCTTTGTTCTTGCTGGATAATCTGTGAATTTTATATCTTTTAAATGAATCAATATTAATTGACCTTTATTCAGTTTCCCCCTTTTTACTGTATCTTTTTGTATGGATTTTTTCTAATTACCTTTTTAGTTATTGATTTCTGATGTTGAGCTCAGAGAATGGGGACTCTGATATTTATTGCTTGAAGTTTATGGAGCTCTCTTTTATACGGCCTGATATTCATTTGCTTTCTGATGTAGCATTTAGTTCTATACCTGTCTATTAAATCAGCTGTTAATTATGGCATTCGGTTCTTTTATAGCCTTAGTCTTTTTATTGAAGTATAATTGACATACAATATCCTATTACTTTCAGGTGTACATCATAGTGTTTTGATACTTTTATATGTTATGAAATGTTCCCCATGTTAAGTATAGTTACCATCTGTCACCATACAAAGCTATGACAGTATTATTGACTATATTCCCTATGTTGTACTACCTTATTTTATAACTGGAAGTTTGTACCAAGATCCCTTTTTCCTATTTCCCTTACTCCCCAAGCCCTCCTCACTCTAGCAACCACCAATTTGTCTCCCATATCTGAGTCTTTTTCTATTTTGTTTTTCATATTTCACATATAAATGAAATCATATGCTATGTGTCTTTCTCTTTTTGATTTATTTCACTTAGCATAATATCCTCTAGGGCCATCCATGATGTAGCAAATGGCAAGATCTCATTCCTTTTTATGCCTGAGTAGTATTCCCTTGTACATATATATAACATCTTTGTCCATTTATCTGTGATGGACACTGAGGTTGCATCCACATTTTGGCTATGTATATGATGCTATAGTGAACATGAGAGTGCATATGTTCGAAATCGGGGACAGTGGCACTTCCAACTTTGTTCTTTTTTCTCAAGATTTCATTGGCTCTTTGGGGTCTTTTGTGGTCTCATACAAATTTTAGGATTCTTTGTTCAAGTTCTGTGAAACATTCCATTGGTATTTTGATAGAGATTACACTTAATCTTTTGATAGCTTTGTGTAATGTGGACATTTTTGCCATATTCTTCAATCCATGAGCATGGTATATGTTTGCATTTATTTGCGTCAACTTTAATTTTCTTCATTGGTGTCTTAGAGTTTTCAGAGTATTGGTCTTTTGCCTCTTGGTTCAATGTATTCATACATATTTTATTCTCTTAATGCAATTGTAAATGTGACTGCTTCATTTCTCTTTCTGATAGCTCCCTTTTGTGTAAGAAATGCAATTGATTTTTATATGTTTTTAACTTATTTTTTGATTCTAATAGTTTCTGGTGGAGTTTTTAGGGTTCTCTCTCTATAATATGTCCTCTGCAAATAGTGACAATTTAGCTTCTTCCTTTCCAATTTGGATGCCTTTTATTCCTTTTTCTTGCCTGATTGACATGTCCAGGATTTCCAATACTATATTGAAGTGGTGAGAGTGGGCATCTTTGTCTTATTCCTTATCTTTGAGAAAAAACTTAACAGCTTTTCACCATGATGTTAGCTGTGGACTTTTCATATATGGCCTGTATAATGTTGGGGTACATTTTTATACCCACTTTGTTGAGAGTTTTTTTTTAATCATAAATTGATGTTGAATTTTGTTGAATGCATTTTCTGCATCTATTGAGATGATGATCATATGATTTTTTTTTTTGGTAATGTGGTATATCGTGTTGTTCAATCTGCAGATGTTGAATCATTCTTGCATTCATGGAACAAGTCTTAGTTTGCTAATAGTTTGTTGATAATTTTCACATCTATGTTGTGATGTGAATAACATTCCTTTTTTTTTTTTTTTTTTTTTTTTGGTGGTGGTGGTGGTCTTGCCTGCTTTTAGTGTCAGGTTAATGCTGGCCCCATAAAGTAATTTCATTACTTGCAGTCCCTTTATTCAGATGTTTCATTTCCTTAGGATTCAGTGAAATGTTGTGTTTATAGGAATTTATCCACTTCTCAGTTTTCGAATTTTTTGGTGTATAATTGTTTGTAGTAGTCTCTTTTGACGTTTTGTATTTGTGTGATGTCACTTACAAATTTTCCTCTTCTGTTTTTGTTATTTAAAGTTCTCTCCCTTTTTTTTTATGAGGCTGGATAGAAGTTCATCAGTTTTGTTGATGTTTTCAAAGAATCAACTTTTAGTTTCATTGATTTCTTTTTTTTTTTTTGTCTCTAGTTCTTTCCTTTCTGCTCTGATCTCTGTTATTTCCTTCCTTCTTCAAACTTTTGGCTTTGTTTGTTCTTATTTTTCTAGTTCTTGTAGAGATAAAGTTAGATTATTTATTTGGTATTTTTGTTTGTTTATTGAGGTAAGCCTGTATCACTATGAAGTTCCCTCTTAGAACTGCTTTTGTTGCGTCTCATAGATTTTGGAAAGTTGTTTTTCCATTTTCATTTGTTTCAAGGTATTTTTTTATTTCCATTGGTTGTTTAGTAGCGTATTTGCTTTTGACATGTGTGGGGTTTTTTTTCAGTTTTTTTCTTAAAATTGATTTATAATTTCATACATTGTGGTCAGAAGAGATGCTTGATGTGATTATACTCTTCTTGAATTTATTGAGGCTTGTTTTAAGGCCTAACATGATCTATTTTGGAGAATGTTCTATGTGAACTTGAAAAGAAGTATATTCTGCAGCTTTGGATAAAATGTTCTATATCTGTCTATTAAGTTCATCTGGTCTAATGAGTCATTTAAGACAAGTGTTTCCTTACTGATTTCTATCTGCATGATCTACCCATTGATGTAAGTGGACTATTAAAGTCCCCACTATTATTGTGTTACTGTCATTTTTTCCCTTTATTTCTGTTGTTATTTCCTTTATTTGTTTAGGTGTTTCTATGTTGGATGCATAAATATTCATGAAAGGTATATCCTCTTCTTAGTTTGACTCTTTTATTGTTATGCCCTTCCTTGTCTCTTGGTACAATCTTTGTTGTAATTTTTTTTAATGTTTATTTATTTTTGAGAGCGGAGGAGAGAGAGAGCGTGAGTTGGGGAGGGACAGAGAGTGAGGGAGACCCAGAATCCAAAGCAGGCTTCAGGCTCTGAACTGTCCACACAGAACCTGAACTGGGGCTCAAATCCACGAACTGCGAGATCATGACCTGAGCCAAAGTCGGATGCTTAACCTACTGAGCCACCCAGGCATCCCACAGTCTTTGTTTTAAAGTAGTTTTTTTTTTTCTGATATAAGTATTGCTACCACAGCTTTCTTTTTGTTTGCGTTTGCATGAAATAGCATTTTTCATCACTTTACTTTCAATCTGTGTGTCTTTACATTTAAAATGAGTCTCTTATAGGCTACTTACAGGCTACTTGGGGTTTTTTTCTGAAATCCATTCAGCCACTTTATATCTTTTGTTTGGAGAATTCAGTGCATTTATATTTAAAGTAATTATTGATAAGTTTGTGCTTATATTTTTGTTGTTTGTTTTCTGGTTTTTTTTGAGGCTTTCTGTTTCTTCTCTGTGTGTCTTGTGGTGTGATGGTTTTCTTTAGTGTTTGGTTTGGGTTCCTTGGTCTTGATTTTTTATGTTACGTTTTTGGCGTATTTTACACTTTTTAAATTTAGTGTATCCCTTAACTACTTATTGTACTTATAGTTACTCTTACTGTTTTAGTCTCTAACCTTCCTACTAACTTTCTAAGTAGCTGATTCACTGCCTTCATCATGTAGTTGCCTTTACTGGTGAGATTTTTGTTCTTTCATATGTTTTCTTATTTCTATGTATGGGGTTTTCTACTTAAAGAATACCCTTTAACATTTCTTGTTAGGCTGGTGTGGTAATGATGAATTGCTTTGGTTTTCACTTGTCTGGGAACCTATTTACCTCTCTTTCAATTCTGACTGATAATTTTGTTGGGTAGAGTGTTCTTGCTTATAAGTTTATCCCTTTCAGCACTTAAAATACATCCTGCCGCTCTCCTCTAGCCTGAAAAGTTTGTGCCTAAAAATCATCTGACAGTCTAAAGTGGTTTTTCTTCTATGTGACTATTGTTTTTCTCTTGCTGCCTTTAAGATTCTTTGTCTTTAATTTTGCCATTTTTATTATAATATGTATTGGTGTGAATCTCTTTGGGGTTATTTCGTTTGGGGCTCTCTATGACTCCTGGGCTTGGATGTGTGTTTCCTTTCCCAAGTTAGGGAAGTTTTCAGCCATAATTATTTCAAACACGCTTTCTGTCTCTTTTTTTTCCTGCAACCCCTCTAATGTGAATATTATTACACTTGTGGTTGTTCCAAAGGTCCCTTAAACTCTTTTCATTTTTTAAGTTGCTTTTTGTTTTTGCTATTAAGATTAGACCCATTCTTCTGTATCATCGAGTCTGCTGTTGATTCCCTCTAATGTTTTTCATTTCAATTCTTGTATTTGTCAGTTCTGATCAGTTGTGTCTAATATTCTTTGTTGAAGTTCCCTTTTTCTGTTGAGTTTGTTGAGCATCTTTGTGACCATTGCTTTGAGGTCTTTACGAGGTAAATCACTTATCTCCATTTCATTAGAGTCCCCCCCCACCCCCACCCCCCACCCCCCACCCCCCCACTGGGGTTTTATTTTGTTCTTTTGTTTGGAACATGTTTATCTGTCTCTACATTTTGATTTTCTGTTTTGTTTTTGTTTTTGTTTTCTGTGAATTACACAGAACAGCTCTTTCTTCTGGTCTTGAGTAGCCTCATATACATAGACTGCATGTGCTTGGTGGCTTTTGCAGGTTGGCTGGAGCCGGAGCAGGTGTGGGCTGGGGGCTCCTGAGGGTGCTGTACCAGGGCTGCCGTGGTGGGACAGCTGGGGTTGGAGGCCTGGGTGCGCTGCGCCGTGTGGTGCAAGGGCCACCCTGGTGCTGCCCTTCCAGAGTGGCTGGAGATGGAATGGGTGCAGGACACAGGCGTCCCGGGGCATGATGAGCCAGGGCCTCATTTGGGGAGTAGCTGAAGCTTCACTGGACATAGGTTGGGGGTTAGGTCTCTGTGATATGCTACACTGGGACTGTCTGAGCAAGATGGCTGGGGCTGGAGTAGGCATGGACCACAGGGATTCTTGGTGTGATATGCTGGATCTGCATTGGCAAGACTGTTGGGTTGGGTGCAGGCCAGAAGGTTCACAGATCATGGTATGCCAGGGGCTCCTCGGTGAGATGGCTACGTTGGGTACAGGCAGGTGAGTGGGTGTGTAAGTTCCTGGAACACACTACACCTAGGCTTTCTTGGTGGGGCAGCTGGAGCTGCTATAGACCAGGGGCCTGGGGCCTGCAGGGATGGACCTAGCAGGCTGGCTAGAGTCCCTGGTCGTTGTTCCTTCCTGCATTATTAAGATGTATGGAGAACTAAGAAATGATGCTCTCAGGCATCTTTGACTTTGGAGAGCATTCTAGCAGTCCCTCGCCCGTTTGGTGGATACTCTAGAGTTACTAAATGGGTTTCTTTCGCTTAAAGTCTAGTTGCCTTTTAAGCTGCTGTTTTTTCTCTGTGCCCCGGGGCAGGTGAATCTGCCTGCAGGTCCCTCATTAAGATCCCTCCTTAAGTGCAGGTGGCTGCATTAGGAGGTGTGGTCCATTTGTTGTTGAGCAGAAGCTGTTCAATTAGCCCTGTTTTTCTTCAGGAGGAATTGCTGTATATGGAGGTAGAGTCATTGTGTCCATGGGAGGAAATGAGTTTAGGGTCTTCCTACCCTGCCATCTTGGGTCCTAGCCTTACTCTTCATTTTATCCCCCTGTTTGATTTATTAGAGAGGTCTGCTTTTAAACATCTCCTATTATTATGGTGGATTTATCAATTTTATCCTGTAGTTCAATTCAATTTTTTGCTCTTTAGGGTTTGGAGTATGTGATTAGATATAAATAAACTTAACATTTTATGTATTTATTTAAAAGTTTATTTATTTTGAGAGAAAGAGCACACAAGCAGGCCAGGGGGAGAGGGAGAGGGAGAATGAGAGAGGGAGGGAGAGGGAGAGAGAGAGAATCCCAGCATGGAGATTGACATGGGGCTGGAACCCACAAACCATGAGATCATGGCCTGAGCCAAAACTAAGAGTCAGACACTTAACTGACTGAGCCTCCCAGGTGCCCCAAACTTAAATTTTTAAATTCACTTCTTGTAATTTTTTTGTATTTTGTTCACTCCTGTATCCATAGTGTCTAAAACATTGGTTAGCACATAGTAGACTATAAAAAAATGTTTGTATGAATAAATAGAACTTTTGACCAATACATATGGTGATTCTATGAACCCCAGTGATTTCTTTTGTGTAAAGTGTATTTGGTCTGAGACTAACATAGCTATAACAAAACCTTGATTTGCATTTGTTTGATACAAATTTTTCTGTCATTTTTCCTTTCATTTTTTTTCTAAACTCTTCTGTTTTTAGATATATCTTCTATATATCAGGTGCCTCAATCTTAATTTTTAGTTTCTAATAGTCTCTATTTTAAATAGAGAGTGTAGCCCATGTATACTGACTATGACTACTGATATATTTGGATTATTTTCTTGCTACCTTATTTTTTTTCTTTTTATAAATTTCTTAGTATTACACATTTTTCCTTTAAATCTCCTTCCATACTTTGCCTTCAACTAATTTGGCTGTTATATATTCTGGTACAGTTCTTATAGTGAATGTGCAGGAAATTTTAAAATTTTATGTCTAAATTTAATAAATATGTATTCTTCACCTCACATGGAACAAGGGGCTTAGAATGTTTTAAATCTGATCGTTCCAATCTTGACCTATATGCTTTTGCATTCAAGAATATTAATTCTCAATTGGCTTTAATAGTCCTACAGATAAGAGAGTAAAGCTTTTGTTTTGCACAATAAATGTTAGTTTAAATTAGCCCATGTTTACCATTTTCTGTGCTTGCGCATTCCCTTTTCTATCTCAGACCTTCCTGATAGGATAATTTTCTTTCTTGCTGAAGCACATATTTTAGAAGTTATTTCAGTGGAAGTCTGCAGACTCTCCATTTTTGTCCAACAATATCTGTATTTTGCACTTGTTCTTGAAAGATAGTTTTCCTGAGTTTCAATTCCAGGTTGACTATTATTTTTCTCTGGGTGCTTTATAGATACCATTCAATTTTCTTTTGTCTTAAACTGTCGCTCTTTATAATACAACTATCAGTTGAATTCAGTGGTTTTCAAAGGGCTGCCTCTAGACCAACAGCATTTATAATGCTTTGGAGATTATTAGAAATATATTTCTTCAGCTTTATTCCAGACCTACTGAATCTACACTCTGCAGCTGAATCTCAGGAATGCGTGTTTTAAAAAGTCCTACATGTGATTCTGATGCATAGTAAATTTTGAGACCCACTGATATAATTGTTACTCTTTTGAAGGGGAAAGTGAATTCATCATTTATTTATCATTATTTTTAAGGTTTATTTCTTTGTCTTTGGTGTTCTCTAGATTATGACGAGTCTAGGAATTTATTTATTTTGATTAAGATTTCCTGGGCTTCCTGAATTGAGGGATTCATGGTTCCATTGGTCTTGGAAAATTATAACCTGTTATCTCTTTAAATATTCCTTATACCCTTTTTTCTCTACTTACTATGTTCGTCTGGAACTTCAATTAGACTTCTTTTGGAACTTCCACCTTACACTATATGTTTTTAACTCATTTCCCCTATCTTAGGTATCTTTGTGACCTTTACTGTATTTGGGATAATTTCTTGAGGTATGCACCAAAGATGTGTATTTGTTTCTGATAGAGGCACTTTAAGTGTGATTTACATCTTGGGTTTTCGAACGACATAGGTAACATGAATTGTGCCCTCAAACCCATATGAATTCAGATTGTGTTAGAAATTCTCATAGGAGTTTTTTTTCCTCCATCTCCTCCTCCTCCTCATTCTGCTTCATAGTGAGCCAGGGTCAACACTTGTATTCGTATCCTACACCCTAAATTTCTTGCATTGGTTTTCTTAACAAACCCATCCACTGAGGTCATTGCCTTTTGAGGGTCTTGGCTTTCCTGGAGATTCTGAGCTTAACTCATCTTGATGAGGCCTAGTCTTTCTCTTTTATCTCCTGTACCCATAGACGGTAAAAACACTGCCAGAGATCATCAAAAGATGAGCAAAAGCTAGCTTCTGGTATGAGTTTAACCTGTGGATTTTGGCTTTGTTTTTTTTCCTTTTCTGCCAATTAAGGAATTAATGTATTGATCAATTTATGATCAATGATGGCTTGATAGCTCAACTGTCAGGAGAGTAATTAATTTTATTCGGTATTTTGTGAAATACTGTATATACTAAGAGCGTTTTCTCTGGGTGTCTTCTCAGCCTTCTTACCACACATTGAGATCACTTCAATTGCTTATTCTAACTCCTCTTCTCAGTATCTATATTCTTAATTGAGTCTCCTGGACCTATTGGCCCTGTGGGTCTGGGCACTCAGCGGATAATTTGGAGAATTCATTTGCTCATAGGCTTAGGAACTCAGATGGTAATCGTGTTCAAATGGCCTACATGGCCTGTAGGAGTTTTGTCCAAAAGATCCAAAGCCTGGCTTCCCCAGAGTGTCCTGGCTGGAGATAAACTGGCAGCCAACTTGTAGGAGATGGCCTTTTGGGGGCCATGCCCCCCTCATTCTCCCTTCTATCTCAGCTCAGAAGGGGCAAGCCCAAATGTGTCACTGAACCACAGACAATACAGGCTACAAGTCAGTAATGGTGGATTGGGGGCAGCAACACATTGGGTCTAAATCTAGTAATTATAGTACCCACAGATGTGGCCCCACGGTTTAGAAATTCTCTCTGCTCTGTATGTCACAGACTCTAGAGTGGGAAAAAAAAAAAAGAACACAATGAATACAGTACAAAATAGGGGCACAGAAAATATTTTTTCAAATGCATGAGTTGACAGTGATATCCCAGAGCTTTGGGACCTTAACTGGAGGTTCCAGTCCAGGATCGGCCTCCGCTTTTTATTCTTTTTCATAGTTCTTTCAAGATGGGTTTTGCAAATTGCAGAAAGATAGACTTGGTACTTGCTGTTAGGAGCTTATGGTGTATTTGGTTCATTCCCCAAGTATGCATCAGCCAAAAGGCCTAGGACTGTGTTTTGGGGGTCGATGGAGAAATGACCCCTTCTGATGGTTTAAAGGAACCATACGAGATGGGTAGTATATCACCTGAAAGATGTCAGGAGTAGACAAGTATAGAGATGGGAAGAGGTGTAAGTATTCCAGAAACAGAGAAAACTACTCTAGGCTACAAGTACAGCAGGTTGAGGGAGAAAGGATCAATATGGAAAAGGGGGTCAGGGCTCACAGTGCTGGTACATTGAAGGGAAGTTGTGCAGTTTAAGTATTATGTATTTAGCAAATGGGAACCACGGACTTTTGACCAAAAATGATGCAGAATATTTTCATGTTAAATCCGTAGACAGGCCCGATATTTATGTTGGGGTAGGAGGGTTTCAGGTCAACCCTAGAATTCTCCTGGGAGTCGATTGGTACAGTTGGTTTCAGATGAGGAGGGACTGTCTTGTGTCAGGAGTGGATGGCTGTCCCCCTTGGCCAGCTGGCTGTGACATTATGTACTGTTATTACATGAAATGTGATTCTGGAGAGTAGCTTCATTGCTGTTGGTTAACATTAGTCAGATCCTAAATCCTGGCTTGGTGCTCATCCAAAGTGCTAAGATCCTTTGTTGGGGAACTATTTGTTAAAGTATAAAACGACTCAGGAATTATTCTGCACAAAATGTCAAGTGGCAGAATAAATAACCATTCCCCTCATTAATCCCTATGGGCAGCGTCTGTTTGAGAGCTTGGCTTTTCCATAATGAAAATATGTCAGCCCTGAATATATATTTGCGCTATTGAGACTGAACAGTGAAATGAAATGAATTCTCCACTCAGCCGCAAGTGAAATATGGCAGTTTGTGGTGAACGAGGCGCCGCGTGCTGTAAAGTTGAGATCTGGACTCGAAGAAACCACAGGGAGCTCAGATCAAGTGGGAGAGGGGAAGGCAGCGTGTGATTCAAGTGTGAAGCAATCCCAAGCAAAATTCATCTTAATCCACCGCATTTAAAAGAGAACGCTCTGCCACACAGTACAGAAATATGTGTAAGAAATATGTGAGGCTTTGTTGTCCTTGAAGCCACAGGAATCAGAAAGACCAGGGGTGAGGGCCGGATATGCAGGAATGGTGAGACACATGAAGATGCCAGTGAGTACAGAGTCCTGAGGCCTCAGAGACCGGCCTGCCCAGCCCATTTGTTGTGCAGGTGCGAAAGCTGAGGCCCAGAAAGAAAGAGGCCTACCTAAGCAATCACCGTGAGCCAGTGAAATTCTTCATTCACAATAGCCTGCACTGGGACTAGCCTGTTCCCGCCACACTGAGCCCAGGCTGCATAGCCCTCTCTCTGTCCTCTGCTCTAGCGTACAAATCATGAATTTGAGGCCAAGGACTGATCGCATCATCAGACAGCACTTCGTACCTGGTCGTTGTTCGTTGTTGCAAACCGACGCATTGCCAGACCTTCTTCTGAGGTCCAGGGTGTCTATTTTGTGTGTGGGTGTGTGGTTTTTCCTTTTATTTTACCTAACTATCCGTATTTCGTTTTTAAACTGAGAGTACGCCGTCCAACATCGTAACAGTTGCGGACTTGGGCTTCCGAGAGAGCCCATCGTGAGTGCAAATCCTCACTCTGCCATCTGCTGGCTGTGTGACTTTAGGGAAGCTGCTTGACCTCTCTGTGAAGTAGAAAGAGTCATTATATCGACCTACAGAACTGTTGTAAGGCTTGTCTGAGATAAAAAGGGATATAGGTTAACGGCTCATACCAGGCACCTCATGATAAGCTGTAATGTGCAGAGGTTGAACTACCTGTGTTTGAGACGCACAGCTCTGTGTTTGGACGTTACTGCTCTTCTTAGCTTGTAAAGATGGTTCCAGTCAGCTTTCTTCTAGTGGGAGACGAATGTGAGCTGGTGAGGAGACTTCAGTTGCTATCCTCATTGAGTTTTGAAAATGAGCACAGATGACTAAAAGCTGAGGAGAAACTGCTGAGAGTCCTAGATTCAAAAGCCACAGCAACAGTATTGCTCAGGTCTCTATTTTAAGAACCAACCAAAATTTCCATAAGCTCTGGTCTCAGATTTTAATTAGGTTCATTGTTTCTTTTGCCGGAATGTGATTAGTACTACAGGTTTTAGAAATTAAGCTTAGGTTTACATGAATAGAGTTCATGAATAGGTTCACATGAATCGTGAAAAATAAGCAGGAAGAAAACACTCTTATATAATCAAATGATCCCTAAGGCTTTTTTTTTTTTTTTTAAGAGAGAAAGGAAAATGGTGAATGGAATAGTGAAAACAGGAATACCAGGAAAAGAGGATAGTCTTCTGGTTTGGGAGAACATGCCTTAACAGCTATGTAGAGTCTCAAGACCTGTGGTTGATAAGATATGCAAATCATTATTTGGTATCCGATTTACCATCCGAATTTGTAATCCTCAAACCTGTGAGCAGTGGAACTCACTGACATGATGGATTTGTGATCAGTAGTCCTACACAAGCCCACATGTTACAGGGTTCCATTTATATGAAATATTCAGAAACGGCAAATAAATTTCTAGACACAGAAAATACTTTGGTGATTTGCCCGGGCTCAGGGAGGGAGAGAAGAAGGAGCGATAGCTGGGCATGAGGTTTCATGTCAGTGTCCTGAAATTAGACACGATACGGTCGACAGCTCGATAAATTTAATGAAAGTCACACTTAAAATGGATAAATTTTATGCTAAGTAAATTATACCTCAATGAAGCTGCTGAAAAAAAATCAGCTTGTATGAATTGATGGAAAAAGTCAACCTTTGTGAAGGTTTTTTTTTTTTTAATTTTTTTTCAACGTTTATTTATTTTTGGGACAGAGAGAGACAGAGCATGAACGGGGGAGGGGCAGAGAGAGAGGGAGACACAGAATCGGAAACAGGCTCCAGGCTCTGAGCCATCAGCCCAGAGCCCGACGCGGGGCTCGAACTCCCGGACCGGGAGATCGTGACCTGGCTGAAGTCGGACGCTTAACCGACTGCGCCACCCAGGCGCCCCAACCTTTGTGAAGGTATTGATCAAATGTCATCTTTTCTGTGAGGTCTCTTCTGTTTTGTTTTGTTTTGTTTTGTTTTTTTAAAAATCTTTCCAGGCAGAATTAACTCATCAGTATGTTTTTGTTCCCATTACCATGGGAATAAGAGAAAGATAAGACATCTCTTAGTTTTTTTTTTAATGTTTATTCATTTTTGAGAGAGAGAGAGAGAGGGGGAGACCGACCACAAGTGGGGGAGGGGCAGAGAGAAGGGGACAGAGGATCCTAAGCAAAGCCGGCTGTGCACTGATGGCACTGAGCCCGATGTGAGCCTTGAACTCACAAACTCGGGAGATGAGCTGAGCCCAAGTTGGCCACTCAACCGACTGAGCCACCCAGGCACCCCTCTTGCTTTTTTTGATGTCAAATATATAACATTTAAACATAATTTTACATATAAAATTTAAACATAAAATTTAGCGTTTTAACCATTTTTAAGAGTACCATTTAGTGGAACTAAGTATATTCACACTGTTTTGCAACCATCACCACCACCTTTCATCTCTAGAACTTTTTCATCATCCCATACTGAAACTCTTTTTCCATTAAGCCCTCAATTCCTATTTCCCCTGCCCCTAGTCCCTGGTAACCTGTAGTCTACTTTCTCTACGAATTTGACTATTCTAGGTACCTCCTATAAGTGGACTCATATAATATTTATATTTTCATGTTTGGCTTATTTCGCGTAGCGTAACGTTTTCAAGATCCGTCTAAGTTGTAGCATGTATCAGAATTTCCACATGTTCTTAATCCACTCATCTACTGATGGATATTTGGATTATAATCATCTTTTGCCTATTGTGAAGAATGCTGTCATGAATATTGCTGTACAATCCAATCAGCTGTTCAAATCTCTTGTTGCTATTTTGGGGGCATATACCTAGGAGCGAAATTTCTGGATCATATGGTAACGCTGTGTTGAATTTTTTGAGGAACCGCTATACCGTCTTCCGCAGTGGCTGCCACATTTTATATTCCTGCCTTCCACTTTCTTTACCTTCTGGCCAAAACATGTATTACCGTTTTTATTATGGCCCTCCTTAATGGTACGAAATGGTATGTGTCACTGTGGTTTTGACTCGGATTTCCCTAATGATTAGATGTTGAGCAGCTTTTTATGTGTATATGGGTCATTAGGATGTATTCTTTGGAAATGAATACTGCACATGTTCTTTGGGAATATGGCTATTTGTTTTGCCCATTGTATAATTGGGTCCTTTTTTGTTGTTGTTGAAATGTAGGTGCTCTTCATATATTTTGGACGTTAATCCCTTAGATATGATGGCAAATATTTTTCCCATTGCATGGGTTGCCTTTTGACTTTGTTGATAGTGTCACTCAGTAGCACAAATGGTTTCTGCCTTTTGGTGTCATATTCAAAAAGTCATTGCCAAATCCATTGTCATGAAGCTTACCTGTTCTGTTTTCTGTCAAGAATTACATGGTTCTTGCTCCTAAATTTAGGTATTTGATCTATTTTGAGACAAGACTTTATGTCTCAGAAAAAGAACCCAACTTTATTCTTTCATAACTAGATGTCCACTTTTCCCAGCACCATTTTGTTGAAAAGACTGTTTTTTCCCCATTGAATAATATTGGCATCCTCGCTGAAAATCATTTAATCATGTATGCAAGGGTTTATTTCTGGGCTTTGTATTCTATTCCATTTTTCTCTATATCTGTCTTTATAATGGTATCACATTATTTTGATTACCATGGCTTTTGCTACATTTTTATATCAGAAAGTATAAGTCCCGCTTGTTTCTTTTTCAAGATTGTTGTGGCTAATCAGAGTCTCTTGAGATTCCATACAAATTTTGGGATACATGTATCTTTTTCTGGAAAAAAAAAAAACTTACCATCTGGGAGCTTGGTATGGATTGTTTTGAATCTCTAGGTCACTTTGGGTAACAGTGACATCTTAACTGTATTAAGTCCTCTAATCCATGAACCCTGGATGTTTATCCATTTATTTATGTCTTCTTTAATTTAGGAGTGTTTTGCAGTTTTAGTGTGCATGTCTTTCCTCTTTGGATAAGTTCAATCCTACGTATTTTATTCTTTTTGATGCTATTATAGGTGAAATTGCTGTCTTAATTTCCTTTCCAAATTGTTCACTGTGTATAGAAACACAGCTGAGTTTTGTGGGTTGATTTTTGTTGTGTTTTTTCTTAACTTTATTCATTTATTTAGAGACAGTGAGTGAGCATGAATGGGGGAGGGACAGAGACAGAAGGAGAGAGAGAGATTCCCAAGCAAGTACCACACTGTTAGCGCAGAGCCTGATGTCGGGATCGAACTCAGAACCATGAGGTCACGACCTGAGACTGAGCCACCCAGGCACCCCTGTGAGTTGATTTTGTATTCTACAATTTTGTTGAATTATTTTATTCTAAACTTTCCCTGTGGAAACTCTGGAGTTTTCTGCACTTAAGATCATGTCATCTGCAAACAGAATTTTACTTCTTTCTTTCCAGTTTAATTGTCTTAGTTTTTTTTTCTTGCCTAATTGTTCTGGCTAGTACTTCCAATAGTATGTTGACTAGGACTGGTGAAAGTTGACATCCTTGTTTTGTTTACGACCATAGGGGACAAGCTTTTTCATTCATCATTGAGTTTGATGTTAGCTATCGGATTTTCATACGTGGACTTTATTACATTGAGGTAGTTTCCTTCTGTTCTTAGTTTATGGACTGTGTTTATTTTAAAAAGTTAAATTTCATCAAATGTTTTATCTGCATGAGTTGAGATGATTGTGTGATTTTTTTTTCTTTCATTCTGTTGATGTGGTACATTATGTTGATTGATTTTATGTGGTGAAACATCTTGCATTTAAGGGATAAATGGTTTGATCATGGCTTATAAATCTTTAATATATTCCTGAATTTGGTTTTCTAATATTCTTTTGAGGATTTTTGCCTGAGAGACTGTAAGGAATATTGGTCTGTAGCTTTCTTGTAGTGTCTTTTTCTGGTTTTGGTATCAGGATAATGCTAACCTCATAGGTGGGCTAGGAAGTATTCCCTCCTCTTCACTTTTTTGGGAAGAATTTGCAAAGGACAGGTGTTAATTTTTCCTTAAATATTTGTTAGCATTTACCAGTGCACCAGTCTGGTCCAGAGATTTTATTTGTTGGGAGATTTTTGATGCCTTTACTTCTTTTTTTTTTTTTCTAATTTTTTTTTTTCAACGTTTATTTATTTTTGGGACAGAGAGAGACAGAGCATGAACGGGGGAGGGTCAGAGAGAGAGGGAGACACAGAATCGGAAACAGGCTCCAGGCTCCGAGCCATCAGCCCAGAGCCTGACGCGGGGCTCGAACTCCCGGACCGCGAGATCGTGACCTGGCTGAAGTCGATCGCTTAACCGACTACGCCACCCAGGCGCCCCTGATGCCTTTACTTCTTATAGGTTGATTCAGATTTTCTGTTTCTTCATGATTTGGTCTCGGGAGGTTGTGTGTTTCTAGGTATTTGTCCATTTCACCTAAGTTATTCAATTGTAGGCATACAATTGTTCATGACACTCTCTCATAGTACTTCTTATTTTTATGAAATCAGTAGTAATGTCCCCCACTTCTATTTGTAATTTTAGTAATTTGAGTCTTCTCTCTTTTTTTCTTAGTCAAATTAACTAAATGTTGTTAGTCACTTTTGTTAATCTTTTTGAAATGCTTTTGTTTCTGTTGATACTTTGTATTTCGTATTCTTTATTTATATCTGTTCTAATCTTTTATTTCCTTCCATTTGCTACCTTTAGGCTTACTTTGTTGTTCTTTTTATAGTTTCTTAACTTGTAAAGTTAGGTTGTCTATTTGAGATCTTTTAAAAAAAATAATCAACATTTGGAGCTATAAATTTGCACTCCTAGCATGGCTCTCTTTGCGCACTGTACATTTTGGTATATTTTCATTTTCATCTGCCTTTCCTTTGCAATTTTTTATTGGACTCATTGGTTGTTGAGGAGTGTGGTGTTTGAGTTCCACATTTTTTTTTTTTTAATTTTCTGGTTTTCTTTTTGCTACTGATTCCTATTTTCATTCTGTGTGATCAGGAAAGCTACTTAGTATGATTTCCTTCTTTTAAAGTATGTACAATTTGAAGTCTTAAAACAGTAAACCTAGTTTTACAGCCTCATATGTGGTCTGTCCTGGACCATGTTTATGTGCACTTAAGGAAAATGTGTATGTGTCTGTTAGGTCCAGTTAACTTAAAGTGTTGTACAAGTCCTCTCCTACTGATACGCTGTCTGTTTTTATCCATTATTGGAAGTGAGCTTCTGAGGTCTCTAGTTATTATAGAGCTGTATATTTCAACTTTCAGGGGTGCCAGTGTTTTTCATTTATTTTGGTGCTATGATTTTTGGCAAATATAGGTCTGTACTTGTTGGATGTTTTGGTGAATTAACCCTTATTAAAGGAGACTCAATCCCACTTTCTCTCCCAAGGAAATAAACTGGGGTCTGACTCATGGACACTGTCTCCAGCCCTCCAGATGGTTACAAACAGAGCAGGGGCAATTACTATTACCTAGCTGATAGAGGTAAAAGATCAGTAAAACACTGTGTCAGGCCTTTCATTTAGGGAGGGATAAAACTTACCAAATGGCCCGAAGGATGTTCACTGGGAAAAATTTGTCATGGACAGTTCAGCAAGTAGTATCAGCCTGTGAAGTATGTCCTTAGAAACAATCCTTTCTGCCACAAACTTGCTCTCCCAGGCAATCAAGGAACTGAAGGCTATCCAGGGAAGACGGACGGTTAGGTTTCACTCGTATGCCAAGGTCAAAGGAATTCCAACATCTATTGGTATGGGTTGATACTTTTACTAATTGGGTAGAAGCCTTATCCTAAAAAAATAAGGTTCTCCCCTTAAGAAATCTTTTATGGGCACCTTCCCCCCATTATCAAGGGCATAGGAGCGATCTAAATGAGATAGGCAGTCTCACCCTAAGGTAACAGATGCAGACCCTTGGCTCTACCCTAACCACTTTACACCACTGGGTTAGGGAGCATTTATCTGTGATTCTGACCACAGACGCTCACCCCTTTAAACCAGGAGATGCTGTATGGGTAAAGGAATGGAATGTCCAACCCCTAAAACTCCTCTGGAGGGGCCTATTCTCTGTTACTTTGTCCAACCCTAGTGCAGTAAAGGTAGCCAAAGTGGGTCCCTAGAATCACCACAACCAAGTGAAGTCAGCATCTCAAAACTAGGAGTGCATTTCTGATCCATCCATGCTGTGCAAAGTGACCGTTACGGAAGAAGCGGTCTACAACTTTAGAGGCTCTGGGAGACTGCAGCCCAGCTTTAGTCACTCTGGAGGCTAATACACACGACAGAAGCTTGACGAATTGATGGTCTGATGGATCAAATAGACTGTCCTTATTTTTTATACCCATTTCCTTACTGGGATGCACTGTCACCCCTTGTTTCCCACTGTTGTTGTGATTCTTGCTCTACTTTTTGCCATGGGATTGGCAGAGGCCGCCCCGGCTGGCTGGGAGTGTGGCAAGAGGTTTCTGTTACACTCGCCTTCCTTTGGTGGATAGGATGCTTCATTGGTATTGGCTGCTTCTAATCTGGACCCCTTCTGTAGACCTAGGTTCCTCATCATGTGACCCATGTATTCGCATAACCAGGTCAGGCCAGGGAGTCACTTGGTCCTTACTATACCATACCCACTTCTCATGCCAGGGAAAGGTCCTGCAGACCTCAGTACACTAGAAGACCACCTGTTCTATCTGCCAATGGGAGAGTCAACAGACTTGTTTTGACCTGCACTACTTCCCAACAGAAGAATGGCTAGAGGTCTGGAGTCACCCCAAGTCAGGCACCACCGGTGTGGGCTGAGCAATGAACAAAATTCAAACTACCAGTCCAAGCCAGCCGTTGTCTATATTCTTTGATGTATGTACAGCCACAGGCGACACGTTGCCGTATGGTTTGCCATGTGGAGGTCTGGCATGGGAAGGAGGGTACCAACTCTATGCTGAATACATGTGTGAGGGGTCTGGTATGCCCTAGGCACCAAATTCTTCTTCCTTATTGGAGCCGTGTCACATGGGCCACCTGGCAGACTAAAGACAAAGCAGCCCTCCTCCGAAAGGGCATGGCTGTGTCAAACTGCCAATAGGGAACCTGTAACCCTGTAAATTTTACCATCCTTGACTCAGGAGTTTCAAAATGGAAAACCAACCACCAGATTAGTACACTTATCTATGGGTTGGGCACAGACCCAGGAACCTTGTTATATTTTAAAGAGAGTTACAGTCACACATAAGGCCATAACCCACCAAGTCTTTCACTCCTTTTATGAAGAAATGGAAATCCTCCCTCTTCCTGTTTCTGTCATGATGAAACATCTGTTTCTAGTCATAGCAGAGACTATAGTTCAGACTCTAAAGTTCTCTTTTTGTTATGTATGCGGGGGAACCGACATGGGGGAATCAATGGCCACGGGAGGCTACTGGATTAGATCCCCATGAACCTCATAGTGGAACAGAATGTGCCAGTCCTACTACTCGGGTTTGGCTCTCAAAACCTCAATTATTGGGAAAAAAAACTGCCTTACCCGGTGGGGAAGGAATCTTACCATCTCTGTTAGAAGCTTAAAATGCCTAGCCCAAAGATTTTATAACTCATCCACCTGAGAAACCCAATGGTGGGGGTCCCCAGAGCACCTTCAGCCAGATCCCCACCCCTTGTCTAACTTCTCTCATCTCTGTGAGGCCTAGGACAATGCCGATGCAGCCATTGGACAGTGGGCCCCAGGTGGACTATAGTGGATATTTGGAAGGACAGCCTATACAGTACTTCCCTCAGGCTGGTCCGGGTCATGTGTGCTGGGAACTATTTGTTCATCTTTCTTCCTGCTACCGCTTGCTAGAGGTTAACATTTAGGAGTCCAGGTATATGGAGGCAGGGAGACTCAAAGGAAATGATGTGTCCTACAAATTGGCAATTGGAAGAATGATGAATAGCCTCCTGAACATAGAATCCAATATGATGGCCCTGCCACCTGGGCAGAGGATGGGTCCTGGGGCTACCGCACTCCCATTTATATGCTAAACTGCATAATCAGACTCAAATGATAACCAGTGAGACCTCCAGAGCTCTTAACTTACTAGCCAGGCAGCAAACCACGATGTGCAATGCCATCTGTCAAAATCGCTTGGCCTTAGGATTACTTGCTTCTGAGAGAAGAGTTCGTGGAAAGTTTAACCTGAGAAACTGCTGCCTACAGATAGATGAGGAAGAAAAGGTCATAGAAGAGGTCACAGGTCAAATAAGAAAGGTTGTTCTTGTCCCAGTCCAGACCTGGGATGGTTGGAACTCCAGCGAGTTATTTGGAGAATGGTTCCCAACTCTCGGGAGTGTCAAAACCCTCCTAAGTATTATTCTCTTGATTTTGGGAGCTTGCTTAATCCTACCTCACCAATCTCACCTGGTTATATGGTTCGTCTCCAGCCTCATTGAGCCAATGGTTGAAAGGAAAATGGCCGTGCCTATGGAAATTTAAACCTCTAAACCAAGATGATGGTCTTTGACCCAAATTAGGGCGTCTGAGCATCAAAGGGGGGAAAGTGGTAGAGCCCCTCCCTAAGGAAGGCAACATGGCCCAACCAATTCCCATACATGTATGTAGAACTCTGTCCTGACTCTGTGACTTGGGACTGTGTCCAGTCAGACTCTATGTGTCACCATATATGGGAGCCAAAGAGGTAGAAATTGCATCCAATGCTACACTCCACTGCGCTTGGACCTCAGACTTTTGGGGTTTTGGCCCGTTGAGCCCCCGCTGGCATGAATACCACTGTTTTCTGGAAAGAAGAGCTTTGGTGTCCCGCCTGTGTGAGAATCCCGCTACCCTCTCTGAAATTTGAGTTAGGTAACCCAGAGACCAATCCTTTAAGCAGCCTCCAGACAGGTTATAATATTGCAAAAAAAAAAAAAATGTTCTCTTGTGGTTTATGGAATTGGGAATTGGGCTGCCACCCCCTCTAGATATAAGGCCAGGCTGCACTGGGAAGAGAGTGGTCTAGGGCAAGTCAAGACATCCTGAAATGTCCTGCCATTTTGAATGTGGCTTTTTGTTGATTGGGTATTAAGTTGGATCCTACAGGCTTTTACTTTTTTTACAGAGATCTTATTTATTTAAGTTTTCAGTGTTTTTAAACACTGGGTGAATGAAGCCTTTGGAGCTTCTTATTATGTCATTTTGCTTCATCTGTTGCTTTTGAGGCTTTCATACTTGATGAGGGAATGAGACATGACACAAAGCATCGTGTTGGAAATACACACAGGGTGCTAGAGGAGAAGAGCGATTGAGAAAGGTTCCCAGGGAAGTAATAATCGAGCTGAGGCTCCTGGGATTTCCAGGTAAAGACACTCTCAAGAACACAGGCAGAAGCTTGAGAAGGGCGGAGTGCTTAGAAAGAAGTGAGAATTTGAGAAGTGAGGAGTGCAAGTGGACAAAGAAATACAGAGAAATCGATTACAAAGGAGCTTGTTTGCCAAGCCACGTAGTGTATATATGGTCTTGAAAGGGAAGAGAAACCTTGAAAATTAGGGTAGTGACACGATCAAATTTTCCTTTAGAGTAAATTACTCTGGCAGCAGCAGCATGCTGGATGGATCGGAGCTGGATAAGGATACGGTCACTAGTGAAAATATTCCTAGGAACATTGAGAAAGATGATGGTGGTCAGAATCATGACAGTGGTGGTAAGAAAGCGAGGAAAATAGATCTAGAAAGATGAACAAACAGAGGCTAGTGACTTACTTGAGCTTGGGAAAGAAAACCAGAGATGCTGGTGCCATTCCTGAAGTCAAGGAATGTAGGGAGAGAAACCGCGAAGAGAAAGCTGATGGATTAATTTTAAATCATGTCAGACATTGTGGTAAATTGTTTTTGTTGTTAGAAGAAAGTGAAACATGCGGATGAGGCTGACGCCCCTGTTGGCTATCAGACACAATCCCAGTCCTCCTCTTAGAAGTCACCACCGCTGGGGTCCCTCGGTGGCTCAGTCAGGTGAGCATCCAGCCCTGGATTTCAGCTCAGGTCATGACCTTACAGTTGGTGAGATGGAGACCATGGAGGGCTCTGTGCTGACAGTGCGAAGCCTGCTTGGGATTCTCTCTCTCCCTCTCTCTCTCCCCCTCCCCCATTCATGCTATGTGTCTCTGTCACAGTAACACTACCACCAGCTTAGTGTGTGTTCTTTCAGGCCTTGCACTGTGTATTTCCACACTCCCCATAATTCCTTTTAGATACCTAATATAGTCTATATTTTATACACCCCAGTTTTTTTCTTCACACAACTGATAATGTAGACGTTTTTCTCACTCAGTGCATATGAAGTTAAGTCATTCTTTTGACTGTTGTGTCGTATTCCAGACGAGTCACCCATCGGGCCCATTGATGGATGTTTTGGCTTTGTCCCAGTTTTCCTGTGCTAACAGTGATGTTGCAGTGGATATACATTTCTATGGGTTTTTTTTTTTTTTTTTTTGCAAATTATTTGATTTTTCGCCCTCTACTAGTTACCCAGAAGTGGAATTGCTGGGTCCTATGGGGTATGTTCTTATTTTGATAGTTGTTGCCAAACTGCCCTCCCTGTGGGTGCTGTGACTGCACAGTGTGCAAGGTGTTTATACCATATTCTCATCAACATGTAACATGGCTTTATTTATTTATTTATTTATTTTTGAGACAGAGAGAGACAGAGCATGAACGGGGGAGGGGCAGAGAGAGAGGGAGACACAGAATCAGAAGTAGGCTCCAGGCTCTGAGCCATCAGCCCAGAGCCCGATGCGGGGCTCGAACTCACGGACCACGAGATCGTGACCTGAGCTGAAGTCGGACGCTTAACCGACTGAGCCACCCAGGCGCCCCAATGTAACATGGCTTTTTAAAGTGAAAAACGATAGATCGTGGCTTTGTTTCTCTGATCATCCGTGAGGTTAGGCATGGTTCCCTTGCCATTTGTCTGTCTTCTGTGAATTGCTTGTTTTCATCGTTTCCCCATTAGTCTGTTGGACCTTTGGCTTAGGGATTTAGGAGTCAAAAAATATTTATATCCTAATCCTTCATCTGTTTTATGTCACCGGTATCTTCCTTAGTCTCTTGTTTATCTTGCCAGTTTGTTTATGATGTTGTTAATTTGGATGGAAAAAATGTATCAATCTCGTCCTTTATGGCTCAGGTTTGTTAGAACAGCCTTGCTGACTCTTGCCGTCATGGGCATAACCGCTCCGTTTCATCTCACCTTTTTCATTTTTTAAGTTATCAGTGGGAAATTCTAGAATTATGTAAATGGAAAGCGATGTCTAAGAATGGAGTGGTGGTCAAAACACACACTCAAGATACGGATTGGGGGTTCCTCAGAGTAGAGGAGGTGGTTGAAACCAACGGCAAACAAAATAGTGTCCAGAGAAAGCATGTCAAGTTAAGTTCACAGAGCAACCAGGTTTTATTCACACTTGTATTCCTAGAACTGAATGTGGTGCCAGCCTCCAGTGGCATTCGTCAATACAACATCTATTCATCTAAAAATCTATAAATAAATCTGTAAAGGCCCGTTGAGTGAACACATCTTAAAATCTTCCTCTTTCCTTGAATCAATTTGTCAAAGCAAATCTTACAAGTGGGTAAGCGTTGCGAGAAGGTGCTGTGACCTTTTGGCTTACCTGTATCACCAAAGCTGGACACTGGCTTCTAGTTCTCATTCCTTTGGTCCTGCCCTTTAAATGAACCAAGGTGGCATCTGTGAAGTCACAGCTGGAGGAGCAAGGTGATATTTGACCTGCACAACTGTGCTGATTTGAGATGAATTTGGAGTGTGTCCATGAATGCCAACATCTCTTTGCTGTATCCTGTAACACCCCTAGAGTATTCATATTGGTCATTGTTCTCCTGACATTAGTTATTTTGTGGATTTATGAAGCGCCTTTCCCTGAACTGTCAATCTACAAATTGTCTGTAAAATCTACTCTGTGGGGTAAAGGAATAGAATTATTCATAAGATAGTTTCTACCTCAGCTCGGGGTGAAATTACTCACTCAGGGTATAATTAAGTCATAGACACACTGGCCTGAATGTGGATAAAGGTGGAAAGGAGATAATTCCTGTTCCAATTTGGGTGCTTTCTGATGTTTGACGAGCCTCTGGTGGGTTAATCCACGAACTGTGGAGAACCCAGAATTCCCTGTAAAGGAGACTGGGTTGTTTTTTTTGTTGTTGTTTTTTTGTGTTTTAGTTTCAGGAGAATTGGAGAAGAACTGACAGGGGAGGGAAGGAATAGGCAGAACTGGAAAAGCTTAAGGTTGTAAACAGGAAGACAACACTGAAATCCGATAGGTCAAAACTATGTAACAAAGGTAAAGCGTAGAAAAGGTGGAAGCAGCAAAAATAAGGGTTAGGTGCTCTAGACTGAGTGGACACAGATTGTGCTGAGAGGGGCCAGGACAGGCTCGACCACAGCAGGTATTCTTCCCTGCCATGTACAGAAGCACAGGAGAGGTCGGCATTGGCAGTCCCCTTTGCCCCTACTGTTTGTTCTCCGGAGAGCGGGTGTGGACATAGCCAGGTGAGTTCACATGCAAGATAAGAAAATACAAAGACATTCAGATGTTGCAGACAAATTAAAATTTATTGAGACAGACAGAAATGCACCTACTTAGGACTACAGTTAAAGCATTTACTATTAACCAAAGAGTCGTGTTCACATTCCAGATAAGTCTACGTGGAAAAGCATTCAGAATTTACTAGGTTTTTCTACATCACTATTTCATCTACAATAGGGACAACAAAATGACACTCGGATTTGGTGGGCTCTCATTACAATGCTACACATTGAACAGGGACAAACATCAGTGACTTTGAGAAAAAGGTATAAAAAGACCAAAACCACCCACTGTAGAAAGGGCTCTTAGATGTTACTGTACAATGTGGTCAAGGTAAAAAATGCAAACAAAACAAATGTGAATTGCATTCTGGGAAAAGTAGAGGGGCAGACCTGGACAGACACGTAGTCATTGACTGCTGGGCGTGGGGAAATGGGCATAAAGAAGGGGAAACTGATCACCAAACCTCAGATTGAATATCAAGGTATTCCCATGCCTAGAATATCTGCAGAAACAAAAAGACATTAATATGGCAGACAACTAACTATGGTGGAAGAAAATTCTGGGGTTTAAGTTGGATGCCGAGGAAACGGTATTAAATAAGAGAACCATTTATGGAATAAGAATAAAACTATTTACTAGAGTTTCCAAAAATGAGTCGGTGAGGATTCAGTTCATGAACTGTCTCAAAAAAAAAGGTAATCGATTATCATGGTATTATTTTTTTTAATCAACATTCTTATGTATTCTTAGTTGCTAGCAAAAATGCTCCTGCCCAAAAGGAAGAAATCAAAAATTTCACTTCTAAAGATAAAGTTTCTAAAAATTGTACTAAAGCCCTTTAAAAATCCAGTGATGTCATGCCAAAGTTGAGGCACGAAAAGTGGTGTTAATGTTGGTTGGTCCATTGATTTCGGGTTTCCGGTCTTAGGAGGGCTTTTTAGTTTAATATCTTCATGAATCAAAATATCTTCTTGGAGTATCTTTGAAAATGAGCATCTCGTTAGCTTACTGGGAACTGACTACAGAGCACACTCTTCTCCATCATTAAGTGAATGCTAAGAATCTTTAAGTGTCATCTTATTTTGACACTTGTCATAAGATAATTAGGCAAATTAAAATCAGTGGTTCTCTGTTCCTCGAAGTTTCTCTAAGTGAAATCAGTTAGTCGATTTTAATTTGTTCCCTTGTGCATTTTTCCAAGCTCAGAGAGACAGTAACAATGGTTTTCTCTGATGGTGTAAACTGAGATTTTTTTTAATGTCTTGATTCTTTTATATACTCTATTATAATTTAGCTGCAATTAAACACCTGTTTTCTAAATTATGATCTTGGTGTTTCGTTCAGGTGAGAAAAAAAAATTGAAACAGGGATGATGCAGTTGAAATCCCAATACAGAGCTTGCCTCTGGCCTCTCTATACCTACAGTCCTGGTTGTACCCGTGTATATTAGGCCAAAGAAGTTTATTGTATCAAGTATGTTCATTTCCCATCTGAGACTAACTCTAGAGATGATGCCACTTTGGCCAATGCTAGGATTGGAAAATGCTGGTTTGAGGCGGGTTGACAGAGTACAAAGTGTTTTTTTGCCTGAGTTTTATGTGGTTGTCTTGTGGATGGGCTGGAATTCATGATGAACGAAAACAAACAACAACAAAAAAATGTGGGCCAGAAAGCCTTGCTGGGTGGCTGATGAGGGTATCCAGGAAGCTGGAAACCAGGTGGAGCAGGAGCTTAAGGGCTGGTACTGAACTAAATGGGACCACTTGAGGACTATTCTTTGGTACTTTGTATCTGAGTCAGCTTTGATAGGGTCAGAAATTCTGAAAACGATAGAGATAATGACCCTACCAAATTTGGAGACAGACTCTAATCGTGAACTTACTTCGGGAAAAGAAACACTGATGAAGGGCTTTCTTCATTGGTTTCTTGACATTGGTGCAGGTGAGGTGATAGGGACAGGACTAGCCGGTAAAAATCCAACCCTAGCTTCTCTGTGCTACGATGAAGTTCTTTTTGGCCTCCGTGTGGGATTTTTTACAAAGGATGAGTGGTGGTGTAAAATCTGTACAGTTCGTGGACCCTCATTATGATCTGTGGATAGAAATGGGGCAAAAGCAAAACCTTAGATTAAGAATCCGGAATTTTCTTCTGCTAAGGAACACTGTGGTATTGTCTTCTCGGAGAGCAGGGGATATGATATGGAGACATGCCTTGGAAAAAGCCCTTGCGTAGGTAGGGAAGGTGAGAACCTGTGGCGGACAGGATTGTTGCAGCCCGGGGTGGGCTTGGAGCTGAAATGAAAGAGATGGCTTGTGAAGTTGCCCATGTGGGAGTCTCATGGCTTCTGCAAGAAAAGTGATTTAGGCGGACAGAGGCTTATCCAAATCAAAGGGCTTCCAGGAACTCTGCTAATGCATAGGGGAAGGAGCATCCTCAGCCTGCAGGCTGCAAGTGCTGTTAGTGCAAAAAAAGGACTTTGATACAAATTTCTTATTCCAGAAATTGTGATCCAGGTCTGGACAGGCTGATAAATCTAGAATTGTTTTTCAGATGAGTTTTTAGAGGATCTTGAAACACTTTTTTCTGAGAGGTGTGTGTGTGCACCTTGTACACGTACAGTCTGTTCTGTACATATTCAAGCATGTACAGAGAGAAGCGTCCAGACACCATTTTTTATTAAGGAAATCAATTCCCCAGAGGAACTCTTGACTGAATTAAGGCTCTTGTTTGTAGGAAGCCAGATAGAGTGATATGAAAACTAATTTTTAGTTATTAACACCCGGGGTGGTGGGGCTAGGGGGGAAAAAAAGTACAGTGTGGTGTGTTTTCCACGACATCTACAGGACACAAGAAAAGCACTTAGACACCGTAAGGCCGGGAACCATGCTGGAATAACCACTGGTGTGGGTAATCAAAAAGCATCTTTGACGTTTACAAGGTGGGGGCTCCCTGCACTGTCAGAATCCCACATAAATCACATGCTTGTTGCAAAAATCTCATGGGAGGGAAGGGGGCTCGAATTCAGCCAGCCATTCCCCATCTAAAAAACAAAACACAACACCCTTCTTCCCACACAAGCGTATGCAAAACCAGAATGCTCTGGGGACAAGAAGTGGTCTCCCAAACCTCGGGTCGGGTACAGAGAGCAACAATGGAGAAGAGGCCTTGGTGCTGCGGAGTCTTATGAGATACAAACGCAGGAGTAGGAAGTGACTTGCAATTCTGTGTGCACCTCGTGTCCTCTTCCCGGTGGGGACTACCATATGTACCCGACCTCGTCCTCTTTGTCGTCATCCTCGTCCTCGTCATCCTCTGTCACTGCCCGGGTGTGCACCCTCAGCTTGCCCAATCTGTCCTTTGGTCCCAGCTCCCGTTCATCCTCCAGGTCGTCTAGCAGGACCACAGAGCCACCACTGCCAAAATCCCCTGACGTTTCCTGCTCCTCTTCTGAAATATTAAGAAGGAAGACAAGACGGAGGATTAGTTTCTCTTTATACCTTATGACCATAAGAATGGTTCCTTCGCATGTGACTCAACTGTAGGGAAAAACCATGCAATTCACTCTCTGAATACTGGGTCCTCCCAGGCTGGAGGGACCACAGGCTTTGGGGGCCCCCAGAATTCTTGAGATGCTTCTACCTTCTGGGGTAGAACTGTGGGCGGTTTATCGAAGTCCCTCTCTGCCTGCGACAGTTCCTCACTGTTACCCAATCTCCTGCTCATGGTGAGTCCCTGCCACTCCAGAAGCTAGCTATGCATAATCACGTGTGCTTTATTCACATCACCATTGTAACCTTGTTCGCTGTAGACCACGGATAGGTCTTGAAATTTCCCTGCCCAGGGCTTTATTCAGTCAGGACGTGCAAGCCGTCATGGTGGGGCTGATGCAGGAAGACCTTACTCACCACAGCTCACAGTGCCCTGTTTCCTGGAGCCAGCCAGCTCGTTTCCGTATTTATCCACACACCAGCACTGCCCTGTGCTCCCGTGGCACTGTGTGGCTTTGTAATAGCCCTCCTCATTACACCGAGGTATGAATGCTCCTGAGGGAATAAAAGGTCCAATTTGAATCAGAGGTGCCCTGATACTCGGGGGTGATGCCCTCCAAGACGGAGAAGAGGGCTAACCTATCAGACCGGGTACTTCTTGCAGAGCTAGCAGGGGAGAATGGGGCCGTTGGTTATTACTTACTCAAGATGACAAGTCCCTGGGTTTGCTCAAGGTTAGACAGGATCCCTTCTTTGATGGGTTCTTACGTTTCCCCTCTAAATGGTGAATGGGTCCTACTCTTACAACTGGTTAATATTTTTTCAGTTTTACTGAGCTAGAATTGATGGGCAGCCTTGTGGAATGTCAACTGTAGAGCCAAATTTGACTCACATATACTGGGACATGATTACGACTCTAAGTTTACTTAACATCCATCATCTCAATGATTCAAAAAAAAAAGATGTGTTTCCTTTGTGATGAGAACGCTTAGGATTTACTATTAACAACTTTCCTATGTACCACACAGCAAAGTTGACTAGAGTCCTCATGCTGTACATTAAATTCCTAGCACTTACATGCCTTTGAACTGGAAGTTTGTACCTTTTGATCACCTTTCTCCAGTCCCCCCGCCCCAACTCCCTACCGCTGGGGATTACCAGCCTGATGTCTTTTTCTATGAGTTTTTGTTGTAAACTTTTTTGGTTTATTTTTAGAGAGAGAGAGAACGTGTGTATACGTGAACAGGGGAAGGGCAGAGACAGTGTGGAGCCCACTTCAGCCTCTGACAACAGAGAACCCAGTGTGGGGCTGGAACTCACGGAATCAGAAGATCATGACCTGAGCCAAAGACGCTTAACCGACTGAGCCACCCCGGTGCCCCGGAGATTTTTAGATTCCACAGATAGGTGAGATCATACAGTATTTGTCTGACTTACTTCACTTAGCATAATTTCTTCAGGGTCCATCTGTGTTGTCACAATGGGCAAGACTTCCTTCTCTTATGGTATACAATATTCTATTGTGTATACACACGCACCAATAATGTCTTTATTCAGTAATCTGTTGATGGACACTTCTGTTGTTTCTGTACCTTGGCTACTATAAATAATGCTGAAGTGAACATAAGGGTACATATATCTCTTCGACAGAATGTCATTTCCTTGGGATATATTCTGAGAAGTTGAATTGCTGGATTGTATGGCAGTACTATTTTAAAATTTTTCATGAACCTCCATACTGCTTTCCCTAGCGGCTGGACCAATTTACATTCCCACCATCAGCGCACAATGCTTCCCTTTCTCCATGTCCTTACTAGCACTTGTTGTGTCTGGTCATTTTGATGACAGCCATTCTAACAGGTGTGAAGTGATATCTCACTGTGGTTTCGATAAGCATTTCCCTGATGATTAATAACGTTGAGCATCTTTTCAGGTACCTGTTGGCCATCTGTATGTTTTCTTTAGGATGAAGTCTATTTAGATCTTCTACCCACCTTTAAATCAGGTTTTTGCTTTTGGTTTTGCTACTGAGTTGAGTTCTTTATACATTTTGGGTATTAATCCCTTATCAGATATATGGTTTGCAAATGTTATTCCTCATTCTGTAGGTTTTCTGATAATTTCGCTGTGCAGAAGCTTTTAAGTTTGACGTAGTCCCACTTTTTTTTTAATTTAGTGGCTCGTGCTTCAGGTGTCCTATAAAAAATATCATTGCTGAGGCTCATGTCAAGAAGCTTTTTCCCCTATGTTTTCTTCTAGGAGCTTTATGGTTTCCAGTCTTGCATTTAAGTCTTTAATCCATTTTGAGTTAATTTTTGTGAGGGGTATAAAATAGACATCTAGTTTCAGTCTTTTACATGTTAATATTCAATCTCCCAAGCACCGTTTATTAAAGAGACTAATAGTAGACCTATGTACTTGTGTTTATTTTTGGTTCCCTTGATCTTTGTGTCTGTTATTATGCCATCATGCTGCTTTGATGATTACAGCTTCATAATATAGCTTGCAATCAGCAAGTGTAATGTCTCCTACTTTGTTCTTAGGATTGCTTTGGCTATCTGGGGTCTTTTGTGATTCCATATGAATTTTAGGATTGTTATTTCTATCTCTGCAGAACATACCAGTGGACTTTTGATAGGGATAGCAATTAAATTGTAGATGGTTTTGGGTGATATGGACATTTTAACCATATTAATTCTTCCACTCCATGAACATGGGATTCCTTTCCATTTATTTGTGTTGTCTTTGATTTCTTTCATCAGCGTCATATAGTTTGCAGTATATACATCTTTCACCTCCTTGGCTGAAACATATCTGCAAACAAGGAAAATTGTACTTCTTTCCAACTTGGATGTCTTTTGTTTCTTTTTCTTGACTGACTGTGCTGCATAGGACTTCCAGTAGTATGTTGAATAGGAGTGGTAAGAGTGTCCACTTTGTCTCGTTTCTGATATTAGAGAAAAAGATTTCAACCTTTCACTGTTGAATATGATGTTGGTTGTCTTATGTGGCATTTATTATGTTGAGGTTTGTTCCTTTTATACCTAATTTGTGGAGAGTTTTTAAAAACCATGAATGGATGCTGGATTTTGTCAAGTGAATTTTCTGCATCTATTCAGATATCACCTTGTCTTAATATATCATATTGGTTGATTTGTGTATTTTGAACCATCCTTGCATTGCAGCATTAAATCCCATTTGATCCTTTTAATGCACTGTTGAATTTGGTTTACTAGTATTTTATTGGGAACTTTTGTATGTGCATTTAAGATACTGGCCTGTTTTTTTCTTGTAGGGTCCTTTCTGATTTTGCCATTGGGAGAATGCTGGCCTCAAAAATGAGCTTGGGAGTGTTTCCTCTTCTTTGATCTTTTTTGGAAGAGTTGAAGAAGGTGTGGTGGTGTTAATTCTTTAAATGTTCACTAAAATTCACCAGTGAAGCCATTTGGTCCTGGGCTTTTCTTTTTGGGGATATTTTTGATTAGTAATTCAATCTCCTTGCTAGTAACTGGGATATTGTTTTCCTGGAGTAAATACTACTTGGCCATGACACATTGTTATTGGAATACTACTGACTGAATTTACTGATCCTTTTGCATCTGTGTTACTGGGTGATTCACTAAGTGATAAAACTATATGCCTCTATTTCTCCTACCTTTTTTATCACGGCACCCAATTCATGAAATGATTCAGGTGTTTTTCTTTGCCTCCTCTAGACATTTTGAATACATTTTCTTCTGTGAAAGACTTTTTTGGGGGGCGGTGAGGTTAGCATTTTGATTTTCATGAATTTCATGGTTTTTCATACAGGTGGGTCTTCTGTTTCTCTTCCGTAACTCACAATACTTGTTTCAACAAGGTTTTCAAGATTCTGTAAGTTGGCTTATAGCAGTGGTTGTCAAAGTGTGGTCCCAGGACCAGCACCTGCATCGTTACCGGGAAACATCTTAGAAAAGCATGTACTTGGGCCCTATCCCACCCAGATCTACTGAATGAGAAACTGTGCTTTAGTAAACACTCCAAGTGATTCCAATACATGCTGAAGTTTTCTACTTTAGTCTTGGTCATTTTTTGACTTGAAAAGTTAGTGTTTGTTCTTTCATAAATGCATTTGAAGCTGTGAATATTCCTCTAAGTTTTTAGTTGCTTCCCTCTGATTTTGGCCCACAAACCTCATTTTCATTCAATCCTAAAAGTAGTTTTAATTTCACTTTTGATTATTTATACTCCACGATGTATGGTCTATTTTGTTTTTAATTTGAATGCCCGTGAAAACACCTTAGGAGATATCCCCATGCAGGAAATGATGTGTAAGAAGGTCAATGGTATTTTTATGAGTCAGCCAGAGTAATCTCTCTATGTGGGGAGATGTGATAAAGCAAGCTTGAAAACTAGGTGAGATTCAAGGTAGGACAAAGGTAGGCGTTTCATTGGTGTGAGCTAGGGAAAATGGAAGATGAGACGTTTTATCTCAGACTACATGCCTTATAAATGTCTCATTCGTTATTAATGAAGCGGTAAGAAGATATGCATAGCCAATGAAAATAAAATTTAAAAACTAGATTTATACTAATTCTTTAACTACCTGTGGACCTTAGGCATATCACTCAAACGCCTGAATAACCTCCTACATGGAGAAATCAGATTAGTGAGCACAAGCCCTTGCACTAGACAGACCTATGGAAGTTGCCTTCAGATCAGAATGATACCTCTGTCTTTTTAGAACCTAGGTCCACATAGGTCAAAGTCACAACTTTGGGGTTCTTCCTGAGTCGAACGGGGCATTATCAGAAGTGGGAGGTCTGAGGCAACCCAAAAATCGGTAAAGGAGAAACTACCTGAGTTCACGGACTACTTAGACAATCTGTAAA
Source organism: Felis catus (assembly GCF_018350175.1). Lineage (NCBI taxonomy): Eukaryota > Metazoa > Chordata > Mammalia > Carnivora > Felidae > Felis > Felis catus. The sequence goes on from NC_058368.1 coordinate 113,252,311, forward strand.
AACAAAATAAAACAAAGCAAAAAAACTTGCCCATTTTCTTCAAGTACACAGGTGCATGTTTGAAATGGCAAGCCGCTTAAGGGATGCACCTGCTTCTTAATACTTAACAAGAAAAATTGTGAATTACTGTATATTGTATTGCTGCTGTCAGCTCTCTTTTTAAAAAGCAAGTAAACCAACCCAGACTCCTTTTTTGACAAATAAATGAGGTTTACCGGTCTTTGCAATGGCCTGGTCTGAATGCCATGACCACCCCTTAGTGCTGGAGAAAGAGGATATGCAGCTGAAAGGGAACACTTCAACAAGCCAGCATTTGTTACCTTTACCTCCAGCCACAGACGGGCATGTCAGGGAAAAGCACAGTTAACATTCAGACAGAGAGGAGAAATGGGCACTATTTAAACAGATTTATGCTTTCCTCCAGGGATTATTATGCACATGAATCCAAAAAACACATTTAAGCACACCCAAGCCTTTGAACCCGATCTGATAAATATAGAAGAGGCTACAGCTCATCTTCTTCCCTGAATGGACAATTTGGTCTGGGGAATCATTCATAGACGTTACCGCTTGCACTAGGAAGGAACACTTTCATGCTCCATTCAAGAGAGATTCTTGAGAGAAGAGAAAGCCGAGGTTTACTGGAGCCCCAAGTTAGGGAGGAGCGGGCAGTAGAGACGGTGTTGGATTCCCACCCTTGCAGCCCTGCCCACTATTCCTGGGCTAATGGACTAGGCAGCATTTCTCAAACAGCTCACCTATCCTCAGACTACGTCCAGCCAGCTGTCTGGGGATGAAACGAGGCATTTCTTTCAGGAAACACTGTTACCTAATGGAATAACCATTGCTGTGGCTCAACATTACACGAGACATGGTTGGTTTAATTAGTTGTTCAAACGAGTGACAAGAAATTGTACTTACCCAACAGGCTCTTCCCCTTGCTCAGCTTCTGGATCCTGTTCATTTCATTCTGGCAAGGGAGACCTGGAAAATAATTTATGAAAGTCAGTTTCCAGATGGTGCGGGACATAATCTCTAATGATTGGCTTCACTCATGAAGTGAAATGTACACAATGACACACCTGGGACTGGAATGACTCCATATGCTGTTATTAAACAGCACAACAAATTCAGGCCATTAGTGTTACTAATCAAAAAAAAAAAAAAAAAAAAAAAACCCTTACATCATGAGGTACTTAAATAGTATTTGGGGGCTACTTGCATTGTATAGTAATTGTTCTTCCTGCCACCAACTCAGGCAAATGCCAAGTGCTTCTAGGTGATCTGGTAATAGACATTTTAATCAGCTGAGAACAAGGATCACAGCATCCTCGTGGTTAAGTGTTCCGAATCCACAGACGGGAGCAACTCACCAATACTTAATCTAACCCAGGTCTTGCTACAGGAGAGAAAGAGGATGAGAATAGCTACTTCAGACTTACGTAGGCCTCAAGGAACAACTGTAAAATTATACAAACTTTGAAGCTATGTAAGAGAGAGAGAGTAGCAGTGAGAATAGAAAAGTGAAACGTTAACTCTCAGCCTCCAAGTCCTCAATTATAAAACACCTGTTGCCATGAATGAGCACAAAACTCAGTTCTCAAGGGAAGGACTGATAGAGTGGGAGCTGCATGGCCAATGAGGGCCTATGACAGTGTGCAGTTCTGTCTCCCAAGAGAAGAACTTATTCCATTCCAAGCCTAAAGAAAGATGGTTTCACCAGTTCTTGAGTCGCCGTGACTTGCCTTGGCAGACCGCGTGGCTCTGGAAGACTCTGATACGTGCTCATGGGCCTCGAGCCAAGGGCAGAAGTATTCTGAGTCTCAGAACATTTACTACAGGCCCCAGACTTGTTTGGACAGAAGTAGCGTAAGTACCTGACCACCTTCTTAACATCTTTTACCCTGTGGAGTGCACGATGCCACCCGGTCTCGTTGCTGGTTCCTTAAGAAAAACTAATACGCTTTATTCGCCCCTGGGTTTAAGGTGCTTTCAGAGTGCAGGAGAAAGATACCAACTGAAAACAACAAAGAAAAAGGGAAACAGATTCCATGTTTGATGAAGTAAAGCATTTACTATGACAAATAAGGGGCACTTAATGAATTCTTAGAATGTACCAGACAAGGTTCTAGAATTTTGTCTTCATCTTTACAACAATCCCATAAAGTAGGGACCAATATTCTTCCTATTTTACCACCAGAATGCAAAAGTCGCCCACATTCATAGAAACACTGTGTCAGGGAGTTCCTCAAATGGTCCGATGGTAATTGTAAAAATTTTACTTCTCTTCCAGCAAGGAAACATGAATCAGGCTGAGACCTACTAAAAAGTACTGCAAGAAAACCCAACTCCACATGAAGAATTCTAACAGAAAACGCTGACTTCTGAGCAAATGAAAATAGTTACCCAAGACTTAAGTAGTCAAGGGTTCTTTTTTTTTTTTTAATTTTTTTTTTTCAACTTTTATTTATTTTTGGGACAGAGAAAGACAGAGCATGAACGGGGGAGGGGCAGAGAGAGGGAGACACAGAATCAGAAACAGGCTCCAGGCTCTGAGCCATCAGCCCAGAGCCCAACGCGGGGCTCGAACTCACGGACCGCGAGATCGTGACCTGGCTGAAGTCGGACGCTTAACCGACTGCGCCACCGAGGCGCCCCACAAGGGTTCTAATGAAAAAGACACTTGGGGCGCCTCAGTCTGTTAAGGGTCTGACTCTCGATCTCAGCTCATGTCTGTTGCGGCCCCTCACTGGGCTCCATGCTGGGTGTAGAGTCCACTTGAAAAAAAAAAAAAGAATCACCACACAAAAAGGACACTCCAGTTCAATGCAGATACAAAGGCTCAAAGACATAAGCGACACAGAAGAAAATTAAACACTTAAATAAAGGAAGGCTGTATCTGAAGCAACAAAACTGATGTGCAACATGTATATAACTGATGCTCCTGAGCAGAGACTAATCAAATGGAACCAAATGTTTTAATTCCAGAGCTCAAAAATGCATGACATAGGGGTGCCTGGGTGGCTCAGTCGGTAAGCATCCGACTTCAGCTCAGGTCATGATCTCACGGTTCGTGAGTTCAAGCCCCGCATCAGGCTCTGTGCTGACAGCTCAGAGCCTGGAGCCTGCTTCGAATTCTGTGTCTCCCTCTCTCTCTGCCCCATCCCCATTCATGCTCTGTCTCTCTCTGTCTTAAAAAAATAAATAAAATATTTAAAAAAAATTTAAAAAAGTGCATGACATAGGAAAGTGTTACGGACTGAGCAAAACTAAGACATGTCCTAGGAAATTCATGTCCTTAAAGGGAAACAAAAATTAGTATGGGTTCATATTATTCTATAGCTAAACCCAGTACTAGGAGAGTAAGTTTAATCTTGGCATCTTTGTTTCTGTATAAAGAAAATACCAATATTTACAGATACTCAAGTGCTAACTCAAGGAATACAATTCCAGTGAGAATTTTTGAAGAAACTTCAAAAACTCAAACGTAATACTAAAGAAAAATATCGAAACCAGTCAATAAATAATCCTACCATATGGAAAATTTTAAAGTGCTCTCTCAAAATTTTCTTGGACCGAAGAGGCATTTAGAGCCTTTATTGTAGGACATCTACACATTAATCATAGTAAAAAAAAAAAAAATCCTCACATACCTAATACCTATGGTCTATAGCTAAAAGGGTGCTTTGGAGAAAACTTTTAGCCTTGAGTACATGCACTAATCAAAAGGAAATGAGGAAATGGGGAGGTCAAACAGAACTCCCAGGGCTGGTTCTGGGTCATGGAGGAAGGTGGTAGAAATCCAACAAAAATAAAGAACCTAACTTAAGAAAAGGAGAGAGGCGCACCTGGGTGGATCAGTTAAGCATCTGACTCTTGATTTTGGCTCAGGTCATGATCTCAGTGTTGTGAGATCAAGCCCCATATAGGGCTCTGTGCTGGGTGTGGAACCTGCTTGGAATTCTCTCTCTCCCTGTCCCTTCCCCACCTGCCACTCTGTTTCTCTCTCTCCCACAAAAAATAAAGAAATAATGAGAGAAATACACAAAATGAGTAACAAAAAAAAAAAATGAACTATAACAAAATGACTTCTGTTGTAATTTGATCAACTTCTCCTGGATACCATAATGTGCCACATAATGGGGTTCTGGCCTCCTTCAGCAGTTGCTGAAAGGGCAGCACATCCAGAGACATCCACACGGCGTGGTGACCAGCTCTGTCCCTTGATAAAGGCAGTAACCTCACACTCAGGGTCCTGGCATTACACCTCCAAGAAGCACTAACACGGAGGCTTTGCTTACTTAGGCTAAGCCTGAACCCTGGCTGAAGGTTACATGATTTTATATGGACTCAAGCCCAAAGCTATCATTAAACTTAGAACTCAATCACTCCAAGTATTTCTATTAAAGTAAGAACATGGCTATTATTTAACACAAATTTGAAGTATTAGCTGATGTGATTAGAAAAGAGAGAGGAGGTATAAAAAGAAAAAAGAAAAAATTATCACTATTTGCAGAGGTTATGATTGCACACCTCAAAAATCAAAGGAAACCAAGCAGAATAATTATTATAAACAAAATGAGAATTTAGTAAGGTGGGTGCGAACAAGATTAATACTGAAACCACCAGCAGTGAGGAACTATAATGGGAAAAAAAATCAATTTCCTTTACAAGGGCAATAAATAGACAGGAAATACAGTATCTATGAGAACAAAACTTAAAAATGTAACTCTAGGGGCACCTGGATGGCTCAATTAGGCGTCTTGATTTTGGCTCAGGTCATGATCTCACAGTTTTTGGGTTCGAGCCCTGCTATGGGTTCTGTGCTGACATTGCAGAGCCCTCTTGGAATTCTCTCTGCCCCTCCCCCACATGGGTGCGCACGCTCTCTCTCGCTCTAATAAAAACCATTAAAAAAATATAACTCCATTGGTTGATAGATGCTGTTCTACAATAAAAGGATTCTAGATGGAAGAAGAGACGTATAAATATAAAGAAGTATTATATACAATAGAGGAAGCATTCAGATGAGAGGAGGAGGATAGGTTAGTCAATACGTGACAAAAAGGTAACTGAACAGCCATTTCCAGGAGTGGGGATAGGGGCTGGGACCATCTCTGACCATACACCAAAAAAAACCAAAAGTGATACAAGATTTCAATAAACAACCAACCAACCAAAATGTGCTGAAGAAAACACAAACCCAAGAGAATCATGCACCTTCAAACACTGAAGGTATTTGGTACCTTTACCTAAGGTACCCAAAGGTATACGTTACCTTTCTAGACTTAACGTAAGCCTTATGGTTGCTAAAAAACCATACAAGATGGAGAAATTTTACACTCTTAAATTGAAAAATGTCTTCCAAAAAAAAATGGACCAAGTCAAAGTTGGGGAAAAATATATTTGCAATACATGTGACTTCCACAGTGCTAATGTCCTTCATTGAGAAAAAAAAAATTCCTAGAAACATAGCAAAAATGTACAAAAAATAGGAATTTCTCAAAAACGAAGGTGTTCAATCTAAGTTATAATAAGAGAAATGAAATGAGACCCATGAGGAAATGTAACAGCTTGTCCCTTAACTTGGCAGTGACCACAAGGTTTGGCTCCACCGTGGGGAACTAGGTATTCTTGGAGAGCGTAAACATGGGTACAACGTTTTTGGAAGGCAAATTGGAAATACGGCTTAAATTTAAAAATGCACCTGCCCTGTGACCAGTAATTCTTTTAGGAATGTCTCTTGTAATCCTGTAAACATGTACATGAATGTGACACGCCACGTGCCCTTTTTTAACGCCCACATTTTCTGCTCTGGGGGTGCACCGATTCTGAATACACGCAGGCATACACACATGTATGATTTAAATACTATAATACTCATAACCATCTCCCTTTCCTGGGCAGAGGTTCTGACAGCCATGCCTGCAGAGTGCCCATGATACCTGATTCAGGCAGAGGCATATTTTCCTGGGACTTGGGAATGGAATTCAAATACAAGCCAGCGTCTGCTAGCTGTCGTGCGCCACACTTGGGCACAACCCCAGGAAGCTAAGACAGAAGAAGCAAAGCTAGACTATGTGGCTTCTCCAGCAGACTCAGGGCTCCTGCCCCTAGATTCCTGAGAGTCTGTAGGGGGCCTCTCTTGTCTGACTTTCCAACAAATTAGAGATACTCCTGTATTCTTTCCACATATTCCTCAAATATTGCGTCTCTCTGGAGTTAGTGGGAGTTTATAACCGAAATCTCCTTGTCTACAAGATTCAGTATAAATCTGTATTTATCCCAGAGAAAAGGACAAGGGGCTTTCTCTAAGGGGAACATGGAGAACTCATGTGACAATGGGAATTATGATACTCTCACATTTGTACAGTATTTCTCACATTAAGGTTCTCACAGTGACCTTGGGAATTCTATAGCAAAGGTTCCGACACCCATTTTTGACAGATGAAAAAATCGAGGCACAATATGGTCAGGAGATCGTCCCAGAAGGTGACTGAAGTAATGGACTCTACCATTATCCTCTTGAATTTTCTGATATACCATGAGAAGAGTGGAAATAAAATAGAAGAAAAGAGCCTTTGGGTCTGCCATTATCAGATGAATGCTCTACTCTCTACTTGTGTTCTTCTGCCTGATCTCCACCCAGGGCTCTCCCCAGTATGTGATATGTGGGCCTTCCTTGCCCAGTGTGGCTGCCCTGAACTTGGGACCCCGCCTCTCTCCCGCCTTACCTCCAGGCTTCTGGAAACAGTAGCACCACTCATTGTTGGAGAGCTTGCCATCCTTGAATGAGTCACAGGAGTTGAAGAGAGGTTTGATACAGGGCTCATACTTATCCAGGTAGATGGCATTGATCTCTGAGTGGTCAAGAAGGAGGTCATAGTTCATATCTAACTTGTTAAACATCCAGCCCAGAGAGTCCTTGCAGATGGGCAGGATGCTGGTGTCAAATCCTGCAGAGAGAAGGGCACATCTCAGTGGCCACCCAGCCTAGATCTTCCCATCCCAAGAAGAGGCCCAGGGCCCACCCCACCTACAACCTCCCCTGAGACTATTTCCCTCCATGGGTGGGTCTCAGGGGCACACTACTAGAAGATACTGTTGTTTGGGGGTTTTAAATAAGATAATTAAAAATGCTCTTAAACAGAAGTCAGCATCTGAGGAAAATACGTTACAAAGGGAACAAGTCCCCTGTACTAATTTATGTGTGATGTAAATAAGAATTTACATTTACTAGACTTGCTTAAAACAGGGTATGCCCAAAAGGAAGAGTACAAACATGGTGCGGAAAAGAAAAAACTTATAATTCTGCAAAGTATACTTTTATATTTAGGGGGGAAAATATGTGAAGAACCAAAACAAAAGAAACTATTGCAAAAAAAAGATGATGGCAGTGAAATGAAACTATATAGCACAATCCAGAAGCACTGATTATGTCCCAGAGGACTGTTAAATCCAAGCCGTTTGAACATTAATGGGAAAACAAGCCAGGTACCTGCTTCTGTTCCCTATTCTTCTTTTCTGCAGTCCCCTCAAGAGATACATGATATGGAATCCAAATTGAGTCAGACAATAATTTCTTTCTTATTTCCCTGGGGGAGGGGGGGTAGTTTTCTTAAAGAATTACTTGTTTCCACAATGGAAACTGTACGCCCTAGAATAATAACACTTTGCTTAACACTCAGGATATTGAATCTACTGTAGACAACCCCCAGAGAAGGCATGCCCCAAATCTAAAATTGGTCTTTCTGTCAGAATCAAAAGCACTATGCAATTTCAAGTCATTCCATAAGCTGGATTTCTAGAAGTGGTTTCAGATTCCCAGGAAAAATTATGAAAAAAGTTCATTTTTGTGTAATTTAAGGTATTCCTCTAAGCACCTTATTCTTAATCATCTCATTCAACCCTTCTAATAGGCCTATAAAATGGTATATCCTCTCTACTTTACAGATGGAAGAAAAAAAGCTCAAGGCTTAAGCTACTTGCTCAAGGTCATATAATTGTGGAGCTGGGCTTCAAACACAGGTGGCCCAGCCCTGAGTCTACATTCTCTGTCCCTCTTCTCCCAGGGCTGCCTCTACTTCATGTGATGCTCCTACCCTGAGGACCTCTAATTAGCTTGGGTGCCACATGCTTGAGGACGGGCAGGGCAAGGGAGTGATACGGTGACTACAACTGAGATCCTGATGGCGTCGGCCATCCATTCCCTGCGCATCAGGTTTCTATGTGCATTACCAACCCCTGCCTGCAGAATATGAAATGTAGCAAAATGCACCCACCTTTGTGAAAGCCTTATTTTTTACCAAGAGGTCTTCCCTGTCTAGGAACCAGTAAAGTAAGTACAGCACCCCTACCTCTGAGCTCTCACGAACCCTCTGCTGCCCCTTACTGTCAGTGAATATCCATTAGATGCTAAGCTCCTTGAGGGCAAAGACTGCTTTGTTCCCTTCAGTAGCCTCCACCAGTGCAGCCACATAGTAAGTTCTCAGTAAAAGTATTTATTGAGAGACGTTCTCTAGCTACTGCAGAGTTTACTCCTTTAAACATAGAATTTTTAAATTTAGTCCTATTGATATCTTAGAACGTGTCTTAGAAAACATCCCCCTTTTTAAGAGACATTAGGGGACATAATGTGGCCTCTTCTTTGAAGGTCATGACTGAACAGTCTCTATGATGAGGATGTCCTTAGGGGCTACTGAGTAAAGCAAGATCATTAACTCTGACACTAAATGGCTCCACAATTATATATAGAATATTGTATGTAATATGCATCAACATTATAGGATATTAGTATTTTAATACATGGGAAAGATGGGCTTACTGCTGAATGACCACCAAAGAGAAGTGCCAAACCGGTTGGACAGTGGGTCAAGCCCACTCCATACTCAGTGGGAAGATACTAGAGAAAAGATACCCACACCTGGTATTGAGGAATGAAGAGGGAAAGACAGCAGCCCTTCTAGTTGACCCCAAGCATAGGGGACTTAGAAGGTTCTATGGTTTCCTCTTCAGAAGTCCTGAACTGATAAAAAAACATCTCTCCCTCTTGCAGCCTTGTGGTTCCTGAAGACTCACTTCACTGCCACTGCTTCAGGACATCAAACCTAAGAGCCTCTTTGGGGACTCAATTTGCTTCTGGCCAAGGGCAGGTCTTTTGCCAGCTCCCTAGCTGTCTATGGAAGGAGTCTCCTGGGACTGGAGGCTGCAAGGAACAGTTCTCCTCACATCAATCTGCTCTTCATTGAAAGGTTATTCAGAAAGCCCAAGGGCCCAGCTGCTCCTCGTGGATTCCAGGGAAAGGTTCTTTTAGACCATCTGTGCATTAATTGTCCACTAACTCTCAAGGAAGCCTCCGGCAGGAATGGAAAAAAAAACACTTTTCCTTCCTCTTTCCCACAGACTCAACCACCTGAAATCACCCTTTGGACACTTCAGTGTTTACTTCTCAGAAATGACCATTCCCTTAAAATAAAAGATCCAAACTAGTTAAACAAGTGTCCTCTATGTCAGTATTCTCTACCAGTATCTACAGCTACGAACGGCAAAGAATAACCAAAAATGAAGGTGATCGTTCTGATTTTGGCCAAAGACCAGATGCTGATTCAGCTGTGGATCCCAACAGTTGCAAAACTCCACGTATGGGAACACGTGTGTTGTTGAGGAAGACATTCTGAGCCAACTGAAGAAGCCTACCCCTAATGCCCTTTGAGTTCAAGGCAGCGAGAGAGTTCATCAAGGTACAAAGATGCGGACCCATTCTGAGTTTTCTCTGTAGCTTATGATGACGCTCTGAATACAGGCTCTGCAAATTCACTGGTGGGGAGGGGGAGCCCTTGCCTGGGAGTTTCTATGGAAAACAAAATGCCGTCTAACGTTCACAAAGATAAGTTATCAAAGATGTGTGATACATATGCGTTGCTTATAATAGCTGAACATTAGGAGCAACTTTAACACTCCAAAATAGAGGTCTAATTACATAAATTATATCTATAACTTGGGAATCTATGTAGCTATTAGAAAGTGTAATAGTACTCAACAACATAGGAGGTCATAGTATGCCGCTAAGTGATAAAAGGTCATAAAACAACCTGTGAAGTGTGTGTGTATATACATATACAGACACCTAGATTTTCTTCTCTATGGCAAGGAAAATAATTAGAAGTCTATGCCACAACATGCTAACAGTTGTTAAAATGGTGGACTTTTGTATTTTTATACACACTGAATATATTTTCCAAAATCTCTACACTTAAAGTATTATAATTTTGTGGCCAGACTTTAAAACATATAAGATGTTATAGAGAGGAGGGGGAAATGCTTTGGAATTAAAGCAAATACCTGAAGTTGCTTTGTACATTTCACATAATGTTTCTGTGATTACTCAAAAAAACCGTTAAATCAATACTATCTAGTGACTAAGGGAATGTGATATTTAAAATGAAATAAATTAGCGAGAGCAAAGTTGGCCTTACTGCCTTGGGCTGCGTCAGAGCTGGTGGGCTTGATGACCCGGTTGGCGTCCTCATGAAGGGCTCCGAACCAGTCTTTCAGCCGGGAAGCAAGGTTCCTCAACTCCTTGTCTGTGCAGGCTGCAGAAAAGCAAATGGAACAAACAGTGAATCCATGGACTTTCTCCTCTAGTTAGCTCTCTGTCCTCAACGTGCAACGCCATCCACGAAGCCACGCTCAAAACAAACCTCCCTCTCCAACCACGACACAACTCCTTACCCCCACTTGGAAAACAGGCCAAAGATACAGCAATGACAGGTAAGGAACGTGCCAGAGAGCCTAGACTCCTCGGGTAAGCAGCATTGTTCAGAACTGAATCTGGGCTGCCTCAGAGCTGTTAAAGCAAATGCTAATGGTCTCACAGTTGTTCACCAGTCTCCAAAGACCCCAAAAGATCCTTCTTGCTAACCCAATAAAACTTGCTATTATTTGCCAGAGACCACATTTTCCACTAAATTCATGCCAAGAGAGATTAAAACTCGGGAATAGCCAATGTCCTTCGTGAGAGGCTGCCTGGAACACTAAAAGATCCCAGTAATGGCAGACTATCAATGTTGTTTTAGCCCAAGGTTGGGATTGGTGCATGTGGCCTATTTTGCTGGCCTTTTGGCAGACTGAGCTGACTTTCGCCTAAAGAGAGATGGATGCCTTCTCCATGCAAGTGTCCTTTCTCTTGCAGCCGATCTCTAACTATCAGGCTCATCTTTTAGGGTGCAGCATACGAACTGGGGCCAAGGAATACTCCTTCTGAGAACAAGAAGAAAACCTGGATGGATGGATGGATGGATGGATGGATGGACGGACGGACAGACAGTGGGGTACAGGTTCTGTGAAGGTCTGATGGAGTGCTGAAGTAAGGGTTGAGGGAAGAAATCGATGAAGGAGGAACAATGGTGTGGGAAAGGGAGCTGATTTCCCCTACCTCCCGGATTTTACCCTAATTCTGGGTATAGAGACTCCCCACAAAGGGTCCAGGCAATGGCGCACTTCCAAGAGGCAGAAAAACCAGCCATTCACATCTGGAGCACCAGAAATTCAAGACCTGAGGGGCCAAACCCTCAGTAAGAAGGGACAAAGACACGAACCCCACAACTGTCACTTTTCTCAGATTCTAAAGCTACAGGGACAGACAGTGCAGAAGCTAAGCTAAACACCATTATAGGGCAAAGCCAAGTTCTGAGTATCTTGTGGAGCTGACAGGATGCAGGTTAAAGCTGGACTCTACCAGTGAAGAGAGATCCCAGAAAATACCCCAGGCTCACCCCCAGAAGGCAATGGGGCAGTCACGAATGAGTAGACTGTCTTGCCGAAACTCCAGTCCTGCCTTCAGTCAGTGCAAGCTCTCACTAAAGAGAGCCTCCACCTGCCTCCAAAAGAAGAGAAGAGAATCATTCAGACCCTCTCCTCCTTTTTCGAACCCATGTCTGCTCTCGGGAAAGCCCATTTTTCCTTAGCCTGGGATTTGGGGCTTGATGGGGAATAGAGCCAAACTTCCCAGACCCCAGCTGGGAAAGGCCTCCCTGACTCTCCGTTTGAGGGGGCTTTCAGAGCTGTAGGTGAGGTGAGTAGAGTCTTACTGCTCTCATAGCTGTGCTCCTCATTCTAGGCCAGGATCTAGGTCTACACTCTACAAAGCATGGAGGGGATGCCCTCTTTATACTCACATAAGTAAGGACCTCAAGACACTCAGCCTTCCTTTCAACAACCAGGACGTGACCGTATCTTAAACCACTGGCCAGGAAATGGCACTAAGCATTGTCTTTTCAGGCAGCAGAGTATAGCAGCTCTGGGCTCACAGTGCCTGGAATGAATCCCAGCTTTACCACTTACTGGCTGGGTGGCTCAAACAAGTCACAACCTCTCCGCACCTCGGCTTCCTCATCTGTAAGCCCAGGATATCGTTAAGTCAGTATAAATGAGATCAAGTATGTAAAGTGCTTAGCAAAGTACATGGTACATAACAATTGTTCGGCATGTGCTATGATTTTAATTGCCACTGCTATTCTTTTTAAATTGAAGGTTTATAGGTAAGCTTAAAGCAAACATCGCAGCATGCAGAAAACCAGCACGACAACTGTGCCTCAACAAAACTGGCTTTGGCCACATAAGAAATTGGGAGACATGGATACTTGCAATGGGTACAGTTGTCATTAGTCAGATGTGGCTATTTATATTAACACTAATTTATATAAATAAAAGATGCCCAGGGTGGCTCAGTCGGTTAAGTATCTGACTTCAGCTCAGGTCATGATCTTGCGATTCGTGGGTTGGAGCCCCACGTTGGGCTCTGTGCTGACAGCTCGGAGCCTGGAGCCTGCTTCGGATTCTGTGTCTCCCTCTCTCTCTCTGCCCCTCCCCTGCTCATGCTCTGTCTCTCTGTCTCTCTGTCTCTCTCTCTCTCTCAAAAATAAACATTAAAACATTTTTTAAATAAATCAAAGACAGTTCTTCGGTTGCACTCACTCCATTCCAAGTGCTCACATGGCTGGGGACGCCGTACGCGATCATACACAGAGTGTTTCCATCATAGCACAATTCGGTGCCAGATAACAATGGATGAAGTTAGCTATCCCTTTGGGATTTCCAACTTTTTGGAGGTTCATCATGATATGTTCTACGTCTACTCCTTCCCTTCGGTCTTTAAAGATGGGCTGAGGAAGAAGATCCCATGCCTGCTCAAGCCAGGAGCCTGCATCTCACACTAAGCCACACACACAGCAAGAAGAGGGCAGGTTCACACCGACACGTGGACGGGTCCCAACTTGGAACGTTGGGATAGGGTGCTCACCTTTCTGACTTCTCAGATGCCAAGCAGCGCATAAGGGAGAGGATGTGGTCTGTTTTCCCGATAGGAGTGAGATGTGGGCTCTGGAGTCAATCTCACATTTGAAAATGGAAAATTAATAGCATCTATTTCTTCTCAATTGCCATGCACACCATCTATTCTAAACGTTCTCCGAGCAGAGAAAATTGCCAAGTCAACTTGCAAAGGAAATGAATCCCCATCTCACACTGCAGGATAAATTAGTCAGTCATGTTTAACTAAACCCTGACAGATGTGCAGGTAATCTATATCTTTAGAAGGCTGTTGAATTTCCCACAGGCTTTCCAAAGTACACAGGCTCTGGATGGCGGATGGAATCAGGCGCTGGAATCTTAAAAGAGAGAATCTGTCACTCAGGGGGAAGTGCACAAGCACGATGCCACTGGCTTGGGTACAGAGAGATCAGAAAGCCAGAATGGAGACAGGAGGCACTCAATTACTGGGCCCCGTTCACTCGCTGTGTCTTCCACTGAATGGTCCGAATGGGGAAAAAGTCAGGCACAGTTGGCCTGGAGCTAGATACATCCCAAAGAAAAAAATAAAGATGACAGCCTGCAGAGAGCTGTTTGTTCAAATTGGGTATTCTAGCCAAAAAAGACATGCCAGCAATGGGGGGTAGGGGATGCTCGCCTTTTAAGGGGCCCGTCGTAGCCCCTGATAAAGGTATGAACTGAGGATTGATGCTTTCAGACGTGGAGGCTTAAAGGGCACCTCCCACACGCTCCATTCCTTTCTGGGGAAAATTAGTTTTGGGGGAGAGAAAACTTGATAAAACCACATCCACCTGCCATTCTCACATGGTGCCCTGAGGTGGACCACTCCTTGTGCTTTCTCAAGAGGGGGTCTGAGCTCTCCTCTCCTCCTGGTCAGAGAAGCCTGATACCCAGGCCAGGAGCAACAGAATCCCCAGAGGACTCGGTTCACTCAGGCAGGCTAAGACCTGAGCCCCCTTGCCCCTGGGTTACCTTCCTGAGTGAGTGAGGCCAGCCACTCCTCTTCACGTCCCCTCCCTTCCCTTCGCTTCCCTCCTGCCCTGCACTGGGGCTTCAGCTCACTTTGAACTACCCTCATTCTCCCAAGTGTCCCTTCTTGTTTCCACAGGCTACTCCCCATGTTTTTGTTTTGCTTTGTTTTAATTTTTTTTAACGTTTATTTATTTTTGAGACAGAGAGAGACAGAGCATGAACGGGGGAGGGGCAGAGAGAGAGGGAGACACAGAATCAGAAGCAGGCTCCAGGCTCTGAGCCATCAGCCCAGAGCCCGACGCGGGGCTCGAACTCATGGACCGTGAGATTGTGACCTGAGCCGAAATCGGACGCTTAACCGACTGAGCCACCCAGACGCCCCACTCCCCATGTTTTTGACAGGCCCTCAATCTGCTCCAGCGTGGCTGGGGCACAGGCAGCGTCCTCGCCTCCTCCCGTGGTCAGAGAATGGCACCACCAGGCACTCGCATCCTCAGGGCACACACCTGGGACTTATCCTGGGATCCCTAAAAAAAAAAGTTTCTTGCTTCTTGCTGGCTCCACTGCCTTCATTCCAGTCCTTATCACCACTGCTACGCACACCAAAGAGGCTGGATCAGGATCCTAATTGGTTTCCTGTCTTTCCCTCCACTCTCCCTTCTCCATCCAGCAGTCAAAGCACTCTCTTTCTAAAGTGACGTCACTTTCCTGCTTAGTTAGCTCCTTCAGAGCCTCTTAATCACTCTGCAGGCAAGTCCAAATCTATAACGTGACCTGTGCTTCGATCGCAGTGCCCTGCCCTGCCTCTGGTCTCCCTCTTCTCCTCGGGGCTCCCTGCTCCGCCCTGTCCTTTGCAGAAGCAGCTCCACCTGGGGCACCCCTCCTCGGTGTCTTGCTAATATGCAAATTTCTCGGATCTCTGCTTTTAATGTGTTTCCTCTTCGAGGGCTTCCCTAAGCCTCACAAGAGGGGGGTTTCCCTTCTGTGTGCTTCCAGCACCGTCACCTCTCGTTCACTGTCCACCTTCCCCTCTAGATGGGAGCAGCGCCCGGGGCGTGGCTCACCTCAGGGGGGCCAGCATCTTAGGCAGCCCGTTCCTGGCATAAAGAATGCTGTTGATAACATACTACCTCACCGAGCGTAATAACCCTCTTGTTGCCTTTTGCAAACTTCCATTTATCCATCTGCAAAATGGCATAATAAAGCTCAGCTCATAGCATTACTGCAGGGAATGAGAGAGTATCAGTAAAACATAGCTCACAGCTACTGGAGTAGAGCAGGGACTTAACAAATGTAGATTCCTCTTCCCGTATCCCAACTGGCTGCATAATGTGTTATAATTTTATCCTTATGTTTTTGTTGAAGCCTGAGGAGATGCTTGTGATATAAAAAATAATACCTTTCCTTCACTTATTTTGTAGGTGGCTTGGTACAAATTAAGAAGGTTCGACGTGCAATATATGTCTGCCTTCTCCCGCATAGAAACGCTCCATAACCGAGGGTTTGGTTTGACTTCTCTGTGTCTGTATTCTCAGCCCTTACCAAGGATGGATAGTTTTTCAAAATATATGTTTTTAAAAAAAACAAAACAAAACAGAAAAACATGAATACACTGGTTATAAGCTCCTTCAGTCTCACAGCTATCAAGTGACAGAGACAGGATTTAGATCCAGGCTGTTTTCTTGCTGGGCTGCCCTGGGTGCTGGACTGGCTCCTTGCATTAACTGGGCTTGAGGGGAGCCAGCAGTAACTGGGGCAATTAACAGACTTGGTCCATTTTCTGAGTTGGAAAAAAAATCCAAACATCAGGCCTTCACAGGTACAGGAAGTTCTGCCAATGATGCAGGTGACGCAGCTGGCTGAGTATTAGAGGGATGAAATCAGGCTCTGCTTTCATTAGCTCTGGCGTGAGAACAGCGGTCCTACGGAAGGAACACACAGCCTGCTGCCTTCCTGTTAGGCTCCCAGGAGCGGGGATCACATGTGCGGCCGCTGGGGCTTCATTAGAGAAAAGTAGAGTGCCATTGCACATTACTCCAGTGTGTACAAAAAGACAGCTTTGTCCCCCAGGAAAGCCCAGTGCTCAGGCAGAGAAGGGCCCAGGTAATTTGGTGGTCTCCCAGTGGACTTGTCCTGTCTCCTTGGAAAATATGAACAAAATGCAATAAGCAAGTGTAAATAAGGCACATGCAGCCGCCGTGGAAGGCGCATAGCCCAGGGAAGAAAATGTGATCACTTTTCCCACCTGGGCGCCCTCTCCTCTCTCCACCCAAGGCCTGGAGCTTTAAGGGGCCTCGAGCTAGACTGGATTTGACTGCAACAGCGTGCCCGTAAAGCGGGAGGACATCATGAGTGACCCGGCTGACAGGGGCGGGAAGGAGGTACCGGTACTTAAATACTATAGGGCAGAGATGGTGTTAACAGGATTACTGCAGCGCTAGTGACGTTTTGAGGGAGGAAGGGAGGGGTGCTTTCATTTATTACTATTTGGTCGGGGGGCAGGGAGCCCAGGAAACAGCTACTGAAGGAGAGAAAGGGGAGCTTCTTAAGTGAGTATCAGTCAATGGGTCCTGCCTGCCCCCAGGCCACCATCACACCACAGTCCTTATCTCCTTCAGACAAAGCCAAGGCCTAGAAAAGAGGGGTGGGGAAGTTTCAAACAGGTGCTGGTTTTGGAAGTGGGGAGACAGAAGCCAGGCAATCCAAGCTTCTTGGGAAAGGGTTCCCAAAGGTGGTAACTGGTGTTCCGAGCTGGTCTCAGCTTACTGATGACTTTGGTGGCTGAAGGACACTCTAGAAAGGCCTCTCAGAGGATTACACAGAAAACCAGAAGGCAAGGAAATAATCAGAGGGATAAAAAAAAAAAATATTTGGAGTGATATAAAAAGTGGAGGTGGGGGCAGATATTCTGCATTCAGAGCTGTAGTGTTAATATCTAATAGAGTGAGCAGGAGTGTGTGTGTGTGTGTGTGTGTGTGTGTGTGTGTGTGTGTGTGTGTTTGGATGTTAAAATCCTAACTGAAGCCACATTTGAACACTCAGTTGTGGATGTTTGAAAATGGCAAATCTGACACACAAGCATTGTAGGCGATCTGTAAACCTCTGCTAGGGCACCAATTACTGGTAAACTCGTGTAACTCCTGAAATCCTTCAGCTAAAGAGCCGGGAAGAAAACACCCCCCCCTGTCACATGAAGCCACTGCGTTCTGCCCCTCTAGCCTTACCAGTGCTTAGCTCAGGGTTCCGGAAGAAGTTAATATGAAAACAGTTAGAATTTAATTTAAACTTTAGTGCCTCTGAAGGTAATTAAAGAGTTGGGCCAGACCGGAGCTCTCTCTGGAGCAGGCCGGGAGGCCTCTCAGAAACCGAGACTTGTGAAAGCAATCTTCTTCAGCCCTCCTAGGTGCTGTTGTGCTTAATTACTTAATCAGAGCAACACTGGATCAATGCACTCAGAGTGCGTGCAATTAGCATCTCCTGCAAAAAGTCCAGCTGAGCCGTTTTTAGGGCAGAGATGAGGGGATGAGCAGAGCCCAGGCTGGAACAAACACCAGGATGCCTTCCCAAGCCGCTCAGGAACACCTAGGCTCGATGCCACCCTCAAGTACGCGCAGGCTCCTTTTCCCAGTAGGGACCTGGGCCCCCGTGCTGTTGGCGCACACAGCACACGGCAAGTGCCCCAGGGTAGGGCTGTTATGGAACCAGGCTGGAACGCTGGCGGAAAAACCAAGCGGCACTCGGAGATCTTGGTGGATCGGAGATTTATTTACCACCGGCGGGGTCAGAGGAGACCGTTTCTCCAAAGATCTGAGCGCCGAATGCAAGTGGGGAGGGTAACTTACAGTTGTCAGCCTCCGTATCTGGGGGGGTTTTCGCGCACGCGGCCAACGAAGGAAGAAGCACCCGGAGGAAGGGTCTCCAAGCTAGAGACCAGAGCGTGTTTTAGTCCCGTGGACCATCTTTGGAGCAGTACTTTATTCACTTCTCCATCAGGGCAAGTGTGTGGGAATGGAACGGACGGGCGCTGTATTTCACGGGAGCTTGAGAGAGTGTGAGACCCAAGGCTACAGTCCCCTGGGACCATGGACCCTAGTAAACTGGAACTCAAAGAGGTGAGGGTTGATTCCGCTTAGCAGGATTTCAGAAGCAGTAACCACATCCTGGTTAAGGGGATCCTGGGGCAGCAAGAGTGGATAACTAGGCTCTGCAGAAAGATGGACCTGAGCTCCGAGGCCTGCACTGACATCCTGGCTGAGGCTGGACAGGTGACCTTCCCACTCTTCAGCTTCCTCATGTGCATATGGAGAAGGTGCTCATAGGATTATGGGAGGACTGCATGGGAATGCACTCAAGTGCCCGGCATCTCGGCAGCGGGTGGCTCGGATACCGTTTGTGTTTGTGGACATGGCGTGACACAGTGATCCACCAGAGGGAAGGTAGGGAAATCAAGATCACACATGCCGCATTTGCACCTGAAATGACCAAGTGAAGCTAGCCAGTTAAATGGCTAAAGAGAGATTCAAATCCACATCTCTTGGGGCATCTGGGTGGCTCAGTCGGTTGAGCGTCTGACTTCGGCTCAGGTCATGATCTTGCAGTTCGTGAGTTTGAGCCCTGCGTCTGACCCTGTGCTGTCAGCTCAGAGCCTCTGGAAGTTCGCTTGATCTGCTCTCATACCATAGCCCCAGGTGCGTGCACCTATCCTTCCACCCAGTCCTCCCCGCAGGCGCAGGGCCCCTTCCACAAGATTAGGATCAAGCAGCTGAGTGCACGGCAGGACCACACTCCCTCCCAGGCACATGAACAGGGAACAGGCGGCTGGTGCTGTGGCTGAGAGCCCAGGCTTGTGGGCCTGACAGCCTTGGGTCTGAATGCCAGCTTCGAGTGTGTGAGCTGCTGTTCTCCACCTAAGTCCATGCTCTTCTTGAAACTTCTTTTTTTCTTCCATACATAAAACAGGGATACTGAGAGTATCAGCCTCACCGGGTTGTGGTGAGGATTTGCTGTGAAGCTGAAGTTTTCCAAACCCAAGAGGCAGTCACCACCATCTTGCCCTCTGAGAAACTTCTGGAGCTGGTAGTGTTCACCACTGGGAGGTAACAGAGAATAAGCTCCCAGCCGTATAAGCGGCTTTTGTGACTGGAAACACGACTGAAGTTTCCTGAGGGGAATTTTCCAAGCTTATACAAGGTGAATCTCCATTTCTCACTGGAGATCATCGCAGAGAGATTTGAGCGTGCTCAGATTAAATTGTGTTGTTATATGTAAATCCAGGTTTTACTCTTCAGGGCCTAAAACATCAGTACAGATGCATGTTCTCTTATGCTGGGAGAATGCACCATTTTCTGTAAACAACAGGCCTGAGCAAAGGAATTAGGGCCCCATTATTCAGGAGCTCGCTAATAAAGTCCTTAAAAAGCAATCTTTGAAAGAGCTTAAAATACTGACATTAAACTTGAAGGAAAATGAGTTAAACTAATTAATGGTAGAGCCTACAAGCATAGATGGATAAATATCCCTATTAACCCCATTATGGCTATTCTTAGTAACCTGATTTGAGGAGACTTTAATGTTCCCTTTGATTCGAATGATAATCCTTCATGTGGAAAAAGAAATACATTTAGAATTTACACAACATTTGTAAATGTGCATTAGCAGAGTAACACTTACTTTTTCCCGCTGAATAATCTAGAGCAGGGAGGTTAGCTAGATGAAATAAGCTTTTAAAGCTTCCGATGAAATCCACAGCCTTTTCCACCACTCCACGGTAAAGAAAAAAAAAAAAAGTGGATGTGCAAAATCTTGGTTGGAAATGCCAACCGTGGCTTCAGTTGTGTTTCCCAGACACTGGGTAGGCATTTCCCGACATGGGAAATCTGAAAAAGATTAGTGGTGCTGTAGAAAAAACAGCATCATAACCGGCAATTTGACTGAAGGACTTCATGGTCCTCGACTAATAAAGACTAAATGCCAGAAATGAGAACTGCTCTTCTCACCTAAAATCAGCAATGGCAGATGCTTCAGGACGAGGTGTGGGATACAGGCTCAACCCCGACTCCTGGGAGGAGCTGGGGTGGACAGAGCCCTGGGAAAGGGGCTGGGTGAAGTCCCTGTGTGTGCCGTCCCACTGCCAAGAGGCAGACAGACAGTTACTCTGCATTTTCTTAATCTATAAGCTCAGGTGGCCGATGACAGTCTGGGAAGGCTTCCAAAAGGAGGCAGCTGAGATGATGTGCAGGGAGCACTTAGAAAAGGGGAAGACAGTCCAGGCAGGTCTTCGAAATAATGAGGAAGCCAATGTGAATGATGCGACTTTTTCTTAAACTAACTTATACTTTTTTTAAAATTATTTTTTTTTAATTTTTTTCAACGTTTATTTATTTTTGGGACAGAGAGAGACAGAGCATGAACGGGGGAGGGGCAGAGAGAGAGGGAGACACAGAATGGGAAACAGGCTCCAGGCTCTGAGCCATCAGCCCAGAGCCTGACGCGGGGCTCGAACTCACGGACCGTGAGATCGTGACCTGGCTGAAGTCGGACGCTTAACCGACTGCGCCACCCAGGCGCCCCTTAAACTAACTTATACTTAAGATTAGCTCTGCTCGGATTAAACACACCAACTTTTAGCATGATTAGATCTAATTCTCATTCATAAACATATAAAAAATCAAACATGTATAAATGCTTACATAAATGCATATATATGTAAAATGCCCCATGTATCTAACAATATTCCAATATATTAGAGATTATATAAATGCTTCTATACCTTTCAAGGACCGTCTTCTGACCAGGTAGCATTGACAATGCCAGGAGTGATACATAAGCCTATATCTGGAGGTTTTAGTGACAGAAGACATATCTTTTGAGTACACATAAGATGAATCTCCATTTTGGGGCGCCTGGATGGCTCACTTGGTTAAGCGTCTGACTTTGGCTCAGGTCATGATCTCACGGTCTGTGAGTTCGAGCCTCACAACGGGGTCTGTGCTGACAGCTTGGAGCCTGGAGCCTACTTCAGGTTCTGTGTCTCCCTCTCTCTCTGCCCCTTCCCCACTCACACTCTTTCTCTCTCTCTCTCTCTCTCTCTCAGAAATAAATAAACATTAAAAAAATATGAATCGCCATTCATAGTTGGTAATTTGTATCCAGTTCAACCCACTCAATTTCAACATCCAAATCTGGGCAGTATTACATAGAATTTAAGTTTCTGTGTTTTTCAACACTTAAAGCACCAATACGTACATGTATGTTTTTACTCTTAAAGGTGAGATCAACTTATATTGTTATTTAATGGGTCAGGAAGCCACAAAAGATGGGTGCAGGACCATGAATGCCAAGCTTGGGACCAGAGATCTATCTGATCCTGATGGTCTAGGACGTGCACAGAACCTGAGATTGCCTTTTTAGCTTGGGGGTGACAGGAGGTCACGGGCAACTTTCATTCATGATTAGGTAGGGGACCAGGAGTAGATAGGAGCCAAAGGCAGAGAAACGCGATATCTAATTAGTTACTTTGGTCTCAACACTGCTCCCTCTCCTGGACCAGAGTGCATGGTGACATGGGTATATGGACTAATGGGATGGAAGGAAGTGCCACACCCTTCTTGTGACAAAGGTGCAACAGTGCCTCCGGGGCTACTGTCATCTTGAGTAAGAGGGTAGAGGTTGGAGCTGGGATCGAAAACTCCCAACTGGGACTGAGGCCAGAATGGGATGGTCCTGAGTATGCCTGGAGCATGCATCGCCTGGCATCTTCACTTCCATGCTTCCAGTGGACAAACTGACAGAAGATCGGGATAGTGAAGCAGAGTCTAAGGAAGAAGTGCCTGCTGAAACCATAAAGGGTATCTTCAGCAATTCCAAACCCTGCCAGGTGCAGTGTTTCACTCACTATTCTTTTCACCCTTTCGCTCGTGTAACTCACTCTAAGTTTATTTCCACTCTGGAAGCCTGGGGGCATGAATGGGTATAGTGACCCAGCAAGAAAAGAAAATGGTATCCAAGCCTCATGGGAACTCCGTGGGCTCAGAGAGGACATTGTGCCTGGCATAAAGATGAAATGGTAGCTACTATTTTACTGCTAGAAACACTACTATCTTTGGTCCAAATTGTCTGTTTAGAAACCTAGTATCTACCAAGGCAGTATGACATAGCTGGAAATTTCCCTCTTCCCCTCCTAAATATCATATAATCAACAACATAAGCAGAATAAAATCGTAAAGTCCATTTTTAGTTAAACTGCAAAACAGATATATAATCCCTAGCTTTGAACAATATAGCAGAAGCCACCCGCAGGGAAGTAAAATGTCCAAAGCCAATTAAAAAAATCAAAAACATGTTTATGATAGGCAAAGGGCTCCTCCTGAAGTCCGAGACCAGTATTTCCTGTCAAGCAAGGACTAAGGGACTGAAAGGAAAGGAGAGGGCACAGATCAAGCAGAAGTTGCACAGGAAGAAAAAACAAGAAAGCAGAAAAAGAGGAAAATGGCTCAGAGCAGCAGGTCTCAGAAAATGCCGGCAAAATTGTCCTTCCTGTAGGCAAGAGGCTCACTCCAAAGTGCAGCTTCAGTTATAACAAGAGAACTGGAGAACTGAAACAGAGCTGTTCGGTAGAAACAGGAGAGACAGAATACACAGAGCAGCCATTTTAGCAGGAAACCCTCTTTCATGGGTGACTTAGGAAGCAAATTTGGATTGTGAGTCTACAAAGACCGATGGATTCCTCTCCTTCCATCTACTGGACTCTATGTGAAATAGGCAGACCAGTCAAGTCTAACTTATAACAATTTTTTAATAACTTTTTTTTTAAAGATGCTGGCAAGTTTATACATACCCATACAAACACACATACACTGTAGAAAAGAGCAGTAAAACTTGGCACAGAACACTCAGCAGAAAAAAAAAAATGGAAAAGGTAAAAATGTGGAACAAGTATAACACCATGAATTAGAGTGAAACAATCACCTTTGTGAAGAAAGAAAATAAAACAGTATACAAGGAATCAGAGAAGAGATGAAGAGACCCTGGAGGAAATGGCATGTGAGCATTTAGATCCCCAGCAAAAAGAAAAAAGAAAAAGAAAATCATAAAAATGAAGGCACACTGAAAAATGCACAAAGGAATGCAGACACTGGAAAACTCAGTGAGAGAGAAGGATGTCAGAAATGACAGGAGAGAACAACATGAAAAGGAAAGAAATAAGGAATTATAAAGGATTAGAGAGTAAGGGCACCTGGGTGGCTCAATCAGTTGAGCATCTGACTCTTGATTTTTAGCTCAGGTCATGATCTCATGGTTCGTGGGATCCAGCCTCGCATCCAGCTCTGTGCTGATGGCATAGGGTCTTCTTGGGATCCTGTCTCTCCCTCACTCTCTCTGCCCCTCCATCTCCCTCCCTCTCTCTTTCTCTCTCAAAATAAATAAACAAACTTATATATAAAAAACAAAAACAAAAATCCACGGAGGATTAGAGAGCAAATGACAGTTACAGAGAAGAGGCAAAGGGATGCCTACATGTGCATGATGGAAGCCTTTGAAGAAACAAGGGAAAACAATGCAACAGGGCATATATTTAAAATAGAATTTGTTAAACCATTTCTGAAATAAAACGAGATGAACCTACATATTGAAAAGGCACAGCATTAGCCAGAAAAACAACAACAACAACCTGGAATGGCCAGTACTAGGATTTTTTCTAATGATGTTACTGGATTTTAAAAATAAATATTGATCCAATAGCAGAAAAGATATCCATGGAACACATGAGAGAGAAAAAAAAAATAAGTCTGCCCTCAGATCTCAAATAGCAATATTCCAAGTCAGAATCTAGTGGAGCAACATCTAGAAGAAAGTCAGGAAAAAGTTGAACCAAAACTTTTGTATCCCCATGAGCTAAGAATAAATGGTACAGAAAACTGGTTTTGAGCATACAGTGACTTGGGGAGAATGGTTTCCATGAGTCGTCCATAGGAGCTACTGGAGGACTCACTGTGGTCAACTATGGAGAGGACTTGGGAAATGCAATTATTTATGAATGAACAAAGGTGGAGGAGATTAGGGTGAGAGATGAGAATGCAAAAAAGAAAAAAAAAAAGAGGAAGGGAAAAAGATGCACTGTATGGCTACTGTGCTGATTGCCTCATATACAGTAGTTCGGGGATCAGATAAAAGCATCAAAAAACGGGGCGCCTGTGTGGCTCAGTCGGTTAAGTGTCTCACTTCGGCTTAGGTCATGATTCACGGTCCGTGGGTTTGAGCCCCGCGTCGGGCTCTGTGCTGACAGCTCAGAGCCTGGAGCCTGCTTCAGATTCTGTTCTCTCTCTGTCTCTGCCCCTCCCCTGCTTGCACTCTGTCTCTCTCAAAAATAAACATTAAAAATTTCTTTTAAACATGAAAAAATGACAAATTAAGTAACAAAAGAGTGACTATATTTTATAGAACAAAGGGAAACTTTTAGAGGAAATTATATTAACTATTATCAAGTGATAGAAGAAAGGGAGGTGAAGTGAAAATGGGAAAGAAAGAGGAAGAATCCTATTAATTTTATTGCCATTTAAAGTGGTAACATCCCTGAGTATCAGAAGAATTATACACATGCCCTCCGTCCACACACAGAAAATAGTACACACAGTGAGGAAAAAAAAAATAAAGGAAAACAGAATCAGAAATAACAGAGGTGGTAGAACCAAACATAATTTTTTATATCAATAAATCTAAATGGCTTAAATTCAGCTCTTCAAAGCATAAGATTTTATTTTTACAGAGTCACAGAGGAAAACCCAACTCCATACAGATTACAGAAGGCCTGTAGCAATGACAAAGTGATTCAGAAAGATTGCTACCTGTGTTTTGACCCCAAAATTCCACTTTGAGACTATAATCTACAAGTATGCACATATGCGTGTTTGAAGTAACATGTATACAGCTATCCATTACAGCATTATTTCCAATGGCAAAAGGCTAGAAGTAATTGAGATGTCCATGCTTATATCAATGATAGTACATCTACCCGATGGAAAACTCTTAACAGCTATCTGTATAATATGCAAGGATCTCCAAGATACATTAAGTTAAAAAAGCAAAGTGTATCAAAACTCCACTATCTGTGTTAAAAAGGGACCATAAGAATCTGAACCAGTGTTCACTTTGAGATGCAAGGAACTCTTTAAGGATGTACAATAAACTAAATAAGAATGGCCTCTGCTTTATGGGGAGTAGGAGGTGGACAGACGGCAGCCAGGAACGGGAGGAAGAATTCCTGCACTCCTTGTAATACTCTTTGGTTGTGATGTGAATATACACCTCCTTGAAAAATTTAAGTCTGTTTCCTTGTGTGTCTCCCCCACTAAGCTGTGTGCTCCCTGCATCTCCTTGGCACTGAGCTCAAGGCCAAAATCACGCAAGTGTCCAATTGAGGTTTGTTGGCTGGAAGAACAAATGAATGAACAAATGCAGTGGGGGTGAGGGCTCTGAGGTGGCAAAAAGCTCCAGTGGTATGAGCCCCAGAGACCCATGAACTGTGTAACTCGGGACAGTTTGCACTGATTCATCAGTTCTAATTCCACATGCTAGTAACATTTTTCTTTTTAACCCCAAGGGGGAAAATAATCCCCAATACTTTTTTTTTTTTTAATCAATACAATCTGTGTGCTGTTCTCCATCCTGCCCTGTGACCTTGGATAGGCCGAAATTCAATTCCAGCACTCCCTGAGTCAGACACTCTGGGGGATGCAGAGATGATTAAGACACAGCCCTTGCCCGGTGCTCAGTGTCCCCTCTCCTTGTTTGTAAAAGGAGAACGTTTTCCCTGTACTGAGTTGGTAGAATTTTAACGATGAAGGCTTGAGCCACTTTCTCTCTCAAAATGCTCCTTCCTGGAGAACCAAGGTTCAGTTCAAGTATTTGTTCGTCTGTCGAGTCTTCTCTCCACCTTCCAGGAGGATTCGACTGCCCCTCCTGGGGTGTCCCCAGGGCCTCAAACTTCCAGTTCCGCTTTTCTGTGCTATGCCACAACCTGTCATCCCTTCTGGACTCTGAGAGCCGATGTGGCAAGGATTCTGCCACAGTCGCACATGTAACTATCCTGGCAGAGTGTCTGGTTATAAGCAGACACTGATATATGTTTGGAGAAGGCACAGAGAAGATAACGTGAATCCTTGGAGCTAGGTGAAAACACTGCCCCCATCACCCACCTAAAAATACCAAGAATAAACATGGTGAACAGGTCAAATAAAAAAGTGTGCCACTGAGCATGGATGCAGGGGTGAGTCATAACTATCAGAGAGACAAATAGCTTCCAGCCAACAGGAGATCGTGTTTCATTGGGGGCAAGAGGGAGAGAGAAACACATATGTGCCTGACTTAATTAAGGCGACTGTACCCAGAAACACACACTGTTCCACTGTAGCCCCAGGATGCCTGGGAAGGCGATCCTACTCTCCACTTCACATTTGAGAACACCACGGCCTACATAGGTTAGAGGCTGCCCATTCTTATCTCCACACCCCCCAACATACACATAAAGGCCAAGGCTGGCATTTCAACCCAGGACCGAATGCTTACGGGAAGGGTGGCCTGATTCTTCCACCACAGATACCATGGGGAATCTCTTGCCCAAACAAAGGAATTATGAGGAAGCCCGGAAGCTAGGAGTTCAAGGGTTCACAGGCTGAAATGGGGCCCATGGGCTTACATATAGGCACTAACCCAACTGCTAACACCTCAGCCTACAGCAGCAGGGCACCCCTGGCATCTCATTTTCATGTTACTTTGTAGATTGTGATAGAGGGATGCTAGAAGGATCACAAGCACCTGGCTGGTTTCACCACTGGCTTCTCACTCTTGTCTGGATAGTTACCACTAAGTAATTTCATTTATCTGTGTCTCCGTGAGCTTATTTGGAAACCATGGAATGCTGCTTACAGAAAATTAAGCTTCATTTTCTTTAAGCACCCAGCCACTAGTGCAGGCAGGAGATGGTGATTTGGAGGTAACTGGCTTATGCATATGTAAACATGATGCATTTAGCAAATTATGTAGACTTCACACTTCACAGCATTGAGGCAAACAAAAGTCCCTTCCAAAGAAACTGTAGTGCAATAGAGTCATTCTGAAAAGAATATAGAGCTATTGGTCTGTAAGAACAGTTGAACTCAGCTAAGAACAGAAAATAATGGTTTACAGTGTGCAGCATGGGGTGGCCACAAGCCCAATGTGAACACGTCTAGTTTTAAGTGGTGTTAAGGCGTCTCTAAGGACTTCAGAGAATTCTAGGCCACAATGTGCCTGGAGATTGAGCTCATGGTGTGACGAGGCTGAACATTTCAAACTCAATTCCACCGTGACTCTTATGCTTCGCACAATTTCCCAGCATATGTTTTTCTTCTTGGGCCTAGAGAGAAAATTCTAGGTCGACCTTGAGCTCAAAAGCACCGCCACAGTTGAAACACCCCTGCTGTCTGTCGCACACCTTCCCTGTTCTCTGCTGGGGCTGCTGCTTCATTCTCTGCCAATAGGACACCAGCAAGACACTGCCTGCAGATGTGATTACAAGTCTCCCTCTACTAAGGGTAAACTTACAGGCCAGCACAGTGAGTGGACTTTAGGACAAACCCAAACAAAGAAACAGACAAACAAACCAAAACCAAAACTGGATGGGGAAGGGTGCTGAGCTTGGGGGTTTCCAATCGCAGACCAGAAGGAACAGTGGCTCTTCTGTCTGTAGGCACCCCGTCCACGCACGGCTAACCTGAGGAGCTCCAATGGCCAGCTGTCGCCTACGAGGGAAGGTGGCACCCATGCAGCTTGGCTTGTGTCCCACTTATCCACAATAATGGCAGGAATAATAATTTGTCTCAAGAGCTGCCGTATATTAAATACCTACTATTGCTAACAAGTACTTTGCCTTCATTGTTTCCATTTAATTCTGGTGATCACTTGTCAGAGTCATTATTTCTCTTACTGATATGGAAACTGAAGCATAAAGAGGTTCAGTGGCTTTTTTCTAGCTGCCACTGAGTGCTTATTACACGACAGGTGCTACGCATAGAAGGAAGACCTCACCGTATCATCACACCTACGAGGTAGAGAGTAGAGACTTTCATCAATATCCGCTGGGAACTGGAAAAAGTTGTATCACACGTCCAAGGTCAAGCTAATAAATGGTAGAGCTGGGAGTCACATTTGGGTCACAGCCACAGCCATGTCTGTCCTGCTGTGTCCTGTGTTCTCACCATGTGAAAAGAGGTTCCCGTTGCCAGAAAATGAGGAAGAGCTAGAGAGGCAGCTGCTTGGGCATGCAGAAACCATCCTGTTTTCTGGGACCCAATGCTTCTCTCCTTTCTCTCCCTAACTTCCTCCCGGACACACATGCATGCACGCACGAACAGACCCACAGGGTTTCAGGTGATAGACTCGTAAAGCCTAACAACTCTTTGAGGCGGGCACTATTATTATTCCCGTTTTACAGCTATGGAGACTGAGCTTGGAGATGTTACTCCAACTAATCAAATTCAGCAAAACATAAAGTAGGAGGCTCGAGGTATGCACCAAGGATGTCTGACTCCGGGCCCCATACTCTTAGCCAGGAGGCCCTACGGTAGTTCATCTAATAATGAGAGACAGGGTATTGATGGTCCGGGAGCTGTTTCTAATTAAGATGCTGTCTCATGATGAGAAACACACACTGAAAATTATGGCCCTTTAGTCGATTTTATATAAGACGTAAGTCAAGTGAGTACAGACGGCTTCAAGATTTAGTTGTACCATTAGGAACAACACAAGACTTCTAACACTCAAAAAAGACAGCGCCAAAACAAAACAAACAAAAAACAAACCTGGAGGCCAACGTCCAATCATAGGGATTAGATTATGGGTCACAAATAGGTTAGAAAGCTGAGAGGCCATTACAAAGAAAGACAAAGAAGGATAGGACATACAAACGCCTTGCAACTTATTAGATGGCAAGAGCAGAATACAAAAGCATCTACGGTTTGATGTCACGTTACTTTGGTAACATGACATGGGGAGTGAGGCCATGTGGAGAGAGAAACCGAGTCGGAGACAAAGCAGAGAGGTGAAGCTATATACAATGAAAAGTAAACAGTGGGTCTAGTACGTCTGGGGTGATCTTTGTTGCTGCTTTCCTTTTACTTGTGGCTGTTTTCTTTTTTTTTTAATTTTTTTTTCAATGTTTATTTATTTTTGGGACAGAGAGAGAGCATGAATGGGGGGAGGGGCAGAGAGAGAGGCAGACACAGAATCGGAAACAGGCTCCAGGCTCCGAGCCATCAGCCCAGAGCCGGACGCGGGGCTCGAACTCACGGACCGCGAGATCGTGACCTGGCTGAAGTCGGATGCTTCACCGACTGCGCCACCCAGGCACCCCAATGTGGCTGTTTTCTAACGGCCTACAGTAAGTAAACATCCGTTATTTTATGATTTTTACCAAGTTGTTTTTTAAGCCTAAGAAGGTGTATGTAGGCGAGGGTCCGACAAAAAGAGAGCCCAACGAGGCTCAGAAAAGATTGCGGGAGACCAGACCAGCATTTTCCAGACTTTAGAGCGCATGGGTATTTCCAGAAAGGAGTTACATTTGGCAAATGAAATCCATTTGGCAAACACTCTCTCTCTCTTTAGTGACTTGAACTGTCGAGTCTCAGGTTAACGAGAGCTCCTTCACACGGGCTTCAGCGGGAAGATTTTATAGGACCACAGAATTTATAGGACCACAGAACACTTGTGGGTGTGCGTAGGACATGATATCTTACAGCTCCAAGGGGCCCACCTTGGGCAGTGTTTGCTCACAGCTCATTATTTATTCATCTCCACAGTCTGTGCCTAGTCAACATGCCAACCTCTCCCTCCCAGGAATTCCCTTCTCTAACACCTATGACACTAACGAAGTTTTTCTCTCAGCACCTCCTCCTCTCAACATTTCCAGAACGGAAGGAAAAGCGGGAGAAATATTCTTCTTCCTTTTAGGCAGGGGACACCCGGATCCGTGGCTGTCATCTCAGGTCAGAATCTCTGGTGATGCACGAAACACCAAGCTTCCTCAGTGATGCTGCGGCCCCAGAAGCATTACGCTGAGTGGTATACTTTATACAAGAACTTGTTTGGCGCCCTACTGGCCAGCCTGGATACTTCTCAGAGAAGGTCAGCAGGTGGCTGAGGCAGTGGCGGCTGATACGCTGGAACAGCACGCAGTGGGGCAGTACTGAGGCCTCTGACTATGTGGGTTCCCTGTTGAACCCGCTTTTACTTGGCCATGTGGTCCCTAGTGGCACTGTGGCCTAAAGACACTTAGGTTTACACATGTGTCCCTGCTAGTCCAAGGGTGGTGACCTCAGGGCATCAAGATTTGGGGTGTTTCCGGAAATGTGGCCTCAGACAGAATCCACCATTTCAACAGTTAAGCCTGCTGTGTCCAGATTACAAATGTTCAAGACGGAAGGTGAGGAGAGAGACCCTCTTAGTTCCCAGAGCTCTGTTTGGAAAAGGGACTTTCTGTGTCAATATATCTGAGATTATCACCCAGAATGGAATGTGTACACAGCTAAAACTCATTAATCCAATGTTCGACATCAAGGGATATAAAAATCCTGATGGGAACAAACTCCCAAGAGGGTCACAATACATCCTCTTGTATTTTCTTTTTAAATCTTGTATCACGACGTGAAAACCCTCACTGACTGCAAGAGAAACCACCCATTTCTCTGACGGGCATAAATTTTTTTGTATGTAGTGACAGTCTGGCCAGGAAAGCCTGTCAGGGTGAATGGACAAAGGCCAAATTCATGTGGAGGTGACTTCTCTAGGATGCACGGTTCTGATCCTATGAAAGTAGGCTGGGATTGATTCCAACAGTCTCTGTGAGCCCACTGTTGTGGGCAACAGTGAATTCTAAAAGACTCATTTTTCCAATTTTACCAAGAGGGGGCTTAAGTAGTTGTGGAGAAGAGTTTGTAGCGTGGTTATCTTGGGAAAGAGAGATCGGCCCGCCTTTTCAAGAGCAGAGCGAGGATCCAAACACTGCTAACATCAACGACGCTCACATTCTTATCCAGGGTTCGTTCACCTCTAGAGCTTCTTCTCCTAAACAGAAGGCTGAAGGAGCCAGAAGCCCTGCTGGGAGGCACAGCCAGGGCTCTAAGAGGTCCTGCTTCCGACACTGTGGCCCCCTTGTTGGGTCTCCACGGGGAAGGCCAATAGGCCTGTCTGGCTGTGTGGACACATGTGGAGGGCCAGGGTCTCCTGCTGCCCTCCTCACTCCCATGTCACATGGGACAGATGTGTTCTGGGCCGTGTCTGGGGTCTGCACCCCTGGGGGCATGAGGGAAAGGGGAGGCCCCTAATAGCACTGGGTTTTTCTGGTTTTTTGCTTGTTTATTTTTTATATCACCAGGTCCGGACACCATTTCCAACAGCGCTGACCCTGTAGGACATGGCTGAACTTGACGACACATGGCTTTGAAAGAAATCCGGTCAGATCTGAGGGGTATGGAGGGAAAGACAAGACAAAGCATCCACGTCCTGGACCCAAGACTTGGAATCTGAAGGACATTCTTACTGAAATGGCCCAAGTCAGGCAGGCCAATGTTGCTGCTGTATAAGGGAGAAAACCTAAGGCGGATGGGGTTATGGAATCATGACAGCGATGCCTCTATGGAACAAGGCCACTCTGTGCTGCAAAACCAGACCACTGACCAACGCTTGTGGGTTCACCTTGGGACCTTTAGAGACAGGAGTATCACTGACAATCTGTTGGGGTCTCCTTGTGAGCTCTAAGAGGGCCCTCGTGTAGAGACTGGCACAATGGTATTCCCACCTCACACTCCGCCATGAAGATTAAATGATGGTCATGCAATGCCTCGAGCATGAGCATGGTACCTGGTGGGTGTTGAACAGGTAGGGTTCTTCTAGAACACTCACTCTCTGGCTTGCTTGCTTAGGACGCTTCACAAGGGAGGAGTTGAATCACCAATGCACGTGTATGTTCAAACTCAAATGCTATTTCCAAAATAAGCGCACTTTAAAAATCTGTGGAAAATAGATTCACACCAAAAAGCAGAACCCGGATTGTAAGCACGTGGAGATATCTGACAGTTCAGCTTGCCACCAACCAGCGTCTGGCAGTGTAAGAGGATGCGGTTTCTTAAAGCAATTTCCTAGCTCTCCCACGGTTTTGACCACAGTGGTCTGGTATGCTTTTTCCACACTTCTGGATGGAAGCCAACTAATGAATCTGCAGGTTAAAAGTTCGATGGAGAAAAGACTGTTCAGGCTCCAAATGAGGCTGTCCAGGACTCAAGTCAGAAGAGAACCAAAGAATCAGAACTACTAGCCCAATATGGACCCATAGAGACAGCAACGTGACAGTGTCCCGAGGGAGGCCCAAGAAGGGAACTGGGAATGACGAGGGCTTAGTGTGGGGTACAGGTGTTGAACCAGTCCCGTGAACTCAAGCACATCTGGGATTCTGGAGAGCTTTTCCTGCCATCTCCAGAAGGTCCACAGGCCCCAGGTCATGTGGCACAGTTTTCCTCTCTCACTCGTGTGCTTAGCATCAGTGAATAGAAGAACAGAGAGCTGAGGACAGGAGGAGCCCCCCAGCCCAGTGCTTTATGGGAGTTGGCCTGTGACAGGCACTCTCAGAGCTTCCAGGGACTTAGGTGAATGAAGGTAGGGTGCTCAGCTTCCCCAGAATGGGGAGTGAAACAGAGTCACCATGGACCACAGGGAGAAGCACATGTGATTTTCGGTTTTCAGTCCATCTCGCTACCAGACTACAAGACCTGTACGTACCGTTATATCTCTGTCTCTCTGATGGTGGTACTTTAAAATGGTAGGAGCTTAGTATACAGTTGCTACTGGTGACCAGTGAAGAGGGACTGAGTCTTTGCTACTTTGCTACAAGGAAGTTGCTACATCCTTGCTACTTTTCTGAGGCAGATTCCAAGGGAAATGTTTGAATAACCGAAAAAGTCACAAAAGACGACTAGGGTCAAGATTCTATTATTCCCCAAACCAAGCTATGTGGGTGTGTATAAACAAATAACATATGAAGAGCTTCTTCACTCTAATAATGTTTTAAAATACATGATAACATTGAAAGAATATTTACATGGAAACAACAAACGATATAAAACCTTGTAAAATAACCTAATGAATGTCTTAAGGAACATTACAATGCAAGTATTCAACCAATGGCATCATTGCATTTGTTATTTTCAAAGAAAAGAGAGCAAAGAGTTTAAACCTCACCTGACAACACACATCAAAGGAAGTCTCACACGGATTAAAGGCTTAAGGTAAAAACTAGTAACAGTACCAACTATTAGAAGATGAATAAAGGAGGAGTCTGTACATATCAAAGCAATGAAAGAAAGTATTAATGAAACAGAACAAACATTAAAGGTGTGTGTTCATTAAAGGACTTGCCACAGCCCTACACGGTGGAAGAGAGCGCCGTGGACAACCAGCCACAATCCCATCCAATTGCCATGCAAACAGGTGGAGCCTGGGAGCTCTGCAAATTGCAAGTCAACTGCAAGGCTCCCAAAGCCCAGAAGGGAATCCCCGGCTTTCCCTGCCCAGCATCAGCTTTCACCTGGAACAGGGGATCGCCAATGTTGCACCCCCCAGGCGACATGTGGTATAGTCTGGAGATATGGAGGCTGTCACAACCGCAATGGTACTCCCAGCAGGAATGCTGCAAACATCCTACACCAACCAAGAGAGACCCTGGAGCAAAGAATGACCTGACCCAAAACGTTAGTAGAGCCAAGGTGAAGAGCCATGCCCTGGAAGAGAAAAGGCAGTTACCCTGTGGTGACTCATGCCTCACAGTGACGACTGCCCAGGTGAAGAGAGGAAGAAAGGGACACAGGTCCAAACCTTGAGACTACCAGTGGAAGGTGGAAAAACCAGTAGGTTAATCCCTGCCATAAGCCGCATAAAGCTTCATCTTGAATACAGTCGTAGCTTGCTGCGGCCTTCGCCTTGTCCACGACCTCCAGCACACCTTACGGTGCTCACGAGTAACGACATTCTTGGAAAGGTGTGACGACAGCCTATTAAATATGCAGATAGAGAGCACCTGGGTGGCTCAGTCGGTTAAGCGGTTAAGCGTCTGACTTTGGCTCAGGTCATGATCTCACAGCTCCTGAGTTCGAGCCCCACGTCGGGCTCTGTGCTGACAGCTCAGAGCCTGGAGCCTGCTTCGGATTCTGTGTCTCCCCCTCTCGCTGCCCCTCCCCGCCTCTCAAAAAATAAATAACACTAAAAAATTTGTTTTTAAATATACAGACAGATTGTATGGATCTGTACACCCGGAGAAGGGCGACAGAGGAGACAAATCACCCCAACAGGCCCACCAGTCCAGTTAAAAACTCTATAGGAGGGGCGCCTGAGTGGCGCAGTCGGTTAAGCGTCCGACTTCAGCTCAGGTCACGATCTCGCGGTCCGTGAGTTCGAGCCCCGCGTCGGGCTCTGGGCTGATGGCTCGGAGCCTGGAGCCTGTTTCCGATTCTGTGTCTCCCTCTCTCTCTGCCCCTCCCCCCCCCCCGTTCACGCTCTGTCTCTCTCTGTCCCAAAAATAAATAAACGTTGAAAAAAAAAATTAAAAAAAAAAAGTCTACAGGAATACTCGGTCTCCTCTCCTTCTTTTGTTTTCCTGCAACTTCATTACGAGGTATATTTTATTTGTTTTATCTCGCCTTACTATCCCAACGTTTATTATAATATTTTTTGAATGTATGTTTTACCTTCATTTGCCTTTGTTCCTCTCCCTTTTTTTCCACAATGTGTCCCTGAATTACTTTTAAAAAGAAATATTAAAAACAGCCTAAGTTACTATAAATGATAATTTAAAACACAAGTTGGAAAACACTTTGAAGAAAGGCAGGCTCAATATTCTTAATATATAAAGAGTTCTTTCAAATCAATAGGGAAACCATTAGGAATGTAACTGAAAAATTGACAAAGGGTATGAACAAATGCTTTGGTGAAAGAAGAAATACAAATGGCCAATAAACACTTCTGAAAAAAACATTTGACTTCAATACTAATAAAAAAATGGAAATGGAAGTAACAAATACTTATAAAATTGGCAAACATTACAAACATAATTGCTGTTCATATAGGCTGGGGTGGCAAGTGAATGCAAATCATCCAATCTTCTTGAAAATCATTTTGATTATGAGTAATTTTAAAAAGAAATAACTGGCTTCTAATTATAAATGCTACACTTGCTTTTGCAGAAAGTTTATAAAATACTGAAAAGCATAAAAATGAGAATCAGAATAGGCTCGCACTTCAGCAACTGAGAAACAAATAATTGTAACTTTCTTCTATGTTTTTCTCAGTCTTTTTAAGGGCATCTTTGTGTGTGTACTGTGTTGTATGTACAGTTTGCTACGGTGCTTTTTTCATTTCATACCGTGTGTGAGCATGATCCTGTGTCATTGCGTCATCTTTAAAAATGTAACTTATGATTGTATAGGGGCGCCTGGGTGGCGCAGTCGGTTGAGCGTCCGACTTCAGCCAGGTCACTATCTCGCGGTCCGTGAGTTCGAGCCCCGCGTCGGGCTCTGTGCTGACAGCTCAGAGCCTGGGGCCTGCTTCTGATTCTGTGTCTCCCTCTCTCTCTCTGCACCTCCCCCACTCATGTTCTGTCTCTCAAAAATAAACGTTAAAAATTTTTTTACATAAAAATGTAATTCATGATTATATAATAAGTCACATGGATACATCTATATAATAAGCCACTCGCCTTCTTTTTTTTTTTTAATTTTTTTTTCAACTTTTATTTATTTTTGGGACAGAGAGAGATAGAGCATGAACGGGGGAGGGGCAGAGAGAGAAGGAGACACAGAATCGGAAACAGGCTCCAGGCTCCGAGCCATCAGCCCAGAGCCTGACACGGGGCTCGAACTCACGGACCGCGAGATCGTGACCTGGCTGAAGTCGGACGCTTAACCGACTGCGCCACCCAGGCGCCCAGCCACTCGCCTTCTATGGGACATGTCGTTTTTTTACTCTTTTGTTTCTGTGTGTCATCAACAAGGCTGTGAAAAGATCATTGTGACTCAGATTTTTCTGTACCTTTAATAATTGCTATTTGCCGAAGTTATTCTTCGCATAACAGGAAAACACATCTATTGTGAAAGAGACAAAACCTGAGAAGCTTTGCCACCCACATACTCTCATTACAGCTATTTCCCAAGGATACACTTCAGACAAAGTGGCCCCAGACAGAACTTAAGCAGTGCAAAAGGGACGGTGGACAGAGATGAAGGCAAGCATGTGGGTAAAAGTAAACATTAACGGTATAAAACGAGGGTAACAGCTTGGAAGTTACAAGAATGTGGAACCCAAACACAGACCAACAAGAGCAGGTGAGTTAGAGCAAAAGCGTTCTGAGTTTTGTCCCTGTATTGTTTGGGATGGAGATATGGGTACTGGGCAAGTTTACACGCTCATAAGCAAAGGGTGTATGTCAAAATTTCTGGATTCAGTGCTCATAAAATACAAATAGAGTTAACTAGTTTCAAAACTGATGGACCAAAAAAAAAAAAAAATTAGGAAAAATAATCCAAGGGCGGGGGGGGAAGGGGAGAGAAGAAACATGGAAAGCCAAGAAAAAATAAAAAGTAGAAACTACTAGTAAGAGGATGAAATTACCACAAATATGTAGGCTGAATGCTTCAGTTCAAGATTAAAACACAGAATGAAAAACAAAACCATGCTATTTGCTGTTAACAGGCAAATGAACCAAACAGGTTGAAAGCAAAAGGATAAAAAGAGGTACACCAGGCTCATACCAACTAACAGAGCAGAGGTGGCTGTATTACCCAAAATATGGCAATTTTAACATCAGGATCCTCAGTTATCATGATTTAAACCATAAGGACTACTAAAAACAAAGAATCAAACACAATGAATGACAAGAGGTTCACATCACTAGGAGAGCAATCTTCCTAAACACGTGAGCACTTAATAAGACAAAAGTCAATCCAGGTATAATGGACACTTAAATATCAAAGAGGACAGCGGAAAGTATTCAGAAGCAACTATAACAGAAGATATTCATGACCTCAAGGTAGGGAAGGATTCTTTCACCTACCTGAAAGTGTAGGTGATACAAAAAGTTTGAAAAACTGGAGAGCATTGAGTGAACAATTTCTATGTATCAAAAGATACCACAAATAGAGCAAGAAGCATGAGACCCCAAGCTGGAAAGACTATTTGGAGCACATAACTGAAAAAAAAAGTGAGTATCCAGAACAGAAGAATAATACTCCTATAAATAAGAAAAAGACACCTCAAATACAAAAACTGACAAAAGATTTGAACAGGAACTTAACAAATCAGAAAGTCACAATGGCCAATAAATATAAGAAAAGGTGTTCATAAATGCCGAAGAAACCACAATAAGACACCATTTCATATGCACTGTGTTGGCATACGTTTTTTTTTTTTTTTGGTTTTTGTTAGGCGCAGAAGTGTTTTGTTTTTTTGTTTGTTTGTTTCGCTTTGTTTTAAGCACAGAAAAGAAGTACAGGCAGGGATGTGAAACAACCAGAACGTCTGTATAGTGATGATACAAAGAGAAATAGAACAATCACTGTGAAACACGACGGGGCATTTCTAATAAAGTTGAAAGCAAGCACTTGTTATATGTCAGCAATTTCATTCCTGGGTCTATGCCCTGGGAAAACGTTTGCACATGTACTCATGGAGACATACAGAAGAATGTAAATATCGGCATTGTTTATGATGGAACAAATTGAAAAAATAAATGGGCAAACAGTAGAATATGTTACTGTTTACAATGCTGAGTACAATCTAATAGAGAATGTGATTGAAATCCAGCTACATGCAGCAGCATAGATAAATCTCAAGAATATAGCATTGAGTGAGCAAATGTAGTATGAGGCCAGTGACAAAGACATTCCAAAGCAAGCAAAACTACACAAAATGTCATCAAGGGATGCAAATTTACGCCAAGCTATAAAGAAAATCAATGTAGCAGTAAACACAGAAGTCGGGATAATGGTTACCTCAAAGTGAGGAGGAAAGGGGAAGACACAAGGGGGGCTTCAAATTTAAGGCAATGATCTATTTCCTACTGTTGCTGATAGATACCCTAGTGGTCTTCGTACTGTTACAATACTTGCTACTATATTTGTATTGTCGATCCCTTTCAAGGTGACTATCTATTTTGTATTCAGTAAAAATAATTCTAAAAATTAAAAACAAGAGGTGTGCTAGTTAAAAACATTTATTCATTAGTGCAGGTCTGGTCCTAGCCCTACTCACAACAATACGGTTAATCATGAGGAAACATCCCTCCACGAACTACAAAATACCAAAACGGAATGTGGTTATGCCACAAATTATTCTGGTTGTATTTACCATCCCTGAAATTAGTCTAAGTTATTTATGCCTTGTGTGGGCTGAAGAAGAAAATATTCTGAGTTGATTCACACTGTGTGAGATGTATACTGATTTTCTTGGATACCCAAAATGTTTCACTGAGTCAGGAGCTGATACCAGTGACGAGTTTAAAGAGATGTATCTATGCTGCTAGAAATCTGCCTGATGAGAAAGTTTTAGCTTTAGAGTAAGAAAAAAAATATGAGAAAAAGCTATGTGGCAGACCATCTTTTCCAAACGTGGCTGCAACACGGTCTTCCTCATAATGTAACCTAGACACGACTCAGAGAGGGAGGTGGAGTCTCTCTTGCCCCTTCTTGAACTTAGAGCTTCGTGTCAACCAACAGAGTATGGAAGGAGCGATGCTGTGTGACTTCTCAGTGTAGCTCCTGAAATGTGATTGAGAGCTTCTCTCTTGCTGGACTCTTGAAATCCAGCTGCTAAGCTCTGAGGATGCCCAAGAGGGCCCCTATGGGTGTTACAAGCCAGCAGCCCCGGCTGAGGCACTAGCTGATATCCAGCATCAAATGCCAACACATAAGAACGTGTTCAACTTGGGGCGCCTGGGTGGCGCAGTCGGTTAAGCGTCCGACTTCAGCCAGGTCACGATCTCGCGGTCCGTGAGTTCGAGCCCCGCGTGGGGCTCTGGGCTGACGGCTCAGAGCCTGGAGCCTGTTTCCGATTCTGTGTCTCCCTCTCTCTCTGCCCCTCCCCCATTCATGCTCTGTCTCTCTCTGTCCCAAAAATAAATAAAAAAAAAAAAACGTTGAAAAAAAAAGTTAAAAAAAAAAAAAAAAAAAAAAAAAAAAAGAACGTGTTCAACTTGACTCCAGCCCCAGTCACCATCTGACTACAACCACAGGAGAGACTCCAAGTGCAAAGTAGCCAGCTGAGCCCCATCAACCCCAGGAACCATGACAGGTAATAACAGTAAGTGATGGATGTTATTTTATGTCACCAAAACTGGGGTGGTTTGTCACTGAGCGATAGGCAATTGGAACAAACTATGATGTTAAGCTCCCCTAAAGTGAAGGAAAGATGATCTAGAATTTTAAATGGATGCCAGACACCCAGAGTATAAAACGTAGCTTTGCCACTAACTAGCTGTGTGCCTGATTAACTTCTGGGAGCCTCAAGTTTCCTAGGGGAAAACCTAGGGACTCCTATCAACTTATACTTTTCAAAGTTTTTCAAACAAGGAATCTGATATCACCATACTGTACATTGTGCACAGGAAGCAATAACGGCCAGCTAATGATTTCACTGTGGTTGGGGCTGGCATTTAGCTGGCTCTCATTCTCTCCCAGACCTCCTCCGTCCTTATGAGCCCTGGAGAGAATTCTCCACTGCCGACTGGCTGGGAACACATCAACTTTGTCTCCAACTCTCATAGGAGGGACCATTTGGTCCAAATTTCATCTCAGAGTTCTCTCTTTTCTCCCA
Source organism: Felis catus (assembly GCF_018350175.1). Classification (NCBI taxonomy): domain Eukaryota; kingdom Metazoa; phylum Chordata; class Mammalia; order Carnivora; family Felidae; genus Felis; species Felis catus. The sequence continues at coordinate 113,292,496 of NC_058368.1, forward strand.
CTCCTTAAAAGGGGTCAAGCTTCCCGAACAGCTAAGCCTAGCAAGTAGGAGAGGCAGCATAGTCTGGTGCTAAGGGCATAGACTCGGGAGCCTGGCTGCCTGAGTTCACATCCTAGCGCTGCCTCTTACTAGATTTGTGATCTCGTATACTCTCTGTGCCTCATTTTCTTCATCTGAAGAATGGAACTGATAATATGAACACGTGCGTTGGGGAACTACGAGGATTAAATTAACTGAGTAAACAAATATCGTGCTTAGAACCTTGACTGGCACCTAGCAAGATCTTCATAAGCAATGACAGCACTTGGTCATTAACTTGGAGGGAACCAATTTATTTTGGTAATGCAAAGAGTAGAACTCAGTAAAAATGGAAGGGCTGGCTTCCCTCCCAACTGGCCGCCACCAGAGAGCAGGAGCGGGGCTCTGGCCAGGGGACTGCGTGCTCTGCAGTGTCATCTCGAAGAGGAGCCCGAGTAGCCAGGGCTCGACAGCCACTGGGGACAAAGCTGAGGGCAACATGTGATTCACAAACAGTCGGCTGTACCTTCCAAGTCTGCAACAGAAAAACTCGTGCCCTGAAATAATTGACATGAAAAGTGTGACTCACGTACCCGACAGCGTCCAGAAGAACAGTTTAGAAAATGAGAATCAAACTGTTCTGCTGACGATGGGAAGGCACAGTGAGCAAGGGCTCCTTCATCTGCAAGGCAGGGCTCAGTCATGTTCAATACCCTAATTCTAGGGCACAAGGAAAAATGCCGATCCTTTTCGTCCTAAGTGATGTTCACACCCTGCGCCTTCCCTCTTTCTGCTCCCAAGGAAATGAAGGAGATTAGAGCTGGTTTGGCTTTTCTCTAAAGGATTGCTCCCCCACCAAAGACACCGAGTATTGAGTATCGTTAGCAGGAAATGCTTCTGTAGCACAATGCAAATAAAGGTAGTAAAACTCACATAACCATAGCAGGCTACATGGTGAAATTGGATCTAATTAGCGAGTGTCAACATAGTATTCCTTGCTAACTTTAACACTTGCATCCTTTGCTATTTCAAGGAGTCTGCAGAAGACTTCGTTAGACACGCAACCTAACTGCTTGTACTTCCTGGTAAGTCGCTTCACATTAATAAGGTAGCTTCTCTCTGAAATTCAAGTGTCACATAGAAAGCAAAATTTGGCCTTTGAGCAACAGAATCCAGGAGCATAGGTACCACTATCCTAATAAGGTTGGCACTGAATGAGGAAGTGCAGCCGAGGGTGACAGGTGTAATTAAAATTATGTTCAGCTGCTGATCTGCCAGACAGATAAATTCCATAAGCACTAAACTGCATCGGTTTACTGAGAAAAAAAAAAAGGTCCAATTGACTGCTCATTTCTTGTTCGATACAACGCTGATTTAAAGCTGGGACCCTGGAACTTCCCTGCGATTAATGAAATCTCACCAGGTCTTTGGAATAAAAGGTGCATCCATCTTTGACCCATAGAAATGCAGATCATGAAAGAAAATGTCTTGCTTACTGCTGTCTACCCCACCGGTGCTCTACAGTTTGGACACTGTCATGCACACTCATGTCCTGAGAGAACACTGAGCAACGCACAGGAAGCCACCTGGCATGTAAGAAACGAAGGGGAACCAGAAAGCGAGGCAGCGAGGAGAAAAACATCGAACAGCCACTGATGCCGCGATTTTTTTTTTAAGCGTATTCATTTTTGAGAGATAGACCATGAGTGGGGGAGGGACAGAGAGGGAGACACGGAATCGGAAGCAGGCTCCAGGCTCTGAGCTGTCAGCACAGAGCCCGACCTGGGGCTCGAACCCACAAACCGTGAAATCATGACCTGAGCAGAAGTCGGATGCTTAACCGACTGAGCCACCCAGGCACCCCTAATGCCATGATGTATTAATCACCTCTACTATGCAGGTGTAGTAAGACTGGAGGCAGCACAGGTGAGATATGGCTTGGAAAGAAGACCTTACTAGCAAGATGGACAGTAGTGGGAAAGAAATCTACACTTAGAGTATTTGCTACGTACCAGTGCTCCTGCCTCTATCACCCTCTTTTGATTCACTCATTCAACATTTACTCCACAGGTATTTCATGAGCATACATTATATGCTAAGGACTTTGTTCTACCTACAGGCTGGTAAATAAAATACAGTGACTGTCCTCAAAGGCAACAAAGACAAACAGATCAAGAGGAAATACAAAACTGGTAAGTGATGCAGAGGTTACCATGAACAAACTATTAACCCATTTTACAGATGATGAAATTCAGGTTCAGAGGTTAGAGCTGACTAGCGGAGGAACAAAGGCTGTAATCCAAATCTGTTTGACTTCAAACCTGTAATGTTTCCACTCTGCATTTCCTTCTCTCTGCAGGAGGAACAACACTACTGAAGGCAGATGGGGAGATGACCCCCCTGCTCAGGATGCGGTGGCCAAGGAAAAGGCCACCTATAAACTTATAGGCGTAACCTATAAAAAATAGATGAGGACGGTGGCTCTATGAATGTTTACCGCTAAGCAGAAGGGAGAAATGGAGACAAACTCATCTGCAGGAGGTACGCTTCTATATGCCTGAATTGTGCGGGCTCCTTACGGCACACAAGAGGGAGCGGGACTGACTGGGGAAAGACCCACATCGTTGAGAACATCCATGCTCAGGGTGGTGGGGACCCGGACAGAAACAGCATCCCAGTTCCACCACACGGAGGTAAGACAAGACTATTGTAATGGTTAATTTTATGCGTCAACGAGACTTGGCCATGGCACCTAGATGTTTGGTCAAACATTATTCTAGACATTTCTGTGAAGGTATTTTTTTTTTTTTAGATAAATTAACATTTAAATCAGCAGACTCTTAGTAAAGCAGATTATGCTCCATTGTGCGAATGAGCCTCATTCTACCAGTTGAAGACCTGAAAAAAAGACAAGACTGACCTCCCCCCAAAAAGAAAAGGAAGATTGCCTGTAAGCTGTTGTTGGATTCAAAATGCAGTATCAATCTTCCTTTCACTTCAGCCTGCTGGCCTGCCCTGCACATTTTGAACTTGTCAGCTTCAAAAATTGCATGAGCCGATTCTTTAAAATCAATCACTCTCTATATACAATATATACGTGTGCATATACACATATGCATACATATTACACACACTTACCCTGTTGGTTCTGTTTATCTGGAGACTTAACTAATACAATTAAACATTAAAACATGGAACTAGGAAACCAGCTTCCATGGCCCTGAGGATCCTACTATACCTATAATGGGATGAATCCTGGCTCCCAGGTGGTCATCTGAGTCAAGATTCAGACAGGGAACAAAGACACACAACAGACTGATTGGCTTAGTCAACTTTTTTTAGAATGAGTAATTTATTCAATCATTTGATAGATATTTATTGAATGCCTACTATGTGCCATGCCTTGGGTTAGGTGCTAGAGAATCTGGCTGAGCTCTGCCTAGTATCCGGTGAATGAATAAAATCCTCCACCTAAAAAAATTAAACTCACTTATTTTTTTTTTTTTTTGAGCATTACGTGTTCTAAAGAATTCCAACTCAAGTGACTAAATCTGGAACTCAGATTACCTGGAGGGCAAGGATCACGCGCAGGCTAGGGTATCAGTGGCAAGAATTCCTAATGAGAGATGCAGGGTTCTGGGACCCTGACTTGCAAGCTGGAGATTTTCTCCTTAAGCTCTATCTTTTGAACTTGATTCTTTTATTAGTGGAAATGCATGTGTCCACAGAGATAGAGCCTTCAGAGACACATAGACCCCAACTTACCCAAATAATTTAGTCATCAAAAGCTCTAAGGCCACTTGCATATAAAATCAATGCTTATAAAAATGTTACAGTGTTAAAGGAACCCTAAGGTGAATTCTTTTGTAGAGCCAACGAAACCCCCTAGAAAAGTACTAACAGAACTTTTTGTAGCAATAGAAAAGTCCTGCGTCATAGACCCAAGATGGTAGACACTAGCCAAGTGTGGCTATTAGTCACTTGAAATGTGGCTAGTGTGATCAAGGAATTGAGTTTTCACTTTTATTTAATTTTAATTCATTTTAATAAGCAGATGTGGCTAGTAGCTATCGTATTGGAGACCCCAGCTCCAGGCTAACTGAAAGGTGTGGTAAAAGGGTGTTGTAACAGACCAGGTGTGCCCAGGCATGGGGACACTTCTTCCATCAACCCTATTACTGCCAGATTACCCCATTAGCAGTCTGGCTGGCTGTGGTCTTCCCTCCCGGCTTAGTACCTACTGCCCCTCTGTGTCCCTCACTCTCTTTTGCACACAAGCAGGCAGGGAGCTCAACATCAAGGAGACATTCGACCACCCTGAAAAGCCCAATGGCCAAGGAATGGATGAGGATGATGGGATGGACCATGGGGTGGATGACGAAGAAAGGAGGTATCTATGAAGTACTATGGTTGGAAGAAATTTATTACCCTCCAAGTCCTGTCTTCTTCAGATTATAGGAAGCCAACTTTCCCATTTCCCCACAAAATGCTAGGACAGAGGGGGTAGGGATTTTTTTCCTTGGGGTACCCACACCTCTTGTGCTCTGCTCTTTAAGTCAGAGTGCATTTGACACATTAGAAGGTCCAGTCATCACAAGAGACTTGTCCCCATGTTAGATTTGTGAATCTCCTCTATGGGAGGCAAGTTATATTCCCAGGAAGAGAGGTGAGGGGCCGTACAAATGACCGTTACAGCAGAAAATGAATGCTCTCCAGCCATGTGAAACAGACTAGAAAATAATTAGCCGGACTCTCACTGGGAAAAATGCTAGGTCCCGGAGGAAATGTAATTCATGCCACTATCACTTGCTGACTCTATATGACAGAATACAGGAGCTAGCAGAGAATGTTCACAAATCCAGCATGGCAGTATGGTGCTGGTGGCTTTTAGTATGTTCACAATCACGGGCATCTTTGAGCAGCAGAAGGCCCTGGAGGTTTCCTCCTGCTCCCTGGGGACACCAAGAGATAATGTATGTGATGGTGGAGATGTCATTCCTGGGGGCATGTTTCATATCCCACACCACCGCTTATGATAGGAAGCTTGCAGATGTTCATGGGGTACAGAGAGCAGGGAGGTATTTACCTCTCACCTACCCACCCACTCAAGGGCTCTCTGGAAATAAAATGACCTCAGAGAGGTGAATGACAGAATTAATCCACAGGTGAACATATGGAAAGTCTCCTACAGAGACCCACCTCTAGAATAAAAGACTTAGTGGTAATTAACAACTGGTTTAAAGACAATGACACAGCCAGACACACAATGCACCATTCAGAAAAGGAAGTGGTTAGTGTAGAACCAAGAAAAAATGAGAGTTTCAGAGGCAAGTATGGACAGTGTCTGTCCACTGAAACTCTCCGTGAGGGATATGCTTCTGCAGCCCATGGAAGGTCATGTAAGACTAGGAAGAACAGGTCACCTAGCTATCTTAGCTAGGGTGTGGGAAGGACAGCTCATTTCTAACCATCAATTAAGTGCCCTTGTTCCAATTCCCTGCTCACCTAACAAGCACCGATTCTTATGTGGCTCTCCCAAAGCTCTCTCAGGGTGAGGGAAGAACCTCCCTATGATGTGAGTATTCCAGTCCCCATGTTTGACAACCATCCAGAGTTAATAAATAAACTATCTTGATTTTGGTTTACAGAGTGGTCTCTTGACAAATTGCTTAAGGTGACCTTATAACTGAGGGACTGAGCCACTCTCAATGGGAAAATAAAATCAAGGTTCAGATCTGTAAAGCTGAGATTGAAACAGATCCAAATTGTTGTAAATACGTTGAATTAAAAGTTGCTTTCCATGATATTTGTCATAACCAACCATTCCCTAATGGTAAAACTATGTGACTTCACTATGAATCAGGATAATAGCTATTATTAGTCTAATTTTAGTAGTATAATATTAGTCTACTCTGCACCAGATACTTTAAGTTATCATATTGACTGATCGTTAAAACAATGCTGGTGACATAAGGTTTATCTCCCAATTTTCAATACCAGGGAACTGAGACCAGAGAAGATGAGTAATGGGTCCAAGAGCTGGGATTAGGCCCCAGGTCTACCTGCTCCAAAATCCTTGCACATCTGACTCCAGCAATGATTTTCAAACTTTGTTTGGCAGGGAGCTCAGAGATCATGCTAAGGAGCAAGCTGGAGGCCAAGAAAAAAACAAATTTATTAGCTTCTATAAAGAAAGTACTTGAAGAGGTTTTGTCTAGTTTTCTACCAACTGAATTGTACCTGTTTGGTGTTGAAATTAGCCTCATAGAGGAAGTACGTTAAAAAAAAAAAAAAAGGTGCACACGTCCACCAAAATAATGTGAGCTAAGACGCTTCTGCTAGTTCAGGAAATCATGTGTACTTTCTAGGAGTCAAAATCCATCCTCTTAAAAATGGACTTGTGTTCCTCAAGGAATTACTGAATTCATTCACAGTGAATAAACCACACTGTATTGGAAATTCTCCTTTAGACGTAAGTTCTTGAGAACAGGAACAAAAGCCTAATACACAGCACGGCATGCTTAAAAACTATATTGGGCGGAGTGATGGATGAATGAATGGATGAATGAATGAATGAATGGAGGAAGTAATATCCTGACACTCTTGGGGACAATGACCATTACCTCCTGACCCACAGCCATCCATCTACCACATCATGATTCATTTAGCATTTATTCAGCAAACATTTATTGCTGGACAAGTGACCAGTTTAAAGTCCTGATCCACTCATGGAACTGGAGAGTGTGATGCTAAGTGAAATAAGTCATACAGAGAAAGACAGATACCATATGTTTTCACTCTTATGTGGATCCTGAGAAACTTAACAGAAACCCATGGGGGAGGGGAAGGAAAAAAAAAAGAGGTTAGAGTGGAAAAGAGCCAAAGCATAAGAGACTCTTAAAAACTGAGAACAAACTGAGGGTTGATGGGGGGTGGGAGGGAGGGGAGGGTGGGTGATGGGTATTGAGGAGGGCACCTTTTGGGATGAGCACTGGGTGTTGTATGGAAACCAATTTGACAATAAATTTCATATATTGAAAAAATAAATAAATAAAATCAATAAGTGCTAAAAAAAAAAAAAAAAAAAAAAAAGTCCTGATCCACTCAATGCAGCTTTAATGCAAAATTAACGACTACGCCTCAGCAATTCAACCCATGAGGGAAGATGGTAAACGCGGCCGTGATAAACAAAGGACACAAACAACAATTCGCAAAAGAAGAACTGTAAATGGTCAAATAAAAAAAGGTTTTGTGCCTCCCTACTAATCAAAATAATACAAACAAAAATAAAAACTGGTGGGGGGTGAGGGAAATCTAGCAAACAGGCAACATTAAAATAAAATGTCTTGGCCTTTTAAAACAATACCCTGTATTGGAAAGGCTGTTGGTAAACGGCTGATGTGACAGAAGAGAAGTTGGGACAGAAGAGAATTTTGGCAGGTAAGTTGGTGGTATGGATAAAAGACCTAAAATTATCTATAGTTTGACTGATTAATTTCATTCTAACCATTTATCCTACCAAAGATGTGTTTAAACACTTAAGGGTAAGTTGTCCTTGAAGGAAGTATTTACAGTAACCAAAACACAACACCAAAACCAAAGTAACAACTTAAACCAAGGAACTGGTTAAATCTATCCTATAGCCCAATACTACGTGTCTGTCAAAAATAAATTTGTCAAAAAAAATTATTTGGGGGAAAGTCTGTAATATATTACAAAGTAAAACAAAAGCAAAAACAAAACAGAAAAAAGAAAGTTTCAAAGCACTACCCAGAAAATCAAACTTGTTCACCTGAGTTCACATATTCTACATTTTTATGTACATTTTCTTTTCTCTGTGTTCAATAATCAACACGCATTATTCTATCATCCTGTTGTGAAACAGTGTAAATCTCACAAACATAACCGACCATAACCTCTGACACCCACGTGGGATCTCCTGCCATAGCCTTGCTCTCTTTTTAGCTCTGTTTTTATTCTTCACAGCAGCCCTGACTGGGGAAGAGGTGAACTAAAGAGTGGGCAGCCTCCTCCTCGCTCAACACCAGAGTCAGCCCTCAGGCTCACCTCCCTCACGTCATGAGAATTCTTTCCACTACACCGAGGCTGGATCTGCCGATTGGATTAACCAGGGCCAGTTTCCGAAACGAGTCAGATCTCATGGTGAACTTGTCGGAGTTCATACAGCCCAACTGCCTTGGAAAGTGGCAAATACAATTACGCCATTTGTGTCGATGTAAATATTCTCTAGGGGGAGAACCTAGCAGCTACCACATTTTCAATTCTAATTCTTCCCCAAGAATTTTTGAAAAAATTATAGTATGTGTAGTAATGAAGAGTTTTGTTTTGTAAGCATTTTCCCCCAGAATCATAAAAGCACTTTCTTCCTGGTAAATTATACATGGCATAATTACAAGAAGATGGGCTGTGCTTTGGGTCTCATTTCATGGTGATTCCGTTTTAAAGCATTCTCTTTAATAAACTCAAAAAAGAGCCTCCACTGTAGAGCTAAGAGGAAGTTTTGTTAACAAAATCCACATCTACATTAGTGGATTCTAGGTTTTTTTTTTTTTAATTTTTAAATGTTTTTATTTATTTTTGAGACGGAGAGAGACAGAGCATGTGTAGGGGAGGGGCAGAGAGAAAGAGGGAGACACAGAATCTGAAGCAGGATCCAGGCTCTGAGCTGTCAGCACAGAGCCCGACGCAGGGCTCGAACTCACGGAGCGTGAGATCATGACCTGAGCTGAAGTCGGATGCTCAACCGACTGAGCCACCCAGGCACCCCTAGTAGATTCTAGTTTTAAAGGGTAGGTACTATCTGGGGGATTAATATCAAGTTCTCAAGGCCTCGCCTCATTCCAGAACAACTCCTTATCACCATCATAAGATCAGGAATTAATGGGGCTGTGAAAATGACAATGGTGAGAATGATGAACAGCTATACCAAGTACGGGTATCGCTTGTGTGGGGAACTGTCAAAGAGGAGCTCAGGATGTATCGATATGTATCAGTATTGCAGTGATGGCAGGGACAAACATGGCAGGGACAAAATCATTTCTCTAACTTTCTCTATGACCATCTGTCTCCTCAAACACACTACAAACTTCTGGAGGGCCTGATGTGCGGTAAGGGCTTGATAAATGTTTGTTGGGTAGCTGTGAACATCAATGAGAGGGGAGTTTTATCCTAGAGGAAAAATCCCTGGAGATAAGGAGGCATTGTGTGTTGACACAGGGAAGAGAGTATTCCAGGCTTGGGACGAACATAAGCCAGAGTCAAACCACATCAGAATGAATTGAGGGGAAAGTGAGTTTATGAGGCTGAGTGTACCAAAAGAGACACACTGCTGTTCCCCAGATAGTAGTTTTAAAAGATTAATCTGCAAGTGGAGTTCAGGGGGTGGAAAAGAGAAACGAAGCAGCAGGAGACCCTATGAGTAGGTGCTACGGTGCAGGAGGTGGAGGTGACAAGGACCAGGGTGATGTCAGTGGAAGAAGGGGGAAGAGAGGTCATAAATGAATAAGCAGTGGACTGGTCCCATAGGGAAAGTGACGGTCTGGGTGAGAAAACCCAAGAAGGGGAAGTCAGCACAGTTAGGTGGCAAAGCCCAGCATCGCCCCGAGGGAAAGCAAGAAGCGTTTTCAAAAGAAAGGAAGTAGCTGGTCAACACCCCCAAATTTCACAGAGAAGTCAGGAAGGAAGAATATTCAGCAGTAGCCCGGGATTTGGGGCTCAGGATTGCTGCAGTGAGTCTGAAGACCAAAGGTGAAGGTTCATGGGGTGAGGTGAAAGAAAGGGATGCAGTTAGCATAGTCCACACAATGAACCAAGAAGCTTCAAGGTTACAAGGCACCAAGACAGGGGTGACGCTCCTGGGTACAAAGGATAGAGGAAGAAGCAGAGAGGGAGGGGCAACAGGAAAGAGGAAGAGGGAGGGTCGGCACGAAGAAGGAATTCTTCTCCTTGTTCCTGAGGAGGGATGGATGGGCACCCAAAGGCAGCGAGTCCCAGAGCTCAGCCCTACGATCTCAGTGTGGTCACAGCAAGAGGAAGGGCAGCTGCCATAGGAGGGGGGCAGGCAGGGGGACAGGGTGGTGCCCTTCCCTCACTGCTCTTCCTATCCTACACGCTGAATCCATTCTCCCTTCTCTCTGGGGGACTCGCCTTGCAAGCTTAGACCCCCCCAAATGCGTTAAGGTGGCTCCCCAGGGGACACTTTCCCACTGGCCTCACTAACACCTACTAATCCTTCCAACATCAGATCAGGGGTCACTTCCTAATCCAAGTCCTCCTTCCCTGGCCACACCCAACAAGGTCAGATGCTACCACCTTTCTCGGTCATGGCACCTAGCTCTTACTCCTCACTGCTTCTCCTCCGTGCTCACCTCACTCCTAGCCATGTGCTGTGCTTCAAAGCTGTGTCATGACTGTCCTCTCTCACGCTGGACTGTAAGCTCCAGGAGGACAGAGCCCTGTTCTTTTTTACTATTATGCCCTGGCTCCCAGTACAGGGCCCGGCCGCCCCTGGCAACATGGCAGTCTCTGTTGGACAAGACTCTCTTCTCAGGCATCTGTGGTCCCTCAGGTCCTGTAGCACACAGTAGGTCCTGCCTGAGTGCCTGCTTGCTGATGGGCTGCCTGCCTGGCTGGACATGGCAGTTAGCCCTCTCTAGGACCTCAACCTCCAGTGTACTAACAGAATAGGTAGAGACCTTGAGCTCTGAGACTCTCATGGCTAGAAGGACCTGTGAGAACAGAGTCCTTTGCAGGCTCAGTGCCCATTCCTGAGTGCCAGGCCCCATCGTGGGGACAGGGAGACAGTGGAGGATGAGACAGCTCCTGCCTCAAGGGGCTCTCAGCCTTGCAAGGAAGACAGAAAGAAACAAGGCTTTCAGTACAGCGTGAACAATATGGTGAGAGTCTGTCCGGCACCGAGGGGAACCTCCCCCACTTATGGAGTACTTACAGGTGCCAAACTCAATGTCAGCACTTCACCAGGATGGCCTCACATTATTCCTTGCAATACCCCTAAATGAGCCAAGAGGTTGAATTCTCCGGGGGAGGGGGGCGTTGTAAATCCCTACAGGCAGCTGTCGTTAACAATGGCAATGGCAGACGGCATGCTATGCGCATTTATTAGGTTCCAGGCCCTACACGAGCTATTTTACAGACAGACATCATCTCGTGGTTCTGTCATACTCCCATGGACTATGTATTATCATATTCCAGCCGAGAGAGCTGAGGTTGGCTCAGGGAGGTGAAAAGGCTTTGCCCAGGCACAAAGCTTGGATGGAGCAGAACCAAGAAGGAGAACCCAGGTTGGAAGGGCTCCAGAGCTGACTCAGGCTGTAGCCAACATGCAGTCTCTAGAGGAACACATGGTGATGACAGATCAACGGTTGAGAAAGGGCCCCACAGACCTGGCATCCAGGACAAGCCTGGCATGGACAATGGGCATGCATGGTGGGCAGCTGTCTTCTCCAGCTGACAAGGCTTGAGGAAAAGGAGACAGCACAGAAGGGTATGCACAGGTGGTCGAGAGGGTCCAGGTGCAGGCCGGCACAGGCTCGGCAGGGGTGGGAAAGGGCAGATTCAGCTGCTGGGGACTTGCCACTGTCCAAGTCCTTCCCTAGCCAGTCTTCTTTCCCTACGAGTAAGACCACAAACAGCTCCCGGACCCTGGGTCTGGCACGCAGAGGAGTGCACAAGTTACTGCCTAAATTTAAATCAGGCCAAATTAGCACTGCTTCTGCAGGGGTCTGTGTTGTGACTCCTTTTTCCTCTCCCCGCCCCCAACCGCCCTGAGCTGAAGAGGGAGGAAGGGAGCATCCCCGCAGCATTGGCTGCATCAGGTCCAGGATCGGCCGCCTGCCGGCCCACCCGCCTGCCTGCCAGTGTGGTCAGTCTTAATCAGAGAGGCCGTGGGGAAGACTCAGATCATTCTCACCACCCAGGAAAGTGCCTCCAAGCAGACTCTCGTTTACAGGGCACCGGTGCAGACACCTCCGTTCTCCAGAAGGAATGGGCAGATGGGGAGGAAGACGGCAAGCCTGGAATAGGGTGAATGTAAGTGGGTGGTGCACCCCGACCAGGGAGAATGTTCACCTGGGCCTCTGCTCCTGTGAGCCCCCTGCTGCCGCCCTGCACGGCTGGCCTGGCTTGTGGACCATGCATTCAGTGGGGGGGACCATGCATTCAGTGGGGGGCTTGTGGACCATGCATTCAGTGGGGGGGCGGGGGCATCTGGCACCTGTCACTGGGTGGCAGGAAAGCCTGAGGTCACCATTGCCCAAGCCCTCCCTTGTCTGATGAATGAATCTTAATCAGGCCTCGTGGGGACCGTGAGTAGCCCAAGCTGGGGCTTGAGGCCGGGGGGCATGAGTGTTCTGGCAACTTTTCAGCCACGGCGCCCAGGTGATGACCCAGCTCGCCTTCTCTCCTGGCTAAGCCACACAGAGGAGGTCAGGAACACTGGGGGCGGGAAGACAGATCACCAGCATGGGAGCAGGGGCGCGTTTTCTCTCTATTTGGATGCCCTGTGTGTCACAGTAATGCTCCAAGCTGAGTTTGACCAGGGATGTGGCTTCGTCCATGAAGTTCCCGGTAAGGAAGAAGAGTGTGGAGCAGGGCAAAGAGGGGGCTACTGTGAGGATGCATGGGGGTAGGTGGGGTGGGGTGGGGTGGGGTGGGGTGGGGAAAGAGAGCTGAGCTAATATAAGAAATCACGTGTCCCTGGCAGGAGGAAGGGGCTGAGCAATGCTGAGGAGTTGCAGACCTGATTTCCAGAAGGGAAGGGACCTAATATCCCCTGGACACTAGCAATGGTCTACATCACCTTTCATTTTGCAGCAACTCTTATTTGCTAAGTAACCCTGAGTCGGGGCTGATCAGATGGTTCCAGGCTTTTCTTCCCTGCCTTGCCCTGACTGAGGGGTTTTGCCACAAGCAGAGCTCTAGAAAAACAGAATAAGGAGGAGTCAAGGGCAAGAAATTCGAAGACTCTCTTCCCTCCCATCCAGGAAGCCCTCTCTCACTCCTTCCTCTCCTCGCTTCCCCTGCCCGCAGGCTCCTTCTGTGCGTTCCCTCAGCACCGTCTGTCGCCCACCATCATGTGGCCTGCCACACGCTGTCATGTCCTATTTGTCCATCTCCTGCCCAACAGGGTTTCTCTGGGGACAGGGCTGGTGTCCAGCCCCCAGCACCGTACCCAGGAAACCATTCTGGAATGACAGTGCCCTTCCCTGTTGCCCTCCAAGCATGCCAATTCATGTCACTGGCTCAAAAACGCCAGCCCCCCCACCACCCCCACCCCCGCCCCCAACACGGAGGACAGGCAAGCATGGGGTGGGAGCAAGGCCCTTTGGTCTCAGCCAGGCTTTTCCCACTCCAGGCGGTTCACCTGCCCTGAGTGCTGCCCCGGGCTAAGCCCTGGGGAATCTGCTTCATCAACACCTACTTAGCAAGACGTTTAAAATACTATTGATTTCTCTCCTCCAAAGTAGAGGTGAGACAGTGATAGACACTGTGAGCAGTTAGCAACAATGAGCTCCCTCCACCCCAGAAGTCATTTCCCTTTCAGATTACCAGCCCGGCAGTCCTGGGAGAGAGGCAACACGCTAATGGAGGCAGAACCAGCAGGTGCTCTGGCTCCAAGAACAGCAATTAGAGGCTTAAGCTCCTTTTGTCTATGAGACAATGAGAAATAAAGCTGCTTTCAGACAGTGCACTTGCTTGCAAGGCATCTTTCCCTCCTGTTTCAGAAGAAAGACACGAGACCACACCTCTGCAAGAGCCAGGAGCCTCTGGTCAATGTCACGCCATCCCAGACAACATTTTCACACAGTTGCTGGATGCCGGACGTGGGACTACGTGCAGATAGGTAGCAGGGACATAAAGATGCAGAAAAACATAGCCCTTTGTCCTCTTGCAGTCAACCTGTGATGGGCAGAGCCCCCGTGTACTGGACACGGGCTAGGTAAGTGCTGCCGTGGAACATCAGCTCCAGGGGAGTAAAGCCCTCCACTTATTCTTTGTTGTTGGCGTCTGTTGTGGACCTAATGTGTGTGCCCACCCCACCCCCACTCATATGCTGAAGTCCTAACCCCCCAGCGTGATGGTATAAAGAAAAGGGGCTTCTGGAATGTCAGTACGTTGAGAGGAGGTCCTGAAGGTGGAGCTTCCATAATGGGCTTAGTGCCCTCCTAAGAAGAGGAAGAGACCAGACCCCAATCTTTCTGCACCATGACGTGAGGATACAGTAAGACGGCATGGTCTGCAGGCCAGCAAGAAGGCCCTGGCCAAGAACAGAGCCTGCTGGCACCTGGATCTTGGACTTCCCAGGCTCCAGAACCGTGAGAAGTAAATGTCAGTTGCTCAAGCTCCCCGGTCTGTGGTATGTTGTTACAGTCGCCTGAGCTAAGACAGGGTCCTGGCACTTAGCACAAGGCCTGTCTCATAACAGGTGCTCAACCAACATTCTTTGAATTAATTTCCATACTTGCCAGAGAAATGATGTCTACCGTAACAAATAATCCCTAGCATCTAAAAAAGTATGTAACCTTTCACTGTCCTCTCCCACTAAGACAAAGGGGTTGCAAGATCATCATGCGTGTATCTCAGCCTCATTTACGGATTTCTTTGAGGTGTGGTTTGCTCCTTCAACTCAGAGTTACCAACCCCCCAAAATAAAAAAGTCTCCTGATGTATAAATATGCATTGGAAAACATAAACATACAAATGAAGTTTCAGAAACTCTAGTCCCCTATACCTGATATTTGAGGGCCAAGGTACAGTCAATCAGGCAGAGGTCACCCAGAGGTGCTAGCCTCCGTCGCAAGAGGGGGTGGGGGTGCTGCCAGTGGCTCCATTTACATATTTTAATGATCACATGAATGGGGTTTGTGGCAGAGACCAACTCAGGTTTGTCACCGAACAGAAAAATGCCTTCGGGAAACCAGCCGTTAGGAAACAGCAGACATCTCTGCCTGCCTGCAAGTTGGGTTGAAAAGTGTGCTCTTGCCTGGGGGCGGAGCCATCTCTCCTGGGGGTATTTTTCTTACAGCAAACACTGAGCGGGAGCCCTGAGGTCGGGGTTGAAGAACGAAAAGGCACTGAATTCATGCTCTCTCTCTGTCCCTTTCCGAATAAGAAGGTGAGACGAGGCAGGCAGCTACTCACAATCCGCACTTCTGATCAACAAACTCCAGGACTCAGGGAGGACCACACTGGATGTCCAACTACTCCATGTCAGGGGAAATTCGCACCTCTGAGGTCCTATGGAAAGTCGATGGATACAGAATGCGGGCCTCCAGCAGAGAAGAATCAGGTACAGGACTTGCAGAAGCAGGACGGGGAAGAGGAAGATCAAAATGGACATAATCCACCCCTTTCCTTTTCCCCCTGAGAAATCTGCTGAGTGTCAGGGTTTCGACTGACTGGGTGGTGTGAGAGTGAAGGAGGGAGGGATGGAAAAGGGGAGATTCAAGAGGTAGAAAAGGAAGATGGCAGGAGAGGGGCAAGGAGTATCTACTTCATGCCAAAACCAAAAAATGGCGAGGAGCTTTGCTGAGGCTCTCGTATGCTTCTCCCTCCTCTCGGGCTCGCCCCACTTTTCATGGAAATCGTATCTTTGTAACACAGACAGCGGTATGAACCAAGAAAAGACCTTGCGGGTCAGGACTGTTTGTACACAGATAACTACAATCACATTTTGGTTTTCCCAGCAATCAATAGCCACATATGGCATTGCTTACTTTTACAATTACTGTTGAGATTTCATAAATGTATGAATTTTCACCCCTAGAAGGTATGAGTTTTATGAGAGCAGAAACTGTACGTGTCCAAGTCTATATTCCTGCAGACAGGAGGAATCGAGGAGGGTTTTATGACTTTGATTTCGTGCAAAGCTCTTATGATAGAGAATGGGAAGGATGTTGTTCAATACACTTTCCTACTGCCGATAATCCTGAAGATGATGATGACGACAAAGGCAGCGATGACAGTGGTGGTAACAACGTCATTTGTTATGAGGCTATTGTGGGGCACCTGGGCAGCTCACTCGGTGAAGCAGGTGACTCTTGATCTTGGGGGTCATGAGTTCGAGTCCTACGATGGGGGTAGAATTTATTTCCATTTTTTATGAGGTTACGGTTATACACCAGGCCCCATTCCAAGTGCTTTACAGTGATGATTACACTTAAGCCTCAAAACAATTCCAGAAGGAGGTGTCATTATTGGTGTCCCATTCTCCAATACAGATATGAATTCAAAGCAGTTCGAGCGTTTGTTACAAGTCAACAACCAATGAGCAGATTTATGAACTGAACACGGGTCTGTCTGAATGTAGAACCGGAACAGTCCACCATCCTGCTTGTCTCACTGCCATCCCATGGTTTCTGCAACAGGGACACTATGCTCACACCGGGAGTCCTGGGAGGACAAGGGTAAGCCTGAGGCATGTGCCCACAAATTATGCATCTGGATACTTGAGGACCTCAGTGCCTGTCCGTGCTGATGACCAGTGCGGCGCTTGAACATCAGTCACTGCTTCTCCTTGGTATCATTCCACCCTGCACACTGCCTTTGCAGAAGACTCGAGTTGGAGGATGCAAATTCAGATTACAAACCCTCATCCGCCATCCTTCTGGCTCCCTTACAAAACCAGAGCATCCGTGCACCAGGTGCCCTCAGCCCCCTGAACAGGGCCCACACCATCAGCAGATAGGGCTTTGTTAGCCACGGCCCAGAAGGAGGCACAGTCCTGGCATCGGGGCGCTGGGGATGATTTAGGATGTATACCCTCGGCTGCGGGTAGCTCCTGCTGAGCCACCCCACTGGGAAGGCCCTGCACAAGAAGAAAAGAGCAACCCACTCAAAGGGAATACGGGCTCCTGCCTCCCATGCACCCAGGACAACGCTGCACATTCATAAGGGTAGGTTCATCACCTACCCTTCAGGTGGTAGGTTCATCACCTGAGCAACAGCTTCCCTCCCGTGCCGGCCTTCCTCGGGTTAGGGTAAGACCAAAGGCCCCCACACCTAACTCACACAATGCTTACATGCCTTGAAAAGTAACAGACCCTGCTGCTAGCTTGGGTCTGCCAGGGCTGGCTTTTCCAGAGCTTCCCTGACGGTTCATCTGGAGCTGTCATGCACAGCCAGATTTTTACCTGAGTTTCTGTCGCTCCTCCTGCATTTGTCTCCCTGCTCAGTCTCTGTCAGGCAGCGGCCCAGGGCCTGCCGGGCAGTGGTGCCAGCAGAGACTGGGCTCTGAGCCTGGAGCAAAAGGGCCGTCAGTACTGACTGGCTTCCAGCTGAAGTGGGCCCGCCCAGCCATCCAAAGAGGCGGGAAGGACCGTGTGAACAGCAGGCTGGCACTTCATGAGGGCTTGGACAACTGTTCTAATGTATCCTGATGAGCTCCGTCTGCTGCCAATCCACACTGGGCATATGTCTCCTCGCCCCAGCTCTGTATTTGGGCTAGAAAATTCATTGCTAAGCATGTATACGCCTTGCAGAAAGGAGACAAATACTGGAACCAACCTACAAGCGTATCTGGGACCAAAGGAAGGCAGGTGGGAAAGATCATGCTGCAAATGTGGACCCACAAAATGCCTGAGGGATAGATACTTCTTGGCCAAGACAGCAACCAACTCCTGAATTACCGAACAATCCCAGAGCTTGAAAGCGACCCGTCAAAGTGTTCACCCTGGCTGGAGCCTTAGCGAAAACTAATTCATGACCCGCTTTTCTTGTTTCCCTGTGGTGTGCCAGGGCTCTCATTCTCACTCGTTTCTGAGATCCAGTTTACCTCCAATCTCGACTTTTTTACCAGCAGCTGAGGGTATACATCCTAAATCATCCCCAGCGCCCCGATGCCGGGACTGTGCCTCCTTCGGGGCTGTGGCTAACAAAGCCCTATCTGCTGATGGTGTGGGGGACCTGTTCAGGGGGCTGAGGGCACCTGGTGCTCTGGTTTTTGTAAGGGAGCCAGAAGGATGGCGGATGAGGGTTTGTAATCTGAATTTGCATCCTCCATCTCGAGTCTTCTGCAAAGGCAGCGTGCAGGGTGGAATGATACCAAGGAGAAGCAGTAACTGAAATTGGTTAAGAACCATCAGTTTTGCAAACAACTTCCCATCTCTTGACATTCATGATCTTTGCTAAGAGTGAGTTTTCTTCTGGGAACTGCGAGTAAGAAATGCTGAGAGACAAGAGCCCTCTGAGGTGAACACGCCTGACCATCTGCTGGCCTCAATCTCTGGCGGAGGGAATTTCCCCTGCACTGGCCTTCTGGGAAATCAGCGAGTGACAAATGAGGGCCCACCATGTGCTTGGCCAGGACTGGATGACCCAGACGAAGCACATTTCCAAGCAAAAAGGCTGGGGACCAAACATACTCCCTTTTTAAAAAATATTTTACATGACAAAAATTTTAGAGTAGTAGAGTACTGAAGAAGAAACACAAAGTAGGAGTGCTCAAAGCACATTTCAAGATTTACTCTAAGGCAGCAATCATTAAGACAGTGTGGTAGTGGTGAGAAAGTAAACGACTGATGGAACGGAACAGGGGACTGAGATGTAGACCCACACGACTGTAGTCAGGTGAATTTGCAAAAGGAGCAAAGGTAGCGGATTCAGTTCAAGGGAGAAAGGACAGTCTTTCCAGTAAATGGTGCTGGAACTATCAGATGCCAAAATGCAAAAAGAATGAACCTACTCGGGGACCTTATACTTTAACACATAATTAAAATGGGTGATAAGCCAATAGGTAAATTGCAAAACTACAAAACTTCTAGAAGAGAGGAGAAAATCTATGTGACCTTGGGTTTGGCAATAAACTTTTTGAACTAATGCCAAAAGCACAATCCATGAAAACAAAAATGAGTGGGACTTGATTAAAATTAAAACCTCCGGCTGTGTGAATGACAGTTATGGGAACCAAAACATAAGCTACCGCCTGGGAGAAAATATTTGCAAACACATATCTGACAAAGAATGTGTATCCGAAATGAAATACCCTTAAAACTCAACAACAGGAAGACCAAAAGCCCAATTAAAAAACATACAAAAGATGTGACCAGATACCTCATTTAATAAGAGGTAAAATAACCATATGAAGAGATTCTCAACATCAGCTGTCACTAGGGAAATGCAAATGGAAACAATGGCACAGCACCACATACCTATTAGGATGTCTACAATTAAAACAAAACAAAACAAAACAATCTGACAATACCAATTGCTGGCAAGGATGCAAAGCAACAGACACTCTCATTACTGGTAGTGTGAATACAAAATGGTATTGTGACTTAGGAAAACAGTTTGGCAAAGTCTTTTAAATCTAAGTATCTTACCATGTGATCCAGCAATAGCACTCCTAGGTATCTGCCCAATTAATGTGAAATATTATACCAACAGTCAGAAAAGCTACATTAAAATGTATCACCTTTATTCGTAATTGCACAAACTGGAAACAACCAAGACGTCCTTCAGTAGGTGAATGGATAGATTATGAAAACACCTATACGACGGGGTACGATGCATTGATAAAAAGGAACAAATATCAAGCTACAAAAATATGTTTGAATCTTATATGAATATTGCTAAGTGAACACTGGTCTTTAAAAAAAGGTTACGGCGCAGTCGGTTAAGCGTCCGACTTCAGCCAGGTCACGATCTCGCGGTCCGTGAATTCGAGCCCCGCGTCGGGCTCTGGGCTGATGGCTCGGAGCCTGGAGCCTGTTTCCCATTCTGTGTCTCCCTCTCTCTCTGCCCCTCCCCCGTTCATACTCTGTCTTTCTCTGTCCCAAAATTAAATAAACGTTGAAAAAAAAAATGAAAAAAAAAAAAAGGTTACACAATGAATGGTTCCATTTTTATGACACAAAACCATAGAGATAGTACATTGGTTCTCAGGGATTTGAGGTGGGGAAGTGGGAGTGGTTAAAAAGTGAAGCACAAGGAATTTTCTCAGAGTGGTGAACCTATTATTCATGATACTGTAAGGGGGGGGGGGATATATGACAATATAAATGTGTCATGAGCCACAGAACACTGTAGCAGAAAGGGAACCTTAATGTATGCCAATGTTCGAAAATCTTTTACAAAGTCGGGAGACCCTAGGATGAAATGCAAAATGTGAAAACACAATCTACATGGATTACAAAACGTGCTGACCTGAGTAGTTTGGAAATAAGTGGAGACTGTAAGACTAAAGGCAAAATGACATAAGCACTGTGCTCTGACTGATAAAGTCGTTTCCCATAGAGGTAGGGGTTAACAGTCCTGAGACCACTCTACAAGCATATTGGAACTGAAGAATTAAGTAAACGGATTGCAGATGCTGGGAGCCCAGTTTCTCACTGATGGAGAAGGAAATTAAAGACAAACAAGGGAGGGGGCTAGAATGATCCATGTGCTCATGGATCCAAGTTGAGGACATCACTATGAATTCGTGTTTAGCTTAATATAGATAAGGATGGATTCCTATAGAATTTACAGGTCTATGCATATGTTTATCAGTATACACACATATACTTCCTTGCCCTGTCGGCTGAGAAGGCAGAGAAACAACATTCTAGTAGTAATGAGCACACCCAGTGCCGAGTTGCCCAAATCTTGGTTTCTAATACGATTCTCCAATTAAAGGAACCAGGGCTACCTGGCAAAATGGCTGGGATAAGGAATAGACGAGATGAGCCTGAGGCAACTTGTAGCACCAGAAAGTAAACAAGTGTCCAAAAATAAGTAAATAAAATAAACAAAATGAGAGTATATCAAAGGGACAAAGGACCCAAGAGAAGGAGCTCCCAAGTCCAAAGCTGCAATAATTTGCACAACAAAATCTTAGGATTGGACTGATTTAATAGTTAGTATTGGATTGTAACCTCAGGTACAAAATAAATGCTTATGAATCCATAAATGAATGATTGAATGAATGAACAACTGATTTAATAGTTAGTATTGGATTGTAACCTCAGGTACAAAATAAATGCTTATGAATCCATAAATGAATGATTGAATGAATGAACAAAGAAATCAATCTCTGGTGAAGAATTTCAAATAATTTATGGAGACACTTCATCCTCAAGGGGATGGAGGATTAACTGCCCACTCACTGTGCACAGTGACTTCCACCAGAGTGGACAGTATGAAAAGGAAGGAAAAGAGTAGCATTTACAGTAGACAAACCTGAAAAATACCACCTCAGCCAGGTGATCAAGGTTCACATTGACAGCGTTAAGCCATACTGATAATAGGCACCCTTGATGTGATACAACGATGTCACTGTACCTCAGTGGTCTTCCTCCCCAAAACCCGTAACTCCAGTCTAATCATGAGAAAAACATCAAACAAACCCCAACTCATGGACGTTCTGGGGAAAAAAAAACTGACTAGTATACCTCACAATTGTCAAGGTCATCAAAAACAAGGAAAATCTGAGAACATGTTCTAACCAGAAGCCTCAGGAGACATAATGACTAAATATACCGTAGTATCATGGGTGAGATTCTGGAACAGAAAAAGGAAATGAGGTAAAAACTAAGGTAATCTAAATATGGACTTTAACTGATTTAATATATCCATATTGGTTCATTAAATGTGACAAATGTACCACACCAATGTAAGATGATGCTAAGGAGAAAGTAGGGGCAGCAGGGTTTATGGGAACTCTACTATCTCTGCAGTATTTCTGTAAATCTAAAACTTTTTCTAAAATAAAAAGCTTATGTAAAAAAAAAAAAAAGAACATTATAGTAATGAGTCCAGGAAATAGAATTTTATTGGATACCAATTTCTGGAAATCAAAGGGTCATAGTGATCTTCCCTACCTTGGCTATGGTAAATAATGCTGCAATAAACAAAGGGATGCACATCTTTTTGAATTGTGTCTTAATTTCTTTGGACAAATACCCCGTAGTGGAATTATTGCATCATAGGGTATTTCTCCTTTTAATTTTCTGAGGAACCTCCATGTCGCTGTCCATAGCTGCTGCATCAAATTACATTCCCACCAACATATCCAAGGGTTCTTCACCCTAAGTATCCATTGATAAATGAACGAATAAGGAAAATGTGGTGTATATATATATATATATATATATATATATATATATATACATATATATATATACATACATACACAAGCATGAACACACACACACAAAATCTCTCTCTCTCACACACACACACACGCATACACACACACACGCATACACACACACACACACACACACACACTGGAATATTATGCAGCCATAAAAAGAGTCAAATCTTGCCATTTACAACAGCACGGATGGACTTAGAGCCTATTATCCTAAGCAAAATAAATGAGACAGAGAAAGACAAATACTATACGGTAATATGATTGCACTCATATGTGGAATCTAAAAAAATCAAACGAATGCATAAACAAAGAGCAGAACGAGTCCTATAAATAAAGAGAACTGATGGTTGCCAGAGGTAGGGAGGTAGATGGGAGAGAGTGGGGAAGGTGTGCAGATGGGCAAAACGGATAAAGGGGAGAGGGAGACACAGGCTACCAGTTACGGGATGAGTAAGTCGCGTGAGTAAAAGGCACAATGTAAGGAATACAGGCGGTGATAGTGTAACGGTGTCGTATGGAGACAGACGAGTACCTATGCCGTTGATGACCAGAGCGGAGCGTATAAACTTGTGGAATCACTCTGTTGTATACCTGAAACTAATGCAACATTGTGTGTCGATTTACTCAAATAAAGTATTTGATCTATTACTTGTTTCAATGTTTATTTATTTATTCTGAGAGAAAGAGAGAGCACAGGGAAGAGACAGAGAGAGGGGGAGACAGAGAATCCGAAGCAGGCTCTCTGTACTGTCCGTGCAGAGCCAGATGCAGGGCTCGGTTCCATGAACCACGAGATTATGGCCTGAGCTGAAATCAAGAGTCGGACGCTTAACCAATTGAGCTACCGAGGCACCCCAAGTATTTTTTTTTAAAAAGGTCCATAATGATCTGAAGACGAAGAATGACAAAAATTAATGAACCCAAGGAAGTGAGAGGCCTCTGTGCTAGTGACAGATGAGGCATTCCCCAACCCAATCACAGAGAAACAAACTGTGCAAAGGCCTTCACAAGCCCTCATTCAAATTTGTGCCCCAGAAAAACGTAAAGTCACTATCCTATGGGTTTCTTGGTAAAGCAGTATCATTTACTCCATTCTGGAAGTTTCAGCCAAAGCAATAAGACACAAAAAAAGAGGTTTAGCGTACACGTGATTAATGGAATGAAGTGCTTTATTAAAGCCCAGGCTCTGGAGTTGATTGATTGGGTTCAGTTGGATTGATCTTGGCTCTGCTATTTATTTGCTAGATATGTGACTCCGAGCCATTTCAATGAGCCAAAGTCCATTCTCTCACCTTTAAAGTGCAGAGAAGAGTACCACCTATCACTGGGCTTCAGAATGGTTAAAGGAAACATACATACAATACACAATGTCTAGCTCTAGTGAGTAATCAATAAATGGCAGCTCTATCTTAAAACCCACATGGGAAAGAAGATAAAATGGCCATTATCTCCGGAGGAGACTGCCTGCGATAGACAATCCAAAACGATAAAATAAAAAACCATCAGAGTCGAGACTTCCTATTTGAAAGAAATAATAATTTTAACAAAAATAGAAAACAGATTTCATTCACAAAAAGCAGTCCCAAACATCCACTCTCCAGCTATAGATGTAATGAGAAATACAGGAGCCTCTATGAAAGGAAACTGCAGACATTTCCGGAGGAAATTTGGAAAGAGAGACGAGTCGTGTTTCCAGATGGAACAACTTAACTGTAAAGTTATCAGCTTGCCTCAAATTACTTTGAAATTCAATCTAAATCTCATCTTCTGAAAGTTTTCAAAATGATTTCTAATATTATCTGGGAGAACAGGCGAGAAGAGCCATAAAAATTGTGGAAAAGAGAGGAACTTGTTACACGAAAAGATGAATTACAGAGTAAAAACCATTACGAAAACTAGCTATTTAGAAGAGAGAGAGAAAAAAAAAAGAACACGTCACTCTCTCTCTCATAGTGCACCCCAGAATCAGCTGTAGATTGATTAAAACAGTATTTTTTCAACTCGTGGTCACAATCCATGAGTGGGTTATAAACACAGCTTTCTAAAATATGAAGGATAATGACAGAGAGTAGGAAAGAGCAAGCATTATGTAGAGTAAGAATGAGTGCTGCTTGGAGGAAGCTTTCACTACACTGGCTCACAGTATCAACTATTTCTTCCTGTTCAAATGCCACTGGCCTAATGCATCAAACATGAAAAATTCAAACCATGAAAAGAACAAAATGAAAACATAGCTGAACTTTTTATCTGGCCTCAGAGTTGGGGAGAGATTTCTAAGCATACATCAAAGCCAGAAACTCCAAAAGAAAAGAATGATAGACCTGCCTGGGTGAGAACATCAAAACCTGAGTCTATCCGAAAACACCATTAAAGGCGAATGACAGATCGGCGGAAAAAATGTGAAATATATACGATGGATTCATATCCTTAATATGTAAAACAATCCCCTTATAAATTACTGAGAAAAAGACTCAGACCCTAAAAGGGAAAGCAGAGGGTATATGAGAGAATTCATACAGAAGAATTATAAATAGCCTGTATTTTTTTTTCATGTCGATGAAAACATAAAGTTAAATCTGCACCATAGTCAAAGAAGTAAAAATAAATAAATAAATAAACCTCTGACAGAGTCAGGTAATTGTCTCCCAACATCCATTCTTCTGCTTTTCTTTAATACCAGGAACTTTGCTTTTTAGAGAGCTTGTTGCTTTCTAGTTTAAAAGTCTATATTCCTCACCATCCAGGTAGGGTCGTGCAACGAGACTCAGAAAAAATGCAGACTGAGTTGGCCAGTGAGATGGAAGGAGGATTACATCCAGATTCACAGAGGTCTGCTAGAAGAAAAGTAGTGTGCCCGTATTTGCTCTTCCCTTTTCCCTGTTGAATGGATTACAGGTATAATGGCTGGAGCTCTAGCAGGCATGCTGGCCCAAGAGGATGCACCCTAAGGTTGACAGAGTAACAAGATAAAAGCGTCCTTGATGATTCAGATGCTCGCATACCAGCCCTCATTATCCTACTACTTGACTTGTTTTCTAGGAAAATGAAGTAAACCGTCTTGTGCTTAAACCACTGCTATTTGAGCACTGGAGTGTGGGTTATGTACAGCACATTCAAATCTTAACTAAAGAAAGTACAAAAATTATTTTAAAAATTATAGTCTCAGGGCGCCTGGATGGCTCAGTTGGTTAAGCGTCCGACTCTTGATTTCTGCTCAGAAACTGTGATCTCACAGTTTCACAAGTTGGAGCCCCTCGTCTGTGCTGTCAGCACAGAGCCTGCTTGGGATTCTCCCTCTCTCTCTGCCCCTCCCTCGCTCATGCTCTGTCTCTCAAAATAAAGAAATAAACTTAAAACAAATTATAGTAAGTGTCTTTTCAACTGGCATTCTTAGACATTGCTTATGGTATATTTTTTTCCGTGAGAAATTTGTGCTAGTGTGTAACAACAAAAGAGTTTTAAGCTGCATATCCTTGTACCCAGCAATTCTGCTCGGAACGTAGCCTACGAAAATAATTAAGATATGTGCAAAATTAATACACAATGATGTTCACAAAAGTGGTGTTTGTAATAATGAAAAATTAGAGAGAAGCTAAATGCTTAATAATAGAGGACTAGTTATAAAAATTACAGTACATTTATAGAATCAGACACCACACAGCCATTAAAAATCAAGTTTTAAAAGAATAATTGATGACATGGAAATATTATTAAGTATTAAGCTAATAATAAATATTTTAAGGTAGTACACGATTATACTGAGTTCGGGAGAGCACAGGCAATTTTCAGCCTTTATTCTTTGTGTTTTTCAGAATTTCCCAAATGCTAAGAAAAAGGTATAACCCAGCAGTTTTGTTTTTTTTTTTTAAGGTTACTAAAAAATCTATAGGTGTCTACTCCCTTTGGCCACAGAGCTGCCTGCTCCAGCTGGGCGGTTCCTTCTGCTCACCTTCACGGACAGCGTGTTCCAGCTCAACACGCCTGGCTAGTTTGCACCTTGGAATATGCTTTCTGCTTCCCTACGAGTAGTCCTTGCAAGGGATGAGGAACGGCTGACACAGGACCATACTTCACTTAAGGTCAGATGTTCCCACTACAAACCAACCTAAGCCCCTGCGTCTAGTGCTGGAACCTACGATGCTTCTGAGACACTCAGAGTATCTCCTTGCAGTCTGAGTGATGCTCCTGATGCCATCTCAGGTCTCCCCTTCCCCAGATACCAAGATGTCATTGTCCTTGACTCCCTGGGAGCTCCTGGCCTCAGGCCAATATTGCCTGTCTGGAAGCAAATGGTATTTAAAAGGAACGTGTTCTATGTTGATTAGAAAATGTGTTTAGGGGCGCCTTGGTGGCTCAGTTGGTTAAGGGTCTGACTTTGGCTCAGGTCCTGATTTCTCAGTTTGTGGGTTCGAGCCCCGTGTCAGGCTCTGTGCTGACAGCTTGGAGCCTAGAGCGTGCTTCAGATTCTGTGTCTCCCTCTCTCTCTGCCCCTCCTCTGTTTTTGGGCTTGCTCTCGCTTGCACTCTCTCTCTCTCAAAACTAAACATAAAAAAAAAGAAAAGAAAAGAAAATGTGTTTAGCTGCAAGTAACAGAAAACTTGATTAACAGTGGCATATGTTCATGGAACTTTACTCTGTGACATAAGAAGTTAGGAGATAGGCAGCAAGGATGTCAGTTCAGCCTGGACCCACATTCTTTCTGTGTTTCTGCTCAGTCATTTTCAGCGGGTAGACTTTATCCACAGGCTTCTCACCTTGTGGTCACAAAATGGTTGCTGAAGCATCACACAAACCTCTCCAGGAAAAAGGGACAGCTGTGCATGAAAGCGAAAACTTTCTCAGTGACCTCCAGAAGGCTTCACTGGGGTCTAATTTGGTAGGACTGACTCAAAGGGTCCTCAGCTGAGGAGAGACTGGGACATTGGGAACAATGCTGGACACACTCGCCCTCAAAGAAAACCAGAGCTGAGAATGGGAAAGACAGCTAACAGTGCCTGCTACATGTTGGCAAGACGTTCTAGAACCCCAAAGTCTTTGGGAAAGGCAGTGTGTTACCAAACTGCACAAAGAGGAGATCAAGTTATTCCCGCCCACAGGGTGGTGTGTGTGTGTGTGTGTGTGTGTGTGTGTGTATTAACCTAATGAAAGAGTGAAAACTGATACTCCTTGAGCACCTATGAGAACCAGCTGCTTTCATACTTATGTCCTGGAATCGACTTCGCTCTCATAATGACCTCTGCAAATAGCCCTTATTTACTTTGCTTTTGCAGATGAGGAAAGGGGGACTCGGAGAAACTAAGCGGCCCACCCAAAGCCACAGCTAGTAAGTCCTAGGGCGGGACTTCAATCTCATGACTGCCTGCGTCCAGAGCCCATGCTTTCTCTAGCACCCGACAAGTATACACCTCGCGAGTTCTATCATTTGTACCTGATAGGCAAATAATGGGGCAGAGTAAGTATGAACGACTTGGCACCCAAACTTGTAGATACATAGTTGAGGACTCATGGGAGGTCTGATGGAAAGCACCCATCTATAAGAAAGGGAAGGCAGTAGGTATGCTAGTGACCATGACTGTGACCTCTCCCCTAACTACTGCTCATGGGCAAAGAGACAACAACAGCAGGACTCCTGAGGGCAAAGTATTCAGCTGTGGTTATCACAAAAAGGGACTGGGGAAAATGACCCAGAGACTTTAGATGCCAACCTGAATCAGAAGTCTCAGAGTAAACCCAGAAGTAGGTCTGTCTCTACCTTAGGTAGGATAATCAGTAACTCATAACATACACCAGGTAGAAAGGCACCCAATTTAACCTGGATATTTGCTTATTTAAATACTGCTCCAATGAAATGTGTAACACATCTCTTACAAACTTATATTTATACTCAGTTGTGTTCATTCATTCAACAGACCCTAGGCTAGGGATATAATGACAAATAAGTGAGACAAAGTCCCCGCTTTCAAGGTCATAATCTAGTGCTTAGACAATGCCAGTGTATCAATGGTTACAAATGTAACAGTTCAATATTTTTAAGTTAGTTTCCTTGTCTCAACTACCTGAGATGAAGTCTAGCCCTTCTGACCACTGAGACTATAATAGCAGTGGGTCAAAAGTATGACAAAGTACTCAGAAAGCAATAAAAAGCCTTTGGAATAGCAGACTTATAAACCCAAATCCATAAAAAGATAGGAAACATCCCAGCTCTAGACAACTGTCACCTTGGGACATAAGTGAGTTCCACATGAAGATACACGAACGACGTTATTATTGATATTAAGAGTTGTTATCCCACTTAGGGGAGAGACAGCACAGGACCTGGGCACAGAGTAGCCATTTAATAAATGGTGGATGGGTGACTGATGGATAGATGGACAGATGAAGGGATAGACAGATGGACACAAAGAAAGATGACCAGATGGATGGATGAAGACACATCATCACTACCTCCAAACTCAATCAGTGCCCTCAATTTTAGAAAACGAAACAAAAGAGATTAGCTGTCAGAACAGCGCCTTAAGCTTTAAATTTTGATTTTAAATTTTTTTTTTAATTTTTTTTTCAACGTTTATTTATTTTGGGGACAGAGAGAGACAGAGCATGAACGGGGGAGGGGCAGAGAGAGAGGGAGACACAGAATCGGAAACAGGCTCCAGGCTCTGAGCCATCAGCCCAGAGCCCGACGCGGGGCTCGAACTCACGGACCACGAGATCGTGACCTGGCTGAAGTCGGACGCTTAACCGACTGCGCCACCCAGGCGCCCTAAATTTTGATTTTAAATAGGGCTTAGAGAACTGTGGAAGCAAGGTACGTGAAGTCACTGATCGGTGTTATTTTCGTTCACTACGTTTTCCTGAACTGGAGCTTCCTATTAGACACAGAGGTAATCAGTATTTACCCCAGCTACTTCACAACATAGAAATATGTAGGATTCTTGTACCGGCAGCTCTCGATCCAAACGAGAGCTTTTGCTAGCTCCAGATACTCCCCCTCTGCCCAGAAACGTTCTCTGTGTTCTCACGAGAGCCTGAGCAAAGTAGGAACAGAATGTTCTATTCCAAAAGATACTACACTTCGGTCATCCAGGCAAAAATATTTGCTTCCAGAGACACCTTGAGCCCTTTTCCTAAGCTAGGGAGGCAGGACACAGGGAGAGAGGAGACTTGCCTGAGGCTGGGTTGGAAGTTGCCTTCTGTTCCCAGTCCAGAGGGGCCAGCAACACACACAAGTTAAGTTCCAGCCCGAGGCCAAGCCCCAGAATGACTGACTCAAGGAAGGCCACAGACTGGCAGCTTGGAATCACTGAGCCTGCCTCTTTGGCTTGGGGACAAAATTCACTTATGATACCCAATTTTTTCAGGCATGTGAAAGTGCTTTAAAGACTCTAACAGTCTACACATGCCATCAGTTCATTCCTTCCGCAATGATGGAAGGTATGGCCTAACCTATGCCTTGCAGTGGCCTATGCACTGTGCCCAGCCCACTGAGCAGTCTGTAGGGAAGGCTGGGGCCTACGTCCCCAGGGGAGAGGACAGACCGACAGGTGCAAATCACAGACGGGAGCCTGCCAGGTGAGGCACCCCACAGCAGCCAGCCTTTAATACCTAGGGAGGCTGGGAAGGGGAGGGAGGCTCAACGGAAGGGCAGATGCCAGCTCTTGGTGCTTGGGGACAGCCAGCAGTACCCCCACTGTGAAGGAACTTGGCCACAGACTGGGATCAGGCCAATGGAGTAGGGGGACCCGATATTGTCCTCCCAAAACTACAGTCCTGGAGCTCTGAACAATCCCTGTGGATTAGCCCGGTTTAAGACCGAGTCTCCTAAATCCTAAAATCTGGAGAGATGTATGGACAGGGATCCAGACCTCTTCAGCCTCAGTAATGCCTCTCAGGGGAATAGTTCCATAGAATTAATAGCCTCGTAAAATGACAGGATTTTTTTTTTTTTTTTTTAATGTGGCTTCAAGTAATTTCTTGTAAGGCATTTTTTGGAGTATTTCTTATCCCTGTGCATTGGTACATGATCAGCATTCCAATCAAATCTCCTGTCTGCACTAATTCTCTGGTCGAACTTCTAAATCTAGTTTCACAGTATCGGTATCCCCTGCCTAGTGATTTGAGAAGGTGGGGAGACTCCCATCCCTTGCTGGGGTGGGACCCACCCCACTTGTTGGCCTCGCTCCACCTTTTGCAAAGAGCCTTTGAAGACACTCGACCATAGACGATGCATAGCCAGGCCAAGAGGCCAAAGCAGTCTCAAGGCTGGCATGGGAGGAAAGAGACCCTTGGAACTGCCTTCGTGGGATGCCCAGACACATGAGTAACAGGAGCGCTACACTGGTTCCTCGCACTGATCCTTCCACACAACAAAAGCTAGTCAGTATGAGGGACCAGCCCCCAACACAACCTGCCACTGCATCACTGGGACATCGGAAAGCAAGAATTCTCACATCCAAGGACCCCCCGGTCCTTCTCATCACCTCCGATCCACTCCAGTCCTGCACCTCCCAGAAGTTCACCTAAATGGCTCTGAAGTTCTCTCTCCCTGGAGCACAGTGGAGGCCTTGAAATCATGAGAGCAGGCTGCTCTGCTCTTGCCGCAAAGCTCCTTCTTGTCCGGCAGGAGGGTCCCTCGGGCCTACCGCTGTGGGGTTAGGAGAGGAGCACACGCTTTGACCCTCGTGACGCCACCAGGATTTCTATCTCTCGCCTCCCCCTGTCTCCTCAGACTGAAGAGATCTGGGCAGTTGTTTTGTTTATTTTCCTGCACTCCCAACCGATGTGAATATCTGGAACCACGTACGCAACCCACTGCTTATTCTGCGCTGTAGCCGGCATCGTTCAACATCACGCAGGTTAAATCATCAAAGGGACATTTCTGCTTCCGCTGTGTCTAACTGCCACGTTTACTTTTGCAGCACAGAATCGCCATCATCACCATTAAGATAATGAGGAGGAGGACAAAACAGCTGTAGGTTTTGAACTCCACCTCTATAGTTAAAATTGAGTTCACTCCAATCTCCCCACACCTGTCAGAGTGCTGGCACACCTTCCCATGCTCCCCACGTGGCCAAGGTTCCCACCACCTCTCTCAGATCTAAGGAAAGGGCCCACCCACATTTTCCTAAGAAGCTGGCCTTGTGGGATTGCAGCCACTTGCTTTCTTCCGATTATAATTTCGATTTTTTTTTTTTTTATTGTAATGCCATCTTTTCTTTTCGATAGATAGCAGGGCGATGGGGAAACAGTCGACGTCGGGACAGACTGCAAATGAATTTTTATCTTTAAGGAGCTGGGTCGGAAACTCGCAGCTATCAGAAAAGCATAATACGGTGGTGAGCGATGAGCCCGTGCCAGCGTTTTGATAAACTTCAGACAGCTAAGTGTGCTCGCAGAAAGGAAGAGGAGAAAACGAGCAAGGACGTTAATTCTCTCACCTTGGAAAAGGCCCGTCAGAGAGTGCTGGGCTCTCCGGGAAGGAGTGCACGCTCTGAGCGCAGAAAGCAAGGCGAGGGGTAGTTTCAAAGGTGCGGCTGCACGTGTGCGTGTTTATTTTTCTTTTTCCAAAGGAAGACTCTGCCCTTTCAGGGCACGTTCGGTTTAGGTTAAGAACACAGTCTGATGGGAGCGTAAGAGAACAAGTTCTAAAAAAGCCTTCAAATCCCTGCTCTGTCATTTATTAGCCATGTGGCCTTGGGCAAGGTACTGAATGCCCCAGATCTCAAACGTTCTCACCAGCAACAGAGATGACATTAGTTGGCCGGAAGAATGAAACGTTCACACACCACGTGCTTAGCCCAGTACACACAGTCAGCACCTTATACAGATTATCTCTTGTCCTCATAAATCATGTGGTTGCTCTTTTAAACACTGTGAGCTATGGTACATCTATACAAAGGGCAACTCCTAAAAAGAATGAGGTAGAGACACTCAACAGTGGACAAATGACTATGGAGAATCCAGACAAAACACCCTCGTGGAACTTCCATTCTAGCTGGGCAACGCACGACAATACACGAAGGAGGTCAATCTAATATGGTAGAAGGTGATAAAGGGCACAGAGAAAAACAAAGGACGAAAGGGGGTAAGAACTTCCAGGGGGTTCCTGAGAAGGTGACATCTGTGTAGAGGCGATGGACGGAGCGAGCTGTGCAGGTGTCTGGGAAGACGGGCCAGGCAGTGCGAAGCCCCGAGGCAGGGGCACCAGGGAGTCACCTGAGGGCCCCCACGGAGGCCTGCGTGCCTAGAGCCCAGCAGGCAGAGGGTGCAGCGGCAGAAGACGGGTGCAGAGACACAGGAGGGGATGTAATCATATTGAGCCTTGCAAGTCACTGAAAGGATGCTAGCTCTACCTCTGAACAAAGATGGGAAGTCACTGGTGGGTCTTGAACAGGGGATTACACAATTTGACTTACATTATACAGAACTGGTTTAACTCCTACGTTTGAAAGAGAGGGCAGGGGCCCGGAGATCAAATAGGGAGCAATCAAACTAAAAGACGAGGATGTCGCAGACCACTGGGGTAGTGGCAGTGGAGGAAAAAAGTGGCAGCTGTATTCAGAAGGCTTGAACACAGAATCAACAGGATGATAGCATGGGAGACAAAGAAGATCTTCTTTTTCAGCAAATCAAAATACGGAGGCACCATTTATTCAGATGATAAACACTGCAGGAGGAAGGAGCAGATGTGGGGCAAAGATGAGGGGTTTGATTATGGCCGTTAAGCTTGATATGCCCGCGGGCATCAAATGGAAACGCTGAGCAGTCATGATATATTTAAATCTGGAGTACCAGGCAGCGGGGCAGGCAGGGCGGCTACAAGGAAGGATGAAGGGGGACAGACAGACGCCCTCACACACACATCCGTGTGTACTTAGATGAAGACATATCTATGATGCAAAAAAAGGGGCAGGGTACAAAATATTACACAGAACATAATCCTGATTTGGGATGAGTAAGGCTTATAAAGTATGTTAGTATATGTGTACTGAAAATAATTAGAAGCGCAGGCAACAGAAAGCTAATGGAAGGGAAATCTGAGACACTTTTGCCGTATCATTTAGATTTTAAAGAAGAATATGCATTAATTTATAAACTAAACAAGTAATGGCAAGAGAAGAGTACTGCTTGCGTGAATTTTCAAAGCCGTTAATTTGTAGCACAGACCTTCTCCGGATTCCAGTTACGACAGTGGCCCCCCTCTGCCTCAGTTGACCCTTCTCTCTCTTCGTATCTTTGGCTCGATCTCTCTCCAATCAGTTGCTGCCTAGTAGGCTTGCAAATGACCAGGAGAAGCTCTGTTTTTGCAGAGCTGAACGCACAGAAGAGTAAGAACCTGAGTTTGGAGCCAAAGTCAGCAGTTACTCAATACTCCAAGAGCCCCGACTAGAAAGTTTTTCTTCTTTGCAGTTGCCAATTCAACTCTGAAGTTTTTCTTTTTTTTCTTTTAAGGTCACGGCATTTAGAATAACAAGGCCCTAAAAATTAAATGTTGCTTTACATGTTTAATTTCTGGCTACAGTGTAGCACTAAGAAGTGAATGAAGCTGAATGGGGATGGAGAGGTTAATACAAACTGCTTTTAAATTGCAAGTTTGCAAGCCCTGGGCCTTCACCCTGTCACACAATAGGCATTAAAGAAAAATGTTCTTTCCTGGATACAAAGATAAACCTCCATTTTGCTGGGAGCCTCTGCAGCAGCAGCAGGATTCTTTTAGGATTTTTCCATTGAGACATTACAGCCAGGAAGAACTCTTTATCCCGTCTCTGTGGCACCACCTCCTGTTTGCGTTTTAATACTTTTCCCCGACTCTACTTGTGATAAGTAATGGAATTAGACAACCGTCTGTCAACCCGGGACTTTTTTCCCCGAGAATCTAGCCCTCAGGTTGAAATCACCATTTGAGAAAAGAAAATCACTGTGGACTATTTTTCTACGGTTTCAAATAGCTCAGCTGCAGGGAAGTTGTTATTTCCTCTTTAGCACGCACACCCTGCTGGAAAGACCTGTGGCACCCTTTCCTTCCCGGCCTGAACCAATCGTGCCCCTGCCCCCTGCCCCTTGCCCCGCCTCGCCCCTACCTCCCAGCACCTGTCAGGCCAGGAAGGGATGAGGGTCCCAGCCTTCTGCAAAATGGCCGGTTGCCTGCTGACCCATATATCCCTTCTCTGAAAGCTAACGTGTGCCAACAGAAGCAAAGAAGGAGCTGTGCTGAGAGACAGGGATGTTCTCTCTACTTCCTCCTCCGGGGAAAGAGGAGGAGAGAAGTGGGAGAGATTCTGTAAAGCGCCTTCAAGACATTGCTGGTTGTGGGAAGCACAGTGACATTCTCTGCTTGATGGCTGACACTTCGAGATGTGGGCAAGTGAGGTGAGACCCTGACGAAATTAAATCGAATTCCCACCAAACTCAGCTACAGAGCCTCCACCCTGTTGCGAGTGCAGAGTCCCTAAGGGTGTACATGTGGCGGGACACAAAGGTACTAGCCTGGGAATCAAGAGGCTCAGGCCCTGAGACAGCCCTGTCCCTACCCAATGTCTGACCTCGGGCAACTTTCTTTCTCGCATTAGGCCTCCAGGCTCCTCTCTGGTAAATGGGACCAGCCCAAGGATCACTCACTGGTGGTCCAAGTCTTTCCCTACAGAGGCAAAGCAATGTGTTAAAGCGTAAAAACGGAGAGACTCTGGGAGAGATCTGAGGCCCCATCCCTTAGGCCTTCCCCGGGTCCTCATGGGAAACCCAAGGCACCATCAAGAACTCAAGGGTTCCATCAACGGAGTATGGGAGAAGATAAGCGTGATCTTTTCCTGATGTTATACCCTACAATTGCAAAATTTTCACCTCACCAAGGACAGAGCCTCAAATCCCTCCTTCAGATGCAGCAAAGCTGACAAGCCCAGGTCAGGGCCACGTGTTTTGTTTCTGTGAGAAAAGGGAGCAGAGGCAGGGTGGGCACAGGCTCAGGCTGGAAACAGGAGAAAAGTTGGCTTCTAAATATATCTCAAAGACTTAACGGAAAGAGACCTCTACCATCCCCTTAGATTTTCAACCACTGTAAAGAAATCAAGAAACAAGTACCTCACATTCCTTATACCCTTCACTGAGGGTTGAAGAAAAAGCAGCAGAAATAACCCCAGAACTAGAGTTAACGTCAGATATAAGAACTGACTTCCTAACTGGGTTGGGTGCTGGGTACTAGAAAATACCAAGAGAAATTCATATCTTTCCTGGAAGACTCCTAGAAAAAGCACAGAAATCCATGCCTAACACAGTATTTCAGTTTCATCTCCTTCTCTGTAATTTCTTTCTTTTCTTTTTTCTTTTCTTTTCTTTTCTGTTCTGTCCGTCCTTCCTTCCTTCCTTCCTTCCTTCCTTCCTTCCTTCCTTCCTTCCTTTCTTCCTCCTCTTCCTCCTCTTCCTCCTCCTCCTCCTCCTCCTCCTCCTGCTCCTCGACAATCATTTCTCTATAATCTATGGGCTGGACTGGCATAACAGAGAGGACAGATTTTAAAAAGCTATTTATTAAGTAACTTGTCCAAGGTCACAGGGCCACTGAGAGGTGTGAGAGGAAATATTCAGAGATGTTCAAGGATGACTCCACCCTCTACAATGTCTTTAGGGGCCACATCAAGGAGAGATGCCAGAAAAAAATCAAGAGAACAAATAACCACTTGGCTTTGCCTTCCTAGAAATGCTCTTAAAATTTAAAGCTGAGACAATACAGTTCTGATTTGCAACAAGGGGGTATGTTGCAATGCAAAAGACAAAAGGCTGGGAGAAGCAGAGTGCTGTGAGATGTGCTGTAAGATTTGCCAGAAAAGGCGTCAGATTCCACCCTCACACACCTTCAACAACTCACATCCAGTGATGATCCAAGCTGGGGCTACAAGAAGCAACATTTTGGGAAGGAGAAGAAGTGGTGGAGGCAGGTGAGCCCCGAGGAAAGGTTCTACTCCCCAGTGGTCTCCCCGTCTCCAACCCAACTCTGGGTCCCAGGCAGGGAAGAGGCACTTATGAAACCACAGGCAGGCGACCAGCTCCCAGCAACAAAGAGGATCTGGGTTCTCCTACCAACTGGAAATCCAATTTGGGGCAAGCCTGGTGAAAAGATCCGCTGCATAAAATACAAATGGCTGCCAAGCAGATCCAAGGACAGAGGGCTTGAGACAGCAGCCTCATCAATCTCTCTTGACACTAAAAGGTTATGGAAGTACATCCTCAAGTGTTCTGGGGCCCTGAAGGGGGCCAGAGAGGGGGCTGTGTGAGGACTAGTAAATCCAGAAGAGCAGGGCATAGAAGAAAGAGCACTCCGTATGACCTAATGGGCATGGTCAGCACAGGTCATACTGGGATCGCAAATGTCTCTCTTTGGATGCAAGGAGCATGCACTTCAGTTAGTTGGCTGGCCAACTAACTGGAGATGTTAACAACTCCATGCAGGTGGATGCCAGAGAAAGACAACACCAGGAGCCACTTCCCAGCAACGTAGCAGGGCTTAGGCCCTCACCCAACCCCTACTTCCTGCAACTGAGATACAACGGGGAATTAACAGAATTTATCTACAAGTGACTACATGACTGTTTTTGTTACCACAGAGAAACAAGGTTCAAAAGGGAGATGACATCAAACATAAAATGTTATCAACAACAGCCCTAATCGCCACACTTTTTTTTTTTTTTTAATTTTTTTTTTCAACGTTTACTTATTTTTGGGACAGAGAGAGACAGAGCATGAACGGGGGAGGGGCAGAGAGAGAGGGAGACACAGAATCGGAAACAGGCTCCAGGCTCCGAGCCATCAGCCCAGAGCCTGACGCGGGGCTCGAACGCACGGACTGCGAGATCATGACCTGGCTGAAGTCGGACGCTTAACCGACTGCGCCACCCAGGCGCCCCCCTAATCGCCACACTTTTGACACACCGCCATTTGTGAGCGTACGAAATGTTATGTCGGCAACAGGTCCAGAAACAAGACTGCTCCTGACACGGTGCAGAGCCCCAGTGCGTCTCAGGAAGCCAGAGGCTGCCACTCTCACCGCCTGCGGCTTCTGCGGGGTCAGTGTCCTTCATTTTACCTCTGATCTCCCCTTTCCGTCCCCTCTGTCCCCTTCATCCCACCTGCTACAACCTCAGCTTCTGAGAGCCTCATGCAAAGAAATGTCAAATCAAAGGAAGAGTCGGTCTTCCCTTGCCTTTGTCCAGGTAAAATGTTATCAATTTAAATGTCTCATTACAACAAAATGACCCTGGGGGCTTATCAATGCCGTCCCTGCCCATAATATGTCCTTATCCTCCAGGTGAACACCGATCAAATCTGTATTAAATAGGTAAGCCCTATACCCTGATAGGGGATTATACTCTCCTCCATGAGGATGTTGTTGGATATGGAATAAGTTAACTACAGCCATTCAGTCTTATCAGCAGGTAGTTTCTGCTTCCCCCTCAGGCTTATATAAAACTCCGCACTAAGACCCATCTAGAAAATGTGTCTTAAACCAAGGAGGACGGTCTCAAACCCTCACAGAAAGAACTGGACAAAGTTTGATCGATACTTCAAGTAACAGACTCATCACTGCCAGCTTCCCAGGTGATATTTCTTAGACAATTGCCAGGTAAGAGGAGAGCCAGTATTGAGTTCCAGGGCTCTTTCCAGGGCAGAGGCAGATGACTTCATAAAAGCAAACTGCTGACCCAAAAGCCAGCGGAACAAAAAATAATTACGCAGGACTAAAAGAACTGATGAAGGAAATATAATTTGGATTATTTGTCTGGGGATAGTGTTGGTATTACTTTTTATCGTCGTCATTTCTGATAGGTGTCTGAAGCCCCTTCTCATTCTTCCTGATTCATCTTTTACTATTAACCTAGTAGTTCACGCTTTTTCCAACATTTTCACTTGAAACATTTTTAAATGGCTTTCTTATTCTCACTGACCTTTCAGGATTCGTGAACAATACTCTTTTCAGAGTCTCTTTACTATTAATGGCAATGCAGTTACTCGCAAAGGTGCGGTAAGACTTTGTTCTGATTTTTACCACTACATAATCAAACAAATGCACGGTACACACAAGGCTGGACCTCGAGTGTCGTACTTGAGAATGAATCTCAATTAATCAGGTGTGACAAGCCCATCATTAAGAAATACGCACTGGGGTGCCTGGCTGGCTCAGTCAAGTGGGGCATACAACTCTGATCTCAGAAACAGGGGGTTCGAGCCCCATGCCGGGCATAGAGCTCACTCAAAAAAAAAAAAGGAAAGAAAACAAAGAGGTGTTGTACTTCATTTGGAGAACCCCAAAGCCTCCCCAGAAAACCAGTCTGTTACCTCATCATGGCAAATCAGGAAGCCTGTGCGGATTTGGGAGACCCTGAGGAGAGATGAATTCACCCCCTTGTACAGATATCACAGGCAAAATGGTGGAGGTGACTTTCTCGGGTTGGTTTCCTCCCTTCAGAAGAGAAGTGTAAATACAACCAGTAAACAACCCAACTGGAATAACAGAGACTATTATAACTTTTTAAGATTATTAAGAACTCCCCAGACAGAAGTGAATTTTCTGGATTTGGCAGCTGCTTTACACCACAGGGTTTTAGGTTCTCTGGCCACATTCCAAGGGGGTGTATGCATATGAATGAGCATTTCTTATTGCAGTTATAAAAATGAGTCAGGCCCAAACACCGTACAATCAGCTTTTGGTAATCAAGAGGAATTTACGGACGTTATTGGTGACCACAGCGCTGGTTTCCAAACTCCCTCCACGTTCCAAGCCAAACCTTCCAAAGAGCCTCTTTTTTTTTTTTTTAAAGTTTATTTATTTGAGAGAGAGAGAGAGAGAGAGAGAGAGAGTGCAAGTGCAGGGGAGGGGTGGGGAGAGAGAGAGAGAGAGAGAGGAGAGAGAGAGGAGAGAGAGAGAGAGAGAAAGAAAAGAGAGAGAGGAGAGGGAGAGAGAGGGAGAGAGAGGGAGAGAGAGAGGAGAGAGAGAGAGAGAGAGAGAGAGGGAGAGAGAACCCCAACCAGGCTCTGCACTGTGAGTGCAGAGCCCGATGTGGGGCTTGAACTCAAAAACCATGAGATCATAACCCGAGCTAAAATCAAGAGTTGGAGGCTTAACCAGGCACCCCTCGCCCCCACCAAAGAGCATCTTAACACAATACTCCTGTGGTTGCCACCATGAACAAATGCACATTCCAACATCTTCACCTATGTGCCCTGGAAAAGGCAATATGACCCACCAAGAGGGGAACATATAAACACACACACACCCTGATCGTCCTCTCCCATTACCAACAGAAGATGGTTTAGAAGGGGCATCTGTGCATGCGCACTCACTCGCTCACTCGCTCACACACAGAAACGTGCAACATTTTCCATGCAACAAGAGCTACGAGGGAGAAAGCCCAGTTCCACAGAAGGCAAACGCAAACCTCCATCTCGGGCCTCATCAAGGAAGGCTCGAAAAGGGGCCACGGCCATTGGGATGGCCTGACTTTCTCCGTCACCGAAACACCCAAATAAGCCCAACCTTTCCTTCCCCTCTCGGCCACGGAAGAGAATCAGCTGCCCCTGGAGAGGTATTCTCCTTTCATGTGCCCCTGGCTCTGTGCTGCATTCCCAGCAGATCATATTAATAAAGAAGTGCCTTTTGGGGGGAAAAGACTCTCCACGGTTGTGATGTCTCTACGGTTTCTGGTTTGAAACTTGGCCCTGAGAAGTTCAAAGGACTTAGAGATTAAAGTTCAAGGAAGACCAAGATGCACCCCAGGGCGGACCCTGTTCGAAGAGGCCAAAAGACCTGCTCTTCCCACGCCACAGCCAACTTGATCTCTCAAAGAGCCTAGTGCCTACCCTGGTCTAAGAGAATTATTTTCAAAGACTCTCAAGCTCTTCGTTTTCTTTTTAATGGTAGCTGAAGGCCGTTCAGCTCCAAGTTCCTGCACAAGCTGTAGTACTTGCCAAGTCTGTCCGCCGCGCCCCGCGTGGGCTCGAACGGCTGTGTTAAATGCCAGGTTGCTGGCATGAGGGCACAGCTGGGCCATGTAAAACTTCCTTCCACGGAAGCTCCTGCAATTCCCACTCACCGTTCTTTTCTGTCTTGTGTCTAGGCGGCTCGGGCTCCGGGAGACACGGACAGGGCCCATCACAGAGGATGGTGAGGCTCTTGCCAGTGGAACAAGCATGGAACTCCAACTTGCACTGCAAAAGAGAGACAGAACAGGCTTTAAGAATGCAGCCAGGGGCGCCTGAGTGGCTCAGTCGGTTAAAGCTCCTGACTCTTGATCTCGGTGCAGGTCGCGATCTCGCGGTTCGTGGGATCGCGCCGCGAGTCGGGCTCTGCGTTGACAGCACAGAGTCTGCTTAGGGTTCTTTCTCTCCCAATCCCAATCTCACTCTGCCCCTCTCCCGCTCTCCCTCTCAAAATAAATAAACATAAAAAAAAAAAAAAAAAGAACGCAGAGCACTACTTGGCTTCCCTAGGAAACAGCCAGTACCTCTCCAACTGGTTAGGCTCACAGGGAATAAAGAGAACGAAGGCGTCCATCTCAGGTAAAGGTTCACAGCGTACAATGCTAAATAAGAAATGGCCTTTTATGTCTTTCCAAATGCGTAGGGTAATATCCAAAATCACCACAGAGCACTGGAGGGCTTACTTTACTCATGGTAAATGCAAATTTAACGGCTAACATAATAAAAGTATTCATCCGAAATGACATCTTGGCATCCCAAGGGTCCACAAAGACTCGCCCCCTCAGCAGAACGCCACCTCCCCAGGCTTTCTGACTCCTACCTAGGGTGCCTCTGCCCCAGTGCAGCACTCCTAGGCCCTCTCAGCTGCTCACATGCTCTTCCTAGGTAGGAAGGCAGAGTAACCATCTAGTGAGCACATAGGCATGGTGTATGTGAGGCCCAGCCTCTTCCTGTCTGGAGCAAGCGAGGAGTGAATGCTTTCACTTCCACCATCCCAAACCTGAGTTTCACACACTCTTTCCCCCAGAGGATGCCTGTGGTTGCCTCTAGCCTGGGACTGAGTGGAGGCACCCGCTTAATTCTCAGGTTCAGTGTTAAAGCCCAAAGGCCCAATCTCCTCTTGTCAACCCTTGGTCACCAACGGTGGCAGTATTTTGGCCACTTTCGGCCAGTTTCGCTCTTTCTTCCACTCTTATTCTCAAGTCTCAACTGATTCAGAGCACAAGCAAGAAAGGACGTTTGCAGGTGCAAGAGAGCACAACAATTTAATAGCATTTTTAGCAACCTGACATTAAGGAATAAGCAACCGACTCAGAGAGGTTAAATAACACGTAAAGGTTCACGAAAGCCATAAAGGGAGGATTCAAAGCTGTGTCTGACTACAGGGCTAGATATTTGCTGGTCCCACAGCAGTGTTTCTGCCATAGGAATGGGCTTCTGAGAGCAGACAGGCTGTACTGTTACTCCATGTCGCTACCGGCCTCGGTCTCAGTTGTCTGACCATCATTCCTTTTCCACCCGTAAAATTCTCAGGATCAAGACCTGTGTGTAATCAGCCTTGTGCAAAGGCCTATGGGCCTAGAACCGTGTTTCCATCCAGGGGAGGCTCAAAGGAAGAGGAGACTGGCCAAGTTTACTGAGCACCCAACTTTGTGTACAGTTCTTACCAGGGGCCACAGGGAAGCTTTTAAAAGAATGAAAAGAGGGAAAACACAAATGCAAACTTGTGACCAGGCCACTGGCTTTTGCAAAGCAGCACATGTGAGTTCAGATGAACACTGGCTCGTGGTGAGGGCGGAGCTACTCGGTCGCCATATGGATTGCAGACTTAGGGCCAGAGTGCTTCCAACCTGGTCCTGATTGCACTGGAGTCACTCGGTGCAACTCCAACTGTCACCCACACAGCGGCTACCTGTGTGGAGAGAGAGAAACAGACAAGCCGACAGGGAGATGACTTCCGCTCAATGCAACTGCCTTTTGTACAGATTTGTTAGGCGTCCAGGACGTGCCCAGTGTGGTAGCAGCAGGGGTGGGGACGGTATGAAAGGGGGCCATGGCCCAGACCTCCAACTTCAACAGACTTAACGAGAAGGCAAAAGAGAGCACGTCCTTCTAAAGCCATGTGGCCAGATATATATGTTTTCACTCATATGTGGACCTTGAGAAACTTAACAGAAGACCATGGGGGAGAGGAAGGGGGAAAAAAGTTACAAACGGAGAGTGAGGGAGGCAAACCATAAGAGACTCTTAAAAACTGAGAATAAACTGAGGGTTGATGGGGGGTGCGAGGGAGGGGAAAGTGGGTGATGGGCATGGAGGAGGGCACTTGTTGGGATGAGCACTGGGTGTTGTATGGAAGCCAATTTGACAATAAATTATATTAAAATAAAATAAAATAAAATAAAATAAAATAAAATAAAGCCATGTGGCTAGGATTGTGAAGGGAGGCAGGAGTCATGTGTACATAGAGATACAGCACAAGAAAAAGACCCACAGGAGTGGGATGTGCCTGCTGACCGCTTGATGGACAGAAGATAAGCCAAGAGGAAGGCAGGAAGGGGGCAGGTGGGTCACCTGTGTCAGAAAGCTCTTCTCAAATAGTGCAGCCTGTGAACACGTGCCTGGGGCTAGAGAGAAGACTACTGTGGCCAGTCCGGCCTCCTTCCACTGCCCCAGTGCTCTGGAACAATCCTGTTTAAGACAAGCAGTTCTCCAACTATTTTCTCAACAGAACTCCTAAAGCTCATTTAGGGGAAACGATACATTTGTACGTGAAAATGCATTTTATAAAGGCAAAACTTAATACATTTATTATCAAGCCTTATCCCCCTGTTACTATGATCACCTGTTTGTATCTGTGACAGGTGTCATACTCTTCCCAAACATTCTCCGGTCACCCTGAAAGACGAATCTATGCTTCGTGGGAAATGGGCTTCCCCTCCCTGGTGACATCAGTCCTGGCCACATAGCTTGTTCTGCCAGTGAACCGTGAGTAGGCGTGACAGGCCAGGTTTGAGCAGAGGTTTCAAGGACCACTTCTTGGTTTCATCACCCCTGTTACTCTTCCCTCTACCATGAAAAGGACATGGGACAGATAAGGGCTGCTCCTCTGGCCTGAGACACAGAGGGCATGGGACCAGAGCTGCAGCTAACCCACGGCTAACATGCAACATGAGCCAGGAATTAATGTTTGGTCTCGTAAGCCACTGATGTTTAGAGATCCTTTGTTACTACACATAATTTACTAAAAGGTAACAGCGTTGACTTCCTACTAGGCCATGAGGTACTTATCAGCTGGAAAAGGTCTAAGTCACTGTGTTAGCCCTGGCATGTAGTAGGTGTTCAGTAAATAGCTGCTAAATGGCAAAGACAGAAGGTGGTGTTGCCCACTGTGCTGCTCTAAACCTGTTCTGGGGCCACCAGGAGTGACCAATCTGCTTGCACAAGGAACACGGGTGCTGCAGCTCCGTATTCGGGATCTCCACGGTGAAGCATCCTTGACCCGCACCTGTCGCCTGAGTCTTCTCTGTGAGTTCCACATCCAGCCCCCGGCCTTGCCGCCTCCCCACTCACCCCCATCTATTGCTGGAGTCGGAAGCTTGTCCATCTGCTTCCCAGCTGCCCCGAACACTCGTTCCCCTGGGTGGCCTGGTCTCGCCTGAGAGCCCCTGTGGACTGTAATTCTAGTAACTCAGCTTCCTTGGCTGGCCGCAGGACCCCCTCTCGTGTACAGCCGCTGTCACAATCTGTGGAGGCAGCCTGGCCTCATCCCTGACCCCAGGGAGGTGCCACCAGAGAAAACAAGATTTATCTGCACCAGTGAAAAATCCATGTTTCAAGGGCACAGATACGCTTTTTTTTTTTATCTCCCGGGACAGTATGTGGCATTTAAATGAAGCTCAAAGGACTACAATTCCATTTTTTATAAAGATCAAAACACGCTATTTAGAGATACCTATAAATGCGTAACTACATATGGGGGGTAGGGTGGCGAATGCCAAGATGGGGGTTACCTCTGGAGCAGGGGCCGGAGAATGGTATCAGATGGGAACCCACAGAAATGCT
Source organism: Felis catus (assembly GCF_018350175.1). Lineage (NCBI taxonomy): Eukaryota > Metazoa > Chordata > Mammalia > Carnivora > Felidae > Felis > Felis catus. Next base: position 113,336,651 of record NC_058368.1, read on the forward strand.
GCGAAAACGGAGAATGGTTTATTTCACAAGCTTAGTGGTAGATTCTGAGGCTTTTCTTTTGTTTCTGGGCTTGGCAACTGAGATAAATAAGACACGTACATTCATGTGTATCAAATATCTTACGGTAAAATATGAAACAAAGTTTCCATGCTTCTATCAAAGTGACAACCAAGCTCTACCCATGCCTCCCACCTCCCAGGGAAAGTTGCTAAGTGGATTACGTGAGAGTATACCTGAGTACCTGCCGGTGAGGGGACAGGGTACCCAGCTCTGAACCAGAGTCCTGGACTGTCGCTGGGCAGAACATGCTCAAGGCACCTCACACACGTTTCCTTCTCAGAGCGCTTCACGAAAGTGAACCCAGGAGGTGACCCGCCCAGTCTCTCGCCCACCCTCTGTCTCCCCCAGGTTCCTGCTGGGGAAGAAGAGTCACAGATGCCAAAAGGTAGTCACTGCACCGGCTTTACTCACAGGGGCCAGAAATGTCCCCAAGTATAGAGCTTCCTGCTAGATGGGGCTGTACAACCTGACTGAGACCTACACGTCAAGCAGAGGCCTCCAACTCCTTCTCCCAATCTGCAGGAAACACACGCCCGGCAAAGCCCTAGCCATTCACCTGGATACACAAGCGGAGAGAATGCACAGACCTGGCTGGGCTTTGCACACGGGTGCCCTGGGCTGTGCACACACAGATCCTGGAAACACAAGGCAGGTGTGCTGGCCCTTGAGGACAAGGCTGCCAAGAGAACGGGGCCAAGAGAAAAAGAGCCAGCCCATGTTACTTTGCCAATGCAGTGATCCTGTGAACATGCTCCTGACCCAAGAGACACTAGGTTCCCTCCCATCGGGACATAAGCAGCCTTTCTTGGGCAAGAGGAAGCAATGGTCACAGCGTGAGAGTGAAAATCTCCCAGAGAGACATGAGGAGGGAGAAGGAAGTGTCTCCTGACACCACAGAGACATCAGTGGCTCCCTTCCCAAATGACAAGCTTTCAGGATCGCCACACCTTCTCTCTCTTACGGAGTGTCCAAAGCTGGAGTTACAAACTGACAACATGATACATGGTGATTTCTTTGCAGTAAAGACTTTGCAGTAAGCATTTATTCCCTCCCGCCACGTCTGCCCTGCAAGTGCTGGGGCTACAGGCAGTCAGCCGGGCTTTGCTACCCGTGTCAGAACAGGGTCTGCAAAGCGCCAAGTTAAAGAGGATAGACTGGGAGCCTACTTCTTAGAATCTGTGGCTTGGAGGTGGATGAGCAAAATAATAATAACAACAACAACAACAACAACAACAAACACAATAAAACAACAATAAAAACTACAAGTTGACGTTCTTGGGAACTGATCAAGGGGCAGCCAATACCGTGGGGAGAAAAGAGGAGGAAAGAAGTATCAATGAATATTTTGGATTTAGAGGGGAGAGCCCGTCGGTTACTCAAGGCTCCCAAAGAGCCAAGGGTGATGGCATGCCCTGGAGCTCCTCGACCAGAGCAGAGGAAAGACACAGTGAATAAATGTAAAGATTCCTCAGATGGGCACCGCTGCCTGTGGGGGGAGAGCCCTTCCAGCCCTGGCCCATGTGCAAAGTGGGTCTAAGCGGAGAGGAATCACCAATGCCCTGGCCCCCCGCTTGCCCTCTAGAAAAGTTTGCACCTTGTGTTATGCCTTATATCCCTCATAAAAGGTATCTGGGAGTTTTAACCCTCAGTATTCTGCAGGGTCCTTACAGAGATAATCAACTTACAACGAGCTCATAGTGTGGGCCCTAATCCAATACGATTGGCATGCTTTTAAGAAGCGGAAATTTGGACACGGGGGCACACACAAACAGAGGGCAGATGGAGGTGTGCTAAGAGAGCCATCTACAAGGAGTGCCGGAGGCTACTAGAAGCTAAGGAATGGCAGGAGATGGACTGCGGCACACAGCCTCAGAAGGAAGGAAACTTGCCCACACTTTGGCTTCCAATTCCTACCTCCAGGGCTGTGAGATAGTAAATTTCTATTGTTTGAGACACCCAGTTTGGGATACTCCTAGAGCAGCCCTAGCAATGTTTAAAAAGGGATAGCCTCTAAGGAATGGGAATGCTTTTGTGCCAACATGACTCAGTTCTCCTGAAAAGAAAGAAAAGAAAAGGGAAAAGAAAAGAAAAGGGAAAAGAAAAGAAAAGAAAAGAAAAGAAAAGAAAAGAAAAGAAAAGAACACAGAACAGCAGCGTCAGGATGTTGGGCAAGTGGACGTACAGAACTTGGCCAAATTATATCACCTGTGACTCATGAGCAAAAAAGAGCAAGTATGAGAAATTCAAGACTTTATATTGATTTTATGATAATGTAGTTAAATAAATAATTAGCTCTAACTCTTTAAAAGGAGGAGGAGCCTAGAAAATGGGAAATTAACAACTTTTAAACATTGTACGGGAACCCACATTCATACAAACACAAATATAATTATAACTTCCGGAAGCTTCTATACCCCTTGACCTGCTGGGAGAAAAATGCCTTCCCCAGTCATCACAGAAGCAGAGAAGATGGAGGGAGCCCAAGACTTCACAAATGGGCAGAAATATTCAAAATGTTGACCTACTTAAAAATAAACGTGCTAGCAGATTTCCCAACCAATTTTCCCTTCCGTTTTGCATAACACACCAACACGTCGGAATGAGTGAACGTTACTGCAAATGGCCAGTAAATCTTTCTCTGCTAGGATTTGTAAAGCAAAACTAATAACCTCTCTCTGGTTCACTGCTCGCACAGGTCTCCACTGGGTACATTTCTCCACCACACCACACTCTTTGCTTTGCCTTGCATGTTTTGGGTATTATTTTTAACATTTTATTTAAATTGCTTTCTCCAGTCTATTTCATCAACCAATCATCTATTTTTAAACCAGACTGTTGACAGTTCACAGTTGACAATTTTGTTCACAGTTGATGAATTCTGATTTGTTTTTATTCCCCAAAAATCATGTCAAAGGAGGAGGAGGGAGATAATCTTATGGCTCTGTTGGCTTTGATAACTGGGCAGGAATTGAGTGGCTGCTGACTACACATTGTCCCTTGGCAGACGGAAGAACAGCTGTCCGTCTCTGCCCAGGGCTTCCAGATGTCCCTGTGGTCATCTGGAAGGAGTGGTGACGAGAAACAAAAGAAGGGTCTTTGGTCTCATTCAGAGATTTGCCAAACATACATTCATGTACGTGTTTCTTCTTGCATCCAACAAATATTTATTGAGCGCCTACTATGGCCCAGGCCCTGGACTAACGAGACAAAAAAGCTGTTCCCATCAGCATGGCAGGTGCTGATAAGGATGGCAAAGAAACAAAGGGGAGTAAGAGACAGTGAATAATGGGGAGGGAATAGTACATTATATGGGGTGATGAGGAAACTGGCAAGATGATATCCAGGCAGAGCAAAGAATAAAGTGACCCATACAGCCCTCCAGGGGAAGGGAGGGGGATTCCAGGCAAAGGCCCTGAAGTGGAAGATGCTGAGCGCGCATGAGAGTCATCAGGGAAGCCAGTGTGGCTGAAGAGGAACGCGCAGGGAGGAAGAAGATGGATGGATGGATGGATGGATGGATGGATGGATGGATGGATGGAGGCCTGTGTGTGACTCAGGGCTCAGTCTTGGGCTCTCTCCCTCCCCAGCCCACCCCCAAAGACACACACATTTCTCTGAGGTAAGAGTTCCAAAGAAGGCAGAACCCTACACCTCAAAAGCAAGTTGCTAAAAATGTGAAAAAGGAAAAGCTCATCTTTACGGAGGAATGCCAGCTAAATAAATTGAGAAGGAATGCTAGAATTAGAAAATCATTTGGCAACTCCCTGTGTAATAACTGAGTCAGGAAAGGATCATTCGATGTTTATTACAAATGGTGGGTAAAAGTAACTAGGGAACAGGACAGTCACATAGTCTCAAAGTGCCCGCCACAGAACAAACACCTCGTTATTAACCAAGGAAAATGTACATTTTCGATAAAAGGACATGGCAGGCACCCCTTAATGCAGGGACCGAGGGGACAATTCAGCAGCAGAGAGACTGGCTGGCATCAGCTACTTATGCAACTTCTGCGAAAGGAATGACTACACAATTGTGCCTATGAGGGATTGGTGCCAAACACGTTTAATCTCAACCTATTCGTTAGAAAACAAGTCCAAAATTGAAGATGCTTTAGGGGCAGGTGGGTGGCTCAGTTGGTTAACCGTCTGACTTTGGCTCAGGTCATAATCTCGCGGTCCGTGAGTTCGAGCCCCACGTCAGGCTCTGTGCTGACAGCTCAGAGCCTGGAGCTCGCTTTGGATTCTGGGTCTCCCTCTCTCTCTGCCCCTCTCCCGCTCATGCACTGCCTCATTCTGTCTCTCAAAAATAAATAAACGTTAAAATTTTTTTAAAAAGCCATAAACAACAACAAAAAACCCTGAGGCAAGTGGGTCGCTCTTCCAGATTAGAGGAAATTAAATGGATGGAACAAACGCAATGCGTGAGGCTTGAATGGATCTTGAAAAAAATCACAATTATGCAAAGCTATAAAAGACATTCTGTGGGTGGGCAAGGGGGCACTTGGGTAGCACAGTCAGTTAAGCACCCAACTTCAGCTCAGGTCATGATCTCACGGTTTGAGTTCGAGCCCTGCATCGGGCTCTGTGCTGACAGCTCAGATCCTGGAACCTGCTTCGGATTCTGTGTGTGTGTGTGTGTCTCTCTGCCCCTCCCACACTCATGTTCTGTCTCTCTTTCTCAAAAATAAACAAACATTTAAAAAAATTTTTAAAAAAGACATTCTGGGGAAAACTTCTGTGGTTTTAACGAGGATTGCATATTACGTGACATTACTGGATTATTGTTCTCGTAGGTGTAGTAATACCTACTAAAGTGGTCATATAGGAGAATGCCTGTCTCCTTAGAGGTGAGGTTTCTTAGCATCTGTAATTTGTTTTTAAATGGTTCAGGGGAAACGCGTGTATGTTACAGAGAGAGCACAAATTTTGTAAAGTGTTAGCAACTGCCCAATCTCGGTGATAGGTATACAGGTGTTCATTGCATTGTTTTTTTTTTTTTTTTTTAATTCTTCCATACATTTAATAATCACTAAACCAGTATCTGCACATCCTCACCAACACTTGTTATTTCTTGTCTTGTTGACTCTAGCCATTCTGACCAGTGTGAGGTGATAGCTCGTTATGGTTTTGATTTGTATTTCCTTGATTATGAGTGACGTTGAGCACCTTTTCGTGTGTCCGTTGGCCATATGGACATCTTCTTTGAACAAATGTCTATTCAGGTCCTCTGCCCATTTTGTAATTGGATTGTTTTCTGGTGTTGATTTGTACAAGGTCTTTATATATTTTGGATACTCACCCCTAATTGGATATATTATTTGCAAATATCTTCTCCCAACAGCAGATTGCTATGTTGTTTCCCTAATGGTTTCCCTTGCTGTGCAAAAGCTTTGTATTTTAGTGTAGTCCAAATAGTTTCATTTTTCTTTCATTTTCCTTGCCTAAGGAGACTTATCTAGATGTTGGTGGGGATGCAAAATTCGTACAGCCACTGTGGAAAACAGTGTGGAGTTTCCTTAAAAGATTATAAAGTTACCATGGGATGCAGTAAATCCACCTCTGGGTATTTACCCAAGAGAAAACACTAATTTGAAAAGATACATGCATTCCTATGTTTATGTATAATAGCCAAGATATGGAAGCAATCCAAGTGTCCATCAACAGATGGATAAAGAAGATATTATATATGTATAAATATATGAATACTTACACACACATGCACACAAACACAATGGAATAGTACTCAGCCATAAAAAGAACGCGATCTCGCCATCTGCAGCCACGTAGATGGACCTAGAGGGTCTGATACTAAATGAAATAAGTCAGGCAGAGAAAGACAAATGCCATGTAATTTCACTCATATGTGGAATTTAAGAAACAAAATGAACAACAATGAAAAAAAAAGAGGAGAAAAAGATATTCTTAAATACAGAGAACAAACTGGTGGTTACCAGGGGAAAGTCGTGGGGGGATGGGTAAAGTAGGTGAAGGGGATTAAGAGTACACGTGTTGTGGGGCGCCTGGGCGGCTCGGTCTGTTAAGCCTCGGACTCTTGATTTCGGCTCAGATCATGATCTCACCATTCACGAGATCGAGCCCTGTGTCGGGCTCTGTGCTGACAGAGCAGAGCCTGCTTGGGATTCTCTCTCCCTCTCTCTGCCCCTCCCCTGGTCGTGCTCTCTTTCTCTTAAAATAAATAAATACATGAAAAAAGAAGAGTACACTTGTCATGATGAGCACTGAGTAATACACAGAGTTACTGAACCATATTGTGCACCTGAAACTAATATAACACTGGATGCTAATTCTACTTCAATTAAAAAAACAAAAAATTATTAAACCAACAGCAGGAGAAAAGTAAATAAAAATAAATTAAAAAAAAAAAAGCAACTTGCTTTGCCCGGCGGTGCTAGGAAAATTCTTGCGGAAACCAGTCCTATTTGCTGCCCTGAACTGTTGCCCATACGGCGGGCAGGCAGTGTCTATTGCAACGACTTGTCCTCCTGCGCTTCCCCACCAGGGGGCAAGCTCTTTGAGGGCCGTGAGGATCCTGTCTACTACCACTGTCTGTAGGACCCGGCCTGGAATTGGAAAGAGCAGGCCTTCATCAATGATGAAGGTTATTTCTGGAGCACCAATTCTCTTCAGCGACGCAAGCCAGCAACACTGGAACATGAAGGCTACACACAGGTGCACCGGAAGGCAGCATTTCAGATCCGGCAAAGACCCTCGTTCATGTGCACAGGGGAGGCGGAGGCTGGGGGAAAACGCATCTTGTCTTGTGGCCATTCTCTTGAGCAACCTCCTTACTTGCTCTGGCTCTTCTTTGTCTTGTCACCAATTTAGCAAACCCTTTTTCAGCAGAGGAGGCGGCAGATTTCAGTCTAGTTCGAGTACAAACTGTCCCAGGTTTGTGTTAAGAGGCAGAGCTGAGTACACTTCCTCTCATTTGTGTAACGAGACCAGCGGAACGTCCTGCACATGTGAAATGCCAGAGGAAAGGGCAAGGCTCCACATGAGGGAGCCCAAGGAAAAGATGCCAGGCCCCCGGGGCAGGGGTGCAAGGGAGGAGAGCCACCCCACAGGCTACCCATCCTGCCCTGCACATTCACCAGGCTCATCGCTGGGGCCGGCTGCTGTCCCGGGTCCATGCTTTATGCATCCCAACATCACACACACCGGGGGCTTCCCTGCCTCACCTCTGCTGCTTCTCACTTCTGGGACTCTGCCCTGCTGTCCGCTCTGCGTGAAATCCTGTGAGCGCCGGCTAATGTTGGCAAGCTTCACATTCGTGTGGGATTTCCCCCACTATCTAGGATCTGGGGGAGACAGCACAGATGTGGAGGGACTTGAAGTTCCCAGGCCCTGCTTCCTATCAGCCTTCTGGGGAGACCACAGACCCCACGGAGAAACCACTGCCCGGCATGCCCCAGGAGAGGGGGGTCCAGGTGCAGCCTGGCCAAGCATGGCCTGGAAGCAGCAGAGAGTCTCACATCCAGAGAAGCCCTGGACACAGGGGCAGTTAAGGGTCCCTCCTGGTGTCCCCTCATCTTCAGGCCTTTGCTTAGGTGCACCTTCTCATGGAAGGCTTCCTTCTCTTAGCACCCTTGCACAATCATACCCAGCATGTCTGACCTTCTCACACTGTTTTCTTTTTCCATATTATTATATATATATTATATAATATTATATATATTATATAACATATAACATATATAATATATATAATATATTGTATGTTATATTATATATATTATATATGTTATATAATATTGTACATATATTGTACAATATATTGTACATATATTGTACAATATATGTACAATATATTGTACAACACATATTGTATGTTATATTATATATATTATATTTGTTATATGTTATATAATATATATTATATACTTCCATATTATATATATGTATAAATATGTCATTTTCTAACACACTGTATGGATTTCTTGCTTGTTCTATTTGCTGCTTCGTTTCTCTCTTCCTTGCTAGAATTTAAGTTCCATGAGGACAGGGGTCTGTGTTCTGTTCACTGCTATATTGGAAGTGCCAAGCACAGTACCTGGCATGTGCTGGGCGGTAGGTACTCAATGAAACTGCATGGGGTGAAGGAATGACTGAGTGAAAACAACGGCCTGTGTGACTGGCAGACAGTGCCTCCAACCCACCCCCAGTGTCTGAGTATGAATAAGAGTTGAAATGAGGGACAGGGCCCCAGGAAGGAGGCAAAACTCACAAAGTGACGGAGGGCAAGCTTCCTTCCAGCCCTATGGGAAAGGGGCTCCAAGTAGAAACGAAACTGATTTCCTAAACACTCAAGAGGCACACAGACACCTGAGTGTGAGAGTGGAGATTCAGACCTTCTCCTCTTCCCTTCCTGGCTCCTGTTTCCCCTCCAGACAGGCCTCAAGGGGCGCCTCTGTGACCCGGGGCCATTCTCCCTCACCGGGCTCACCACACTGCACGTATTTCTCTGTCTACGAAACTGCCTGGGGAGAAGATATGCATCTCTGTCTAGATGCTAGCATAAGGCAAAAACTTCCTATGTATTTGCTTATTCATGGGATACAGTTTATTTGTTAATGTTTTATTTATTTTGGAGAGAGAGAGAGTGAGAGAGAGAGAGACACGGAAAAAACACAAGTGGGGGAGGGGCAGAGAGAGACGGGGGAGGAGGGTACAGAGGATCCCAAGCTGGCTCTGTGCCTAGAGCAGACAACCCGATGCGGGGCTTGAACTCACAAACCATGAGATCATGACCTGAGCCAAAGCCGGACGCTGAACTGACTGAGCCATCCAGGCGCCCCCATGGGATATACTTCATATAACACTATATGCGAGAGCAGATGTTGGTGGGTTCGTTCTGCAGATGAACAAAGTGAAACCTTGAGAAAACAAACAGCTGCCTCAAGGTCACAAGGCCAGTAAATGGCAGACTTCCTTTTTAATCTAGACCCTTCAAGCTCTCCCTAGTCCACTGGTGTGGTGGGGGTGACTCACACACTTCTCAATACTGAGGGGACTGGCAAAGCCTTTCCGGGCATCCTAGGACGGCTGAATGAAGAGGCAGAAGACACTGCGGGACGGAATGACCCTAGGGCTGGGGAAGCAGAGAAAGGAAAGGAAGGGGTCCCCTGCCAGAAGCTGCCTTGACGCTGAGCTATAGTAAGGAAACGAAGGCAGCCGGCCGCTCCCCCTAACTTACGCCAAGTGAAGCCCTTGCTCGGCAACTGCAGTGGTGTTAGTGATGTTATTCGAAGTCACTGTCACATTAGCTAAGGTAACTTACAGAACTCATGCAGATAAGCCAACAGAATGAAACAAGATGATGTGGGCACCTTCCCTTTGTGTCTGGGAAGCTCACCTGTCCTGGAGGCAGAAGGGCCTGAGGCTCTTCAGGCTAACCCAGTAACTGTCGAATATCATACCGGAGCTCTCCTGGGCAATGTGTATTCAGGAGCTGGCAGTCCAGGGTGGCCCGGCCAGGGTGGCCCGGCCAGGGAGGCCTCCAAGATCAGACCTCTGAACCTGACGCCCACCAAGGGGTAAGCTGCTTGAGGGCATTCTCAAGGGTAAGAACTGGACAACTGGATGCTGTTCACGTTCACACGCCCTAGGGCCAGACCTGAGCCCCACACCTCAAAGTGGATGGAGCAGGCTTGCTGAAATTAATCAGTCACCTTGCCAGCAAGGGGAGGGAGTTAGGGAGCATCACCCCGTTTTACAGATGAGGAGAGAAAAGGTAAGGAAGGAAGGAACACAAAGAACGAAAGTCGGAGAGAGGAAGAGAGGAAGGCAGTGGAGGAAGCACGGCAGAAGGAGACAAGGGAGGGGACCCTGCAAGCGTAGGAAAAAGCAGCAAGCCTCCAGGAGAGACTCCAGGCGGTGCGAGAGGCGGGGTGGAGGCAGGGGCTCGTTCACAGTCTCTCGCCCAGCCTGGCTGTGTGGGCTCAGGCAGCTCTAGGAGAAAGGAAGAGAATGTTCCTGGCTGGCTCCTGCCTAAAATAAAAACGTCTCTGCTGCTATAAATGCCCTTGGGATGCCTGTCTCTCTGGCTGTCCCGGCTTCCTCGGTGGTCCCCTGCCCACGCTAAGCCACCTCTCTGGGCCACGCGTCCCCCCACCACACACCACCGAGGCAGACTGCCTCGCAGACAGGATTCACAGGAGGTGGCATGCGAGTGAAGGCGGCACCTAATTTCCATCAGGACTCTCACCTCTCCAGCTGTGCTGATGGAAGGGGAGAGGCCTTTTGCCCAGGTTCTGCCTGTCTCTGTCAGCCTGAATGGGCATCTGACACAGGACTCCCTCCACCGCCTTCTAGAGGAGAGAGTCTAAGTGATTCGCATCACCCACCCAGGCCTCCTTTTCCTTGTCACTAGATAAAGCCTTCCTGCAGCTGTATGGGAAGGAATGGATAAGTGGGGGTCCCTAGGGCCTGGCAGCAAGCCCTGCCCTGGCACACAGCGGACAACAGATCTGAGTCTGTGCCTCCACTCCTGCCAACCCTGCCCTCATCCCTCCCTTCCCCTGAAAGTTGTCCCACCCCTGAAGGATCTCTGCAAAATGCAAATTTGTGTGATTCTCTGTCCCAGTTCGCGCCCGTTCCTTGTCCCCTGGCGTCCTCAGGGAAGCATGAAGACGTGACCCCAGAAGAGGGCCCTCGTGATCTACAGCCCACAAACCCCTCTAAGCTTGGTCCCTTTGCTTCTCTTCCCAACCCATGCCTGCTCTGTTCTGGCACACGGCCCCCGAAGTGGACCCTTCACACTCTCCCGTGACACGCTCCACCTCCACGCCTTGCTTTGTCTGCAGCCCCCAGGGATCCCGAGGCAGGTTTCCACGAGGTCACCGACCAGCTGTGCCCACCTCCACTGCACGCTGCCCTGCACCGTGATGACTGCTTTCTTGCCCGTCTCCCTTATGACTTCCACAAATATGATGTCGTAATTCACTTGTGTGGCCCAAGTGCCCAGAAAAAGACCTGCGAAAGAACAGGTAGCAAAGAAACGCTGACGGACCAACAGATATTCGGGCAGACGAAAGGACATCCTGCTGCCTGCCAAGCAATCCCACACGGCGCGGGGTCCACGAGCTGCGTCAAGTTGGCCAAAGGAAGGCAGTCGTCTGTCACCAAGATCTCAAGGCTTTGACGTTTCTCGGCCCTGTGGATGGCACCCAGGTTCTCCCAGTCCATCGGACGCAACACCTGCACGGTGCCTCCTACCCAGTCCGATTCTCCCTGCTTATTGGGAATTAGGCCAAAGATGGCCCAGGGCTGACGTTTTCCTCACATGCCCAGACTGAGTTCAAGTCCTTGTTTCTGAGGCCCACCCCCTCAGGTCCTGATCTTACTTCTCCATCAACACTGCTCCAGTCCCTCCACGGCTGGTCCCAGCTCCCCTGCCCAGGCCTTGCTCCACTCTGGTGGCCCCCTCACACGGCAAGCTCTCTCTCCCCCTATCCTAAGCCTCTCCACTTGGGCAATGTTCCCCCAGGACACCCCTGGCCCAGGCACATTTCCAACCCATGCCACTGCCCTTCCACAGGCCCACGCCTGCTCCTCTTGACCTCTAGTATTTCCTTCACAGTTACGACTGAACCGCTAGACTTCAGAGCCTCTGTGTAATATACCTGCGCACCATTCAGAGACGAGCTACGAACACGAAGTGTATCCATATCCCCCACATTGCTGGTAGAAATGGCTTCAAAGTCTTCATGACACACATCATATCCACAATCAGTCATGGAACCAGGGGCTGTGCTACAAGCTTTTCCTACGCTCTCCCCGTTAAATTTCACCCTCAGTTTCACCGCAAGAACTCTGCTGACAGCCGACTTACACATGAAGAAACTCCGGCTCAGAAATGTTGTTTGCCCAGGGAAACCCACCTCTGAGCTGCAGAGTCTGGATTCAAACCCAGGCCATCTGACACTAAGGCTTGCATTCTTAAGGGTTTATACGGTCCCATGTCATGTGTTTAGCAAGCTCATGGGACAGCGGTCCTCTAGGTCAGCCCAGGGCACTTGCAGCAATGACTCTCTCACAAAGAGAGCCAAGCGTAGGGAATCCTCTGCAGACTGTGCTGAGAAGGCGCGCACGTAGTTACATCATTCTGCACGTAGAAAGGCACATGGGTGGTGTCTTTCCCAAGGGTCCCGACAGGGCTCTTGTCGTGGCCCCACTGGTATGTGGGCTCAACGAGAGCAGGGATCTTGGTGTTTTACTGAGGCATCTCAGGTACCTAAAGGAGGGCCCAGAACAGAGGAGATGCTCCTATTTATTCAGCGAAAGAAAAACATGAATGAGGTAGGCAATAAGCCCCCAAAGCCCTACCAGGCCAAAAACGTCACTAATGCAAAGGAAGCTCAGAGGGAACAGAACTCTGTATCAGAGTCATAACCTCTCCAAAGCAGCCAACCAAGGCCCCTTCTGTGGATTCACACTAATCTTCTCCTGGTTCCAAACTCCTAAGAACGCAGGCTCTTAAGTACTTAAGCTTCGGAGTTTCGACAACGCCGAAGCATCTCTCTACGCTGATTCTCCTTTGGAGACCATCCCAAAGCACCCCTGTGGATCCGTCTTCTGAGGGGCAGTTCTGGGCCACCTTCCTCACGCCGTCTGCTGTCTCTGTCATCCTTACCACAGAGGAGAGGCAGGGACTCGGGATTCTTGGATTCTCAAGCGATGACCTCTCTGCATAAAAACCCTCTCTCCTCACCCGTAAGGGAGAAGAAATGCAGACAGCGAAAGGGCAGCAGATTTCTAGGGTGATAAGGAGTCCATCGCGCACCCCCAGTAGCCCCTGACATTCTGCGGAATGAGAAAACAGATACTAGCTAAGCTATCCACCAATTCTTTCCAAAGCTACCACTCCCCAAGGTCAAAAAAAAGCCATTAACATCTCACCTTGGCCCGACATGAGATAAACATCACCAGCCAGGCAGCCTCACTTTCTGTCTGCTCTAGACAATTCCTTCCTCTCTCCGCCTTTACTCACTCTAGAAAAATAAACCCCAAATGCCTTCATGAATAAAGGCTGCATACGCTCAAAAGAGCCAACGAAAATGAAGCTGTGGGTAAAGGTGACCAAAAATGCCAAATCAGACTTTTGACCAAATGCAACAAGATGAAGGTGATTTTTTTTTTCAATAAAACAGTAACTTAAACTTTGAATTACTGCCTGATTTTACTGCTTAGAGATGAGAGAGCCTACAGTGCTGAACGAAAAAGTCATATCACTCAAACAGGATTTTCTTTGCTTGGCATCACCTATGTGAAAAATACATTTAAGTAATAAAATGCCCTTGGCAAGAGTTCATTGTCTGATGATGGAGCTGAGTTGTGGACATGGTGCGGACTGCACAGTCTGTCTTTTTTCCTCTTTTGATGATAGAGTTTCCACCCCCACACAGATCTCATCTCATTTCTCCTGGAATCTGATGAGCTGTCCCATGAGGTTGACTCTTGTGGCCACGCTGCCCCATGAGCGAAGTGCGAGCTGATGGTTCCTAGTGCTTAAGCCATGTCCAGAAATGTCTAGGTCCTGTCATTCATGGGGAACCCCTCTCCTTTCGTACTTTCTACTGAAGCCCAAACGACAGATCCGGTGACTCTGAGATTGCCAACGGCTTGATACTGAGATCACAAGACTGGGTGATATACAGGCATCTGAGGCGGGAATGCAGGTACGTGACTAACTTCTGGGGACGTACAAAAAGATCCAGATCTCAATCCAGGAGGCCAGCCCTGAGGACAAAGGGGGCATGAGACATGCCCGACACTTGCAAAAAGCTGAGTCTTGTGATGAGGTGCCAGGACTCCAACCAGGGGAGTGGGGATAGTTATATAAATGAATTGTCAAGAATCCAAAAAGGAGGGGCAGGAATAGAGACCCGGCTATGAAGAGGTAGGCACTGGGGAAAAGACACCACTGGAAGTCCCTGTGGGGATTGTAAGCGTGAGTGTATTATTTTTTAATCTTTTTTAATATTTATTTTTTTTTGAGAGAGAGAGAGAGAGTGAGAGAGAGAGAAAGAGAACAAACAAGCAAGGGAAGGGCAGAGACAGAGAAAGAGAGAAAGAATCCCAAGCAGGCTATGCACTGACAGCACAGAGCCTGATGCAGGACTTGAACCCACGAACGGGAAGATCACGACCTGAGCCAAAACGAGGAGTCGGATACTCACTGACTGAGCTGCCCAGGCGACCCCCTCAAGGGTGAGTTTAAATGAAGATGCAGGACAGTCATCCAGGTACCAAGGAAACAAGACACAGGAGAAGGTGGTGCAGCTTCTGAGGGTCAATCAGCCTTAGATGTGCACCCCAGCCTCGTGTCCTTGGGCATGGAATGGGACCAGGAAGGCGGTAGAGTCTGGACAGCGCCTCAGTCTACAGAAGTCTGAGCAAGGCAACACCACTTCAAAGATCCAGGAGCTCATTACGTATCTTGTCCTTGGCTCCAAGCTTCACACAAGCCTTTGCTTCCTGTGATTTCAAAGTTAGAAAGTTCAAACTAGTCTCCTCCCACTCCCACCCAGTTTCTCCTTGTGTATTTCGATATCAGTCCAGAACCTGTGTTAATCAGGCCAAAATTCATTAAGGAAGGCCAACTGTGATCTCCAGGAAGCTAGCGGCTCCGCATGTAACATAATTTTTGTTTCATACAGCTGAGTGATTTTTCAAACAGTCTAACACCAAGCTCTGGATGAGGGTGGGAGGGAACCCCCATAAAAGAAATGGAACAGATACTGTCTCACAGAGCCTGTTGCAACGTGCGTGCTCCCTCCCGTTTGGGGGAATCCTGCACAACAAAGTAATAACGAGCACTCACACTGTGGCACCTTCATCGTGTCCCTGCCACAGATAATTAAGCTCAGCAATTAACGCCTTCCCTTTGCTGCCTTGGGAGGAAGCCACGTGTGAAGTTCAGAGGGAAGCCAGTGTATCAGCCGCCTAAACCCTCGGCAACTACACTGCTGACCTCCCAGGATCAGAGAGGGGTTGGAGCAGAGGCATGAGAACGAGCCAGAGTGAGTTCAAATCCTCCCTGGCTCCAGACTTCCTAGCTATGGGAAAGTGAGTTAAGCCTCCTGTTCCCGACTTTCCTAATTTATAAAATGGAGGATATAATAATACCTGACTCAATGGGATGATATAATCCATTTATGCAACTAGTATTTTTGTGGAGCACCTACTATGTGCCAGGCAATATTCTAGTTGATAGTGATATAGCAGGGAACAAAAGAGGAAACTGTGTTATCCTCTAGGGGCTTACATTCTAGAAAAGCCAGATGCTAGAAAAAAATCAACAAAGAATGAAATGATGTGTATGTATCAAGTGCTTAGCACAAGGCCAGACACAGAGCATGCGCTCGGGGAGAGATGAAAGGCACACGATACGTTTAGGGTACCTGTCGGCCCTACCACGCCTGTCCATGGAAAGAATGGACGATTTTTCAGCCTTCTTCCTGGGGAGCCTGGCCAAGCTTCTGTCCCTCCAGTGTGACAGAAGTAAACAAGGATCTAATAAGAATCCTACAGGAGTCAGGAATTTGGAGACAGACAAACCCAGACTCAACTATCAACTCTCGCTTGCTCACTCATTGCCCTAGAGCAAGTCACTTAACTTTCTTTTTATTTAATTTGTTTTAAGTTTGTTTGTTCGTTTGTTTACTTTGAGAGAGAGCATGCATAATCGAGCGGAGGAGAGGCAGAGAGAGAGAGAGAGAAAATTCCAAGCAGGCTCCGCACCATCCGTGCAGTGTCTGATGTGGGTCTCGAACCCATGAACCATGAGATCGTGACCTAAGATGAAATCAAGACTCAGATGCTTAACCGACTGAGCCACCCAGGTGCCCCAAGTCACTTCAGGTGCTGATGCCCAGTTTCCGCATACATAAAATGGGGATGCTAGTGGAACCTGCCTCCCTGAGCTGTGAGGATTAATTAGGATTATGGTTAAGACTCAGCTGGGTGCCTGGCACAGTACAGCACTCATTCCCCCCTGCCAGACCCACCCTCATCCCCACGCAGACTCAGGCAGCCGCAGCTGCTTCGGGGACCGTGCCCAGGGTGCCTGAGTCACTTCACTTGTCACCCATAAAGATGCCGTAAATGCCAGCCCCACAAGGTGGGTTTGCCCCTTCTGCTTGATAACGGCATCGCTGTGCAGCAGCAGGACGTGCCCCAGAAGCTGGAGCCACGGTGGGGGGATTGACGACTCTCTTCTTCCTTGCAGACCGTACAGTCCTGGTGGGCAAAGGCTCACCTTCCTGAGCATTCCTCTCGGGGCCTGGGCTGTCACTGGGACCCAGAAAACACTTGAGGGATGAAAATGAGCTGAAGCAGAATCGGTCCAGGGGGCCACCGAGAAGCCACTATTCGAGAGGAACTCGTCACTTTGATCCCCCCGCCCCCTCAAAAAGCTCCCTGTGAGACGTATTAGTAAAAAATAAATGTCCTGCTAAAGACATTACAGGACCACAGAAGCGGTTGTATCAGAAAGAAAATGTCAGTTAGTTTTCTCAATCTCCAGAATCTCTCTTCAGCTGCCTAGTGACCCATTCCCTCCTTCAGGAACAGCCACCATTTCACTGGTTCCGGGTGTTTCCCTGGCTATCCACAAGCTCAGCCTTCCAGGGAAATAATGGGCCCTTGGAGGGATCCACCGTGTTTCGAAGGCAGGGGATTTATACAGAGCACATAATTTGCCACAGACAAATATACTGTATTTATTGCAGTTATAATCAGAACAAAATTATAAAGTTTCCATGGTTCCAGAACACAACCAAATAAGCAATTCTAACAGAAGGGACTCTCAGCAGCCGGAGAAACAAACCACAAAAGGAAGTCACAAGTCTGAGGGTTCCCTAAGTAGCCCCACTGAGATCATCCAGAAGTGCCCCCACCTGATGCCACGACACACAGGCGCACACATGCACAGGGCAGGTGACCAAGGATAGCAACGTGTGACACGGACCTAACGGGAGCTGTCAGAAAGGATCCGTAAGTTACTAGAAAGGAAAAACCAAGATTTAAATTTAGGGCCATGACAAACCATAGCTCTGAGGCATTTGAGAGGCGAGAGCAGGAAAGTGACATTTCCCCAAACAGAAGCTCAGCTCCAGTGCAATGATCCCACTCACCATCTGTACCGGGTGTAGAGCTGCTGGCCGGCCTCCCCACCGGCTTTGTGACACCAGAAGGAGGGAGCAGACAGGCTACTGACAGGGAGGGCTGGCAGGAGATGCTTCAGGGAAAGAGACTTGTGTCCTAGCCACCACTAAGAACACAACCACTCTATGCACTGGGGAAGAAGAACCTTACCCTTCCTAGGGGAATGATGACCAGGAAGGTCAGGTACACGCCCTTGTGAAAGAAAATGGCCAAGTCCATTCCTGTTCCACCAGTACTCAAGTGGATGACAAGGACAGAAATGATGAGGCCTATACCTACTTAAGTTTTGCACTCATTAGTTTTGATCCTTACTTGGAAAGCCTGCGAGGAGGTTCTTCAGGTATTTGCTAATCAGATGGGTGGGAAATGGCATCAGACTATAGTTTCACCTGCACAAAACCCCTCCCCGCTTCCTGCTCCCACAAGGCAGCGCCATTCAGGGCCGGGGCCATGGGCTTTGCAGTCTGAAGGACTTCCGCTTGATCCCAGGGTTGCCACATGCTAAATGAGTCTGGTTTGCCCATCTGTAGACTGAAAATAACAACAACACTTACTTCAAGCGCTGTTTTATTTAAGGCAAATGAAATGAAAAATGCTCTGGGAGTGTTTAGCACCGGGACTCCCCATCTGGTCCTCCTTCCTTTTCCTAAGAAGGGCCCTGAATCTTCCCATCCCATTCCCTAGGTTAACTTGGTGCCTCCCAGCTGAGGACACCTGAGCTCCTCGAAATATGCAAAGAACTGTTTCCAGAACTCTGGCTCCTTCCCTCTGCTCCTCTCCCGTCATCTCTCCCCATGACACACTCTGCCCAACCACGTGCTTTCTTGGTCAGGGACAACATAAGCCACCCCAAAGGTTACGATACGTCAAGGGCTCATCGTCCCCCCAACCAGCTGCCACCTCGGTGCAGAAACTGGGCAAGGACAGCCATGCTGCCTCTGTCATCATTGGCTTCGTCTGATGGATGAAGAAGTGGAGTCTCTGAGAAATCACACGATTTGTCCAAGGTTACCGGGATAACACACAGGAAAGCTGAAAGGTGACTAATGTCTTCTGAGTCCTGATCAAATGCTCGTTATGTAACAAGCCGTCATTTCCCCAGCGGCGGGAGAAGTCCTTGTAGGTATTTGTGGAAATGAATGAAATCAATACATAAGAATACATGAGGCCGAGCCTCCTGAACAGACAGATGATGGGGATAGTGCACAGCCTGGTTTTCTTTTCCTCCCACCTGAGTAAGCGCAGCAGGGCCAGAGGATGAAAGAGTCACTGAGTGACCTCCCTTCTTCCCTAGAGGCAACGGCCACACTCGTCGGCTGCAGGTGAATGAGCTGCTGGCGGGAGGTCTCCACCCCTCCGACCTCTGCTCTTCCCAAGAGGCCCTGATTCGGTCTGGGTCCCGAGAGGGGTGAACGGAGACAAGCCACCTCACCTCTCCGAACTTCCGTGTCTTCCTCTGGAAGACAGGGATAGCACCACTGGCATTTTGGGGCTAGGTACTAAGTGAGAGAAGAGAGGTAAATAAAGCTTTTGGCATGGTGCAGCATCAGTAAACAGTAGCTATTTTATCTTTATTGTTCTGTGACTATTATCATGATCAACACTGTTGTTCATGTCATCAAGTTCATCTAAAAGAGCTATCTCCTCAAGATCTCCCACCCTCAAAACTCCCACAGCCTTTGGTGTCTGCTCAGCCGGGAGGGCTTGAGATCTTGCTTCTCTGGGAAGCAACAGCCGGCAGCACCTCCCCCAGTGAATGGCACGGCATGGCTGCCAGGGCTGGGGACCCAGGGAGCTCTGTGACATGGCACGCAGGCAAGGTTAGAGCCAGAAGCACAGCACCAGCTGACGTTTCAGGGGCCGAGAGATGGCTTCCTAAGTCTCATGGGAGGGAGGGCAATGGGGACGTCAGAAAGGAAGTCAGGAAGCAGGCAGAAAAAAAAAAAAAAGAGGGAAAGAAGAACCAAAATAAGCATGTGAGCCAGGGAAAACACAGGGGTAGCTCTATTTAACCGGAACCATCCACCCAGGATTTCTACACATGGGACTGCTGACACTATGTTTTCTCTCAGCTTCCTGGTGCCTATAAGCATCTGTTACCCTCCCGTGAAAAGCTCTTGAGTGGAAGTCAGGAAACTCAGGGTCTAGTCTCTGCTGAGACTATAACCTGATTCCTCTGGTCTCAGTCTTCATGTCTGTGAACACTGCTGGGGGGTCAAGGAGTGGGGACCAGGAGAGGCCGGACTAGTTAGGTTCTAGGCCTCCCCCCCAACTCAAATACACTGTGCCTGCATTAGCCAAAAGAATATTCCACCTCAAAATGGATGTGGTCTCCTCCCCAGGGAAGGGCCTACATCCCACAAAGCCACCCACAGATGTGACTGCAGTCTCGGAGCAACAGCATGGAAGTGAAGTCACATGCTCACCTCCTACAAACTCATGAGGCAAATTAAACTTCCTACCACCACTGGTTTTAATCCATGTGAGATGGCTGTCCATTTCTCGTGGGCTCAGCAATCTCTCACAGATTTGAAAGGTGAGCAGTCTCTGTCTCCCAAATGGGCGTGTTTCTACTTGGGGATACAAATCACCTGACTGGCTTGCTCCAAGGCATTTATAAAGAAAGGTAAAAAGAGTGATGATATCAGGATGTCAAATCTATCAACCTTGTAGAGCAAGTCTGCTAATCCTGCTGCCACTCATCTTACCTACCATCACCCCCGCCCCTCCGATGTCCTTAGCTTTTCATGCCAATCACCTTTGTTCTGGCAGAAACTGTATGTTGAGAGATTCACAAAGTAGTAGCAAGGTCATGGTTCTCGATTTCAAAGAGTTTTCAAGTAGATTAACAAATGGATCAGCTAGCATATTCTACCAGATTGGCCACAGTGACATGGTGGACCAGGGCAAGTGACCCTCAGTGCTGTGGGAACTGAAAGACAGCAAACCCAAGGGGGGAGAAGTCTTCTCGGTGGCCTTACAACTTGGTGCGAGGTTCTGAAGACAAGGAAAGAACAAGGCATGGCGGAGACCAGGAGCAAGGGCAGAGATTAGGAAAGAGGCTTCAAATTCTAACTAGAGCCTATTTTTGTCATGAGGAGCAAGAAGAAGCTATTGCATTTACTCAAGCAGAGGAGAAGCACAGTCTGAGTGCCCGGAGAGGAGGCCAGGAAGAACAACGCGACCCTAGCCAGTAGGAGGCATTGGAGAGCCACGTGAGACCTAGATGAGGAGCTACAGAAACGCAGGAACAGAGAGAGGATGAGAGGGTCTGCTCCTGACAGAGCCTGCATATCGCCACCCTTGTAGGCTTCCCATCTCCCTCCTGGTCCCTGCTCATGAGCATCCAAGTCTTTGACACCTCCTCTGAACCAAAATGGAAGAACACAAAACCAAAAATCTTTACAGCCACTCTCCCTTAATAGCTTCTAATTTTCCATTAGCCCTGCTGGGGAAGGCAAGCAGAAATGCCTTCAGGCTCCCAAAGTCAAAACTGTAGCAACAGCCCATATCTCATATTGAATGCACCAACCCTAATGGCCAACATGCTAATTCCCAGGATGTGGCCACCCTCCTCCTTCTCCCACACCTTCTACAATGTGAGGGCCTTGGTGCCAGTGACCTGAGGGCGGTGGGATACTATCAAGGTCTCCTTCATACCCAGGACCTGGAGAGCTCTGCTACTGTCTCTCAGTGTCTCCTGAGTGACCTCACCAGCACACCTGCTTACGATCTCATTCAATAGGAAACCGAGGGAATGACTTCTGGAAGCCATGCAAAGCAGATGAGGCTTTCATAAAGAGATATTCTCCACTGAACCTGGATGCCCACTCAACTCCGAAGTCCCATCAGATGCATCATCTCATACTGAGACAGAAATATCCAAATCTACACTATTTTTTAGGGAAAAAAAGAAGTATAAATACTGAGAGTAAGCTTTTTTTTTTTTTTTTTTTTTAACTAGGCAAAGAACTTTACTAATCTTGTTTCAAACTTTATTCCCAGGCTTCTTCAGCTTAATTAGCTGCAAAGAATGAATTGTGTGTAAGCAAACACCGAAAAGAGCTGCAGTGTCCAAGGGGCTTGGGCTTAAAAATATTAGAGATCTAGATTTTATCAGATCTATGAACAAAATTTTTAGAAAGCAGTCATAATATAAAGTAGCAGCTCCCAGTCACTTCTTCAAGCTTTATCGTCTTCACAAGTTGACTCAATTCAGTTGGCTTCATTCTTGGAAGCTTCATCAAAATCCTCCACAAGATCTGGAACTTTATCATCATCATCCTCTCCGGTAGCAAGTGGTGCCTTTCCGTCTACAGATTGTTTGGGCAGAGCTTCAGCCAGCCTTCTTAACCTAGTCAGCACCAAGTTGGTTTAAGATACCAGGGGTGGCGCCTGGGTGGCTCAGTCAGTTGAGCATCTCACTTCGGCTCAGGTCACGATCTCGCGGTCCGTGGGTTCGAGCCCCGCGTCGGGCTCTGGGCTGATGGCTCAGAGCCTGGAGCCTACTTCCGATTCTGTGTCTCCCTCTCTTTCTGCCCCTCCCCCGTTCATGCTCTGTCTCTCTCTGTCTCAAAAATAAATAAATGTTAAAAAAAAATTTTAAAAACAAAACAAAACAAAAAGATACCGGGGAGCATTTCTGTCAGCTGCTCTGTCTCAGCATGGCCTGTAATGGTGAAGGGGTTCGCTGCCAGGGATGCCTGAACTTTAGGGTTGTTAAAGCGGATCACTGTTCCTTGGTTTGTGAACATATTCACTTCTTCAATACCAGAGATACTGTTTACCCCTAACTTCTTTAAGGACAACTGAAGTTTTTTATCATCTGCCGTAGCTGTTCTATGAACCACCTTCTTCTTTCGGCGAGCAGTTCCTTTCCCACCAACGTGTACTTGTGCTTGCAGCTTTGGCGAGTTTCTCCCGGTTCATGATAGTTTCCTTCATCTTGTTGGAGCGGAAATGGGACCACGCGGGGGGCTAGGGTTGGCGCTCAGGGGGTCTCGGGTGGACCAGCGGAGATTAGGCGCATACACGTGGGGACGCAAGATGGCAGCGAGAGAGTAAGCTTTTAAAAACTCATTTTTGAAGATACTTTGGAAGTCCTCACTAGAGAGCTTGTAACCATAAAAGATAGCTCTATGGTTTGAGCTTTAACAAGGAAGAGAAGGGCATCTTCTGAAGTACCTAGCAATGTGACCGAGGCCACCAGCAGGCTGGACATTCTACTCCCCAAAGAATCGGCTGGAATATAAGCACTGGATCTAACACTTGGTGCTAGGTATTTTTTGCTCATTTACTTGGTTGGGAGTCCATGGAGAAATGGAACCAACTTGGAAACGGTCCATCATTTAGAACAACAGAAATGGAAGCAATATTTTCTCTAACAAAATGTGCAAATCCCACGTGAGACAAGATGCTAGTTTTAAGATTCTATTTCAATGAACAAGGGTTGAGCTTGCCTCAAGAACAAAACGATTTTTTGCGAAACAGCAATTTGAAGTTCATCCTTTTGTCAACAAAATTGCTGTGTAATTTCCAAACTTCTCACAGAGAAGCAATTAGCCAACAAACACATCCGTGAATCATAACACCCTGGGAGAAGGAGAAGAATCCCAGCTCTGTTCTCCACCCTGGAGCGCCTCTGTTGTCCTGGTCTGCAGGAGGGAACCTGAACCCCTAGTCTCTGCCTCTGGTCGTATCCAGGCCTTCCTCCCTGTGTGCATGGCAGGCATCTGGCAGGCAGATACAGACTGCTGGGGGACATGTGAACTTCCACTGCAGTGGCGGCTAAAAGTGTCGACTCCTAGAGGGCAGGCACCATGCCCAATCCTGCCTCCACACTCCCCAAGGCACAGCCAAGTAGGGGGACCACAACACAGCAAGCATTTTTGCTGCCTGAAGTCAATGAAAGAGCAGACTCAGTCAAGTTCAGACGCTATGCAGAGTTTCATCTTGAAAGCATGAAACACCTCTCAAAAGCTCCAGAGTCCCCAAGTTGGAAGAGAAAAAGGGTCATGGCACAAATAGAATAGGCAGATTTTGTGAAAGGAAAATCCCTTTGTTCCCCTGGGCTTTCAAGCAAGGGGCTTTGACAAGAAGCAACTTGATTCTCTTGAGACTCTCAGGCACCTGTCATCATGAAGCACATTCTCTTTCTCACAGTACTCTCTGGCTCAGTTTCAGATTCCAGGCTACCTCCTCCCTCATCTCCTTACATGCTTATACAGCCATGGATCTGAGCCAAGCCGCAAAGAAAAAGCAACACAAGAATAAGGAAACTTGGGCCACAGTTTTCCTTCCCACCTCTCTGTGTTCAATGGGCAAGAGGCAAAGACTAGCAGAGACACAAAGACAGGCATGGTGAAGTGGGCCAGATGGGTGCAAAGGTGTATCTAACGAACCTGACAGTTTACGAGTTTGAGGGCTCTGCCTTCAAACGTGGTAGCCTGAAAGTCACTTCCTTTATCTTTCCAGGGACTGTCTCTTCTCTACTCCAACCCTTCCTTTCACCAACATTGACTGAGTGCCTACAAGCTGCAGGCACTGTAGCCAGGGATAGAAAGTAACGGGGACTAGCAGAACAGCACAAAACCCGCACAAGACGACACTCCCAAGGGTTATGCTAAACTGAAATAATAAAACCCTCACTGCAGATGAAGGTGAGACACAATTCCGTCTTAAAAAGCATGAATACAAGGCAGCTAAATGCCCTGGGCCGTACTTGGAAAGAGCCTGGGCACATCTCTCAGTGGAGATGTGCCCATCGGCAGCCTCTACATTTAAGTCTTGGTTTACGATCAAGGGCAAATAAAAATAACAGTTTCTTGGACAGCCACATTTACATGAATTTCTGGGTCCCTCTGGCTCCCAGGCTCTCTAAGCCTTCCTCCTTATCAGCGGTCCAAGTGTGCTCACTGTTGGAGGATCATAGATCAGCCCCCGCCTCCAAATGCAGAGTACCCCGAGGCAAGGGCTTTGAATGGTTCATCTCTGTCATTCCCGGGGCTGGACACAAAGCTGGTGTGAAGGTACACATACAGAAAATGGTGAATTGAGGTCTTTTCTCCAGGACTGAGAGTTCCAGAAATGGGAGTTCATTTGTCTGTAGAGATTTTTACATTAGATTACATTTGCTCACCAAGCTACTCCTTCCAGTAAGACAAACAAGGGTTCCCCAAACTACTCCATCGTGTCAGTCCTTAAGGACACAATAAACTCTCATTTCCATTATTTTCCTGTCAAGTCCATCAGGAGGCCACATAGAGACCTCCATGGTGCACCCCTGCTCACCTCTTTGGCCTCATCTCTCTCCCTTCCCCATCCACCGATGTTCGATACGCGAGTGTCTACTGACTGAGTCACTTCTCTGTGCCAGGCATTGGGTAAGCTGCTGGGGATGAAGCAGTGAGCCAGAGATAAATGTGGTTCCTATTCTAAGTTACTCATAGTTTACTGGAGGAAAGAGATACTAATTTAGTAATCCTACAAATAGAAAATTAGACTTTAACTATGGTGAATGCCAAGAATAAAAGGTATGCAGCACGGGTGAGATATGCGACAAGGGGCATGACCAGCCCGAGGGCATGAGGGAAGGCGCTTATGATCTGGAGGATAAGCAGGAGTTCCTAGGCTTGTGTGAAGGGAGGGGGAGCATCAGGGCTCACTCCCACCTCTGCCAGCATCCTTCACACTTCTCATATACAGCTCAGCCATCACCTCCTCAGGAGGCTCTCCGTAACTTGCCAGGAGAGGTAGGAGGCCCTCCTGCGTGCCCATGTGGTGCTCTGCACATGCCCACCTTTATTAGGAAGCCACTTACCAACACAAGACTTTCCATTTCCCCTTCTGAAATGGAAAATCTAGGAGGCCAGGAACTTCACCTAATACATTTTTACATCTGCAATGCCCAGACAGGAACAAGCACCCAGTTCATCCCTGGTGAATGGAAGGAGAGACAGATGAACATACAGACAGATGGACACACTGTTTGTCACTTTCACCCAGCTTTCCTGTTTCTTTCAGACCTGCGTATCGGCACACATCAGTGTCAGGGCAGTCAGTGCCATCTTTGTATTTAGCATCAAGATCCTGTACTTCCCTATCTCCCCGGGGTTCCCAGAAGGCAATGTGAACAAACTGTCATCCTCATCAGTGGGCAGAAGGGCAGAATCATCCCCCAGCCCCAAGATATTCTGGACTGGAAGAAGCCCAGAGCTACACTCCAAAGCTACTCTGGCACATTTTGAGAACTCTATACATCATTCAATCATCAAATCTTTCGTTCACAAATATTGACTGAGCACTTCCTTTGTGTAGACACTACTCGAGAAACTGAGCAGTCTGCTATACAGTCTGGAGGAACAAGTGAAATGAGATCATTGCAGACACAGGTAATCAGTACGAAGAAAGCAGAGAAACAGATTAGAAAGTGACTGAGGGGAAAGCTGGCTCTGTTGTGTGGTGGGTGGTCAAGGAGGGGTTCTCAGAGGAGGGGACCTTTCAGCTAAGACCTGAATGATGAGAAGGAGGAAGTCATGTGAAGTTGTGGTGGAAAGGCATTCAGGCAGAGGGAATGGCATGCACAAAATCCCCGATGCAGGACCAGTTCGGCACGCTACAGGGAGAAATGCACACCAAGGTGATCAGACAGAGCAACGACAGAGAGGCACGGTAAAATATGGTTAGAATGAGGCCAGGTCATGGCGGGCCTGGGGAGCACAATAAGGATTTGTGACGTCGTTGTACAGGTGACGGCAAGTGCACAGGTGTCTGGATCGCTTGCTCAGCTGCTCTGTGAGGAACCAACCTCAGAGAACACTGATGGAAACAGAGAGGCCAGTGAGGAGGCCAAGTGGGGGCCCACGTGCAAAAAGACGGTGGCACCAGTGTCACGGGACAGCAGTGATGACCCAGAGTCAAATCATGCTACCGTGTGGAGGTAACAGAGAACAAGGCTGGCTAACGGATCAGCTGAAGAGGATGAGAGCAAATGGGGAGACCAAGAGGGGCCTGAGTCACCGGGTTGAGAGCAGAGTCATAGCAGCCACGAGAGAGACCGTGGGCGATGAGGAGAATCATCTGTTTGGGCCACAGCGCATGGGAGATGCCAATCACGCATCTGAGTGAGCAGATCTTGCAGGCCATCCAAACGCCATTCTGTCAATGCGCCATGCTGCCATGAAACCAGCCAAGGTGAACAGTTCACGTGCTTCGAGTATCGAGAAAGACATACACTGTTTGGGTTCTGCTACATCTAGGTTCAGACCCACCTCTGTCACTTATAACTGTAGGATCTCAGGAAAGGAACCACCTTTTGGGGATGGTCTGTTCTTCCTCTGCGAAAATGAGAACAAAACCGATTTACCCCAGGGTCGTGAGGACCGGACTGGATGCGGAGCGGCCAACACCCAGGGCATAGCCGGAGTGGGGCCAGCGGCGCACCCCGGCTGCTCGGCCCTGCTCCTGACAGCCGGGCCCGCCCACCGGTGGGAAGCCGGGTCAAGTCGGCTGCGGCTCTCCATTCTCATCATTAGCTATTATTCTCCCTAGGTTGATGAAAACTTCATGAAGGGAAAAAAAGCCTGAGAAATTCCAACGCGATATAGTAATACTGTTTTGAGTGACTGAAATAGCAGGTCAAGAAAAATGACAGCTACAGGGATAAAAATGTGGATCTACAAAACATGCAATCAAGAAAACCTGTGAGCTGTGAAAACCAAGTAACCTCAGGAACCCTTCCTCTCTCCGCACAGCTCCAGCTCCAGGCGGTACCGAAGAACACGGGAGGGTGAGGGGTGGGCAGGAGCGAGGGGAGCACCCTCACTGGGAAGGCGGGGTCACCCAGGAGACCATTGGGGAAGCTGTCAGCACCGAGAGCCTGTGACAAAAGCACTGTGTTTATGTGATACAATAATGGGGTGGTGTGGACAGGGCTGCCCCAAGGGGGCCCCGCAACCCATCCCGTCCTCAGCCTCCCAATGTCTGTAGCAGCCCTTGAACTTGCTCAGTCACACGCTATGCTTCTGAGGGGAGGCACTCCATTCTTTCCACTTGTCTGTAATCAAATAGTAGCCACTACTAACCAAGACAAAACAAAAATATGTTTCCATGACGACCACTTCTGAGCTGGGGGCGCTGGGGGGCAGTTACTTGGGAGACAGCACCACACAGGGGCAGGGCCAATGGGGTCAGCTGTCATCTAGGGAGACCACACTCTCCACTACAAGCCACCAGCACCAAGCCACCAACACCGAGATACCCGGATCAGGGCTCTGAGCTGAGCCTAGGCCAACCAATCACAGTTTAGGGAAGAGAGGGTCTTCTGAAGGGGAGGAAGTAATGCAGATGACCCTGTAAGGGAACATTTCAACTACTCAGGAAAAGAGGCTGCTGGTGACACTTGAAAACAAATCATCAATGCAGCACAGTTCTGTTTAAGAAATCCATGAACTGGCCCAGGACATTATTTATGCTTTTATTTGCCAATTCAAGATTAATAGATCCTTAGACTACAACCGTAGTATCTCTTCAAAGTCAAGAAAAAGAAACTTCTTTAAAAATATTTATAATTAAGATCCAATTTCCTTGCCATCTCTAAGTGCATTCCACCCCTCTACCTGATTGACTTTAGTGGTGTTGGGATTAGGACTGTCTGGACTTTGCCACTCATCAGGGTGACATGATGGTGAAGGCCGGCTTCTCCTCTTAGGAGCTGAGAGACCACAGCAGTGTTAACAGCTGAGGCTCTATGTCTTCATTATTTCAATAAGGGATTTAATACTAGTTCCCATCAGAGAAGATCGGTGTGAGAATTAAGCACGATCTTGTCATGTCATGTGTGGAGCATGGCGAGTGGCACAGGGTTGACACCCGATGTGGTATGGGCACTGGTTCTGGTGTGGACTGGCAGTGTAAATGGCGGGCCTGGACTACAAGCCCAGGTCAGGGAACACAAAGATGGCCCTTGGAGAGGGGTTCTAGAGTAGGCTCTTGTCTCTGGCTGTGTGATAGAGGGGCTGCTTTTGCTCAATTCCTTACAGTGGGGGGAGGGCTTTCCAGGAAGGAGCAGACCTAGGCCCAGTTAACTGCTCCCCTGCGTATCTGGCAGACTTATCTAGGGTCCTATTTCTGTCCACTCCCTCCAGCCCAGGAACGGTCAGGCCATGGCCAAAGCTGCTATCACTCAGTTCTCCAATAGGACCCTGTCTCAGAAATACATGAGCGTTGGCGGGGGTGGGGAAACTGGGGCACCAAGAGGCTTCAGAGCTTGTTCAAGGTCACACGGCTAACAAGCTAAACCAGGATGTGAGCCTATACCATCCCGTTCCACTGAACAAGCTCTCAACCAAGATACGGATGTGTCAACACTTCCTTCATCCTCCCATGCAGGGCCTCGCCCTGCCCATGCCACTACACCTCTTGCTGACCTGTGAAACCCTCTGTCCCCGTGTCTGTCTTCCCAGGGACCAAGAAACAACCTGGGAGCAGGAGTAGTGTCTGGCCTGGTCTGGTACACATTAGTGTGTGTGATGACTAGAAAAGCTACCTACCCTGCCTGGAAGAAGGTGCCAAGCTGGCCCCAGCAAACTGCGTGGCCTCTCCAACTCTGCGCACTTGGAGGTCTGAGACAGGCATCGGTGAGTGGAGCTCAACGTTTGCAGAGTTGGAACATACAGTAGCCCCTCCTAAGCATGCGGCCCTCAGAGGCACCATCTCCCTTGTTCCCCTGTCACCTACAGGACTAACGGCTTTGTCATATCAGTCACAGCGACCATGTCAAACATGTCAGTCGTTCCCCTCACCTGCACTCACCACTGGTTCTTGTCACTTAGGCATTTATATACTTTGCATAGTTTCTTCTTGCCATGCGGCAAACCTTAACCATCCCTCTGGCCCAAGCAGACTTTCCCTGAAAGGCCACCAGGGCGGCAGGCCCTGCAGACCACCGTAGGAGACCTGCCCTCTGCCATCTCAGCCACCCCCACAGTTGCCCTTCTGGCTACTGCTCAATCTCCCAAGACCTGTGCTTCTCCAAGAAGGGCAGAAGGACAATGCCAACAAATGACAACTGGGCTCTGAACCCAAAGGGATGTTACAATCTCGGACACATGTCGAGTACAGAGAATTCTCCAGGAAAGAAGAATCCAGAGTGACTGAGTGTTCACGGTAACTCGCATCTTTTTATCTTTCAATGTTTTACTGGTACCACCTTTGAGAAGTGTCGACTCTATTTTTGGACGTTACTCAGCCTTGATGAGGCTACAAAGTGGTGGAGGATAGCAGCACCAAAAAAGAGGAACGTGGAAATTCACGGTGCCGAAGGAGAAGAACGTGCTAAGTTCAAGACATACTCTACAGCTCTGATCACCTTTTTTAAAAACTTTCTAAACAGCTGCATTGGAGGTACAGTTGGCATACAATACACTATACATATTTAAGGTGTCCAAATTTGATGAGCTGTGATAAATACACATACATACACACTCACGAAACCGTCACTGTAATCAGGATAATTAACACATCCATCATCCCTAAAAGGTTCTTCCTGCCCCCGTGGAACCCTGCCCTCCTATTCCTCCCCCCTCCCCCACCACATGAAACCATGGATCTGCTCTCTGTCACTAGAGATGAGCTGTGTTTTCTGAAGTTTTATATTAATGTCATCAAATAGTACATCCTTTTTTTTTTGTCTGGCTGTCACACAGCCTAATTATTGTAATATTCATTCTTGTTGTTACATGGGCCAGCAGCACATTCCTTTTTATTTCTGGATGGCATTCCATTGTAGAGATGTATCCCATTTGTTCATCTATTTGCTTCATGGATATTTGGGCTATTTGTGATTTCTGGCTGTTACAAATAAAGTTGCCATGAGCACGTGTGAACAGCTATTTCCGCGCACATGTGCTTCCATTTTTCTCGGGTGGAGACCTATAATCAGAACGGCTAGATCATATAGTACTTTAAGAAACTTCCAAACTGTTTTCCAGAATGGCTACACCATTTTACATTCCCACCAGCAACACAGAAGAGTACTGGTTCCTACACATCTTTGCCAGAACTTGTACCGATCAGTCTTTGTTAAAAAAAAAAAAAAAAAAAAAAAAAGCTTATATATTTATTTTGAGGCGGGGAGGGCCAGAGAGAGAGGGAGAGAGAGACTCCCCAGCAGATTCCATGCTGCCAGCTCAGAGCCTGATTCAGGGCTCCATCTCAAGACCATGAGATCATGACCTGAGCCAAAACCAAGAGTCGGACACTTAACCGAATGAGCAACCCAGACATACCTGATCAGTCTTTTTAATATGAGACATTCTGGTGTTATGGTATCTCACTGTGGTTGTAATTTGCATTTCCTCAAGGACAATAATATGGAGCATCTTTTATTTGCTTATTTACCATCCACGTATCTTCTTTGATGAAATGCCTGCTCACATCTTTTGCCCGTTTTTATTAGGTTGTCTACTTTTTTTTTTTTTTTTTTAAATTTAGAGAACTCTTTATATATGCTGGATGCAAGTCCTACATGAGTTACATGATTTTCAAATGTTTTATACTAGGCTGTGGCTGCATTTTTCATTCGCTTAACAGTGTCTTCTGAAGGCGGAAGTGAAAACTATTTATCCATTTTATGTTTTATGGCCACATGCTTCTGGTGCTGTATCCAAGAAATATTTGCCTAATCCAAGGCACAAAGATTCTTCTAACTTTTTCCTAGAAGTTTTATAGTTTTAAATTTTGTATTTAAGTCTATGACATATATATTTTTAAAGTTTTACAGATTTATATCCTTGGCTATCCCTAAACTCGTCCTGCAAACATAACTTCCTTCCTTTTACTGATACTCATTCACTTTATGTGTTCAACACTGACGATAAGGTTAACAGGAGATATTTTATTCCCTCAAAGAACATACTTTTCTTTTTTTGGCCAATTATCATTAAGCAAGCCCTCTACGCTCTTCACAGGATACCTCTTTAAAAATGTGGGTTTTCCTTACTCAACTGCAATGCTACTACCCTATCTAATTCCCACTTCCTTATCAATTTTCCTGAGAGTCCCCAAAGCATCTTTCTTTTTTACATTTCTCCTGGCTTGTTTCCCTTTGGGTGCAACGAGTATTACAAAACATTTGGCAGTTATGTGTCCCACTCTGCCTTTTTCCATGGGGAAAGTGGGTCCCCGAAAACCTCACACTCCAAATTTGACAGTTTGCATCTGTGGGGCCTCCTTTCCCTCCTGCACATTCTGTAAGTGGAACACGGCATCATAGGCTTGACTAGAATTAAGTTCAATTAAAATACTTCACATACCCGTGAGGCACCACAGGACACCAGAAGACAAACAATGCCAGTTGCCTATTTCAGTGACTCTCTGATTCATCTGATGGATCAGGAGTTAATAGTCTGAGGTTCAAGGGTGCCTGGATGACTCCGTCGGGTAAGCATCCGATTCTTGATTTCAGCTCGTCATGATCTCAGAGTTAAGTGACAGCACAAAGCCTGCTTGGGATTCTCTCTCTCTCTCTTCTCTCTCTGCCTCTCCCTCTCCCTTCCCACCCCTCTCTCAATAAGTAAATAAACATTTTACTTAAAAATAGCCTAAAGTTCATTATCAGCCTTTTGACTAATGGTTTCATCCATGCTTGATCACTGCCCATATCAGCTGTATCATTAGGGGCTGAAAAATGGTGATTTCCTTGTTCTGTTATTGCTTCTGCATTTATTAGCTATACTTCTTCTGCAAAGAATTTTCCTCTATTGAACAGAGATTTAGAGTTATCCTGAAATATGATTTGTACAGAAATAATATGTGTTTAGCTAGGTGTTTTTAATTACGAAATTTAGAATAAGGAGCTGGGGCCTTGGTTTCTTTCTCATGGTTTTCATGTGTTCTCGTCATTAAAATGTACTTTTAATGATTATATTTCTCCCTTTCAGAGCCAGTGTTTTTTGATTACATGTAACTCATTGCTTAAGTTTTACATTGTCATTTTTTAAAATTTAAACATTTTGAACGTCTGTACTGATTTTGCATGAAAATCCAACTTTCAAGTTCTTGGGGGTCGAATTCTACTGTTTGTGGTCTGTGCTCCCTCTTGCTCATGGTGGCTTACTTCACTCTACGTTTTTAAGAACTATGAGTCATGTGTGACGGGGTTTTGAGGGAATCCTGTGAAGCTTGAGCTGATGGCTCAGCCCTTCAGAGAGGATTTACGTCTATAGGAATGTCGGTGCATTCCCAAACAGGACTACTTGAAGTCAATTAATCAGCTTGAAAATTTCCACACCATGCCAAGAGTATCAGTTGGAACCACATACTCAGGTCGCCAGTCACACAATACGCCACAGGACAGCTTAACAGCTGCTCTCAGATCTAACTGAGTTGTGCCTGTGTCTTATGTTAGTCATTATATGTTTGGTGTACCGCCCGTGCTCTGTAGGAATGAATGCGGGTTCTTCCTTAAGAAGTTTTACCGGTGATCTTTTCTTTTGCAAAGCAGAATCAGGCTGAAGTTGACAAGTGTTATCTTAGAAGAAATATCTGACCAACAGGCAGAATTTTTTTTTTTCAATAAAGCCCACCTTTTAATTCAGGGTGAACTCAATGAAGGTTTTGGACTTAGGTGTGGGGTATCACCTCGAATTTCCCAACATGTAAAGACATAAAGCATTGTCTCTAGTCTGCAGGTTAGCTGTTACCCCTAAAACCTCTCGGTCAGATGGGCTACCTTCCACCGCCCCTGCCCCAGGGCACCCAAGGCAGTGGTCAGGGGTCGGTATCCGCGCTGGTTTTCCTTCTCCCCGCCTCCCAACCAGGGATTTCCCTTACATCTTGCAAACTCAGCTATTTAAAAGGGTATTCTACTGAGGGGCTCGGTGTTACAGTTTTCAGACTCTCTAGCTCATCATGTGGCGAGACACACACTCAACTGTGAACAGTTCCAAGGGGGTGCGATAAATGTGCCAGCACAAGTATACTACCTTGTGCTGTTGGAGCTCAGAGGAAAAGAAATGACCTCGCTTAGCAGGAAGGGCTCACAGACACTTCACTGAGATGCTTAGTCTAAGCCTCAAAGGTGAAATGTCAGGAATATAGTTATCCCTTTTTTGGTGGAGGTGGATGTGGATAAGAGAGAGTCAAGCCATTCTACCCTGTCATGTACATTAAAAGGCCAAAAGTAACAAACAAAAAAGGGGATGCATCCTCTCTACTCCACCTCTGTCTTGCTTTGTTTGATAGCAGGGAATTGTATTCTATGTGGATGTGCTCTCAAGAGGGGCCAGAGGGTCTAGAGATCTTCCAGGAGGAAATATGAAGCTAACATGAGAGATGAACCACCTTAGGAGCATCCCATCCATGCTGATACAGGATAACATCTTTTGACCTCCCTCCGAGGAGAGAAGAAAGCAAAGAAAACCTTATAATGTACTCCACCTGATCACTCTGGTCAGCGTCCCCATGTTCCCATAGCATCTGGTGTCTCTCATCTGGACACCACTGCACAGGCAGCCTTCAAGGAGGTGCAGATTTCAAAGCGGTCCTCAGTATCTTTAGATGAGAACTTTGGAAAGGTGCTCTCTTAGACACAGGGTCTTCCCTGATGCTGAGGTCTGCTGTTCTGAGCACGTTCCGGGATGGAACCCAGCATCTCAGGAAAACTACCCTTGATGACAGGATGAGGCATTTCGGTCCCATGCAATCATATGTAAACATGCAAAACTGTTCCATTGGTTTCAGAGAGGGGAAAGTCCCAACAACTTGCTTTGGTAAAAGCGAGGGCATCATTAAAGCCATTCCTCTTGACAGGCAGTTATGGCATCAATTCATGGTCAACCCTAACCCAACTCATTCCCTCATGACATAAAGGTCCTAGTCCAAGGCTTAGATAACAAGACTCTACGAGCACTTCCCAAATCTGGGGCTCAAATGTTCTCTTGGAAAAGGTTGTGAAGAAGTCTGTCTATACTCATTAGAGCAGCATGCCAACAAAGAATATTTTGTTTGCTTTTTTTTTCTTAAAGAAAAAGAAAAGCAATATGATCATGAACTTAATTAAAGTTGTTGTGCAATGATTTAATTAGATTTATAGAACTGTGCAAATTCATCCTGGCCAGGGACCTTTCTGTCTTCTAAAGAAGGGTTGGCAGAGATCTCATGTGCTTTGCAATTTTACCTAATCCTTAATTTCATCTCCTGATGGGGTGAGGATGAACATAATTGCGTTCAGGTAATTGCTTTATCAAACGGTTTAATTGTGCATTCAACAGAACTGACAACAAGAAGGTTATTCTTCCTAATGTGTTTTTAACAAAAGCACTAACTAATTACATGGCATCCTATTCAGGGCATTTGAGAAGAAGAAATGAATACCTATTCTTCCAATCTTGGTTAAATGCATGTTTGCATATAGAACATAGAAATAAGTAGTGAAATAATTAGCTGAATTGCTTCCTTCTGCTGTAACTTCATAACTAATCTGCATGTTGAAGTAGTCTGTGTAAATTCAGTGGATGCATTTTCACCACGGACGGTGTTTGAACATCTGCGCTTCCCGAAAATGTCACAATAACCATTTTGCCTGAAAGTTTATCCTCAGGAGCCAAAAAGCCAGTGTTATCTTGGCATGTTCCAAGAAGAAATAAATGCTTCATATAACTGAGGACAGATGTGCCACATGATCAGAAGGAAGTATTAAAACATTAGGCCAAATGGTTGAAAAGAATTCTGAATTAAAATAATGCTGGATCTACTCTATTTTCGATGAACTCTCTCTTTAACCAGATAACTAACATTCTGGTATAGACTTGGCTTCTGTGCCCGTCTATGCCTGTCATTCATAGAAACACAGAATGCTTTAATATATCCTTACAGGCTCAAGCTAGTGTCATTTAGCTGAAGCCTTTAATGAGATTACTATATCTGACATTTTAAGAGGTGATTATGTAGCACACTGCCCTCCCAGTGTACTAGTAAATAATCTTGTCAGTCCAGTAAATAATCTTGCCCTCCCTCTCCTCCAGTAAAAAATACTACCCTTGATTATGCTGAAATGTAGGGGGGAAGAGGGTCCTGTGGCATGGTATTTGATTAAGGGACAGACATAGGATTCAGAAAGAGCCAGGTGGGATCCTTCCCTGGGGTTGAAGCATAGACGCTGGTAAATTTCTCTTGAGCTTCTAGGCTGGGAGGAAATGAATCTGGGGCTGTCAAAATCCCTACTTTCTGCCAAGGGGAGAAAGCCTCTTTGCAGAATGAAGCCAAGCAGAGATAGACAAAGAGAGACAGAAGGAAATGCAATGTCGACAGCACAGCATTTCCTCTTCTTTCTCTGAGCTCTGCCTACCCCAGTATACTTTCTAGCCTTATATGGCAATAAATCCTCATTTGGGGAGTAAGCAAAGTTTGAGTTATGTTTCTGTCACACGAAATCAAAAGCATCCTGATGACACAGCTGGTATTTTACATTACTTTTCAGACGGCTCTGCACTTATGAAAGTAAAGACTGATGTGAGAGGTGGACCCGTGTTCTAGTACTCCTGCCCTCCTGCTTACGAGCTGTGTTGCCCTTGGAAACGTTGCAGGGCTTCGATGTACTCGTCATTAATTTGGGACTAATAAAAGTATTACCTCATAGGTCTGTTGTAGGAATTAGATGGAAAGCTACAGGAAATACAATACGATGGCACTCAGCACAAGGTCAGAGTACCTATTGCTCTGTATTAATTACTAAATTAGCAATTAAGTGCTATTGTTTCGATGTTGTTCTTGTCATTACTGTGATTAAAAATATTACTACAATAGAGACTGACAGGTAACCCCAATATCCACTCTATTCCTCTAATTATGTGACTCTCAAATTTTAGCTAGGCATATAGCCGTCCACAATAAAAACTACATTTCCCAGACTCCTTCGCAGCCTCATGGAGCCTTGTGATTAAGCTGTGTCCAAGACGATGTGAGCAGAAGTGACACTGGTGACTTCTGGATTGTGCCTCCTTCCTTTTCTCCTTCCTTCCAGCTGGGCACAGCAGCCACCTTGGACCCAGGCGCGGAAGCTCAACAACTACATTGGCTGAGAAAGACAGGACGGTGAGCTGAAAGGACCCTGGTCAGTGACCCTCCCTGGGCTGCTTGCCTTTGGGATGTTTGCAGGGGAGAGAAATAAAACTACCTCTGTTTAAGCCTCTGTTTCATTTGGATTTTTGTTAGAGCAGCCAGAACGTACGTCCTAACTAACACCCAATCAGTATTTTACATATTATTTGTACTTGCTCCTTCCAAAACCCCATGAAGGAGAAAAGGGGAGGATAACAAAACTAGGGCAAGACTTCTATGTAACCCAAGAGTCGAGGGTTTTTGCACCCTGAATTCCAGCTCTCAGTCTAAATGATATTTGGCTACTCCTGATGGAGGAAAGGAGGTTGAAAATGAACAAGACCTGAGTAGAAATGCAAAGTTGGGCCACCTGTGATGGGATGTGAATCCCCAAATCTCTGAAGCTTTAACATATAAAACTGCTTAAAGTTGGTTAGATCCACGGAGTATACGTGCAAAGTCATAAAGCCTGTTTTGCAGGCTTTTCCTAAGCAACAGAAAATCAAAATAACGAAACCTACCACATGACTCCCTCCCCAGATCAGTGGTGTCCACGTGGTCCACGGGTGCACCGCTGCTTTCTCCCCCCGCTACCTAGAGCACAAGGGGATGGCGTCGGGATTGTTCCTACTTCTTGACCCTCCACAGGGCTGCCAGATGGGCACATCCAATGGCTTCCCTAATTGCTGTTAGTCCTCTCATCCTTGGGCCATCACCACTGCCACTGTGTTCCAATCCCCTGATGCACAAAACACGCAAACGCAAGCCCTCCACCTTTTGGCTCCCATCACGTGATGTTCTGGTTAGCCAGAAGCAATGCCCTCACCAAGGAGACACTTGCAAGTGAAGACAACTCCCACCCAGCGGGTTCTGTGGCAGCAGGGTTATCCAAAAATATCCCCCCAAATATGGACACCCTCCACTCTGTTGAAAAGCAAAGAAGAGGAGCTATACATAAAAATGTCCCATGCCGGTCACGGTCGCAGGGCCACAAAAGCCTGGGGGAGACTGGGAAGAGACACTAAGTTTAACGCTATCTTGCAAAGTCTTACAACCTCTGCCCTGGATTGCTCTCACTCTTCAGAACAGTCTGTGCATAGGAAATGCCGGCCAACCGAGACTCTATTTGCCAAAAACTTCAAACGTGACCTTTACTTGGTAGCAATTGTTGGAAACTATTAAAATGACTCTGAAAATAATATAATCCGCAGCGACAATATGTTGAAAGAAATGCCAACCCTGTAAAGCAAGCTCTCTCTTGCCGTCCCTTGCGAGAGCACATTCACAACAGAAGAGAAACATTTTCCTCCACAGCAGCTCTTGACTCTGCATCTCTCTTCTGCGTCTAGACATAAATGAGCCATTTGCTAATTGTTTAACAGTGATTAAGGAAGTAAACGTTCTGGAGAGGGGGGTGGGAGCAGAAGGGTGTCTGACTGCTTGTTTTCCAATTACCAACATCCAGGCTCATGGGGGAGAACAGAGTTGGCTCTCAGGGCCTCCCAGTTCCATTCGGGGAGCCTTCTCCTCAAGGTCAGGCCAAGGACCAGTGGCTTCTGGTGGGGACATGAGCAGTCCTAGCACTGACATCTGAGCTTTGGTCAGATGGGTCCAGACTGAGGGGACTCCACGAAGCCCTATGAAAAGAGGCCTGTCTACCAGAAACAGGACGTGGAGCAGTGGGGCCCTCCTCCCTTCTGAGCCGCCAGGGACCTCAGAGCCACTACATTTTCCCAAACAGCTCTCCCCTCCAGAGGGAGGAAAGCTGAGCTTGCCCACTTGAAGCCCAGGCTGCCGGACTGTGGTCAGCAGTGGCTGTGCCCCTCTGCACACAGGCAAAATTAAAAGTTGGCAGGCAGGACCCCAATAAGCTCTCATCTTTCCACATGGATGCCAGGAGAGGAAGCAAAGGGGTTCACAGATGACGGGTTCCAAGCTGGCCCAGGCTGACTCCACGAAGCTGTTGGCAAGAGGATTTCCAAGTCTCATCAGGACTAGGATGGTGAAGAAGGCCTTCTGCCGAGCTCAGAGCTGAAACGACTCCCTTGTGTCTGAAATTCACATGGTCACCGAGACCAGCTCTGACTCCCTGAATGCCTCCGTCGACTGTTTTCTGCCCATCTCTGCAACCATTATACACTTCCGGGCCTCACTCATACCAGCAGTCTCCTCATGGCTACCCTGCCTCCAGTCCTGCCCCCAACCATGTCTACTTAGTAGCCAGTGCAAGTGAATTCAAAACCAGAAACCCTTAATAGGATCCCCAGTGCTGTTAGGGCAAAGTCCAGCCCCCTCACATGGCCTTCAAAGTCCCTACAGAAATGGCCCCTTATTACTTTTCCAGCCTCATTTCTGCAGCTAGTTAACTCCCTGTCCCCAGATCACATGTGACCAGCCATACCAATGGTCACAAGCTCCTTCGAGGGGACATGCTGTCCTTCATCTAACTCTTCAACCCCCTCTCCCCTCGGATGGATGTGCTGTGCTCCACGCCACTTTGGCTCTGGTTGATTCCTCCCAGCCTTAAGATCTCCACGGAATCATCACTTCCTCTACCAAAACCATTCACACCTCCCAACTGGTGGTGGTAGCCCTGCTTTGTGTCCTGCAGCACTCAATGCCCTTCATCTGAACATCTGTTCTGATAAAAGGAGATTGCTTTTCAATTTGCCTACCTTTAAGTCCCATGAAAAGTGAGGCTTTGTCTGCTTTGCCCTTTGTCATAGCCACAGCAAGTAGGACAACGCACGATGCACGGTAAGGAAGGAAATAAAAATTTACGGAGTTTCTGGACTGGTTCAGTTTTTCTGGCCAGGATAACAGGACATCAAGGGTAGTAAGATGACTAGGGCGATCCTCACTGCCTCAAACCCAAGTCAAGGGGGAGGGTCTACATCATACTTTCAAAGCAGCTGCAGGGTTGGCCTTCAATTGGCCTATCCCCACCGGTGATATTTTATTCCTTCTCTTTTATGGATACAGAATATGAATAAACATTTATTGCCATGCAACACCTTATATCCTTTCAGCTCAAGACTTGGTGCATTTTTGTCCACTTTACCTTTGGTCACAAAACTCTGAGTGGGTTGCTGATGCCGGGTCACTAGGAGCTCTGCCAAGACAGGGGCTTCTAAGCACTTCCCTCAAGTTCTAGGATCCTGACACTGTTCTGGGTATAGAAGCAGGAGAGTTTGTGTGATACCACCTGAAGACAACTACCCAGCATCCAGAACAGAGCTGATATACAGGCTCCTTCTTCCTCCTGCTCCTGACAGTGTGCCCCACAGACTTCAGATCCATCCCAAAGAGAGCAAACGCCTCCCCCTGGAGGACTGCGATCATTTCTTATGGGGTGGGGGTTTCCCTGATGATGATGGGGACAAGGGCTACAAGATGTTTTGCCAACACTCATTTTTTGTGAATTTGACTTACGATATCAAATCCCTCCTATTAATCATGTTCAGGGTCTCATCAGTTCTTGTTTCCTGAACCCAATGACTCCCCCCCCCCCCCCGCAAAAGGTGGCAACTCTGAGGGATGGAGTTCATGAATAGTTAACTCATTCACTCTTATTAACTGACCATCTACTTATGGTCCCCCAACAGCTTTGTCTATAGGACTAAAATGTCCTCTTAAACCTCCATGAAAAGGTGGTCATGTATTTGGGGGCAATTATTAAAACACTTCTAGTAGTAAACCACCCGACTGAAATATCCCCTTGGAAGGATGCCTCATTGAATGGGTTTTAAAAGTATCCGTGGGCTCAGAGATCTAGAACAGTCAACACACAGTTACTGACTGACTACCACGTGATCCATTTCTTTAGGGAAAAGATGTCACCTCTCTAGAAGTTCATATAAGGTAGAAAAGTAGGAGACTAATGTCAAAGACTAATACCTACACCATTTTCCACGCCAATGTTACCCCTCCCTGACTCCCTTTTTTTAACTTCAAATAGAAGTGGGTGATTGTAGGGGGCAACTAGGAGGCTCGGGTGGTTAAGCACCTGATTCTTGGTTGCGGCTCAGGTCATGAGCTCACGGTTTGTGGGTTCGAACCCCACGTCAGGCTCTACACTAACAGTGTGGAGCCTGCTTGGGATTCTCTCTCTTCCTCTCTCTCTCTGCCCCTCTCCTGCTCATACTCTCTCTCACTCTCAAAATAAATAAATAAACTTAAATTTATAAAAAGAAGTGGGTGATTATAGATATCAAGGCAGGAAACCTTGGGTATCAAACTCTGCCACTGTCCCTGGCTCTGTGGGCCTCAGTATACCGCATATGGAGAATGGGGAAAAGGATACTACAGTTTCTAATAAGAATGCTTTAGGTCTCTTTGTTTGCTTTAGGAATAGATAGCTGAGCAGGTCTGGGAAACTGAGGGCTGTGTTTAAGCTGGGGCTGCAATTCCAGGACACTGGACCAAGAGCAGGCTGAGGCCGTGAAAGCTTTGAGGGCCCAGCAGCATCCGGAAGTCACTCTTTTTTTGAAGAATCAGGAGTCATTGCAAAGGACTCTTCCAAATCCCGTCCTGCCTCTTAGACAAGCGATTTATCAGTATCGGTGGGTAGGCAACCTTCTACAACAAAAGGCAACTTTCCTGCCCGGACTGCAGGGGGGCCGAGACCAGCAAGCATTTCCAGAGACATTCCCGGGGCAACTGACAGCACTTCAAGCCACGGCTGACAGGTTACTACTGCTCCTTGTAGCTCGGGGGTCATGGGGAGCTGGCATTTGAAGCTCCTTTTGCGAATGAGAGGCAGAGGTGAGCTGGCAGGTTTTTGCTGGAGTTTGATGTGCAATATGCCACTTGCCCCAACAGCCCCGATCCTCCACTGACATTTCGTGGCCCGTCTCCAATCTCAGGCTTGAGGATCAGACAGTTTATTCCAGAGCTGGAGGGAATCATTTGAGCCACACTAACTAGATCTTCACAAAGACAGAATCATTTTCAGGAGCCTCTGACTCTCTGCCAGAGCCCTGGGCTGGGTGTTTAGCTAAGCACTTTGGCCCAGGGTGGGGACAGCTTATTTTTCTTAATCACTAAGCTCTCTGAAATCCAACCCCTCAAATCCCAGATGGGTTACAAAGACCAGGTTCTTGCTATTCCTTCTTAGCCAGAGTCCTTGGAGGCTCCCCTCCTGCCCATGACACTCAATGAGCACCCGGTATGCACTGCGTTCTGTCCCTGGTGAAGGTGGTGACAGGCACCGCTTCTGAGTCTAGAGCCTGACATTCTTAAGGCAGACATGGAGAAGAAGGCGGTTATAGTAACCAGCGTCCCCCAAGCCTGGCCTTGCTGGACCATCGGCTCACCTTCCAGCTTTGCCTACAGGTCTCCTCTTGGACTGCTCTCTCACCCTCCCGCCCCCTCTCCCCTCACTGTGACAGTCACACAGGCATCTTTTTCTTCTTTAAGAAGAAATCGTTTTAAGAGGGCGAGACGCACAACAGGCCTTCATTACAGAATCATCCCTACCTCACTGTCATGCAGAAATGGACTTTGGAGGCAAGGCAAAAGCAGACTGGAGGTAAAAAGATGTAGTAGGAGATGCCTATAAAAACCGAAGTCTTCACTACCTAGTGTGGTCCAATGACCACCAGCATGGACGTCTCTTGGGAAGTTGTTAGAAATGCAGATCTCAGGCCCCGCACAAGACTTCCTATATCACAACCAGCTCCAGACAACCCTTCACATACTGAGAAGCTGGGCTTTGGGTGGAAGACAGTCCTGGCCTGATCTGCCTTTGGGGAGTGGGAGATAGGACTGATTCATCAGTGCCCCCCCCTCAACACCCCACCAAAATCCACAACTGCAGACATGTGCAGGGTGCCAGAAGCAAGCCCTGTGACTACAAACTATCTCAAACTGATTCCATCAGAGGTCAGGGGCAGTAGGGGAAGGGGCAAGGGTAGGTATGCTGAGCCAAGTGGGCTCTTTAACCAGGATGTACTGACTGTGACCCTGGGCAGAAAAGCTCTAATTCCCAGGGCAGGTCTGAGGTGGAGGATGTAAGGATTCTTGACTCTGGCTGTGAAGATGGGTGAACTTTTTGAATTCCCACAGTAAGTTTCCCGAGCATCTGGCACAGAGTGTGGCACATAAAAAGGGCCCAAATGATACTTGTTGAAAGAACAAACAAGCCGTCAAATAGTAAGGATGATATCGAGGTCCTAAAGCAGATTACATGGACCTGCATATAAGCAAGACCTACCTTCTGGCTTCCTGTTTAGCTATGCATATTCCCTTTAGTTAGAAAAATGTGAGAATCTAAAAGAATAAAACTCTTGCTTTCAGCGAACAAAAAATATATGGTCTGTGCAAAGAGAATCCGCAGGAACGCACGGCATTGCCTCGCAATAACCCAAATCAGCTTCTGGGGACAGTAGGCAGTGAGGGCCCTCCCAGGCCTGGGGGGATCTCCACAGGGTAGATGGTGAGGGGATCACAGGAACAGAAGCTGTCAGCTGTGTGTGCAGAGGGCGAGGGACCGAGAGGGATCTAGCAGAAAGGCCCAAGCTCAAGAACTGTAGGCGGTGTGGCCACAAGTGCCCAAGGTGTGGATGACAGCCACTCTCTTTAGACCCAGAATCCATCCCCAAGTGAGCCTCATACAGACAACAGGAGGAGAGAGAAAAGGGCTGGATCTCCAGCTGCAGGAGATGCGCAGACACGAGCTACAGCAAA
The DNA here is from genome assembly GCF_018350175.1 of Felis catus. Classification (NCBI taxonomy): domain Eukaryota; kingdom Metazoa; phylum Chordata; class Mammalia; order Carnivora; family Felidae; genus Felis; species Felis catus. The sequence continues at coordinate 113,379,682 of NC_058368.1, forward strand.
CTCCAGAGACACCCATCGGCTGAGCTCTATGACTCACATCTTTGGAACAGCTTGCTACCTCACCTTCTCCAGGAAGCCTGCCTAGACTGACTTCAGGATCACAGGCCATTCTCACAATGATCCTTTCCCCATAGTTCTTGATCACTCCAGTTACATGGGAGGTAGGTAACATTTTTATCTGGTCTCTTTGGCTCGAGAGTTTATTCACGTGGCAGCTTCTTGAGGGCAAGGCCCAAAGCCCAACAAAACTAGGGATTCACAGGCCCTACTTTTGGCACAGAGACTTGTCAGAACAGGCAGGCGTGGGATATTCTGGATGACAGAAAAGACAACAGAGATGACTGACCTTGGAAGTGTAGGTGTGGCCATCGGAGCCGCAGACCATGGCTGACTGTGCCGCGGGGCAGGGCTTGCACTTCACCAGATTCGAAGGTCCAACCCAGTGTTTGTGGGCCACATTTCCCTTCTTTTGCCTAAGGATGGAAAAAGAGGGGATAAATTCACTGAAGATCCGGCTCCCATGGGTCTCACCCGCAAGGAACCTGGACAAAGGCCAACCGAATAAACGAAAGCGGTGGTCAAACAGCCCGGCGCAACCCGGAGGCCTTTGCTGGTGTTCCTGTTTGAACCAACGTGCTGACAAGGGCAAGAGATTCTGTTCCAAAAGCCCAGGTTCAACCCACCAGACATACCAAGGACAACAATGTGGCCATTAAAAATAATGGAAAACATGACTTGGTTACATGAAAAGACATTCACAACACATTGAAAGAAACAAAGAGGGAGTGGCCCCATTAGCTCACTGAGACCCCAGTACAGCGTGTGGCACATCATGGATGACCCAGAAACAGCACCCCAGAGCTTCACAGTCCTCCGGGGCTGATGGAGAGCCTTCCCAGCTGGCTAACACACAGACAAGTCAGAGAGCAGTTTAGATAGAAACACATCTCCAAACGCAAGCAAATGACTTTATCGCAGCAGTGGAAAACGATCTCTGGATACATTTTGAAGCAATTCTGGTCCAGCTTCCAATTTGCCATTCTATAGAGGCTCTGATGTGATGTCACTTTCAACTGCTAAAATAATCAGAATTCTACTCTTCCATTCTGGCTCTGGTTTCCTCCATCCTAACCTGTGTCATAATGATAAATGGTGCTATTAGGATGGCTTATGTCCACGGAAGGAACCCCATCCCTGAATCATAAACCACTGAAAGAAAGGCCTGCAGTGATTGCCTCCTTTTCCCCCATGGTCTCTACTGTCCTAGCAAACTGTTGGGAGTAACTCTCATGCCTACGTGGCGAGTTCTAGGGGGAGGATAAGTGACTGTGGAGGGACCATCCATCAGGTGATTATGGTGTCCTTCAAGTGCTTTGCCTTTGGAAGTCTTGCCTGGAGGCTAACATTTGGGCCCTGGAGTCAGAAAACATAAGTGCAAATCTCAGCTCTGCCACTAGCTCACTGTGTGATCTTGGCAGGACATTTAACCCTGGAACTGTAAGTCTGTCTCAGTTTCCTCATCTATACAATGGAGGAAAATAGAATCTACTTCAAGCCGGTGCTATGAAGATTAAATGAGGTGATGTACATACTCAGTATAACGCCTAAAAAAACACAAAGCAAGAAAAAAGGCAGCTGTCACTATAATTCTTATTTGCCCCAATAACAGATGGGCGTGTAGAGGATGAAATTACCAATGCCTTGGAAATGTGACTTCATTCTAAGGCCCTAGGGTTGGAACGTCATTTAATCCCCTGGGAGAACTCATGGGGCCACAGAAGAAAATCTTTTCAATCAGGCATGGAATAAATCTCCAGCTCATTATGAATTTGGGTTTGGGGTGTGAGGTAATCCACACTCTTCCGAACGAAGGAAAGTGACCTAGGAAAAGCACCCACCAACTTGGTTCTTATTCAATCTCAGACCTTCCCTAGCAATTTGGGGGAGGCTGTAAAAGGAGGAAGGTCTGTTTGAGAAATTACCTTTGAGGTTGGCCAGGTACCCGCAGCCAAACCCTTGAGGCCATCAGGGATCCCAGGCTGGATGGGCCACAAGGCTGGGCCTGTCTGACCAATAAACTGACGAAGGAGGTCCTATAGGGATGCTATAAGATCACCTAGTCCAGTTTACTCATGTTACTAATGATGGGAAGTGAAGTCCAAGTTGGGTAAGAGCCTTGCCCAAAGTCGGGAAGATAACTGGTGGCCAGGCCTATGATGATGTTCGTACAGCTGCACAGTGGCCAAGGATGAATCTTTTCTTCAGCCCATGCCAGTCAGGCCTAGATTACGAACTTGAAATTTCTTTGGGGGCACCTATGTGTTTGTCACTTGTGGTCCTCTCTCCAATGCCTCCCTGCTTCTGTAGCAGGCACCTACCTTGTCCTTGCCTCTCTGTCTGGAAAAAAAAAATTGCATTTCTAATTCACATGGACATGATTACCTATTACCCTTTGCCAAACATACTTTACTCATTCAAGGTTTTTTCTGGACTTGAGAGAAAGGGATGATGGCTGATGGGACTCCACGTAGCGGACAAGCAGGCTGTCAGCACGGGGTTAACGTGAGAGCCCATGAGTCCTTCAGCAGAACACCACACATTTATCATCATTCACACAGCAGACTGTCTGACACTGATGAAGAATCAACAAATATACGCAGCAGTTCTGGCATCTGGCAGGCCCTCTCCTGGGCTGGTCCCCAGTGTGCATGCCCACCGCTGAAACAATTCTTGTGATGAGTTCCCAGAAAGGGGCTATAAAATCCAAAGAGCGGGCAGCTTTGCTGGAGCAGACATCACCACGTGCGATGATGCCACATTGGAAAGGAGCTGAGCCAAAGGGAGAGGAGGGAGAAGTAAATGCGGAGCTGAGCCAATGGCTTTGAGAAAAAGATGGAATCATGTACTATCAGTTAATGACAGCTCATGCCTGGTGGACCTGAACTTCACCATTAAACCAAGTTCACTGTGGGGACACAAAGAGATAGGGCTGGCTTGTGCTTACCAGCAGGCCTGGTGCAGCACGAGTGCTCCATATATGCCTGTGGGGTGAGGGGGTGGGTCTCTATGTGCCAACCAATGCCATGGTTTCTCAGAAGTGAATCACAAAATAGCAGACTGTCAGAAACACAAAACACCTTAAAACTAATCTAGCCTAAGAACTCTAATTTATAAATGAGGAATTAGACACAGACGGGCAATGACTTGGCCAGTGTGACACAGAAATAGAGCAAGGCTACCTCACATACACTTGTTGGAACAAGGCTATCCTGGAAATGACTAAATACGGCTCTGGGACCATTTAAATTCTTATTTTGGCATCTTTAGTTTCATCACTAGGCTCAGTTTTATAAATAAAGCTTCTCTGAAACATTGTCCCTGGCTCTACACCTGCAAAGGAGCAAGCTGAACACACCCAACGTCTGGTGGTCATCGAGGTACCATGTTTGACCTCTCCGAGGATGCCTCAGGGACTAGAGCCCAACCCGACCTAAATTTTCACAGTTCCAATGAAACAAGAATACCTGTTATATCAGAGCAAACTCGGATGTTCTTTACCTCCCTGGGACTCCAGTGGAAATGGCACCCAAACCTCTGGTCTGCATCCAGAGACCATATTATATGAAGTTATGGGCAAGTATATGTGAACCCATGGAGGCATAACTTCCCTGGCTGTTGTGTATATTTCAACCCCCACAATTCAGTAAAGACCCTAAAAATTAACCAACCCAGCTAATGCAGGGGACCAACTCTTCTGACTTTAACACATTTTACTTCTTGAGTCAAAGAATGAAATCCTACGAAGTGTCTTGAAGGCATTGCTATACCCAGTGTCATAGACATTTATTACCTGGGGTGACACAAGCAATTTAATCTGGAAAGCAGGTCCTACCAGCCTTTCAAATGGCCATGAAGCCCTAACTCCATCCTGGCGTAGCTGGTGCTAGGGACAGCCACACTTCCTACCCTACTGACAGCACCACAAAGAAAATCCCAACCTACAAGCACTCTATGAAGGAGAGAAGACAGACAACTGGAAGGTCACAGGCATTTCTTATTTTCTTGGGCTTAACTATTTCTTCTTAATCTTTTTTTAAGATTACCAAAACTCCCAGCATTTATGTTTCTGAAGCAGAGTGATTCTTAAGTACAAATCTGATGATGTGACCCCTATACTTAGAACCTCTATCTTTGCCCCACCTCCTAGAGCACAGTCTGATTTCCTAGTTTTTGGTATTAAACTGACTGAGCCTACCTTTACAGGGTCAATATCTGCTTTTCTCCCCTCTCCAATACATACACACCCCCCTACACACGCACGTACACATGGACCACTACCACCAAGTATTTTTGTTCCAGCCCCCCTCTACTGTTTCCCAGAGCCCACCAAGGATCTTCGTGTCCCTGGACCAGCATGTGGGCTTCTTCTCAGTCTGACACGTCTTCTTTACAAACCCACACTTCTCCCCTCCATCCTCTCTGCTTCCATAAGGCTTTCTTCAAGGCCCCACCCAATACTCCCCTCCCCCAGGAAGTCTTGTAGGGCTCCTCCACAGGCAGCCAGGCTGCACGCCCATGACACCATGGTCCTATGAACACGTCTGCTCAGGCTCCCGACTAGTCTCTAAGGGAGAACATTGCTTCAACTTAACCAAATTATTATAGTTATTCTGACAGAATATGGGGTATGCTCAGGCTAAAAGCCTTGGAGCCCATCCTGGACATCTCCCTTTTCTGCCCTCACCACTTTCCCCCATCATTCAGTCCTACTGATCCAACAGCAGCCAGCCATAAGAGCCTCTTACAGGTTTCTTTCATGTGCCATGCAAATTCAAGTCTAAATGCCTGGGCAAATGCTTTTTGCCTGCATGGCACATGTCTGCCCCTCGTTCAATGTTCAAATCAACTACCTTTCATGAAGTATCTCCTGATCCTGTGAGTTCTACCTCAAGCAAAATCAACCATGACATCATCTGTTCCAACATTACACCTTGTTCAGATGCAACTGTGACATTCACTATAGCATAAGTCTCTCTTTTTGAGTCTCTCTTCCTCAATATACTATGCACTCCTCAAGGGTAGTGACTGCGTCTCATCATTTTTATGCTCCTGGGTTGGAAACATGGGCAACCCCCAACACATGACTTTTTTCAGTGAAGTAAGTGAATTTATTAATCTGGACCTTTAGAACTTTCTCCTTTAATATCTGGACATTATTATCACTAATGAGAACACAAACATATGATGTGGTTTTAAACAACAAGAATTCAACAGACTTAGACATCCTAAGTCAGGGGTGCCTGGGTGGCCCAGATGGCTAAGCATCCAATTCTTGATTTCAGCTCAGGTGATGATCTCACAGTTCTTTAGTTCAAGCCCCATGATGGGCTCTGTGCTATCAGTGCAGAGCCTGCTTGGGACTCTCTGTCTCCCTTTCTCTCTCTGTCTCCCACCTGCATGTGCTCTCTCTCTCTCTCTCTGTTGAAAAATAAACTTTTTAAAAAAGAAACTAGACCACTTTCTTACACCGTTCACAAAAATAAACTCAAAATGGATAACGGACCTGAATGTGAGACCGGAAACCATCAAAACCCTAGAGGAGAAAGCAGGAAAAAACCTCTCTGACCTTAGCTGCAGCAATTTCTACTTGACACATTTCCAAAGGCAAGGCAATTAAAAGCAAAAGTGAACTATTGGGACCTCATGAAGATAAAAGGCTTCTGCACTGAAAAGGAAACAATCAACAAAACTAAAAGGCAACCAACGGAATGGGGAAAGATATTTGCAAATGACATATCGGACAAAGGGCTAGTATCCAAAATCTGTAAAGAGCTCACCAAACTCCACACCCGAAAAACAAATAATCCAGTGAAGAAATGGGCAGAAGACATGAATAGACACTTCTCTAAAGAAGACATCCACATGGCCAACAGGCACATGAAAAGATGCTCAACGTCACTCCTCATCAGGGAAATACAAATCAAAACGACACTAAGATATCACCTCACGCTGGTCAGAATGGCTAAAATGAACAAATCACGAGACTATAGATGCTGGAGAGGATGTGGAGAAATGGGAACCCTCTCGCACTGTTGGTGGGAATGCAAACTGGTGCAGTTGCTCTGGAAAACAGTGTGGAGGTTCCTCGAAAAATTAAAAATAGATCTACCCTATGACCCAGCAATAGCACTGCTAGGAATTTACCCAAGGGATACAGGAGTGCTGATGCATAGGGGCACTTGTACCCCAATGTTGGTAGCAGCACTTTCAACAATAGCCAAATTAGGGAAAGAGCCTAAATGTCCGTCAACTGATGAATGGATAAAGAAATTGTGGGGGCACCTGGGTGGCTCAGTCGGTTAAGCATCCGACTTCAGCTTAGGTCATGATCTCCCAGCTTGTGAGTTCGAGCCCCGTGTCAGGCTCTGTGCTGACAGCTCAAAGCCTGGAGCCTCTTCAAATTCCATGTCTTTCTCTCTCTCTCTGTTCCTCCCCCGCTTACACTCTGTGTCTCTTAAACATTAAAAATTTTTTTTAAATAAAAAAAAAGAAATTGTGGTTTATATACACAATGGAATACTACGTGGCAATGAGAAAGAATGAAATCTGACCTTTTGTAGCAACGTGGATGGGACTGGAGAGTGTTATGCTAAGTGAAATAAGTCAGGCAAACAAAGACAGATACCATATGTTTCCATTCATATGTGGATCCTGAGAAACTTAACAGAAGACCGTGGGGGAGGGGAAGGAAAAAAAAAGGTTAGAGAGGGAGGGAGCCAAACCATGAGAGAGTCTTAAAAACTGAGAACAAACTGAGGGTTGATGGGGGGTGGGAGGGAGGGAAGGGTGGGTGATGGGTAGTGAGGAGGGCACCTTTTGGGATGAGCACTGGGTGTTGTATGGAAACCAATTTGACAATAAATTTCATATAAAAAAAAAAAAGAAACCCTAAGTCCAACTTGAAAAGCAAAAATTTCTGACGACAACTACGAAGTGGGTGGAGGGAACTCTCCTATGCATCTCAGGGCTGAAAGACCTTCTGTATTCCAGAGATCAGACCACTTCTCAGGCTGGGTAAGGATCCTTATGTAGTGCTTCCAAATTCCCAAGAGATATTAATTTTTAGGACTTAGGAGTGAATGAGAAATACGAATTCTCAGGAATCCCCAACTATTCCTGGAAGCATAAGTTTTTCTACATTCTTCACACTCTTTTATTTACATGTTTTTTAAACAAATAGGAAATGTTAAGTTTAGTACTGTTTATCAAGCAACGTAGCCTGAAGTGAAAATTCAAACAGTGGAAATCATCAGCAAGCATTATCGGGCAGTACTCAAATGATGGCAAAGCTCATGTTGATAGTCTCAATTTCAAGACTTACTTTGCTCCAAAGCTATTCTTTTGAACACCACTCAGAGGACTTCTCTCAAGTATAGTATGCAAATACATTTATTAGTATTCCTATTATTTACAAGAGCAACTCACAACCTTTCAAGAGGGCAGCAGCTACCAGCAAGACTGACCAGACTGTCACCGCTCTTGCCAACGTGTCCCTGTCCTAGTTCTTAGAAATGTCAACCTTAACCTTCAGGTCCACACACCAAGGATTTCCTGCTCTTGCTTCCCACTGGACCCTGCCACTCCTCGTGCAGATATCCCTACCCTCAGCAATCAAGATAAGTCGCACCTCCTGCCACTTCCCCACTTCGGTTGACACCAAAGAGGGCAGTGATGACATCCGTTGTAGCCCAATTTCACTTGGCTATGGCCAGAGTGGAGCCACAGCCAGTGCCTACAGCAAAACAGTGGCTGGAAAGACTCTTCCGGAATAATCTTTTCAGCAATAAGTAGATGTACAGGTATCTATTTCCTGACATCGATCCCACATGATGAAATTCAACAGTCTGTGTCAAAAAATTTTACTGATACATTGGGGGTGGGGGCTGCCAGGAGTATATGTAGCACTGCTGACTTCCTTGTTTTGGCTATAGAAGAAAGCCCCTTCATTGTATCTAATACCTTGGTATTCCAACGGGTTTGCCTAACTTCAGATACAATTATTTCACTCTATATGAACAGCTAGTCAAAGAGTAAAGCACTGCCTGATAGTAATGAACAGGAGCAGGACTCCAGGAGTTTTATGTGACTATGACCTGCCAGGCTGAGCGCCTTGAACACACCCCCCCTGACTCCTCACACACCATAACCCTCTGACAGTAGATGCTGTATGACCCCATTTTACAGAAGGGAGAAGCTGAGGCTCACGTAGCCAGTCCCAGTCCCACGACCTTTGCCTCTGTCCTGTCTGTGCTCTCTCATCAGCTCTAAGGCAGACCTGTCAGCTCAGAGGCCTGAGAACCCGTCCAGGGAGGGTCCCCTCCCAGGAAGTCCCATGTTTGTTTGCTGGCAGCCAGCATCACGTGCATTTTATTCTCTTGTTAATACCAAACTGCCCATTCAAAAACAAGATTGAATTTGTTTGCAAAATCAGAACTAATTGCTTCCAAAACAAGGATGGAGGACACTCAGACAGCCGACGTGGTGGCTATTTTGAACCAGAGACAAAATAATGAATGTTAATTGAAATGAAAAACATGTTAACCACTGAAATAATCTGTCATGTAAAATGATGCTATAATTCCTCCGTTGTTAGGGTTATTTGAGTCATTATACAAAGTCATAAAATTACACAGGAAGAGCATAATGGCCTGTGTCATTTACAAAAGCTGCTTTGATGACAGAGACAGGCTCTCATGTGAGACACTCTCTATCCTGGTATCTATGGGCTCCTGAATCCCCATCGTCTTCCAAAGGAAGAAGATTACAGATGCAAGATCCTGTTCAAAGAGAGGCCAATTTTTCGAATAAACAGATGCCCACTAGAGAACAATAGGAAAAGCTCTCGGTATGCATGGAGTAACTATGGTGTGCCTCTGAGTGTCCTAAGTGCTACTGGGCACCCGCATGGTATAAAGATGTGTTTACAGATACTTGAGACTTCAAAGGGCAAATACATAATAAGAGCAGCTATGCATTTATGAGGACTTACTCTTCTGCTGATGCTGTTACTACCACCAATAACAGCTAACATGTTTTGAGCTCTCCCAATGTTCCAGGTACTGTTTTAAGCCCTCCACACAATATGCCAACATCACCAAGAGGGAGAAGAGATGTCATGGGACACGGGGAGCTGTGTTGGGGCGGGGGATGAGTCAGGGAGACTGTGGGAGCAAAGCAGACCTGAGGGGATGGGAAGGACCGCTCATGGTGGGTCCCAGTCATCAGGGGTGGACATCCCACTGATCCACTGATTCAAACTGACACATCAACCACCAGAAAGCCAGCACCTCTGTGTGCCTTTTCCCCACCTGACTTGATCCAGTTCACAGGCATGCTTGCAACCCCTCATCAAAAAGGTTTCCAAAGTACTTTCAAACCCAGAGGAAAACTCCGTATTTTTAAAGTCTTAGAGCAGAATCACAGCCACCAAAAAATCATGGTCCTGGTATGCAAGGAATTCCAAAAGCAGGAACATCTTTCCAGGTGTATGTGAATGTCAATGTGAGTCTCCGTGACCTGCCCGTCACCTGAGCTGTGTAAAGGCCGAGGCAGCTGGGGATGAATCTACTCTTCGGAGATGAGAAGATTCAACAGCCAGATGAGAGTTTCCAACAACAGTGTGCGTGCAGGTGTAACTGAACTCAAAGTGATGAATAAGATACACACCAAAGGGAACAAACTGTCAGCAGGGGAGGCCCGAGGGTATGAGAAAGGGAACTTCCGCTTTTTTACTCTCCATGTCTATTATTTGACTCTCTCACAACCATGTGCTGTTGGTCTAATTTGTTCCAAATCTAAAAAGGAAATGCAATTTCAGGGGGTCATGGGTGGTTCAGTTGGTTAAGCATCTGACACTTGATTTTGGCTCAGGGCATGATCTCAGTTCGTGCGTTTGAACCCCGCATTGGGCTCTGTGCTGACACCACAGAGCCTGCTTGAGGTCCTCTCTCTTCCTCTCTCTCTCTCTCTCTCTCTCTCTCTCTCTCTCTCTCTCTCAAAATAAACTTTTTTTTTTAAAAAGAAACGTATTTTCAGAATTTTTAAAGAAATGCATGTTGCCAAACCCACACCTGACTGCCAGTTCCCCATATCTCCAGTTTTGTTTAAAGAAACTAGCAGTTTCTAGTTTCCAGGTGGTTGGAATGGAAGAAAGATCTGCTAGGCGTGGAAGGAAGGCTGAAAGAAAGGGAGTTAGTTCACCTGGATAAAGGTGACCGGGCCTCAAAGTTTCATTGAAGACTCAGGGGTCAGATCACTGTAACTGAACTAAATTTCTAAATTATTTTGATGGTTTGTTCAAGGAAAGCTATCAAAAAATTAGGTATAAACATTCTAAGCACAGCTAGGATTATAGACATAGTCTTGACTTTTTCAGTAAACACTTATTAATCACCCACTGTGTGCCAGAAATCGGGCAAAGAATTCAAAGATAATGCTAGCATTGTAACTGATAGACTTCTAATGAATGCATATCGCATGTAACCATTATTACTAAAGCGTAAAGATCATAATTACTCTGAATGTCTGCACTGATTTGAGGTAGGTATTTACTTAAATTAACTCTTTTATTCTTATTCACATCTTGAGACACTACAGATTCTCCCGGACTGCTAACTTTTCCAAGAAAATCTCCACACAGCAAGAAATCTGCTGTCCATTTCAGGAACCCCCCCCCCCCAAGCCATCGTACCTTTACGAGTGCCAGAGCCATGTGCGTGGCCAAAAGGGCACGAAGAAAAGGAACTTGCAAGACAACAAACACAGATGTCGTCTTTCTCCCATTTTTTCGACATTACCTGAAATCAAGGTTTCCTTACACTTGAAACCAAATATATATTATGTCCAGGGATCCTACTTCTAGCCCAGACTATGTTCTGGGTGTTTCCTGACCAGATGAGGAAGATTAGCAGGCTGATGTGATTATGTAAATTCCACTAACAGGTTGGAGTCATCTCGCATTAAGAGAGTGACAGAGCATGGCCAGCGGACCCAAGGGGCTCTGGGAGGCAGAGACAGTGGGGGTTTAATTCAGAGTTCAGCCTGGTGAACGAATGTGGCCATGGGGACCTACAAGTAACAAAAATCTGCGTATGTGAGCACACACACGCACACAGAGACACATACAGGGCCCGAGTAAGACTGCTTTGTGAAGGAAAATGCCAAGCCAGCAGTGTAATAGCAAGCTATTAGGGAAATGTAAGTGAACGCTTGAGCTTTCTTTATTCCAGTAGGATAATGGATAGCGGTGTACTCACTTAAAAAAATCCATTTCTTCCTAAAAGGGGGCAGAAAAGAAACTGTGACTATTAGCCAGTGACCTTTGGCAGCCCTGTTTGATTTCTTGTTTTACTGCTCTCCTTTGTTTGCTGGCCCAATAAAGAGAGGTCCCTTTCCAGCCCTGAGATCTTAGTGGAAATCTTTAGCAATGGACATGCTAATTGGAAAAAATCAAATGATAATCAAGCAAGACCGAGGCTGAGAATTTCATTTGGCCTCCCTGCTTGAGCATTTATAATCCTGAGCCTTTGCAGGAGGGGCCGGAACAACTGAGGGTTGTGCTAACACAGCTTCCAGCTAAGTGTGAGCTCAGGTGTGCACACAAGGGTGAGGGGAAGCGTGTGCCCTTTCACCATCGGCTCCGCGGCTATAAGCTGTGAAAACATGTGCTTGCATTCCTGGGACACAATTAATTATTATGGGCATGTGCAAGAGAGAGAGAGAGAGAATATCCAAATTTTAGAGTCACCAGCAGCAAAGCACCCTGTTCTGGGATGGCTGTGGAGGATCCACCTTAGGAAGAACAAGCTAGCAAAATGAAGCCAGTGTGGGTAGACCGCACTGCATCCGGGACACTGCTCTTTCCAAGACAGGCCCAGAGACAGACAGGAAGCTGACAGGCTCATGGTGTTCGAGGAGATGGACACCATCACCCTGACACCATCAAGAGCGGCCGTTCTCCAAAAGCGCTGCAGGAGGCAGAAACAGCCACACCAAGCATCGTGACGAGCCCCCAACCTGAAAGCTCTCTTCCCAGTGTCACAGGACAGAAGCTGGAGCCTTGACAAGGCTCCGTGGCCTTCACTGGAGGGGAACGTTCCAGACAGGTGGCCAGGAACTAAGGCTAAGTCCACAGGCTTGGGTGTTTTCTAACGCTGAGCTTCCCCTGCCACAACTGTCCCACCCTGCTGCAAGCGCCCACTCAAATACCACCTCCCTCTGAGGGTATTTCAGACATGCTACCCCTTCTTCCAAATCCCTTGGATGTGTCCTGCAGCTTTTTATCACCAGTCACTGAGCTCTCCTCAGTCAGGTTCCCAGCTGTTTCCATGCACAGACATGATGCTCCAGAATGGGTTGGCACGGGGAAGAGTGAATCAGCACGTCCCAATGCTATTCCACAGCAGAACCTGGACAGACGTGCAGAAGTCACCAACAGAAAAAAACTTTCAACTCACTGTAAGCAAGATGCCTCATACAGTGAGTGAGAGCAGTACAGAGACACATCGTCTGTCTGAGAAGGCTGGGGAAGGAGGCTCTTAATGGTCAGAGGTCACCTAGAGGCAGGGGGTTCTACAGAAGGGACATGATGATTTGTGTAAGCACTCCTCTATGGCTGGACAGTGAGGAGGTTGCTCCATTTCTGCAATATTGTCATCGAGAGCACTGAATACTCTCGGATATAAATCTTAATGTGCATCTCTCTTTATATCCATGAGACAGATTTTTCCAAAATGGAACCATGGGGTCAATGAGGCCAAAATGCCCACCAGAAATGTTGCACCGACTTACACGGCCATCGACAGCACCTTGCCGGGACCACTATCCCCTTACCCCAACCTTCCACCCTGCAGGTTTCTACCACGTACTGCTCTGAAGCCAAGTGTTTGGCCACACCACCAAAGGTGCACAAGTAATCGACCGAGTCATGAAGAGCAACAAACCAATGCTGCCAGGTGAAAACGTGGCACATGGAGAAACTGGTAAAGTTGAAGAGTGGATAGATCAGGAGGAAATCAAACATCACCAAGATGTGTTCCTGTCGGTGAGCAGGTCACTGTGGGCTCACACTGGAGAGCAGCAGCTCCTCCCAGCAGGTGAGTAGCTCACTGCCCAGCCCCTCTGCACCAGGCTTCGCCCCAGATCGGAGAAGGACCCAAAAGAAGGCTGCCTGCTGCCTTCCCGGGCTTCCTTCTTGCTAAGCAAGCAACATGGGCCACACACAGCCCTGCTCAGTCTTGTTCTGAAGGCAGAAGGGCCAGTCCCATGGCCCCAGGGGTGGAGGTGTCAGACCTCCTAGAGAAGAGATTCTGGAGCCTGCAAGCCTCCTAGACGAACCAGAAGGATGAATTTAAGCCAGTCTCAAGGGAGCTGCAGGGAAGGAGTGCCAATCTAGGCAGGACTTGCTCCCGACAGCTGCCAGAGTGGATGCCCAGTATGTGCTCCTTCCTTCCCTAAGGCAGAATCAAAGGCCGTTCTGAAGCACTCTCAAGAACAAACCTCCAGCTCTGAGAGACTCAGGAGCTCAATGAGACACATGACATCTTAATACCTCCAAGGCCAAGCCGCTGACCTTTAGCTGTGTCCAATCTCTTAGGACAGAGACAGGATGGGCAAAGAGACAGGGCACCACAGGAGCAGGCCACCAGGTCAGGACAGAGTGCAGAGTCTGGACTACATTGTTCCTTCCCAAGAACAGGGCCACTTTCACACCAGACTGACACATTGCCTCCTGTTTCCCTGTGGGGGGGTTCACGGGGACATTCTGAGCATTTCCCAGGTGTTCAAGAATGTGGTACAACATAGACAACCCTCGCCTGACTTGGAGCATTGCTTTGTGACTCACTGACCGATCCGAGGTCCTCATTAAAGACACCAGCCTGGCCCTGCATCCCCGGCTTCCTTCTCAACTTAACTGACGCATTTATCCCTTTAATAGGTCATGAACATGTGCCAAGACCTGAGCTCAGGCTCCAGAGGGAGTGCGGGCAGTGCAAGTAACAGAGGTGAGCATCACAAGGAGCAAGTAGGCACCCCGGCAGGAGGGAACCTACTAATCATGACAACTGACTCCATCCAGAACACTAAAAACAGCAGGGCCTTTGCATGCGTGAGCTCATGTGGGCCTGAGCAACTCTGTGAGGCTTGGAGGACTGATCCTCTATCTAGATTCAGTGAGGAAGTGGAGACTCAGAAAGGAGATGGACTTTAATTGAGCCCCGACTATGAGCCAGCACTACGCCTACCGCTTTCCTTATCACTGTGCCCTGGGCTAGTTTGAAAGTCAGCATTTGCTAAGGAAATGGAGATTTAGTGCAGACAAGTGTCTCGAGGGCAGAGGGCAGAAAGATGGGCTTCGGGGCAGCCTTGCCCTGGCCCCCCACCTCTGCCACATAACGGCTGTGCGACACTGAGAAACTCACAGTGTGCGTGAGCCACAGTGACCTCACAGGCTCTTAAACCACTAGGAATACTAGTGAATTCTGCTAGTGAATCCTGCCCCTTCTCCATCTCCCACCCATGTCCAGCCCCACTGCAGCTGGAAACGGTCGCCCCCTTCTTGGAACTTTAACTTTACTCCATCACACTTTTTCTTTTCTGGCTTAGATTATATACATCTTTGCTGCTAATGTTCTCTCATAGGCACAAGATTCGATGAGATCTTCAGAGTCTTCATGTGAACACACGTAGACAGGCAGGGCCCCCAGCTTTTTTCACAGAGTATACAATGTGGCTTTAAAAAATGCGAATTCAAGAAAACTCAGTCCATCCTAAGGCACACAATTCTGTCACTCTCCAACTTAAAGCCACACAAGATGTCCCTTGTCACCTGGTCTGAGAGCCAAATCTGTCCCGTGGCTTTCAAGGCTCCACAGGCTCTGGTCCTGCTACCCCTTCTAGTCTCAGGTAGCCATGCTCCCCTTGGTCACTGCCTACCTACAGCACAGGCCTCTGTCCTCTTCCTTTCTTTAGGATACCAAGTCCCATTCCCTTCCCTGATTCAGGGTCTCTGCAAAGGCTGTTCCCTCCTCTGAGGACACTTCTCCCTACCCTGTGACCACCTGGAACCTATCACCTTTCACCCACCCAAGATGGCGCAACCAACTAAAGGGATTCTGTTATAACACTCTGCTCTTATCCCACTTGGTGCTTAGGACAATTTATCAGATAGTTAATTTCTTTTTAGCTACCTTTTCCTATAGACTTTACTCTCCACAAGGCTAGATTATGTCCATTCATCACATTATTCCAAACGCATAACAGCATCTGGCATACAGAAGGCACCATAAATATTTGTTGAATCCAGAAATTATCACAGACACCAACTTAGTGGATTCTGAGTTAATGACCTTTAGCCCACCATGACTGGTTTATGTGAGCTGTCTTCTGAGGGCTAATCCTGCCAAAATTATGACAAGTCCTAAAGCCCTTTATCACCATCACTATACTCACAGATGGCCTCCCCTGGCATCTGCTGAGAGGAAGACTCTTAATTCCAGGCTGGACCGGAGCCCTGTCATCTTGCCTTCCACTTGGGAGATACTCATAGCCATGGAAGGTCTGAGCCAGGGCCTTCTCCCTCCCATCAGGTAATGAAAAGCAGGACTTGTGGTTCAGTGGAAAGCAGGATACACCAGCACCTCCAGGTGTGGCAAGATCATGAGCAAGGCTGGCTGGAAGAAGGCCCTTTCCCAACTCAGTAATACAGCCGCATGCATTTCAGCGTGTGCCCGTTAAAAACATCATTTAAGAGAGTACCTTGGAAAGGTACCAAGGTCCCTAAACTAATTAACTTTCATCTCTCCTGTCCCTCTGCGCTTGGAGGGCCCTGCCCTCTGCCCACCCCCTCCATGAGGAACATTAAAGACAGGACATTAGCCTGAGAACATTCTCTTTAAAACAAAAGTACTTCTAAAGATAGCCTTGGATGCCCATCTAAATCATCCTGAGTCCATTTTCTGGCTCCAGAACTTGCATGGTCAGTGCCCCAGATGGGCCCTACTGTGGTGCCCGATACCCATAAAGAATGTCTTTCATGGTTCATTGGTTGAATTAATCTGATATAAAATGTCTAAACTGGAAAACCTGTGAATTGGGATCTTGATGAGTTTAGGCAGAACAGCAAGCAGGGCCACAGCGGATTTAATAACAAAGGCAAAGGAAAGATATTTCAGAAAATTAAAGCAGAAGTTTGTGTAAGTGGGAAATTCAATCTGACCCCTTTCATAAAAGCTGATGTGTTTTGGGAGAGGTCACATAGGCCTTGCTCCCCTGCCTCAGATACCTGGATACTCCTCTCTCTGGATACTATAAAGGGCCCCCAGAACGTGTGGGTAACGTAACACCTTCAGCGAGTTGCAGGGGGGGGGGGCTTGAGCTCATCTGTTTCCTAGTGTTTAGGGACCTGCTAATGTAATGCTTCACACCTGCTTGGCACGCCCTGAGCCCTGCTGGAAATCACACCTAGTGATTACCTCTTCAAAACCAGCACACCCACCTCAATCTCCTCTTTCTAATCCACTTAAATCTGAGGCATGAAATATGCCTCTCTGTACATTTCTTAACAGACGGAGACACCAATAAACAGAGCAACTGAGCCCATCATCCGAGGGAGAACCACACAGCAGGGTAATGCACTTAGGCTTTCTAACAAGAGAAAGAGGGAGGAACTGAGAGGGAGGTTTTATCATCAGTCCCTGACCCTGTGAACAGACATTCCCAGCACCACAGACTCTTGGCTTTCTAGCTTTCCAGCAACTTTGTACGTGATGCACATTCTGGGAATTTAAGAATTTAACCATAAAACGTTTCCAATCTCCCACAGATAGACATGGCTTAAAAAAAAAAAAAAGACAATGATTCAGCACATTGGGTATTCCAGGAAATACCTGGAAATACGAACTACCCTCTCTGGAAAGGGGGCTTCTCAAGCAGCACAACCTGGGAGGGAAAGGTGACAAGTTGGTGGCAGGTGCCAGAGAGGGCTCTGGCAGGGCAGAGGCTCTGGTCCTTAAGAGTCACACCTAGAAACAAGTGTCCAGCCATCCAGGATGCCATCAGACTCGCTGGGAGAGATCACCCGGTCACTGCCCTTACCCGCCCACCATCTTTAGGTACAAACTGTGTTGGCATTGGCAGCAGAGTTTAAAAAAAAAAAAAAAGGCAGGGGTGGGGGGAACAAGGCAGGGCAAAATTTGAGTCCGGTAAATTTTATTGACAATCACGATTTTAATGTATTTATAAAACTCACCTAGTGAATCTGCCTCCCAAAGTAAGATCTGCCTCTCGCTGAGTCCCCTTTGTTCCAAGGACTAAAAATTCTACACAATTACTCCCATCTCCATTATGAATTGCTTTTTACTCTCTGCTGCTCTTGTCGTCAAGCTCGTGTAATCAATACTCTCAATTTCAGAGAGGAAAACAAAGGAACGGAGAAGGTAACCGTGAGAAGTCAGCAAAACTCCTTCTGCAAAGTGTGTCTAACGTGGTGGTGGTTAAGAAGTGGCATTTCTGGGGGCGCCTGGGTGGTGCAGTCGGTTCAGCATCCGACTTCAGCCAGGTCACGATCTCGCGGTCCGGGAGTTCGAGCCCCGCGTCGGGCTCTGGGCTGATGGCTCAGAGCCTGGAGCCTGTTTCCGAATCTGTGTCTCCCTCTCTCTCTGCCCCTCCCCCGTTCATGCTCTGTCTCTCTCTGTCCCAAAAATAAATAAACGTTGAAAAAAAAAATTTAAAAGAAGTGGCATTTCTGTAACCAACCTCTCTCCCCCTTTGTTTTCCTCAGTGACCAGGGGTAAAGAGATCACGGTGATGGTTCCTGTTTATTAAAGGTGGCTGATTCAGAAGTGGGACCAAACCCAAACCTCAGGTGCGTAAATTCCACCAATTGCCTAGAAAGAGCCCCAATCCCTCATCAGGACTTTACTCAGGCCCAGAGCAGGGAAAACGAAGATCCCTCAAGGTTAAAAGAGAACACAAGGCCCCCTAGGAAAAAAGTGTGAGCTATATAAAGATAAAAATCGTAATAAGGAATATGAACATGATCACACTCTGGAAACTGGCCATGCCTTGAGTTGTGAAAGTACCAGAACGCCACTAAGACACCTAGGAATCACCCACTTTCTACATGGCCATGTGTCTTCCAAACCAAGAGAGATATGCGTATGTATAATCAACCCGCTCAAAGCCCCTGTAGCAGGAGGCAGTGCTTTGTTGTAAAACAAAACTGAGATGAAATAACCATCATCCTTTCAAATGTCCTCTGAGAGTTTGGTATTTGAGGCACATTCTGTCATGTACTTCTCTCTGACCTCAAACACTTTGATTCTCTTTTTCCAAGTTCACATAAAAGACAGAAAGCTCTCAGATTGGTCTACAGCACCATGAGTCTTGACTCAATCAGAATTCTTCGCTGGTGCCGAGAATTCGTTGTTATTCCAGATAATTAGGAAGCGGAGATAAAGGGCCATTACGTTAGAGAGGCCTAGCCCACTGGGAAGACTGGCCGTCGGCTCCTTGTTTAAAAACAGATTAGTTCCCACTGCTCCCAGAAGGCTTCCAAGGGTATGCTCAGATATGCTAAGCCCCATCCTGACACCCTTTCCTCCTGTTCACAATACGCTTGCAGAATTTGAGAATGTGGCTTGTCTGCAAGGCTTAAAACAAATGCTTCAATTTTCCATTCTCCAAATGAAAATCAATGGCAACAGAGAGGTAAAATCAATGTTCACCGCTCTGTAGGGAGAATCCCACCCCTAGCTCCCGCCCACCCAGAGCAATAAATCAGAACTAGCCATCTTGACTGGCAGTGAATCCCTGAGAGCAGAGGCCTCTGTGGCTTGTATGACTTTCTGTCCATCCCCCCCGTTTCCCACGAGGGTGTTTTCTTTAAGAAAGCCTAAGACAGTATTTCTAAAACCTGAGTCAGGAAGAATAACACACGGTTGCATACAAACTCTTTTTCCCCTAATGAGTCCTTTTGCCGGTAGGATCTTTGGTATCGAAGAACAGAGTGTGACTATTTCCCTAAGGATCCATTCTGCATTATCTAGTCTTAATGATGGCTGAGACACCCACTGACCTGCTCCCCCGGACAACCAGTGATCTGCTTTCTGTCACCAAAGATTAGCTTGCATACTCAAGAAGTATAGGTAAATAGAAATCATACAGGATATACTCCTTTTTTTGGTCTGTGTTCTTCCACTTAGCATAGTTATGATGAAATTTATCCATACTGATGGATGCATCAATAGCCTATTTAACTTTTTTTCATGTTTATTTATTTTTGAGAGACAGATATTGAGTGGGGGAGGGGGAGAGAGGGAGACACAGAATCCACAGCAGGCTCCACGCTCTGAGCCGTCAGTACAGAGCCCAATGGGGAGCTTGAACTCACGAACTGTGAGATCATGACCTGAGCCGGTCAGATGCTTAATTGACTGAGCCACCCAGGCCCCCCGTCTTTTTATTGCTGAGTAGTAATCCATTGTATAGATGTACCACAATTTGTTTATCCATTCACCTGTTGATAGACATTTGGGTCGCTTCCAGCTCTTGGCTATTACAAGTAAAGCTGCTACGAATATTCATGGTTGAGTCTTAGAACGGACATATGCTTTCAGTGCATAATCCAGATACAAACCTTTTGTCAAACCTGTGTTTTGTAAATATTTTCTCTTGGTGTGGCTTGTCCTTTTATTCCTTTTATTATTGTAACAGTGTCTTTTGAAGATCAAGTTTTAAATTTTGATGAAATCCAATTGGCTGATTTTACTATTATTTTCTTGCTTTTATAGTTCATGCTTTTTCGTGTCCAAAGAAATCTTTGTCAGACCCAAGGTGACTACTCCTGTTTTCTTCTAAACATTTGATATTCTTAGCTCTTACTGAGACAGAAAATCCCAAGCAGGCTCCACGCTCAGTGCAGACCGTGATGTAGTGCTCGATCCCACAACCCTGGGATCACGATCCGAGATGAAACCAAGAGTCAGACGCTCAACCAATGGAGCCACCAAGGCACTCCCCAAGTTCATATTTTATATACTATGTTATACAATCTTTAAAATTTGTAACTACAGGGGCACCTGGGTGGCTCAGTTGGTTGAGCATCCAACTTCAGCTCAGATCACGATCTCACAGTTCGTGGGTTCGAGCCCCGCATCAGGCTCCGTTCTGACGGCTCAGAGCCTGGAGCCTGCTTCGGATTCTGTGTGTGTGTCTCTCTCTGACCCTCCCCCATTCATGCTCTGTCTCTCAAAAATAAACATCAAAGTTTTTTAAAAATTGTATCTACAAAGATTTGTCATATCATAAAATACTCACTTATAAAAATCAACTGAAGAAAGCCTAATACAAATTTTTAAAAATGAACCAACAGATAAAACCTAGGACTAGAAAAAAGAATGGATGGAAATGTGCTGGGGTGTTTAATTACTGTTTTTAACTGATGTGAACATTGCCTATTTCTTGCTTCTTTCTACTCTTCTGTATTGTTAGTGTCTCCTGTAATAAGCATCGAATATATTAAAAATTAATTCCGATATTTAAAAAAATCACTTAAGAGATGGCTTCCCGATCCCAGGAAGCCTTCACAGTGCTCTGTGGCACTTAAATGGCCCCTTCAGAAAACCTGAAAGGTGAACAACACTACTGAGAATTCACCCGCTCCCGAGCCCACTCACGGTGGCTCGACACAAGAAAAGATGAAGCAAAGAACTTCCAAGCAGAATTCTCCAAAGAGAATGTGAGATTACGTGAAGCCTCTAGATGAAACCAGATGCAAACCCAAATGTAAATACTACCCTAATAAAGGAGAATTCCAGCAAAGGGAGACCCCACGTGGCACCCCACCAGAATTCTCACCCGTCTGCCCAGATGTTCAGTGGTCACAAATGTGCGTACGTCAAACAGCTTCTCCACTCACTCCATCTCGATGGGCAAGGAAAGCTAATGAAATTCTCTCACTGATGCGCTCACTGTCCTCTGTCTCAATCGATGTGACAAGACAGCCTAAGTGTGCAGCCTCGTAATCAGCCTGAGGCTGGCCCAGCCGCCTCTCCATGTGTGTGTAGTGCTGACGATCTGGCAGGTGGGATTTGCCTCGTGAGCTGCTGCAGAGGCCAGACTGGCTGATGGGATTGTCTACAGATGTTTCTCAGAGAGAAAGATTACTTCCCTGATTGATGAATAAATAGAGTCGTCAACACTGTCTCCTTGGTCAGAGGGGACCCCTGAAGTATAATGTGGCAGGACAGATGTTTCATCTGGGAAGGTGTCCAAGACCCCAAGAAGAGGTATGTGCTCGACTGATATGGCGGGCAGAGGTATTCAGTCTGTGGGAGGGAGGTGGGGAGGTTGGACCCACAACGGCAGTGAACACCACTGCAGAGCCTTCCTGGCTCAGACCACCTCCCAAATCCGGATAAGGGAGTGGGCGCGCTGCCTCAATCACAGCCTCCTCTTTGGGCTGTTTTTTTCAGTGAACAAAAGGTCCCTATCATCAGGAATGCAGCCATCTTCTTAGCCCTTACCTGCTGTGAATCACAAAGAGGGCGGCAGAAATGACACTGTAATGCTCATGCTAAATCTCACGGCTTCCCCGAGAAGGAAGGACAAGCAGGCAGAGTCACCAGAGGAAGGAGCCAGGCACCTGGTGGGGGCTACCTTCTTCTTAGAAACATGAAACTGGGGGGTTTCCTGGCTGACCTTCCAAAACGAATGACGTAATAACCATCATCATAATTGTTTTAGCAAGTGGCAGACCAGCCATCATTATGTGACACTAGACTATATGCCTTACACAAGTGTGTGTCACTGAACTCTCACACAAGGACACGCACAAAAGAGCCCCTGCAAGGATTAGCAACAATTGCTACCCATAAGGTCTCTTTAAGAATCACTAGTGGGCGGCACCTGGGTGGCTCAGTCAGTCAAAGGATTAAGGGTCCGAGTATTGATTTCTGCTCAGGTCATGATATCAAGGTTTGGTCCATGAGTTCGAGCCCCGCATTGGGCTCTTGGGCACTGACAGTGCAGGGCCTGCTTGGTATTCTCTCTCTCTCCCCTTCTCTGCCCTTCCTGCATGCATGCACACTCTCTATCTCACAAAATAAATAAATGAACATTAATAAAAAAACAATCATGAGAGGATGCACCCCAATAAACAGGAAAGAGGAATGGGTAAGTATTTTCATTGAATCCATTTTACAGACGATGAAGCACAAATTCTGAAAGGTAAAGTACATGCCAAGGTCACAGAGCAAGGCAGTAGCCAGCCTGGGAAAGGAACCCTGGTTGGTCTCATTCCCAAATCCATGCGCTTAGTCATTGTAATCCTGTGGCCACCAGAATACGAAGGAGATGAGGATTATGCTTTCCACACAAGCAAACAAGTGGTGGTGCTCCCAACAAAGAAACAAGGCACACCCAGACACACACAACCTACACCTGGATAGGCCTGAATACCAATATGGTTGCAGCCTCCATCTTGCACAGATTTGAGCTTAATGCTGACAAGCTCCTGTCCGGCACTTTCAGAGGGGCTATATTCCAGGAGGAAACAGGCAATGGTCTATCCATGTTGCACATCCATATACACACATATACAACCAGATGGTTAAAATCTAGAGCACTATCTCAAAAAGGGTATTTAGGTATTTGCAGCAAAAGAGGCCCCCTCTTACAACCTTCAAAGAAGGAAGAAATCATGTGCAGCAGGAAACTCTAGGATAGTTTTCTCAGAGTATGTCTGCCTGGAAAACTTCTAGTGACAACAACAATTATTATTATTATTATTATTTTTTACATCCCACTCCACAGTGAACTTAATTTTCCTTAAGGGTAGGAAAGTATGTAGCTTCAGTGTGTAACACAAGCCTGGCACATTGTAGGTGCTCGGTATCTTTCTGTTAAATGACAGTGAATGAATGGAGAGACAAGGACAGGATGAAGGGAGAGGCTGACACACAGTAGTAACAGAAAACAGGAGTTTTGGAGCCGGACGGTCCAGGGTTTGAAACATGGCTGCCACTTCCTAGATGTATAAGCCAATTACTAATGCTGCTCTGTCTCACTCCCCTCGTTTTTAGAGTGGAGACAAAAATAAATCCCAGCTTGGCAAAAGGGCAGGAAGAATTCACGGATGTGGTGCTGAGCACAATGCATGGCGTGTGCTAGGGTTTGGGAGTGAGATCTATCTTTACTTCTGGGGAGAATACTCCAGTCTGGAGCAAAGAGTAAAACACACTATATCTTGCATCTCAGTCTTATGGAGACAAAGGGTTACTGTTTTTAGGTGACCACCAGACTGGATCTGTAGCTGTAGGGACCAGGTTTGCAGAGGCAGGGAGGTTGAGGGCTCTGCTCCAGGGAGTTTCTCTGCTGGACCATGATGGAGCTTCCCAGGCAGTTTAGGAGGAAACCACTTAGGGAATGGAGGGAAATTAAAACACTTTGCAAAAGGAGCAGCCAATGGGACCAGCATTGCTCAGACTTCAAGAACTGCAGGAAGGGAAAGGACCCATCCGGCATGGTCCCATGGTCGAAACAGAGCTAATGAGCAGAAGCCACAGGAGATGCACTTCAGTGGGAATCGAGTCCCAGAAAGGCTGCATCCTTTGCTTGAGGTCATGGCCCAGCGCAGGTGGATGGCAGAGCATGTTGCCAAGTCCAAAACAGGTGTGGTGACTCCAGTGCCCATGGACTGAACACCTACCTCTCCATTGCACAGCAGTACAGAAAGAAGGGAGAACAGGCCCTGCAAATGCCTTTCTCCCATCCCCACCAACCCAACCCCACTGTTAAAGAACACCGTGTGTGTGTGTGTGTGTGTGTGTGTGTGTGTGTGTACACACGCACATACGTTCATGCATGGGCACATGGTGGTTCTTGCTCCGAGTATTTTTGTAGGACTGAAGGCCCACCAAGAAGACTGAATTCAAAGGCTCTTTCCGTCCTCTATAAAAGCTTTCTCCCACTGGATGGAGAAAGCTGGGAGAGGTTGAGGGTAAAAAGGCAAAGCTTTAAAGATCTTAAAGAAGAGTGGGGAGACCTCCCTCCGTGCTGGGGAAGAAGGTGATCAAGTACTACACCCTGAGAAAACAGCAAGGTGTGTTCTCAGGAGAAATGGTAGTGTGGTGGTGCTGAGGAGGAAGAACCCCAAACCAGGGCACCCCGACTGGCGAAGATGCCCACGGCCCATATATCTGGGCATGAAAGCAGACAACCCTCAGACTCCGAGGAACCTCAAAGGATTATAACACTGACAATGTCAGTGACAAGCAAGAGACTAATGACTCAGAACCTGTTTTCTTAGCTCTAAGCTTCCGGGATCTCTGGGGTCATTCCTGAAGGAGGAATGGCCCCCACAATGACAAAGAAGGGATTTTCCGTGCATCTGCTCAGATGAGGGCTCAGAGTTAAAGTTGACTTAAAATAAATGCAGGTATTAAAATTTTTTGCAAATCTGTGTTGGAGAATTGAGATGCATACCCCAGGATGACTGGAGGCACCAAATACCATACAAAATGGCGATAGAAATGCCTGCTCTCCTTCCCCCCTCCCACTGTCCCCCACTCAGAGATTGGGTACCCCAGATCTGTCAGTCGGAGCGCGCTTCCCGGCCCCCGGCCTTACCTGGGGAGAAGGTGCTTGCGGCTGACACACAGGGCAGTCTGGTAGTCCTGGGTCACACACACTTTGTGAGGGCTGCACTTCACCTTCAGGCAGGGGTCTTTCGATGGGTCCAGGGCTGAGGCAAAAAGAGCAAGAAGAGGGGGGCGGTGAGGACTTCTGAGGAAATTTAGTTTCTCTTTCAACTCAAATAAACAAATGGGAAATAAACAGACCACGTGTTTGCACTCTGGGCGGTTTTCTTAGGCTGATGGGGATTGGAATGAATACCCAAACCGAGGGGAATTCTGTGTCTACTGCACATGTTCTGCTTCAGCATCAGGATAGTGATTCCTTTGTGCTTTGGGGAGTTGCAGCATCTCCATGTCGGGCAGGAATTACTTTTAAAATCCTTTAGAATCTTACATACTCCAAGGACCAAGAGCTCCTTTTCCCTCTTTGGTTATCTGCCTGCAATTGCTTTTTATGACTTCATCCATGCCTACCTTTACTTATTTCCTACCACGTAGAAAGTCCTTGAGGACAGAGTTTTTTTGGCTCCAGTTCAATCGACACGGACTGTGTGCATCAATAAGCCCATGTTAAATTTTGGGAAGAGCTTCAGGAGGCCCAAAACCATTTTGCGCCACGCAAAGTTCCAACATAATAAGGAAGGGAGAAAGCTATACATAAATATTTATTGTGCGAGGCAGAATGAGATAAGGGCCATGACGGGCATATAAAATGATAACGGAGCTCCAGAGAAAAACAGAGATCAATTTCTGGGGCAAGGATTAATGAGGCATTAATATGTGAACTGGAAGGATGGGCAGAGTTTGGGAAAGCGAGGTTACAAAAGGCAGTCTAGACTGCCATGGGTGGACCATCACAGGGCACTTGATCCGATCAGTAAGTGTGGCCTGTGGGTGGTAATGATGGCGGGGGGCAGGGGGCGGTGTGCGGAGAGGGGATGTGGAGTTGACCAAGGCACTCCAGAAAGGGTCTCCCAAAACAGCGGTTCCAAAACTGCACCGTTTTCCAGAAAAGGCTGAGTGACGGGCCCTGGGCTAATCAGCGCCCCGCACACCGAGGTGCGCACGCTCATTACGGCAGCGAAGAGGCCGCAGGGAATTCTCCGCAAAGCAAAAGCAATTGTGCCGTCTCCCAGCTCCAGGCCTAGGCCTATTAGGCAGTAAATCCTTCATAACTTTCTCCTCAGCCCGCGGAGGCGAGGCCTCCCCGTGTCCTCCCCACGCAAACATTTGGTTAAACAAATTGGCATCCTGAGCAGGGACAGCAAAACTGCCATGAGAAACGCCATCGTGCCCACAGCTGCCGGGTCCCCCGGCCACCACGAGACCCCTGCCCTTAGAGAAGCCGCGGTTCCTCTCAGCCCGCCCAGGCCCAGAACCTCCACACCATTTTCCTCAGACAGCAGCTGGGAGTTTCTCAAGGGACCTGAACACACAACATCCGGAGGCGTTTCTGCTGCTTGAACAGTTCGGGGCGGCTCCGTCCGCTGCAGCAGCACCAGCCGCTATAAACACAAGGCAGGGTGCATTTTTAGGCCAGTGAGGCCAGCAACAAGACCCAGGTCCTGGTCCCAGGGGAGTCATCTGACAGAGCCTATGCCCCAAGGGATCGCCCGGCTGCCCGAAGCTTAGCAGAGGGAAACGAGGTGCAGGAAGAATAAAAGAGGCTGATTCGAGCCCCAGCGACAGGGCATTCACTTTGAACTCTTCAGCTGAGGGCTGCATCTGGGAAGCAATGGCAGCAAGGCTTGTGTCCGCTTCCGGAGTCCTTCAAGCCAAGGCCTTCCAGAAACTCACAACAGGAGTTTCTGGTCCCAGGTGGAAGGCTCCCAGTCCTGGGGATGTCCACACGAGAAGCCAGGAGGCTGGTATGGCCTCAGACCACTGGCTCTTTCCTCGTGCAGTGTCTCCCACTCCCAACCCCAGGGTGGCTGTCCAGCCAACTGTGACTTGCCTCCCCAGGCTCATGCAAAATGCAGCCAACCTGAAGAACGATTACCAGATGACTGCTCAAGACGGACCGTGGCAATCCTCCACTGCTCCTTCTCACACGCCCAGCCACCACAGGATGAGGGAAGACATCGGGGATCTCAAGGAACTTGGGGACCGGACCACAGGCAGCCCCAGCCAAGGTGCCAGCCTAGGTGCTTCCCTGATAGGTGCTAAGTGCTCCAGAGCCCTCGGGATTTTCATGGGAGTGTATCGCAGAGATGGAAACTAACAGGCTGCCCTAGGAGGGTGGGTATCCAAATCTGAAGTACTCCATGACCAGCTTCGTGGCCAAATTTGAGGTTCTTTTTGTTTTTGCAGCCAACTGCACAAACACCAATGTCCGTCGACAGGCAGTACAATCTTCAAGGAAGTAAGTCAGCCGAGCATAGTTTGCAAGAGCACACTCCAGACCCGGTGTTTTCGAGGGTGAATACGGCTTACTCATACCTCAGCTGCCTCCTCTATATGGTGAGGGTTATACCACCTGCTCTTGGTTTGGTTATCTTGAGGGTTAAAGGAGCTAATATTTGTGAGTCCTTAAAGCCAACTTAGTGTATGTTAAGTACCTCATAGGTGTTTGCTAATTTTTTGTGCATCTGGTCCCCAGAATGAGTCATAAGTCTTCATAAGAACAAGACCTAACACCCACTGTTTCAGACATGCAATGAACTAAGCCCTATAACTGGATTATCATATTTAATTCTCAAAACCACCCAAGGAGGTGGCTGCTGTTAATGTGCCCGTTTTACAAATGAAGGTCTTAAAGGGGAGTCACCGATGAGAGGTGCGGAGGGTATCTGACACTTGGCCCATCGACTCCAGAACGCAAACTCTTCGCATTCATAGGCCAGCAGCAAAACAATCACGTAGGATCTCCTCTGAAGGGTTGACTGTGGGGTCCACCTCACACCAAGTATGGAGCCCACAGGCACCATGTTCTTGGGAGTTCTTGGGGCATAAAGAAAGCCAAGGGGTAAGAAGAGGAAGGGGGCAGTGAGAGAATCTGGTGCTTCCCAGGTCGGGCCATGCAGGACTGCCCCCATGGACCTCACACAGCCCCAGGGCTTCCCGAGAAGGGAAGGTGCCCAGCTCCGGGAAACCGTGCCCTCTGCGCTCTCCCTCTGAATGCGGCAACCCTCCAGCTAAGTCAACAGACCAGTGTCCTGGTCGGTCTTCTTTCTGTAGCCTTTCCATGTGTGACACTACCATTAGGCTAACTACTACGGATCGCCCCCCCCCCCCGCCTCCAATTCTTGAAGCCAGCATTTCTTTACAAAGAAATCCAACGAAAAAATACTAATAAACGAAAATGAGTCACTTAACTCCATATACATACCTAACAATTTGCATACAGAAATCAAGTCTACTAAACATTAATTACCAGGGTCTGAATACTTCAGACATGGATGCGGATTATTTTGAGTAAATGAACTTCATAGAACAACAGAACAGTAATAAATCAAGCTGCCAGCATTCATTTAATCACCAAGGGGCATTTTGTTTCCGAAAAACAGCCACACTGAGATGGAAAGGGGATGAGGGTGGTACAAGGAGTGTGTCATTTCCCTTTAAACGCCGTCTCCCAAGCGAGCTTTTCTAAGCAGCCCCAAGGCTCACAGCAATACTCTGGAAAGAAGCTGACACCCGCATTGGACAGGGCTGTGTGGCTCCACTTTCTAAAGGGAACGATAACAGATCAGAATAATAAGCAGCATTTGAGAGGCCCTTTAATAAGGCGCAGAGAAAGAGTGCAGGTGAGGAGGCAGGGAGAGAGCTGAGTGCTCGTGATAACTGGGAGCAGGCCCAGAAGCTTCCTTGTCAAGGGCTAATGATTTCTGGAGCCTGAGCTCTGAGTCTCTCTCTCTCTCTCTCTCTCCAAGCACAGGCTGAGTGACAGGAGGCAGCGATCCCCACAGGATGGCAGAGCCCTGCGTGCCCTCCACTGCCTCTCTCAGGGCACCCGCAGGACTTCTCCGGGACAGCACACCTGGCACAGAGCAGGTGCCCACGGGAGGTTAATTCCCTCTCTCTGCCCATTTCCCAAGACCAATCAAGTGTCAAGTGGCAGAAGACACATGTCCAAGTAATTCGTTGACCAATTTTTACAAAAACCATTTTCAAAGAAAAAAAGACCAGGAACACATTAATTTAAAGAGAGATTTGTTAAGCTGAAAAACACTGACTTCCAAAGCAAGTTAATTATAGGCTTCGTGTAATTTTTTTTTCATTAATTTTATTTTTTAAGCTCACTGCTTGGTCTCAATTAAGGTAGTGATATTTTAATTATCTTAATTGTTTCTAAACTTGTTTTCCGGTTTGAGTTACTTTTTAATTAGCTACATTGATTTTAAAATCCAGAATCAAGCCTTTTTGCCGTCGGCGGGCATATCCCATAAGCTCACTGGCAAAGGGTTGTAATTCCTGTGAGAGCAGAACGGGCTACCCCCTCAGAGGTGCTGAGATGAGGGAATGTTCCATTTTGTGGGTTGGCCCCAGAGTCCCTGAGAGGCGCCCAGGGGGCTGACACACACTTGGGTTTATTCCCTTAACACCTGTAGAGCTTCTGTTCTGTGCAGGCTAGAGGCCGGCATCTCCAGAGTGAACGTGAAGACATTCCTACCCTCCAGGGGCTCACAGCTCCATAAGGATGACAGACAACAGAAGGGCAAGTTCAGTGAGTTAGGGGAGATGTGGGTACCTTGGCCAGCCTTTCAGGGGGTAGGGAGAGCTCCTTGACAGACAGGTATCTATGGAAAATGGGTTTAAGGCAGGTAATAGGGTGAAGAAAACATTCCAGCTCGGAAGCAGCTCTCTTCCCAGAGGAATCAAGGCAAGTTTGGGGGGAACTAAAGCATTTGTTGGGGCCACTGCAGGTTGCAGCAGGGGTGGTATGTGGGAAAAGTGGACAGAGTGGCAGCAGCACCATGAAGGGCCTTTAGGGGATCACGGTCTCCAAATCCTACAGTGTTGGCAAACATGGCAGAACCTGGTGACCTTTGGCACATCCTCCCATGCTGAAGTTAGTGGAGAAGCTATAGGGAGAGAGAACCCTTTATATACCTTTTTCAGGGTAAGTGGCACTTTGATAAGAACAGACAAGCTGCACACTCTCACCCTCCAAAGAAGAGGGATATCAGGGTGGAGGTCTCTGTGGTTGGCTCTTAGAGCTTCCCTTTCCCCCTTTGCAGAACCTCTGGGGACACTGAGCCATGCAGGATTCTGGGAGGCAAGAAGCCTACCCAGTGAGTCTGACAAGCAAAGACATCATCTACAACAGTCATGTGAACTTGTGGTCCACTCTGGTGACTCCAGGGAACGTCCACAGACAAGAGGCCGCTCAACCTACAAAAAGTTGACAAATTAATGAATGTTTTCTGTCTTCTTGTTGTTTTGAAGACTGCTCTCTGCCTGAATCATGCTCAACTGAGGTTCATCTGAAGAGCAGACACTCCCAGTGATTCATTAGCAGTGACTTAATGGATGAATGACAAAGAAATTACTCCAAACTGCTAAAACCTCGTCAAGCTAAGATCCCAAACATTTATTACAGCTTGTCTGTCCCCATGGTAACCTGGGCATGCATCTTGCTCCCCCCCTCTCCCAACCTCTGGAGGGGCTTGTTTACTAGCTGACGACAGAGCCGCACAGAATACAAAACAGAAGATGCTGCCCACAGAATTCTGCTGGAAACAGAAGAATGACAGTTTGGAAAACCTCTGTCACCATTTTCAGCTTTCCAATCGAGGTACTGGATGTGTTCATGGGAGGCTGAACAAAGGGGCCCAATGGCCATGTGTCTGGATAAGACAGGCAGTTGAGTGACACAGACAACTGAACATGTATGCCCTAGGAAGGGGGGGAGGGGACGGGAGTGGATGGGGACACAGACAGATAAGGACAGAGGAACAGAAGATAAAAAAAGGTGCATCTTACCTAAGGAACCCGTCCTGAGAAGAGACATTTTCTTTTCCCTTCAAACAGAGGACCTAAGAACTCTTTCCTTTCTGTGTTATAACTAAAAGCATCCTCTCTCTTACACTGTGTGTGTGTGTGTGTGTGTGTGTGTGTGTGTGTGTGTGATGGAGGCTAAGTTGTATAAACTGGTAATGGGCAATTATTCAGCCATGTCCCTAAATGCTAACAACGGTTAAATACAGGTAGATGGGTATAGAGGAGTTTATTTTATCATTCCATCAACTTTTGGGTATATATGAAAACTTTAATATTAAAAGGAAAGAAAAGAAAAAAGAAACATCCTACAAGCCAGCAAGTTAACATATAAGGCAAAAAATGTACATCTCGATAGTCTACAGGAAGAGGAAATTATCAACAAGTTGAATGTCCATCTACTCTACCTGGCTTGGGCTACCGAAACAAAATACTAGACAGTGGGTGACTTGGACAACAGACTGTTATTTCTCACAGTTCTGGAGGATGGATATCTGAGATCACGTTGCCACTATGGCCAATTTCTTTGAGAGCTCTCTTGCTGGCTTGTAGATGGCCACCTTCTCACTATGTGAGAAGGCTTTTTCTCAGTGTATACACACAGCAAGCCAGTAAGCTCTGTGATGTCTCTTTTTACTCTGCATACCTTTTTTAAAAAAGACTTTATTTACTTTTTTACTTAAATCCACATTAGTTAACATATAGTGTAATAATGATTTCAGGAAAAGAATTTAGTGATTCATCACTTACATACAACACGCAGTGTTCATCTCAAGTGCCTTCCTTAATGCCCATCACCCATTTGGTCCATCCATCCACCCAACAACCCTCCAGGGGCCCTCACTTTTGTTCTCTGTATTCAAGAGTCTCTTATGGTTTGTCTTCCTGTTTTTTATCGTATTTTTGCTTCCCTTCCCATATGTTCATCTGTTTTATTTCTTAAATTCCAAATATGAGTAAAATCATATGATATTTGTCTTTCTCTGACTAACTTATTTCACTTAGCATAATACACTCTAGTTCCATCCGTGTTGTTGCAAACGGCAAGATTTTTTTTCAAGTTTAAAACATGTATTTAAAATTTTTTTTAATGTTCATTTATTTTTGACAGAGAGAGAGACACAGAGCATGTGCGGGGGAGGGGCAGAGACAGAGGGAGACACAGAATCTCCCACAGGCTCCAGGCTCTGAGCGGTCAGCACAGAGCCTGACGCAGGGTTGAAACTCACAGACTGCAAGATCATGACCTGAGCCGAAGTCGGACGCTCAACCTACTCAGCCACCCAGGCACCCCTAAAACATGTATTTAAAATACAATTCATAAAATGCTTAATCTGCTGACTCTGGAGCCCTCGGTGCGGGGTGGGGTGGGGTAGGCAGCTGCCCGCTAAACCAGCAGAGCAGGACTGCAGGGGTGTGGCCCTCCCTCCCATGCCCTTCTGCTCAGACACCCAAGAGGCCCATGGGCACCCCTGGGATCACACAGCCAGAAAACAGGTCCCCAGATGTTTCCAGAGTCTCTGCTTACCAGGGAGGCTGGGGCAGCCCTGCCAGCTCATCCCTGAGCAAAGCATCCCCACATGGGGCAGAGCAGGGTATGGCTGGGCTGGACAGGGCAGGGCGGGGCACTGGGCTCTGGAAGAGGCTGATGGTAGCAGATAGGGTGTTGCCTCCTGCCTGCAGGTGGGGAGCACCCTGATTTGTTTTTCACCACCATATCAAACTTATTATTCCAATGGCACTAATACAGCTGGGGGTGTTCACGGTGATGCTGCACAAAGTTTCCTGCGTTTTAGCTTCTTCCCAAAGAGAAAGGTCTACCCGCCTGTTCCTTCCCCCTTTCTGGGGGAAAATCCACCACAGACTATTTACCCAAATAAACCTCTTAATGCCTTTTTTTTTTTTTTTGACATTTGAGTTTCTGAAATGGAAAAAAAAAAAACTGTTGAGTGTCCCATCCCGCCTCCCCCACTCCCACCGGCTAAATAAGTCCCTGTTGCCAGGGCATTTCTGTTGCCTCTGATATCTTGAAATAAACATCGAAAGAAATGGCAGCAAGTGTTCACGTTGAGTGATGGCACAGAGTGGGCCCCAGAACCCATCAGGTGGAGCATCACTGGGGACAGTCTTGAGGTGTCATGGAGAATGCGAGGGCTTGCTGTGGTCGATTGTCAGCCGAGGGCAAGGGCTGTGCTGAGTCCCACCCAGGGTAGTGGACTGCAGGGAGGGCAGCCTACTATTTGTCCAGGAAGTTGTCCAGGGCTGGGATTCCTTCCTTCAGGCCCTTGCGCTTGTGTGTTTCGGCCATCACCTGGCTGGGGTGGCTGGTGTTGTTGAAGAGATCCCCAGGCAGGGTCTGCCAGTGGTCAAAGACGCACTGGGAGAAGGCCTGGCCACCAGGGTTGGACCTCAGGTCAGCAGTGAAGCTGAAGGACTCGTTCACAGGCAGGTAGGCCTCCACGACAAACACGGGGGTGCCGGCTGGGACTCCTCAAAGACGTGACCATGCTTCCTGTTCAGGACACCATAGATGCCACTAGCCACTTGTTCTGGACACTGAATATCCACAAGGTAGACAGGCTCCATGAGACAGGACTGAGTGGTCAGCACACTGGCACAGAGACAGCGCCAGCCAGTGGGGATGATCTGGCCACCGCCACGGTGGATGGCATTCGCATGCAAGGTCACATCAGGGATATCGAAGCACACACCCCACGTGTTTTCCTTGCACAGGGCTTCCTCTTTGGTGGCCCAGTGGAAGCCAGCTACCATACTGTCCTTGATCTCGTTGAGGCACTGCACACCCTTGGTGATGTCGGTGAGGACACTGGGGCTGGCGTCAGGCCCAAAGCATCAGATCTTGTGGGCTTCTGCCACATCCTACTCATACTTCTCAGCCAGATAGCGGACCTGCTGCTTGAGTTCTTGGCGGACAGACACTTCGCCCTTGTCGATGTCCTTGGCCAGGCCATCAGGGAAGGGCCGCACCTTCATGTACAGCTGGTTGTGCCTATTTTGGGACTTGGACAAGCAGAGCACACTCGACTCCTCACTGACCATCTCCCGGTAGGACACCACGGGGTTGGATTTCTCGATGGGAATGCACGCGTGGTCCTCCTCCAGGTCCTTCAGACAGATCTCCAGGTACAGCTCACCAGCCCCTGTGATGATGTGCTCCCTTGACTCTTCAATGATGCCCTGCACTGTGGGGTCCCACTTAGCCAGGCATTCAGGCCCTCCACTAGCTTGGGAAGGTTGGCTGGATTCTTGGCCTCCACAGCAATCCGGACAATGGGGCTAACACTGAACTTCATCACCCGCATGTTGTGGGCATGCTCGAAGGTGGTGATTGTGCCATTCTTCACCAGGAACTGGTCCATGCCCACCAGGCCCACAATGTTCCCACAAGGCACATCTTCAACGGGCTCCACATAATGGCCCATCTTTAGGAGTGTTCTCTGGATGGGCTTCAGGTACAGGTCCTCCTTCTTCCCAGGTGTGTAGTTGGGCCCCATGATCCTGACCTTGAGACCAGTAGACACCAGCCCCGAGAATACGCAGCCGAAAGCGTAGAACCAACCTTTGTCAGAGGTTGGCACCATCTTGGAAATGTACATCATAAGTGGGCCTTTGGGGTCACAGCTTTTAATGCCCATGGCTGAACCGTCACCCGGAGACCATATATACATACTTTTATACACACACACACACACACACACACACACACACACACACACACACACCACGAGATGTCTCTTCTTATATACTATCTTACAGGAATAGGGCCCTACCCTGACGACCTCATTTAACCTTGGTTACCTCTTTAGATGCCCAATCTTCAATACAGGACACTGAGAGTTAAGAGTTCAACATATAAAACATTCAGTCTGTAACATCATCTATAAGGAAACTGTTACCTTAATTACAAGACATCCATTCATGAAATCTTGTCCAGCTGTTATAAAAGAGGAAGTAGATCAGTGTGTACTAACACAGGTAGATATTTATAACAAATTAAGTAAGGAAGCAAGTTAAAATATTTGCAATGGCAAAGTAACTTCCAAACACCAGACAACTAATAAACAGCAAAACTAGTACTCAAACTAGGTCTGCTTCTCAAGGAAGGACCTTTCCCTTTGCTATCCTGCTGACCTTGAGAAGTCCTTCTGCCCACAAAGTCCTAGCCTCCACCCACTTACACACCAGAACCTTCCATTTCTCTACTATGTGAATGAATTCAGACACCCTATGCCGTCAGGCCAACACCACACCTGATGTCTGTATACACTGGTCTACAAACCTCACCTGCAAAAAGTAACCTTTTCTTGCTTCTTAGAGAATCTTGCCTGCAGCGGGGGAAACAATGAAGTCATGACTATTGTCCAGAGCAAGAGCAAGTGTCCAGCCCTAAGAGAATTGGAATTCGCTTCTGAGTTGTAAGAGAACACCCTGGACCTGGCTGGAACTACACAGCAGTGACTGGAAAGAGCTTTGCCTTTCAGCTCATGGGCAAAACAAGACATTATGAGCAACCACTGCTAAGTCCTACTTGTCTAATTTACAAGTCCTGATCATTAAAAAAGAATGTATTAAGGGAAGTCTACAGCAGCAGTGGAAATATGCTCCATAAAATCACAAGCCACAAAAGTATATTAACCAGGCCAGGCAATCCCGCTTTCTCAAAGCTATCATCCCATACCAACCTCAGTTTCCCAGTTGTTCTGGGATGGTAAACAAAAGGACCCTCACTCCACGTTTCTGCCAAGAAACTGATTTCCTTGTAAAAGTGGGATAGGGAGAGAAGAGGATAAAAGGGAGGGGGGTAGTATTAACTACATGGAAAGAAAAGGAAAGAGGGAGCATTTTATTACATAATGCATCATCCAGTTGAGGGACTAACAGTGGCGACAATGACACTTACCAACTATATATAGAATAATGTACTATTTTTCTAATTAACCAATGAGGAAACTGACACAGAGATGGTAAGTAACTAACTTGTCTGTGGTCACGTAGTTGGTAAATCTGGACTAGAATCTAGAGTACTCTCACACCAAAGCTGATGCTCAGAGCCACCAGGCCACTCATGAGCAGCTTATGATGTGGAGAAAAGTGACAAATACAGTGCCAAGAAGCAGCATGTTGAACATCCCTGTCCACCGCCCCCAAGAATCATGTCGCCCAAAGGATCCACAAGAAGAAATTAATACTGTGAAGAAAATATTGTACTATTCAGAAGTCAAAGCCAGATTGTTGAACATTTGAGTAAGCGTATATTACTTTTATAATGAATATGAAGGTCAAAGTTTCTTTTCAAGGTGATGCTCATGCCCAGTCAACTTAATTTTCTCTCTGACTTAAAAAACAACATGGACCCAGGGAGGCTTGTGGTTCCTTCTCTCAGGGATTCTGTGAAGCCTATCTATGGTCCACATCACTGACCAGGAGGTGCATGAGGTTTGGTGGCAACATGGGATCAGATGGAGCAACATGGGATCAGATGGTGGCAACATGGATCAGTAGGACCTGACAATGGCCTTCGTTCTCAATAGGAGGACAAGAGACCATCCAAAGAGAAGTCTTAACCTTCCCATCCATCAAAATGGCCAGAATTCATTAAAGTGTTATAAAAATAAAGGTCCTTGAGTTCTACTTCATGGTAATTGGCAGGAATTATTCCTAAGACACTTATGAACAAAGACAACAGAATTACTGAAGATACATAAGACCAGTTCTATAACCTAGGAAAATAAGAGGACACAAAAAGCACAATAAAAATCAAACACCTCCATGAAAAAGGCAGAGTTAAAAGAGGGGTATAGCTCAGCAAGTCTATGTTTTATACCTGTACTTCACTTTAATACAATTAAAATTCCTGTAAAACATGTAGCTTTTCATAAAGAATGAACTCCTTTGTGCTGATGAGCACAACTCTGTCACTATTCAGCAGTCCTAGTAGTTGACCATATAAAAATGGGGAAATACAGAAACTCCAAGAATTTCCAATAAATAATTAAACCAGTGTGTCTAGAAGAAGAGAACCCATAGGTTTGGATCAGAGAGGTGAAGGTGTACAAGAGGCACAATTGTGCCACTTCCTGCCTTTGTGGTCCAGATGGGTCACTCACTCTTCAGGATTCAAATGCAGACAAAGAGATCTACTTCACTCGGATATTGTGAGTAATTGAAGACACAACGCATGAAAGTTGCCCAGCACAGAGCCTGGCACATAGGATGTGTTCAGTAATCATCTTCACCACACTTTTAGCTTGCTCTTCAAATACAGAAAGCGGATATATGCAAAAGGCAAGGAACCCTAGACATTTTAGAGATTCAAGATACCAGAACAGTTAAAACATGGGCAGAAGACATGAATAGACATTTCTCCAAAAAAGACATCCAAATGGCCAACAGACATATGAAAAGATGCTCAAAATAACTCATCATCAGGCAAATGCAAATCAAAACCACAATGAGGTATCATCTTACAGCCATGAGAATGTTGGTGAGGATGTGAGAAAAAAGAGCCCTCTTGCACTATTGCTGGGAAGGCAAACTGGTACAGTCATTGTGGAAAACAGTATGAAGTTTCCTTAAAAAATTAAAAATAGAACTACTCTATGACCCAGTGAACATACTACTAGGTATTTACCCCCAAAATACAAAAACACTAATTCAAAGGGATACCTGCTTTCCTAGTTTATAGTAGCATTACTTATGAAATGCAAACTATGGAAGCAGCCCAAGTGTCCTATTAAAATTCTATTAAAATTAAATTCTATTAATTTTATAGGTGAATGGATAAAGATGTATATATACACACACACAGGAATATTATTCATCCATAAAAAAGAATGAAATCTTGCCATTTGCAACAATGTGGATAAAGCTAGAGAGTATAATGCTAAGTGAAAGAAGTCAGTCAGAGAAAGACAAATACCATATGATCTCACTCACATGTGGAATTTAAGAAACAAAACAAATGAGCAAAATAAAAAAGAGAGAGAGGCAAACGAAGAAACATTCTCTTAGCTCTAGAGAACAAACTGATAGTTAACAGAAGGGAGGGGGAAAGGGCAAGGTAAAATGAGTGATGTGAATTAAAGAGTATACTTACCATGATGCAAAGTAAATAAATCAAATCAAATTAAAAAAAAGATCTCGGAGCTACAGTGCTATTCATCCCTTTCCATTTCAAATGTTACACTCATTTGTACAAGAAGCAACTTTAACATTTCTCTTTGAACATAAAGCTCAGGGTCTACTTTATCCAGAAAGCTTTCACTGATTAACCAGATCTACACCACTGCTGAAACCACCATACAACAACTAAGGAGTTCACATATCTCTAGTAGAGCTGTGTTCTGCCTTGTCTCATCTTGGAGATTATAAAGTCTGGGAATGAAGAATAAAAACCTTTTTTCCCCTCTAAATTATGTGCACTAAGAACAAACAACAAAGCCTTGTCAACAAACTTACACAGTCATAGTCATAGTCCTTATTTTGTTTGGTTTGTTTTGAGAGAAGGTACTGTGGGCTTTGAAAAGTCTCTATTACAGAGTCATAGACTATGAGTCTTAATATCCTAAGGCCTACATTCAGGCACCATTGATAAAATGCTAGGGGAGAAAAATAATGATTAAGGACTATCTGACAAACACTGTTGATCCAAGCAGACAATGGCTTGTGTCAGGGAGGTTGTCAACATGAGGTGTGCTAGGTATAAATGGGCAGGCAGGGTTCAGCAAGGCAGGCTTCATGTACAAGGTTAGTGTCTTCTGATCCTTAGCCAGAGGCTGTCCATTTGACTGCTTCCACCGTCTTATAAGGCTTGGCAGGGAAAGATGTTAACTGAAAACAGAAAAATAAAGTCTGCAGGGAAACCCTGCCCCAAATTGGTGACAATTTGTTCAAATGACCTCTACGAGCCTCAGATGAAGTGGTTACTTCCGTAATGTGGCATCCTCAGAAGCATAACTTAAGTCCAGAGCTCTGGTGATGTATCATGGTGCTCACTCACTGCCACCTCCCTTGACAAGTCCAGAAATCAGTGGAAGAAGGCAAAATAGTCCCACACCACATGTATCTACCAAATCTCTTTTTCCTGTTTTACAAATCTAACCTAGGTTTTCCATCTCAGACTATAATGGGCCAAGGAGAATGCAAATCTACAGTTAATCTCCCTGCAGCATCTATTTTATGAGGTGGTAAGTAATTTAAAACTGTTAAAATATTAAGGCCATCACTGGTCTACTACAGAACAGAATACAAAATTCATATACATTTGTATAAAGAGACTCCAAAGATGTATGTGCTGGCAGTAGGTTCTGTCCCCTGAACCTCAAGAAAGATGTACGTTGTAGCTTGCCCTTAGAGGCTCTTTGATAGAAAAGTTTCAGAAGTGTTGAAAGTGTTTACCAAGTTTAAAGGGTCTTAAGAATGAAGTGGAGAGCTCTCCAGGGTACTGATATCCAAGATGGAAAATCAATAGCCGTAAAAGTCCATATAAAGAACTTGCATAAGCAAATCGCTCATTCTTGCAGGACCCGTTGAAGCTAGTTATTCAAAACTGCATCCCACACCCCCTGGAACAGACTTCCCATGCCATCTGTTCCCAGGGAGCTCAGTCCCACTGGTGAGAGGCCCCAGGGCTTTTCAGAGAAGTGACCCTGCATAATCCAAAGCTTTTTTGAGACCTTTAATGTGCTAACCACTGGGTGAGATTTACAAATGAGTTACAAAGTATTTGTGGCTCCCTAGGTATGACTATCAAAATTAAAGCTTTTATTACTTTCATTCCTCCCACTGTTAATTTTTTA
Source organism: Felis catus (assembly GCF_018350175.1). NCBI lineage: Eukaryota > Metazoa > Chordata > Mammalia > Carnivora > Felidae > Felis > Felis catus. Next base: position 113,419,136 of record NC_058368.1, read on the forward strand.
GAAACACTTGGCTCCAGATTTATAAATGGGTAAGTGGAGACTATGTATTTCCAAGTCCTTTCTTTCTGCAATTAGGGCAGACTCATTTCTGAGTCCTTGGGATGGTTCCCAAGGCTATTAAATTCTATTCCTTAACTGATAACATTGAAGCAGTCATGACAAAGTTAGTGCTGATGGGATCAGGGATTTCTTTGGGCACCATCTAAGCTATTAGAAAGCACTTCAAACTGAGAGAAGAGCGGTTGCATCTCCCACTGAAGGATTCAGTAAATCTGTATCATTTAAGTCTTGTTTACTCTTGTTGCTTTGTTTTTTTGGGGGGTCCCACCTTATTCAATCATTGCTAAAATACTTTTCCATGTGCATCCATCAGGTAATCAATTGACAGTCCCAACCTTGCCCACAACGGCTCTTTCCTGCGTGTCTCTTCACCAATGTGCCCCTCAATGGCTGATCACCTCCCTTCCATTACTCTAAAATACAGCCTGTAGTGCTAATATAAAATATAAATCAGGTCTTAACTGCGCATGGAAGACAAATGCAACAATAAATAATGAGAAAGCACCCATGAGGTTTCCTAAGACAAACATGGAATAAACACAAGGAGTAAAATCTCTCGTTTTCATTCTTTAGCAATAAATACTGAGTACCCAGCAGGTAAAACAGAGCAGGGAGATAATCATCTTTGGATACTGTAATGGCTGCAATGCTTCTTTCACTAAGAAGTGAAAATGATGTTCTCATTTTTGTTAAATTTATGGATTCTACACTTTATATTTTTTTTAAAAAAGAATTTTATGTATTTATTTTATTTATTTATTTTAATGTTTATTTATTTTGAGGAGGGAGGGGCAGAGAGGATCCCAAGCCATGGAGCTCCATCTCATGAACCATGAGATCATGACCTGAGCTCAAATCAAGAGTCAGATGCTTAGCTGACTGAGCCACCCAGGCGCCCCTAAAAAAGATTTCAGCTCTCAGTCAACTCAATTAAAAAAATAGGCAGAGGACCTGCATAGACATTTTTCTGAAGACGACATACAGATGGCCAAGAGGCACATGAAAAGAGGCTCAGAGAAATGCAAATCAAAACCACAATGAGTTATGAGCTTATACCTGTCATAATAGATAGTATCAAAACAAATGAAAAATAAGTGTTGGCAAGGCTGTGGAGAAAAGGAAACCCTCATGTACTGTCAGTGGGAATGTAAACTGGTGCAGCCACTATGAAAAACAGTATGGAGGTTCCTCAAAAAATTCAAAATGGAATTACTACATGATCCAGCATTTCTACTTCTGGGTAATTATCCAAAGAAAATAAAAACAATAATTTTAAAAGATATATGTAACCCTATGTTAACTGCAGTATTTCTAATAGTCAAAATTTGGAAACAACTTGAGTAGTGACATATGGATTAAAGGATAAAGAAGAGACAGTGTGTGTACACACACATGTGAGCACGCGCGCACACACACACACACACACACACACACACACAGTGGAATATTACTCAGCCATAAAAAGGAATTAAATCTTGCCATTTGCATCAACACGGATAGACCCAGACAGTATTACACTATGTGAAATAATTCAGAGAACGACAAACACTGTATGATTTTACTTATAGGTGAAATATGGCCTCAAACCTCCCTTCTAGAATTTGGCTCATATTCTCAGACTGTATTCTCCTTATCCTCTAAGGTTTACCATGCCTTCAGCTACACTGGACAATTCACAAATTTTCCAACTCTTTGCTTGCTTTCAAGCCTCTAGAGTCTAGACTGCAGTGTCCAATACAGAGAACCATTCAATTCTTAGAGGTGCCTCATGACACCAATATTATCTCCACTTGACAAATAAAGGGGAAAAATTAAACTAGCCAAAGATCATGCAACTAGTATGTGACAAACATGAGTTATGACTCTAAGTATGTTGTAATCAAGTAGAAGCTTCAGGAGACCACAGAGGGTGGCTATCCTCACTACCGCATGCCCCCTCACCTAAACAGCATCTGGAATATCATAGGGCTCAGTAACAGAGTAACTATCTTGCTCTGTGAGGCTAGGAACAAAGTCCAGCTCACCATTTCTTTTTTTTTAATGTTTATTTGTTTGGTGGGGGAGAGAGAGAGAGAGGGAGGGAGAAAGAGGAAGAGGGAGAGAGATAGAGAATGGAGGATGGAAAGAGAGAGTAAAAGAGAGAGAGAGAGTCCCAAGCACATAGAGCCCAGTGTGGGGCTTGATCCTTTGAACTGTGAGACCATGACCTGAGCAGAAATCAAGAGTTGGATGTTTCAACACTTGAGTCACCCAGCCACCCTAGGCTCATCATTTCTGAACCCCAAGTTCTCTGGCATGTGTCTGCTATAAGGGACATGCTTAGTTAATGCTGAATAAACTGTCTTTGAAAAGAGTATCTGGATGAATCTTGTAAGCTGGAATTTCTAGGTCACAAAGATTCATAGCTCAAAGAGTCCTTGGAGCATTTGCCTTCAGACCAACATGTTCATATTTAACATAGGGAAGACTTTAACCCATCAGTTCAGCAAACTTTCATGAAACTACATTTACATGCCAAGTACTATTATAAGCTCTGGGCATTCAGAGATGGGTAGGACCCAAGTCCTTGCCCTTAAGGAACTGACATTCTAGTACAAGTATAACAAGGGAAGGGAAGGGGAGGGGAAGGGAAGGGGAGGGGAGGGGAGGGGAGGGGAGGGGAGGGGAGGGGAGGGGAGGGGAGGGGAGGGGAGGGAAGGGAAGGGAAGGGAAGGGAAGGGAAGGGAAGGGAAGGGAAGGGAAGGGAAGGGAAGGGAAGGGAAGGGAAGGGAAGGGAAGGACAAGGGCAGTGGATAGGGGAAGAGGAAGGGAAGGGAAGGGAAGGACAAGGGCAGTGGATAGGGGAAGAGGAAGGGAAGGACGGACAAGGGCAGTGGATAGGGGAAGAGGAAGGGAAGGAAGGGCAAGAGGAAATGAAAGAAGGGATGTGAGGAACAAACAATAGATAGTAATAAGAGCTAAGCAAATATTTTAAAAGAGTGAGCAGTAGCAAGCTCCTGAAGGCCACATTGGATTAGGTAGTCAGGGAAGACCTCTCAGAGTAGGTGACATTAAGCCATGGTCTCACAAGAAGGAGCCAGACTTTAGAAGATCAGGTGAGGAATAATGCAGAAAAGGGACTGCAAAGGCTCCAAAGCAGGAGAAGATCCTGGAATGTTAGATAAAGACACAGGTCCCGAGAGATCACATGACTTTTCTAAGAACACACCAGTCGGACAGAACCAGGACTTAACTTTAGAAAGCCTAGCCTCAGCCATGCATCCTCAGAGCAGTGAGCACAGAGATGTCTGAGACAGGTTAAGGTTTAAATGAGTTCCACCGGCAATCACCTGTTGGCCTCGCTCTGGACCTGGACTCACCCTTGTGACCATGGCCTTGCCAGAACAGGCCCAGCACTCTGCTTCAACACAGGGGTCTTGACAAGTCATTGCTCCAGCTGCCAAAACTAAAGATGAATAGGCCAGAGAGAACCGACATCTCAGACTTAGTGGATACCATCTTTTGCTCACATAGGCAAATCCCCAGTATGCGTATATGAATTATAGGGTAAGGTTAAATGAACATGAATTTTGCACCACAGCCAGTTCCAGTTGCTCATCAGAGCTTAGCTCCTTGGGTGCTGTGTGACCTCAGGCAAGTTATGCAACCTCTCTGAGCCATAAAGGAGAGTAGTGGCATCCCTCTTACACGATTGTTGGCAAGTGTGAATGAGGCAATATGTCAAATGCTGAACACTGACACTGGCAAGTCCTCAATCAATGTTAGTTTCAACTCTTTCCCCCATGATTTTCCTTAAACATTCCTTTCATATCCACCAGTCCAAACTGAACTTTTTTTTTCTTCTCCAGATTTCTGTCCCAGGTCATCCTTATACCAAAATACAGCCTAGAAGCCATCTTGCTTCCCATGTCTACTTCCCAGGAGACTCCAGGGAGCCACATCTATTGCCAGGTCGGCCCTGCCCTCTACTGTAGCCCCTCCAGGGAGTCTGCTGTACGCAGCCTCCGTGGCCACCCCCCAGTATGCTCCACTCCACCCCCACCCCACTCAGGGAGGTTGAGCTGAAACCTGATACCTGGTATCTTATAAATGTACACAACAGGGTGCAAGGAGAAGAAAAAAAAATGGAATACAGGAGGTTCCTTTTTCTGCCAATACCCCAACCCTATGCAAATGTGTAACAGAGACTGTTGACCCCCCATCACCCCACTGGCTGGGACTAGAGCAGCCATCAAGCCTTTTGTGATTCTGAAACAGCTAATGAGGGGCTGTGTTTCTGTGTAATCCAAACAGTATCCATTTCATGCCCAATCGTTTTTTAAACGGGCAACAAATCTCCCTGATGTGTTCCTTTCTCTGACCAACAGAAACCCTGTCTGGTCTCTTTGTTGGCCTGTCCAATCAACAAGGGCAAGTGGCCCTAGATGCCGATTCAAAGCCACAGGCACAAAGGCAGACCCGTGGGGCGTCTCCCTCCCTCAAGAAAACTCCACCTCATTGGAAGCCATGACCAGACCCAGGATGGTGAACAAAGACTGATGAAACGGCCAATTTTTAACCCATTTCTAAGTTGCCAGATGACAACATTTCCGACGAAGTTCACTCCTGTTTCAGGCAATAGCCTGAACAGACAGAATATGACAAAGCTTCAGAGGTGCCGTAGGAATCCAAACAGGGAGAAAGAAGGGGACCTGAGGGTTATATTCACAGGGCAGGACAAGTGCTCTGCATCCTGAGACATGGGGAGGGGCTGTAGCACAACTATCGGCAGGTGTTGCTGCAAAACTGAAGTGACGAGCTGGCCATGGTCTGCCTTGCTCAGAGGGCGCCTGTTACCACACGCTTCCAGGGTCATAACTACCTCTCGGCCCATGCCTTCCTCACCAAGAGCTGGCAGAGTTCTCTCCTAGGGGACAATTCCTTATGGGAACACATCTCCTTAGCAACCAACCTCCTCCCCTTTGGATTTCAAAATGGAAATCAATAGGTCATGGAGATGAAAATAAATAAGTCGCAGAGATGAAAGTACAGCATAGGGAATACAGTCAATAATACTGCAATGACACTGTATGGTGGCAGATAGTGACCACACTTGTCATGGTGAGCACTGAGTAATGTATAGAATTGTCAAATCACTGTACTATGCCCTCAAAACTAATATAACACTGTATGCCAATTATACTTCAGTAATACAGTAATAAAAGAAATCAGTAGAAGGGGCTCCCGGGTGGCTCAGCCAGTTGACTGTCCAATTCCTGATGTCAGCTCAGGTCTTGATCTCAGGGTCATGAGTTCAAATCCTGACTTGCGCTCCACGGAGGGTGTGGAGCCTACTTAAAAAAAAAAGAAAAGAAATTAAACTACCATAGACTAAACTCTCTTCCTTTGAACACCAGTAATTCCCCTATTTATTGATCAAAGACCCTCACTGAGTCCTACTCTGTGGCATGCATCATTTCGGGTGCTAAATAAGATAGGCCAGTCCCCATGCTTGTGTCAGTGACAGGCCCGTGAGAGCCATCAGGTATCTGCCACTCTGATCTCGTGGAATCCATAAGCAACCCCACGAGGCAGGTGTTTCCATCACACTCATTTAATAGTCAAGATCACCCGAACACCCCACAAGTGTGCTTTCGCCAGCCCATACAGGGCTGTTACAGTTTTGAGTAAGGCACTAGCAGTAACAAGTGAGAGCATGTCATATAAAAATCCAGTATACATTTGTGGATTATTTTTAATTGGAAGATGTGGCCACACTTGGGCTTTCATTCCCGCATGGCTGCCTCCTTTACCCCAGCATCGCCTGTGCCCCCTTTATGCTCTATTTTGCTTTCCTCTTTCTCTTTTTTCTTCTCTCCTACATTCAGGGCCTGCCTGGCCCTGAAGGCACTGGTGTTCATTCCACCCACAGCTCATAAGAATTTATCTTTTCTTCACAAAATAAAGAACTACACCGTTCACATTCGATACTTCATTCACTTAGCCAAGACTCCCCAAACAAGTGGGGTAGAATGTTCCAGAAGGGTTCGTTTACTTGAGTTTAAAAGCAGTTACCAGTCCACAGTATTTCAGTGTTTGGCAAACAACATAATTTTTTTTTAAGCTTAACAGGCTGTCTAATTATTCTTCCTTTGAATTTTCACATCTGCATAATTAATTTAGCAATCCTCTGCCCTGGAGAATTTTCCCCTCTTAACAGGCTTTACTCTGCTTTTTTTTTCTTAAGAGTCTTGACTGTGCTGAACATCAGTCTTACTGTGGCCAGAGCCCAGAGGTGACTGTGGGATAGGAGCAGGTGGAACAGTAGCAAAGGGACCTCCTCCCCACTAATGTTTTCACCAGCCTAGGCTTTCACCCTCCTGAGTCATGCCCAAGGGCAGGGGAGGACACCTCCTACATACCTTCCTGATGTGTACAGGTTCCTGCTAATCACTTGGTCTGCAACTAACATCCTTTTGACATATCCCAAGCCACAGAAACCCCATTTCCTGGGCACTAGTGATGTGAATGAACAAATTCCTTTGGATGAAAAGGAATGTTAACCAGGGGTCTGTGGACAACCTTCAGAGGGTCTAAAACCTGCATCCAAATTCTTACGCACGTTTTTGTGATCTGAAGGACCCAGAGTGGATGTTCACCTTGAATCCTTCAGTCCCCTTGTAGCAGCACCCCACTTCCCTGTACTCATTCTGTCTCCCCATTGTGCACAGGCTAGGTGGGACAGTGGTCCAGAGTGCCAAACTCCCACTAAAAAGACATGGGTGATGGGTGTCAGGTGACTATTCCCCTTCCTGCCCTTGTGTATTCAATCCCACCGCCCTTCCTGCAACTGCATCCTGAATGAGAGGTCCCAGGGCAGAGAGGACAGGGGGGCACTACTAGACTGTGTCTGCTGCTGCCTAGCTCCCCGGTGCTGCCTTAGCCCCACTTCCAACCCGGGTTTACACTCCAGCTCCCGAAGCCTCTGCAAGCCATAGATATCCTTCCCTTGATGCGTGGGTCCGACTCTAGTGCCAGAGAACTCTTAGGCAAATTCATGCCATCGAGAGAATGTCACAGGGGTCTGATGTTAGAAACCACACTTCGAAGGCAGTGAATGGTCCCTGTCGGTTGAAATGCAGCCACACATCAGTTAAGCCAGTTAATACACTGAGCCATCACTCAGAGTGACTGGGGTCAACAGAATCTCCTCAACATCGCAGCCCAGAGAAAGCTGCCCCTTGGGGTCATGAACAATATTGCCCATACCTCTGGAGTGTGGGTAGTGAGATTTACACAGAACACCCCTGGGAAAGTCAGCGGGCAAGGGATGTTAGCTGTGCCACAAAAGGGCAGGAGTCCTGGGGATGCTGGGAGAAAGGAGGGCCAATGGAGAGAGGACAGGCTGGGCTATGAGAAGACCCCTAAGCAAACCTCATCCTTCACAGGGGGGCCATGTGATAACCTGGTCCACAGGGTGTTGGTGACCAGTATACCCAGGGTCTCATTCAGGAGAGCAAACCACCACCTTTTGGGGCATCTCCAGGCTTCCCAGGGGGAAAGATGGTGGCACCACCTCTCAGATTAACAGGTGCATGAAAACACTGGCATGCCTCTCAGTCCTAAGACCAAATTCTTAGTCCAGAATCTGATCCTGCTGGAATCAGGTGTCCACCTGGACCCCATCATCTAGGGCCTGAAGTAAGGGTTCTGGTCTCAGAAAGAAAGCATGGCCAACAGGAGCCTACCCATGGGACTTTCTTCCTCTTCTTCTTCTTCTTGGTGTTTTTTTTTTTTTTTGATAGAGATAAATATTCCTAGAGAAGGGGTAGTTTCAAGTTGGGTAGTTTCAAGTTTCAAGATACCTCCAAGGATATCAACCTCAGGAATCACATGAGGTAGGCAGGCATGCATGCATGCATTCGTGCATAAGTAAGTAAGTTAAGTAAGTAAGTAAGTAAGTAAGTAAGTAAGTAAGAGCTTTGAAAATGAGATCGCCTCTGTTTTGAACAATCTGAGCCGCTAGGGCAAAGACCATAGAGTTGACTCTTGATGTCAAGTGCATGTTGTCTCACCAATTTCCAAATGCAGCTAATTTGGATCATAAGCAACCTCCAGACGCTTTAGACAGAGTACATCATGGTATCCCATGTTCTTCTGGAGCCCCCAAACTCTCTCCCCAAGTAAGGCTGACCATCCTTCCTGTCACCCGAGCTCACACTTCTCTTTCTTTGGGCTCCAATGGCAATCACTGCTTATGCTGTAAATGCATCACCACTCTACAAATTTAGTTATGATTTACATTTCTACCCATTTTTTTGTGTCACTTACCAAACTGGTAGCTGTGTCTTAAAAATATATGTTTTTACTTCTCTCAGGGCATTCAGTATCATACTTCTGTTGATAAAACGTTATCAACAAGTTTATAATAAACACGTTGTTTATAATATTGTGGTACCACCTAAAATGTTTTTTTTTTTCTCCAAACTGCTTTCGTATTCCACCTTCTCTAGGATGTGCCTCCATCTAAAATGTGAGCAACGTGGAAGATTTTTAAAACCCATCTTTTTTCATCAAGTATTCAGAGCCACCACTACCCAATTTCCATGATGTAAGAATAAGATCCAATAGCTGTCACAGTCTGGGTAAGATCTAAGAGGTGCCGTTCTCTATTTGCATCTTTGGTGGTATATTATATGTGGAATTAACTCATTGTGAATCCAGGGCCCCAGCACAATATTTCGGCTAGCTTTGTATTTTCACTTTCAAGCTGGTAAGGTAGTTGTTTTCTGCTTCTTTTCCCCAGCCCTAGGGAAAACGAAGTCGCTGATCAATAGACTATTCCCATTTGCTTGAGTCTCCTGAGAAAACCTTCTGTCTGCTTGCAGTGTCATCTGAAGTAACACTAAGGAACAATTTGTGTTTAGATCAGGGATTATTTGCGCGCGCGCGCGCGCGCACACACACACACACACACACACACACACACACACACACACACCCCCCTTCAGGAGACATGTGGCAATGTCTGGAGAAAATCTGTTTGTACATCTGGTGTCAGCAGGGATGGGGGAGGGCGGGGCAACAATACTATTGGCATTTAGTAGGTAGAGGTCAGAGATGGTGCTAAACATTTTACAATCCACAGGACCATCCCTCATAACCGAGAACTATCTGGTGCAAAATGTCGACAGTTCCAAGGTAGAGATACCCGAGCTTAGATACACAAGGCGTAGTGGCCAGAACTACTGTTTAAAACATTCTTTGGGGCTGGGTTCATTTCCATATGAGGGATGAGAAGTGAGTGAGGCTAGCTGGAACTGGAGGCCTAAGAAAGATGGAGCAGGGGGGTGCCTGGGTGGCTCAATCGGTTAAGTGTCCAACTTCAGCCCGGGTCATGATCTCACAGTTCATGAGTTCGAGCCCCGCGTCAGGCTCTGTGCTGACAGCCTGGAGCCTGGAGACTGCTTCAGATTCTGTGTCTCCCTCTCTCTCTCTCTGCACCCCCCCCCGCCAGCTCATGCTTGCACTCTGTCTCTGTCAAAAATAAATAAACTTAAAAAAAAAAAAAAGAAAGCGGGAGCAGGAACATGGGGTTTGTCCCCGGAGAACCTATCTGTCCCATGTCAGCATTGGAAGGTCCTCCAGAAATTACGTAAGCCAATTTCCTCATGATACTATAGAAGAAACGAAGTCCAGAGGGGAGGAGACCAACTTTCCCAAGGCTTCTGGGCAGGCTCTAGCTGCAGAGCTGAAAAGAGATCCCCGATCTCGTGCTTCCAGCCCAGAGTTCCTTCTGCTCCATCACACTGATCCCCAGGAAAAGAGAAAAGGAGACACAGTTCCAAAACCACCACTGGTCTTTAAATTCCTGGGATGGGAAATAAGATGGGAACTAAGAAGAGAACTTTCTGACCCAAGAGGGAACAATAGGCACATTCTGGAGACTAGAAGTCAACAGACACGCATTTAGGATCTACTGTATGCCAGGCACTGGTTTAGGGGCTGGAAATACAACAGTGAATGAGCGATACAAAAATGCCTGGTGCCACGTGACTTCACCTCAGGTAATACAGGCCAGGGTGTCAGGCATGGCCACGAGGGAAAGGGAGAGAAGCTGAGGCCAAAGCTAAGCCCAAGCAAACGCCAAGTACCCTAATATCCCCTCCAGGGCTCAAAGAGCTTGAAAAAGGTAAGCTCTCTAAGTACCTTTAAAAAGGATGATGCAACATTTTCCTCCAGGCTCTAAAACTTTCATAGGTCACTAGGTATTACATTACCTAGCAATTACCTAGTAATGCATTCCTAGGTAATATAGTAGTAGTGATGATAATAATAATGGCCAACATTTCCTGGAGACAGATATGTGTGCAGGATGCTGTGCCACGCACTTACATACGCCATCTCATTAAATCCTCGTAACAGCCCCGGGACGGAGGTATCATTACCCGGATTTACAGACGCAGAAACTTGGGTTCAATGACGCAAAACAACTAGTTCAAGGTCACATAGCTAGAGCAACTCACACAAAGGTCTGTCTGCCACCAAGACCTTAGCTCTTAATGACTAGGCTGGATGGTGTCAAGACTTCCTAAGCTTTCAGAGCTAAGGCAGAGCAGTCAACATGGCCAACACGTGATTCTCAATTTCTTCTTCCTCTGTTATGTATGACCCAAATGGCGGGCCTGCAGTTCATCCATAAGGTCTTACAGCGAACAAACAGCTATCTTCATTAATATATATTGTATTTCTTTCTGTTCAATGTGGCTTCTCAGAAAATTTAAACTGTCAGCAGACCATGTATTTCAAACTCCTGTATTTCACACAGACCATAAAAAGCCACCCAGCATGAGGACCACCTTGTTTGAAATGTAAATGTTCGTACGCTGTTAAAAACTGAAAAGCAGGGAGGGTATATAAAGTATGCATTTGCACTTTTGAACACCATCAGGCAAAACAGATTGCTTGCTGCCCCATAAATTTTCAGCACTAGATTAAATTTTGTTAATGGGACTAAGAACATCCAAAATAACCCATTTTTCTATGTGAATACTGGATCTAAGTCATTAGTTCTCCACCAGATTAAGGTTGGTGTTTTTTCAATCCTGTCAAGAATCTCATCAAACGTCTCTCTGCCCAGGCGCATGATGACTGGGGCTGGAAGGCCCATATACAGAGCGGCAGAGGCAAGGCACCATGGGTATGGGGACCACAAGCTGACCAAGTCAGCTGGGCCTATGAACTTCAGGGATAAATGCATGAGAATCTCATTCAGCCAACATTGAGAGAATACCTGCTATATATCTGAAAATACAGGTGCTTTCATATGGGTTTCCTTATTTAAACCTAACCAGAAATGTGGGAAGTAAGAGTTACCTCTCCCACATCACTAATCACAAAAAAAGAGAGGCTCAGATGGGATGCCTGGGTGGCTCAGTCAGTTAAGCATCTAACTCTTGATTTCAGCTCAGGTCATGATCTCACAGTACGTGAGATTGAGCCTCGTGTCAGGTTCTGTGCTGACCGGTCGGAGCCTGGAGCGAGCCTGCTTCGGATTCTGGGTCTCCCTTTCTCTCTGCCCCTCCCCTGCTCACACTGTGTGCGTCTCTCTCAAAAATAAATAAACATTAAAAAAAATTAATAAAAATAAAAAGAAGAGAACCAGGGAAGGTGCTTACCCCCTTGGTCTCCGTGTACACGGAGGCGAGGCCATGTGAGGACAGGGTGAGAAGGTGGCATCCGTGAAACGTGCAGATAACCAACCGTGCTGCCACCCTGGTCTCTGACTTCCGGCCTCCAGAACCATGTTGTTGAAGCCCCTCAGGCAATGGCAGTGTATTAGGGGGGCCCAGGCTGACTGCTACCGGCACTATTACCATTATCATTTTGAAGCTAAGAAAATGGAGGTTCAGAGAGACTATGAAAGTCTCCTCAGTGCACGGAGTAATAAGCTTTGATTCAGACTCTACTGTGAGTGACTACAAAGCCCTTCCCATTCATCACGTGCCCTACCCCCACCACATGTACAGTACCAGGCACATGCATGTACAGTATCACCACATGCATGTACCAGGCACAAGACTGTCAGCATAGCAGGTATATAAATGCCTGTGATCGAGGGACCCAGGGGTGAGGTGTCCTATGGGGTGAGCAGGGAGAACCCACAAGCGAATTCAGGTAGGAGCAACACTGCTTTTTCCCTGGACTGGCCCATCTCTGAATGCATTCCTGTCTCTGGACAGCCTCCTCCGTCTCACGTTCAATCCCACAAGCTTGGGAAGCCGTGTGGTCATTTCTTCACTGATGAACCTTACCTGTCTCTGTGCTCCCCCTGACTTCCCCTGCACCTGCTACAGAGCGGGGGCTCCATAAACTGCCGGAGTGGCAGGAAATGTTCTTGCAACCACCACACGAAATGGTGCGACCATCACACCACAGCGCAATGTGATGTGAAGGGTCAGAATCTAGCTCATAACAGGTGCTCTGTGAACGTGTGCCGAATAAAGGAAACTCTACTCCTCCATTTTAAGCAACCGAGAGAGATCTGTGTTAACATTAAGACAGCTTTAACTTAGCCCCGGATCAAAGCAGCCATCACAAAAAATTACAAATGACAAAAGGAAGGAACTGAAGACAAGAGAGGCAAATCCCATGCTGGCACACAGTAGGTATTCAACAACATTCCCTGACCTCATGAATTTATCGGCTAACAATCCCTATAAAGAGAAACCCACGCTTGAGTTTCAACTGCCATTCCTATTTGGGGGGGGGGGGCGACACGACAACCGTCATGCCTTTCTGGTAAACATATGTTATCTGTGTGCCTCCAATTATAAAGGTGACTGCGACTTAAAATTCCATTACAAGTACCAGAGCAGCCGCTCCGGTGCCCCGTGCATGTCTCACATATTAAATCACCGTGGACAATCTGCCTCTCTGGCCGGCAAATGGCCTGAGCATCTGGCCTTTGAATCACAGGTTTTCATACTTCTATTTAAAAAAAGAAAGAAGGAAAGGAGAGGAGAGGAGAGGAGAGGAGAGGAGAGGAGAGGAGAGGAGAGGAGAGGAGAGGAGAGGTTTCACAAGAAACTCATTGGTGGTTGCACTTAAACCCTTGGTACCACAGAAGGCAGCCCTGGCCTTTAACACCAGCCCACGGCATTTCTAAAATTTTCCAGATGGAGAAGAAAAACGCAAGACAATTGGCTCCACCGATTTCCAAAAAGATGGTCAGGCTGGCCCTCTAACGTAACCCGTAGGAAGTGCCCAGTCCTGCAAGCTGATTTATGTGAAAACACCGATACTCGGCTGTGCCCTTCCATTCATTGTGACGCCTCGTGATGGCAGGATAATGAGGATTTGGAAAACAAGAGTCCATGAATAGCTAGGGCGTGATACAGTGAGGGGAACAGTAACAAGACTGCCAAGCCATCCTAGTTGCCATGTAGAGAAACCAATTATCCAGAGGCCCCTCTCCCCTGCAGGAGGACGAGCCTCTGTGCATCAATATTTCACGCACTGTCATCTGTGCATTATTTAATAAAGCAATTGAGGGATGAGTTTATTTTATTTTTCAACCTTTCCGCCAGAGACCCAGGCCCCCAGTACTCAAGGCTGGAACTCAGCTGGCAATCAGAGAGATGTATTTGCAGATTTTTTGAGGCCACAGGGCTGTTTCTGGTCTTAACTACACACTCCCAATGTCTAATACACATTCCTTACCCCAGGGACACCCAATCACCGTCTGTTCCTGCTGATGAAGGTGAACTCACTTCACAATCCAATCAACAGTGAGGCAATCAATCACCAGGTCACCAGACATTTAGTGAGTGCCACGCTGAGGGATACGACGCTTACAAACCGGGATCCCTCCCCTCATGGACCCTTAAGGGTTTCCTCAGAGACAATATGAAAACACACAGACAGGGAAATGGTAGGGACCGCAAACCCGCTAAGCGCATGACTACCACACTGGTCATGCGCAGGATCCAGCATGTCAAAGGCAAGGTCCATGTCTGTATCCTTCTTTCCATGCAAACTTTAACTCCCTTCCTTCTAGCACCAGACTCCCATCCGTGTGTTGTATTGGTGGGAATGCAGTTTCCACTCATTCTTGCCTGTTACCCTGTGGTGAAAGGGACCAGATACTTCTTTTTCCTCAGTCCTGGCATAGCTGTGGGCCATGCATGTCGTATGAGCCCAGCCCCAGACCTCCTTCGGAGTCTTTAAGGAGTGACTCAGAAAATCCGAAGATCCGGCTCACCACAGCCCAGGTGCTAGCACTTGGACTTGACCATTTCCAATGTCTGGCCTTCAGCAGAACCCTCAGCTTCTACCCACACTCCAAGCCCCCGCTCCCAGTAGTTCTTTGAACTCCTGCCATCCTTCTAATAAAACACCTGTTTCTTCAGCTTTCTTAAGCCAAGAAAATTGGCTTCTGCTTTTTGCAACCAAGAAGCTGCCTGTTCAAGAACTGTTTGTTGAGGGGGTGGGGAGGGGAAGGGAGAGGGAGAGGGAGGAGGAGAGAAAGGGGAGGGGGAGAGGGAGAGGGAGAGGGAGAGGGAGAGGGAGAGGGAGAGGGAGAGGGAGGGAGGAGCTATGATCCAATTGCTAGTCAGTGCTAGTCAGTCTCATCATCAGGGGTAGACTAACCAACCAGCAGACTGAGCCTGTGCTGAGGGTCCGACACATACATGTGTAAGACTGTGGTATTTCACAAACAATAAACACCACCAAGCTGTGGATAAGAATCACAGGAAATGGAACTGTATTGCTCTTTCTTGAATGCATTTTGTAGTTTAGCACTGTTTTTATTTTGAAGTGCCTATGAAGGTCAGAGCTTAGGAATCTGAAAATTTTTAGCCTGGCTCTGCTCAGTGAATAGTTCTCTCTGCATTTATCCCATATCCTTAATCACGATACTGACTCCTATGGGGTAAAGGCTGGGCATTTCTGGTCCTCAGTATCTAGCTACCACCTATCTCGCACCATCTATGTGTTAGGTAGTTACCAAATCCTAAGTATGCATGTTAGCATTCAATCCTCCCACAATGTACCACAAAGTATACAGTAATAGCATTTTATAGTAAAAGACACAGAGGTCAGAGAAGGTAAGGACCTGGTCCTAATTTACCTGTCTTGGTGAAAGGTCCAAACATACTCTAAGGGATTCAAGAGCTTCTGGGTCTAATCTAGCCAGCAAGTTATGTCCCTTAACGATAACTCTCAGGCATCTGTCATAGTCAAATCCAACGACCCAAGTCCTAGGAGCTAAAGGAAACTTGAGCTGTACCTAAGCCAGCCTCCAGTTTCTGCCTAAGCTTTCCCTCTGGAAAGGAGGCCATCTCCTCCAACCTGGATGTGGGCACTCTGTGGCGGCCTGTGCTGGAAGGTGACAATCCCACACTGAGTGGAAACCCTTCCGCTAGCAGGTTAAACATACTTCTCTCCTCTCCACAGGGAAGGGACAAGCTGACCTAACTCGGTGGCATAATTGGCTTTCATATGCTTCAAGACAATTACTAGGTCTCCCTGCAGGCTTCTTTTCCTGAGGCTACAATTCCTAATTATTTTTCACACGTGCCCTAATTTCCAACTCCACAATCAAATCTGTTGCTCTCCTTTGAACCGTGCCCTTGCTGTCCTTTGCAGTTAGTGGTCCTGACACATGGGTATCATGTCCCAGTGCCTGGTCTTGTCCATCCTCTTAGGCCTGACTCAGGTGCCTGGATCACCAGGGCAGAGGTGAAAAGGACCATCGTAAAAGGTGGCTGACAGCCCCCACCCCAAAAGGGAGCAATGACTTGATCACAAATTCCATTACAAAGCTGGATCATTGGCAGGTCCAAGCACCCAGAAGTTGGTGGCACAAAGGGAAGAAATACCATTCTGACTTGGCACCAGGGAAGTCCTAGCCCTTCATGAGCCCCTGATGTTCTCTAAGAAGTGATAGAGACAGCCAGAAAAGAGGGGTCTAGCACATGTCCATAGGAAGGAATGAAGAGGAGTGAAGGGAAAAGGGGTATGATGCACCCTGTGGAGAAGGCATCACCTAAGGGATGGTGCACTGCCAGAGACAAGATGGCCACCACTGTCTTACCATGCTGTACGTGTATGTGTACACACACACACACACACACACACACACACACACACACATAATGCAGATCTAATTCCTACTCCTTCCACAGATGTCTATGACTCATTTAGTCCCTGCCCTCAAAAAGCTTCCAAGATTACAAAAAGAAAGGGACCAAGTGTCACAAGGGAAAAATGACGTTACTATGGCAATGAACGTTATGAAGAGAGAGAAATCACTACCTGTACCAGGCATGAAGGGGGCTTACAGACACAGGGGCAACGAACGTGGGGGCAGTGGCAGGGCGTGCTTAACAGTGCATGCTAATACAAGACACATGGAAATTGGCGGGGAGGAAAGCCAGGCGACCAGCAGTGACAATAAAAGCCCCAGTGTTTTTGGCAGGTAAAATTGAGTAAAATTTTGAGTAAAACTGTGATATAACTGGAATTGTACATGATTTACAAATAATATTGAACATAACATCTTTACAAGTGCAAATGTTCAATCTCTCTAATTCCCATGGAAGCCACTCGGGGACAAAGTGCAGTTGTGCCAGGAAAAATATTGTAGAAGATTGCAAAGTGTTACATTTTGGTCTATCCACTCCTGGAAGTGCTGGATTGCTCCATCAAGAGTTACTGTCAGTCAATATAGCACAGTGGGGGTGGGGGCACATGGGTGGCTCAGTTGGTTAAGCCTCCTACTCTTGATTTCGGCTCAGGTCATGATCTTGTGGTTCGTGGGTTCCAGCCCCGCAGTGGGCTCTGTGTGGACAATGTGGAGCCTGCTTGGGATTCTTTCCCTCCCCCTCTCTCTCTGCCCCTCCAGTGTGCACGTGCTCTCCCTCCCTCTCCAGTGGTTAAAAGCTAAGGCTCCAGGTTTCTAATCTCAGGCTTACCATTTACTAGCTGTGTGATCTTGGATGGGTTACTTAACTTTTCTTCACCCTCAATTTCTTTATTTTTGAAAAGGGAGAAACAATTATAGCCTTGTCACAGTTGTCGAATGAGAAAGCAGGCAATCCATGTGAAGTACTTTGCAGAGTACCTGGCATAGAGGATGTGTTCCCCAAAGCTCCTCAACCATCCCCTCCAGCCCTATCAGTACCCTCCCCCATGACCATCCACTGAGATGAGCATGATTTAGATCTGCATATGTGGATATACCTCAAAACACACATGTAGGTACACACACACTTGTTTGTAACAAATCCTAAGCAGTGACTCCTTTGGGGGAAATGCACGATTTGTTCAAAGCTCACAATTAAAAAATGCATCTACAATAAAAGTGAAGGCAGGATGTTGGCACTGCCCAGGCCTATTTTTTGTCTCCACTGATGCTAACTTTAATGCTACAGAAAGAGGCTTCTGGACCAGGCTATCAACCCCAGGAGAATGCCAACAGCACTAAATTTTTACCCAATCTTCCTAATGACTGAATTAATCTGAGGCAACAACCATTAAAATCACCAGCCCATCTTGCTTTATAAGCTCCTAAAATGAGAACTGCCCAGCAAATCCCAAAACAATGTTTTACTTGTCTTCTAGGGAGGAAGATCCTGTCCCTTAATCACGTAAATGGCCAACATGCCTTCAATTCTCTTCAGCATTTGCCATCAAGGTCATCTCGAACAGGCTCAGAGGGAGGGCTCGCCTGAGGCCCTACACTACTAGAGGAAAGAACCAGTTCCATCCTTGGCAGGGGGTACACCCACAAGGGGGTGGTGATGTGACTTAGCACCTGCCCTAGACGCTGAGAAGATCCTTACATGTCACCACGGACATTCACACTTTGGTAGAATGAGCCTCAAATGTTGTCATTCAAAGGCTCAGAATCCTGCTGCTTGCTCTCCAAGGCCATTCATTCATCTCCATTCTCTGAGCGCACTATATATCCAGGCTTATGTTAATGTTAATTAACCAATTCCTCATCTCTGGGGTTTTACTCCTTTCTGTAAGTTGCACTTCCCGGGTTTGGGCGCTACCCAATAAGATGACAAAATATCTCCCTTCATTCTGTGTGTGTGTGTGTGTGTGTGTGTGTGTGTGTGTATGCATGCACATACATATACACATATATGCACATGTACATATACTTTCCTAATTAAACTTGACTATAAGAACCCATCACCTGTTAAGTCCTCAGAAAGACCATTACTCCATCAAAAAAGGCAATAACCCGAAAGGATGTCCTCGCCAATACAAATCAGCCACAGGTTAGCGGGACAGGCTAACAGCTGATATGGACAGTTCCTGCATGTGGAACTAACAAACAGTGTATGGTTTGCCAAATACAACGACAGTTGATGCAGTGCCAACAAAATCCTAAGGACCACGCATCCCTGTCGTATGAGAATCTCCTAACGGGCATTCCCGGTGGTGGGCACGGGTGGACAGAGGCACGATGACCAGGTCTACCGACCTAACGGCAAGACTACAATTCCCTTCGCTTTACTCCTCTGCAAGTTCATATCATGTTCTCTGCCACAACGTATCCGGTAGCACCCAAAGCCTGGAAGTGCACCTTATAGAAAGGAGTAAGACCCCAGAGACAAGAGGACTTAAAGGCTGAATATAGTGTGCTCAGAGAACGGAGATGAACGAATGGCCTCGGAGGGCAGCGTCTGTCCCTTGATAATTGAACGTTGGGTACGCATTCTTCTTGGTATCTGCAGAAATTCCTCGCAGAGAAAACCCACCATGTGGAGTTAAAGACAACATCTGTTTTCTTTGAAATCGGGGCAGCTTCAGCCAGTAGGCAGAGCAGGTGTCCTGTGGCCCAGGTGTGCCAACGGCCATCCACATTATCAAAGGCATCTTCAAAGGAGTCCCAGGGCGGGATAAATAATGCACAGAAGGGAGTCCAGAGGCCGCTTCACTGGGAAACAGCCCCTGGCAGCAGCTGGGTTAAAGAGCTCAGGGCGCCCAGCGTGGGGAGAAAATAAAGCTAAGAGAGAACCAGGGAGGAAGGCACAAGGGGAAGAGGTAGGAGTCCAGAGGGAGTGACAAAGAAGAGGGGAGAAAAACAGATAAGGAAAAAGCAGACAAAGGCACTCTGGGAAAAGAGGCTTAAGGAGGTCAGGGAGGGGAGACACGTAGGGGTTTGGGAAGGAGGGGAAGGCGGATGGAGAGTCTGTAAGATAACAAAGTTTAAAACTCCCGTTCACATTAACGCACATAAAAAAATATCTTCCACAAAAATGCTGTCGGACTCGAAGATAAGAGGAAGGGGAGCCCCAAGCATTCACTTTGAAGAGTCTTTTTAAGAAATGTCTTTGGTGTCAGCCAGGAGAAATAAATGAGGAGGGGGAAGGAATGGAGATCTCTGACTTCGTGTGCGAGTGAGGCAACAGGGGAACAGAGTCCATCCAAAGCCTTCAAAATGGGGGTCAAAAGAAGAAAAGCCCAGGGAGCATCCTGGTCTCCCAGCCAAGGTGGAACAGAAGTAAAGGAACTTGTGGCCACCAGGCCAGGGAACTGGAAAGACCTCAAACACCACAGATGGAAAGGGCAACGCACCTGCTCAGTGGCTCCCTCTGGAAATCACCTCCACGTGTTGACAGGTGAGCAGAGAGAAGTCAATAGCTTGGGAGAGGTGAATCTCTGAGGCCACCTGATCCCCAGCCCCGAAGCAGCCCACCTCACTGCCCAAGGGGCCTCTGAACATCCAGCTGCTTTGCACAAAACTGCCAGGACATTAGCTCATCTTTGATTATTTAACACTGACTCCCCTCCTAGGAGATGAGTTCCATAGGAGAGGAACTTTTGTGTTTACGTCTCAATCCTCTGTGCTTAGCACATTGGTAAACACACTTTGTGGAACAAGCCAAAGATTGCAAGTCTTCTCTATGCAACACCCTCAAGGAAGACCTCACATGAGCACACAGCTCACGTTTAAGGACACTGAGGCTCAGGGAGGTCAAGGGATGGGACTTTTTGCAAGACAGAAGAGCAGAGCAGGCATCAAATTCAGAAGCCCAAGGTCCTTTCTCTAGGGAGAGTGGAGAATAACAGAGTCTGGTCATTAACAGCCCATCCAGCTCCCTTCCCCTGGGAGACCACAGCTGGAGCCACCCTCTTACAGTCCTCTGCCCCCCGGGAGACAAGAGAGCAGAAATAAGCAGTGTGATGTTTTCAGACCCAGACCATCAGTGACCCACTTCTGGGCTGGCCTAATGTTGACCAACATCTCTGACCCTGGATTCCCACCCCAAGGGATGCAGGGATCAACTGTGGAATGGCATCAAGTGTCACAGGAGAAGCTCGTGGGAGGGGTGGCATTTTAGCACTACCTTGGTCAGAGAAGGGAAAGAAGGTGCCCTGAGCTTCCGAGAGAAGCCTGGGCTCCTTGAGGGGAGGCGACACCCCATCTCCACACCTGCAGGCCTCCCTTCACCCGAGTCCCCCACTGTGTGACTGCTCATCTGACATCACTCATCCAGCAGGGAGCTCTCACTTAATGTTCAAAAGCAACACTTTTCATTCTAGAAAACCTGTTGTTCCTCACGTCTTTTCCATCTCAGTAAACGACACACTAGCCCCTTGGACCTGAAGCCAAGGCCACATGGATCCCTCTCTCTCCCTCACCACCTACCACCAATCAGTCTCACTGGCCTTAAATATATCCTCCATATGGTCCCTTGTCTCCATCCTCATTGCCTCCCTGGACACCGGCAGCAGCCTCCTACCTGGACTCCTTCTTCTCCTCCTGGGCCCTACGATCTGCCCCCTGCGGGCAGCGAAAGCCATAGACTAGAAATGGGAATCTCACCTCAGCCCTGCCTTGCTTGACATCTCTCCAGTGACTTGGAAAACCTCTCCCACGGCCTACAAAATCCTGCACAACTGGGGCCCTGTCCTCCCCTTGCCACTCATCTCTGGCTCCCTTACCCCTCTGGTCCAGCCACCACGGCCTGCCTCCCTTCCAACCCTTCCAAGAAAGCTCGTTATGTGTGGAATGCTCTTCCTCAGAGCTCCGCATGCCTTCTTGTCACTCACATTCTGGCTGCCTCCAAAGGGACCTCCTAGGCCACCGTTTCTCAAGAAGCTGCCTCGATAATGTCATCCTGACTTTTCTTTGTAACATTTAGCACTATGTGATGTTTTCTTTCTTATCTCTCCCAGGAGAATACATGCCCACAAGAGCAGTGATCTTTTCTGGTGTTGTCAACCACTGTGTCCCCTGGGCCTAGGAAAGTGCCTGGAACAGGCAAGAGCTCAGTATAACCTTCACAAAGAGCCAACCACCCCTCTGCATCCCCAGGGACTAGCACAGCAGCTAGCGAGCCCAGATGAGCAAGTGCACTGAAAAATGCGGATGCGGTGGGCAGTGAACAGTGATTCCATTCCAAGCTGGCCTATGAAGTGCTCGCTTCGGCAGCACATATACCAAGCTGGCTTATGAGGCATTTCTAAGGCTATTCAGGCTCCTTAAACTCTGGTATTATTTTTACTCCAACATTGCAAAGAGGTTTTGATTACAAAAACAGGACGGTGCAGAAAACACAGAATCCATCCCTACTCTGCTAAGATCCCATCCATGGGTTAAGGGAAAAAAAAAATTACAGGGACCCATTTTCTATCCATACCCAGTGAAAAAACAAGCTCTCTGTCCCCCTTTCCCCTTTTGATCTAAAAATAAAGGCCCGGCTCTGAGTTCCTGTGAGAGCATCTGATCTAAGATCTGATTTCGTCTCAAAAAAGGCACAGACATTCGCCTCCCCTTAATAGGGCATAATGCCACCAATTAGTTAACTTACACATTTAAGTTGTCCCACGGGGTAGATTACAGACTCCCAGGGATAGCAGACCTACGGGGGTCATCCTGTTCCCTCTGTGCATTGTTGGGGTACCCTGGAGGCCTGGGAACCATTCCTGTCTTTAGGGGAAGGATACCTTCTAATGACACCTATTTTTCCAACCACTTCCACAGCCAAAAAGTCCTTCTACAGCAGGCTAAGCCCTGCAGAGCAGGAACAGGTGACCTGCCCTGCTCTGTTCTTTCCACAGCAGAGACAGACCGAGGTTCTCTCCCCAGGCTGGGGAGCAGCAGTGCAAGGTAACAGACCTGCTCCAAGCCTCAACTGGGCCACTTGCCAGTTGTGAGATGTAGGGCAGGCTCCTGACTTTAGCGAGGAGGAAGGATGTAGAGGACATCTGTGGACTTCTGTGAGGATACAACATAGACAAGGCCATCTCCCCCCCTTAGGCCATGCACTTCTTGAGGCCTAAGGCCCTGCCTCCCTCCCACAAGGCCCCTGAGCAACACGGACTGCGCCTTCACTAAATGCCAGGCACCAGACATTGACAGGAGCTGATCTCGTTCATCCTCAGAATAATGCTACTAAGTGACCATCAGTGTCATGATTTAAGTGAGGAAAACGAGCATCAGAAAGGTTAAATCACTTGCGTACGATCACACGGCCACCGAGGGGCTGAGCTGAGATCCACCAGATCCCGCAGAGGGGAGAGCTCCAGCTTTACCCTGCACCACCCTTGGCCACAGCAAGCCCAGAACATGGGCCACCCAGCACATGTGAGCACTTACCGAGTAGAACATAACATACTCTGTAAAGCAAGCAAGTACCACTCCACTATAAGCTACTACTAGTAACTTATATTACCTTTTGTAATGGTAATGTTTGTAAGCCTGCCCTGAGCCAGTTTTAAATAAGGAGGTGAGGTGGGAGAGAAGAAGAGAGGTCTGACTCTCTGAAGCACCAGGCGCCTTACCTAAATTATCACGTCTTATTCCTCGAAGACTCTGAGCTAGACATTATCATCATTTTATAGGAGAGAACACCAAACTCAAAGAAACCTCTAGCTTTCTAAGCCTGAAGCCAGTGGGTTTTATTTCCCAAAAACCCTGCTGGAAGACTCTCAGGGATTAGTCACTGCTCCGAGGGGTGGTCTCCTTCCCGGGCACCATTCCTTGACCACTGTAGGGACGCCTCCAGCTATGGCCAAGACACTCCCCACCCTGCTACTCTTTGGCTGAAAGAAAACCAGGAGAGCCAGAAGTTCCAGAATATTCAGGTCAGAGCTGTGAGGTCTCCTTTCTCCTCCCCAGCTTTCCTCCTTCCCACAGGCTGATGAGTGCGGACTCAAAACAGAAACCCCCAGAGTTCGGGCACTGGGAGAATGGAAAAACACAAAAAGGCCATGAATGAGTCACTCGTTATCCTGGTCCTCAAAACAAAAACCTGAAATACCATGTGATCCAGTAAATGGCTTGGAATAGAATACAAAATCCATCCTATATACATGTGAGATCTTGGGCTCGGCACTGGCGGGAGAGATGCGGAATAAAGGTGACCTCCAGATCTTAAGATTAAGGGTCTTCTGCCTTCAGGTGCCAATGACTCAAACCAAGTCCAAAAGCACTGACTGGGAAACACGGACAGCACTCAGCAGAAACGGAAAGGCTCCATGGGGCAACCAGTATTATGTTGGGCAACGAAGACCACTTACAATTTCTAGCAGGTGGAAATGAGGTATTCTGGGTAGGAGCCGCAAGAGCAAACATGGGAAGGAGAAGAAACTGAAGACATGGTACAGAATGCTCTAGTCTGGATGTCTGTGAGAATAGAAGTTCTGCTTTAGACTTTATTCCATAGTCAGTGAGAACCACCGTCAGTTTCTGGGGAGGGCAGTGACACGCAGGGATCTTCTTTATGATCCTTCACTCCATCAGCCATGGGGACTGGAGTGGACCGGAAGCACCAGTCAACCAGGGACCATGGTTCTGCTCACAGAATGGGGCTCTCTGAAACTCCAGCCTTAGAAATGAAATTCCAGGCTGGATTCAGAGAAGGAGAGATAACGTCAAAAGGCAAGACTGGGAGGGAACCTGCTGGCTTCCCATTCCGAGAAGCTTCCAGCTTGCCATCAGCTTTGTGCCTCTCTTTTGCTGCATTTGAATACAACATTAAACAGAACTGGAACTGTGGTCCCCACGGAGGCTGGAAACTTTGGAGCATTAACTGACAAACAGGATTGCCGCTGTGCAAACTCCCAGGGCAAATGCAAAGTGTGAGCTAATCTTGCCGCCATCACCAATTCTCTGAGCTGAGGATAAAGTATGATAATCTAAATCGGGCTGGGCAGACGTCTGCCTGGGAAATCTGATTAGGTTTGCTTGATGATTACTTTTCATCCTCCAGGAGACCGCAGGACATGGTGGACCAGACCTGGTCATGAAGGTGACAAGCCCCCAGTGTTCCAGTCCCCAAGGCATGCATCTGCCAAACTTCCATTGTTGGCTAAAGAGGATACAAGGACAACAGTCTGCAAATAATCTTGCAGCAGTGGGTTCATGGGAAGAGACCCACAGAGCTGAAGAGTTCAGAGCCTCTCTCTGTATAAAGACCATATGTAAAGCATAAGCTCAAGTGTGCCACTTGTTTGCTTAACATCTTCTGATAGATACCATCAATTCTGAAACGGAGCTTAAAACGCTCAGGAGGGCACACCTCCCCAGCCCTCATCATCTGTGGCTCCCCACCACCTAAAACTTCAGTCTCTGCAACGAATGACCTGCCTGCGCCTTCTTTCCTATACCATACACACCTCCATGCCTTTGTTCTACAGTTTTCTCCACCCCAAAGGCCCCTCTTCTCCTGGATAAATCTTAGTTGTTCTTCCAAACACAACTCAGATGCCTCCTTCTATGGGAAGCTTTTCCTGAAGAGTGTTGCAGCTCTTGGTTTTTCTACAAATATTTGTCCATGTTTACTATATGCCCAGGACAGTAATATCATGATCCCCAGTTTGCAACGAGGGACCCCAGAGAGGTTAATGTGCCAGAGGTCACAGAGACACAGCCCAGATTCACCCCATACTCCAGTCTGGTTTTCAGAGCCCTTGCCTGAATGACCTCCCCGTTCACACTTAACCTCTGCGTCAACATTTCTTTGGATCTGTCTTTCCCACCAAACTGTGAAGTCCCCGAGGGCAGAGATGGAGCAACCCAAGACTCAGGCCAGTGCAGGGATAGTGACCTGCTGCAAGGACTGTCAGGAGCCCCAGAGATGAAGGTCTCGAGCCGAAGGCCAGTGCAGCTGGTCATGGCGCCATCAGGCTGAGCCTCTAAACTCCAGATGTCCCCCTCTCTAGAGCCACATGCCCTGGACTCCTCCAGCCAATCACCTTCCATGTCATCTATGTTCATGGAGACTTGGTCAAGAAACATGAACGTTTTAGTAGGGATGCACTCCCACGAGTGGAGAAACAATTTCTAGTGTATTTGTTAGGTACAAGGCACCGGCACTGGTGTTCTTGGTATAAATGGCAGGAGAACCCCAGGGAACTTCCCCAGTCTCTATCTGGAAAGAATAGGTAATGCTCTTTGTAAACACAGGACATTTAATTATGTATAAATACATCCTTTGACCCATCCCTTAATCCCACGAATCTGTACGGAGCACTCACTGTGGGACAGGGACTGTTGATACACATGAGTACCACTACCTGCCCTGGGTGAGCATCTGGAAAGTGGGGAGAGCAGGTGTAGAAGTCTATACAAAATGAGACAGAGACCTGCATGGGGTCACAAAAGGAAGAAAAGCCGATTCTACAAAGACCAAAGGGCCCTAGAAGACGTCCTAGCCTGCAAACCATCATTCCCAGTATAAGTATCTGGGTCCCTGTTCTCAAACCCAACTGTACAACAAAATACGGATTCTTAGGTCTCACTTCCTGAAACCAGAATCCTGATGGCAGGGCCCAAGATGCTGCACTTTTAAGTTCTGCAGGTGACTCTTGTGCATTCTGTTCGGCACTGGTCTAGGGACAGGATCTGGGAGCTACTGCTCTAGGACCTCGGGGACCTGGAGAACGTCAAGGAGGGTGAGGGTAGCTCGGGGAAGGCTGGAAAAGGCCCAGATTAAGCCAAAAGACTTTCAGTGAAGTCTGGTCTCTACCTCTTGCTGCCTGTGTAGACAGGGGCAAGTCACTGTGTTCCTCACACCCTGTCCTCCCCAGCAGGCCAGGAGGCCCAAAGGGTGAAGGTCAGACCATCCAGATAAAAGTCCTGACTCCACTATTAAGCTGGATGAGTGTGGGCAAGTCACACCTGCCTTCTCTGTGAACTGGATGCTTATCTACCATCACAGTCAACATCATTGCGATGGGAAGGCAGTGCGACCCTAGGAATGAGTCCAGCAACCACCAATGGAAGGGTTCTCCGGGCCAGAAACCAACTTTACCCAGTTTTTAAAACAGAGCTGTGCTTTCTTTAATTACTATGTAAACTACATATTCTCCAGTGAGCACGTGGAGTTTTGCTTTCTCCCAAGGGTACAGAGCTGTGTACAGGAGACTAGCAAAATAAGCTCATGAGTAAATGTAATCCAGATATCCAGAGTTGAAGGAAGCCCCTGAAGCAGGCACAAGCCTGGAGCAGGAACAGATGAGCCACTCTTCCTGAACGACCTGAGCACCCGGCCACAGAAAGCCATTTTCTCTCCCAGCCCCCTTCCCTGCCCCGGGATGCCCCATCATCTCCTGGCACCTGCCACCCAACATGGCTCAGGCTCCTGTCAGTTTGGGAGAAGGTAAGGCACTCCCTCCCTAAGCTTCTGGCTGCAGCTCTACAAGGTTTCAAATAAACTCAACAAGCTGAAGAAATCCAACAAGAGGCCACAGCCCAGGGCAGGGAGTATGAGGACAGCCACATTAAAACCCAGCTCCCAGCCCAGGGGATGAGGGTATGGAGGGCAAACGACATTGAGACAATGGAGTCCCTCCTGAGAAACCTGTGTTGGTGTGGTCTCTCCCTCCAGCCTCCTCCACCGCCCCCTCACCCCCCTCCTCACCTTCACCTTCAGTGCCTCTGAGTTCTGACAGGAACCCCAAATTTGTCCTGCTCAGAGGCCATGGGGCCTGCTTTGTCCTCTTCCAGCCGTGTCCCTCGAGAATGTCCCATGCCTGGCTCTGACTCACTCCCCAGGCCTCTTCTGAAACATCTCCAGCTCAGAGAGGCCACTCGGACCATCCTTCCCTTCTATTTTCTGTCATTGTCACCTGTGCATTCCCTTCACAGAAGTGAACCATGCCGTGATCACTCTGTCTGTTCTTTTGTCTGTCCTGTTGACCACTGTATCTCCAGCACCGGCAGAGCAGACAGCAGAGATGGGGACTGAAAAAGCCAACAAAGGGAAGGGGCAGGGGTGAAATCAAGGCACAAAGAGGAGGAAACATAAAGGTTCAGCTGGAAGACAGAGAGAAGAAAGAGAGAGGCTGGAACAGAAGAGAACACAAGAGAGACTTTGTTGTGTCCTGAGCGGCCACAGGGATATTTTTATTTCTTGTTCTCTGCGCGTTGGAGGCCAGGAAGGCATTACACAGGTTCCACTGCTTCCATTTCAAATGTACTTGCTCCAGGGCTCCGGTCACCTTCTCCCAAGCCCCTCCCACCAGACATCAGCTACCGGCTGGCCCCTGTGCCCGGCTGCCCCGGGGGAAGAACCCTGCGGGGCCTGAGCTGAGGCAGGGCCCTGGAAGTGCTCAAGCAGATGGCGCCGGCTCCAGCACTGGAAGAGTCTCAGCAATTATTTTAATTTGTTGACTTTCTCTTTCTAAGTCAGGAAATAGAAGCAAATTACCTACACCTGTACGACTTCCATTCCTGACAGTTTGGTAGCAATCACGTTTCTGATCCAGGGCCCTCCAAGGCTCCTGAGCCTTAATAAAGTAAAGAAAGACCCGAAATCTTCTGAAAGGAAAGTGGTGAATGCAGTGGGGGCTGGTGTGTAATGAGGTGACGGACTGTGGCACCAGGGTGCTCAAGGGGAGGCCCTGTCACCAAGGGAACGGCAAAAAGATGTGAGCTGGGCCCACAGCTCAGGAGGTGCCTGTAGGACCAGAGAGAGAGAGAGAGAGAGAGAGAGAGAGAGAGAGAGAGAGATTGAGAGCGCGGGCAGGGAAGACGCAAGCCGGCCCTCAGCCAGCTAAAGCCTTCCAAGCCCAGCCCATGATCAAACACACAATGAACATGGCATTGCTACGAGACAGGCCGTCACTAACAGTGCTCCACCCTGACAAGTCATGAGAAACAAAGTTTTCCAGAGACACAAGGGGGGATGGCAGAATGTGGAAGTTGGGAGGATGGCCAGTTACTGCAATCTCGTGGAAGCTCATCGTACAGGTGAGGCTTAAACAAGGGCACATCTGACACAAGTGGGGCCCACAATATGCCTAGTCATGATCCAAGCATCAGTGCACTACTTTCAATCTCTTACAGTCCTGAGAGTTGGCAGCTGGGTGGACAAGGCAGTAAACCAGGACCCACATCAGCACTCAGTGTGTTCCTACCATCTCCACTGCCTCAGCCTCCGCTTGGGCTGCATTCTCTATCATTGAGCTCCAAAGGGACTGTTCTCACCAAGAGGTGAGACCTCCAGGCCACCCTGAAGGCCACATCCCAGTCCTCACCTAGCTTGGCTCTCAGCTCCCTTGTCTGCTTGCCAACCCCCCCACCCGCCGCCCTCCCCCCCCCATCCTGCCTCCTACCCCACGTGTCTCTGCCCATCTCAGTCTACTTCTGGCCTCTCTGGCACCTCCTTGACCTTGAACACTGCTCCTACTTTTTATCCCTTCCATGCCACTGTTTCTTGAGATTCCTGCTAATTCTCTCTCAATCTGCTCTCCCAGAAAGGGTACAGCCACTCTCCACCCCGCTGTATGGCTTCAAATCCCGTCCTTTACACCAAGGGCTCCCAGGCATTTCTCCAGGCCCACCTTTCCAGAAGACTGTTACTCCTCATTCCAAGGCCGATCCACAGGCAGTATGACAGCAACTGGGGCCCTACACTTGTCTCACCCTTTTTCTTCCCAAGCCACCTCTTCCTTCTGGGCTCCTGTCTAGGCATTCTGACCAGAAACATGGTCAGCTGTAACCCTTTCCTTGTGCCAGCCTCCCACCCTTCACTCCACCCTCCAGTTACTCCCCTAGTCCCTCCCTACCACACTATCGAAGCTTTCCATGTGATCTACAGCAACAGCCTCCCTAGTGAGATCTCCCTGCCATCCACCCTCCAACCCACCATCATCATCTGCCTAGAACCCGTATGTGCACTGAGCACTAAGGACAAGTAGGTACTTTCACTCTGGTCATGTTCCCAATGACTCTACGTTCTAGACAAGACATAAGCAACCTATTAATTCAGTATTTTAAAAACAGGGGTCTCTATGGAGTTCTGTGGGAGTCTGGAAGAGACTGACAAAGTCATTCATGTCACTTCTTATCAAGATCCGCAGGGACTCCCCAGTGGATGCCCTCAACAGAGCCACCAGTGGTGGCATCATGATATAAAGGAGGGTGTGATCCATTACGAGGTATCCCAAGTAATTAGTGAGCATACATTAGTGAAAGTAATAATGGCCCAAGAACATGAATTTTAAAGATCATTATCTTTTTATACATCAGTGAGATACAAGGCCATGTGATAATAACACCCCTTTTACTTACTTGCAGACTGAAGGGTGGGAATTACTATCTTACAAGCTGCGTAAGCCCCAGGCTAGGCGAGTCCACAGGACATTCTGAGTCAGGGAGTCACCACAGAACAGAGGATGCCTTTCAGACATTCTCATTATGGTGGCCAAGGCTCTTGTAATATGGCCCCAGCCTACCCCCCCAATCATACCTGTCTCCAACTTGCTACAGTCACAAATGACCACCATTTTCTGACTATAAGACTTTCGGACCTTTCCCATGCTGTTATCCCATGCCTGAAATGTTTTTTCCACAATGTCTACCATCCTTCAGGACATATGTTACATCCCAGGAAAGCTTGACCAGCTGCTTCCCTCCTCAGGATTCTCCTGTCCTCATTTGCCTGTGGTCTTGCTCCCCAACTCCTCCGAAGAGATCCAGGACAGGGCCGGGCAGGGATGCTGTCTGATCCTGCCCTGTCTACTTTGAGCTTACTTCAGCCCCAGCAATGGACACAGCTCCATGTAGAGTTCCTGAGCAAATCAAGTATTATTGGGTCTACCTACTCAGAGCCTTAAAAAAAAAACAAGCATTTCCAGGACAGGGGAAGGGAGCTTTGAAAGAGCTTCTTATCCATGTCCCACCCTTTTCATCTGAGGATAGAATGTTCTAGGCTGGGTTTTTTCCTTCTCTTGGCCCACACAGAGGCCACAGAGGGCAGGGAGCTAACAAACTGAGAAAAAAGACTCCAATTCTTCCTGCTTATGTGACCTTGAGCTGGTTATTTAACCTGATGTTTCTGCTTTCTTAAATGAGAAACACAAAACATCCCATACATGGGATTTATGAAAAATAACCTAACATGTGATTTACAAAGCACATAATAAGTCCTCAGTTAATGTTACATTCCTATCCTTCCATCCCCCTTTTGGCAATCCTTGCTAAGCAAACCACAGCATCTCATGCCTGCCTGTGTCCAAAGGAGGCATCTTGATGGTGGGATCCCTGCTATAGTCGACTCCATGGCATAGCGTGTATTTGGGGGCTAAGCTGTTAAGTTCAACGTACTTGGGTTTTGGACATACAAACCTTTGTTTAAAATGAGCTACGTGTCATCTAGTGGTTCAGAACCTTTGCATCAAACACAATTTTCCTTTCTGGAGACTGCAGAACCTGACCTGTAGTATGAATGTGTCACACATATCCTTCTAGTATCCACGCAGTATCAATGGCCTCTCAGGTACAATTGCTTTGAGCTGCTTCTTTCTTATGAAAAATGGGTTTGCTAGGAGCCATCCACTCCACTGACTGGGTCTCATGGCCTTTAGACAAGGTCACTGGAGACAATGAGGAGTGGGTTAATTTGGGGGAAGCAGTCCCTAAAGCCCATGGGTCTTAAAGCTGAGGTGCTTATCTCGAGAATGTTCAAATACCTACACTGTAACAAACTCACCATGTGCCTTTACATGAGAGATCTAGGAAAGGGCTGATCAAAAAGAGAGTAACCTGCAAAACCAGCTCAAAGAGACTCCTTCTGAGGACAAAGGGGGAATGACCCTTGTAGCAGAGCCCAGCATACATGATAGCCTGGCAATGGTGCACAAATCCAGCTCTCTAGATGTGAAACCCATAGCAACAGAGCCCAAGGTTACCTGTTAGTATCCCCCGCTAAGAGGAGCCACTCCGGTCAGAATAAAGACAAGCCTAGGAAGCCCACAGTTAGTCTAAGTTAGAAGGATTTCTCCCACTCCCAAGCTGCCTTCCTTCCTGATGCCTGCCTGTGTTAGGCTTACAGTCACCAGCGTGGGCACAGCCAAATGAGTCCCTATGGCCTGGGGTAGCCTCCTCTCCAAGCACCGTAGGACTGTAAGCAAGGGAGAAACGCCGTCTGATTTACACTTGAAAAAGATGACTCACTACCTATCAACACAAGGATGGACAAATGAATCATGCCCCCAAAGGACTACCAGCAACTAATGCGAATGAGCTGGAACTGCGTGAAATCAACAATCAAGGTATGAAGTTTAGAACATGTAAAACACAGCACACATGTTTACTTACAGATACACAGAGAGGGAAAACACAGGGCTGTAGTACCTTTAGAGAAGAAAGAAGAGAATGGGATCTAGGAAGCAAACACTGGGGTCCTCACTAACAAATCTATGTTCTCTTGTTTCTTTAAGTAAATGATCTGTAGCCGATAAGCTGTGTTAAAACTGGTGGGCAGACAGAGTTGTGCTTGTCAATGTGCCACTTAGGAAGAAGAAAGCATCACTGTGTGGCAAGCATGGGAGGGGGCGAGAGGGGAGGCAGGGGGGCCAATTGGGAGGTGACTACAATTGTTTAGACAAGAGATGGAGAAGAGAGGAGTGGCAGGGGGAGATAATTCTTCATGTGTCTTGAAGATTACCCAGCAGGCCTCAGGTATTAACGGGATGTGAGGGGCAGGTGGGAGCAGGTAGATGGGAAGGAAGCACTTTGATGTCCTGATTCCTGGTCACAGTAACGGGGTGGTGGGAGCACTGACATTGGGTGAAGGCAGCGGAGGAGAGCCAACTGGCCAAACCATGGACATCCAGAACCAGCCATGCTCAACACCATATTCTACCCAACAAGGTGAGAGACAGACATCTCCCCAGACCGATAATGGGCCATCACCACAGAATATCCTGAGAATTCTTTTATACATCATGCTTGGTGCCTGCCTTTGATGAAATAACCCAATTAAGAAAGGGATGGAAAGGACAGAGCTGAAGCCCCGAGTAACAACACAGCCTGCACTTAATTCTGCCCTCAAACCGCTGGGTACAACCAGCAGAGAAAAATGGGAGGTCGAGACGGTGCCTATGAATACTTGATAGCTCAATATAGCTTTGGGGGTGCAAATGACTATGACAGATGAATAGCGCCTGACTGCCCCTGAGAAGTTACATTAGTGGTAATAATGGCGGGCTATAGGTACAGAGTGCTGGTAATTTATTTCCCCTTTAAGGATATGTTAGGAAAGGCAGATTTAATAGTGTGGAAATGAGAATGGGTGAGACAGAAAGGCGCTATCATGTAACTAACCCGTCAGGCTGCCCCAGCCCCACCATAGCCCAGGACCTGCTCTCTTCTCCCAGAGGCAGCTCTGAGGCTTCTTATCCCCCACAGACATGCCGAGAAACACACACCTCTCCCTCTGTTGGGCAGAATGGGCAAGTATATAGGTGCTCATCTAATCCCCAGGCTGCTTGGGGTCTTGGTTTTCAGGGCATCTGGTATGCCAATGTGCCCGTTTCAGACAGAATATTCCCAGAAGGCAGGGACAGAGTGTGAGCCTGCCATGCCATCACCAACAGACGGGACAAGAGATGGGGGCAACACAAGTTCTTTTCCTTCAAGCTTTAGAATCAATAACCCCCTTTTCATCACCAAGGGGAGAGAAGCCGAACAGAGGCCTTCGTCATTCCCGTTCATCAGTGAGGTATTGAGTTTGGACTGTGGCAGGTGCTGTGCCCAGCTCTCCAAGTGCTCGCGGTGAAGAGGACAGACAGTGGAAAGGCAGTAAGAACGGGAAGAGAGGCTCTGCAGCACAGAGGGGGGACAGGTAATGTCTAGGGGAGACCACTCCACAGCTGGCAATTCTTCCCAGGAGAAGCTAAGACCTGAAGGGTGTGAGAGAGCGTTAGCCAGGTGAGAGTGGAAGAGTGTTTCAGGCAGGGGGAACAGCATAGGCAAAGGTGCGAGAGTAAGAGACCACGTGACCTGTCAGTGGAACCGCAGCCATTCAGTTTTGTGGAAGCAGGTGGAGTGTGCAGAGACGACGGTGGAAGGGGGAGCAAGGGCACCAGTCTCTCTTTCTCAGGACTCAGTCCTGTGCGGCTCTGTCCTGGGAGATGGAGAGTTGTGGACAGCCCTGCCCTCCAGGAGCTCACAGAGCATAGCCAAGTCTTTCCACACCCTCCCCTGAGACCCCCACTTCCCAGAACCAGGCTCTGCTGAATTTGCCTCCAGAGGGCAGCTCCCACCCCTCCACTAAGAGCTCCTGCTGACTACGATCCTTCCGCATCCGTAGGAAAGCCAAGGCTCAGTAGGAAAATCCCATCTTGTCCCTCCACAGATCACTCCCCATTCCTGGTCACAGCCTTCTGATGAAGCATACTGACACTGCATATGGCAGCACCAGGGACCCCGTCCTGTCCGCTCAGGGTCGACAAGCTCAACCACAGGGAAAACAAAATGCTAAGAGTAGCCACTCTCTCCCTGATGCAATTCAGTCTCCCTCCACAGTCAGCGTGTGAATTAGGAAGACAGAAGGGCCTGGCAGCAGTCCGTGATTAAATCCACCATGCAGCAAAGGGCTCATCCATCACTGCGTTTCTTTTCTTCTCACCCAAACAATGTCAAATGACCCTCTTAAAATCTCAAGTAAATAAGGTGATTCGGCCTCTCTCTTTAATTCCCCCTCACCGTGAGCATACCCACCACACGTGCAAGGTTTCCAATACCCCTCCCTCAAGGTTTACTAGCTATCTTTCCAACTTTAATGATTCTCTGCCCACATAGGCCGTGTGGATTCCAGTGCTCTGGTTTTGCCTAACTCCGATTTTTTGTTAAGGATCTCTTAACAAAGCAAACATGTGGCCATAAACTTAACTGAGATTCAGCCCTAACATGCATTGCTATCACCCCACTAGGCAGGGGGCAGAAGAAGATGTGGGAGCAGGGGCAGTGGGTGAAGGATGGGGCCAAGGATCATGGCTACCCTGTTTGGCCACAGGCTACAGCAGGTCAGCCTTGAGCTTGGACAGCTCCCAGTGGGCATGGCATGATGTGGGGGTGACCCACAGTTCCAGATACATGAGCTTTATGTCAGTCATCACCCAGACTGTCGGCTCTAAGGGAGGTGATCAAGCCCAGCCAAGTTCACTGACCCCTATCGTTGGAAATGAGAAGACAGTTGTGACTTCATGCTGATGGGAAGCCCCAGGGTTTACATCTCTCCAGGCACGGCTGGTATAGACTCCTCTAGGAAAGGGAAGCAGATGTTAACACTCCAGGTGGCAGTAACTATGCATAATGAGGGGCACCTGGGTGGCTCAGTCGGTTAAGTGTCCGACTTCGGCTCAGGCCATGATCTCATGGTTTGTGGGTTCAAACTGAGCGTCAGGCTCTGGGCTGACAGCTCAGAGCCTGGGGCCTGCTTTGGATTCTGTGTCTCCCTCCCTCCCTCCCTCTCTCTCTCTCTCTCTCTCTCTCTCTCTGCCCCTTTCCCACTTGCACATGCACTCTCTCTCTCAAAAAGAAATGAATAAACATTAAAAACATTTTTTAAATATACAAAATCATGGGCACCCCTCTGCGATACAGTGACATAGAGCAGGAAATATAATGGTCTTCGACCCACTTCCTGACACAGAGCTCCTAAAATCCCTGAAATTTCCTAGGTGAGGAGAGTGATAAAGGTGTCTCTCATTATATTAATGAGGGGCCTTTGGGAAAGCACTTAATGATGGCGCTGGTCACCCTGAGAACCAGCCATGTGATTGGACAGCTAGAATTTGCAGTTCTGCCCCCACGCCTCCAGCTGGGAGAGTGACTCAAGAATGATCTCAATCTTCCAAGGCCCATGATTGAATCAACCGTGCCTAAGCAATGGAGCCTCCATAAAAATCCTAAAGGACTGGGTTTGGAGAGCTTCCGGGTTAGCGAACACATGAAGATTTGGGAAGGGCGGTGCTCTGGGAGAGGACGTAGGAGCTTTGCCATGATCTGACTGTTCCTGAGTTTTGCTGTTTTATAACAAACCAGTAATCTACCAGCACAATGTTCCTCGGAGTTCTGTGAGCCACTGCAGCAAATTCATCAAACCCAAGGGTGGGGGTTGTTGGAACCCCTATCTAGAGCCAGTAAGTCAATTGGCATCTGGAGTGGTGGGGGAGGGGGCTTAGGTAACTAGGAGGCTTCACCCTGGGGAGGCGGGAAAAGTTACTGAGGGATGAGGGTGACTCTTCTAGGCCACCCAAGTGTCCCTGAGTCCATCAAATGAACATTTACTGTGTGCTTAGAGCAATGTTACATGCTGTGGAAGATTCTCAGAAATTGGAGCCTTAGAAACTCTCTTTTCATACTTAGCATTTCCATCAGTCATCACCTCAGTCCCTCCTGTTCCCTCCACCATACTGAGTCCATCTCTTTCCTCGCATCTCCAGTACCACTCCCTCCCAGTCCAAACCAAAACTTATCCACAGCAACAATCTCCCAACCGTACAACCCAAGCCCCAGCCCTCCCTACGCAGCCCGGCCTCCACATGGTAGCCAGTGAAAGCTTTTCAAAACACAGATCTGTCATTTGGGTGTCCACACCCACCTGAGAGCCCTTCAGTGGGCTCCCACTGCTGCTAAGGCAGTGATACATTCCCTAAGGTGCTCTGCACACCCCTGTGGTCTGGCCCCAGCCAGACCCTCTGAACTCTGGCCTTCCTTCAAGCCCTCTTAATGACTACACTACTTTCCATGACAGGGCATTTCAGCATGCTGTTCCCTCTGGCTGCAATTCTCTTCCTTCTCTGCTTGATCCATTCATCTCCCTCCAGTCTCAGCTGGAATGCAACTTCCCCAAGGAAGCCTTCCCAATTCATCTCTATGTCAAGCCGTCCTCTTATAACCATGTGGAACACAGTGTGACTACTTGACATTTACCATCGTCTATGAGCCATATTTACTTATGTAATCACTTGATTAATAGGTCTCCTCCCTACACTGTAAGCTCGGGGACAGCAAGAGATGACCTTGTTTCTGTTGTTATTCTGTGGCCAATACTCAACATGGTGTCCAGCACCAGGCGCTATGAGCTTAGTGTGTATTTGTTGAGTCAAAGAATCTTGACCCCAGCGGTTTGCAATAGCTGGTCTAGTTATGATGAGGATTCACACCTCATTTCAAAAAAAAAAAAAAAGGACATTCAGAAATGAAAATAAAAGAGCCACCAGAGTAGATGGAGGAAGCCTTGGGTGTTGAGGACTCTACCTGCCCTGTGACTTCAAGAGTACGTTCTGAACAGAATACCTATTAGAAGACCATCACCTTCATCTTGACAACCCAGGTGGGATCCTGGGTCCTATGGGCCACTGTAGACTCACTGATTCTGCAAAACCTCCAGATCACACTCCAGCATGAATCTCTCCACACTGTACAAGCCCAAGTGACTCTGGACCTTGCAAGTGCAGGAGCTCTGGGAGCCCTGGGCCTCCAAATGAGTGACTGTCCTGAGCAAGCCTCGGATGCCGGCTTGATGTTGCTCTGCCGAAGAAGAGAGGTCACTCAGAAAGCGCTCAAAGAGAGATCACGATACTCCGTGAAATGCGGTACGAGAGGACCTGATTAGAATGAAGCAGGGACACTCCCAATCCTAGCTCTGCTATGCACTAGCTGTGTGACCACAAACAGAAGTCACTGTGCCACTTCAGGTCAGTTTTCTCATGTCGAAAGTCAGGATAAGAATCCTAATATCTACCTTCTGAGGCCGTCGTGAAGATAAATGAAATAATGTGTGTAGCATGCCTGGCAGAGTACGCAAATTCCAGTTTCCATTACAAGAGAAAAAAAATCCCGATTCTACTTCTCTACGAAAGTAGATAAGCTTAAAAATCAAATTTGGGAACACATTGTATTCCTTTAAAAAAAATTAAGGTTCTTCTTTCCTGATTATCACAGTAATACATTTTCACTGAGAGGCAATATGGAGTAGGAGATAAGGACCCACTGAATGGATTCAAATTCAGCACCATTTCCTAACAGCTGATTAGCCTGGGGCAAAAGCTACTTAAGTTCACAGAGTCCAATCTCCACATCCATAAAATGAAGATGGTAATATTTCCCAGTTTATAGCCTAGCTGTGGAAATTAAATGAGATAATTTATGGGAGATTCTTGATACAGCAAGAGACACCTTGTGAGGACTTCCGTAAACATTGTTTCAGTGGCCATCACCATCGTCACTACTGTTGACACCTTTTAAAGGCAGAAACATACAAAAAATAGGAAATGTAATTTATAATGCCACCATCCGTAAACAACATCTGAGTGGGCTTTTTTCCTTAATAATCAGCCAGTCATGTTTACAAAATGGAAGTCACACAATATAAACTTAGCTGTATTCTGCTATTTTCATTTTTATGTCGTAATTGCTAAGAACATGATGTAAAAGGTTCCGTAATATTCCATCATATGGTAGCGTTAAACGTAACCCATCCTAATAATTTTTGCCAGATGCTGGTCTTATAAATAATGCTGCAATAAATGTATTTCTGCATATGTCTTTGTCCTCATTTCTAATTATTTCTTTAGGAGAGACTTCTAAACGATGAATTATTGTTTAATAGAGCGCTTAGATTTTCTTTTTTTTTAATTCTTAATATATGACAGAGTGCTTTCCACAATTTATGTGGTGCCTGCCACATTAGCTAGCATACTGAGGGGCTGGATAAAGAGCTGTCAGAGGGAGAAAACAAAGTAAGCTTTGTCTTTTTAAAGAATACAGGCTTACTTAACAGAAGAAAGATTTTACCTTTTGTTTTACATTTCTTTGAATGCCAATGAAGTTTAATACTTTTCCTTATTATTTGTCCATGTATCTTTTATGAAATTTTGTACTCCTGTCTTTGGTAAAATTTCTTTATCTTTATTAATTTATAAATGCTTTTTATATATGAAAGCTATCACCTCCTTGACTTACTTGTGACAGTATTTTTCTTAATTTACTTTGTGTTTTATTTTTGACACAAATTGTAGCTTGATTTTAATGTAGTCAAACCTTCTAATTCTATTTACCAGATCTACTATTCTTGGGGTCAGATGAAAACTCAACCATGTGCTCTGCTAACTTTTGTGTGTGCTTATTTTTTATGCATACCTCTTCCAGATAAATGTGTTTTACTGGTTAGCATGAGATGACTACCTAACTTAAAGTACTCTGCCAAATTTCCCAGCACCATCTGCAGAATAAATCTGTGGTAGGTCAAAGACCTACCAGTGACTACTGGGATTTATTTCTGACTATGGATTCTAGTCCACTGTTATGCCCATTGAATTTTACATCATTCACCCTGAGCTCTTAAGGGGAAAAATTCCTGTTCCTCAGAGCCTGAGTCAGTGGATCCTGCCATACTGTGACCCAATGTGGACATAACGTAAGGACATAAGGACATAACATATTGCTGCCTTCCTTCAGATCACAACCACCTATCATAGAACCAGCCTGGGTATTGACACGAAGACCTCAGTGTGCAGATGAACATGGTATCAGTCTGTCATGTCTTTAGTATCATTAATACCATTCCAGCTGAGAACCTCACCTCATGAATTCTCTTCCAAGCCACAGTTCATGTTTTCCTCTGTATATATTCTCTGAAGTCCATATTGGTCAGGAAAGAGCCTGCTGGGGTGCCTGAGTCACCACACAGCTAATTTTATGAGCAAAATGTTGAAGAGTCAAGGATGGTTCTCAGCTCCCTAGGGCTACCACCTAAACCTCATGGATTTTCAGTCTCTAGTTGCTCCATCAGCCTCATTAACCCCACTGATCTCTCCATCTTCCTTCCACACTTCCTCTACCTGGGCCTGGGCCAACACACTCTCCTGGTTCTCCTCCTGGTTTCCAGTTTTTTCCCTCTTAGCCTTTTAGTACCTCCGGCTCATCTTCCGAGCTTCTGCATGTTGGAGATGAGTCATTTGTCCTAGTCATCAGACCTCTTTGCCCTTCTGCTTATACTCACTCCCATGATGATCTCATCCAATCTCAGGACTGTAAGCACCAAGTACAGGTTGATGACATCTCCAACGTGGGTCCTTCCCTGGATATTCAGACCAACGTATCCAACTCTCAAGAACTGGACTACTAACACGTCCCAAAGTGAACTAACCTTCCCCAGCAAACCAGCCCCTGCCGCAGTCTTCCCCCCCTCAGAGTCCATCAGCAAATCCACCAAAATAGAGCCCGAATTCAAGTGCATCTTTCTGCCCTCACTACCACTTCCCTGGAGTGAGCCATCACCAAAAGTCTCCCGAATGATCTCCCTGCTTCTGCCCTGTGACCCTCTTCAGCGTAAAGTCGAAGTCCTTACCAAATCATCTCTCTCTTCTTATTTCCCAATATTCTGCTCTCTGTTCATATTTCTCCAGACGCCCCTGTGAGTCCTCGGACAAGCTGGGCGCACCCCGTCCTCTGGCACTCATGCCCACTGCCCGTCACCCCGGCAGTCCTTGCCCACAAATCTACCTCCGTCGGGTCCTTCTTAATCACCACCTTCTCCATGAGGCCTACTCTGGCCCCAACAAAAACTCTTCCAAAATAAAAATAAAACAGCAACTCCCTACTCTGTACCCCCTTTGCCTGCCTAATTCTTTCTCTTTAGCGCTCATACTAAACAGACTCAACATATTAATTACTTAGCTTGACTTCTGATTACCCCCCTCACTAGAACCTAAGCTCCATGAAGGCGGGCAGTTCTCTGTTTACTGCAGTACCCATGGAACCAGAACTATGTTTGACACATAGTAGGATCTTAGCTACCCAGTGCATGAGTGGATGCATGCATGGGATGGCTATACAAATCCCTCTGTTTGAAAACAAGGAAGTAGAGTAGTCAGAGAGTCTCCGGGGTCAGAATTTGAATCCATACTGGCTCTACAAGGGGGTTTCTGTCTACAACCCTGAGGAAAGGATGAAAGAGGTTAAGACGGTGACACTATGGACAGAGACCCGATCTATTTAGCAAGCCGTGCTCTGTGTTACACTGCAGGCCAGATGTCCACTGTCTACATCTTTAGAATGCAGTTTTTGGGGGGGGGGGGTGACTGAGTGACTCAGTCGGTTAAGTGTCTGACTTCAGCTGAGGTCGTGATCTTATGGTTCGTGGGTTCCAGCCCTCTGTCAGGCTCTGTACTGACAGCCCAGAGCCAGGAGCCTGCTTCAGATTCTCTGTCTCCCT
Organism: Felis catus; assembly: GCF_018350175.1. Classification (NCBI taxonomy): domain Eukaryota; kingdom Metazoa; phylum Chordata; class Mammalia; order Carnivora; family Felidae; genus Felis; species Felis catus. Next base: position 113,459,662 of record NC_058368.1, read on the forward strand.
CTCTCTGCTACTCTCCCAAACAAGCTCTGTCTTTCTCTGTCTCTCAAAAATAAATAAACATTAAAAAAAATTAAAGAATATAGTTTGGGGAAAATATGAAAAGGGGAACAAAGTACATCTCAAGGCAACCGTCTTCTTGAGTTGGCCCAGGAAGGGAAAAAGGCATCCGCAACACAGTGCCCAACCCTGACTGAGACAGCAAGTGACAGATCTGACTGACAGACAGACAGAAGAGGTAGTAACTCATCAGAAAAAAAGAGACCAGAATGGATGGACCAGCAGAGAAACACGGTACACAAGTAGGGGCCCCATGGATGAAATGGTGATTACAAAACAAAACAGTCCTAATAAGATTACAGCCGATAATGAATCTGCTACAAAACTCTGGAACGATGTTAGGATTTTAATAAGCATCCCCCAAAGATCACTCAGTCAATTTCACAAATGCCCATTCTCATCACTTAATTCTAAGGGGGGCGGGAGGCGGCTCCACCTAGCTGTTTCTAAATTAATAATGTGCTTCATTTCTGTTACGCCTCAGAAACAAAGCCACTGTAACATTTCAAGCTGTTTTGGGAGAATTTTAATATTCTCCCTGCTGATATAAACAGAACCTTATTAACTAAGTCCCAGAGATGCCACATTTGGGATGTAATCCAGGCCCCGGTGCCAACTGCAATGTTAACATTTGAAAATACCTCATGTGCACACTTCATTTGAACAAGTACAGCAACATAAGCTTTTCCCCAGAAAAATGGAAAGGAAAAAAAAAGGTAACTCTGTATCCCCTTGAGAAAGGCCGCTTAATCCGGATTTGGACAAAGAATACAAGAAAATGGGACACACTGTTCCTCTTTTTTTTTTTCCTCATCATTTTTCCTACCATCAGCTCTCCCTCAGCTCTCAAGGACCTGTGTTGTAAATACAGCCGGGTCCGTTCCATGGAGGGGGGAATAAAAAGAGAAAACCCATGTGTCCCACATCCGGGCGGAAAGGGCATCACAGGAGGCCACGCCCCCCCTCAACCCAACTGAGGCCCGGATGTGGCTCCCTGGCCCCGGGGTGCCCGCCCGCGGCTTCACCGTCTCCGCCCGAACACCCATCGACCAGGGTCACTCAAGGCTTCCGGGCACAATATGCTGACAGTCATGTGAGCAGAATGTGGCTGTGTGTCACCGGATGCAAGCATTTCCAAGCAACCCTGATCCCGTTCTTATGACTCAGCCTCTAACGACAGCCCAGACACTTGCAGCAGCGGCAAATCCGCATGACTTCCCATCGCAACACAGGAAAAGCGAGTCACAGAAGGCTGAAGAGGACAAGGAGACAGGAAGAAAGCAGCAGGGAGGGAAGGTACAGTTGTCTACTTGTACATCACCTGCACAAAGTACCTATCATGTGAATACACTGCAAACAGACGCTTAACTTTTAATGTTGTTCTTGTACTGGGAATTAAAGGGGAAACCAGACAGTGTCATGCAATGTGACAAACCAGAGACGCCAGACTCAAGCTCAGGACAAGCTTGGATTTGTCTCTACTTGAGACCTGATTTAAAGCATCCTGAAAGGGGTGCAGACGAGAGTATACAGCCACAAATGCACATGACATATCAGTTTCCTGGTGTTTCCAGCATCTACAAATGCCTCCAGGAGAAGCAACGGGTAAAAACTGTGTGGAACAACACTGAGAGGCTTGATGTGAGTTCAAAAATAAATTCCTCCAATTGTAAATAAGTTAGATGCTCACAGGCTGAGATGTCTCCTTCATGTGAGGAGCTCAGACTCCGCGAAGGAAAATAACAACAAAGCATTCTTTTCCTTGAATTAAAAATCAGGTCACAGTAAACTCAAAAATAACTTTGTAAAGGCTAAGGATGGGAACAGAAGAGTTATTCTATAAATAATCACTAGCATCCATATTCATTGTGAGCCTTTGAAAGTCGCTGGACAAGAGGTTTCAGAAAAGCAACGGCTGATCTTGCTTAAAGAACGTCATCCATATTCACGTCCTGAATGCACCCTAATCAACAAATCCAAGTGCTCAGCTAATTAAATGCTGATTGCTTGTTACACAAGGGTGAAAGTCAACCATCTTAGCCAAGGTTTGAGTTATTCTAAGAAGTGATGATAGTTAAGCTTTTTTGAGCCATTTTATGCCTAATGAGTACATTACTCTTAATGAAACTTCATTCAGGATAATGGATTACCTTGGTTTAACAAATAACTAACAGATGACTTTCTGGTTTTTTATTCCCCAAATCCTGTAACTGACACTGTAGACATGGCTGATAAACTTTGAGCACTTTTCTGTTCTTGACCAGTGACAGTCCAAAAAGGATCCGGTGACCTCCCGCGTCACTGCTCAGTCTCGTGATGGAGGGCAAGCGGGGGCTAATCTGGGGCCAGAAATGACCGCTTCAGTATCACCCCCCATCCGGGATGACAACATTTCCCAAAATCGAGGTGGTGAGGCGGACTGCACGAGACTTAGTCCCGAGGTAAAAAGGGCAACGAACAGATTGCAGGCCTGAGCATCTTCTCGTGTCGTCCCTAGGGAAGTCCCGGGAGCCGCTTCTAATTACTGATGCTCCGCGTATGATTTCCTTATCATTACTGCTATTTACCCTTTTTTCTTAGGATGGCATTACCATGTTTACCTGAAAGGTAATGCATGCTTTAGCTAAAATGAGAAAATCATTCTCTCTTCTCTGATCCTTAAGAATTTTGCATACGATGCTGCTTAAGTGAATTTAAAGTATTTCACCAAGTCGTCAACAAAAATTATTCACTCTACCTGGCTCACAACTTTTTGATTTACAGGGTGCTTTCTCACTTGCATGTGTAAACAAGAACCTACTCAGATCAGGAGCGATGTCATCCTTGCCTAACTGTCTCTCCTTCAAAAATTAATCAAGCTGACTGGAGAGACATAACGGGAAATCCTTCTTAAGTAATGTGGATTAATGATGTGCTGCCACTTCCCACGGGAGGGAGGATGTCGACTTCTTCCAAAATACAGACCTCTGGCAACATGGGAAATAACTCTGCCTACTGGGTAAGAGCTTAGGTTCTGGATGCTGACAAATCTGCATTCCGATCCCATACTATGCGTTTGTTTGGTGGCCTTGGCTGGTCCGTTAACCCACCCAAGCCTTGGTTTGCCCCTCTGCAGAACGGAAATCATTACCCTCCACTGTTGGCCTGTGATAACGCACCAATTAACATGCCTACAAAGCCTTCAGCACTGGCTTGATAAATGTCAGGTGCTAACACTGTTAATTTTATCTGCAATATCAGTGATGTCCAACCAGTGGCACGATGGTTTTGAAAACATCAGAGATGTTTGTAAACCTGATGGAACAAGACCTACAGACCTTCAAGCATCCCCACACTATGTCTGGGAAAAAGCCCTAGCCTGCCAGAATGTCTTCTCAGAGAAGCGAGGCAGCAAACTGACAAAAGGAAATATATCGATTGGTTTCTAAGAGTCAACAACAGCCACCCCACACGTCATAGTCAAGGCAGCAATCTAGGGGCCATCCGTGATTTTTTTTCACCTCTTTCTTTCATCTTTCAGTCCATCATTCTGTACCACAGCCTCTACTTTTAAAACCTATCCCAAATTCTCCCCTCTCCTCCGCCTGCACACCCAGCGCTCTGCCCTAGGCCCTCATCTGTCTGCTCACCTGTGAGGAGGCAATGAACCCTGTAACTAGTCTCCCACTTCTTACCTTCTGACACTCCCCGTCCCCCCACCCCCAAGTCCAGTCTCCATCCCACAGCCAGACTCTGCTTAACAACTTTTAATGGCTCCCTACCACCTTGGGAGTAAAGCCCAAATCCCAAACAGGCCTCTGCCAACCCACATAAGCTCATCTGCCACCAATGTCCCTCCTCACTCAGCACATTCTCAGAGCACTGCCTCCATTCCTCAAACACACTCAGCCTGTTCCCACCCCTGGGCTCAGGCACAGGTTGCTTCCTCTGCATGACAGGTGCCTCCTTTGCCCTCTGCTTGGCGGGCTCCCTCCTTGCTGACAAGACACAGCTGAAACATATCCTCCTAAGAAGTGACTCTCCCACGACTCCTAAGAAGATGATTTATTCCTGTCACAGTACCCCATTTCTTTTTTGACAACAGTTTTCTCCATTTTAAGGCCGCTTGTACTTTTTTCCCTGGGTCTCTCCACCCTGCTGCTGGCTTCCCAGGAACCACGGGGGACATCTACACTTAGCACAGACCTGGGCACACAGCAGTAACTGGGTCCAACAGGAATGACTCGAGGGTTAGGCATGGGCAAAGTGAGGTTTGGGCTTTATTCTGCATGGCCGCAGGGTGAAGAGAAAACCCACGTGAGATGAAGCTGTGTGGTAGCCGACACATCTCAGGGAAAGGAAGGCACCCTTGTCTCAGAAGAGCCACCTGCCTTGTGGGCAGAGGAGTGAGGTCCCCATCCTGGAGAGTGCTCAAAAGCAGGGTCTAGTCAACAGTCTCAAGGAAACATCTGACTGGACTGCATGACCTGGCAGGGGGCTTTCGCCTCCAGGATTCCATGAAATGTAAGAGTCCAGCCCTTGGCAGTGATGAACCACCCATCCGGGGCAGGGGCGGGTGGGAAAGGAGGCGGCTGGACGCGCACATAGTTTCCGGACCCTGGTTTTAGAGAAGAGGCGCAATCAAGTCACAGCCACTGTTGAAGGCCAAACGACACTCCTTACGTGCTCGCCAGACACAGAGCACCACCCTGTGCCCAGCCAGCCCCGCTTATCTCTGGAAAGAGACATACGGAAAGAAAAGGGGAAAAAATCACAGCTGAATAATCTCTGCAGAATGCTCAATTCTCACTTATCCAGTCTTTCCCAGAGCCCCACGAGATGGATACCGTCAGCCCCATCAACAGATGGAAGAGAACACCAAGATGCCAAGAGAGGTTAATACACGGTGTCCAGGGTCAAATATGCTACAAGTAAAGCCAGGATGAGGACCCAGATAGGCAGACACCTAACCCGGCCACTATCCTGCAGCGTGCCACCTGGAGAGACAAAATGCAGTATGTACCATCCTTTTCGGTTCCTCTAGAAGAACCATTGGTGGCATTCAAGAACCCACTCAACATCCCTGCTAAGGCCGCCAGATGGAGAAGGATTCCAAGAAGCGAGTAAGACCCCTAAGTCAGAGTACGTTGAAGGTTAGGTGCAGGAAAGGGGCTCCCGAGGATGCAAACACAAAGCCACAGAACGCCCTGAGAGACCTGGTCCAGCCCCGGAAGCTTCAGGCACCAGGGCTGCACCAGCCCCCCAGAGGGCCCACAGGGAGTTCACCTGTGCATCCCCACAAGGGATTCCAAACTGCATGCGCCTGCCGGACAGACTAGGAGACCTGTGTGAGTCTCTACTCCATAGAAATGCCAAACAGGGGGAAATGATTTAGGAGAGTACATGGAGGGGTCGGTTAAACCCAAGGAGGGCTCAGTTGAATTCTTAGCCCTACTATTTACCAGCTGGGGCACATGAGGCAAGTGACTTGCCCTTCTGGGTCTGTTTCCTTACCTGTGTTACCCAACTGCTTCTTAAGCTGTTAGCATATCTAAGTTAACAGATATACTGAGGAATTGCTAATATAATCCTACAAGTTAAAATGGCTTGTACTATGTTACAACCAGTGTAATGAAAATAAGCGGGAGAGACTTCATATAAATATCATCCTAGTTGACATTTATCAAGGATTAACTACATGCCAAGCAACATCGTACGGAATATCCTTGGGTTGTTGTATTTAATTCTCAAATGCCCCATAAAGATAGGACAATTAGCCCTATTTCACACGTGAGGAAACTGAGAACAAGAAATTTAAGAACTCTGCCGAGGGACACCATGCCTCGTAAGTGTCAGAGACCAGATATGAAGCCGGTGAGGGGACTGCAGAGGCCATATGCTGAACCACAACCATATCAGCCTATCAGGAACATGAGAATACGGCACGTTGTCCCTCAACATACACATTTTCACAAGCATCGTCCTCTGTCCTGAGTGACAAGATCTCCTCAGATTCCATCTGCTGTCGTCCCTTCCGTGCCTGTCACAGGCCAGCACTGCTGTCCTTCTGCCTGGCTGATGGCATCCCACACTCCCCGTGAATGGTCTCTGCAGGCCTGGGACAGGCTTCCTCGCAGAGAGCCTTTCCAGTGGGGGCTTTTCTAAACTGGAATATGAACACCGGCTCCAGCATCCTCTTGATTTACTGTGAAGTATAAGGGATGTGAATAAGTGATTTTACAGGCGCACATGTATTTCCTTCATGGTTTTTTCAGCCAAACTTCTTTAACTGTCAGGAAGGAGGGACAGACTTCAGCTGGGTTTACACGGGCTTTGCCTGCAGATCACAGCCAGTCACCTGGGTTCCTACTGGCCCAGGGTCAGGTTGTCAGGGGAGGCATAACCAGGGCGCAGGATGGCAACACGCAGCAGGAACAGGGGACGGGAGGTGGCAGGTAACCTGGCTGTGACTCGGGGCAGAGGAAAGGGGTCAGGCGTGAATACTTACTGCATATAAGAGCAGCGCTGGGCCCTGTGCTAGATGCTTCCTGGGGTTGTCTGGGGACGAAATCAGGTGACACACCTGAAGGGCTCAGCCCCAGGCCTGCTCTGCACATGCTTCATAAATGATGTGTGTGGTTGCTGTGATTTACTACTGTAATTATTAATTTGGGCTCTGATTACACTTGATAAATATGAAGTCCTACAATGGTTTAAAATCAGAGCACACACAGCTTATTCATTTAACCTTAAAAAATAATTTCAGGACGCCTGGGTTGCTCAGTTAACCATCCAACTCTTGATTCCAGGTCAGGTCAGGATCTCACGGTTCATGAGAGCGAGCCCCACACTGGGCTCTGCACTGACAGTTACAGAGCTTGCTTGGGATTCTCTCTCTCCCTCTCTCTCTCTCTGCCCCTTCTCTGCTTGCTTGCTCTCTCTCTCTCTCTCTCTCTCTCTCTCTCTCAAAATAAATAAGTAAACATTTTTTAAAAAAGGAATCTCATCCTCAAATGTCTCTGAAAGACATCTGAAAGGATCTAAATATACCATCTCTGCACCTCTGATCAAAACCCCATCCTCTCCCAGTGATTCCTCTCTCCAAAGCAGGGCTGGGCTCATTTATGTGCACGCCCCCCAAATCCCTCCTTCACTCCCAATCTCAATGTCTCTATTTCTTTGCCCCTAATTATCCTGAGAGGCTTAGCCTCTCTTCCAACCAGAAAAACACATCCCCCCTATGTACAAAGAAGGCAGGGGAGAGAAAATGGGGTCAACAGTTACAGGTCTCTCTTCATTCAGTAGCTGGAAGAGCAGGGACCTCTGGGGACATGGCCCTATTAATGATTTTGTCCTGTCCTAGGACAATGAATGTGACAACCGTGTCATCTGGGGATACTGCGTCCATTTTTAGAAGATGCAGGGATGAAGTTTACGAGGGATGTAGACCACCTGCATGCCACACACTGAAAGGTGGAAGTGACTCCATTCTGCCTAACAGAACGGTGCCATCCACAGTGCCTTTTCTGGATGTGAAATCAAACCACACAGAATCCCGCCGCTGGAGTTAGGGAAGGAACAGGGATGTGGAGGTCGCTCTTCCAGAGTGTGAGGCCCAGCCTCACTCCTCCCTGACGGGAATTATGGTCAGTCCACTAGTTTCCTGATGCCTTTCCCCTCTGTTCCCTCCTTCACAAACCTGGGGTGGTGATACTGGTCTCATAGGGTTGTTGTGAGACTCCAAAGAGCACACTCAATAAAGGATATCTCCTCCCTTCAACCTGATGAGCCAGCTTTAAAAAAGTATCTATACATAATGGTCTCCCCAACGGGGAAACAATTTTCTCTCCCGTTCACTGTCAAATCCCACACCATGGTAAGAATTACTTGAAAAGAGTGTTTACTATTTCCTATTTCCAAAATATATTTTCCATTAGGTAATTCAAAGCTATTAAGGCTGCCAAAGCCCTAAATAACCAGGCCACATCAGAGCCTGCACTGCATGACCCACACACTACAAATGAATTGCTTCTAAAAGTAAGGAGATACGGAGGTACTTTGATTTTGCTTCGATATGACTCAAACTGATAGAAACGCTGTAAATATCCCTCCCAAAGTTGGAAGCAGACAACATCACCATCGGCAGCAAATGTGAAACCATTTTCATGATAATTTGTTGAGCCCAGAACCACAAGACTGGCTTGTGTGACTGATGAGAAAGCACCGGGCTTGACTGAATCAGACTAACCACATATTTTTGGACTGTACTCTGATTTTATTATGGGCCCCCCCGAGAGTTCAATCCCAGTGTCAGTCATCAGACACAAAAGAAGAACCCAGCCTTTCAGCTTGACAATGTCCAGGAAAGTGAAAAATTGATTCATGTAGTCAACGAGCATACAATTACTGGGATCGAGTTTAAAAAGATGCATATGATACACTCTGTACACAAATACAAAACCACAAGAAATGCGGGGAAATATGAACTCTTCCAAACACTAAATGCAATAAATCCATACTTTATGTTCTTGGCCATTAAGACTCAAGCACTTTTAGTGATTTCAATGTTCCACTGTAGCCTTTTCAAACCTGTGTATTTGCCAACACAACTAGATTTGATATTGATTTTTTGTCACAAAGCCAGAAAGTGAATGAGCTGGGAACCAAATCTACGATCCAGGGTAGCCGGTTTTGCTCCGTGCATTTCCAATGCCATAGAATTTGAGGGTGACACATCCACCCTGTTGTACATGGGACAATCCAGCAAAGGGATGGGAGATGGCAGGTGTATATTATCTGTTAAGTGGGTTTCAAATTTATTCCATGTTCTATACAACTCCCTTCTTCTTTCACACACACACACACACACACACACACACACACACACACACACTGCAAAAGCAAAGGAGCCAAGTTTTATATGGCTTTACCTCAAAGAAACACTGACAATGGCCTATCTGAAGAAATCGTCCCCAGTCTTCTTGTTACTTCCAAGGCTAGAGCTGAGGCAACTATCTAACTACAGGACTCATGCAGCATTATCACATCTTAGTCTTTGGAAAGTTAAGAATAAACCTGTTGCACGTATTTCTGAAATGCTCTCAAATAATCAGCTTTATTTAAGCGTCATGTCATTCTATTCTTGAGAGCCCCCCAGCAGCCCTGCTGATGGTCTGAGGGAGGTACAGGACAGAACTGGGAATCTGAGACACATCTGCAATACAGGTTGGGCACCAGTGTGGGAAGAGGGGAGGTCAAGTAAGCCCTTTTGCCAGCAGGTCATCACTGAGCATCCCAGAGATTTCCTATCCTAGAGGAGTCAACCACGAGCTAAGGCATGCAGGAGCAGGGAGGGTTTGCTCAGGGTTCCATGTTACAGCTTTCATCTCCTGACTGCCTCATCTGTACTCGCCCAGTACCATTTTAGGTCAGTTAAGAGAGAGAGGTAGCTAGATCCAGAACTGCCAATGAGTTCGGCCTGCATAGTGTGACAGGAACATGGGCTCAGTTCTACATTCTACTTCCCCCAGTACTCTGTCCACAAGCCAACTGGTTATGATTCTCACCAGTGAGCCAAAGCCCTGTGTAAGGGCAGTTCTCCTCACACCAGAACATCAGCCGCAGGGACATGAGCTCGGCTTAGTCCTGTGCACACCGGATGCCCCCAGGGAAAGCAGACCTAGCATGACCACTCCGGAAGAGACCTCCTGAGACCCAGCTCTGCGCTATTTCTTCAAAGATGAGGAAAGTGAGGCCCACAGAAGTAAGGGACTGTCACCCCACACTGGACCTCCCATTATGGAGGGTCACATTTCAGCATAATAGTTAAGAGCAAGGTCTTCAAAGTTAAACCCGTCTCTGAAGTCCACCTCAGCTACCCCCTAGCTGTGTAACCTTGATCACGTCTTTCAGCACCTGAGATTGAGTCCCACAAATGTGAGCGTGGGGACTAACGGTGCTCACCTCACTACGGGTGTTGCTAAGAATCAAAGATAGTTGACAGGAAGGGCATGCTGCCTGGCATGGAGGAAGTATGCAATACGCTGTAGCAAACATAATGATGATGATGTAATTTTATCCTCTCGGACAATAATCCTTTCACAATTTTCTTCAATGCAACCACTATATACTGAACATACTCTGGGCCATGCACCGCGTGGACTCAGCAATGAGGAGCAGGCAGCAGGCTCTGTCATCAACCTTGGACTCAATGGCTTGCATGGTGCCTCGTTAACAATCTCATCTTGGTCACATAAGGGCACCATGCGGCTACCTGTTTGATCTATGACTGACAACAAAGCCCTGGGCCAGGAGCGAGGAGTCTTAGCCCTTTTGGACTGCATTTCCAGCACTTCCTAAACTCTTATCTTGTGTGTTGCCAGTTCTGCTTCCCCAGGATCCGAGATTCCTTGCAGTGGACAAAGTCAGAGGCTTCGCCTCTTGCACATGGGTAACAGTTCCGGGTGGTGGTTGGACCAAGGATTCTACACTGTCTATTGAAGGAAGAAAAGGGGAGGGGAGGGAGGCATCCACAGCCCAGGGCTCTGCCTCGGGCCTTCCAGACACTAGATGCTGCCATCTGGGAGGTGAGCGCTGAGATGGGTCAAGGAGAGGTCAGGCAATGAACCCTGGTTTCAGTGCACTGCAGCAGCCTCTCCCCCTCACGGGGGTCCTCTCAGGAAGGCAAGAGCCAGCTAATGCAACAGCTAGACAGCATAAAAGGTGCTAGTCGGAGTCACAAAGTCATGGGTTTCATTCTTGATGAGGGAAGAGGCGCAAAGTCCAAAATCACAAGCATTGTTGTCAGAATGATAACTTGTTAGGGCCTATTTGTTTTATTATTATTATTTTTTTAATTTAAATCCAAGTCAGTTAACATATAATGTAATAATTTCAGGGATAGAATTTAGTGGATTCATCACTTCCATATAACACCCAGTGCCCATCCCAACAAATACTCCTTAATGCCCCTCACCCCTCTAGCCCATCTCCCCACCCAACACCCCACCAGCAACCTTGAGTTTGTTCTCTGTATTTAAAAGTCTCTTATGGTTTGCCTCCCTCTTTGTTTTTTTTCTTATTTTTCCTTCCCTTCCCTTATTTCATCTCAAATTCCACATATGAGTGAAATCCTATGTCAGTGATTTCAATAACCAATGCTATAAACATTGGGGTGCATGTGTCCCTTCAAATCAGCACTCCTGTATCCTTTGGATAAATACCTAGTAGTGTAATTGCTGGGTCGTAGGGTCGTTCTATCTTTAATATTTTGAGAAGACTTCATATTGTTCTCCAGAGTGGCTGCACCAGTTTGCATTCCCACCAGCAGTGCAAAAGGGTTCCTCTTTCTCTGCATCCTCGCCAACATCTCTCATTTCCTGAGTTGTTAATTTTTAGCATTGTGACAGGTGTAAGGGCAGTAACTCATTGTGGTTTTGATTTGTATTTCCCTGATGATGAGTGATGTTGAGCATCTTTTCATGTGTCTGTTTGCCATCCGGATGTCTTCTTTGGAAAAGTGTCTATTCATGTCTTTTACCCATTTCTTCACTAGATTATTTCTTCTTTGGGTATTGAGTTTGATAATTTCTTTACAGATTTTGTATACTAACCCTTTATCTGATTTCTCGTTTGCAAATACCTTCTCCTATTCTGTCAGCTGCCTTTTAGTTTTGCTGACTGTTTCCTTCCCTGTGCAGAAGATTTTTATCTTCTTTAAACAATTTTTGTAGTGGGGCACCTGGGTGGCTCAGTCGGTTAAGCGTCCGACTTCGGCTCAGGTCATGATCTCATGGTCCGTGAGTTCGAGCCCCGCGTCGGGCTCTGTGCTGACAGCTCAGAGCCTGGAGCCTGTTTCGGATTCTGTGTCTCCCTCTCTCTCTGACCCTCCCCCGTTCATGCTCTGCCTCTCTCTGTCTCAAAAATAAATAAACGTTAAAAAAATTTTTTTTTAATTTTTGTAGCATTTATTCCATTTTGAAAGACGAGGAGAGACAGAGCATGAGCAGAGGTGGGGCAGAGAGAGAGGGAGACATAGGATCCCAAGCAGGCTCCAGACTCCGAGCTGTCAGCACAGAGCCTGACATGGGGCTCAAACTCACAGACTTAGAGATCATGACCTGATCTGAAGTTGGACGCTTAACCAACTGAGCCACCCAGGTGCCCCAGATTTTTATCTTGATGAGGTCCCAATAGTTCATTTAGCACCTGCTATTTGGACCGCATGTGTTAATTATGACTGTCCCCATTTTACTCAGAGGATGGTGAGGCTTAGCCAGGATGGGTAACATGAGGACACACAACAAGTTGCAGACACAGGCTTCACACACAGGCAGCCTCAGAGATTCTCCGCACAACTACGGTGACATTGGCTATACCAAGGGTTTGTATTCATAGACTATGAGCTACACTCTGCATGAAGCAATTACATTCTCTCATTTCATCTGCACCAAACCTCTATCAAGTAAGTGCTATTTCTAATTTTGCCTAAGAGGAAACTAATGTGCAAGTCATGTCACACAAGTGGCTGGCAAGGCTAGGGTCTGGCTCTGAGTTCCCAGGCACCATGCAATAGAGAGGACCAGATTAGGAAATGAGCAAACTTGGTTCAAGTCCCACCTTCACCTGTCTTGGACCACGTGCTCTCAGCTAAGTCAGTAACACTGAGGGGTCCCTGGTTCCCCATCTGTGACATGGGGCAACTGTGCCTGCTTCCTGGAGTTCCAGCAAGGCTCCAATAGAAGGGTGCGACACACATCTGAAGGGGGGGATGTTTACTGCAATGATGGTGACCTCTCTCTCCATCTGGGGTGTTTCTGGATGCAACAGGGTCAGACCAAACCTTGTTTTGGTGCTATCGTTTTAACTTCCCCTATTCTCAAAGCAATAACAGTATCAACAGGATATTGGGGGTGAGGGGGAAGCCATGTGTTTAATATACATCTACTCACTCATGGCAGCATTCATTTTATACCAACACTAGGAGACTCAGACCAGGAAGACTGTTTGCTACCAAAGCTCTTTTGTAAAAGCAAGGGCCTTTGTCACCATATGCACATATTCCCCAGTACTTAGCAAATCACCTAGCCCAGGGTCAACTGTATATAATACGGACACAAGTATTTCTAAATGAGAGTAAATAGTTAAAAAATTACTATTATTTAGTGCTATGAACCAGGTATTGTGTTATCCTCACCTCTTACAACTATGAAAGAAAGATCAGTTTTACTCCTATTTTACAAGTGAGAAAATGGAAGCTCAGAGAGGAGAAGTTGGCCAAGGTCCCAGAGCTGGTAACTGGTAAAGCCCGAATTCCAACTCAAGTCTGTGCGAATGTAACCCAAGGCCCCTCCACAACACTGCCATCCAAATACGGTCAGAAACACTCAGACTGCAGAAACTTAGGTCACTTCTAGAAGAGTGAACGTGCCCTCACAGGGACATTGGGTTCATGATTCATTCAGAGTGAATGCATTTCCTCAGAGTCTAGCACACTTTATGCACATCTTGCACTCAACAACAACAAAAAGTTCAATGACTGACTGAATAAGTGTTTACTGAGAGCTGTGGTCTACAAGGGCACACCAATTCGGACAAATAATAAGACAAAGGCATAAAAAGGTAAACAAAAACAATGCCTCCACACCAAGTGCCAGATTCAGGATACCAATGACGAGGTCTAATGGGGATGGAAGGAGAGATTATTGGGGCCTCAGGAGGTCAGAAGACTGAACTTGAGCTGAATTTTTTAAGGAAGGTAGTTTCTGATTAAGAGATGATATGAAGCAGAATTTACAGCACATTAAATCATGATCATTTTGTTGTAGAAATATTCCATTCCTAGGCAAATATATACTTTAATTAGCAAGTTCCACTCCCAATTAAAAAAACTCAATGTTTCCATTCCAAGGGAAAAATAATATTTGCTCCTTAATTAGGTGTGGACCAAAGGAATACCATGTACTAAGGAAGCATCAACAAACACTGACCCTTGGCAAATGAAAGATACTGGATAAATATGGCTTGGGATGGACAGGTACAAGGTCTACAATTTCAATGGGAGAAAACATCTTTGAACATTCACTAAGTGTCAAGAACCAAGCTTCTCATAGGACCCATCTAGGACCCTTGAGGTAGCAGTTTTTACCTCTACAGAGAACAAGTAAATCTCTTCCAACTTAATGTCAAGAATCTGCTTTCCACCTAGATAAAGAAGCAAAATGTCTTCTCTAAGCAGCCTCATCCCCTGGGTGAACTCATCCTCCACCAAGGTCTGGTCTTCTGGCCAGTCAAGGGACCATGCTCTGTAGGCCCCTGAGATCCAACTTCCTCCACTCACCTGGAGAGGACTCACATCAAGCAAGCTCTCAGGGACATGATTAAAAGCCAAAGCACTACCAGAGCTTGTGTAGAGTGGACGCTGAAGCATTCCTCCCTGGAATGTAGATTTAGTGGGTGGTCATTTTACATTATTTTCATCCCAAGAAAAACACTGGCATATATTAAGAAAAAGATTTCAAAATGTGTATGAATTTTTTAAAGATGAAACCTGGGACTTCAAAGAGATTTAAGATTTGTGGAAGACTGCTTCAGGCCACACCCCAGCAATATGGCTCATGTTTCTCCACCATGGGGCGTTGATGGGAGAAAGTTCTCTAAGGCTCCAGCTAGTAAAACATTGCAGATACGGAAGCCGCAAACAATCTCTGGGACAACTGCACATTTCCGATCTGGCCCTTGAATGTTCATTTGTAATTGCATCATCTCCAGACACTAGGCGAGTTACAAGTTTTGGAAACACAAAACTACCTAGTCTAGAGATAAAGAAATTGAGATTTAAGGAGCTCAGCATCTTATCCAAGTCAAAAAGTGGCAGAGAAGGGGCCCAGTCAAGGCTCAAATTCAAAATACAACCCCCCTCTCCTACAGGAGCAGACAATTCAGGGGGCACAGTGAAGTATACAATGAGAAGATGGCTCAGTGCAAAATGCTCTCCAGTAAATGAGCGAGCGGTGATGGCATGATGATCCAAGGCATGGCAGAGATGGGGCACCCAGGTGGTAGACCCTAAACAAGAGGAAGGACTCAGATGGGTGAGGAGAATGGGAAATGAATCTGGCAGGTGAAGACTACCTCGGACCAAGTCTGGTCACCAGGTGTGACTTTAATTCACTACAGCATAAGGCAGGGAGCATCTGAAATCTCCCACCCCACATGCAAATCCTGACGCCATCACTGACTAGCCAGCCCTTCACACAACTGATTCTCTCTGGCCTCAGGGTTCTCAGCTCTCAAAAGCAGACCCTAACTGACACTACTTCACAAGGATCTCCAGATAATCAGATAAAGATATGTATACATGGCCCAACATGAGCCATTATGGTTCACTCAATCAGACACTCAAATATGGATTAAAACCTTGCTCTAGGACAGCACAACACCAGTGATGGGGAATAAAGTATTGCACAATACAGCATTATTTAAAGACTGTGCAATACGTTAGTAAAAAAAAAAAAAAAAGAGCAAGGAGTACAGGAGACCATATCCCAGGCCAGTTCTGCCTGGAGGGGTCAGGGGTCAAGGATGGGGAGGTTCTGAAGCCATCTCTGGGGAAGCCTTCAAAGTGATGACATTTGGATTGTCTTTCCAGATAAAGAGGAAACCATAAGGAAAGGGGAGGCGGGCAGGCACTCCAGGAGGAGAGGAGGCTCGGGCAATGGCCTGGGGAGCGCGCTCAGTAGGGCTGTGCTGGAGTGCAGGACAGTTGCAGGGGGATGAGGAGGCCATAGGGGCCAAGGTTTAATCAAAGGCATGTTTTGAAAATAAGCACCAGACTTTCAACAATAGCCAAATTCTGGAAAGAGCCTAAAGGTCCATCAACTGATGAATGGATAAAGAAATTGTGGTTTATATACACAATGGAGTACTACGTGGCAATGAGAAAGAACGAAATACGGCCCTTTGTAGCAACGTGGATGGAACTGGAGAGTGTTATGTTAAGTGAAATAAGTCATACACAGAAAGACAGATACCTTATGTTTTCATCTTATGTGGATCCTGAGAAGCCTAACAGAAGACCACAGGGGAGGGGAAGAAAAAAAAAAAAGAGGTTAGAGAGGGAGGGAGCCAAAACATAAGAGACTCTTAAAAACTGAGAACAAACTGAGGGTTGATGGGGGTGGGAGGGAGGGGAAAGTGGGTGATGGGCATTGAGGAGGGCACCTGTTGAGATGAGCACTGGTTGTTGTATGGAAACCAATTTGACAAAAATTTCATATTTAAAACAAACAAACAAACAAATAAATAAGTCCTATTGAGATTCAAGATAAAGTCTGAAACAACAACAACAACAAAAGAAAAAAGAACAAAGAAAATAAGCATCAGGCAGGAATATGCAGGCTTGAGGGCAGGGAGAGGGAGTCTGGACAGAGGGAGGTGAGATTTTGAAGGCCTCATTCTGCATGGATGAGACATGGAGCAGAGACAAGGCTGGGAAGGGAGAAGTGACAGGAAGCCTGTGGGAAGCCACAGGGAATCAAGATAAACTGACAAAGAAAATAAAACTCAGTTGACTGAAGCATTTCTTTCCGGTACTAGAGGCTCTTCTCAAACATAATGAATAAATAAATATGCTTCCAATGATTACAAAGCAGCACTTGGCTTCTCTTCAAATCACTCCCCAGAGCCAGTCTCTGTAAGAGCCCCGAGTGAGCGTGCATCCCACCGAGCGGCGCCTCCTCTCGTGGTAGAAGCCCCTCAGCTGGGCAGCTAGAAGCACACGGGAGAGACACAGAGATCCAGGACGTGCTAGAATTTCAGGACAGAACCTAGCTTGCCCTCACCTCACCCAGTGACCTTGGACAACACCCTCTCCCACCCAGGCCTAAGGTTTACAGATGCTCCCACCTGTAAAACATAGCGTCTAGCTCACAACTTCATGACTGTAACAATGGGATTTCCTTCCAGGTTTGGGCCATCATGAACCTCTGGACTGTTCTGATGTCCTCATTCACAACAGTGATGTGGGCAAATCCTCTGTGGTTCAGCAACAAGGGCTGACCACCAGGTAGAAACCATCTGTTACTGCAGAAAGTACTGTCCATAATTCTTATATTAGTAAGAAGAGCTCAACCACAATTTCATTGATCACCTACTACGCAAAGTAGTGAAGACATGTGACTCAGTCCTCATAACATGCATCTGAAGTAGGGACTATAGCATTCCCCTTAACTGGCTAGTCTAAGGCGTCAGAGCTAATCAGTGGTGGGGCTGCAACAGAAATCAGACGGAACGGTCCAACCCCACTCCTACTGTCGATGTTGCCTCATTGCACATGTCCTGTCCTATGGCTTCCATGTTCCTAGACACGGGGAGAACATCAGCAAAAGGAGCTTTGACAATACCTTCCTGAGGGATGCCACCACTGGCCCTTTCCTTACCTATAGCAGACATGGCTAATCAATCACAGAATCCTTCCTCAATGATTTGTGATCGCAGATCCATTTCTAACTAGTCAGAGTTCAAGATGAAACCTGATCCCTTGTCTTCATCTTCAGCTTCGTGTGAAATGGAAGCCTGTCAGGGACATGTGATTTGTTTGAGGTAACACAGCTTGTTAGTGAGAAATGGAACATAAATCTTGGTCTCTCAACCCCCTAGTCGAGCAAGCTGGTGGCGAGACCTCCCTGCGCAAAGGACAGGGTCTTTTCTAATGGACCAGAGACCCACAGTAGAACAGTTTTACCTAAAATGACCACACCATCAAGTTCCAGGAGGAGAAGGTCCCATGTCCAGCCCTCACCTGTGGTTCTTGGGTGCTACAAGTCCTCCACCCAAGGGCCCTCTACACAGCAGCATTTCTGCTTTGTTGTGATTGAAATGAGTAATGTGCAAAGCTGAGAAATTAGTGGTGTTTTTCAAGCTAACAAATATTTGAACTGTGAATCCCAGAAAAGTCATGAATTAAACAAAAGAACAATAACACCACTCACTTAATTCCTTCTGGAGGGACTCAAAATTTCTTCAAGACTTGCAGGGAAAACTGACAAGTCATGTGACTCAGCTACATGAGAAAGAAGGGCCACCCGTCTCAGTCCCGGAGAAGCAAGCTCTCAGGATGGAGTCCTAGAGGGGCCAAACTCTTTCCCGACCCCTGATGCACACAGGACAGATGGCCCCAGGCCTGCCCAGGAGGTGCTCCTCATCTGACACCACATCAGAAGAAGGGATGGGGAGCCCAGACAGCACCACCAAAAGTCAGGAACGGGACACCAGCTGTCAGGTGCCTGGGCAGGGGTAAGCATGGGGAGAGGAGAGAGGATGATCAACAAGGGAGAAAGCAGCACCCAGGCCTCCTTCGAGGGGTGGGGGGCAGAAATGGGGCAGTCATAAAATGCAGGGTTGTCTCCAGGGCACCTTCTTTATGCAACCCCTGGGTGGGTGGGGGGTACCTTAAGGAGGCACATCAGAAGAAACCTGGTTGATACAAAGCTCTCTTCCCCTCAAGCTCACCTGGAGTCTCTCCAAATAGATGACTACTAACAAATTTGCACCCAGGAAATGCTATCATCGCCCCATCAATTTGTCCAGTGGCCTGTTTACATAAATACACTGTGTTCTTTGTGTGAACAGGAATAATGATGCTAAGATTATAAAAATCAGTCATCCAAAATTATTTGCAGAGTGGTAAGCAAGCAGGGTTCTGGCAAGGGAAGTCTCAAAGGTCCTTTCATTAAATATTAACTCTTACTTGTGAGAGGTAGAGCTGATTGGGGGCAGCAGGGACTGGAAAATGTGAGAGGATCCCCAAACTTGACAGGGCCAGCCCCAGGGAGAGTCATGTAGCTCCAGAGCTGGGCCGGGCCTAATGAGCCAGGAATTGGCATTTCTGCAAATATGTTCCTTTCTAAAAGGAGAACTCATTATTCTAGAAATTGCATTTCTGAATTCATGAAGGTAAAATTACACCAATTAAGAATCATGCCTTTTCTTCTCCAAATGAATAGAAGCTCAAAATACTGCCAAACAAAATCCTGGGTCAAACTCCATGAAAAAATATACCTTATTACCAGAAACACACACAGATGTGAAAAAACAATAACTGGTAACATGCCTTTACTTAATATTCTATGCCTGATCACGATCAAGTATCATTTATCCATTCACTCTTTCATACATTAGTTCGTTCGTTCCATTCATTCATTCATTCCTTCATTCATTCCTTCATTCATTCAACAAATGTCTGTCAAACAGAGGGCCCTGTGGTAAGGGTTAAGGAAGCCAAGGTCCCAGCCCTGGATGAACTCCCAGTCCAGTTTACTGATGATACCTTCACATGTCAGTATGTTTTGGGGAGAAAAAGGAAGAGGGGTAAAAAGAGCAGCAAAGGACAAGATCAGACGACCTCAAAGCCACGACCTATATATCCCACACCAACAACTCCTCATTCTCCAAAAGCACTATTATGTTACGTTCTGCAGAAAAAGAAAATGCCCTGCCCATCTTTTATCTATGGGCACAAAAGTGACTCTTGCACTCGAGCTGCCCTGCCTGGTGGGCGTGTCCCTGGATACATCATAAGTCACTCTCTGTGACATATGTCTGCACATTTATTGAATGGATCATCATTTTCTGGGGACTACCATGTGCCAGGCACTACACTCTGCATGGATGAGCATCCCTTAATCCTCAAGGAACCCTATGAAGCTGGTACGATTTTTGCAGTCAAATGCTCTATCCCACTTAGGGGTATGATTTTTAATCCTATTTCACAGATGAGCAAACTAAGCCACAAAGGATAAACTGGTGTCCAAGGTCACAGAGGGCTGACACCTAAATCCAGGCTCCTCCACATGGTGATCCCCAGTGCCTCCTTGCTGTAATTGCTGGCCTTACGTCACAGTCTCCACTCTAAACTGTGAGGACACTGAAGGCCAGGACTGAGTCAGGTTCATCGCCACCTCCCCGGCACCTTGCAGAGGGACCACCACACAGCAGGCACTTAGCGAATGGTCACAAAGTGGATAATAAGGATGCAAGTAACAGAACAAGCCAGTAGGTGAACGTTGCCCGACTCCATGCTGAATCCTCAGCTGGGTCACACAGTAGAAAACAGCAACATCCAAATGAAATTCAAGCGAAAAAGTCTCCCAAGTTTGCTTATTATGAAGATGTTTGCTTTATTATCCATGCTTTTAAAGCATTTTTGCAACTGTTCTCTTTTTAAAAGATGTTTCTTTTGAGAGAAAGAGTGCATGTGCAAGGGCACATGTGTGCGAGTGGTGGCGAGGGGGTGGGGGGCGGGGAGGGAGAGAGAATCCCAAGCAGGCTCTGGGCTGTCAGCGCAGATCCCGACCCAAGGCTTGATCTCACAAATCATGAGATCAGGTCTTGAGCCAAAATCAAGAGTAGGATGCTTAACTGACTGAGCCACCCAGGCACCCCACAAGTGTTCTCTTTTAAAATGACTCACTTAAATTAATACCCGGCTGGAGTAAAACAATAGTCATAGCAACGTGGCCGGCAAAAACACATCTGCCCAGATGGGTATGCCTCACTTTAAGAAAAACCGGGATAGCAATCCCATACATCTATGTAGAAATATATGCAGGGAAAGGCACTCGAATTATAAAAAGGATTCACCATACATTCCCTCCAAATAGCCTGTTGCCTTGGAAATTTCTGTTTTAAATGTCTGATTTCAACACTTTCCAAAAAAGAAATCTTTTTAACTTCTATCCATCATGAGGAAAAATGACCCGTCGGTTTCAGTTACTAAGAAGCATGCGTGGTTTCATGTTATAAGCGTCTAGGCCAATATGTGAAATTTATAGGTACATCTGGCTGCGACTACATTCCAGAAGATGTAACCCCACTAACCCCACTAACTGAGGACCATTACACACGACACACTTAGGTCTCATTTCAGGGAATCTACCTCAACAGAGCAAACAAAAAATTCAAAGCCTTTCCACTTTCAGTCAATGGCTCAGATAAGAATAGATCCCCATTTTAGGAACTTATCTTTATTATTATAGCCACGAGGGTCAGACCAGCAGAACCATTCATTATGATATTTTCTCAGACTATAATTAAATTCATCTTATTGACATGAATATTCATACTCCTGCATAATTGTTGGTATAAAAGTAAGCATGAATGTCAGTCTTCTCTCCCAAGGAAATTAGCATCTGAAACATTTCTATGGAGGAACAAAGCTACCTAAAATGATGAATGAATGCTTTCCTTTCTGGGAATACAGGAACTAACGGGCAATTATTCCTCCTGAGCCATCTCAAGGAAAGCGGCATTCACCCCTGCCCAAGGCTTCAGGCACGGGGTCTGTCTCTGTCTGCTGGGCGAGCCTTGGACTGCAGGCTGAGAGGGTCTTCCTGGTCTCTGGCATCTGAAAGGCCACACCATTGTCTTGCTTCTGTTACTATTCCAATCAGACGGGACACCATGAAGCCTGAAGTTTGCTTGTTTTATTTAACACAAGAGGGACTGTTGGCCTTTTACCCTGCCATATGTACAGGCTACTGGGAAGATGGGAGGAGAGGCTGCAGACTATCGAGTTATTTGAAAACATGCAAGGAAATCCGGGCATTCTGAGAAGATTTGTTGAAATGCCTCTGTTTGGTTCCTGCCCCTGCTTTAAGGGTATATGTGGAAAACCGCTGATCGGTAAGGCCACCACCACAGCCGCACAAAATACTGCCAGGAGGCTCTGTGACCAAACAGGTCAGTGTCAGTACCACAGCTTAAGTGGGAACAGAGCTACTGCTAGGAGCTGGTAAGACCACTTAGTATGTGCACTGGCTTTCTGTTTATGCACTGATCGGCAGGGAGAATAGTCCACAGGTTTAAATAAGTCCCTCTATTAAAGCAGTGCCTCCATTGGGTGACCACAGACTCTTAAGAATGAAGACTTGATACAACTGGGGGAAGGACTCCCTTCACCCACCTTTCGCCGGCTTAGCCAAACATTTCTTTGGCAACGGGGAAAAGAAGGGTGGAATTTTAGAAGGGGATACGCAGAAACTGTTACTAAGTACATGCTCTGCTCCAGGACTCCTGTTGGCTTAGGGCCAGAATGTGCATTCTCAGAAGGGGCAACATTTCTCTTCCAAGGGGTAAAGTGATTTTTGAGGGATAAAAAACGTCTTACTATACATACAGGACATAGATACATGGTATATTTGTGGTATTGAAATTCCAGGGAGGGAGGAAATTAGCAGACAAGAGTCTAGAAAGTCTCCTCAGGAGAGTGAAAATGGAAAAACTGTGGAGAAACACTGGTATAGACTAAGGAATAGGCAAAAATTCTTAGCTTCATGGCGCTAATATTCTACTTGTAGAAGACAGATGACAAATAATATGTATAACATATGCTTTATTAAATGTAAGTGTTACAGAGAAAAATGAAGCAGGGACAGGAAGTCAAGTCTGGCCAGGAAGGGACAGAGGAGAGAAACCGGAGAAAATGACCATTTCCATTAATTAATTTCTCAATTTTCCTCCCAATCATGGCTGCTAATAAGATCTGTGACTTCAATATGAGAAAAAAAAAGAAATTTTGATGACAAATTAAAAAAGCAGCCCCATA
Organism: Felis catus; assembly: GCF_018350175.1. Lineage (NCBI taxonomy): Eukaryota > Metazoa > Chordata > Mammalia > Carnivora > Felidae > Felis > Felis catus. The sequence continues at coordinate 113,482,301 of NC_058368.1, forward strand.
ACCAAGGGTAGCCCATTACAGAGTACATAATGTGCTATAATACAGAAATTAAAAAAGTAAAAAGTGTGATGATCAAACAAGAGATTTCTATATTGTACGGGTGAAGGAAGCGGCTGTTCCTAAACATTGAAAAACAGCACGAAATTCTTAATGACATCATTTTTTTTTTTTGGGGGGACAGAGAGAGACAGAGCATGAACGGGGGAGGGGCAGAGAGAGAGGGAGACACAGAATCGGAAACAGGCTGCAGGCTCCGAGCCATCATCAGCCCAGAGCCCGACGCGGGGCTCGAACTCCCGGACCGCGAGATCGTGACCTGGCTGAAGTCGGACGCTTAACCGACTGCGCCACCCAGGCGCCCCAATGACATCATTGTTAAATACCACCTTTGATGACATATTTTCAGCAATTCACACATGTCCTTTCATTTTCTTTTTCCTCCCAACTGAACACCCAGTTGACTGTTTTAATTCCAATGTCCATCCATTTGAGACTAATGATTGGCCATTTAAGGCATGCTTAATGATTCCTGATGTTATCTCCACATTTCTGACACCTAAACTTCAACACCATTATTCTCATTTTATCACAGGTGTTTATGAAATAATGAGCAAGAAAAAATGCACTACAAGTTCAAAGAACGGCTCTAACATTCAAGTTGTACCAGCAAAGGTGATGATCCAAAAACATGAACTCTAAGAGTTCATGGCAGGCCCCCTCCCCACCAGAGCTCAGAACGCCTGTGTACCAGGGAACATCTGAAGAGTGATGTAAGACTAGTCAACATAAGTACATCCATGGACATCATTTCATAATGTACTATATCACTTTGTTTATGCAAAAGTTGAATCTCAAGAAGTCTGAACTACCTTCGGGTAATACACCCACTGAATAGTAAAGCTTCCAGAGTCACTTCATGAAGTTTACTCCAGAAGGAATTTCCCCCGCTAACTAATAATGCCACAAAGTTTCCAACTTCCTATAACACTCCAACATCTTTCCAGATGCTAAACAAAGTTATTCTCCAAGGGAGCAACTGATGATTTGAAAGGAAGAACAGTACAGCTCAGCAATGTTTGTAGGCTAAGTTCAGCCTCCCAGTAGCTTTGCCACATCTTTTCTATGGGGAAATTAACAAGAAAAGCTCTCGGCTTAATATATTATTGGAACTTGGCTACAAGCTAATTGGGGAAGAGAAATCATAGGGAAATGCAGCCAGCTGCTGGATGTCTCCAACACAAATCTGGAAAATGGTGAGACACTTAGTGGACAGAGGATTGCTTAACATATAGGCAGGGTATAAGAGTACATGTGATTTACTATGTATTTAGCTACATTTTTCCCTCAGAGTAAGTGACACGCTTTCAAAGCACACAATGCAAAATTGTGGCCCATGAGGAGGAACTAGCCAAATAGAAATCCTTAAAGAATTTTAGCTGGGAAAAGAAGCTGGTGTAAAAATCAAAAGGCCAGTTCATACCTGAGTCCCAAGGCACCCATCTACCTACAGACTTGAGAGCCAGCAAGAAACTTGAAAAGACATCACCGATCACCCTAAAAGCAGCAAGCTGAGGTTCAGAAATTATCTCTGCTAAGCCTGATAAAAGAGTTATCTCACACATATGCCTTCATGTGAGTCTTCTAAATCTCAGCCCAGGTTTCTCCCCCACTCGCCCTTCAATACAATCAAATCATTACTGCTGCCTATTTATGTGGACTAGATGAAAGTCCACAGAGAAACGTACAGGAAGCCCACGAGACCCCTGTCCCCTCCCACAGTGCCGCCACAACCTGGGAAGACAATTAACCAGCTCACCCCTGCAGTTTTTAATGGCCCCAATCATAGGAGACCAGGAGAGCAGACCCAGCCCGATTTAACAGGCACTTTCTCACACGTGGTGCATTTCAAGTGTAAAACAGTTCACTTCATTTTCTTGGTTCCTGTTTGTGTTTCTAAAAGTATTCTTGGGGAGATTAAGGACCATTCTCCACTAAGAGCATGAAAGCTCTTCATGCTCAAACCCTTTGCAGGGCTCCATGCCGCAACATCTCAACTGAGCCGGCCCAAGGGCTAGAAGCAGCAAACACAGGTGTTGCTGAAAGCGCCCCTCCCCCTCTCACCAGCACCACCAAGGGCTGGTATGCAAACAGAGCGGGAGGATGTGCAGACACATGCTTCTTCAGACAAAGGGTGGACGTGTGCTCAGGTTCCATCTTGACCAAGTTACTTGCTATAAGCCTCACTGTGACTCCCTATGAAATGAGGATAGGAAAAGTACCCGACAGAGGTGATGATGAGAATGAGATCATGCGCACAAGGCTGGGCAGTGCGACGGCACACAGAACCTGCTCAACAATCGTTAGCTGTCAGCATCCGTATCACAATCAGGTACTAAGAGATACTGAAGAACTCCCAGGCCTTACTCAGCCCCCATCCAGGGGCTCCCTATGCTTACATCCCTGCACAGAACTCTCTCTGAAAGGTTCAGACACATGTGCCCAGGCCCAAACACAAACCTGATCGTCCACTCGCTTGCATACGAAGGCATGGAGCATACAAGCACACGGCATATCTGTGGGCTGAAGCAGGGGTTCCCAGCTTGACTGTGCACTGGCGTCACCTGGAAGGCTCCTGAAAATGCAGGTTTCTGGGCCCCATCCTCAGTGATGCTGCCTTGGTACGTCTGAGTTGGGACTCAAGAATTTGCATGTCTGATGCACCAATCCAAGGACCACATGTGGAGAACAAGGATGCCAAAGGAATGAGAAATAAGAGACAAGAATGGAAATAGGGGTAAATGAAAACAAAAGCCACCTGTGAAAAGCTCAGACCCAAAGGGAGTCTAGAGCCCTTGATGGAACCAGGGGCTGGCCCTCTAGTGAGTAGCAAGAATGACTGCAGGCAGGGGTCCTCCCACTGTGGAGGCAGCCATGCAGCACTGACCCAAGGCCACAGCCCAAAAGGGCCATCCAGAGGGGTGGGCATCTGACAATGAGACCACTGGTGGGATGTACACCATCCCGCTCAGTCACTGTAAATGCAATGCTGCAGCCGAAAGCCTGCTCACGGGGAGACTGATGGGCATATTTCATGGTAATTCTTCTGGAGTAGGGAAGCTTTTATTCTCCTCGTGTCAAGAAGAAAATGATGGCAGACATTTCCGGTAGAAATGCCACCGCATTCTTTATAATGTCATTCAGCTGCTGCAGAATTAAACTACTGACCAAATGAATCTGTTTACCGAACAAACTGTGGCTTGATCTTCTTGCCCTGAGGGCTGAAATGTCATGCTGCCCAGGCATCCACATTTATTCTAAGGGATGTCAGACCATGAAGCACCGTATACACAGGCGGGGGCTTTAATGCTATGGGAGGAAGCCACGCCAAGGGTTGTCACCTACTCCAGCATGCTCGCCCTTTCTAGGGCTCCCCATTTCCCTCAGGGTTATGTCTGTTCAAAGCCTCTAGCACGGTGCATGACTCCTTATTTCCATAGCTTCACAGGTCCTCGGCTTGCATTCCCTGAGCACAGGCACCTGCACCCAAGGGCTCAGGACTCCTTTATCTCTGGGCCTTTGCTCGAGCCGTTCCCTCTGCCTGGAACACTGTCTTCTCCTGCCTCCTCCATATGCTTAACTCCTATCCATCTTTCTACTATCAGGTTAAAGATCACCACGGTGTGCCCAAACAGTATCTGCTATGGATTGAATTGTGTCCCCATCCTGAAAAAAAAAAAAAAAAAGAAAAAAGAAAAAAAACACCTCCTACGTTGAAGCCCTAACTGCCAATATGGGAGCATGTGGAGGTGGGGCCTTGGGAGATAATGAGGATTATTAGATGAGGCCACAAGGGTGGAGCCCCCTAGTGGGATCAGTGCCCTTATAAGAAGGGGAAGAGCCAAGTCTCTGCCATGTGAAGCCAGCAAGAAGGAGGCCACCTGCAGGCCAGGAGACCTCTCACCAGAAATCCAATCTGCAGTCATCCTGGTCTCAGACATCCAGCCTCCAGAACTGTGAAATCGAAGTGTCTGTTGTCTATGGTATTTTGTTACAGCAGCCTGAACTGACTAATGTAGTGCTCCTCTAGCTCCCATTCACAGCATTCATGGTTTTGAGAAGAGTATGTATCCAGATCATAAGGTCTGTGAGGCCAAGAGACATTTACTGACCAGAGTATCTGGAGAACATAGTAAAGCTGTGAAATAGGTGTAGTTAAGTGCTGAGCAAACATTTACAAATGAGTGCATAAATGAACGAACGAACGAACGAACGAACGAACGAACGAACGAACCAAGAAGCAAGTGAACGAATAGTGAGCAACTGCCTGCCTCTTTCAGGGCCTCCCTTGATCCATCTGCAAAATGAGGCATTCTGGCGGAGGACTTTTCACAAAATTTGCAATCGGGGACACAGCAGGGACTCCAGAACAGCCGCAAAGCATGAAGCTCAGAGCGTGTGGGGAGTCAGAAGAACCTGCTCCAGGCCACTTCTGGGCTCTGGGAGCTACTCAGCTTTGAAGGCAGTGCTGGACTCTGAAAGCAGAGCCCTCAAAGCGGGGACCCCGCCAACCTGGGCTTCCAAGGGAGAGTTTCAAAATCCCTTGTAGAAACAAGGGCTAGGCTAACCTTAGAAATTCTGCTCTAATCAGTTACATGTACTAGATTCCAGGTGAAATTTCATTTGACAGAAAAAGAGATTTTACTGCTTGCCAAAAAGATGAAATGCGCTCTGAAACTCATGGTTATTTTCTAACGCTTCAGTCCCACTCAGTCCCAGTGGCCTTGTCTCTGCAGAAGAACTTTCCAAGGAGAGCAAATTGAATTGTTTGCTGTATTATGATTTACACCAGCTCATTTCGTAGGGTCTTGAAATCCTAGTGACCCTCTGGTTCTGGTATGATCAGAATAAAATAAGAGTCTTTGGACCTTAGTCCTCTATGGCCCAACTCGGTGTCTGCTGTTGAGATGCACAGAGGAGCCCAAGGGCCTTCCATTTTGGTTTAAGGAACGAGTCAACCAGTAGGCCAGTGTCTGTACAGTCAGGGAACATAGGCCATGACCCGAACCCAGTGGCTCTCTTTGAAGAAAAGACCCATGTCTGCAGAACAGAGCCTCGGATTTTGCCAACAGACCCGAGGGCAAGTTACCACAGGGCTCCTATGAGCAAAGCAACAGCCAACACTACCATTGTGTCTAGGTTACAGACCACGAGAGCAGATTTGTGACATCAGAGCATGCGTCTCAGACCCTGCCATCCTCTAGGTCTTTGCTGTCCTCCTCCCTGAGGACTTCCGTGGGGAACAGGGGCTGCTGGGAGGCGGATACACCTATGAACAGAAACCACAAGACTCCGCCATCTGGATATTTCCCCACCCACCCCTGACACAGGACTGGTGCGAATCCCACACCTTGAACAGAACTGATGAAACCGAACGGCAATGATGAGCAAAGCCAGTCTGGTTCCATTTTCTCACTCCTCCCCCTTCGGTTCTCAGCAGAGAGAAATGGGACCTGCTTTCAGACCGCTGCCAGTTGACCCGAGAAACCCTGAATGACTCAAACAAGCACAGGGCCTCACAAATGGTACATGGCAGGTCAAAGTGCAGAGAAGGCTCTGGCCAACATCCATGACCCAGTTGGCTGCAGCAGCACACTCTCTGTAAACATGGCTCCCGAGCCCTCCCGTGAGACCTCTGACCTTACATGCCTCTTGGCACCTCTTGGCAAGACCCCATCCAGTAAGTGAGAGAAACACTAGTCATCTTGAGAATAGCACTTGCATGCTATTTAAGTCGAACTGCGGTACAAAAGTGCAAAGATTTTTAAAAAACATCACCTCCAGGAACATTTTAAATATGTTGTGCCGAGGGGCAGAAAGTTTATACAAATATTATATTTTCAGTTTAATTACTACATAGTAGCTCTTGCCCAGGTTATGGATTTACCTCAGAGCCATGTCAGAATTTAGGAACACTCTGCATATACCTCTGCAATCACTCATAGGTCTCCGTATACCAACTCACTGAGACTTAGCCTGGGTGATGGCATCAATCTCTCCAACAAGATGGGCTCATACACTGCGAATAAACCCAAAGGGAGCCATTCGGGCAGCACTACACCAGACTTTCTTCATTCGGATTGGGGGGGACTCCTGATGAGGCTGGAGCTGCTCCTGGAGACGCACCTCATCCTCCCTAGACACAAAGGGAATCCTCGACTGACCTAGTCTAAGAAATAGCAGGAAACTCAAAGAACAAAAAAGAATAATGCATGTATTTTGACCTCTCCTCCTAAAGTTAAGAGCAGTAAGCTACAGGAAGAACAAAGAAAGAAAAGAACAGATATCGATCTTTGGGAGAGTATGACTCAGGACACCTAAATGCCTGTGAAAGAAACTCACCATGAACCAGCCAAGCGAAGGAACGCATCTTACTAGCTCATATCAGCCAACAGCTCAATGGGTGCCCAGTCTTGAGGATGACCAGGAGCAGGGACTGGTCTATCACTAGGTCATGAAAACGCAACCGTCTGGTAGCTCCCAGGCCCCCGATGTCGCCAGAGTGAAGGAACAGAGTGCACGGGAAGATGACACTCTCATCTGAATCACAAGGTGACTAGAGGAAACAGGCACATCTCCTAGAAAGGCAGGTGGCTATTGTTTGGGCAGAAAAAATAAGTGATCTAGCACAGAGAGCTCAGATAAAGACACCGCAGGCTGAGAGCAACCTTGTCACTGCTACAGGGTGGCAGGCAATGAAGACCGCCTCTGGACCCTGAAGGAAAGGCAGTCTGCCACTACCCAGTGTTCTGCTCCTGCAAAAGGACAGAAGCGCATGCAATGGTCAGGACTGATCAAAGACAGGACCAGATCCTCCGGACCCTGAGCTCTCCCCTTCTTTCTTTATATGCAATTATCTATTGGCATCCCTCCAGTTACTGTCTAAGAGCAGCTAAGAGCTGCTGAAGGCACGTAGGAAGCAAGTTTGGTGACGTCCCATGAGCAGCAAACTTCTGAAATATTGTGCAAGAGCCTTGTCTCAAACCAACAGTGTCTCAGAAGAAAGGCCCACTTCAAGGGGTTCTCCTTGGAAAGAAAAGGGTTGCCCCACAAAATGCAAAATGGACCATAGGATAAAACACCAAGAGTTTAAAACACACACACACACACACACACACACACACACACACACACACACACACCAAACCTTTGCAGTCTTCATCATCTACTAAAAAGCAAACATATGGGTCATGTTTATTTTATTCTTTGGGCTTATTTAGAAATTCCAACTACAGTGAATCGTCAGTACTCTTGCAAGAAAAAAATAAAAGATGCTTCATTTGTGAAATTATTTTTAGTAGTATCATTACCTGATTAGATCAGAACAAAGCTCATAAATGAATTTCTAGTAATCTATCAACTTTGAGACAGGAATTTTAGCTGGTGTACCCCACAATCCTTTTCTGTGTATTTTTCTGAACATTTCATAGTAGGGCCTGTTTAATCATTTTTAATATCAAAATATATTAAATCTGATTCTACCACATCATGTACCTTTTTACACTGAAATTTTTATTGAGAGCATTGTAGATTCACACGTAGTAAGAAATATTCCAGACAGATCCCTTTATCCAATCTCACCAAATGGTAACATCATCTATGCTAACTGCAATGCGAAAGTACAGTACAATATCACAACCAGATCTTCATATAGACACAATCCATTCATCTTATTTGGCTTTTACCAACTGTACTTGCACTGTATGTGTGAACACGTGTGTGTAGGGGTTTAGTTCTGTATGATTTCATCACGTGTCGGTTCGTGTTCTACCAAATACAAAGCCAAAATACAAAACAGTTACGTTACCACAAGGACCCCTGGTATCTCCCATTTATAATCACACCCTCCTCCCTCCTAACCATCCTTAGCCCTCTAACATCACTAACCACTGACAACAACTAATCTTTCACTCAACTTCTAAATTTGTGGCATTTTTAAAATGTTATCTAATTGGAACTGTATACAGCATGTAACCTCTTAGTGCTGGCTTTTTCACTCAGCAAAGCCCTGGAGATTTTATCTCCATCACTTCACGTATCAATAGTGCAGGGCTATTTCATTCCATGATACACATGTACCACAGTTTAGCCAAATGCACCCCCGGAATTCTGGCCTGATTCCAATTTTTAACTATCATAGACAGAGGTGCTATGGACATTTGTCTGTACACCTTAAACTTGCACAATGTTAGATACCAATTATATCTCAATAAACCCGGGAGGGAGGGACTTAAGTGGCTCAGTCAAACATCTGACTCTTGATTTCAGTTCAGGTCATGATGTCACAGTTTGTGAGTTCAAGCCCTGTATCAGGCTCTGTGCTGACAGTGCAGAGCCTGTTTGGGATTCTCTGTCTCCCTCTCTCTCTTCCCCTCCATGCTTGCTCTCTCTCTCTCTCTCTCTCTCTCAAAAATAAAATAAACATTAAAAATAATTTTTTAAATAAAAAAAATTTTTAAAAAAATTAAAATATTTAAAAAAAAATTAAAAAAAATTTTTTTAAATAAAAATTTTAAAAAAGGAGAAAAGTAAAGAAAAAAGAATACAAGAAAAGTTTGGCAGCACTCATCTGGCCATTTAGCAACTGGTATGGTTCGGGGCGCCTGGTGGCTCAGTTGGTAAAGCGTCCAACTCCGGCTCAGGTCATGATCTCGCAGTTCATGAGTTCGAGCCCCACGTCATGCTCTATGCTAGCAGCTCAGAGCCTGGGGCCTGCTTTGGATTCTGTCTCTCTTTCTCTCTCTCTCTGCCCCTCCCCCCACTCACGCACGTATGCACTCTCTCTCTAAAATAAATAAAAACATTAAAAAAATTTTTTTAAAGAAACTGGTATTTTTTCCTGTATGTGAGCTGTATGGTATATTTTGTGTTCAAAAAGTCAATGGTTATAAAATTTATTTAACTTTGATTATGTCCTCTGCATTTCAGTCTTAGTCATTCACATAAAACAATCTCCTATGTTTAAAAGAAATTTGTGTACAAGCTTTGGTATGAAGGTAAGTTTTCATTTTTCTGGGATAAATGCCCAAGAGTGCCTTTGCTGGGTTGCATGGCACTTGCAGGCCAGAGCAACTCTAGCATTTTACATTTCCACGAGTTACTATGAGCGACTCGGTTTCCCACATCCTCACCAGCTATTTTTCATTTCAGCCACTCTTACGGCTGTGTGGTAATATCTCATCGCCACTTTAATTTGCATTTCCGTGATGAGTAACGACACTGAACTCATTTCATGGGGGTATTTTCCATCATATGCAGACTCTTTCCTTGGTGAAATAACCCTCCATGGCTTTTGTCCATTCTATGATTGGTTTGTTTTCTTACTCTTGAATTGTGCGAGACAATTTGGTATTCTAGATACTCGTCCTGTGTTCGAACTGTCACTTGTTAGTATTTCCAGTCTGGAACTTCTTTTTGCACCTTCTTAACAGGGTTCTTGACAGACCGCACGATTTTAACATTTTGAAGTCCAATTTACCCATTTCTCTTTTAGGGATCATACATTTGTTGTCAAGTCCCAGAATTCTTTGTCTAACCCTAGATCATGAAGATTTGGGGTTTTTTTTTCCTAAAAGTTTTACAGTTTTACACTGAAGTCTGTGATCCTTTTAAGGGAGCTTTTATATAAGGTACAAGGTTTCAGGTGAGGTCTCTTTGTTTGCCTATGGACGTCCAACTGCTTCTGCATCGTTTTTAGCCAAGGTCAGTTTTCTTCCCTGGATATGCTTTTGCACCTTTGACAAAAATCACTTGCGCTTACTTCCCTGGTTCTGTTTCCAGGCTCTCTATTCTGTTCCATTGATCCATGTGTCTGTTCCCCTGCCAATATCACACTGTCTTCATTACTATAGCTATATAGTAAGCCTTAATATAAGGTAGACTTCCTCCTGCTATTTTATCTTTGTCAAGATCATTTTAGCTATTTGAGGGCCTGTGCCTTTCCACATAAATTTCAGAATAACCTTATTTGTGCCTATAAAAGCCTTGCTGGAACTTTGATAGCAATTTCTTTCAAACTGTGTGTCAATTTGGGACATCTTTACTATATGTTAAGTCTTCCAATGAATGAACAAGATCTATCTTTCTATTAATTTAAGTCTTATTTCGAAGTAGTATTCCATCGTATATATAAACCACATCTTCTTTATCCATTCATCAGTTGATGGACATTTAGGCAATGAGAAAGAATGCAATCTGGCCATTTGCAGCAACGTGGATGGAATTGGAGGGTATTACACTAAGTGAAATAAATCAGGCAGAGGAAGACAGATTCATGTTTTCACTCATATGTGGATCTTGAGAAGCTTAACAGAAGACCATGAGGATGGGGAAGGGGGAAAAAGTTACAGAGAGGGAGGGAGGCAAACCATAAGAGACTCCCAAGGACGGAGAAAAAACTGAGGGTTGATGGGGGGTGAGGGAGGGGGGAAGTGGGCAATGGGCATGGAGGAGGGCACTTGTTGGGATAAGCACTGGGTGTTGTATGGAAACTAATTTGACAATAAATTATATTTTAAAAATAAATGAGGGGCACCTGGGTGGCTCAGTCGGTTAAGCGGCCGACTTCAGCTCAGGTCATGATCTCACGGTCCGGGAGTTCAAGCCCCGCGTCGGGCTCTGTGCTGACAGCTCGGAGCCTGAAGCCTGCTTCGGATTCTGTGTCTCCCTCTCTCTCTGACCCTCCCCCGTTCATGCTCTGTCTCTCTCTGTCTCAAAAATAAATAAACGTTAAAAAAAAAAATTAAAAAAAAATAAATGAAATTAAAACAAAATAAAATAAAATAAAATAAAATAAAATAAAATAAAATAAAATAAAATAAAATAAAATTTGATAATCCAAACAAAAAAAATAATTTAGGTCTTATTTGATTTCTTTCATCAAAGTTCTGTAATATTTAAAATATAGATCCTATAGATGATTTAAGTTTTACCTAAGTCATTTTCTTTGGAGTGATCATGAATGGTGTTTTTAATTTCAGTTTTCACTTATGCATTGCTAGTATACAGAAGTATGATTGATTTGATGTTTCTGTATTCATCTTGTATAACTTTGACCTTGCAGAGCTTCCTTACTTTTCCCAGAAGGCATGTTTTTTCTTTTGTTAAGTTCTAGGGGTTTTCTACATAGGCAACCACGTCATCTACAAGTGAAGTGTGGCATTCCTTACCAATGCCTTTATTTCTTTTTCTCATCTTATTGCAGTAACTAGAACTTCCAGTTCTTTGTTGACTAAGAGGGGTGTGAGCAGATTTCTTTGCCTCATTCCTCTAAACAAGCATCCCCCCCCCCATTCCAGGGCAACTGGTGTCTGTTGGCTGAGGAGAATTGGATCCATGAAGAGATGTCCCCGAAGGTTCGACAGGCCTCCCCAAGCTGCCCAGGTGTCTCAGGGGAGGAGAGGGGAAGGAAGAGGAGTCTCGGGCTCACAGAGACAAAGAAGCTTCCCAGACTGGATCACCTGTTGTGTGGGGGCCTCTTTTGCTGGTGTCTCCCTGCCCCAGACACCCTGGTATCTCTCATGGAGAACAGTAATCTCAGACCAACAGGAAATAGAAATGCTTGCCGTGACCACCGTTCTCAGTGGAGCCAAGTTGCTGGGTTCACTACTGTTATTTTCAGGACTCCTATTTTATCAAGACAGGGATGAGGCTGGGCTGCTTTCCGATGCTAAGTTCTAAGTCAGGAAACCCCATTCTGTTAGGTCTGTGGTGGGGGAGAGGGGGTGGTGGCAGAGAAGATGCCCTGCTGCTGTGCTAGCCTTCCAGTCCTGGCACCCCAAATCCAATCACCTTTCTCTAACCACCTTCCAGAGTTATCCTTTGGTTACCTCTTGTGCTATTTCCAGGGCTTACTGTCATACTTTGCCAGGAGGTGCAGGGAAAAGCAACTTTAGACCATCTTGTCCACGTGAGAAGTTGTACCAAATACCTTTCTGTTTAAAAGTGAGAGGGGGGTCACCTGGGTGGCGCAGTCGGTTAAGCGTCCGACTTCAGTCAGGTCACGATCTCGCGGTCTGTGAGTTCGAGCCCCGCGTCAGGCTCTGGGCTGATGGCTCAGAGCCTGGAGCCTGTTTCCGATTCTGTGTCTCCCTCTCTCTCTGCCCCTCCCCCGTTCATGCTCTGTCTCTCTCTGTCCCAAAAATAAATAAACGTTGAAAAAAAAATTTTTTAAAGTGAGAGGGAATGAAATCTTTCCTTCAGCAGAATTCCAAGTAATTTATGTAGATCCTGCTTCCTCCGGGGAGGGGGGAGAGGGGTAGAGCTCGATTCCTGGCTTTCCCTCCTGAAGGCAGGCTAGATGCAGTGACTTGCTTCCAAAAAAAAAAAAAAAGTAGGGAAAAGGTAAAGTAGTAGCTTTACAGAGGACAGAACCACTGGTAGAAACCAAGCAATGAAAAGTGTGGAATTTTGCTAACAGTCCGTTGCCAATACCAGTGTGAGTTTTGACAAATGTACTATATAGTAACATGAGATGGTATGAATGGGTCAAACTGAGCGATAGATACATGAGAAGCCTCTCTAGGTGCATCTGGGCAACTTTTCTATAAATCTAAAAGTGTTCCCAAGCAAAAGTTCATTTTTAAAAAGTTAAATGAAAAATAATCCTATTCCCAAATACCAAACATATTTCCAACAAAAATCTCTGATCGCACAGTTGAGGTATCTTTTACTTTAGGGCAGACAGGGCAATGACATTAAAGGGCTTTAGGGCCAATACTGCTGACCTCGAAGTGTTCCACTAAGCACCTATCATCCCATCGCAGAGACAGCATGGCTACTGAAGTGAAGAAAGAGTGAGCTATTTGCGTCTGCCTTCAAGGAGGCAGTGATCTGGAGATCAGATATATGGCGCTGAATCACTGACTAAAGGGGGGCTGAGGCCCACGGAAAGATCCAGGGTCACTCAGTCTTCCCTGTATGAGTTTCTCGGTGTCAAGGGAGATATGCTATGGAACGCTATAAGGAATCCTGAAATATCCAGACAAGGGTGCCGTGGCCAAGCAATGTGCCCCGCTGGATGACACGTTATCAACCTGCAGCGGGACTGCGTCACTCACAAAATCACAGCAGATACCTGGGTGTTTGTGTCCAGATTACCGTCATCATAACTGCCATGTGATCAGTTGTCATTACCTGCAAATGAACCACAGGCAGACCTTCAATAAAGTAACTGCACCTGAAACCCGAAAGCCTTATTTAAGCCATGGCTTTCAACCTGAGCCTTGATAACAGCAGTGATGGCAACTGCTACGAGGAACGTTCCAGAAGAAGTAAGTGTGGCTACATGTGACAGGAATATGGGCAGAAAGATGCCTAGGTTGGAAGGCATGTGTACACGCAAGATGTTTGTGGGTGTGCGTGCATGTGTGTGCAAGGCTGCTAGATACACGTCTATGGGAAGATACCGGTGCGTGTAAAAATTTATGACAGGTGTACGGGTGCCAAAGAATGGCAGGCAGGTGAAAATTTCTGTGTGCTTCTACCTAAGAGTAGTGTGGATGTGTTGCTCGAAGTGTAGAGGTGTCTGGGTGTGAGTGTGCAAGGGGGGACGTGCAAGCAGCACAGGAAGCAACCACAGGTGGCTCTGTGTATGATCATCAGGACTGTAAAGGTCTGTGTGGACTACATACCTGAATACATTAGCCTATGTTTAAGGTTTCTCCTTTGACTGAGGCCCTGGATAAATAAAGCTCTAATGACACTCCACAAGGTCAGTACCAGCCTCAGCCCCACAAAGAGGGGGCCCTTGTTCTGGCCTAGATGGGGTGGAGCTTCTGTGGGGCTTAGGAGACACTCCTATCCAGAGCTCAGGCTTCCCCTTTCTACCCCATGTGCTTGGTCCCTAAAACCAGTTTCCTGTTCAAATGGCCCTGAACCAACTTGCAGGCCTGTCGTCTGGGCCTTTCCTCCAGATCTGTCCTTTCAAGGTGGCCGGAGCTGCCAGTGAGGGCCCCCTCTGCTCAAGGAGAGACTCTAGGCCAGTGGTTGGCAGTGAGGAGGGGGTCTGAAGATCAGCCTTCAGACAAGAAGGTGGGTGTCTGCGGGTGGGCATGCAAGGCCCTTGTGGAGCAAGATGAAGGGAAGCGGGAAGACAAGGCATGCTCCCACCACTCAGCCACATCCCAGGTCACGACGACAGTTCACGTGTCAAGGTAGGGGGATCAAACACATGTTATTGTTAATGGCATGTTCATGTGATTATCCTACAACTTAATTATTTAGGGGATGTGAGCCTCCCCTTACACTCTTGCCGCAGGCCCCAGCTGTGCACACACGTGTGTGTGTGTGTGTGTGTGTGTGTGTGTGTGTGTGTGTGCGCGCAGCCTGCTGGAGCATCCGGGAGCCCCGCCCACCCCAGGTTCCAGGCCCTGGGCCACTCATCAGGGGAGATCAGCACTGGAGGTAAGGCCATTTCTGACCTGGCTGGGGGCAGGCAGGCTTTCCTCAGACTTAGCTCACAGAGGGGTCTATCTTGCACTCCCCAGAAAGTGATCCATTTAGCATATCAATCCTAATCCAACACACACGCACCCACACTGACCAGGGACGTGTCTACTAACCACAGAAATACGTCAGTCCGGAAACCCCTAGACCTGGGCAAGACACCCGACTATAATGAAGAGCTACTTTGAGCAAACAACACATGGTCACTGGTAAACCCACAGCATCCTCATAGCCCCAAACTGAAGCCACTCAGATCTAATTACTCGGGGTGACAACCAATGCAAGGACAAGAGGCACATTATCGAAAACCACTTTAGCGCTGCTCCAGCTCACAGCCACGCTGCCCTCGATAATGACTTTACCCAATTAGCTTGCAAGCAGTCTGCCTTTTGTAAATCAGCGATGCCAGGGAAATGAATTCTGCACCCGGAAGGGAAGGGCAAGCGACTGGCAACTGCATGGAAATCATTAATTGGCTTGAGCCTTTTAGGTTAAGTGAATTATCATTATTTCCTCTGTTTGGTGGCCCTGTGCGGAGATGAGGTCAAGCGGGCAGCCCACCATGATTTTCAGCATCTTCCTGGCATTCTCATTCCAGGAAATGTAACGAAGGCTTTGTGTGCCTGTCTGGGAGGCTGCCCTGAGGCCGCCGGGTCCCTGCCGCGCCCCCCCCCCCCCCAGCATCCACTTTTGGTTAGTCTCCGGAAGGTACATCATGCACCGGGGGCATGTGAAGAAAGCACGCACATCTGTGAACGGCTCACACTCAGAAATGAAGTCTAATGAGTTTGCTTAAGACCTCTTGCCTGGACTGAGAAGGACATTTCACCAGCGTGTTTAATCGTCCCAAGTTCACAGAAAGCGAGGCTCAGCAAATATGTGCTTTCGTGAACAAGACACAGGGAAACAAATGATTTGCCCTTGTTTCTGGAGAGCAAATGGAGAAAGCAAAGAGTACTTCCCAGGAGCCATGGGTGACAAGTAGACTATGGAGCTGGCATAGCCACTACATAGACCCTGCAGAAGGGGAGAGTAGTCTGTCGTTCTCAAGGCAGTGCTTCTCACTTGGAGTCCCTGTGTGTCACCATCACCTGCAGGCCTTATTAAAACAGAGTTGGGCCTCATCCCTGGAGTTTCTGCTTCAGGAGATCTGGCAGGGGCTTGAGACTCGGCATTCTAACAAGTTCTAAGTTCTAAGATGCAGAGGTGGCTGGTCTGGGGACCATACCTAGAGGCGACTGCTTAAGGAAACCATTCCCTTAACTTCTAACTGCGTGTAACGACTCAAAGTTGTTTAAAAAGTAATCAAGCATGTGGTTGAGATTATGGACACCGGGGTCAAGCACATCCACGTTCAAAGTGTGATTCTATCCCTGACTGGCTGTGTGATCCGGGGCAAGTCAAGTTCACCTCTTCAAGTCAGTTTTCCCTTCTGTAAGTTAAAAGCAACTCCTCCCAGGGCCATATGGAGGACCAACATGAACGAACAAATGTAGATCCAACCTACTTACATATCCAGCTACTTCATCTAGTTAATAGTGATTTTTCTTGTTAGTTCTTATTAGTACTAATAAAATGTTAATAAATTATTTTCCAAACTTTACCTCCCCAAAGAGACAGACCTTATCTTTTTTTTAAATATAATTTATTGTCAAATTGGTTTCCATACAACACCCAGTGCTCATCCTAACAAGTGCCCTCCTCCATGCCCATCACCCACTTTCCCCCTCCCCCACCCCCCATCAACCCTCAGTTTGTTCTCCATCCTTAAGAGTCTCTTATGGTTTGCCTCCCTCCCTCTCTGTAAACTTTTTTCCCCCTTCCCCTCCCCCATGGTGTTCTGTTAAGTTTCTCAAGATCCACACAAGAGTGAAAACATATGATATGTCTTTCTCTGCCTGACTTATTTCACTTAGCATAATACCCTCCAGTTCCATCCACGTTGGTGCAAATGGTCAGATTGCATACTTTCTCGTTGCCAAGTAGTATTCCATCCTATATATAAACCACATCTACTTTATCCATTCGTCAGGTATCTTAACAGTTTAAATTTTCATTCACATACATGAACACACTCCTAAACAGTGCTTGAAACTAAATGTTCCTTTAAGACTAGACATGCTTCCTAAAATCATGTTCACAACATGAAATTATTTTAAAAACCCTCCTTCACATACAGTCTTTTAAATAAAGTGAGCGCAAAAACTAACAATTATGCATAAAAGAAAACTCAAGGCCAATTTCATTCATGAATATAATGCAAACAGTGGCACAAAGAATCAAGAAGCACAATAAAAGAATGTTACATCATGGCCAAGTGGAATTTATACTTGTAATGCACAGACCTCTCAATAGTAGTAAATCCATTAAACTAGTTTATCATAATAAAGAGCTCAAGAGTAAAATCATGTAACCACCTAGACAGTGGAAAAGTACTGGATAAAATTCAACAATCATTCTTAATAACAACAACAAAAATCATTCAAACAAAAATAAATGTATACTTCTTTGACGTGATAAAATGTATTTATCTCAATCCCAAAGCTAGGATCATACTTAAAGATACAACACTAGAATTCAAGCCGACAAGAACCAGGACTAAGAAGTGTGTTCCCTATCACCATGGTTATTTTACATCCTATGAGAGGGAGCCAGGGAAGGCCTAAAGAAACATACAAATTGGAAAGAGGTCACCTAAAAGTAGGACTATTTAATTTTTTTTTTCAACGTTTATTTATTTTTGGGACAGAGAGAGACAGAGCATGAACGGCGGAAGGGCAGAGAGAGAGGGAGACACAGAATCGGAAACAGGCTCCAGGCTCTGAGCCATCAGCCCAGAGCCCGACGCGGGGCTCGAACTCACAGACCGCGAGATCGTGACCCTGGCTGAAGTCGGACGCTTAACCGACTGCGCCACCCAGGCGCCCCAAAGTAGGACTATTTAAAGACAAGTTGATCAGGGCACCTGGCTGGCTCAGTCAGAAGAGTGCGCAACTCTTGATCTTGGGGTTATGAGTTTGAGCCCCATGCTGAGTGTAGAGATTACTTAAATAAATAAACTTAATAAAAATAAAGACAAGTTGATCATATTCTAGGAAAGCCAAAACAACAATCAACTGAAAGACATTGTCAAGCAAAAGACAACTCAGAAAGTTTAGCAAGATACAAAATTAACATGTAGACACTTACAGGTTCCTTATATACAAACCTCCACCAGCTAGGAGATATACTTAAAAAATTACATTATATGTAATATAAAATACCTTAATAATGGGGCACCTGGGTGGCTCAGTCGGTTAAGCGCCCGACTTCAGCTCAGGTCATGATTCATGGTCTGTGAGTTTGAGCCCCGCGTCAGGCTCTGTGCTGACAGCTCAGAGCCTGGAGGCTCCTTCGGATTCTGTGTCTCCCTCTCTCTCTACCCCTCCCCCCCTCATGCTCTGTCTCTGTCTCAAAAATAAATAAACATTAAAAAATTGTTTTTAAAAAATAAAATACCTTAATCAAATAAAATACCACAATAATTAAAATACCAAGGAATTAACTAATTAATACATTTGCAAACCTTTAAGAAGAAAACTTTAAAACCCTTCTAACAGACATGAAAAAAGACCTGCACAGTTAGAAAGAGATACAATGTTCCTAGACAGGAAAACAGATTCACAAAGATGTCTACTTTTTCTTAAGGTCATTTATAAATGCAATGCTCTCTTAATGGAAATATCATTTTTAGTTTGGGAATTATACAAGTTGATAATTAAGTATATTTAGAAAAAGATAAAAGACTATGAAGAAAAGACCAAAACAACTTTAAAAAAGAAAAGGAATGAAAAATAGCAGTCCTGTCAGAGACGTGAACATGTGACAAAGCTTTAATATTGACATCATGTAACAAAAACACAAAAATACCAAAACAAAACAAAATTAAGATCATGTGTTATGGGCACTGGATATGACTATGAACACAGACAAATGGATCAGAATACAAAGTCCAAAAATCAAAGCAAACTCAGTACACGGTAAAAGTGAGCATCTCTACTGTGTAGGGAAAATATATATTCACCTAGTGATGTAAACTTAACTGAATAGCATCTCAAAAAAAAAAAAAAAAAAGAGATCACTTCTCTGTCTTAAAATACACACCAAAATAAATTCCTAGTATGTAAAACCATGGTGGGAGGAAAAAAAAAAAATAGGACAAAGTATTTATTAACCTGGAAGCAGAGAAGGCCTTTTGAGTCATGCCTAAAAATCGACAGATTTTTTAATCAAAGAAGCCACAAAAACCAACACCAAGAAATACAAACACATAAAAATCAAACTTTAACCTAGCAATATATCATAAACAAAGTCTAAAGTTAAATGCCACCCCCTGGGAATGTCTTATCTGCTTTCAAATTACAGGCAAAGTGCTAATATCTCTAATATATAAACAGCTTCTAGAAATTAACAAGTACAAGACATAGGACTTAACTAAAAAAAAATGGGCAAAGGACTGGAATAGACCTATCTTTGGCAAGGCTGTTTGGACAAAGTTGTTCCCAACTACTTACCACTACGGAGGGGCAAGGCATAATCTGACAGCAGTCATCCAAACTATAAACGCATATATCTTCTGATCCATTAAGTCGTCTTCTGGCAAGTGACCATCTGAAGAACGTGCACATGATGTGTGAAATGATACATGTACAAAATACTGGAAAACTCAAGTGCCCATCAACAGGAATGGATTGAATCAATTATTTGTACACTGAAATACCACACAGCTTTAGAAGAAGAAGAAGAGAGAATAATGATCTCTACATAGATACGTGAAGACTTCCAAGATATACTGATACCTGCAAAAAGCAGGGTACAGAACATTGCCTATAATAGGCTGTTATGTTTTAACAAAAGAAAACACAGAATACACATACACACGCTAAGTAACAAATGCTTAAAGACATTTCGGAAGGATACACAAGAGACCAATAACAGCGGTTATTGGGTAAGAAAATTGGGCACATGGAGACTTTTTACTGTATTCCTTGCTATTTATTTTCATTTCTGAAAAACATCTGAACGTATCGTCCTACTTAAAAACTAGATTGAAAAAACAAAGTAAATAACAAGAAATGTGACTGTTCTGCAGATATGCCCTGGGAGGTGCCTCACCCCACTTCCAGCTGAGCCCCTTAAGCTCCCCAGGGTCCTTGCCTGAGGACTTCTTTTTTCCGTAACAGCCAGCATCTGGGGAAAGCCTGTGAATACCACATCATCAGGAGCTCTTTTAAATCTCTCAAAGTTATAGTGAAACCCACCCAAAAGTCGAAAGCAGGCTAGGGTTGTATATTTTAAATTCATCACTAGCGCCTCTATTTTCTTGTGTGTTCGGCCTCATTTTTCTAGTACCAAAGACATCATTAAGAAGGTGATTGTACAAAAATCAATAGAGAAAAGGTTAGTATCTAAACACAGACTGCCACATTTGTAGGTGGGGACCGACCAGAACAAACTGGCTTGAAGCCTCTGAGATACTGGAAAACCCTCCATCTCCCTGGGTTACCAAAGGCCCTAAACGAACCTGCCTAAGAAATGGTTCTGACCAAATCCACGATTACATCTCAACAGGAATTCTGCAGGTAAACGCCATAACTTAATGGAGTGACGGTGCTGCTGATTCAATTTTCTGCTTGCATCCGTATCTGCTGAATCCCTTATTATGAATGAACAGGGCTGGCCTCAGGTATAAGACCTCTGGTCCTAATCACTGCAGCCACCAGAACTAATGACTGTAATGACTCGAAACTGATCAGCTAGAGGGCCGGCCTCCCCCGAGGCACCACTCTGTGGGCCTGCATTAACGGCACAGGCAAGGAGAGCCAGCATCCAAGGCAAGGAACAAGGATTAAAGGATTATCTCCCGAGATAAAAGCAATGAGGATGAAACCGTTTCTAATAAGGTGGGAACAGCACTCTTTCCAAACAGTGGCAGCAACCTTTTCAGTAAATATTCCAGAGAAGGGTGTTGCAGCTTATGTTATTATTGATGAAAGATAGAACTCTAATAAAAATTCAGTGAGTATAAAAAATGTCAGAGATGGTTTCATTTCATGTGTAATAAAGTAAGACACATAAAAATAACATGTTGGCTATAAAGAGACTATATAGCGTTCGATACAGGTACGCCAAAGCGCAAAGTGAGGCACTTAAAGAGACTGCTGGTGGCACAGAGATTCACAGAAAAATGAATGGGCCCAAAACTCAATGGGCACGAAATTCAGATTTCGCCTGGGATGCAGAGAGACAGCGCTAGCAAATACGTGTCCATCAGGTGACTGCGACCTGTAGCTTCCACTGTGCAACTTACAACACAAAGGACAATTGATTTCTAACACCTAAAAAATGGGCTAGCCTGTCTTAAGTTTAAAATCACAAGAACTCGGGGTACCTGGGTGGTTCAGTCGCTTAAGGGTCAGACTTCGACTAAGGGCATGATCTCACGGTTCCTGAGTTCAAGCCCCGTGTCAAGCTCTGTGCTGACATCTCAGAACCCGGAGAGGTTCACTTCAGATTCTGTGTCCCTCCACCCTCCCTGCCCCTCCCCTGCTTGTGCACTGTCTCTCTCAAAAATAAACATTAAAAAAAATTTTAATAACATAAATTTAAAAAATAAACTAAAATCACAAGAACACAGGGACGCCTGGGTGGCTCAGTTGGTAGAGCATCCAACTTCAGCTCAGGTCATGATCTCATGGTTCGTGAGTTTGAGCCCCACATTAGGCTCGCTGCTGTCAGCCTGCCAGCACAGAGCCCACTTCGGATCCTCTGCCCCCCCCCCCAGCCCCTCCCCTGCTTGCACTTTCTCAAAAATGAATTAATCAATTAATTAAAATACAATAAAAATCGCACAAACATCAAGTCCCTGGGTCTCAATTGAGGCGCGTCCTGCCAGAAGACAGAGTCCCACATGACGGTGGTCATCAGGGTTTTGTTGGGTCTGGACAGAGAGCTTGCGCACCTGAAGAAAGCAATCAGGACTACTGGGCCCGCATTTATGAGGGCGGATGAGACCTCTGGCACCTGGGCAGGCCTGGCCTCACCAGATGCTCTGCCACGCCAGCACCTGTCACCTTGGCCCGGGGCCCTCCCGCATCGGAACTCAAGTCAAACCCCAAAGGAGCAAAGAAGTCAGGTTTTTTTCCAAAAAGGCATTTGACAAATTATTTTTTAAACACTGATTTTACAACCGCACCCAGGATAAAGTTTATCTGTATCTAATAAGAGAAAACAGCTCCCAAAAATGGACACAAATGAGTAATTCAAAATTATCCCTTAAGAATTTAAAGAAAAAGATAATCACTCTTTCTCCCCCACTCCTGCAAAAGTTCAGGAAGCATTAATGAACGTGACCACCTTTCCCACTCAAACTCGAAAAGAAACACTACGGGCATTAAGCAGCCAGGTGAGCGCTAAGATAATTAATTGTAAACACATCATGTTTCATTAGGATTCTCCTTGATGCCAGTATGAAAAAAATCAATGATCTTTTCTACTTAATAGCCAATCTGAAAAGCAATTTTAGAAAAATAATTGGTTTCAGAAATGAAAAAAACACATGGACATAAGTATATCTTGCCATTATTTTCTAGAGCTTCACAAGGCCATTCCCAGGACTCATGTAACATTTATAAGAAACAATTATACTCCAAATGATTATTGTACCAATTGTTGGTTCTAATCAATAGTTAAGGACATAAGCAGAGGAGGAAATTAATTACACATTCAATACCGCTCCTTAAAACTAAAAGCAAAATTGAGGGCAATAGACGCATCAAGCAGTGGCCAAAGTGAACGATAACAAATTGTGGCTGCAGGCACAAGACGGTTACAGAATCAGAATCGCGGGGAGACACGAACCACCTGAGGGGAGTGGGGTCTCATGGCCCAATCACAAATTCTCTGAAGCATGAATTCTCTCACAGCTGCCTTGGTTAAAATATGTCTTCTAAGGAGCTTTAACGACCTGAGATAGACTTCAAGTATGGAATCTATGACAAGAAAAAAAAAAAAAAAAGACTCTGAGTCAGAGTAATGCGGAAGGGCAGTGTGAAGGATGAAGAAGCATGAATCAGGTCAAAGAAGAAACCATGGATGGAAGGGGGCCCACAGCAGGCAGTGGCTGAGCACGACCGAGGCTAAGAACGAAGCACTGCTACGAGGCTAGGTGGCAGAGTGCAAAGGGTAGGGCAGGGCACTTTGAGGGGAAGGCAGATGTGAGAGTGGGTGCCTGGCCCAAGACCTGGCATGTCACCAGCTCAGTTCTTACACTGAGAACCCCCGGATGCCCCACAGTTCCTGTGTGACCCAGTGGCACACTTCTGGGTCAGACTTGCCCTGGGTTCAGGCGCCACCAGCCATGCGGAAATTTGGTTCTGCTCTGGCTAGGACCCGTGTCATTCCGTGGTTGGAAAATTCATGCAAAAACCATATGTGCTTTGCAATCTACCATCTGCTTAGTTCTCCGTAACAATTCAGAGCGCAGAAAACCTGACAGATCGATTTCTTCTGGACCCCCAGCTACACAACTCCTCAACATCATGCAAGTTCACAAGGAACTTAAAAAAAAAAACAAAAGAAAAAAGAAGAAAAAAAAAAAGCTGTTTCTTTTCTGGAATAAAAGGCCTTGTATTAACTCTTATCTGTTTTCCTACACATTTCTTAGAGGCTAAGAGTTAGCTGCAAACCTAAGTTTAAATACACTAAAAATAAAATTTATACTTTGGGTTTTATTTCTAGGTAAGAAAATAGAAGTTTTCTGAGCCCTTGTCACCCTTCAGAACCTGTGGAAACTTCATCTGTATTTCCTGCTACTTAGCCCCTAATAATCATAAAATAAAGTCCTAACTCAAGTCATATTCTACATATTTTACCTGTATTTGTCTGATTTATTCATTACATCAGTCAACATTTGCTGAGCCCCTTGTGTGCCAGGGACACAGGTCTAAGTGACATACCATCCTGTCCTTGGAGCTCACAGTCCAGAAGAAAAGCCTATCTCCACAATCATCTGTGAGGCAGAAAGTAGAAGCAACATCTCATTCTGTGGACTCACTGATAGCTACTGATTAACCCATCTCTATCATGAAACACGGGACACTTGCAAAATTTTAAGACAGCTAATATGAGAAAACGGTATGCTTTGGTGATCAAGAATGGGAATTTCAGAGTCAAGGCTTGGTTTGAAGTCTCACTCTACCACTCACTCGCTCTGTGACTCTGGGCCTCTGTGAGCCTCAGTTTTCTCATCGGAACAGAGAAATGAGAAAAGTTCCAACCTTGCAAGGTGATGGTGCACATTCAAGGGGATAATTCATACAGGAAGGGCTTAGTAAAGAACCTGGAAAAGAGTCAGTACTCAAAATTACTAGGTGTGAAATGATGCCTGTAAGCTACTAGCGTTCTTTCCTGAGGCTATGAGAAAATTTCATAGAGTTTAACTACAGTTTTTAGCCACCACTGTAGCTTTTCCCTCAGAGAATCCTGGCCAGGCAGGCCCAGGGCACATTTCTTATGTTCCTCAAGAAAAGCTGACTGTTCTTTCAGGAAAAGTCAGATTGTGTTGAGATCCACAGCCCGAAAGCTCAATGTCACTGCTCACACCTCATCCTCTACCAACTCTTCAAGATGAAACACAACCTATTTCCTCACCAAACAAAAACATCACAGAGCTGCAAACATTACAGGAGTCCATTTTCTCACCAGCGATGCCAGAATTTGGGGATATGCTTGGCTCAGGCATGTAACCTGTTTGAAATTCCATGTAAGAAAAACAGAAGGGCATCAAAAAAGTACATCTGCTTTAATGCAAGAGCCACCTCCAGGAACTTATCCTACAGAAATATTTATGCAAGCATGACAGATTTATTCACAGCGATAATCAATGAGCCATACTTGGTAATAAATGGAAAAAACTGGAAATAACTCAAATCCAAGAATGGGAACATGGCTAAATAAATAGCAGTACTTTAGGAATACATACACAGAATACTATGCATCCTCTAAATATAATGTTCTGATGGATGAAATGATAAAGGAGAGCTCTCTAGGAGTTTACAGGAAAAAGAAGGTAAGGGGCGCCTGGGCAGCTCAGTCCATTAAGTGTCCAACTTTGGTTCAGGTCATGATCTCTCAGTTCGTAAGTCTGAGGCCTGCATCAGACTCTGTGCTGACAGCTCGGAGCCTGGATCCTGCTTCAGATTCTGTGTCTCCCTCTCTCTCTGCACCTCCCCCACTCATGCTCTCTTTCTCTCTCTCTCTCTCTCTCAAAAATAAACACTAGAAAAAAATTTTTATAAAAAAGAAAAGAAAAAGGAGGTAAGCAGATAAAAGACAATGTGCACACACACACACAGAGTCCTAGACTCCATTTCCAGAAATGCCCGGGAAACTGCTCATGGTGGTTACCTATGGGAAGAACAATTACGTAATAAAAGTGAACAAGGGAGTGAAAGAACTTGACTTGCTTTTATATACTTTTGAAGTAAATTTTTTATACCATGAACATGTGTGCTTCACTCAAAAAGAAACCTTACGTTTTCAAGCTGTCATTCAAAAGCCAAAATGCCTCCCCAAATTATAATTAACATGGAGCTACAAAGAAACAAGTTCAGAGGAAATGAAAATGAGACCTTCCTTGAAAAATGTGACAAACTTCATGATTAAGGCAAATAGTACTTTTAGTATAGGTTTTTAAAAGTTGTTTTCTGAGAACAAACAAGTTGACAGCTACCTCTCCTTATCTACAGCATAAGATAGTGGAGATTAAAACCTGGTCGTAGAAACACATCTACATTGGAACCTGGATTTGAACTAGATTTGATTCTGGATTTGAACTCTAGGACACCCTGAAGCCAGGAATCAAAACATATGGCCCAGGGGCCAAACCCAGGGCCAAGTCTAGCCTGCCACCAGTTTTTGTGTGGCCCACAAGCTTAAGAATAACTTTTCCATGTTTACATGGTTGAAAAAGTACAATTATTAACGTTTCACGACATGAAATTTTTATTAAATTCAATGGTCAGTGTCCATAAATAAAGTTTGATTGGAACGCAGTCATGTCTGCTCATTTGCATATTATCTATGGCTGCTTACATGCAACAGGCAAAAGTGAGCTGCAGCAAAAAAAGATCACATGGAGCCCAAAGCCTAAAGTATTTACTATCTGACCCTTTATGCAAAAAGGTTGCTGTGCTCTGCCTGATATAACGGACTTAACTGAGCCCCAGTGTCTTTACCTATAAAATAACTCCAGTAACAGCCGCAATGTCACAGGACAGCTGTGAAGACTGAATGTAATAATGAGTGGATGGTGGTCAGTACTTTTTTAAATACTGCTTTTCACATTTTAATACTGAAGTCAGAATTTTTTTTTATAACCAGTGGCATGTCAGTTTGTGCGTGTGTGCGCGTGCGTGTGTGTGTTAGCTCAACTAATGTGTCAGAGATAGATGAAAGAGGCTGAGCCTGTCACATGTTGGTTAACTATTACTTTTGACTACAAATGTGAGTACCATGACTTTCAGGACTAAGCGTCCACACTCCAGTCCTCCACAGGCTGCATTCACCTGCCCCCTGTAATGATGACCCTCTTCCTCAGAAGCAGTCTTCCTGTGTCTCTTGCATGGTCTATTCACAGACCTTGGGTCAGTTTTACAACTCAGGCTTCCTGACTGCTCCCTTAGCCACATCCTCCCTGTTTTCCCTGGGGCAGCCTGTGCCCATGCACATAGCTTTCCGTGGCGGGCAAAAAGTCCCCAGTTGAAACTACCGCTCTAGTCACATAAACGGTGTCAGGAACAGAACACACACTCCAGAGCCAGATGGGTTGCGGTTCAAATCTCCACTCAGCCACCACACCACCTAGGTGACCTTGGTGACCTTGGACAAGCCCTTTTCTTCCTTATAGTTTCTATTTACAAAGAGAGATTCACAGTATGTTCTTTAACTGAAAGCAAATAGGGGTGCCTGGGTGGCTCAGGTGGTTAAGCGTCCAACTTTGGATTAGGTCATGAACTCCTGAGTTTGAGCCCTGCATCGGGCTCTGTGCTGACAGCTCAGAGCCTGGAGCCTGGTTCAGATCCTGTGTCTCCCTCTCGCTCTCCCCCCTCCCCAACTCACGCTCACTCTCTCTCACTTTCTCTCTCTCTCTCTCTCAAAAATAAACATTAAAAAATAAATTAAAAATCTTTTTTAATTAAAGTATTTAAAATATTACAAAGTAAGAACTAAAACTCCTCTTGCTCCTCCCCGCCCATTCCTCAGAGATAAAAGGTTACAATTTGGTGTTCAGATATCTGACATGCACCCATGTCAGATACAAGTACCCATCAGATGCAGACGTATAGAAACACTTTGTTTTACATAAATGGAATCCTATCAGATACGTTATTTTGCTTTTTTATACCAGATCTTATCCCAGATGACTATGTATTTCCGAAACCTGTTTAAAAGCTGTTCAGGATTTGAACCCAGCCGCCACCACCCCGCCCCCCGCCCCGGTTAAAAATGGGAGCAACCATGTTTTCTTTATACGGGTACCAGTGTTAACAAGATGATGTGCACGTGCGCCCACTTGTTTCTAAGAGGACTAGACAGTACTTGCATACAGTAGGTACTCAATAAATGGTAATTATTCTTCTTCCCAACTACTAACTCAGCATTTACATTGTGTCCAGTCCTGTACTAGACCCCGGAGATATGGAAGTACACAAGACACACGTAAGTCTGCCCCCAAGGAGATCACCATCTAGCCAGAGAATCAAACAGTAAATAATTCCAGAAAATTATTCAATACCAACCGGCTGGTGATGCAGAATACAGGCTATCAGGAGAGAGAGTCCCAGGTGAGTCTAGGGCCAATGAGAGAAGATGTCCTTGAGGACGTAACATGTAAACTGGGATCTCAAGAAAGAGCTGGACACACCTCTTTGGTGAAGGGCGGGCAGGAATGCGCTAAGCACAGAGAAGGGAAGGTATGAAGGCCCCCATGCAAGCTATTTGCTAATTATTACAGTATTATAGTAAATTCTTAATGAAACAGTCACATAACTAAGAAGCAAAATAACCACAATTTATTCTCAGTTACAATTCTAACTCCTTCTATACTATCTGAAAATTATACCACCCAAATTTCCATTTTGCAGTGAAAGAATCAAAGAGACCAGAAACCATGGTTCTAAGAACAATGTAAACATACCAAGAAGAAAGATGTGAATAACAGAGTCACGAACACAGCAGCCACTGAGAATATGCTACAGAAAAGCTCCAGCATCATGACAACCCAACAGCTGGCATTATCATTTCTGACTAAGAACCCCACCCCCTTGATCTGAGGGGTCAACCTAAATGGCCCTGGAGACAGAAATAGCTCCCCTCTTTCTCTTCCAGGGCAGACCAGCTCAGTGTTGACCAGATGTAAACACTAGGCACATACACTCCAAATACAGAATAAGCCCTCTTTACCTGAGAGTTTCAGGATCTCTTTTTCAGTGTCTGAGATAGTATGATGTTCTAAACATCTAGGGAGTCATTATTTGATATGTTAACAAAACCACATTTAATCCTGCATGCACTTCAGATCTCTCCAACAGCACAAGCTGTCAGATGACAGGAATTTGTAAAAGCATGTCCTTTGGAGGCTATGGCAGGGGATCCGGCGGCTGTGGCATTCGAAGCCAGACAACAAGATACATGGAGGGACCAGGCTTTCCTTGAGGGTACAGTCTAGCCTAATCTATTCCTCCAGGCCCTCGGAGGCTTCTCTGTAAAGGCGATGGCTTCCCAGTTCCTTCATTCGCTACCCTTACCCTCAAGCATCTGAACGTGGAGCAAAAACATTTCTTTCTCCGTGCAGGACAGCAATCTCTCTGCCTGAGTCTCGCAACGAGCAATGTCACTGCATTCGGAAATGTATGCCTGTATGTGCAGCCCTGGCAAGATAAAACATGGCACCAAGGCCATTTATTCCCCTGCCATTGTTGCCAAAGACAAGAGAATCCATTCAGAGAAACAGGTTAGCTTCAAAAGGATGGAAGTAAAGATCTAAACTGACTGGATATATCACTTTCCTTTACAAGGAACACAGAATAATCCTGCCATTTTTCTTACTCAAGTCCCTTGTATTTGCAAAGAATGAGGCTTCAGTTGTACACGACCAACCCCATTTGCTTATGAGGTATTCTTGCAAAGGTACACAGACATGACTCTGTTAAACTGAATCCACCTCAATACACCAATTAGGCAAGTAGTTTGAGGAATTCCTACGAGGAATAATTTCTATTATAAAATAAATGATCACCTCTCAACAGACCTGCCTTATCTTAGAACTACATACACTCAAAGTCAGAAGCAATGTCAATGGTAAGTACCCTGTCCCCCAATGTTTGATTCCTGCCCAGTCTTAGGTGTGAACATCCCAGCAGTGGTGACTCATTCCTCAAGGCTGGGGCCCTGCCCCATACAGCTTGAGCTATGAAAAGACCATACTTGGAAGGAGCCAAAACCCATCACCTTGCAACTCCCAGTCGCTTTTTCTGGGACTATCCTTTGGTGACAAAAGGAATCTTCAACTTCCTCTGTACAAGAACCCAACCAACATCTGAGTACAGCTATTATAAAATGCAATGGAGTTCAAAATTCCACCCCCTATGCTGGCTTATATGGAGGCTTGTCCACATCTGTGAGTGCTTTATCACCTCACCCCTACTTTTAAAACTACGCATGAAGCACTCAAAACCATTTCTGAATGAAGACACCTGTGCCATGCTATGAGTGTCTACCCCTAAGCTGACAGTATGACTTTGTCATCACAAACGGAATTTCTCCTCCTGCCTAATAACCAATCGAAAAGACAACTCGGGATCAAATTGTATTTGTGAACTGTGCTCTCCCCTTCATCCCTCCAAAAGTAGCCATCATGATCGTAGTTCTGTTGATGGCTGGGAATGTCCTAACAAAACCTAATATGAATTTGGCAATACCTTTAAATAAAATGTGAATTTTACTAAGCCTGTCATCATCTGCACATATCTGAGAAGCAGAGATGAAAATGTACCCTTACGTGTGCACGGGAAGTGTGTCCCACCCATGTGAAGCTCAAATTACAATGTGAAGCTCCCATGTGATATTGATGTAACCCTCTAGGCTAGCAGTTGGGGTCTAGGAAGAAGAGCTGATGTTCATAATCACCCATTTGCCTGGGGCTTGCACTGACCCACAATCTTGGCATGGAGGAAGGTGACTATACATTCAGGTATCACAATTCCAGCCTGGATCCTGAATTTCTGACCAAGGACACTGGCTCTACCTGCCACTTGGCTGATGAAAAGAGATTCATTTGCTTCTGCTAATTGGCAGCAGAGATCATATGAACCTCTTGTTCTTGCCAGGAAAAGCCCAGATCTCTCAGTTCCAATGCTAATCACTTACCAGAAACAAAACAATCAGAGTATTCCCTGATGGAGACACAGGGCATCCATTCTTCCTGATGTTGTCAATTTTATCCGTGTATCAAGCCAGACCTTAAGAAGACTGTGTACTCTGTATTATTCTGGCTTATCATTGAATTAACTTATAGAATTGCACTTTGGCAGTCAGCCATCCGTGTACCCTGAGAGACCGCGGAGGAAGAAGTGGTAAAAAGTGACTGAGGTATTTGCTGTCAGACACGGTCAAGAGCATGGCCCACCCTGACAACTCTCTTTTAGAGACCTCAGGTGGAAGAAGGCAACTCTGGCCTCAGTCCCAGGAACACCTTATATTTCTCCTAAACAGCAGCCTTATTTCATCTCGTGGTTGTGTGTTTCCTTCCTTCCTTTGGTTGTTAGGAAGCCCCAGGGCCAGCTCTAGAAGTACACAGAAATTTACTGTGCATGTGTTTTGAATAGAGCCCTTGCTGAAGCTTTATTTGCTTATACTTCTCCTTATATCCAAATATTGCCCATCTACTCATTTTTTTTTACCTGATACTTATGTATTCCTAAAGGTTATATTTAGAGAATGGGCAGAGAAAATAATTTTTTAAAAAATGTCAGGCTAATACAGAGAAAGACAGATACCATATGGTTTCACTCTTATGTGGATCCTGAGAAACTTAACAGGAACCCATGGGGGAGGGGAAGGAAAAAAAAAAAAAAACAGGTTAGAGTGGGAGAGAGCCAAAACATAAGAGACTGTTAAAAACTGAGAACAAACTGAGGGTTGATGGGGGGTGGGAGGGAGGACAGGGTGGGTGATGGGTACTGAGGAGGGCACCTTTTGGGATGAGCACTGGGTGTTGTATGGAAACCAATTTGTCAATAAATTTCATATAAAAAAATAAATAAAATAAAATAAAAAATGTCAGGCTATCATGCATTTGGTTACAGATATGAGGACAGCTGAGTCACATTTCAAGTATATTCTTGTAAGTGAGCATTCATGGACCTGAAGTCAACACAGCAGGAAAACAAGGGCCTTTATTTCTCTGACTCAAAGTTAGCAGGAAGCGGGGCTCCTGGGTGGCTCAGTCGGTTGAGTGTCTGACTCTTGGTTTCGGCTCAGTTCATGATCTCGTGGTTTGTGAGTCCACGCCCCACATTGGGCTCTGTGCTGACAGCATGGAGCCTGCTTGGGATTCTCTCTCTCTCCCTCTGTCACTGCCTCTCCCCCACTCATGTTTTTTTTTCTTTTCCCCTCTCTCTCAAAGTAAGTAAACATTTTTTAAAACGAGTTAAAAAAAAAAAAGTTAGCAAGAAGAGAGGGGGCTAGAGTAGAATTTTGCAAGGGCTCCTGGCTGGCAATGACCATGGGAAAAACCAGGGCTAGAACATCCTTCTGGCTCTCATGGGCTCAGAATGGCAACCCTTACCTTACTGGGGTCTTCTCCCCTTGAGAGTGAGTGTCTCTGATATCGTCCACCTTCTCTATCTCCTTCTATCTCCTATCCACCCTTCTCTATCTCCTCTATCTCCTTTTTTGGCCAAAAAAGAGCAGCAGCAGCACAGGGCCAGCTGCTAAAAATGACACCCATCCTCCCCTCCCCCCCACGGCTCCTCGGGGCCAGGCTGCCGGGGCCCAAGGCACCACCCGGACCCTCCCCAGAGCAGGGAAATTCAGCGCCTAATGAAATCAATCCTGATTCACACGGGCTGCACTTTGACTCTTGGGAGGTAGTTTGTGTTTCTAAATCCCAGAGGCACCTACATGGTGTGAATTTTGTGTGAGTGTGAGTGTGCTTGTGTGTGGGCAGGGGTGTGTTTCCCTCTTCTCGAGATTAAAACAACGTATCTGAAGGTGGTGTGGGAGGCCACAGAGAAACCGCAGTAATATCCCAACACTCTGCCTGGGGCTCAGGTCTGCGTTGGGCGCCCCTGCTCATTATATGTGGCTTCAGGCCTCACACTGTCCAAGTGCAACCTGGGCACAGATGACTTCCCGCTCTGCTAGGCACTGCCTCCAGGTCAGGGGGACCCCAAAGGACTCATCACCCTCCAGAGCATTCACACTACAGGCAAAAGACAAGTTCTGACAACGAGGCCGCCGGCTTCCCTCTCAGAGAGAAGCCACAGACAAGAAGTCCAAAGACCTACGTTCTCATAGGCTTTTCTGTTTGTTTGTTTGTTTGTTTGTTTGTTTGTTTGTTTTAATAATGATTTGCAAACACTAAAGAACTTCATTTCATACGCATGTAAAAACTTCTCCATCTCCTGCTCCCCTTGAGAAATCGGAAGTTCCAGTCTACGGCCATAGCACCCTGAACGCGCCCGATCTCGTCTGATCTCGGAAGCTAAGCAGGGTTGGGCCTGGTTAGTACTTGGATGGGAGAAATCAGAAGTTCTGTCACCAATGGGTCCCAGACCCTCATGACCACCCTCAGCTAAGGTAGCATCACAGCCGCTCTCTGGCGCATCCCGAAGCCCACCTTCCCCCGTCCCTACACAGGTTACCCCACTGTTCATGATCCCTGCTCTGGGGGGATTCCGAGGTTCCCACCAGAGCGATCTTCAGAGATAAATGGGTAAACAATGAAACAGCCTGATAAAGTAATGGCTTACATTTTCTTCATCTCTATGAATAAATGTTTCTAGAAGAATCAATCCTATCAAATTTTACTTCTGTAGCAACTGAATGCTCAGTTCTCAGGACACATTTCTACCAATCAGATGCTGGCCACCTCCCCCTAGCTTATCTCCAGATACCTACTCATCCTTGAGAGGCTCCCCAGGTTGCTTCCTGGGATCCTTTACCTGACCGTCACGGAGGAAGAACTGACTGGCTCCTCACCTGAGCATCCAGGGTGCAAGGTTCTGTCAGGGCAGCTCAAACACATCCCCTGGGGTATTTTATTGCCCATATGTCCCACTCTTGACTACACAGTCTCTAAGTGCCCTGAGCAAAGCCACCATCACGCTCCTCTTCATAGTTACTGTGTGGAAACAACTCGGCACCTACCAGGTAATCAGTTACGCACTTGACTCAACAGTTCACTGAACAATTAGAGCCCACGTGCTGGATCAGGTAAGCGAACATATCAAAACCCCCAAAGACCCTTCCACCTCTGAGAATCCAGAAGAAAACATTGGTCCTGCATCTTTTACCAAAGCGTTACTGCTTTTACCATGCTCCTTATCTTAAGACTGGGTCAGATACTACATCAGGAGTTGGACAGACACCACGCTGGTCAGAGGTGCGATAACTGTCAATTTCGATTGGTAAAGATAAGGGGGAAACAGGCTCAGAAAAGCTCAGCACCTGCCTCAGCACATACATCTACAAAAGTCAAGAAGTGGGAATCAAACCCAATCAATGAGACTGCGAACCGAGGACCTTTCCATACACAACATTGCCTCTCATCCTACATGGCGATGAGGGCAGAATGGACATCACAGAGGTCTCCAGCAAGGAACTTTTAGGTAATACAACTACAAACCTCAACAAAAGAAAACTCTCCGTCTCAGGCATAGGGCCTGTGGGGACGCAGGTGAGCCGAGCAGCCACCTCCCAGTTGTGAAAATGCTCTAATCCACTCGACAGTCTCAGATGAGGAAATTTTAAACAGCATTATTGATTGATTTTAAAATTCAGCTGACATGTTTTTCCCTATTGAGAATTTCCCCAAACCAAAGCTGTTTCATTAGGACTCAACAAACATAATATAATTAATTCAGGGGCTGTTTCTCTAGCAGGTGGAAGAGCAGGAAGGATTGTTTTGTTTGTTTGGGTTTTTTTCGTTTTTATAAAACTAGCACTACATTTTATGAGTTTGAGGAAAGGTAATAAATATGTCTTTAAAATGGATTTGCCCGTGCTGAAGAAACCTGTTAAACACAGTAATAGAAGGCCGCAGAGCCCTAGCTTTGCAAGGGGAATTTTCCTACCCTTCACGATTATCATTCCATCCAAAGGGTAGAACACAACCCAGCGCAGCTTGGTTTGGGAGGCACAGGGTGCTGGGAGCTCCTAGCAAAGCCAGCAGATGACAGGGACAGAGCCATCGGCACCCCATAAGGAAATGGGGTCTACACAGTCGTAGCTGACAGCACTGAGCTGGCTCACTGAGGTTTGTGAGCACGTGCCGTCTGCCAACCCCTGGCCCTCTGCAACACGGTGCCACTTGGTCTCCACTAATGCCCGTGGCACAGGCATCATTAGCCCCACTTCACAGAGGAGAAAATGAAGGCCAAATAAGTTATTCCATTGTATGCAGCAAGCTAATGGGAGAGCCAAGACTTGAACTTGAGCCCTTTAAACTCCGCTCTTCCCTCCACACCCTGCAGTACCCATAAGACTCTCTGAGAAAACAAAATACCTCCCACTTTGACCTTTTTTGCTTTTTACTCTGAGCCTCCGCCCCCCATCTCTGATGATTTAAAGGCCCATTTAATTCCACTGGTTTTATTGAAGCTTATTCATACCTCATTGGTTAAACTGTAACCTTTGAAACAACAGCATCAGGCTTCCAATTTTTCATTTTGTCTTTCGTTATGAAGAAAACATATACAGACGCTATGCTGCCTAAAAGCATGAGAGCTTAACTATCGTGGATACAAAGGACCTCGGGAACCTCCTTTTTGTTTTTTTTATTTCAAATTTATTTATTTAAATTCAAGTTAGTAAACATACAGTGTAATATTGGTTTCGTGAGTAAAACCCAGTGATTCATCACTTACATATAGCACCCAGAGCTCATCCCAACAAGTGCCCTCCTTAATACCCATCACCCATTTAGCCCATCCCCTCATCCACCTCGCCTCTAGCAACCCCCAGTTTGTTCTCTGTATTTCAGAGTCTCTTAAGGTTTGCCTCCCTCTCTTTTTTTATCTTATTTTTCCTTTCCTTCCCGTATGTTCATTTGTTGTGTTTCTTAAATTCCACATAGGAGTAAAATCATATGATATTTGGCTTTATCTGACTGACTTATTTCGCTTAGTGTAATACACTCTAGTTCCATCCACATTGGTGCAAATGGCAAGATTTCATTCTTTTTGATTGCCGAGTAATACTCCATTGTATATATATACCACATCTTCTTTAGCCATTCATCCATCAATGGACATTTGGGCTCTTTCCATACTTTGGCTAGTGCTGCTATAAACACTGGGGTGCATGTGCCCCTTCGAGTCAGCATTTTTGTATCCCTTAGGTAAATATCTAGTAGTCCAAGTACTTGGTCATGGGGTAGTTCTCTTTTTAACTTCTTGAGGAACCTCCATACTACTTTCCCAGGTGGCCGCACCAGTTTGCATTCCCACCAGCAGTACAAAAGGGGAACCTCCTTTTTATTTCAGAAATAGGCCAAGTGACGTCAGGAAAGGCCACGTGATTTGTCTGAATTTAACACATTTAAAAAGTGGAAACGTCATGGCTCATCTCAGCCCCTTCCTGGGTTACCATGCGCTACAGGCCAAGTGGCTTCAGGGAAGAATTAGTGTGTACGGAAAACGGGTGATGGGCATTGAGGAGGGCACTTGTTGGAATGAGCACTGGATAAGCCAAGTTGACAATAAATTCTATTATTAAAAAAACAAAAATACGATAAAAATTTAAAAATTTAAAAAAATAAAGAAATGCTAAGAAAAAGCAGCACCAACAGCAAAATAGAGTCAACATAAATGTCTGCCAATGGCGGGGGGGGGAAGGATGGAGAAAAAGATTATTGCATATGACAAAATAATAAAGCCATTAACTAGATCTACAACTATCAAACCAAAAACCTTCAGAAACAATTTTCAACGAAATACACAGATTAGAGAAGGAAATGTTTCTACGGTGCAACATGTAACACCTTATTTGTAGACCTGCCCATATGACATAAAAGTATAAGAGCATGGACAGAAAAGTACATTAATGATGTGGCACTTTAGGAAAAGGGACCAAGAAGGAGCCCTCATTGGATTTCACTTTTATACCTGATGCTTTATTTCTTTAAAATAAGCAAATGGGCATATTATAAAATACATACATAAATAAAATTTAAAAAAATAAATAAAAGAAGCAAATGGGCAAAGGTAGGCAGGGATGAAAGCTCTAACTTATAACTTGATGTAACTTCAAAGCAGACTGGCTGAGTCAAAAGCTGGGGCACACCAATGTGGATTAATAGTCTTCTGTTGCTTCCCTGGCAGAAATGACTTGGAACATTTAAAAATCAATACTTCAAAAATTTTAAAAACACTATTTGTTTTTTTACATTTTTTTTAATGTTTATTTATTTTTGAGACAGAGACATAGCGCCAGGGGGGGAGGGGCAGAGAGAGAAGGAGACACAGAATCCGAAGCAGGCTCCAGGCTCAGAGCTGTCAGCACAGAGCCTGATGTGGGGCTCAAACCCATGAACCATGAGATCATGACCTGAGCCGAAGTCGGACCTTAACCAACTGAGCCACTCAGGTGCCCCAAGACTGCTTTCAATTCTTTTTGGTATACACCCAGAGGTGTATGTAAAAATTTAAATTTAAATGTAAAAATTTAAAAATTTTAAAAAATAAAGAAATGCTAAGAAAAAGCAGCACCAACAGCAAAATAGAGTCAACATAAATGTCTGGCAATGGGTGGGGGGGGGGGGGGAAGGATGGAGAAAAAGATTATTGCATATGACAAAATAATAAAGCCATTAACTAGATCTACAGCTATCAAACCAAAAACCTTCAGAAACAATTTTCAACAAAATACACAGAGAGAAGGAGACACAGAATCCGAAGCAGGTCCACGCTCTGAGCTATCAGCACAGAGCCCGACGCGGGGCTCGAACTCACGGACCGCGAGATCATGACCTGAGCTCAAGTCGGACGCTTAATTGACTGAGCCACCCAGGCGCCCCCCAAAACACTATTTCATTGTCATAATCAAGCAGCAGAAGAAGAGACAACGAAAGGACAGAGGCCAACGGGAAGGTCTGGGGTGAGGAATGGGCTAACGCGAGGTAAGAGAAACTGCCGCTCAGGGGAAAGCAGAATGGTGACATCGTGTGGAAAGGGAAAGGTAACGAGCAGACCAGACACAAGGGTACCGGGGGGAAATTATTAAGCTGCTTCCCACAAACCAGGCCAGCTGCCTGTGAAAACCAGCAGAGCTCAAGCCATCAGACAAGGTGAACAGATCCTTCAACGCTGAGAAACATTCAAGGACATATGAATGCAAATCAGCAGGTCTTTTTGGGGTGAGGTTAACTTCTACATCAGGGGGAACACTGTGGGGACTTCAGATTTTTTTAAGCCTAGCATGTAAAATTCCAGATTAATCTGGAGGGAAAAAAAAAAATCCCCTTCTGAAGAACCATTCTATAAATAAGCAATCTTGCCTCCCCTGGAGCACCCTTTAAAACTTGGACAAAACGTGGATGCTGCAATCATCCCCAGGGTTCCGCTTGCAGAAACACAGTTGGAACATGGGAAGGACGCGCTCCTTTTGAGTTTTAGAATTTCTGCTTCAAAACAGTTCAAGGCTTTGGTCGGAATTTGAGCTTGTCGGGATCTTGGTATAATAGATCGGAAGTCAAAGGGCAAGAGTTTTCTTCTTTTCTTCAATTCAAGTGAACAGCGTGAGTGAAAAGGGCCCCTGACTTTGTGAGCTTTATTTTTATCTGGAGATCAATTTCTACAAGTTCATATTCTGCTCTGAAGATCACCAGCATCATCTGAGATTTAGTCACAGCCAGGCTGCTCGGGAAGAATGATTAGTATTCACTCCAGAAGAAAAACATTATCTTTAAAACCAACAGCTATTCACTCCATCTAAAACATTCATTTATTCCACATTAAAGGAACTCGCTGGTTTCAAAAAGTTCCATGATAAATCTCCCTTCAGCCATTTGTCCTAAAAAGGCTTGGCTCATCAAGGAGAACTTCATACCCAAATAAATCAGCGGGTTCTGTCCTGTGTGGGCCATGGCTACAGGAAAGAACCTAAATTAATGAATGCTCCCTCACTTTAGGACCTCTTCAAATAATCAGAATTCTATGCTAAAGTAAGGTATTGCTTATATACATAAATTACTTTTCCAAACCCCCCAGTGCAACAACAACAACAACAAAAACCCCTTTATTCAGCAAAAACACTGTGATTAAAGCTTCAAATCTCTTTTTCAAAAAAGACCGGTCAAGAAGCTTTGAAACAACTTTTTAGAATTCACTTTGCTTCTTGTTCATCCTCTCTCTGTTCGATAAAAGCAACACCTTTTATTCTTTTAACATAGCACTGTGGTTCAATAAATTATCTCTCTCTTTCTCCTCCAGGCCCTTTGGATAACCTTCCTGAGCCATCTCACTATAAGGCGAGAGAGAATCCTTGAGACAGCACCTTTATTATCACACTGAACGTGACTGTTATTAGCAAAGGTTACAGTGCAGGGATCCTGACCCACACACCATAGGCCCAGACTCGGTGAGGCCATGTTATAGCAGAAAATGTCACCCACATGGTGTCTAGTCACCTAGGGGGCTCAGTTAGCTGTCTGACTCTTGATTTGGGCTCAGGTCATGATCTCAGGGTTGCTGGGTTCAAGCTCTGTGCTGGCAGCATGTGGAGCCTGCTTGGGATTCTCTTTCTTTCTCTCTCTCTCTGCCCCTCACCCACTCACACTCTCTCTCAAAATAAATAAAGAAACTTTAAATTAATTAATTGTGATAGACCTGGGTCACTTACATTAACACTTGCCATCTCATGGATTTCCCAGTTTCCCAGACTAGCACCCCTCACCCAAACCACCCGCACCGACACCTGCTCTTGCTCCCAGCCCCCACTTCCCAGCACTAAAACACTCTCTCTGCTTATTTAAGGCCTTAGATGGATGGCTTATGACTGATAACTGGGAGTGTCCCAGAGACGCCTTTCTCACTGTGGTCCCTGTTATCCAACACAGCAGGTATAAACATGGAGTATCTGATAACCGTTTAAGGATGGATGGGAGTCAAGAAGGAAGAAACACATTAACAGCCTGAACCTCTTCGGCCCCAATAACAAGGATCTGGGGTGCACGACTGCAGTGACCCACCCACCTAGTATAAAGCAGGCTGGCTCCAGTTTAAACCTGTGAGCTTCAGAGCCTCCCAACCCTGAAGGCCCCCAGAAGGGAACACAAGGAAGGAAGAAGTAAAACCTGAGTGGAGAAGGAAGGAAGCAACACGGAGAGACAGGTAAATAGGAAGAAGAGGAAATGAAAAAGATCAATTACTTGCTAAGGCAGCACAGATTGAGCACTTACTGTATGCCAGACATTAACTCATTTAATCCTGCCAATGCTTTCCCTGGTGCCCATGCCAGATTGGAAGGCTTAGAGGCAGAGAAGTTAAGCACCTTGCCCAGAATTGCTCGGCGAGGAACTGGCAAAGTCAAATTCCAAACCTGGAGAATCTGACTGCAAACCTCAAGTCCCCACACCTCACTTACCAAAGTGTATCCCACAGAATGCAGCACTTTCTCTGGGCACCAGATAGGTGTGGAGTGAGAAAATGAAAATAAAAGCATGTGGTTAAAGGCAAATTGAGGGGGCACCTGGGTGGCTCAGTCGGTTAAGTGTCTGATTCTGGATGTGGGTTCAGGTCACGATATCACTATTGGGGAGATCAAGTCTGTGCTTCGGGCTCTGCTGCAGAACCTGCTTGGGAGGGCAGAGTGGCCGCCCAAAACTCTAGAATCACTCCAGCAACCTACAGCCTCAGCTGACCTCCTGGAGACATCCACCCCAGGCCTCCACTCACCCTGCTCATCTGAGACAGGAAACGTCTGCATGTGCCCACTGCCCTCTCCACCTGGACAGCCTGCTCAGCTCTCCCTGCAGGGTGTCTGGCTTTGGGAACTTCACAAAGGCACTGTCTCACCTGGTCCCTTCAGTTCTGAACTCCTGTCTGTCCCTTCTGTGAGGACACATGGCATCAAATCATTATGATACCAAAAAATAAAACAAAACAAAACAAAAAAAGGACCTAATACTTTACCCACATCTCACCAAGAATGCTTCTTAGAAAAGCCTGAGGTTGATGGCTATTATACTCCACTGACAGAATCATTAATGATTCGCTTTAAGACAATAAGTTAAAGACATTCTCAGCCTCATGGAAGGAGACCGCCAAGTGAGGCACTTTTCTTCCAACCACCTTAGAGTCGATTACATGAGAAGGGCTTGCTCTATGAAGCCCTGTTGTTCAAAGCTCGGTAAATATCCTGAGGCAGAGAGCATAATTACAGGCAAGTAACCATTTTCTGAATACCGTGAGTGTCTGAGCTATTCATACCAATACCTAAGAGAAGCAAGAGCTACGTGGGCTTTCCAGAGATCAAGCTACAGAGTTGATGCCAAGTCTGACCGCCTACGACGACGGCCAAATCCCAGAGCTCCCAGGCAATGAAAGGCGCAATGGACGAGTCACCCAACAGTCCTGGAGGAGGGACATCATTTAGCAGGTATGCCTTGCGTCCCTAATCACAGCTGTTGAGTCACCAAGCTAAAGTCCTCCACAGTACTGCCCTCATCACGTCACTCCACTGCTCAAAACCTTTCTATGGCTCCCGACTGCCAAGAAAACAAAGTTCAAACTTCACAGATTGGTATGAAGCGTCCTTCAAAACCTGCCTCAAACCCCCCCTTTCTGGCTACCCTCCACCGGAATCCCTCATGACCCACCTTCCTTCCCTTCTTTTCCCCTACATTTGAAGCCCACCTCCATCAGGAAGCCCTATCCACCCCAATGCCAGGGCAGAGGTGTCATGTGAAACCCTGCCGTGTTTTCCAACAAGTTCCATTTCTACAAACTCCAAGTTGTCCCCAACCCCAAAACCATGTGAACCATGTCTGATTCCTTTTCAGCTTAGGAGGGGAAAGGACTTCTCTCCGCAGCTGACAACTTTCACTGGAGTTCGGCAATTCTCCTATTATCTGGAAGATGAAATGCTCTACATCGTCCGTGCCTGGGGTTTATATTTCACCAAGTGGTGTCAGCACTGATATAGTAACCTCCCATTTTTATTGAGCAGCTCACAATGTAATTGATGACATCTGCTGGGGCTGGTATTTGAGGTGAAGGCTAGCCTCATTTCTGCCAGCTCTCCCCACGGCTCGGTATGTAAATAGCCCACAGCGGCAACACCTGAGCTACAAAGTGGGGCTTCTCGGCTGAGGTCCTCAATTATACCCCATAAAGTCATCAGGTTTTATATGAGGAGGATTTATCTCAGCAGATCCAGTTTTCATGCCTACGGAACTAGAAAAAGAGGGAGCAGGGCTGGGAATCTGCTCGATACGCTTGCCTTCATTCCCAGGAGAGAAAAATCCTTCTTTGGGCTTTTTGGTTAAGCAGATTTAAATACCATGCTCTCTTTGATGCTCAAAGTTTCTGTATGAACACCCAAATCAAGGGAAACTATCGTGTATATCCCCAAGCGGCAAATGATACCCACCTTCCAAGTATTATCTTTCCCAATGTCTACTAGTAAAAATGAAAAAGGCTTCTCCTGGTGAAGTTTTAGTATTTGTTTCCAAGTCTTGGGGAAGAGTAAATCTGGCAGTTATTTAGAGAACATCTGATCCTTACAGGACAAGAACCTATTTCTGGTTCTGGGCTGGAAACAATTAGTTCACTGGCACCGGCAGCTGAGATACGTCCCTCAGCAAAATCGTGGTAGGAATGCTTGTAGAAAGGCTCGTTTGTCAGGCACGGACAGAGAACGTGCGGCTCTGTTTCTGAGGGTTCTTCTGAAATGAAGGTATATCCTTTTGAAAGTCATGTGTAGAAATTCTGACCCTTTCCAGGGGAGAATTTCTAAATTACAAATGCCTTTGCATGCTTTAACGTGGCTTATTGTGATGTCTCAGTCACTGCTAAATTGCAAAGGAGTAAGGCTCTTGGAGGCTGCTAAGATATGGATAAGCTCAGACTGATCTTCAAAGGAAAACCTTTCTTGGCACCTGCTCCCCAGACACATGCA
The DNA here is from genome assembly GCF_018350175.1 of Felis catus. Classification (NCBI taxonomy): domain Eukaryota; kingdom Metazoa; phylum Chordata; class Mammalia; order Carnivora; family Felidae; genus Felis; species Felis catus. The sequence goes on from NC_058368.1 coordinate 113,524,244, forward strand.
ACACAGTAAGTTCCCCACCTACAGATTCAACACTGGCCCTGCACATACATGCTTCACAGCCCTTAACACATCCCACTGGAACTGGTGACTGACTTCTGCCCATGCTCTACTCTGAGCTCCTCCAGGGCTGGCACTACAGCTTTTTTTTTATGTTTATTTATTTTGATAGAGAGACCATAAGAAGAGGAGGGGCAGAGAGAGAGAGAGAGGGAGAAAAAGAATCCCAAGCACTGACAATGCAGAGCCCCATGTGAGGTTCCATCTCGCAAACCACGAGATCATGACCCGAGCTCAAATCAAGAGCTGGGCGCTTAATCGACTGAGCCATCCAGGCAGGCATCCCTACGATTTTTCTGTTTTACTCCCAGAACCTGGCTGGTGCCCGTGAAAACAGTGCAAGTTCAATGTTTGAAAACGAATGAATCCATGTACGAATGAATAAAATGTTCTACTTGAAGGCATGAGCTGAAATGCATATGTAGAAATTTTAATACCAATTTTGTTTAAATAAAAAAAAAACAGGGTCCAGGGTAAGAGCAACCCATTAAAGTCGCAAAGGAGGGAGTAGAAGGGGTTACCTTCTACCATGTTACACGTCAAAGCCTTGGTTGATTTCTTGTTGTCAGGTTGGCCATCATGATCACATCAAATACTGAAGCCGCAGAAGTGAAGTTCATCGTCAGAAGTGTGAACCTTTGATACGTGGTAGGTAAACTTTTGCCCCCAGGTTTCAGTATCAATTGCATATACATACTTCAGGTACAACCTAGCATCATTTTCAGCAGCAGGGTCTGTGCCAACAGCAGCCACACATGGGACAGTCGAAACAGGGACATGATTCACGGGCAGGTCCTCGCTGTATCTTAAATAACTCAGAGGAGGACAGTGGTGATGATTTACAAGGGCCATCAGGAGACTGGCTTCATGCTTGCTGGTTATCAGTGGAAAGAGCTCTCTGAGGACCATGCTTACACCCAAGTGGTCATTGAGCAGACTCAGAAAGAAGCTTCCATTTAGAAACCACGATGAACTGATTTAACAAATGAACTATCAGTGCCCTTGAAAGCCTCCTGGGATTAACCTGTTTCTACAAAGGAAGTTTCAATGTTCATGACTCATGTCAATTGCACAGCATTTCCAGGCAGTCTCTTCCACGAATGAAATCACTGGATTCAACCCAACAACTCACCAGGTCATTATAGTAAGCATTTTACTCTTTTGTTATTGTTGTGTTAAAAAAAAAAATCCAATGACTATAGTTGTCAATTCAATACATTTTTAACAATCTGTCTTAGACAATCTCAGACAAATAACCAAACTGATAAAATACCTTCCATCACCATAGTCATTTTAGGCTCCCAAGTCAGTAAAATAAGACAGCTCACTGGCCTTTTTATGAATACTAGCTCAGCACGCAAGGAAGGAAAAATGAAGCCACATTTCCCACAGAATATACAACAAGAAACATTGCATCCTTTACCTTGGTCAAAAGGCTTGTTGGGATTCCAGTTTCTGAAATAATCATCCTATATAAGGAAAAAAAAATAGAAAACAAAGGTCAGATTTCAGAAAGCTTCTCACATAACTACACAAAAACCTGCCTTTCTCCCTATCTCCCGAAACACAAAGGAAAGCATGAATGGCTTAGAAATCTTTCCCCAAACAGACATTTATGTGAAATCAAAAATATCAATTTACTTTTCAAATTCTTGTCTTTCAAACTACATGCATTAAACACTGGGAAGAGTAAGAAACATTTCAGCCTCATATGGAAACAACGATGCTCTTCTCGGTTTGACAGATAAACGGAGACAGCTTCCAAAAGCAAGGTGGATTTGCTATCAATTATGCTGCAGGTGATGCCCTGCTGCCCTCACTTATGATTAGGCCTCTGTGTTTGTAACAGCTGATAATTTCAACTGTCAACATTCCCTTCATGCGGAGACACATAACTTGCAGTGCAGTTACAGTTTTCCAACACTGGCAAAAGTTAAAAGCAGAGGACCGTTCAAATGTGAGCATTAACCAGAGGCATACATTTAGCTTCGTACCATTTGTTCTGGATGTGTGACAGCAAAACAATAAAGACTGGCCAATCCACTCAATGCTGCTTATATCAATTTATGCCGAGGAGAGACACTTTGTTCCTTGGAAATTCACTGGGGTCCAGGCCACTCACTTATTTATAGTTACATGAACCTCTTCTCCCCTTTTGAGAACCTCTCCTTCTTAACTGCTGCCTGCTCTCTTTATCCTCCCCTCCCCCACCTGCACTGTCCCCCAGCATACCCACCCTGTCCCAGCAACCGGTTTGCAAGGTGAAGGGGCTTCACGCGTGTTTATCACCCCCACATCATTTTAGGGCTTGCACACCTTTTCAGGTCATTTCCTCCTCGACCTAATCTACCCAACATTATTTGCTGTCTGTGTTTTTGGCAGGTACTGTGCATGCTGCAGAGTTATAGAGAGCTGCCTACAAAGAGGCCTCAATTTCTCTTCCGGAGAAGCTAATTTACATCAAAGTGCACAATTAGTTTAAATTATTGTCCACACTGTCTCCGGCTGCAGTTTATCTCCGACAAGATCTCCTGTGAATTTTATCAGCCTCTGTGTCGTTCAATTACCTGGCTTTATTAGATCCTTGTTGAGTTCACCTAAGCCCTTAAATAGATTTTAGGAAACTGGATTTAGAGCAAAATCACAACATATTGCTTCTTGGGCAGTGATTCCATTTTCCAGAACATGAATAAACATGAACAGGTTCCTCTGGATGCTAGGGATTCAGCATTAAATTGTTTTTAACTCCAAGGAATTGGGCCACTTTGCTCTGGCTTTAATGTTAGGGCATGACTGACCTTCTCACCCATTTGGTTCAGAAGACCCTAAGGGCCACACCATGAAATATCAATGAGAAAGTTTAAAACAAGCCCTCTGCTATGTCTCTCCCCACCTATGATTTTAAATACAATCCTAATCTTTTGAACTATGTGGTTTGAAACTCAGCAGCCCGGGTTAAATGAGTCCAAGTTAAGGACTGGATGGGGGTGGGGGTGGGGGGGGGGGCTTAGCCTCCGATTTCTTAGCTGGATGGTCGTCAATGTGCTCTCAGCTCTGTACACAAGCATGTCACCGACACATTCTGCTGGTCACGAGGACAGGAGAAGAATGAATCTAGGAAGAACCTATCCTCACTGCTGGAGAAAAAAATAACATCCATCCTTCCAACCGTGGTTCATCAGCGCCCTCTTCACATATAGAGCCCAGCTTCCTATCCCTATCCTCGTGCAATATGTTCTACTTGAACATGCTGTTCTAAGACATGGAAGTCCTTGGAAGCTTAGGATGTGTGTCCGACAGGGAAGGACTGAAGCCGAAGACAAGTTCCTTTACTTTAATTTCACTTGCCACATTCCCTTTGATGTCAAAGAAAGGTATGAGTAAGTCTCAAGAGCTGAATATTCCCTAATGATTTCAACCTCCTTTGTAACCGGGATGGCATGTGAATGAAGCATGCTTCTGGACCTTGTCACTTTTCCAGGTTAACTACAATGGCCATTTTTACATATTTCTCAGGGGGGAAAAAAATCACCATTTTAAATACAAAGCCTTTCAGTCATAAAAGCAGGTATGTGCATTCAAATAGTTTCAACTGATTGCAAAGGTAAAAAAATACTGCCTAATTGCTGCCAAGATGTGAAAGTGCACCTTGAGTGAACACTCGTTATGCAAAGGCAGTCCTTCAGGCAGCCCCTGGCCCAGCAAGGCCGAGCACGGAAGGAAACTGATTCCCTGTACCTGGTACCTGACTGCTTTTGCTCTGCTGTAGGAACGTAGATTGCCTAGGCAAAAACCAATGAGCCAGGAACAGATAAACCCATGAGTGTAACTGTTTGGCTAGAACAAAGAGAAACCCCTATCAGAGGCCAAGGTCATGAACACGTGGCAAACAGGAAAGAACCAGAGCCCAGCTGGGGGGTGGTCAGGGAGCACCGGGGTGGGGCATGGAGGCAGCAAAGTGGAGGATGAAATGCTGGGCAGACAGAGCACCCCGCCACACGGAATGTGCCAGGTCTTACTGGCCCGCACACATGGCAAGTCCAAGCAGGCAGGGGCGGTATCCATTGATCCGCCCCACGTCTGCGAGGATTTCCAGGGAGGCAGCATCTAAACTCAAGTGGAAAAAGCCACAGATAAAAGACGGCCCCTTCTAGAGCTGCACCTCCTGAGAACGTGCTCATCCCTGAATCCCACTTATCAGAAGGACAACTGTCTGTGGCACTGAACCAACACTATCAGCACGAGGGCTGGTCATTTCTCCCGGGCTCAAGACTGGAGACAGGGGGTGGGGAAGAAAAACCACCCCAGCTTGTCTTTTATTTTCTATCTAAATTAATACAGCTATATCCTCTTTACACTGTCCTAAAATAGACCCATGACTTCCGGTGCCGTGGGCAGTTCTGCCAGTTTTCTCAGAGTTACAATTCCCACCCTGGGAACCATGCGTGTCCCCACAAAACCCCAATGCCGCAGTGAATTAAAGAGTGTTCCCGCTGCACGGACCCGAGTCCCTTCCAGATATCAGCCCAGGACAGGACTTTAAGAGCCCCTGCCTGTCATCTTCCTTCCAGCCCAAGAAGGTTGTGACCTGGTCAAATTCAGACCGTGGGGGAAAGGCACACGGGATGTGTCAGATCAAACTTGCCAGGGGAGGCGAGCGTGTCTGAGTTGGCCTCTTAACTGGTCATTTTATCATCTAATGAGGAGGCTTCTCAAAATGACTTGCAAGGACCCCAGCAACAGTTCATTTTTAAAACATAAACCTAGATAGAAAGATGCATATCTAAATATAGTCACCTACTAAATTCAGCAACGCCTATTAGTGTATTACGCAGGCTAAGGAATGAAGGTAGGCAGTGTTACCACATGTGTATATTTTATGGGCTCTACTACACAGCGTAACGTCAGGCCCCTGCTAGACAGGGCAGAGAAGAGGCTTCCTCTAAATTCTAACCATATGAGGGAAGGCTGATTCCATTTTATTGTAGCATTGCTTAAATGAAACTTACCCAACTTTTTAGGTTCTGCTAACATCTAGAAGAACCTATCAAATTAAACAGAGTCTCAAACTTGAGCACGTTCACACTTTCATCCAAAATCATGAAACGTCTCAAGGCAGGAGGATAAAGTTACAGGAAGCCAGAATCAAAAGTTAGCATAACAATCACAGTAACAAAGTGACACATCATGGGGCACCTGGGTGGCTCAGTCGGTTATGCACCGGGCTCTTGGTTTCAGCTGGCCTCCTGGTCTCACAGTTTCTGAGTTTGAGCCCCGCGTCGGGCTCTGCACTGACAGTGCTGAGCCTGCTTGGGTTTCTCTCTCCCTCTCTCTGCCCCTCCCTCACTGTCGCTCTCAAAATGAATAAAGTTTAAAAAAAAAAAAGAGGGGCGCCTGGGTGGCTCAGTTGGGTTAAGCGTCCGACTTCAGCTCAGGGCATGATCTCATGGTCCATGAGTTCAAGCTCTGCACTGGGCTCCGTGCTGACAGCTCAGAGGCTGGAGCCTGCTTCAGATCCTGTGTCTCCCTCTCTCTCTCTGCCCCTCACCCATTCATGCTCTCTCTCTCTCTCTCTCCAAAAAATGAATAAACATTAAAAAAATTTTAATGAATAAAAATAAAAAGAAAGGACACATCATTACCTGTGTAGGATGAGAAAGAAGGCAGTGGTGCTCTTGTTAAAGAAAGAATCAAAGACTGGCAAAGATTACAGTCCCACTTATTTTAATCCTCTGCAGCTGATCAATGCAGGGGACAAAGACACCTATTTCTCCACTTATCTCAGTAAATATCCTCCTAACACAGAAAAGGATCCTGTAAAATTACTGGCACTCAGGGGTTGGTGCAAAGGAATTTAACTCTGGGTTTTCAACTACTTTAGAGATACTCTGTTTTGATAAACATGCACGGGAAAGGAAGTCTATTTAAAGTGTATACGTATACAACACATATTGTATACTATTATACAATTACTATACAATTATTCTGCTCTGTAACTCATCTTCCCATAAAATCGTTAAGCCTCCCTAGCACGAAATGATGTGAAAAATATTCCTGCTATAATTTGAGTGATTCAAGTCTCTTCATCATGGATGATCGTAACAAATTGGAAAAGCTATGGTTCCATCCCATTCTGAATGGGAACCTGAATTTCTCTTTCACTGTCCCAGAGCCCCAAGATGGCGGGTGCAATTTAGCTCAAATATTCCCCAAGGATTTCCCTTTCCAGGAGTGCTCATTTCAGCTCCACACAATGTGGACCCAGACTCTGAGGCAGAGATGAGGTGGCAGGACAAAATGGAAACCACTTATGAAACCCAACTTGCCTTAGTTTTACTTACAAACATGGTGATGTCATTTATTATCTACCTTAAAGCTCCAGGTAGTACAGATCCAAGACACTTAACTCACATGGAACACATCACTTCTCCTTCATACATATTTTAGCCCAGTTGTTTGCACTCCGCAGTTTCATCTAAAGATTGCCTGAGATAATACAAATCATCAGCCTTGCAAATAAATGGGAGCCTCCCCCGTCTCAACCAGGAGGGAGCAACAGGGATTCAAACAGAAGGAAGGAAGGTGAAGGGAGGGCAGACAGCCTCTGTGGCGTCATCTGTGGACCCGCTGCGGGTAAATGCAAAAGGGAGAAGAAGCACTCCCCTGCAAGGTCAGGCAGACTAAAGTGGGGTTTGCAGCTCCCGGATGGGGTAGATCCCCATTTACTGAAACCAAAAGCTTGAAAAAGAGATTAAGGGACTGTAAGCAAACCGCTCACCAAAAGATTCAGGGCACCCTAGTTCTGTTAATTTTCACACCACTTGACTGGGAACGTTAGGAGGAAGGGCTGGTCGGCAGGTGGAAAGAATGTCTCTAAAACGTACCAGAAGTCACTGGAAAGGTGAGACTCCCAGATGACATCATACAGTGCCTCGGCTGTATAATTAGACATCTGACCGCAATTTTAACTGGCACGCAAGGGCAATTTCTACTACCCCATCTACTGGGCGGTACAAAACATTCCATTTGTTTACTGGGAAAGGAGCTGGCTTCCCATACCAGCACCTTATCTCTGTCCAGTTCTCTCTCTGGGCAAGGGACAGAGAACTCCAGCAGGCCTGTCCCGCCCATTCCTGGCAAACAGCCCCACCAGGGAGGAATCCTTCTGAATGAAGTGGCTCAGCTAAGTGGCCCACCTTGTTTCAGTGACCTGAAGCCCCACCGAGCTTCCCTCCACAGACCCCCACTCAGGAGAACCCTGTTTGCCAGCAAGTGGGAGCTGTGTGCATGAATGCATTTCCATGTGAACATATCACTGCCACATACCTGAGCCTAGCCTACCTCGGGGCAGGGAAGGAAGATCAGACTCACCTGCATATTCCCCCAAGGCATCACTCAAAAGCACACAATGAATCCTACCTAAATCGTGTAAAATAGAAGGAAGCTGCTCCAGCTTTAACATCTTTGTGTTCCTGTGAAAGTCCCATAACCGTTACTGGGATGCGTGTAAATACAGGTGGGTATATGTTTATACACTCTAAATCACTTTCTTCCTGAATAGAGCGATTCTTTGATAAATTGGTTTGACATTTGGTATAAAGTCCTGCAGGCCCTAGACAAAATGATTTAGAAAATAACAATGTCAGTTGCTCTGCTCTTTCAATAAATAACACACCAGTAAAACACAGATAATAACTGACAATCATACTTGTACTATAACTAATGAGAAAAGATAAAGCAGCAAATGGACTGTTTATATGCATTTGATAAATTGCATCCCCTGGATATACCAATGAAAAATAAATGTGTGCGGTGCTGGTTCACTGAACTAAAACAAATATTTACCACTGAGATTTAGGATTAAGAATGAAATTTACATTTTATTTGGCAACTATTTGGATGCTATGTCTACATACAGTTGAAAAGTCAAAAACCTACCTCAACTTCCTGAGTACGAAAGCATTATAAATGAGAAAAAAAAAAAATAAAAGAATCAAACAAGAGGAAGGAATGTAAACATTTTCGATAATTGCATCAAATTTTCATATTATCATAACATTACAAAGATCATATGCAAGTATTTTCTGTTAAGTCACCAACCATCATACCTTTGAAAAAGTGCCATCGTTCATTAAGTTCATGGGGAGAAACATTAGGTTACCGGGTAGAATAACACAAGTGGGGAAAAATCAGAGCGTGCTCTAGTGATCCATGTAGTTATTGCAGACCAGACAGCAAAATCATGATTAAATCCCAACGCTCAGTCATGATTTCTATCTATGAGAATTGCAAGTGAATAATTTCCTATGACACTGGTCCAAAGGGTGAAATTCGGTAAAAATCCTGAGATGACATCAGAGACCAGAAGTAACAGACCTTCTACATTTCTGCAAAGAAATTCTCCTGCCTTACAGCTCCAAAATAGCTTGAAGGAGTCTAAAACCTGAGAAAGACATGAATTTAGGTCTTAGAAACAGGTAATATGAGTAAGACTGTCATGGCGCCTCTAGCCAATTAAAGGATGACAGCCACCACAGAAGAGTTCCAGCTTCCTCACACTTTCTATGTCTCCCCATCTGTCCATCCAATCTGAGGTTGTGGGAAGTGACCCACTGTCTTGTTCATTTCTCAGTGAGAAAAACCAAGTCTGAGATTGCTTCCCAAAAGTATGGTCTGCAGTGGTTTTTGTTCTGGGATATGAATGGGTCTATGAGGCTATGTGTGTATTCGACCAAGCCAAAGGACGTCCCCCAGACTCAAAGCCATCCCTATCCCTGACTTTATTAGCAATATTATCAAAATACTTGTGCTAACCACGAGCCGCCTTCTGAATACCCAGGAGAGAAACAGCCAGAACTATGGAGGCAAAGGCAGAGGAGACAGGATAAAACAAGACCGGCTCTGATGCAGATATGGGTTTAAATTATTTCTCTGGCACTCATTGGCTGTGTGGCCCCTGCACAATCACTCAGCTTCCCAAGAGTCACACTTCCCTTATCTTTCTCTTATCCGCAGCCACCTTGAAGGTGGCTTTTTATAGGACTATACTGTATAGGACAAAAAAAATCCATGCACAAGTGGACTCACACAGTTCAGACCCATGTTGTTCAAGAGTTAACTCTAACAGGTATAAAATTTCAGTAATGTGACTTCTGGTGCATCTGAATCTTACCAATTAGGCCCAAGTGAAGGGAGGCCAATTGTACCCGGTAACAATAATTATCAAGCCTCTTAAATGCATGTAATTTTATTAGTGTCACGTACGAAGAGGAGCTTAGAAAAATAAAAAATCAGTGAAATTTGAAAACTTGAGTTCCAGGCATGTCTCTGTTTCAAGGTCAGGCTTATACTCTCTAAGATTCAGCGACCCCATCTTTAAAAAACAAAAACAAAACAAAACAAAAAACAAAAAACAAAGGTAATACACCACAGAGCTGTTTGTGCATCAAGTTTTGAACCACTATTAAATATTACATTTAACTCCATTAAAGTTTCTATTGTAAGTAACTATATCCTGATAAGGAAACTGGGCAAGCTCTGGACAGGTGACATTTCCATGTCATCACTGTATGAATGGAAAGAACAGACAGTGTTTGGCACCCCAAAATGAGGCCCCTGCCATCTTGTGGCGTGTGAGCCTTTACCTCAGAGAAAATACCAGTTATACACAGAAAATACCATGAGGCCTACCTTTGTCCAAGTAGCACAAATTCCAAGTTGAAGAGTTCTGTGAAGGCCACACCTGCCACATCCGTAGGCTGTCCAACCATGAACAGCCAGACACTACCTTCTAGACTATCAGGTACAGCTATTAACTATCACCTCGCCCCTTCTCCCGCCCCACCCATGCTGCGCGGGAGGCACGACTGGGGACAGTAGACGTGGTCATCCTCCTTGCTGACCACTGGACTCACTGGAGGGCTTTCCCAACACAGATGCCTCAGCCAGGAGCAGCCGCTTCACTGGTCTGGGCTGTGGCCTCCACAGGGGGGACAGTTTTTGGTTTTTTTTTTTTTTTAAGTTCCCCGGATGATTCTAATGGTTAGCCCCCTCAGGGGCTAAAGGAAGCCACACATCAACTCAATCACAGTAAATGAAGGATGACTCAGGAATAGTCTGGCCCACAAAGGTAGCACACCAGACGCAGCCCATCAAAGGCCTAACTCTGTCAACATCCAGAGCTTTCCAGAGTTGACTCTTCCAATCCCACGCTAACCCCTCAAGGCGTCCCCAGCTCCATATACAGCACGCATGTCCACTGGCTGCCCAGGAGAGAACCCAGGTCTCAGGTGGGACTCCTCTTCCTTCTTTTTGCTGTTCAGGCAATAACTTCAAGGGAGGGGGGGGAGGCAATAATGGGAACCTGGGACTAGCGAGGTGACACTGGTGGGTCTTGGGTTGATCAAACTGTACAAGAGACCTGCAGGTGGGGCTCTGCCCCACACCCTCACCCCACATATATTCATGCCTGAGTCACCTGCAAGGAACAAGCAGCCTTCGGGACTTGGCTCACCACAGCTGTGTTCAAAGTCAGGCCTTGTAGCAAATTGAAGTTCACATCAAAAAGTTCAAATCCAAAAAAAAAAAAAAATCAAAGAGTAGTATTACTATTAATTGTACACTAATAACGGCCGTTACTATTTGCGAATGGGCACAAGGTGCCAGACACGGCGCTAATAAGCCCTATGTTTTATTTCACCTAACATTTACAATAACCCCCTAACATAGGGGCAATGAGGACCCCTGTGAGGTAGCTGGGGAAACAGGAGCTCAGAGTGAGGAAATTATTACATAAGATCGTGCAGCTAGTAAGGGGCAGAAGAGAATGTGAACTCACTTTTGCTCAAGTCTAAAGATCATGCTCTACCCACCAGATGACGCCACCTCAGTGCCACCGTGTGAAGGGAAGAGCACAAGGTATGTATGATGGAGACCCTGCAGAGGGGCTGGCAACCCTGGGAAGAGGCCAGCAGGAGAAACCAAGGGATGGGAGATGAACACACAGACCAGAGGCCTTCAAGAGGCCCTCTCTACTGCTGCCATGAACTGTGTGTGTCTGAAGCCTCAGGTTTCCCACCTGTGAAATAGCAGGAATAAACACCTGCTTTACAAGGTCTATGTGAGATTGGATCGCAAGTCCGTCCGTCATGCGCGTGGATCCAAGAGAGGAGGGAGGACACCCTGACTCCCTGATCCACCCCTACTCAAGACGCTGGCCGGGGTTTCAGAACCATGGCCGTGAGCCCTGACAAAGCAGCCTCAGAAGCCCTCCGCCTTTGTGTGCTCTGGACTGAATGCTCACACCTGTCTGCCACCAGCAGTCCCTGGAGCCCGGTTCAAAGTGAAGTATCCAATGCAACATCAAGGCACAGCATGGAGGAGGTGGTGGCTTTGGCACCAGCCATCTCTCTAGGAAGCCACGGCTACAGACTTTGCATGAAATTTTCATTAGCTGCACAGCTAGGCCTGCTACACTTCCTCCCAACCCTGCCATTCAGCCTCGGCTCTTCAAGGGAACATCTGGGAAGCGTAGCAATGAAGACTCCCTTCGCTGTGTCCCCAAGTGTCCTAGCAGCCACCCTGCCCACCCTCCTGTGCATCCTGAGGCTCTGGCCCTCGGACCACTACATAGCAGATACTCCCCGGCAAGAGAGCCCCAGAAACAGATCTGGTCAACGTCTTTTGTCCATGCCAGTGGTGTCGGTGTCGGGATCTGAGGGTACTCATCTGAGATTTACAACTTCTGAAGTTACATTCCCCCATGGTACGAGGTAATCAGGGCAGGCAAGCCTGCTGAAAAATGGATCCACACTCCTGAGCCACAATTTACCTCTACAGTCACCGACAAGGCTTCCATGGAGAAGGGCGGGTGCCCCCTCTCTAAGGTTCCAGCCATTGCGAAAACTGGGGCTCACCAGAACAACCCTCTGAAACCGAAGACCCCCATAGGACCCACACTCCCAAAAGCCGCTGGGTCCAATGAACACATGGTCATGGAGACAAGCTACCTTTCCTCTCACTCAGCAAGAGCTTATGCAAATCTGTGAAGGATATGACAGAGCCTCTCAACCCCAGCATGCCAAAAAAGATGCTCGGTACACTCAGGAGACTTAGAGAACCAGAAAGCACTGCAGCCAGGCTCCACGCTTGGGAACCTGGTCACTAGACCTCTTGGTCCCCGACAAGATGTATCTATGTCAGGTGACAAGATGGAAAGCCCAGAGACACTGCAGGAGAGCATTCCTCATACTAAGAGCAATGTGCACTGAGTCCCCCAACAGGGGTCCAGCCCTTCTTTTGTGGGATCCATGTGCAAGTCTAGTCCATGAACATATGGCTGTCCCATTCCTCTGCAGGGAAATTCCTACAATCTGGCCATGCTCATTTGGGGTCTGGAGCGCCCGCAGAGACAGAGGAAAGGGGAAGCTGCCAAAGAAACTGGGGCAGAGACGCAAGGACCTTGATGCCTGAGGAGACATGCAGATTTTAAGGCATTGAGGAACCGCTGGAGGGCTTCCTTAGAGGTGGATTCCATCAAATTGGTATTTTCTGAACCATGCTGGGCTTACTCTGTGTGGGACAAATTAGAGGCAGTCCAAGTGAAACCAAGGACACCAGAGCCCTCCAAGGCAAAGTTATCAAGTGACATCATTTACATGGTAACAAAACACACATTCAACAGACATTTATTTCTTGTGGAGGAACACTTTGCTGGCAGAAACCATCGTAATACCTTCATTTTTACGCTCTTTTTCCATGTATTATTTGGGGAAATAACAGGAACGTTGATAATAATGCTAGTCTCTTCCAGTTCCAAAATTCAGTGATTCTAATTATGTCAAACAATCAACTGTGCCTGAAAGCTCCATATGAATAGAGCAGGAGCAATTTTCGCAGAGTAGCGAGACTACTATTGAGACTATACTAGACTATAATGTACTAGAGGAATCCAAGATGCAGCAAAGCAGTGAGCTGCCTTTGCTTTGATTTTTATTTTTGGTTCAAATGGAAGGACCTAATATGAACACAAATAGTAATTATGTCCTAGATCTTTAAAAATCCTCTTCCTATGAAATAACTTTTGAGCATTCAAGAAAGAGTCCAGTTGGATTTTTTTTTCACATGACGCTCAGAGGTACTGACACAGAAGCTCTAGCAAAAAAAAAAAAAAAAAAAAATGTCCAAGATCAAATTCTTTAGCTCAGCTACCATTTCGTGTGAGGGGGAGACTTCCGGAAGAAATCACGTAAGAAGACAGGAAGAATACAGAAAATCAAGAAGCAGTCCGAAGGGCCCAACAAGCAAGGGTAGCTACTTCATCCACTCCATCACCACACCATCTCGGGGCCCAGAGCCCACCTCCTCAGAGGCCTGGGAAAGAAAAACAGGAGCCATGGCACCAACACACATGTACCAGGACTATGTGGCTACTATGCTGGAGTGGTGTTGGGTCCTGTTGGTTAAAATCGCCTTCTCAGTCAGCCAGTTGCATGGTCACATTTTCTAGGTATCTCAACACCCTTAAGTAGTGTCTATGACCCACAGGACGAAGGAAAGAAAAAAATATAGAAAAGTGCGGGGGGAGGGGAGTGCCTGGGTGGCTCGGTCGACTAAGAATCTGACTCTTGATTTCAGCTCAAGTTATAATCTTGCAGTTAGTGAGAATGAGCACCGCGTCAGGCTGTGGGCTACTAACACGGAACCTGCTTGGGATTCTGTCTCCCCCCTCTCTCTGCCCTTCCCTCACTCATGCTCTCTCTATATATACATATAGAAAAGGACTACAGGAAAATCAAGATGGTTATAATGGTTGGGGGAATATGAAGCTGCTTGTACTTTATTAGTTATCAATTTAAAACACATGACATGGGGGTACCTGGGTGGCTCAGTCCATTAAGGATCTGGCTCTTGATTTCAGTTCAGGTCATGATCTCACAGTTTGGGAGTTCGAGCCCCACATCAGGCTCTGGGCTACAGTGCAGGCTCTGCTTGGGATTCTCTTTCCCTCTATCGCTGCCCTTGCCCTGCTTGCACTCTGTCTCTGTCTCTCTCAAAATAAAATAAACTTAAAAAAATCAACATGACATGAATTACTTCTTGTATTCGTATGTTGTCTACTCACTGATCTGTTTACTCATTCATTCATTCAAAGTTCTATGGAAGAGGGAAAATGAGGACAGCATCACTCAACCATTACAGGCAGAGAAACTCTAGTGCACAGAGAGGTAAAATCATTTGGACACGAATTCACACAGCCCTAAAACGTGCAGTAGAAGATCCATGTAGACCAACAGCTTGGGCTGAGAAATGTACCCATGTCCCAGACAAAGGAAGTAACAGTGAAACGCTTCTTGGGCCATGACCAAGGCCAATGAGTAGGAGCATTCCATTCTGATGGAACGGATCCTGAATGGAACCACAAAGCCTTACCAGTAGCCTGTTTCTGGGCTGGCACATAGGGTCGCCGTTCATTTATTCCTTTGTTCTGGCATTTCAGCTACCCTGTGAGGAATGAAAGACCTAGGATTCACAAGGGGTGACCCTCAGCTCACCCACAGTGCACAGCCCCTGGCAGAAACACGAAGGACAAGGGCCCAGGACTCAGAACAGAAATCACACATTTACCCGTGAGGCAGTGACGGCTCCGGCTCTGACACCTAAGCCAAATTGTGGCTCGATTTACTAAGGGATCCGAGGCTCAGACACCTCATCTGATTTACCAGCAGGACACACAAATCACAGCTAGACATGGAGGCACCTCGTCAGCACTGCCTGCTGGAATTATTTGCGAACAAGACCGCGCGGGTTATTTTGGTGTTACCCATCAAAGCCTCCGAGCTCCTTCCTCACATCTCTCTTTTCACGAAATTCGGCTCTTAACCCAGCTTGGAGCTGAACTCAATGGTTCTGCTTCCCCATCAGAAACGCACAAAAGCATAAAAGCCTATGGCAGTTTCTTCACCAGGAACTTCTCTTGATGTCCCCACTGCCACTGCCTAAGTGATTCTGGGCCAGCGATTCAACCTTTGCGAACTGCAGTCCCCTCACCTGTGAAATGAGGGCAAAGGTGCCCACTCCGCAGGGTGGACCGGAGGGGTCATCTGAGACATACATGCAAAACGCCCAGCACGTAGCTTGCGCCAGAAGATGGTCACTACATTTTCTAATTGACCTCTGCGCGTCCTGTGCTCTGAGCCGAAAATAGGGTTTTCGAAACAGACTGCTGGTGGACTCTGGATCAGGAGACTGGTTATACTGCCATCCTGACTCTGAGGAGATTGTGAAGCAATGAAATCTGGGTGATGGCTGCTTTGGAAAAGCAGCAGCCACGGCTCTATGCGAAAGTGTAAATAAAATGGCACTTAAGTAATCACATTACTCACAGCTTAATGCATGTGATCCAGAGCTTCAAGCAAGCGTGTGCGTGTGATGGATTTCTCATTATCTGCTGGCTGCCACTGCGGTCCATCCAACTGTCTGCAGGCGTCCTGGCTGGGAACGTCTACATGAGCTCCTGATGGGACCCACACTCCTCGCTATCGGTAGGAACAGACTGAGCAGGAAGGAGGCGATGCCTTCATAATAAGGTGATAATGCAAACAGACGTGTGTGCTTGAGGGAGAGCTACCAGGGTCTAAGTCGGCCATTAAAGGTACGTTCCTCAGTTTGCAGGGGCTCTTAAGAGTTTGGGCCGGAGGAAATTTCTAGCGTAATCCTCCTGGTCCCATCAGGTGGGGATGGAGCCTCCTCGGATGCCAAACATAGCCTACTGTCGACTTAGCAGTGTCGAGCACCAAACCAAGCACCCAAAGAAGGAGCCAGGAATGCTGCACTAAATCTACCTCCTTCGTGGGGGGAGGGAGGGTCTCTGAAATCCCAGGGGTCTCCCTTTGCCTAGAACTGCCCTGAAAGCGGTCACAAACTAACTGGAGTATGCTAGGTCCTTGGACCATTTATGCTCTGGATAAATGGAGAACCTCCAGAAAAGCTACTTCAGAATCCAATGGCAACATTAAATCTAAGTTCACCGAGGCACCTGCCACCTTTCCCCAGGGAAAGAGCTCCCTAAACATGGGTATATTTGATTGAGGCAAGGCTTGTCCTAAGAGGCTCTGCCCTTCCTGCCTCCACCTCCCAGCAGGGCTTCTGTGCCCTCACGGACTCCCCGCCTCTGCTCGCACATCAAAACTTGCTCCTGGACCCTTCCTTCAGAGCCACGTAAAGAGGACTATGATAGCTCCCAGACCATTCATATTCAACAAAGGATCCGAGCCTGAGGTGCCAAAATCCTGCCGTCTGCCAAAAGAAAGGCGAGGAATATTTGGGGAGAGGGCCCCGGCTGCCCCCTGAATTTACGGCATACCCGTCAGCCTGGTCCCAGTAAGCGTAGAAGGAGAAGAGGATGAAGAAAGCAGGGAGAGGGAAAGAGAATGAAAGTCTGCAAAGAGTCTTGAAGGGAAAACACCAGGAAAGGCAGTGCTGGCAATGTGAGAACACTTTCTCCTACAGATCCCAAATGGACCCAATGGATGGTAGCACAAGAACCCGGGACCTAGGGAGGTGCTGGCATCCTGCCGTGTTCTAAGGGACAGAGGGGAATTCAAGAAAACAGCAACTCGAGCCTGTGTTCAGCCCACAGCGGGAAGTAGCATACATCTACTGAACGTCGACTGGCAGCTGAGGACCACACTCTACACTTTACGCTGATTACTCCTCATGATGATCCCGATGACGTTGCAAGGATGGAGACGTCCGTTACCTTTCACAGCTAAGGCTCAAAGAGGTTACGTAACTTGTTTGAGGTCACACAGCAGGAAGCAGCAGAGCAGGGTTTCAAATCCAGTTCTGCCCAACCACAGAGCCCTGGGCTCTTTTCCATGTGCCACGATCACCCAGTGCCCCCCGCCCCAGAGGGCTGAGTATCTCACCAAGCCCTAGACCATCAGCTCCCAGAGGGTGGACGCCGTTAGACCCAGCTCAGACCTGAGCAACCAACAGAGACTCAGAACAGCTACGGGTTGAATGAGAACTGGTATGTGAAGACATTATGACTTTCTCTGGCAACTAGTAACTTCACTCTTTTGAAGACAAAGGCCCACCCTCAAAGCCCAGGGAAGCTGAGCCTCTAGGGCTCAGATCTGGGTGGAGGCAGAGTATGGGAAGAGAGGGGAGAAGAAGTGAAATCTCAAGAGACACCCTGGATGGGTGGCAGGGAGAGGCTATGCTACTGCACCAGACCCCTTCGTGGCTGCTGGGCGAAGCTGTGGTTCCGAGGATGAAGCAGGGGCCTGGCCAACAAGAGGCACAGCATCCAAGCAGGTTCCAGAAAGGGCTCGTTCGCATTCGAAGTGAGACCACCTTGTGAGGTGCACAGGTTTGCAGGCTGATCCGTCAATCACTCCAGACTAATGTGCCTCTTCCCCCAGCTGCAGCATAAGCTCAGACTTGACCCCGCAGCCCAGCAGACCAGGGGTGGCCCCCAAGGAGTCATTATGCGAGCACACATGCCTTCACAAACCCAGGGTCCGCATTAGTAAAAATTAGATGCAAATGTGATAGGGGTCATGGCTCGCCTTCCTGCTGGCCCTTGCCTGCCACACAACAATGATGCCCGAATGACAGAATCGGAGAAAATACTTAATAAATTATGACCACGCACTCAAGCACAGCAGCCCAGACCTTTTGTGCTTATTAACACGGTCTCTCTGCTCTTTAGAGGACCGCAGTATTCTTAAGTCTTTTGCAACTAAAAGGTACCTGGGAACATAAATCTTCCTCACTGCAATGTGAACAACTCCCGTAACAACAACGGCAGTTCATTACCATGCCATTTTGGGTTCTATTTCTCCAAGAAAATAAATTACCAGTTTAAAAACTATCAGAAACATGTTCCACTAATACTCAGCTTAAACATGATTATTTATTAGAAAGTATTGGAAGCTACTCACACCTGTGGTAACCATAAGCACATGTGGTCCTCAGTGTGTTTTATATTTAAAGGCGGGAAAAATACATAAAACAAAAAGTGGTACAGATTTCCATTTAAAAAATTTTTTTAGTGTTTATTTGTTTTTGAGAGAGAGAGAGAGACAGCACAAGTGGGGGAAGGGCAGAGAGAGAGGAAGACACAGAACCCAAAGCAGGCTCCAGGCTCTGAGCCGTCAGCACAGAGCCCGACGCGGGGCTCGAACTCAAGAACCGTGAGACCGTGACCTGAGCCGAAGTCAGAAGTTTAACCGACTGAGCCACCCAGGCACCTTTAGATTTCTGTTTTTAAATCTGGCCTCTGTGGCAGATCTTGGTGATGGACCAAATGCTCAGGAAGGGAAGAACCGGGCAGGCAAGCGATGGGAGAGAGGAAAACACACCGGGTACAGTGGCTACCCTATGCCAGGTGGGGCTCACCCCTCCAAACTAGGGCTCTGCAAACCTTTTCTGTGAAGGGCCAGAAAGTAAATATCATCTCCCTTTGTGGGCAAGACACATACTCTTGTCATAAAAGATGATAACGTTAAAAACTAGGTATTTTAAAGGAAGATGTACATACATTCTATTCAGTTCAACAGACGCTTATTTGACTCTCTTGGTGATGATTATCTAAGGGCTTATTACAGGAGGCGAGGAGCAGCTGGAGAGTTTCCTTACCATCCTGAAGTTCCATCCTTAACAAAAACAGACTCTGTAATCCGGAGGCAAAATGGAGGAGACTCACTGTAACAACTTATCAGATGCTCCGGTGAACTCCTTGGCCACAGGGCTCCTGGCTGCTGCCCCCAAGGCCATCATCCCTCCCTCACCCACACGTTAGGGCAACCAACAAAGGCCTCACACAGCCATCATGATGTCAACAGTTTCGGTCCAGATTTCCCCGGCAAAAGACAGCTGCGGCCCAGCCATGAGACCACCCATGTGCACTAAGCCACGTACTCTACCTCCTGGGCTCAGACTTTTTGGTCAAAACTTGTCTCTAGCTGAGGTTCTGGGACACAGAGGCCTGCTCCTGTCTGAGCATTTGGTGACACTTCCCTGGAGTGACAGCACTGGCAAAGAGTCCTTAAGGACCCATGAGACTTCTCCCACAACCTACCCAACTGGAAAACGACAAAAAAAAAAAAAAAAAAACACTCATAATTGTCTTCCTGAGACCACTGTGGGTGCAAATTTAGTTAAATTGTTGGAAATTAGCTAACCAGGGAAAGAAACTGCATTTCCTTCTCTTTTTGCATCTCCAGCTCCAAGGACAAGATTCCTCTCAGATGCCCCTAAAAGTTTCTGCAATTGTCTCTAGACAGGCACTAGTGAGGAGAGAAAGTAAATTGCTCTCTGCAATTACTAAGCTTTGAACTCCCTAAACAGCCAATCTTCATGCTGCCATTGTAGTCGTGTCTACGGACGGCTGGTTCAGGCGAGGGCAATCATTCCCAGAGCCCTCCGCTACTGCTAAATGTTCAAAAGGCAATGTGGAAAATTACCCAGAAAACAGCTGTTTATGCTTTAGGCAGCTCCTACATGGGGAGAGAAGCAATGGGCGGGTGGAAGTCAGAAGCCATAAAATTGAGAAAATACTATTTTCAAGTTAAATGTGAAGGGAAGTCCCTTTGCGAGAGGTAATCAATAGTCAAGCGGAAGCCAAGAGGACAAGACTCCCCGGTTAAGGAGAGAAGGCAAGCGGTTAAGAGTCACCCCCAAATAACAAGTCACTGAGCTAGAGCAGGCCCCAGAGAGTGAACTCACCGCCTGTTACGGTCACCGGAGCACTCAAGGGGCCTCACCCAGCAAGGGGAACTGGGCCCAGCCCCCAGATGCTGTATGATTTTCTCCTCCCATGCACACAACTCTACAACACAGAGGTAGCTTCTAAATCATCTGTAGTAAATTGTGCTACTGAAGGCACAGTGCTGACATTCTGAAAGGCCAGGTAATGGCAGCTGTGATTCCCCTCCAACCATAAGCCAAGAATCTAAGAGACTTGGAAACCTTGGATACACCCAACCCCAACTCTGTTCCAAGTCTTGCCAGCAAGCCACCCTCAACATAGAGGCTCAGCACGGTATCCTGAGTCCTATTCAGAGCTTCCCATAGGAGGGTCCCACCTCCCTAACCAGGCCAATTCCCACAGGCATAGTTGTGAGGATTCGATCAGTAGGCTGGAAACTAAGAGTCTTCAACTAATGAATAGAAAGACAAGATCTGGAAGCAGCCAGAGATTCTGATCTCTGGACTCTCTGAGGTTTTGGAGACCAGGCAGTCATTAGATGCTAAGCTTGGACACCAGGCTACATTTAAAAGGGAAATCTGGACTCACAATGATTTTTTACTTCCACAATTCTAGACCAGGTTGTTGCTAAGCATCGAAGTCCAGCACATTTTATCCAAAACCTTAAGGTTCTCCTGAGTGCACGAGGGGAACAAGATGCAATGACTTCCAGAATGAGGAGAAATTGGAAAACTTTCAAAGGTACTGAGGAGGCAATCAGCTTCAAAGATCTATTTCTGAGATGGAGAACTGGGGAAGGAGAAGCTTACCTAAATTTTACATCAGGACTGAACTATTCATAGCAGGAGGCTGGAATGTGGTTTTGTTGGCTTGATCCAAATTGCAAAGAGCAAGGATGCATCTTCATTGGCAGGGTGGCAGGGTAGAGAACTGAGCTTTGGAGCCCAGCAGAGCCACGAGGCATCTGGCCTCCAGCGTGTATTCCCTGTGTGACTTTGGAAAGGTACTAAACCTCTCACTATTCCAATCTATAAACTGAGGTTATTAATGGGGCCAACTCCTTAGACTTTACAGAGTCCAAATGAATAGTAGTCCATGAATACTCATAAACAGTAGCCATTATAAGTAGAATTACTGTTTAATGGGTGATTCTCATTTAGGTGCATTTTAACTCTGGATTCCTCTTCTTTTCAAAGCCTTCCCATCACTACCATTTGAGGGGGGAAAAACACCCTAAAGGGAATGCTTGATTGGCCTGTTGCTTTTCTTTAAAACACAGTATACTCTGGTTTCAAGGTCTCAAAACAGATGCAAAGAGTCAGTGACTTGGAGTCTTAAAAAAGAAGAAAGCAAAAACCCTCCCTAACATGTAAGCCAGAGGCAAAGGTGAGGAAAGGTGGTTCTGTTTCATCATAAAGAAAAAGAAATTAAAAAAAAAGGGGGAAGGAAAAAAAAGAAAAAGTAATTCTTGTGGAGGAAAGACCACAAGTCTCCCAGCTGGAGATGTGCTGGTTGAAGCTAGGACAAAGCTGTAGAGAGCGGTACACTGTTCTCAACAAGAGCGGGAAAACACGTTTTTCTAGATGTGGTTTTAAATTATGTAAGGGAAACAGTATGCAAAGAAGAAAACTCATAAATATCTTCCTCATCAAGAAACATCCGAAGAGTGAAAGAAACAAGCCAGAGTGAAAGAAGATACTTGCATCATTTGAAACCAACAAATGGCTTAGGGCGCCCGGGGGGCTCAGTTGGTTAGGTGTCTGACTTCAGCTCAGGTCATGATCTTCTGATTTGCAGGTATGAGCCCCACGATGGGCTCTGTACTGATAGCTCAGAGCCTGGAGACTGCTTTGGATTCTGTGTCTCCCTCTCTCTCTGCCCCTCCCCCACTCGAACTCCATCTCTCAAAAATAAACAAACATTAAAAAATTCTAAAAACAAAAACAAATGACTTGCATCCAGAATATAAAGACTGTACACAAATCAGTAATAGAAAAAACGACCCCATGCAAAATATGGGCAGGAGATTTGAATAGGGCACTTCTAAATAGAGGATACCCCTAAGCCAACATTTATCAGAAGCGCTTAAGCCTTAAACTATGACTTTGCACAGTATAAGGAAAGATGAAGGACAACTGGCACTGTCAGGCAGGGCACAAGGCGAGGCGCTGATGTGATGTTAGCCACTTCAGAAGATGGCTTGACAGGTGCCCCAGAGACTCCACCCCCCAGGAAGATACCCAACACAAATGGGCACACGTACGCAAAAGGCTTATACAAGAACGGTCATCAGCAGCAACACTCAAAGTAACCCTCAGTGCAACAACTCAAGTATCTACCAATAGCCAATGGATCGACTGTGGTCTGTGTGTGCACAAGGGAACAGTAGGCAGCAATGGCAACAGACCAAACGTCGCTACGCATTACAACATGGACGGCCCCAGGTGCATAAACTGGCACAGAAGAGCACAAACTGTATGATGTCATTTACAGCGAATTCAAAAATGGCAAGACTAAGCTCTGATGCAAAGTTGGAACAGCAACTCTGGGAAGAAGCGAGGGAGTAAGTTAGCGAGGACAAGTCACACTCACAGGTGCCAGGAACATTCTGTCTCTTGCCCTAGGTGCAGGTTGCACAGGTTTGCTCCCTTACTAATAAGTCTATTCTATCTGGCACTTGGTAAGCATTCGTATTAGACTCCACTAAAAAAGTGTAACGAGTGAGTGAAATAAAGAAAGAATCTATTCTGTTGTACCTATGTGATCTAGGCAGGTCACTGCTTAGTTGGAAATAAAGAAATATTCCGAGCCAGAAAAAGGCATTTCCTGGAAACACCCACATGGCAGAAAGTGTTTTTGTGACAGCTGGACAGGCACACCCCAGAGTCGGAGAGATGGGTCTTAGTCTAGACCATAAAAGTCAGGAAGCCAGAAAGCCACAAGGGAAACCCAGGACCTGCACAAATAACCATCAATGTATTAACTGCTCCTTAAGTGGCAGCATTGTTTTAAACACTTAAATGGATTAATTCATGTAATCCTCATAAATTCCTACTTTTCAAATAAACACAGAGGAGTTAAGTGTGTGACATAAGGTCACACAATTAGCAAGGGACAGAGCATGGACTCATTCAGCCCAGGGACTACTGCTCTGGAATTCACATGCTTTAGGCACGTGCTATGCCAGCACCGAAACCACCTGACCATCTAAGAACGAACAATAAATCCAGCCACTCACCTCAGCAGAAGCAGTCACGGAAGCAATGGGGAGAGGAAAGTCAGGCCAAGAGGAGAAAATCCATGGCTTACAGAGCACCTACTAAGTGCTAGGCAATGAGCTAGGTACTCTAAACCAAATTTGATTTAATTTTCAGAAGAGCACTATCAGGCACTGTAGCTACTCTTACCATCCCTATTTGAGAGAAGTAGGAAGTGAGGCTTGGAAAACGTTAACTTTCCACTGCTGATGAAGGGCACGGGGAGGATCTGAACCGCAAAGTCCCACAACCTGAAAGGTCAGTAAGGTCTACAGGCCAGAATAGGTCCTGGCAGCACCGTGTTTCCATGGCAACTCCAGGGAAGCCACCATCACTGAAGTGGAGTTTACGAGGGGAAGTTCACACCTGCGAGATTGCTTTACAGGACCAGACCAGCGCCCAATCCAACCAGTAAGAATGGAGCCCTCCTGCTCGGCGACAGGGGTGGGCTGACATGTAAGGATCCCTCCACAAACAAAAGCTGGAGTGAGATGTCCTATCTGGAGTGGTGGAGCAGACATCTGTTCTGTCTGTGCCAGAGGGTCCCCCTCTTCTTATAAGAGAATGCTTTACCCATGATTCAGGCCTGGCTCACCATGGCTCACACGGACGAGAGCAAGCGAGAGAGGGGATTTCACCCTCCTGGCCATACCACAGC
This sequence comes from Felis catus, assembly GCF_018350175.1. NCBI lineage: Eukaryota > Metazoa > Chordata > Mammalia > Carnivora > Felidae > Felis > Felis catus. The sequence goes on from NC_058368.1 coordinate 113,547,933, forward strand.
GATTCACCCAGGAATTGGTACATGACCTTGCAGATGAGTCAGAGTCCTCTCTGAGCTTGTATATGGATGCTGGAGAGAGAGGGCTCTAAGTGACTCCTTTAGGAAGAACTGGCTTGGAACTTCTCCAGAATATCTTCCCAGTCACATGGAAAAATCATGTCTAAGGATAAAGCCAGTGTGTCAGAGCAGATGTAGTGGGGAGACAAAGAGAAAGTGAGGGCAAGCCCTGGATGCAGCCCTGCCTGAAGTCCAACATTGGACTTTCTAAGTACATGGAACACAACCTGGCTTTGCATTTAAGCTAGTCTGAATTGGGTTTCACTGCCTTGCAACCATGAGAGTCCTAACATAGCACAGGTCTCTGGATAAGGTAGGATATAGGGCTATGTTCTGAAACAAGTGATGGCAGATTGAACAGGGGAAGCCAAGCAGTCTGAAAGGCCTCTAAGGAGGGTTCCGTACAGGAACTATGCTGGGCTGAACTCCCAAAACCTATCATCAGCTTCGGGGAAAGGAAGGTAACACAGATTCATGAGAAAACTCCATCGTCTCCACTCACTGGCGTAGTAGGGAGAAAACAAAACAAAACAAAACAAAACAGAACAACTGGGGGGAAGCCAGATCAAAATGTTGGGGCAGCTACCAGGGTGCAGAACCGATATCAAACAGCTGAGTCACCTATCATCTTTCAGAGCAAACAGCTGTCAGAAGGAAGCACTTCCACGGCAGAGCTGAACACAGCCAGGCTTGGCTCTTACCAATGGATCTCTATGGGGTAATGAATCGACCCATCTTTAACAAGATTTTCCTGCGATTTTAATTCCATCCAAGAGTCAACCAGTGAGAAAGAACAAAATGATAGTTTACTACCTGCAGATACACACCTTAACTTTTAAATTCGTATCTTCAGATAGGAAGGGGGTCGGGAATAAGAGGAAATTAAATCCATAAATCCACTGATTTATCACTGCACAAACACAGAACTGGCATGACAGTAAACTCTTTTCGCAGACTGTATTTCCCCCAGAGTCAGTGCTGCAAACACAGTGGAAAATCCTGATTTGGAATGAGAAATAATTCCGTTTTAATCTTGTTTATCTTCTTGGTCTGGTAATCCCCTGTGGCCACTGCCCACCTGGCACGTTCCTGTAAGAAAACTGTGGCCACAGTTGTTTCATTCAATTCTGTGGTTGGTTTGTGGAATGTTTTTTTCAATGTATACAATAGAGGCCATTGGGTATTGGGATTATTTTTCTTAAATAAATCTAATACACCAACACCAAGCACCATTTATTTCAGGAATATGTTGAAAGTACAAATAACATGTAGGCAGCCTTTATGAGAGCACATGAAATGCTATCTGCAGGGAAGTTAACAGAGCCCAACAAATTAGGCTAATCTCAAGTGGACCAGGAGGAAGCAAACAGACTCACCAAAGCAAAATGCAATTAGTAACAATATTCTGCAATTCGGCAGCTCGCGTCATCAGAGCATCTGAGGATGTGCAACATGCCTTAATTAATTCTGGCAGTGCCCTTTAGAGCCCCAAATCGCAAACTTTAGCCTGCATGGAAATCCTAAAGTGACCTCTTTCTTGCCCTCAGAAACCCTGATTCGGGGAATCTGCCACGGGGCTTAGAAACCCTACCCTGCCTACTCCCCTAAGTGAACGTGATCATGGAGGTCTGGAAACAGCGTGATGAAATGCCCCACAGACAAAGGTATGACCACTCACCACATACACGGACCACAGCTCAGGAGAAGTAAGGGTTTGCCACTTGCTCTGGGGTTGCGACGTCCAATAGAACTTTCGGTGATGACGGAAAGGTTCGGGAGTCCTCACTGCCCAATACAGTAGCCACATGTGGTTGATGAGCACTTGAAACATAACTAGTATGACCGAAACACCGAACGTTTAATTGTGGTCCGTTTCAATTTAATTAATTAATTTATTTATTTTAGACAAATTTCTGTTGTTTAATGTTTATTTATTTTTGAGACAGAGAGAGACAGAGCATGAACGGGGGAGGGGCAGAGAGAGAGGGAGACACAGAATCCGAAACAGGCTCCAGGCTCTGAGCGGTCAGTACAGAGCCCGACGCGGGGCTCGAACTCACAGACCGCGAGATCGTGACCTGAGCCGAAGTCGGCCGCTTAACCGACTGAGCCACCCAGGCGCCCCCATTTCAATTTAATTTAAACGGTCATGCATCTATGGCTTATTTACTGAACTATGCAGCTCTAGACCCCATAGCAGCATTTAAGGAAAAGATGGAAGTTAACTGGATTAGACCATATTCATTTCCACCTTTGACCAATTATCAGCAATTTCTTTTTCTTATCTATATACATGAACAAAATGGCATGGTCTGAGTACCTACTACTGTCAAAAACTCCATCAGGCAAGTTTTATAGATGAGGAAAACTGAGGCTCAAAGAGGCTAAACATGTGCTCGATGTTATAGGACTGGACACGACAGAGTCAAGATTTGAACACAAATCCTACGATCCCAATACCACACCGTTTCCACTAAAACATGGAAAACATGTCGTCTCCATATATGGGGGCTCAACTCAAAACACGAAGAGAAGGTAATGGAACTGTCACCTCCCTTACCCTCAACTCCTGACATTTTTCATTATTTTCCACATATCAACTGCTATTCTTATGCAGGGTTCTATAAATACAGTATAACACAGAGAAAGGAAAAGGTCCCAGGTGCCAACCACAAACTGCAGGATTCGGCCCTCATTGGCCCCACACCACCCCCTGCCATCTGCCCCTCTGCCTTCTGCTCGCTCTGCTCTAGCCACACTGGCCTTCTGCGACAGCAACACAGCAGGCAGTCTCCTGCCTCAGGACCTTTGCACTAGCTGTTTTCTCCCCCTGAAAGGCTCTTCCTTCAGATATTCACATGACACAGTCTTTCTTGAGATCTCTGCTCAACTCTCCTTTATATGTGAGTTCTTCTGCCACTACTTTTTGAAGTTCTCTTTCTGACTCCAAAGCCACTACTCCTGGTACTGACTCCCTGAATTCTTCTCTGTAGTGTTTATCACCTGTTTATTGTCTGTCTTCCTCTACTCCCACTGGGACATAAGCTGCATGAGGACAGGAATTGTCTTGTTCACTGATATACCCTAGCACCTGGTCCAGAAAAGGCACTCGGTAAGTACTCTGAATAAGTACACAGATAGACAATAAAAGTTTACCTGCATGGTTCCAAGAGAGGTGTTATTTTTTGTCCTTCGTACTTTTCTAGGTGTCCCCAACAGTCTACAGTAAACATCAATGCCCCTTGCAGTCATTAAATCAATAAACGTCCTTCCCATTATCCTTCTTGGTCATCACTGGGTGGCCCGAGAGTCACCACCTCCATGAAGTCCTAAACCTGCACCTACTCTCCACCCTTCCCTCTGTGAGCTCTGCTAACAACGGCATAGAGCTAACGTCCCCTTGAAACAGAGATTGTCAAGTCTGTGGGTCACCAAACCTGCCAGATCCAAGGAACTCAACCACAGGGGCCTGCCAATGAATCATACTCAACTTCTGTGATTTAAATAATGTAACTCCATTTCTGACGACTTTACCATTGGATAGGAGGCTAAAAATGAAAGGTCCTGGTACTTGCTGAAGTAGCTGTACATTCCCCTCCACATCAAGGCCAACTGTAAACCCTGTTCACAATGCCGGCTTCATGAAGCTGGAGGTAGGCTCCACCTCACTGACCAGCCATGCTTAGATAATGCTTCTTAACTGGGAGGTGGGGGGGGAAGTACTGTTGGATGTGGGTTCTGATTTATACCAATCAACTATCAGCAGACTTCTGTCACATGTAAAACAATAAATGCACCGGGTAATCAGTTCATTTCACCAAGGTCTGTCTCGCACATATCCCCTTACTGAATCTTCTAAGTAACTCAGTAAGGTGGGTTTTATTATTATTATTATTCCTGTTAAGAAGTTGAGGAAACTGCAGCACAGAGAGACAAGAGGATTTCTGACATGTCACGTGTCAGATAGGTAGAGGGAGAGGGGAAGCCGGAATTCAAACTCACAGCCTGTGCTTAGTTAAAGGACACAATCTCTAATTGTGAAAGTTATGAGTCAAGCTGCAAGGGTGTCCAGACAATACGGAAGTTGTGACAGGCAGCTACAAAACGTGGCATGGCTGACTGAGTATGAACTAAAGGAGCATCCAGGCTGTGAAATTGTGCTCCTGGCTGTTCCTATGAACACTATTGTTTGACAAGTGCTGCCCAGTGAATTGGTAGATGGAAAGGCTTTTCCACTGGCCTGAAACTAATGCAGGCCTCATAAGTAAATAGCACTCATCTGTGACAAGCACAGATAAATCCCAGTTTAGGGCTCCCCTCTGGAAGGGCTGGTGGAGGTGTCCAGATGCTCCATTGGTACAATTTATCATCCCAGAGAGACAGGTTAAAAGGTGCTCTCAACACCACGCACAATCTTGACACAGGCTCACAGAGCAGGGACTGGGGACCTAGGATAGGATGTGGCATGCAGAATGAAGCATGGACCTCCGCAGCAGGCTTCCTGACATGAGGCCCCCTGAGCCGTCCAGCACAAGGGTGAACGGCAATAAACTAACCCCAATGAATCGTAATACGTTTGCTTAAAGAATTTTAGCTAAACTTCAAGAAAAGGCAAAAGAAGAGATAAGAAGATATATAGAATTTGTTTAATTGTACCAGTATGACATATATGTATGTACACATACATTATATACATGCATATGTACATATAATGCACACATATAATGCATATGTATGTACACACATATCAATCTGTGTCAGAGATTCTATCTAGTAAGGTGAGCAGGTGCCTTCAACTGAGGTACAAAAGAAGGATGTCTGTGCATATTTAATTTTAATAAAAAATAGAAAAGGTATATCAATTGGAAAAAGTACAGCTATAAACTGTAAGGGTAGAAAACAGACAAACTTTCATTGCAGAAGACCACAGTTCCACAATCTCATTGAGAAAAGAAATACAACTATACATTATATGATTAAGAGACCATACTTTAATGTGGTCCACAGAAGGGTCTCTGGAGCCAGACAGACCTGGCCCTAACCTCACATCTCCCACGCACTAGCTACGAAACTTTGGGAAAGTCACGTAAGTGTCAGCTCTCAAACAGGGATAGCTGTTTAAGAATTACATGACTCGGTATACGTAAGATAACTTTTAACACAGTGCCGTGTGTATAATGAGACTTGATCAAGGTCACTGCCTTCTCTTCTCATTGTGGTGGCCTGACCATAGCTCACCCTGAGCGTAGGGTGTCTGTCTGCTTGGGACATCAGAATGGGGCCTCCCCAGAGCTCCTGCGGGAACTGCAGACATAGCACAATTTAATTTACAGTTACTTGGGATTTTGTTGATACTGATTACTAATTCAATTCCCAGTGTGATCCGAGAATAAACTAAGATGTCAGTCCTTTGAAATTTAAGTCTTATTTCATGATACATGACGGTCTTTCTTGGCAAACCTTCCATGTGCACCTGAAAACTAAGCATATGCTTCTGTGGGTGTAGTGCTCTATAAAAAACAGTCGGGCCAAGATGGCTAACAATGTTTTTCAGATCTTCTGTATTGTCACTTTTTGTTTGATTGTTCTGTCAATTACTGAAGGAGCAGTGTTGAGACTTCCCGATACCACGAAGAATCTGTGAATTTCTCCCTTGAGTTGTCTGTTTTTGTTCATCTCTGTTGAAGCTATGCTATTAGGCACATATACATTCATGACTGTTAGCTCTCCTAAGTGACCCTTTTATTATTATGAGATGTTTCTCTTATCTCAATTAATACTCCTTCTCTGGAGGACTACTTTGTCTGATATTGCCACTCCAATTTTCTTATGCTCATTTTTTTGGAGGGTACACATTTCTCCATGCTTTTGTTTTCAACCTGTCTCTCTATATTCAAAGAAGGTTTATAGTACACACAGCATTTAGTATCTTCCCTTTCTACCTGACAACCTCTGTGTTTTTTTTTTTTTAATTTTTTTTTCAACGTTTATTTATTTTTGGGACAGAGAGAGACAGAGCATGAACGGGGGAGGGGCAGAGAGAGAGGGAGACACAGAATCGGAAACAGGCTCCAGGCTCTGAGCCATCAGCCCAGAGCCTGACGCGGGGCTCGAACTCAGGGACCGCGAGATCGTGACCTGGCTGAAGTCGGACGCTTAACTGACTGTGCCACCCAGGCGCCCCAACCTCTGTGTTTTTATAAGCATGTTTCAGTGATTTACATTTAATGTAATCACCAATATGGTTAGACTCAGGTCCGACACATTCCTATTTGTGTTCTATTCTCCCTGTTCTTTAATACTCTCATTCGCTTTTCCTTCCTTCTTTGGAGTTAAGTGAATTTTTTAGTGTACCATTTTAATTCTTTTGGCTATTCTGGCTGTATCTTTCGCTTTGACATTTTTAGTTATTGGCATAGTGGTTACAATATGTATCCTTAATTTATGACTGATTAGTTCATACTGTACCATTTAATGTAGGAAATAAAATGATTCCATTTACCCCTCCCCCATTCTGTTCCTATGTGCCTTCCATTTTCATATCTATGAATATATATATATATGTATATATATATAGTGTACAATGCATATATATATATCTTACATATACTATAATCTACATACATTATAAACCAAATACAGTAATTTACTTTTTTTTTTTTTTTTAAAGAACTGTATGTCTGGGGTGCCTGGGTGGCTCAGTCGGTTGAGTGCCCAACTTCGGCTCAGGTCATGATCTCGCAGTCCGTGAGTTCAAGCCCCGCGTCGGGCTCTGTGCTGCTGACAGCTCAGAGCCTAGAGCCTGCTTCAGAATCTGTGTCTCCCTCTCTCTTTGCCCCTTCCCTGCTCATGTTCTGTCCCCCTCTCTGTCAAAAATAAACAAACATTTAAAAAAAATTTTTAAATAAAAAAAGAACTGTATGTCTTTTAAATAAATCAAGAGAAGAAAAACTATATATAAACTGTCCTATAAAATATATCATTCATTCCTATAGATCTGTGTTGTCATCCGCCTTAGGCTGATGAAGTTCGTTTAGCATATCCTATGGTGCGCTACTACTGATAACTATTTTCTGCTTTTACTCATCTGAAAATATGTATTTCACTCTTACGTTCACAGGATGCTTCTGCTGGATACAGATTTAAGAGGTGACAGATGTTTTTAAAGGTTCATTTTGTTTTGTTTCTTAGTATTTCAGATGCTGTTCCATTGTCATCTGGCCTCCATTATTTGCAGATTTTTAGTTTCATTTTTAGTATCATTATTCTCACCTTATATAATGTCTTTTTTCCCCTCCTCTGGCTGCTTTTAAGAACTCTCTTTGGTTTTTAATACTTTGACTGTATTGTGCCTAAAGGCAGCTTTCTTTGTATTTATCCTGCTTTGGGTTTGCTGAGTTTGCTGTATCCGTAAGTTGATATTTTCACCAATTTAAGGAAATGTTAGGCCATTATTTCTTCAAATATTTTTTATGCCCCATTCTCTCTTTCCTTTCTCCTTCTGAGATTCCAATTACATATATATTAGACCACTTTATATTATCCCACTGGTTCCCGACACTCAGTTTTTTTCTTCTTTTTTTTAAAATTGAATGACTTTTTTTGATATAACTTTAGATTCAGTGGCCCTTTCTTTTGCCATTTCCAATCTGCTGTTAATCCAATTCAATGAACTTTTCATTCTGGACACATTTCAATGTTAGAATTTGCATTTTTCCAATAGTTTGCATTTCTCTGCTTAGATTCTTCAATCTATTTATTTATTCATTAAGACTGCCTGGTCCTTTAAGTCTTTGAAACACACACACACACACACACACACACACACACACACACACACACACAGTTGCTTTAAAATAACTGTCCTAATTCCAACATCTGAGTCATCTCAGGGTCAGTCTTGTTTAACTACTTTGTCTCTTAACCATAGCTTCTACATTCCTATTTCTTCTAGTAATTTTTATTGTATTAGTATTGTATAGGATATATTATAGATTACCTGAATTGATTTTTTTTTAAATATTTTTATATTCTAGTGGACAGTTAATTTGGCTAGTCTGAGACTCCAAATTCAGCTTCCCTTGAAAAGGGTAGCAGCTAAACCTTCTCAATTCCTTTAGCCCTTAAGAACTTGCTTTTTGCTGGGAACCTTCAAATCTCCCCCTTTCAAGTGAGCTCAGGAGTCAGGCAATGATTTGGACAAAGTTAAAAATCATCTTCAGGGGTGCCTTGGTGGCTCAGGTGGTTGAGCGTCTGACTCTTGTTTCAGCTCACATCATGATCTCAGAGTTGTGGGATCAAGCCCCGTGTCGGCCTCCAGGCTGAGCATGGAACTTACTTGAGATTCTCTCTCTCTCCCTCTGCCCCTTTCCCCAGCTCGTGTTCTCTCCCCTTCTAAAATTAAAAACAAATTATCTTCATACTCTCCATTCTGTTTCCTTCCTTTCTTAAAAGTCCTCCCTCACTTTCCAGATGTTCTGGTCTCCAACTTTCCAACCTACTACTAGTAGAGATTTTTCCTTGATTCCTAACCACCCCAAGCTCCAATAACTGGAGAGTACCTTCAGGTAAAAAGCCATATAAATACAAATTTTATCAAGTGCAATTCTCTTCTTTCAAAAATCAACTTCCTTGTAGATTCTTCTGACACACCTAAGCCAATAGGTTTGCTCCTCAGAGAGAAGAGACCTTTTAATAGTCTAAGACTATGAGGTTTTTATAAAGGAAAATGCTCATCCTTAGCAAAACAGGGAAGAGACCTGCCCTTGAGAATCACCCAGGCCCTTAATTGACCCCTTGTTCTCTCACCCATGCTACCTCTGGACTCTCTAACTTGCGTTGGAACCCCCACCTTGGATGTCCAGAGCCTACACAGGGGAATGAACCTCCATCTCCAACACAGAAGGATGGCTCCTCTCTAATCATGCTCTCAGGATCTGCCCTTAGATGCTCAATGAAAGAGCAGCTCTCTAAACCTGTTCATGGCTGTCCATGAACCATTAGTGACAGGTGTCACTCAAAGCAGCTAATCAATTAAGAAGCCTCTGTGAAATTCCTACTATCTATACCTGGGGCAGCCACGGAGGAGGGGGCACCATTTGGAGGAGTGTACATAGTAATGTTCTCTGCCAACAACAGTGGTGAACTGCTGCAGAAACAGGAATAGCTCTGTGTGAACGTCCATTCCACTTCCACCATCAGTTCCCCCTGGTCTATTCTGGAACAACAGTAAATATTAAAGCAGTACCTCCTCATGTCCTTTTTCTTGTGGATGAACTCTGTTTGAGACCACTAGGAACTCTATCAGCAAACACATTCATTAAACCTTTCATCATTATTGTGGAGTTTGTTCTTATTTTGGGCAAGGACTGCTCAGACCAGGAAGAAGAATGACACAGTTTGGTGAACTTAGGTTGGCAAGATAATTCTGTGCCTTACACAACCTCCTATAAGCAGAGACAGTCTAGACAAAGTTTCCCCAAAACAGTACAGTTTCAGACTCACGGGTGAATAATTTAAATGCTGGGAAGACAGGAAGGGCTGCTAAGTGTGCTGACATCCACGAGCACAATCGGTGGCCCATAATGCTGAGGGTCATAGCATTTCTCAAACAATGTGCTTCTAAACATTACAAAATTGGACAGGCCCTTAAAGAGGCATCCTATAAATGGCCTCAACTTACTACCAAGTAATACTTCAGGACCTATAAACAGACTACCAGGAATTCAGGCTAGCCCTACTTCAAGGAAATGGGACTTTTTAGAATCAGAATATCAAGGCAGAGAAGAAAAATCAAAGTTGATTTCAGTAGTTCTGAACCGGTATATCTGGGAGGGTATACATATCACAGAAGACCCCTTTGCTTTACAAAAGGAGTTAATCTTGAGGGTCCTTTAAAGCCACTTAGATCCCACTGAAAGTCTAGTTAAACTGTGTGTTCTCCCCCAAGAGAAAAAGCACATAACCACATGCATGCATTACAAATAATTTCAGAGGTTTGGTACACCCTCCAATGTGTCTGGGGACTCTCACATCCATTAGAAGTTCCTAAGTCCAGGTTCAGGAACTCAATAGTGCATCTCTTGTGTCCCACCCTGTCACCCCATCCTGGTGCCCAAAAATAGGGAATTTTAAGGCTAGGATTATTCTGGTCACTTTCACCACTCTATTTTCAGAGTCTCACACAGGTACAGGGCTGGTCCAATAGACACAGGCAGATGAAAAGTCTGTTACTGTATCAGGAAACAGGAATTTCAAACAAGGAGAACAAAGAACAAAAGTTAAAACATTAAAAAGCCTATACGTACTGGGGCGCCTGGGTTGAGTGTCCGACTCCAGTTCAGGTCATGATCTCACAGCTCATGAGTTCCAGCCCTGCGTCAGGCTCTGTGCTGACAGCCAGAAGCCTGGAGCCCACTTCCAGGTCTGTGTCTCCCTCTCTCTCTGCCCCTCCCCCGTGCAGGCTCGCTCTTGCTCTCTCTCGCTCTCTCTCTCTCTCCCTCTCTTCAAAAATAAACATTAAAAAAAATTTTTTAAATAAAAATAAAAAGCCTATACCTACTAAAAACAACAAAGACAGCATTAGTGATAACAAAAAATTACTGAAATATTTTTATCCAGGAGGAACTAGGTTTTGACAACAAAAGCTTGAATCCACACACGACACTGAAGGTAGGAAGGAAGTAGTGTCCTGTTTGTCTCAGCACGTCCCCCCGGCCCTGGCACACGGCACATTTGCCAACAGACCCTTGTTAACAGTACAGAAGCCCTGACACAGACTTCCCAGCACTCACCGCAGCTTCCACAGCCTTCCAGAGGCTCGCAAAGGGAACACACATGCTTGGCCAAGTTTAGCAGTTTTAAGCGTGCCCGGTTAGATATAAGCCTAGTTGGGCAGGGCTGGGGGACTGGATCCGTAGAATGCGAGGACAGGCAGGAAGAGGATTTTTATAGTGGCAGGAAATTATGTGCATCCCCCAGAAAGCACTGTGGTGAGATGTGTGCCTTGAGGAACCAGCAGGGCCGATGATGGAAGCAGCTCCAGTTCTGATGGGTGAGTGGGCAGGATGTCTCAGTCCACCGAGCAGCCAGTCCATACGCTGCTCCGGACAGTGATTCATGTACCGCACGAACACCACCAGGAGAGCCTCCTCCCAAAGAAGGGGGTGATGCGGGCCAGACTCTGCCACGGCTGTCCGTGTGATTTCAATAAGTGACTTAACCTTTCTGTGCCTCAGCTCCTCATCTGCCAGGGGATCATCAACCTCATATGGTTCCTGAGGACGGATGTTAGTTTCCTGTTAGTCATACAGTATCTCAAACCGGGTAGCCACCTGAACCCGGAAACTTGGTGTCTCACAGATTGAGAGGCTAGATGTCCAAAACCATGGAGACAACAGGGCCATGCTCCCCCTCACACCTATAGAGGAGAAGAATCCTTCCTTTCCTCTTCTGGTAGTTGCCAGAAACGCATTCTTTGGTTCACTGCCTTACATAGCACTTCCCTCTCTACCTCGGTCATCACTCAGCATTCTCCCCAACGTGCCCGGGTCTTTGTGTCTCTTTTCTTATAAGGACACGTCCACTCTAATGACCCCGTATGAGCTGGATTACATGTGCAAAAACACCATTTGTGAATCGGGTCACACTCACCCATATCAAGGGTTAAGGCTTCAACGTACGGATCTGAAGGCCATAAATCAACACCTAACAGGGAGGTTACCGAGATAGAGGCTGGCTCTCCTAGCACAGTACATGGCCACAGGAAGTACTCAATAAATCAGCAGCTCTGTTGACTGTTATCAATAACATGGACAGGCTTTGGGATGGCCATCCCCATCACCAACGGTACTCAAGGGTGCTCTACGGCAGGCATGCCATGAAGATGGTGAGCCCCAGGGACCCTCCTCACTCATGCTCCTTCCACTGCCCTGAGACAGGCCTAGCAGTGTGCTGCAAAAGGAGATCCCAAAATTAAGTAAGCCTTGCTAACAGGTCATTCAAAATAGGGTGAGCAGGATGCTTAACAGGCAAGGCCTATGCACATCTCCTGTTTCAATTGTGAATGCCGTGGACTTCTGACTGTTTTCGGTTGCAATTTCTCACTGCACCTCCACCACCTTCTGGAACACATGGACTTTAGACTGAAAGGTAACCTAACGTCTATCAGCTAAACAGCCAATTGCATATTAGTCAGTTTAAGTCCCTTGGCACCAATAAGCATCCCTTCAAAGCAGGTTCTGTGCCCTTGGGCGTTTTGCCTATATAAGTCTGCACTCCCTGCTTGCAATTTGGAGCACACTTTCAAGATTTTGGTAGACTCTGTGTCTCCTGGTCTGCAATACCTAAGACCCTACATAAATGCTCTGGATTGCTCTACAGCCTCTTTTTCTTCTTGGTCAACATTTTTCGCGTGGATATGCGTTTGCATAAAATGTACAAAAGCAAGCTCTTTTAACCACACCTAGTTAAGGCCCCTGTCCCTTTCCATGCCACATCCCCCTCCGTCACATTCTATCTTATTTCAGCTAGCAGGGGAAGCCAGGTGAGAGGAATCAGGCAGAGATACATAGAGGCAGGATTCAGCGGGAGGGACTCAGAAGTTTGTGGGCACTCCTAAGTACCCACGGTAGAATTACCGCTACCGTGATAGGCAATGGCTTTTGTGAATGTTTCCATTCACCCAGTATCATGGTAACACGGAACAGGGCCAGGAGTGAAGCCAAGAGAGCAACAGGTTTTACGGTGTCCAGCACCAGAAGTATCTGAGTCAAGAAGAACCGAGATCTGAAATCCACAGAGACAGACACTCGGTTGTGGAACCATCCTCCAGCGAGCAGACACGTAAATCACGGCTTTTTCTTGCCTGATTGAAACAGAAGTTCTCCCCCAAAAGAAGGACACTGGATGATGCAGCATACACAATTAAAAAATGCACAAGCTTCCCTCTTTTATTTCTTGGTGGGAGTCACATGACAGAGAATTAATTGGAATCCGTGCGCTCGAGGCATACAACATTACAAACAGCGAGTACATCTGTGTGAGAAGCGGTGTGCTCCGTGCGTCCAGTCCTCAAAAATAAAAAGCAGATTTCATCAGCCCATGCTAAAGCAAAGACTGACTTATCTTTCTAATCGCTCTGTAGAAAAGATCACAAAATTAATGTCGTATCAAGAGGCAACCAAAAAGCATGCAACAAAAAATATACAAGGGAAAACTTATTACAGAGGTGTGTCAGGCAGTTAATTTCCAATTTAAATCTGTTATTTTCTGGACTGAGGCCTGGTTGTAATAGGTGTCAGCTTTTGAAAATTTGGGGGGCGCCTGGGTGGCTCAGTCGGTCAAGCGTCCGACTTTGGCTCAGGTCATGATCTCAAGGTCCGTGAGTTCCAGCCCCACGTCGGGCTCTGTGCTATCTGCTCGGAGCCTGGAGCCTGCTTCGGATTCTGTGTCTCCCTCTCTCTCTGCCCCTCCCCACTTATGCTCGCTCTTGCTCTCTCTCTCTCTCTCTCAAAAATGAATAAACATTAAAAATGTTTTTAAAAAGTAAATCTGTAACTTTTTGATGGTTTATTTTCTCAGCCTAAACCACAAATAATTTTACTCCTGAGTTTGCATATGTAATTTTATGATTTTTTTCATAAAGAGAGCCCCTACACTGCACAATCTTCAGGCCCCCAAAACCTGGATGCACCCTCGCTTGTGCTACTATAGATTTCTGAGTTTTTACTCTCCAGAAACCTGAGTCACCTTGGAATATATTGTGCACACATACAGTATGCTCAGCCAAGACCACTCAGAGGTCAAGACAGACCCAATCGTTCTCCAACTCTCTCACTTGGGGGTTAACTCTCTGAGCCTCAGTTTTCTTGGCTGTAAAATGGGGAGAGTTTATAATGGCAGTTGAGACATTCAGTCCCAAGTAAACTGCTTTTCCAAGTACAATGCTGGGAACCAGACACGTACTCATGAGCAAAAACAGACATAAGGTCACGGTCCTTATAGTCACAAGGCATTGAGACTGGAGGGGAAGCAAGTGTTTGCTGATGGGAGAGCCCATCCACCTTGCCACTGCCTGTGAAATCTTTTTCTAACAACCGAAAACAGACATTCACATAAGCCACAACAGTACAGGGTCAATACGCGTGTATTTTTCTCCAGGAGCTACTTCTGCTCCCAGCCGGGGAGCACAAGTGCCCTGCACGGCTGAACCTCCCAGCCAGAGAAGGGTCTCCACACCATCTCAAGTTGATTCAACCCTGCAGCATCTGTTTACTCTGGGGCCTCTTTTTCTACCAAGGAGTTTGTGTTTTGGTCAACAGTGTTTCCTCAAGGTGGTTAACAGCCGTAACGGGTGCCAAAAGGTGGGTAGCAAAGGAAGAACCTGGCATGTGAAAACAAAATCCGAGTTTTATATATGCAAACTTCCTGGACACAGAGAACAAAGACGAGCAGACCCTTTGGGATTCATGACCACCTCGGTGACGTAGGAGGAATCGCAAAAACTGCTGCAGCCTGGACGGACTGGGCCACGCCTATCAGAAATGAGCAAAATAAGCACAGATGAAATAAAAGCCCCACATGACCTCAGCAAGTTTGCACGGAAGGGTAGCTTCCAGCGTCTGAAGACCAGACCCACCACCGCAGGGGCGCAGGCACCGCGACCTTGCAGAGTGCTGATTCAGTGAGCACCTTCATCTCCAGGAACACATCCTGCACTAAACGAACTATGCATTTATATAATGACAGAATGAGACAAGTGTTAAGAAGAAATGGACTGCGGTTCTATGAGCCACGAAGATTAAACGGCAGTCCACGTAAAGTGCTGACCACAGTTAGTAAATGCTCAACAAACAGCAGCTATTAGCATTCTTACTATCCCCACAGCTGAATTTGACTGCAAGGTAGGGGTAATGGCCTCTAGCTCTTTGTATTCCCAACTGCCCTTGTATACAACAGTGCTTAAGAGACAGCACTTGATTGATTCTACCAAGTTTCCTCCAACACACACACACACACACACACACACACACACACACACACACACACAAAACCACTTGGGATAAAGGTGCCCCATTGCCATCTAGCCTGTCACTTGCCTGGGTGATCTCAGAACAATTCCTTGCTCTTCCTGGGCAGCACAGCCCTGGCCATGGGCTTGGCTGCTGCCAGAGGGCACTGGTTCCTGACCTCTGGCACCGCCCCTCCCCCCGATGTACTCCACCAGCTCAGGAGTGAAACAATCTCCTGTTCGTCTCTGCGCTTCCCCCTCCTGTGCAAACAACTCTCTGTATTCACTTTTCTCCCCTGAAAACACTTAAACTGGTTTCTGTTTTCCTAGATGGACCCTGACTGATACACCATGTAAAGAATTTTTAAACCACCATTCAATGGAGCACTCAACAGCCATTAGGAACAATGATACATATCTAAATGTACCCACATATAAAGGTGAGTAAGGGCAGGGGTTGTTGAGACACCAAGGAGACTATCCAACGGTATTATACTCAGAACAAGACAGACAATGAGAGGTATGTTCACATATGTGCTTTAAATAAATGACACTAGAAATATACATGTAATTGTGACTTTGGTTATCTCACAGCGGTGAGATTATGGATGTTTTTTAATTCTTTGTGCTCTTCTGAAAAGGAAGATTCTTTCATAATAAGTAGGAATTACTGTTGCATCAGAGCACTAAAACTACCAATTCCGTTTGGGGAAACACACAGGAAAAATTAAGGAGATGGGTCTTCACAAAGAAGATGAAGGATCACCTGTTTGCTTGGCATCTGTCTCCCCTGCACAACTCAGAGACTCCTGAGAAGGTCTTCCAACTTTGCTCCCAGCAGGAAGGCAGGGGCAGGAGGGGACTCACAGGAAGGTGGCGTGGGTGGGGAGAAGGAAGGATGGCAGAGACTCCAGAGTCCCTACTCGGGTAAGAGGCACCAGCACCCACCCCTGCAGGGCCCTCCTGGTCATGCCAGACTGGTCCTGAGAACTCCGTTCTCACCCGGAGCTTCTCCCGATCCCCCCAGCTCCCTCCTGGGAACCAAATCAAACACCTCCTCCAGAAGTCTTCCTGCTCTTCTCAGCCGGCTGCCATTGTGCCCAAGGTGACAGCTCCTTTTCTTCTCAGCGCAAGGAGACAGCACAACCCAAGCATTTGCTAAGTACACCGTTCTCTGCCACGGGTTCGGCGTGCTGTGCCGTGCTTCCCGCTGACTGTCATTTTTTTGTTTATGACAAGCTCAAACAGGAGTCCAGATCCTGGTGTTGCCACTTACAATCTGTGTGTCCGCGGGCAGATTACTTCTCTTCACTGAGCTGTGAGTTAGGGCTGCAGACACTCATCAACGTAGGATGATGATAAAGGTTTAAGTAGGAGGGTCTCAGACTGTGGCGCCTCCCCCACGACTCACAGGTCGAGCCTTCACTGGAGGGGCTTGCACACCAAATGTCTTCTGTGAAGAGTTGCTGTTCAAGATCGCCTTCTACGCCCCATGTCACTAATTGAGTCATCAGACAACGCTCACCCACAAAAGCCTGCCTCTTTGCACAATAACCCCCAGACGTGCAAAAACTTAGCAACGGCATAGGCTTTGGAGCCAGGGTCCTGTGTTTTGAAATCAGGTGTACCCTCACTAGCTGTGTGCCTCGGGCAAGTTGTGAACCTCTCTGAGCCATTTCTGAACAGTGGGGATGCTACCACCTGCCTTAAAAGGATTTTTCTAAGGATTAAGTGAGAAAATATATATAAAGCACTTAACCCAGCTCTCACCATGGATGACTCTACAAGGATACACCTCCATCACTCTCACTTCAGTGAACGCCACCGCACCTTTTCTCAGCTCGTGTAAAAAGCAAGCCAGCCTGGCTCCAATTAGAAGCAGCCCAGCAGAGCACCCAGGCGGACCACACTGGTGTCACTGCCACTTAAGAATTTTATACTGTCTACTGATTTATTAGCCATAAGAAGCAATTCCCCAGGGGAGATTAGAGTTGAAATAATTGTTTTGAAGAAAATAGGGTGGATCAACACAGCAGACTCATTAATCACCAAAACCGTAACATGCATTTGATGAGCTGGCCTCCACAGAGCTTGCCTTCAATGACGAAAGGAGAATGCGCACCAAAAAATCTATAGCTGTGTCGTCCAACAACTCATCAGCATTTCCCCCAGCCCTGCCCTGCTTCACTCCACAGCGGTGGGAATCTGTGCCTGAGAGGGACAGTTCCCACAGAGCGTGGGCCTCCCTCATTAATCACAACAGAGCAGCCAGAGTTTAATGGGTTTATTAAGGAATTAAAATTTCGGCAAACATTTACTGGCTGTTTTCTACTGAGTTACGCCCATGAGATACTGCAAAAGTAACCCAGGAAATGAGAGGCTGGGAGGCTGGACAGGAGGCAAGGCTGCCTCCCCAGATGCAGGTACGACACAAGCTTTAAAATCAATTTGGCGTGTATTAGAAGGGAACAGGATTGCTCTGTTACCAAACACAGACACTCTTCAAAAGAGGACAGGCCTCAGGGAACCCTCCTCTTATGGAAGAGCAAACCTCCTACAGGCTGGTCTAGAAATCTCTGTCGTTTTCATCTTGAAAAGCACAGGCCTCAAAGTGGGTACTAATCTCTTAGGCCACAAGATAGAGCCTCTGGTATTGGTTTAACAAACATAACTAACCCAAGAGGGACAAACTCAAAGTCACTTCTTTTTCCCATTAGCTTCAAAACGTCCTGGTTTTCTCCTAAGCAGAGGTAAAGCAGATGGCAGAAGAAGATGACAATTTTCTAAGCACTTGCTATGGGCTAAGCACCGCCCTACATTCTTTTTGTTCGGGGGGTGGGGGAGCTACGAGGGGAGAAGGGTGATTCCAAACCGAGGTCTATTCCTGAGCCCCCTGCCAATATAAACGCATGGGACTTTTCAACAGATCTTCATCACTCAACAGCAATCCTAACTGTGTAAGAAAAGCACCCGCAGAGTATTAAAAATACTAATGCCTGGGGCGCCTGGGTGGCTCAGTCGGTTGAGCGGCCGACTTCGGCTCAGGTCATGATCTCGCGGTCCGTGAGTTCGAGCCCCGTGTCGGGCTGTGTGCTGACAGCTCGGAGCCCGGAGCCTGTTTCAGATTCTGTGTCTCCCTCTCTCTGACCCTCCCCCGTTCATGCTCTCTCTGTGTCTCAAAAATAAATAAATGTTAAAAAAAAAAATACTAGTGCCTTAGATTCTTTACAAAGGATATCCTCCTTTGATAATTATAAGCTGATAGAACAGAAAAGTGATTCCTCCTCTGCAGCATCTTGATTTCTTCATCTGTAAACACAAGTAATTTGTCCAACATACTTTTAAATAAGTTCAGGGCCACCTGGGTGGCTCGGTGAGTTAATTGTCCGACTCTTGATTTCAACTCAGGTCATGATCTCACAGTTCATGAACTGGAGCCCCACATCCGGCTCCTTGCTGACAGTGCTGAGCCTACTTGGGCTTCTTTCTCCCCCTCTCTCTGTGCCCCTCCCCCGCCTGTGTTTGTGCTCTCTTTCTCAAAACTAAATAAATAAACTTAAAAAAAAAATTGGGGGGCACCTGGGTGGATCAGTCGGTTAAGCATCCAGCTTCAGCTCAGGTCATGATCTCGCTGTCTGTGGGTTCAAGCCCCACCTCGGGCTCTGTGCTAACAACTCCGAGGCTGGAGCCTGCTTCGGATTCTGTGTCTCCCTCTCTCTCTGCTCCTCCCCTGCTCATGTTCAGTCTATTTCTCTCTCAAAAATAAACATAATTTTTAAAAATTTTAAATAATTTAAAATTATTTAATGTTTATTTATTATTTTTGAGAGAGACAGAGAGACAGAGTTTAAGCGGGTGAGGAGCAGAGAGAGGGAGACGCAGAATCCGAAGCAGGCTCCAGGCTGTGAGCTGTCTTCACAGAGCCCCACGCAGGGCTCGAACGCACAGACTGTGAGATCATGACCTGAGTTGTAGTCGGACACTTAACCAACTGAGCCACCCATGCACCCTGAAAAATTTTAAATAATTTAAATAAGTTCAAATCACCTACTCCTTTCCTGTTTTTCTTGAGTCCTATCTACACCTACACACCTACACACACACACACACACACACACACACACACACACA
This sequence comes from Felis catus, assembly GCF_018350175.1. Classification (NCBI taxonomy): domain Eukaryota; kingdom Metazoa; phylum Chordata; class Mammalia; order Carnivora; family Felidae; genus Felis; species Felis catus. The sequence continues at coordinate 113,567,131 of NC_058368.1, forward strand.
CACTTTAAATGCCCTTTCCGCATTATTTGAGAGACATCGCATGAACACTAAAAATAACAAAATATAGGGGCGCCTGGGTGGCGCAGTCGGTTAAGCGTCCGACTTCAGCCAGGTCACGATCTCGCGGTCCGTGAGTTCAAGCCCCGCGTCGGGCTCTGGGCTGATGGCTCAGAGCCTGGAGCCTGTTTCCGATTCTGTGTCTCCCTCTCTGTCTGCCCCTCCCCCGTTCATTCTCTGTCTCTCTCTGTCCCAAAAATAAATAAACGTTGAAAAAAAAATTTTTTTTTAATAACAAAATATATAAAAAGAAGAAAAACAATAATCCTCTGCAAACCAACCTCCAGGAAGAGACATTTCGATGTCTGCCTTGTCAGTCTTTTTCTTTACTTTTTTCAAATTACAAGAAAATAGGATAATTCTGTACCCACTCTTTTGTAACCTGCTTTTTACACTTAATAAAGCATGAACTCTTCCCCATGTCATTAAATATTCTACAGCATCATTTTAGTGGCTGCACGGTATTGTAGTGTATGCCTGTGCCCCAATTTACTTAGCTCGTCTGAATTAATTAGGTGTTACTGTCTGACAGAAGTTACTCTTCCATTTCTACACCCAAACGAGAAAAAGCAGGTACTCAGGTATTTGAAAAAGTGGAGACCCTTTCACTGCCTGGCATGTAGCTGGCATTAATATGCCAGGTCTTTAGGGTACTTCTTTTTCAAAGGGATCCTAGACATTTCTCATTTCAAAAACTGCCTGGCAAAGTCCTACCATATGGCTCAATATTCAAACTCCGCTCCCTTAAATCTCCAGAAGCAGCACCATGCCTAAAGAGGTCCCAGTGCCTGGCTCAGGGCAGCCTCCTGTACAAGACGGGAGGTGGGGTCAAAGAGGCCACTGGAGACCCCAGAGACCAGGCTCTGGCCAAGACTCATGACCTCAGAGGATCACGCGTCCACCTGATTTCACCCCGGCAGCGCTCACAAGAGAGCGTTACTCTTTGGCCAGTGAATCCCTCCTGCGGGAGGGCTTGAGAATAAAGCAGGTAACTGCTGGGCCCCCTCCAGAAGACTCTGCCATCAATGCTCAAGGCCCTCTATCACCATGCCGGTGAGGAAGGAGCAAAATTTTGTGCTAATCCAGATTCAGAAACTATGTGATAAAATAGACTATACCCACAAGTGCCAACGCAGGAGCCCACAGCTGCTGGGAGTCTAGGATGGTTCTGGATTCTGTGCTCTTTCAGAAGCAGCACGCCCCCATGCTGCTGGCAGCCAGGGAACATGCCACAGGGAATAGCCAAGGAGCCCAGGGGGGCTCGAAGTCTTGAGGATCTGAGAAGAAACGGTTTCTTGGCTCCAAAAGCCTACCCCCGTCTTTCTTTCAGCATCCCCATCTGATAAACATTCCACCAAAGGAAGATGCCTCTACAGTGGGAGGCCTTCTTCGAAGAGTAAATACCCCTGGAAGAGAAATGTCCACGTATGGGTGGATTGGAAGGACAGAGCCACTAGACAACAGCGAACCTGAGCCCGGGGTGCTTTTCCACTGTCAGCGAGACATAAAGCCCAATCCAGAGGACATGGGTTACTCTCCTCCCATGGCAGCACCCCAGTTAAAGGCAAGGCTGGACCCAGCAGGAGAACGTAGTTCCACTACACAAGGTGACAGGGGTGGGGGCCTAACTATCCCGGACCTAAACATGTCCCCACCATCCACTGCCAACAGGGGCGGACATTCCCACAGTTAGTCTCTCATAAGAGCTCAGTGGGAATGTGGGAGTTTTATTAAGTGCAAGGCATTTTGGATAATTAAAGGGTAACACAGAAACCAGCCCCTGCTAAATGGTTCCTTCAATTATCCCACTGTAGGATGCTACAATGGTCTCTTCGGAAGCAGAAACGCAGAGAGGGGCTCACCAGCTCCAAGTGGTGGACTCCGGAAATAACCAGAGAGCAGGCCGGGAACGTGGGTCACCCAGCAGATGGAACAGACCCCAACAACCTCCGAAGGAGAATCACAGGCTGCAGCTTCTCTTCTACCCCCTCAAGATGAACCTGACCCATCCTCCTAAACTTCCGGAACACACTGCAGGTTGCACAAGCACTGCTCCTCTGCAAATAAACTGTTCAAGTCCACAACAATCCACTCCTTGGCCAGGAGCCCACCTAGCCCTTTGTCCAGAGTTGCTCAGGTGGTGGGACTCTGCAGGAAAGGAAAAGAAACAGTTTCCCCGGCTATTTCCAGTCATTTACTGCAGGACTCAGGGACGCCACACCCTGGGGGAGAAGGAGGAGCCCCCTCACAAATGCATCCGGAGCAAGACAGCAGCCGCAGAACTGACAGACGCGTCCCACAGGGAGATGTGGGATTCACTTATCAAGGCACTCAGTCCTGTTCCTGCTTATGGGCAAAAAAAGGGCAAGTAAGCACTACTCCCTCATAGGACACTGGGATAATCCCAACTGCCCTGCTATAGTGCAAAGAACTCCAAATGCCAGCCTCACCAATACCCCCACCTTTGCATGAAGGTAAGTGCACCAGCTTCTCTGGGCTGGATTCAGAATTAACACGGGGGCCCGGAGAAAGAAGACAGGACTTGCCGCGTGAGAAACCTATGTCTGAATTTCAGCTCTGCTCCTCACAACCTTTTCCAGCCCCACTTCCCTTGCCTGTACAACAGAGATAATAAAAAAGAAAAATGCTTCGGGGATTTTTAAAAAAATAATTAGAAATGCCACATACAAAGCACTCAGGGCAAAGCCTCGGACGCACCCTGTTCTCCTTAAAAGGGAGTTAGTATTAACATGTGTCACATGTCTGTGCTTCTCCCCAGCTAGAATCTCTGACTGTTGATTTATAGCCTGACTCTACTTAACAGGACGTATGGGATCCTGCCATATTTAATGTTCTTAGAGTGCAGGAGCCATGTCTTCCCCTCTTCACTCCCCTAAGCCCATCTCCTCCTGAGCTCAGCACCAAACAGGTGCTCCATTAAATGAAGTTCACAAGTCACTGTGATGTCTTCTATTGGCTTTGGCAATGCAGCAGCATTTCAAGCTGTCTGTGTATCCACAGGCACTGGCCGGGTCTCAGTATCTGGCAAAAAGTGGCATCTTTAGGAATATGTGGGAAATCTGTGGTATGCACCAATTCCAGGTACTTGAGAAATTCTGGTGCATCTCTAAAATCAGAGCCTTCGCCTGTGTGCTTACCCCTGCTGTCCCCTCCAGGAGTTTATCAACAACCCACAGACAGCTCTGAGAGGAGCAAACAATCACATCAGCTAGAGCTGGAACCATGCCAAGGAAAAGTTGCATCATCTCCACTACAAATCCATCTCTCTCCCCTGGGAAGCCTTCCAGGATGCACCCTGGACAGAATGTGATACTAATCCTCAGAGCCACTCCCCAGTTCTTATTCCATGGGGCTGAATTCCATTTATCACATCTGTCATCCCCACAAGGCTATGAGCTGTGATCGGTCCTCAACCCTACACAAGTAGAGCTTGGGGTAGAGACGTGCAGCAAACTTGTGCTGAGTCAGTCATTTTAGCCCTGCAAAGTAGACACTGCTCTGTGCCCCTCTTTGCGTACATGAGACAACAGAAGCTGAGAGAGGCGGAGCATTCCTACCTGGAATCCCTTCTGCTTGGCCTAGGAGGAAAAGGGGACCTCACCACCAGGACACCTGCGACCAGGGCATGACAGGCAGCCTCTAGCTGCAAGGATGGCTTGAGGCTCTTGAGAACACATCTCTGAGATCAGTTTATGTCATTCTAGGATTATGTGCTGCCCTTCCTTCTAGACACAGAAATCCCTCAAGCCAGACACAGTGTCTGTCTCCTCTCACTGTGTCCACCACTAACAGGGCAGCTAAGGAAGGTTCCCATAAAGATTCAGGGCACGAATGCAGACAGCTGACCTGTACCCCAGTGCCTCCCCAGACTTTATGGTGCCTCCCAGTCCGTGGGGTAACTGGTCAAAAAGCCAACCTTGATTCGGTAGGGCTGCGGGGAAGAGTAAGAGTCAGTGTTTCTAGCAAGATCTCAGGTGATGTCAAGGTCTCTGGAAAGAGGACGGCATTTTGGGGTGAGCAAGTTGTTGGAGGCTCGGCTAGCTAGAGCCAATAGTCTTCTGCTTAAAAGAAACAACTTTTGTTTTCATTCCTGAGCACGTGGAATCGTCCTTGCTTTCCGCTCTGCTGTGAGAACTCCTTCCTGGTGCTTGGTATCATGATTCCCAAAATTCAGAGCAGAGCTTCAGTCCTGGGGAACTAAGGGCCGGATGCCCCTGCAGGTCTAATCCCCGCTGTGCTGGCTCACAGGCCAACAAACAGGCTCAGGGCTCACGGTTCCTCACTAACGACCTGGCAGTGCCACAGGCGCTTTAGCAGATGTCTCTGCTTTTAAATCCCTGGAATTCAGAAGCGCACACGCCAAATCCTTATTCCAACTATGATTTTTCCCCTGCAGGTGTCATCTCTAGCTCCTCTGGCCTCTGAATGTTTCATTCATGCCCAGGACAGAGTTTTAAAGGGTAGAAAACCCAAATTCTGCAGATCAACTAGCCTAACTAATAGCATGCCATTTTACTCATTTAACAATTAGAGTAACGTGGTTTCTGTGTTCAGCACGAGCCTGCTGTGTGCACTTAGAGAAGAAATCTACCTGCCTTTGGAAGGCAACTACGGAAAAGCCAGAGCCCCCATAGTGCCATGTCATCTAAGAGGGGTGACACTTTGATCTAAGGATGACTCTTTTTTCCAAGTTGATAAGGGCTTTTGAATGGTTCCTGGTCCAGGAAGAACAAACGGCCCACCTTTTCCAGAGGGCTCTGGGTATAACCCACTGTTTGCTCACTGTACCGGCTGGCTGAGTCAGAGGGGCATCTCTATTGGTGGAGCAGAGCGGTGATGTCCCAGAGAGCTCCTGATCACCAATCTACAGCCCTTGTTCTTCCTCCCCAGACTCCACTACAGCTACATAAACACAGAAGGCTTTACGTTTTTAAAAAACAATGTTAAAAGTGCAAAGCAGAAAGGGCCTTTGTTCCTACCTAGTCCCTACAGTGAAATTGCTGGAGCCTCTTACCTCCTGGTCCCTCCCATCTCATGGTCGTGGAATGGGGGCAGAGAAAACCCATCATCTCTGACCTTCAGAGGCTCCAAAGATTGATTCCTTACTCACATTACTGCTGCTTTGGTGTAGTACACAATACTGGGGAGAATGTGGGCTCCAGCCTATTAGCAATGGATGGATTTCAAAAATGGATGGAAGGTGGTCTCATGAAAGTCAGGCGGGGATGTTAAAGAAAATAAAAAGGGGCGCCTGGGTGGCACAGTCGGTTAAGCGTCCGACTTCAGCCAGGTCACGATCTCGTGGTCTGTGAGTTCGAGCCCCGCGTCGGGCTCTGGGCTGATGGCTCAGAGCCTGGAGCCTGTTTCCGATTCTGTGTCTCCCTCTCTCTCTCTGCCCCTCCCCCGTTCATGCTCTGTCTCTCTCTGTCCCAAAAATAAATAAACGTTGGAAAAAAAATTTAAAAAAAAAAAAAAGAAAGAAAAGAAAAAGTTTCACAGTGTGGTTGAATCTACCGAGAGTCGAACTGTCTTTGTCAAAAGAGCACCTTCGAAACAACATGTTTCGGCAAGCAGACACTCAGCTCAGAAGGTACTGTTTCTCACCAGGTCTAGCACACTAAGCCTACAAGCCTACAGGATGGAGAAAAGTCTGACACCCACAGAAATACACATTACTGCAAAGACCACTTCCCCCCACCAGAGTGTGATGCATATATGACAAAGGAGGTCATTCACCAACCATAATCTACAAATGAAACCAAGATACAACGGGCACATTTTCTTTCCACTCCACCAGATGAAACTAGCTTCTGAGATTTACATGGCTATAATTTCCTCTCCCCACATCATGTATATTTTTCTTTATCTTGGAAGACACTTTATTTTTGTGAGTTACACCAAGTTGTGTTTTGATAGCTCACCAGAACCTAGGGTAACAAATACTTTTAATTTGATTATTTTAAAAGTCTCATTAATTTTTCAAGCCACACAACACACAGAGGCACAAACGTATTCACCAGACATTCGCAAACAGCGAAGGTTAATAGTCATTTAATGTAACTGCATATGGTACAAGCAATCTTCCCTGTCCCACTGCATTTTCAAAGACCACATAAATATGTAATCTATTCCTCTCTTTTTCTATCATAACATTCCACTGGGGCGATTCTGATGAGCTGTCCCCCCGGTGCCTCTGCAGTATGCAGTATGCCTGCATCATGCCTGATGGATAGATACTGGGTTTGAGTGAATGGGATTTCTGCAGCCATCCATAAACCTAGCTCATTTAAATTGCTAGCTGTCAACTACCTGAGAAGAAAGAAAAAGTTGTCTTTAAGTAATAAAAAAGTACGGGTCTATGGTCCAGCCTGTCAAGCAGCATTCCTATTTCCAGGCAGTGTCATGAGGGACCACTGCTCAGCTCACCAGGAGGGACTTCGTTTTCCCAGCGCCCTCTCCCGGGAACCGCTTTTGGTACCTCGAGAAGAGGTAAGAGTGCTCAAGGTGGTTCTCTTTATAGTGAGGCTTCAGGCCAGGGGTGAACCAGGTAACTGTGGAGACAGCCAAGTGGATCTTACATGGGAAAAGGAACAGATTGAGGATTTGACAAAAAGAGAATTCGGAGATGAAACCAGCACAGCCTACTGTTGAATTTTTCCTCTGTTACAAGTGAGGTACAGAGGGCGAAAGCTAGGGCTCTAAAAACCACAGCAGGAAAACCACACGGGAAAGCACAGATGAGGCCCACGTGGGACATTTCACCAGGTAGAGAGAAGATTTTTCCAAACCCCAAGACATACTGCTGGGGGCAGAGTGGCTCAACAATGTGGATTTGCTGGCCTATCCGTCTCCTTCTCTGAAGGAAATAAAACTTCATTCATGTACAGACTTGCCCAGTCACAGAGGAGGTTTTGTGGGCACTGTTCTACTCAGGGCATACAATGCACATTTTAGCCCCTAAAATTGGCTAACTAGTGCTGTTCTAAGCTGAAAGGCATAGTAAGTCACTTTCTCCACCTCAGCAGTTCAAGTTTGTCCAATCTTTGCCTCAGAGAAAAGAGGAGGGGGGCACACCAAGTCCAAGGCCATGTATCATAAAGATTATGGAGCCTCTTTGAGACATCATGAAAACTACCCAGCTGAATTTTAAGCTGCCTCTCCCCCAGAGAACTGAGGATTCATGGATTCCCAGGCAAAGTGCATTTGGAGGGAAAAACTCTCTGTAAGTAAAAACCCAGAGTGAGTTCAACGATTGACCTTTCCTTTGGCCTTTAATTGATTTGCAAGCAACACTCTATGACTAGCAGTGGATGAAACACCTATTAACTTAAAGCAGTTCATTACCCCTTTCTTTCTTCCAGCACATTTTCCCTAATATGTTTATTGCTCATTATAAGTAAAGATTGACATCCCTTGAAGAGAAAGTCTTAAGACTTGTAAAGCGGTTTCTTAAAAAGTATCAATTACCAAACTAGCTATGTTACCACAAGCGTAATACTGGATTCCAATTTTAGGAAAGGTGACACGATTATATTTTGTATTCAAGTGAGGTCAGCAAGATGGCAAAACATGAATCCCCAGATTTCATTCCCCGACAGAAACACCAACAACAATCTACACTTCAAAAATCCTTTCTAAGAACTCCATAAATCAGTTTAGAACCTGCAGCACTCCAGGAAAGGTCAAGGCCAAGAATAACTGCATGGAAACACGTAACAGAACTCATTTCATGTCAACCATGCCAGCCCCTCCCTCAACGTGGCACTGCTAACAATAGGAAACAAAGGCCCAACTTGTGGCTTCAACCTTGGGAGGAAAAGAATGAAATATACATCAACAGTCTGGCTTTTCATGGGGCTGCTCAAAGCAGTGGTTTCTATCTCATCAGACTCAGAGTAATGATGAGGAAACAGTAGACCTTGGATGTCCAGGGGGCTGAGGAGAACAACACAGAGCTCGGCAGCTTGTGGCCGCACCAGAGATTTGTAACACTGCAAAAGGAAGCTGAAAAAGCTCACTGCAATTGGGAGAAAGTGCCCAGCTTGTGGCTTCTGCCTTATTAGGAAAGAGAACAGTGAAACATGCATCAAATAATCCAGCTTTTCAGAAGGCTGCCTGCCGGATTGGCTTGTGTCTCACACAACTCAGAGAAGGGATGGAACTGGCATAGAGTAGATACCTAGAGGCCACAGAGAACAAAAGACAGCTCGGTGGTTTGTGGCTGCACCAGAGAATGTGGACTACCATAGACACCAGAAGGATTAAGAGATACTAAGCTCCTGGAAAAAAAAATGGCAAATCTCCCTAACTGGGAAATTACATATAGATGTGCAAAGATTACACATCCCCAGAAAGGTCTGAAAGGCTCAAAGAATCTTAGCCTGGCTGATTGGTGAAGTATTCCCCTGTTTGATCCAAGTCTGTGAACACTGAGAGAAACGGCTGTTTTCTTAAATATGTGGATCCGAACACAAAGGTAGAAAGTGCATAGAAGTTACAAAACAAATTTGAAGTAACAAAATAAATCTCCAGAAACCAACTCTCAAAAGACGGGAGGCATATGAATTATCTGACAAAGAATTCAATATAACCATCAAGAAGATATCCAACAAGCTGAGGAAAATGATACATGAGCAAAATGAGAAAAATCAACAAAGAGATGGAATATTTTAAGAAGATCCCAACAAATTCTGGAGCTAAGGAACCCAATAACTGCATTGAAATTATCAGTAGGAGGGTTCAATGGCAGACTTGATCAAACAGAGGAAAGAATCACAGAACTCAAAGACAAGTCACTTGAAATTATCCAGTCAGAAGAGCAACAAGAAAAAAAAAATGACAGAGTGCAGAAAGCTTAAAGTACTTATGGAAGTCCATTAATAAGCCCAATATACATACTATCAAATTCCTTGAAGAAGAAGAGAGAGAAAAGGGCACAAAGCTTTTGTGAAAAAGTAATAGATGAAAACTCCCCAAATCTGGCAGAGTAAAAAGACATCCAGATTCAAGAAGCTAAACAGATTCCAACTAAGATGAATCCAAAAAGAAAAAAATACACATGAAGACACATTATAATCACATTGACACGAGTAAGACAAAGAATTTTGAAAGCAGCAAGAGGAAAGTAATTTATCATATACAAGAGAAATCACAGGAAACTATGCATGATTTGCCAGTATAAACCTTACAGTCCAAAAACCAGTGGGGGGGGTGCCTGGGTGGCTCAGTCGGTTAAGCTGCTGACTTCAGCTCAGGTCATGATCTCTCGGTCTGTGAGTTGGAGCCCCACGTCGGGCTCTGTGCTGACAGCTCAGAGCCTGGAGCCTGTTTCAGATTCTGTGTCTCCCTCTCTGTGACTCTCCCCTGTTCATGCTCTGTCTCTCCCTGTCTCAAAAATAAATAAAACGTTAAAAAAAATTAAAAAAAAAAAGCAGTGGGATGACGTATTCAAATGCTCAACAGAAAAAACCACCAACCGAGAATACTATATCCAACAAACCTGTCCTTCAAAAATGAAGGTAAATAAAGACTTTCCCAAACAAGCAAAAGCTACAGGAGTTTATAACCACTAGACCTGCCTTACAAGAAATGGCTAAAGGGAATACTGCTAGTTGAAACGACAGGATGCTAGACAGCAACATGAAAGCATTTGAAAACAAAGTCCACTGGCTACAAAAAAATGCACACATACCAAAAAACCACAATATTGTAATGGCAGTGTGTAAGTAATTTCGAATTGTGGTATAGGGGTCAGAAAACAAAATTATAAAAATAACTACAAAAATAAGTAAATTGACACACAACATAAAAAGATTTTGTAGTATCAGTAACAAGCAACTCAAAGTGTACAGGGAAAAGGGAAAGAATAGAATGTTTGTATGTGACTGAAGCTGTTATATGTAAGTCCCATAGTGATCACAAAAGAAATATGTAAAGAAGATACAAAAATTAGAAAGGAATCAAAGCATGTCACTAAAAAAAAAAAAAAAAGCACAACAAAAACAAAACAATCCTATTCACAGTATCACGCAAAAGAATAAAACATTTAGGAGTAAACCAAGAAGGTTAAAGACTTCTATACTAAAAACTACAAACTGTTGTGAGAAATTAAAGATACAAGTAAGAGACATTTGCATCTCCATGTTTATTGCAGCATCATTCCCAGTAAGCCAGAGGCATAACAATGGAAGTGTCCATCTAAGGATGAAGAAGATGAGGTGGGGGGGGGGGGAGGTCGGGGGGGGGGGTGTGTGTACACAATGGTATATTATTCGGCCTTTAAAAGGAAGGAAATCCTGTCATATGCCATAACATGGATAAACTTTAAGGACATGATGGTAAGTAAAATATGTCAGTCACAGAAGGACAAATCCTGCATGATTCTACTTACACAAGGTATCTAAAGAAGTCAAATCTTGGGGCACCTGGGTAGCTCAGTCGGTTAAGCATCCGACTTTGGCTCAGATCATGATCTCATGGTTCACGAGTTCAAGCCCCACGTCAGGCTCTGGGCTGACAGCTCAGAGCCTGGAGCTTGCTTCGGATTCTGTGTCTACCTCTCTGCCTCTCCCCTGCTCGCTTGCTCTCTCTCTCTCAAAAACAGATAAACATCTAAAAAAATTAAAGAAGTCAGATCTTAAAAGCATGAAGGAGAACGGTGGTCTCCAAGCGATGGGACAGGGGGCAGGGGTGGGAAATGGGGAGGTGCAGTTCAATAGATATACAGTGTCCATCAAACAAGGTGAAAAAGCTTTAGAGATCTTCTAAACGATGTGCACATAGTTACAAGGATGTGCACATAGTTAATACCGTATTATACACTTAAGAATTTAAGAAAGTAGATTTCATGTTATATATGTTAGCACAATAAAAAAACAAAAACTAAATTTTTGTCCAGGCTGGAAGTTTCAGAAGAATCTGGATGCAAAACCATTTCAAAAAGCAGTCTTCCCCCATCCCAAAATGTAGCTTCTGAAGATAAAGAGAGCAAAGCGCCACCCTCACTAACCATCTAAGAAGTTTGATGGCTCAACGCCAAAAACAATCTGAGAGGTCAGTGCTCATCAGGGAAGGTGAATGCTCTTCCACCCACCTGCAGCCCTTGAATTTGATATCCAGGTGTGGGAATGCTCCCAAGTATGTCTCAAATACACATGGCAAAGTGTTAACGGTATTGACATTCTTGGGGGGAGAGGGAGAACATAGAGGCAAGTGAGTGAGAGGTGGTCAAGACACCTTAGCCTGATGAGTAATATTGCGATGTTTTAAATGAAAATGCTAACGATTTAATTTAAATTATGAAAATACAATGTCTTAGCTAAAAAAAAAAAACTACAGTTGACCCTTGAGCATCACCAGTCTGAACTCCAGAGGTCCACTTACATGTGAACTTTTTATAAATACAGTACACTAAATTTTCTGCCCCTTATAATTTTCCTAACATTTTCTTTTCTCCAGCTCACTTTATTGTAAGATAGTATATAATACATAAAAAATACAAAATATGTTAATCCACTGTTTATGGTATCAGTGACACTTCTCATCAACTGTAGGCTATCAATAATTAAGTTTGGGGGTGGCGAGGGGGAGACAAAATTATACACAGATTTTCAACTCCACGGGCGTTTGACGTCCCTAACCCCCAGGTTGTTCAAGGGTCAACTGTGTCTACCAGTTGTCTATGGTATTCTCTCTCAACATAGGTCAGTGATATATAAAAAGACACTAGCCTGACCTTGAATGACACTCTTTCTCAAGTCAGGGATATTTCACCATTTTGTCACAGACAAACCATTCAGTTTCTGGCCACTGAATTCATTGCCCTTTGTTCTTTGAGAGCAGGACAAATGAGCCCAGACTCTTGTCATCAAGGGAGCCAGATCTCACATACTTTTTTTTTAAAGTATCTATACCTTGGTTCAAACTAAGAGCACATATGTGGTCCCCGAGAGCTAACAGCCTAACTCTATGAAGTGTTTATCCAGACAGAACTTCAAGGCAGTAACTTGTAATTAGATTATTCAACAATCACTTATTAAGTACCCACTCTGCCAGACACAGTGCTACCCTCAGCACTAGTCATACAGCATGGAAAAAAGACCCTGCCTTCCTGGAACTCACATTCATTGGGGAGACAGACATAAACTCACACACAGGTAAGTGTCAGAGAGGGTTAAGAGCTACGGAAAAAAACAAAGCAGGGTAAATAATCTAGAGAGTGAAGAGTGGTGTTAGTTCACATGGAATAGTTTAGTACAACCTCTCTGAGAAAGTCACAGCTGAGCCAAGGGCTGAAATGAAGAGTGAACCAGCCATGCAAACTAGTGTGTGTAAAGCATTCCAGAAAGAGGAAATGGGATGTGCAAAGGCCCAGAGGTCTTTTATCTTGATAGATATCGACAAATTGAACTCTCAAGGATCTGTATCAATTCACCCTCACCAGCAGCATCTGGGAATACCTATTGCCCTACATTTTCACCAGCATCTGATTTATACATAGTTACTTTACTTTCTATAAAAAATAAATACCATTGTATTTTCTCCAAGAGTTTTGGATAGAGTCAAAAAAAAAAATGGATGATGGTAATAGAGGAAACGGAAGAAGGCAGCATCCATTCTGTACCTATCTGTTCCTATACCATGCACAACGCTCTTTACTTCACAGATGTTTCCATTCACCTCGCATCAACTTTCTGAGAGAGACATTAAGTACCCTCTTCTGTTGCTCAAAAAGCTCCAGTCTACAGACTTTAAGAAATCAGCCCAAGGGCACTCAATCCTTAAGCTGTAACTGGAATTGACCTCAAATGGGCCTCACTCCAGAGCCTGGGCTCTTCCCGTGGCAGTGGGCTGCCTCCCCCCAGTACAGGGACACAGTAGAGCTCTCTCTCTGGGCAGTTCCCTTCAAGCAACGTGGAGAACTACTCGCTCCAGGTTCCTGCTTCAGTGAAGGTGGTTGTTCTGGGTAATTTCTTGCATATGCATTTAATTTTCCTTTCACTGTATTTTTTCAACAGTAGAAGCCGGTATTTCCCAATGCGCCAGGAATTTATCTACAGCTGAAGTAAGTTACTGTCAGGAAGATGTGGATATGAATAATTAAGCCCCTATTAAACTTGCACACATCTTGTAATAAATCTCAAATTAGAATGTGCCAAGATCTTGTTAAACCTGCCAACACAAATTCTTAAATAAGGTGGGAATATAATTTGGGGCTTATCAGGAGATCCAGCCTTTCCCAAAAGATGCTCTTTGACTGTTCAGAATTTTAATCCGAAGATTACCTGAATTCATCTCATCTATCATTCCATTGTGTTTATGTCCACTGTAAAAAATCAACCAAGTACTTTCTCTCCAGATGTTCTCAAATGGGGTGCATTGTAATACACATTGCATTAAACCTCATTATTTTGGATGAAATATTGTCCAAAAGACCCTCACTCTGAATACATTTCACTTAAATTCTAAAAAATAATCATTTACATTCATCACCGACTTATATGGAACTTTTCAAAAAGCCCAAAGTAATGCTTTCCGTTGTGGGGAAAGATGGATACATTTGGTTACAAGCACAAAATCATGAGTCAGAGTGATTTCCTGTCCCAGCTCCAGCACTTTCCAATTGTAAAATGGAAAGCAAAGAAATGTTCACCACACAGGGAGGTTTGAAAAGTTTCCATGAGTTGGGGCACCTGGGTGGCTCAGTGAGTTAAGTGTGTGACTTTCGATTTCAGCTCAGGTCATGATCTTATGGTTCAAGCCCCACATCTGGGTCTGTGCTTTCAGCGTGGGAGTCTCTCTCTCCTCTCTCTCTCTCTGCTTGTCTCCAATGAGCATTCATTCTCTCTCTCTCTCTCTCTCTCTCTCTCTCTCTCTCTCTCTCTCTCTCAAAATAAATAAATTTTAAAAATAAAGATTCCATGAGTTAATCACCCAACATGCTGCCTGCCCCACAGTAAGTGTGTAGTTAAATGTCAGCTGCAATTATTATTGTTTGGTGTATCCCAATAATGCAAACTGATATTAGCTAAAACATATTACTCAAAGATTTAAAAACCTTTCGTTTTTTGATATGAAAATAATACAGATTTCTTTTCATAACCTTATTAACAACCCACAAGAATAAATCAGAAAATAAACCTTAACTATAACATAATGAAGTCTTAAATACCCCTGTGACGCTGACAAAAGCCAACACAGCGATTTCCATTTGCCAGCAGGAAAATAAGACGACCAGTGGTTGAGAAACTTGTTCTCCACCTCCCAGGAAAGAGGAACAAAATACAGAGGAACGTGTGCAGCTTTCCACAACCCTCCAAATGGTGCCTGGGTGTCTTTTATCCCAAAAGGCACATCCATTCTTTAAATGTAAGCCTTAATTCTACCTATAAGCTGTGTAACCTTGTGCAAAGCAAATAACTAGTCTGTGCGTCAACTTTCTCAACTGTAAGGTAAGGACTAGTAAAAATACATAGGTCCCAGTGTTGCGGTGAATCAAATGACTAGCGTGTCAGGTAAGTCCTGCCGCACACACATTTGCCAACATGAGCTGCTGGGAATGTATATCCTCCTGCCTTTTTTCTAGAGCCGTCTTAATAACTCCAGGAATTCTGAGTCCAGATTCTCAAGCTGAACAAACAGAAGGAAAATGTCTGGGCCAGAAAAAAAGAACACGAATGTATCATTCTTGCAGGGACCCCTCAGATTCTTAAGACCTTGGAATCAACCATTCATTGTCCATGCCCACCTGCAATACCACTTAAAATATAAACAACAGGGGCTCCTCACAGCCCTTTCGGCTGCCTGACATCCAACGGATAGCTGAGCTCCTCTTCGCTGGTAAATGGGAAACTGTGAAACATGATTGGACTGACCAACAAGTATGTGCCAAAAGCCCAGTTGAAAAACAACCTTGTGATTTTACATAATCTATAAACGGGGCCCAGCTGGATGGCAAAATACACTGAAGACCCTGGGCCAGGGACCTCGATCCCTAGGTCATGTCACCATCAGGGCCTTTGCTGCCAAACCCCTCATCCTCCTCTGTACTCTGGTGACAGGGACACCAGGATCAGGAGAGCCTGGGAAAAGGTGACAATTGGCCAAGCCCATCCCAAGGATGAACTATCTATCTCCTCCCCCAGAGAAATAAGGCTCCTCTCATTTAAATCACAAAAAAAGAGGGGCGCCTGGGTGGCGCAGTCGGTTAAGCGCCCGACTTCAGCCAGGTCACGATCTCACGGTCCGTGAGTTCGAGCCCCACGTCGGGCTCCGGGCTGATGGCTCGGAGCCTGGATCCTGTTTCCGATTCTGTGTCTCCCTCTCTCTCTGCCCCTCCCCCGTTCATGCTCTGTCTCTCTCTGTCCCAAAAATAAATAAACGTTGAAAAAAAAAATTTAAATCACAAAAAAGAAATTCCAGAAGAGAAAACATAATCCATGTGGCCTGCACGGGAAAGAACAGAATGAATATTAAGACCCGAGCCTACTTCTGGGGCAGATAGGACACAAAGGAGTATCTGCAGAGAAAGCATCCAACTCTGTACCAGGCACACCATGTTCACGTCACAAAAGAACATAGTCATTACCCTTCTCCTCACTGCGGAACATGGCTGTAACAAAAGCCAGCACGTCACAGTCCAAGGAGCTATGCTAAATACCTTACATGTATTATTTTATTTACTTCTCATAATGACACTAAGGAGCAGGTGCTATTATCATTTGCACCTTCCAGCTGAGAAAATTGAAAAGTTTAGTCCAGGAGACCTGCCGGGATCACACGATTCATACGCGGCAAAGCTACAATACCAACGGGGGCCTTTTGCATCACTGCCTCCAAACTATATCACCTCCACATACCACATATTCTTTTAAGTCTTTTGGGAATTGGAAATGATATATAAAGTCATAAATGGCCCCTAAATTGGCAGACATCCGCCATGCCAGCTTCTGGATACAGTGATGGTTAATCATATGGGTCAACTGGACTGAGCCATGGAGTGACCAGACATAGGGCCAAACATTATCCCAGGTGTGTCTGTAGGGGTGTTTGTAGAGGAGATAAACATTTGAATGGCAGACTGAGTAAAGCAGATTGCCCCCCCCCCCAATGTGGGTGGACTCCACCCAATCAACTGAAGACTGAATAGAACAAAAGGCTAAATAAGAAGGAATTCCTTCTGCAGAAGTAATTGGGCTGGGCCAATGGTCTTCTCTCACTTTTGCAGTAAACCAAAAAGTCGGCTCTTCTTGGGTCTGGAGCCTACTGGATTTTGGACCAGAGCTTACCTCATGCCTTCAGAATGAGACTGGAATTAGGCCATCAGCCCTCCGGGGTCTCCAGCTTGCCAACTGCGGATACTGGGACATCTGAGCCTCTCTCCTTGCATGAGCCAATGCCTTATTTTATGTACATTTATCTTTGTCCTATTGGTCCTGGTTCTCTGGAGAACCTTGACTAACGGAGATGCCAAGTGTCACAGGAGTCCAACTAAAGCCTTAGTTATTAAAAATGGAGCCTGTTTATGGGTTATGTAGACATTAAGCTTCCATCAGCCCAGTTTGTAAAACTAAACCTTAGATAAATGTCTGACCTGAAGACATGCGGCTCCGAAAACAAAAGTGGGGAGTGATTTGAAGGAGGGGATCTAGGGGGAAAGGAGGGGAGCATACGGGATCGTGGTGTGCTCTTGGGCCCCAACTGTGCCTTTCCACTCTAGTGTTGCTTTGTTGGCCCCTCTAACACAACACATCTCACTGAGCACAAACATTGTCCCTGTGCACAAGCTTGAGAAGCCGTCTCCATGGCTCCCTCAGCCTATCACTCACGTGTCTCCCAATCTTATCAATTCTACAGCCGGGCCTGGAAGCCTCCGAACAAATGGCGTAAGGACAAGTCATCTTCAGATGAGAACCATCTTTGTAGCTCATGTAGGTACACAACACAGTTCCCTGGCCATCACACTAGGCTCTGTGGGGATTAATCTGTCACTGAGCTGGAGCCAGACCAGCCTTTTTCACACATTGCATGGAAAGTAGAGCCAGGACCCCACTTCTGCTCGGCCGAGCCTCCCTGCAGGCCGATGCTCCTGAAAATTAGCTCTTTCATCATGATGAGCTGCCCAAAGCGCGCAGGAGCTAAGAGATGACCTATCGGCACAATTCACAATATCTATGTTCCAGCCACTTCCCTGCCTTCCGTCTCCACTCGGTACCTTCGGCTGGCTGACTCAGGGATCCCCAGACACCGTAGGGACAGAAATTGTAACTGCATTTCCCAGTGATGGGTGACTTTAAAGATGAGGGCTGTACAACGCTCCCCCATCTCTGAACTCCACCAGCTTCAACCAAAACGCAAACTGACACTGCCTCTGTAGTGAGATTAGGAGAAAGCCAGTTGAACTCGTTCCTTAAATACATCAGCACTGATTTTAAAGCCACATATCTCTCAGATCTCAAGACATGAACTGGCTCCAAATCTACCCTCAGACGCACTGTGAAAATTCACATGGAAAGCTAGAAGCTGAAATTAAAAAAATGCATGGATACGCAGGGCTCATACTTGGTTATGGAGCTTGTTGTGGGTAGTTGTTAGTAAAAACATTCATCCATGTAACGTTTTGACAAATACATGCAGAGGAACTACTGGGTGCGAGGCACTGGCCATGGAGACACAGAGATGAGGCCTAGGACAGCTCACTGCCCACCAAGGGACCCCACCAAACCCCTTTCATTTGTCAAGAAAGGGCTCAATTAATCTTTGCAGAGACCTGCCCAGCCCAATATTCACCCTGACAATCACAGCTTTCATCCAAGGGAGTCAGGTGCAGGCATTACTCAGACATGTGCATTTCCTGAGCACCTATTACTTCGGGCACCGGGATAAGTACTAGGCACATTATACCACTTAATCCACCTGACATCTCCACAAGGTAGGTATCAGCACTACGATGTTACAGGTGGCAACCAGAGAGATTACAAGGCTGGCCCAAAGTTGCATGACCAGGAAATGGTCGTTGAGCCAGGATCCAAGTTCCTAACGTGTGTGATGGGGAAGCTCGGGTCTCCCTGAGCATCCACTAGGATTCCCAAGGGGTTCTAAAGAGGCCTGCTCCTTCCTCAGCTGTTATCGCAATGGACTGGCTGCTTGAGCAGTGGGACTATAGGTGCGGTGCCCCGGCCAGCTGCCTCCCCTCTCCGGAGTCTGCCTCGTCATCTACCAAGTGTGCGAGGTCAATGAAGCGATCTTCCAACCAATCTGCCTTCCAAGGGGTCTTCTGCATCCCTGCCATCAAAGGACCTGCAAAAGCGTGGCCAAGAGCATTCTAGCTCATTCGCAGGGCACAGAGTATCTCAGCCAGGCCTTGACAAGCAGCCCCACAGAGATGCGCTGGCCCCAACTCACCTGCCTCAGCCACAGACAGCCCCGTCAGACAAACCCCTATCCGCCACCAAACCCTCAAGGCCCTTCATACTCCTCCCCTAGTTCAGCACCTTTGCCAACACAGCACCTGTGTTTTGTGTATTCAAGTTTTACATAACTCAGATGACATCCCTCTCCTGCCTTAAAGGTAATAGCCCCCTAGTTATTGGTTATGTAAACCCCTGAGCAGGGCCTATGCTCCCTCTCTGGCCTCGCCTAGGTCCACACCTGCTGGCTCCCTCCTCCAGCCTCAGCAGGTGCTCAGTCCTTCCCTCCTCAGCCCTGTTCTTCCCTGTCTGCAACCCTCTCCACTCCCTCCCTGCCCTTTGGACCCAGCCCTCCACATTTCCTCCTCAGACCTTCCCACTGGGTATTCACTATTTCAGCCTGTCTGGTCCCTCCAGGCAGGTAACCCAAATAGACACTTTTCTCCCTTGGTCCACGGCTCATTTCCCCAGATAAGGTTCTGCTTCAGCCGCCACCTGCCCCCAACAGAGTGCCCAGCACGAAGACAGCACTCAAAGACTCGCTGACCGTCCGCAAGAACAGCGATGCCTGTCTCCAGAAGACAGCATCATGGGGCTGTCTCAGCCTTGGCAGGCTGGCCAGGTAAGCAGGTGATGTGGCACCAAGACCCGTGTAGAAAGTAAAGGTCTCTGCTCTGGAGGACCTAAGTGACACGTGCCAAAGTGTTTCCAAACTAGCAACTGCCATGCAAATAGAAGGTGATCTTATATAGGTACACAGAGCTGCTGTGAAAATCCATCTGTGACACGTTTAAATCACAGTCCAAGGCAGAACGTGCTAAGTGCAAACTCAGTGTCATGAAGAACAGGCACTACCAAAACAAGGGCGAGTGAGCACGGAAGAGCAAGCGAGGTGCCCCAGGGAAGCCAGCCCGTAAAAGGAGCACAGACTCAGAGATGCCAACGGCAGGAGGAGCTCGGGGGTGGCCCCTCCCCACCTGCGTCAGTGATGAGCCCTGAGATGCTGGCACAAAGGGCAGATCCCTGGGCCTCACCCCGACCTACTCACGGAAGCTCTGGGGGAATGTACATTTCATCACGTCCCCGGCCATCACCCGGTGAAATGTAAGCCCACCAGGCAAAAGGGTCTGACGACACCCCCACTGTGGTTGTAGCGTTGTAACGTCGGAGAGCTTAAAATAAAGGGAATAAAAAGTCAGAAATGTATGTTAGGGCTGCACAGTGGTGGGGGCGGTGGGATGGGGGGCGGTGGCACGCTCTGCATCTCAGATTTTAGAGCTGGGTCCAGATTCTGTAGGTATAGGACTTGGAAGCAAAGGAGTGACCTGGTAAATGTAGTATTCCAAAAAGCACAACACACAGCTCAGGAGGGATGAAGACAGCTGAGTGAGAACAGAGGGAGAGTCGGGAAGCCACAGAAGCCTCCAGCCAGACACTGGGCCAGCACCTCCCACCCCCTTTCTCCTGGTGGCCACCGGTGAGACCAAGCACAGACATCAAGGAGAAGATGCTGGCGCCTCCTTCAGAGGCACCCGCTCTGGACATCCCAGCAAGACCAAGCCTGAGGACACGCCGACAAAGGAAACACACAGGATCTCGAGGCGCGCGTGAGAAAATCTCACTTGCGGGCCAAGAGAGTAAGAGATCCTTCAGAATTCAAGTGCTCAAACACTAGTATTGGCAGGGATGTGCAGTACGCCAGCCGCCCAAGTTCCTGGAAACAAATAAATAGTAACTGTAATCCGGTCAAAGCCGAGAACCTGCTTTTTTGGGGGGAAAGCTGGCATATGCATGTTGCATCTATAAATACACAGAGATCTCAGTGAATGCTAGATGTAAGTGTGATATTTTCTAAACAAGTCGCGTCTGTTTGTTGGGAGATGAATCTCAATGCCCTCTATGATTCAAGAAACAAAGAAAGAAACCAGCAGTGGGAAGATATATAAACATCACATCCAAAGCATCATTATTAAACGTGCAGTGGGTAGTTTCTCTCCTGATGAGGCTGACTTAAAGAGGTCCCGTTAGAGCCCAGGA
Source organism: Felis catus (assembly GCF_018350175.1). NCBI lineage: Eukaryota > Metazoa > Chordata > Mammalia > Carnivora > Felidae > Felis > Felis catus. Next base: position 113,587,653 of record NC_058368.1, read on the forward strand.
GACCCCACCCTTCAGGGGTCTCTGCCAAGGGAGCCATCCTGCTCCCACTCTCTCCCCATGTCTATGTGACTCTCACATTTTGAGTTACGCAAAATTCAGTCTTCACAAGAGTACACAGAGTCTGTGAGATAGACTGGTCTCAGACCAATGTCGATGCACAATTTGGACTCAAAAATTATAAGGTATAGAAGCATCCAAACTTTCTTATCTGCTGGGGTAAATAGAATATAAGTGACTTTTAAAAGGCTTCCCTCTTTGAAATGCACAAACGAGGCTCCAGTCAAAAGAAATTAGATCCTCTCTCCTTGTCCAGGAGGAGACAGGCTGTAAACATTCCAGAAAGATTTGGGGGGCATACTTTAAGCTCCCTGTAAGAAAATAGATGGTTTGAGGAAGGTCTCTCCAATTAGCTGAGGACAAAGAAAGAGAGCAAAAATGCTGAAATTCCCAGCTCATGGGAGAATTCTGTCACGGAACCAGGTCCCTGTGCTTCGTGTCCTGTTGCCCCACATTCTCTCCCAAGCAGACAATGCTTTTCTGGCCCTTCTGGTTTCAAAGATAACCTTCATGGTGAAAATCAATAGCAGTAACTCAGTCCTTGGTTCAGAATAAAGCAAAACCCTGGCCCTAAGATGAGGTCCTCTGTCAAGGTCAACGGGATGCTGACACAAAAACCTCATTTTCTCCTGACAATCACGTTAACATTTGTAATCGTTGCCCTCTCGGCACTTAGGCAAGAATCCAACCCAGGGCTGGAGACAGATACCAGGGCAGTCCTGCCTTCCTCGGGAGAGTGAGGGGTCTCCAATACTCAGACCACAGAGCCCATTTAACCCCAGAACTCGTACGAGGCCGGAACTTCACTGCCACTTCCGAGGGGGCTCCCTCAGGGGCAAGGCTCCCATCGTGATGCTCGGGGGAAGAAGTCTGATGCAAAAGACCCCACCCAGTAGGATCCCATTTATGTGCCATGTTCCAAAAGGCACATTTACAGAGACAGAGGGACCAGGGGTGAAAGGGGACTCGGGGACCATGAGGGAGCACAGAGATGTCCTCAAACTGGACTGAGGTGATGGATGCACAAGTCCAAAATTTTACTTCAACCTCCTGAACTGCACACTTAAAACGGGCTAACGTTGGGGTGCCTGGGTGGCTCAGTCTGTTGAGCAGCCGACTTCAGCTCAGTCATGATCTCCCAGTTCGTGAGTTTGAGCCCTGCCATCGGGCTCTGTGCTGATAGCTCAGAGCCTGGAGCCTGCTTCAGATTCTGTGTCTCCTTCTCTCCCTGGCCTTCGACTGCTCGTGCTCTGTCTGTCTCTCTCTCTCTCTCTCTCTCTCTCTCTCAAAATTAAAAAATGAACATTAAAAAAATGTTTTTAATGGGCTAATGTTATGATATTCAATTATACCTCAGTAAAACGTTAAAAAGCACATTCACTAATTAATGGAATGAGAACATGTTAAAATAAAAAAGACAGAGAGTACCAGATATGAAATCAGAGGCTCCTAATTTAAATATACTTGCTGGCACACACAGCCATGAGAATAATAAGGTAAACATACCACACAGTCTACAGTGACTATTTTCTATATCATTAGATTATGGGAGATACTGTTTCTTCATACTTTCTGTATGTTCCGAATTTGGATCCTCAAGGTGCACTGCTTTGGTGGTTAAGAAACACCAACTGCTATTCAGTAACCCCTCCATGAAGTAATTGCATGCGGCTGCAAGAGTTCGTAGGAGTGGTTCAGGAGATTCCGCTCCTGGCCACAGAGATTGAGCAGATTCTTAATTCCCTGGCTGTTGCAGAAATTCAAGGACCTAAAAGAGTTAAGGCTTCTCTTTTCAAATGAGTACCTCCCTCCTCAGTGGGTCCTCCGTGGGTGTTCCCGGAGGGGGTGAGCACAGGGAAAGCAAACATTAATTGTCACACATTGCACACGCATTCACCGGCTCCCTGTTAATACACTGGAACAAATTTCAATGTGTTCAATTCAATTAAACATGGACGAGAGAAGCTGGAACGACATTAACAAGCACAAGCCCTGAGGTGCCCATCCCCAACCCCGGACACAGCCTATTTGTACAAATGCCTTTTCTCCCTCATGAGAAGGGTTCTTTATTTTCTTGGAATACACAGCCTTACTGTAACAGAGGATTTACTGGCCCCAACTAATGATTTCCTATCCTTCGGAATTAATATCACACACTGGATATTGAGGTACTTTGCTGATACAGAAGTTTCTAAAACAATAAATACTTTGTACCATGCTAACACAGGAGTTTCTTCACCATAGGTGGTAAGCTTGAGGACAAGGTCAGCTGAGGCCATTCCTACAATTTGCTGGTTTGAAGCATCCTAAACTGAGGCAAATAGTATGTTTCCTTGACATGGCCTAGTAGGAAATCTGGATGGTGGGATGGATCCTCCGTCTGCCAGCATTTTTCCAAGAACTTTCCCTCTGCCTGTCAGGGTATGTGCCCTGCAGCATGGTTTGCACTACAGAAACCCACTATCCCTTCTCAGATCACAGCTGCTGGGGCTACGGGCAGACCTCTGATCCAAGTATCTTCTTTCCTGACATTACAACTACAAGTAGCAAGACTATTGCTTTCCACTGGTCCTTGGAAATAGGAATCCTATGCTCTCCAGGACTCTGGAGCCGCCATTGCCCAGCAATGCACCTGGTGAAGCAGTTAAAGCAGGTTAGGAGAGAGCAGGGTAATAGAGAGAACACAGGTGTAAGAGACTGAGAGTGGCCTTCTGGATCCCTAGTTGTTGAGTAGTCCCTGTGAGGGTTTCTCTCAAGGTGCACAAACCACCCTTTGCACCTCCTGATTATTCCTTCTTTTGGCTTGAACTAAGCCTGAGTTTTTGTGACTCACATCCAAAGGAGACTTCAATAAAGAAGCTACAAAACATATGCTTCTCTGACAACAGAAAATACTTCTCTGGGCTCTCCACCCAGAACATTAGCATATGGATAGCCAGAGGAATACAAGGCTTACCTTCCCAGAACTAGAGGCCAAGAGACGTTCAAGTCCAAGTTCCTAAGGAAAGGGCTCCCGTGGCAAGTATCCAGGCTAGAAGCTCAGTGGGGCCTCCCGAGGGATCGAGTCACTCAAGGGATCAGAGTGAGAGCTCCCCCAAAGACAGGGACTAGCGACAGTGTCTGCCTTGCCTATCGCTTTTTCCCATACACCTACAAAGAACAGTGTCTGGAGCTTAGTGGTGACTCAGTTAGTACCCAAGGAATTAACTAATAGATGCCTACATTCTTAGCATCAGCTTTTTGCACAAGTCGATTGCACAAACAAGTTTAACAGTTTCCATATACCAAGGTAGAAGTAGGAAAGTACAAGGTGTGTCCAGGGAGCAGGGAAAAGGCCCATGGGTGGAAACACCAAGCCATTTGCAGAGCTACAGGTTACAACTGTAAGACAGAAAGCCCTGAGTATCAAGCTTAAGAACTATCCTGAGAGTAGTCCTGTCTGCGGGCAAGCCTACACCACAGCTAACACTGCTGTGGACCAACCCACATTCCCTGTGCACTCCCTTCATCTGCTTTGTCACTTTACCTTCTAAGTATTCCTATTTACCCCTAAGATTTTATAGCAGCACTCCTTTCTGTATCAGATACCATGGAAATTCTAAACGTGTTAACCCTATGTTCTTGGACTCTCCAGCCTCCTCCTCCTCCTCCTCCTCCTCGGACATTCTGACCACAAGCACCTAATCGCTCAAGTTACAGAAGCAGAGATAATCCATCAGCTCAACAAACATCCAACTAAAAGCAGAGAATAACTATCGGCTTACACGAAGACCAAGGATTCAAGGCTCTTCATTCTTACTTCAGTATGCTGATACCCACACGTATCTAATGTACTTAGGTGCTCATACACACACACACACACACACACACACACACACACACACACACACACACAGAATCCAGATGATAAGTGCATTGAATTCTGGCCCTGCTGAATGAAGACACTTCTGCTTCTTGTGTCCAGCAAGAAACATTGATAAATACCCAGTTATCTTTCAAATAAGTATGCCTACAGGAGAGAGTAAAAGATTCAGCGGCAAGAGGAGTGGCCAAGAGACCAAAGTAATTTCTCACTGTAACCTTCCCACCAGTACCTAAAGCAACTATGTGACTTTGCAAGGCATTTCATCTCCCAGAGTCTATTTCTCCACCTGTAAACTGGGACTAATAATACTCTTTTAGACTGTAATTCCAAAGATTCAGTCAAAGAAGACATATCAAACTGTGTAGCAGTGCCTACCAAATGGTAAGAACTCAACAAACACCTACTTACTTCTGGAATATGACCAGAAGTGCACACAACCCCTCCTCCAGCAGCACACATCATCCCAGAGCATAGTCAGTGACTGGAGGGCTCAAACAGATCTGGCAGGATAGGAAGTCAACAGTGTTTACATCATGGCCACCAGCATCCATCTCCCTTTGTATGGGTTCCCTTGGGAAAGGAGTTCTCCACATTTAGTTCTTAGCTTTGGGCGACACTCCACCCTGCCCCAGGATGGAGCATGTGACCCAAACCTAAGCCCATCAATGCACTACATTTTCCTGGCCATGGAAGATACCGCCTGCCTGAGAACAGACCCAGTGCACAGAGGAGAACACGGCTCAAAGATGGAGAGTAGGAACCCAGGCCCCAATTACCTCTACAAGTGCCTACATCAAGGTAAATCTGAAGCCAGAACTATCGCTTGAATTCTTGATTTAGTCTTCAAGTTCTTTTTTTTTTTTTTCCTTTAATCAATTTGAAATCAGAGCTGTGCCTCATGACACTAGCACAGTCCTTACCACTACACTGAGTAAGAGCGTTTGGAGCTGGTTATGGTGGGGAGTGAACAGAGGTTGCCCAGATGATGCTTGGTGAGCTCAGATTCACTTTGGACTATGGGACGGATGCCCTAAAGAAGCAGCCAGACCTGACCAATGGCAAATCCACAAGCCCTGGAATGCGTGCTCCTAACCTAAAAGCGACACTCTAATCTGCACACCCGAGGTCTGCCCGCGGGGTCAGACTGGGTTTGATGTGCAGACTGCCCCTGCCCAAGACAGCTTCTGACCTCCTATGCGTCCCATTCATCCAGGGGGGAGGTACTATGACATCGACAAGGATCACATTCTCTGCAGCACACAGTGTGGGAGGTCCTCGTAAACTCTACCCACTACTTTAAAGGAAAAAAACAAAACAAAACAAAAAACACTGGGTTAAAACACAGATAGGAGAAGGTGGCCAGTTAAGGGACTCGGGATCTCCAGCTGTCTTCACTGAAGGAGATCCTGATCCTGGGTTGTTACAACACAAAGGAACTTGGGAACACTGGGATGATAATGCTCTCCTCCACCACACATTTGCAATAGGTCGTTATTTGGACAAGACGACTACCTGAACTCTTGATGACCCCTCCTGGCTGCTGCTGACAGCCACCCCCAAAAGGGTCCTTACCAAGAGGCAATGCAGGAGAGTGGTTAGTGCCACACTCTGGAGGCAGACCAGCACCGAATTCCTGACTCTGCGATTTCCTACCTCTCTGAAGCTCGGGTGTGGCACCTGGAAACTAAGGCTAATAATACGACGCTCTTACAAGGTTTGTTGTGAGGATGGAAGGATGAGGAACTTACTTGCTGGGTGGGTAGGAGCTCTTAACTTAGTTCAATGTGTAAGACTGAGGCCAGAGCAGCTGAGCGACTTCCTAAGGTCCCAGTGCTAATAACCGCAGGATTTGGGGCTTGCGTCCAGGTATGCCAACAGAGCCTTTGCCCTGGTCACCCCTCTTCATACACACAAGACTGGCCCTCTGGCGCCCCATGACTGACAGTCAGTGTGCACGACCATACTTGTGATGCCCCCTGAACTGTCTCTACTCAGGCACCCGCCGGTACATGCAGGCTGCGGTGTCCTTGAGGGGGACGACTTCAAGTGTTACGTTCTGCACCAAGTTGGCAGAAACTTTATGCTCCAGGAGGCAAGGTCTGAGAGATAAGAAGCAAGGCCTATCTTCTCCTAAAGTGTGTGTTCGCGTGGGGTGCCTTGCAGCCATGTTATGAATGTAGCTGTGTTTTAAGGTCTGCTCAGAATCAACAAACCTGTTCCCGGAGCCTTTACTCTTCATAAGTGTCAAGATGCCCCAGCGATCGAACAGGTGTATCACCATACAAAGGAAATTAGGAGGCTGCCAAGGAAGACGGCTTAGGCCTGAGGGATACGATCATCATATCTCAGGCTGGGGAAAAAGTCATCACAAACAAAGAAAAATGAAACGTAGCACTCTCTGGGTTTTGAGGATGCATCTACTAGCACAGAGGACATTTCTGTAAACCACAAGAGCTTTACGGGACTATTAAATTTTTAAACTAAGCCTTCTTTTATTCATCTGTTCCACAGGCTTCCATCGAGCCACGAGCTCCTGTCGGCCAAGCACTGGGACAGACACTCCGATCCCAGCCCGTGAATTGCCAGGCCCGGCCCTCCCGCTGGGAGTGGAGCCAGCTTCTCAGGCCCCCCCCCCCCCCCCCGCATCCCCTGCCAGGGGCTCAAAACAGGTTTGCCAACACTTCATTTTCACAATGATGTGGTAACACTAATCCTGGGAGAAAATCATTTCACGGAGCAACAATTCTAAAAACTTGTTCCTTCTAATAAGGTGTCTAGGGAAGAAAACAAAAAGCTTTTGTGGCCAAATTAGTTGAGAAAGACTGCTTCTAAAAACTGGAGTCCCAGTTTTAAAACAGGCTTTCTCCCATCCTTCATCCTGCAAACGTGCTCAGCGAGGCACCCCCGGGAAGCCAGGGCTGCAGTGCATGGGCACACAGGGCTCCCCCCATCCTCAGAGGTAAGCACAAGTTTGTAAAAATGTATGTGGTCAACTCTTCTTCCATAGAAGAGTCTGAGGGACCAGCGTTTGACTCAAAGCACTCACTGCAGAAACACTCCATCAAGGATGGTAGCCGAGAAAGTTCTAGCATCGCAGGAACATCCAGCATTACCGTATCCCCCCCTCACCTGGTATCCCATGTCCCCGATATGCCTGTATTTACTCCTACATTTCTCTCAGAACAGGAAGTTCTTTCCACAGAAGGAAATAAAATTGAGAATCCAAAAGCCATCGTATTCCTTATGTCACTAAGAATTTTCTTGTCTTGTGCACTTCTTTCAACTTGCCCTATAAAGTTGACCACCATGAATAAATTAAAAGTGTAAGTAAAAAATTCATTGAGTGGCCCAGCCAATCTCTATTGTGTCCACTGAGGGTTGCAATAATTGTAATCTCAAGAGGGATTTTCATGACCTCCTTCCCACCCCATCAGGATCAGATAGAGTGCGTTTACAGCAAAGACTGGCTGGCAAAAGGGCAGAAAAGAGATGGCAGGCACCTGGAAAGAAATGCGAATCCTCACAGATTATTCACAATGAAGAAACCTGCTAATTTCAGACCAGAAAGAGCAGGATGGAATCACAGCTGCTTGGCTATTCACAGGCAAGGACCTATGGCTGAGGAAGCCATCAGAAAACCTCACCCCTTGCCAACACTGGACCATAGAAGTTTCTTTTATCAGCTCTAGCCTCCAAGTTATATGCCCTTTTCATTCCTCCTGGGTTTGTGTTCCACTCTTAGTTCTTACCTGGTCCTCTTGGGAGCACGATATCTATATTCTCCTTTCCCAGCAAAATCTCAGCTCTAGAAATGAGATGAAATTAATTCACAGCTAAATGTAATGACTAGCACTGGATGACCGATCTGATGCCGGATCAATTATGAAACCAAAAGAACTGCACCCCTGAAACAGACTTTTAGGCATCTCAGAGGTGGTGGGTAAGCATCTCTGAACAGAAAGGTCTTTGGTTAAGTCCAAGTCCATCATGAAGCTGCCCCACCCCCCACAAGATCAGAGGAAGCTACTGTAAGAGCACAGCCACCAAGGGTAGGGGTGGGAGGGCAGTCATGCAGGTCAAACTTCAGCGCTCAGGCTGATGCAGAGACTGGCTCTATCCACAGACCTTCAGGAGGAGAGGATGAGTTGAGAAAAGCGAGAAGGAGATCAGAAATTACACGGCATTTCCTCCTCCTGCCCACCCACAGCTGAGGACCTTGTTATCCAGGCCAGCCCACAACAGAAGTTTAAGCTCAGCACTCCATTTCCACCGTGGAAGAAATGAAGTCCAAAGGGCAGGGGCTTCTGTGGGGTCCCTCAGAGGACTGAGGGTAGAGCCTTACTGAAATACTTTGGGGCTCCCAATGCACTCACCTGCATCTACTCAAACCACTCATCACAGACACCTGGGAGACCCCAGGCTCTCAGCCCTGGTGGGTGACACAGTAAGACTCACACAGACCCTCTTTCAGGTCAATCCCACCCCAACCTTCTGTTTTTGTTTTTTCTTTTTAAGTTTATACTTATTTTGAAAGAGAGAGAGAGAGAGAGGGTGCATGCATGCACATGCAGGGGAGGAACTGAGAGAGAGAGGGAGAAAGGGAATCCCAAGCAGGCTCCAAGTGAAGCCTGACATGGGTTTTGATGCCATGACCACAAGGCCATGACCACAAGATCATGACCTGAGCCCAAACCAAGAGTCGGACGCTTAAGCAACCGAGGCACCCAGGCAGCTCCCCAACCTTGCGTTTGTAGAGAACAGTAAAGTCAATGCCTTTTGCGTTACTCAAGCATTCATCCTGTGACAGGTTTCCCTGGTGTCTGGCAGAACGAGACCCTCTGTCCCAGTAGGAAAAGACCAGAAGGCTCAGCTACCGGTGTCATCAAGAGGAGTGAGGTGCTCTCCCAGTTAACTCATTCTCCCTGGAGGTGTTAAGTCCAAGTGTTCACCTCTAGGCGTCACAGGTGCACACCAGAGATTACCTCAGCTCTACCTCACAGAACAAACCCAGCAACATTCATTTAGCCGAACTGCTCTACATGGACGCCCAACGCATTCTCTTCCCCGTACCCAGTCTTCTTGGTGATGCCTACGGAGTATGTGTTTGCTATACAGAATTAGATTTCACACAATAAACAGCCCCGTTACATGACTGGACAAGATAACAGAATATAATTATTTCAAAGAATTATTTCCCCCATTCCGTCCTCCGAGGCTCCCAGGAACCAGCCGCGTGAAGCGGACACGTGAACCTGAGGACAGTACACGGGTAGCCTCCGTGTGGGTGATCAGATGCCCCAGCCCAAGCGTGGGGAGTCATTAATGCCCATGCATCCCTCACAACAGTCCTCCATGACTTTTTAAAAATCAAAACAAAGGTCAGAAGGCCAGATGTTTATGCTACTACAAGTCGGAAATCATTTCACACGTGCATTAGTAACCTCCTGTAATGACAGTTGACACGTCTTAGCTTTTAGTGACCCTGTGATACACGCTGTCACTGAAATGGGCCGGGCGTTCACGACACACTTGAGACCAGTAGTGCTTAAGTGGAAGCAATTTTGCCCACCAGGGGACACTGGCAATATCTGGAGACAATTCTCACTGTCACAAATGGGAGGGGGAGGTGCTGATGACGTTTGGTGGGTAGAGGCCAGAGATGCTGCTCAACCCCCCACTCTGCATAGGAGAGCTCCCACACAAAGTATGTTCCCCACACGGTCCAAAAATTCTATGGTGCCAAGGTTAAGACACCCTGATGTAGAGCAAGTATTTTCGAATGACAGCGGGCATAAGGTTTACGTGAAGGATCGACTATAAACGCAAGTTTCTGTATCCCAATCCCCAGAGACTCTGTTTCAGCTGGAGTGGGAGTTTGCTTTACGTATGTACGTATGTATGTTTGTATGTACTTCACACAAAGACCTCTAGCCCACCCAGCTGGTTTTGAGATTTTCTGCAAACTGCAGCCATGCAATTCCAGAAGCTGCCACCGGGTAGCACTGCTGTTAGCTTGGGTAACAAACACCTCCTAGGAAGTTCGCAGGCAGAGCTTCGCGCGACCGCATATGCTGCATTTGCCCACAAAAACCTAACCATGGTTAAGTAGCAGTATGGACTCAATACAGAAACTGAATAAATCCACATAATATAGTGTAACATTTTAAAGGAATGTAAATACCATACACTGGGGACATCCTGCTAACAAATACTCACCTCTGCCTAATTTAACTTATACTCAATCTTTTAGAACCAAGTGACTTCAGAGCTGTAAGGACTAAAGGCAACTAATCCCAGAGCCTCATTTGGACAAACGACGACACAGAGCTAGTTTCTAGAGTTTGTTATTTGCCAGGCCGTGCCCACCCGCAGTCCCAGATGTCAGCACTTCAGGGAAGAGAGCTCTTGCCCTGATGAGCTCTTCCCATTTAAGGGTTGTACATGTCTGCCCCTAAAGCACATCCCCAGCTGCCTGAACCTCTTGCACTAAATTTCCCACAGCGGTGGACACTACCTAGATCCCAGAGCCCAGAGTTATCCAAACTTGCTTTGTCCAGAGAATCACCTGGGGTTTGGTAGAAACACAGACCCTCGCCCTGGAGAATCGTTTGCAGTAAGTCTCAAGCAGAGCTGAGAATCTACTTGAGCAAACACTAGGCTAGGTAGTTCTTCAGCTCCGGTTCCATTCCAAACTTTTCCACAACGTGGTCCCTATGAGAACCAAATGGGCACCATTCTAGATCAGTCAGCTACTCTGAGGGCTGGATATGGGAATGTGTATTTTAACAACGTCCGGGATGATTCTTTCGCACATTAAAGTTGAGAACCCTTGGGGCACCTGGGTGGCTCTGTCCATTAAGCATCTGGACTCTTGATATCACTTCAGAGCGTGATCTCACTGCGTCATCGGATCAAGCCTTGTGCCAGGCTCCACGCAGAGCACAGGGCCTGCTTGGGATTCTCTCCTCTCCCTCCATATCTCCCTCCCTCTCTCTCTCTCTCTCTCTGCCCCTCTACCCATTTATGCATGCGCTCTCTCAAAATAAATAAACTTTTTCAAAACTTAAGAACCCTTGCACTCTATATGAAAACAACTTAGAGCATCACGCCATTCCTTGTCTTAGGGAAGCATCAGCTCTAACAAGGGTGAGGGGGTTCCTGGATAAATAGGAATGTATCAGTATTTGTTGCAAGCACTTCACCAGACACTGGGGGCATCTTGCTTGTTAGCATTTATCTCTGCCTCATCTGGTTCTCACAAACCTGCCATTTTATCACTTTTTTAGAAACAGACTTGGAGGGGGTAAGGAGCTGCCCAAGGCCCTGGGGCTAGAGAGTGGCAGAGCCAGGACGCAAACTCAAGTCTGTCCCATGCAAACTCAAGTCTGTCCCTTTCTTCATTCAGACAGGCAAGGGGCAATTTTAATAAGGCCTGGATTCTCTTCATCCATCAAATTCTTTTTGGCTTCCTCTCTCAGGAGGATAGCAAAACAACGCCCCCCTCCCCTCCAAAGAGCGAGAAGCCCAGGGAGGCTGGGAGCTTGCATTTCCCTGCGGTCCCCTCCTGCCCTGGGATCCAGTTACCCGATGGTCTGAGCCACAGAGCCTGCAGAAACCCTTACCCCTCCTTGCTAAGCCTCTCCCTCCACAGTCCTCCTCCTGAATGGCTAATTCAAATGGACAGAATTTATTTGACTCTACTCTGCATTGTTTGACCCCCACCTGCTTCCAGCTTCAACTCCCAAGTCAAAAGGCAGGAAGTCAGAGCAGGGAGGAGAGAAAGACGGAGATAATCAGCCCTTGATTAACACTGAGCTGTGAACGCACCACCTTTTCTAATGCTGCACGGAGGACTGTCGGGAGGAATGCAGATGAGACATTATGAACATGCCGCCCGCACTGTAAAGTGCCATACAGACAGGAGTTATCGTTCGCTAATGCGAAAGAAAAATAAACAGGGAAACACAGCTTTTGCAGCCAGTTCTCTTCCGAGAAACACCTTCTGCGACTGAAGAAGGCCAAGTTCTCGTAAACACTGGGTCTCCACTCAGCAAGAGGTCTCCAGGGAGCACTGAGTGCCGGGCTCTGTGCTGGGCACTGAACTGAAAACAAAACTGTGCAAAGCATGGCCTGGTGGTCAAAATGCCAATGATCGGGGAAAGAGGGAAAAAGAGAAATGCCCCAACCCCGTGCAGCATGTGCCTACTGGGACGGACAGTCTACAGGAGGTGAGAGTCAGAAGAGGTACCCAGACCTCCCCCTGGCTGTTCCCTGGACTCTTCCCTCCCCACATTCAGGTCCTTCCAGTTCTGCCTCCCAACCTGTCTCAAACGCATCTACTCAGGCCCACTGTACTGTCTTAACTCGGTCCAAGCACAGCATCTGTTGCCTACATAGTGCTCGGCTCTGCCCTGCACCAGTCCATCCCCCACGCTGTAGTGAAAGTGATTTTGCTACAATCCAACATGTTTTTAAATCCAATCCTACTTAAATGCCTCAGTGGTTCCTTGCAACTCTCTGGGGAAAGGTCAAAGTCCTTACTGGGGGGGGGGGGGGTCCTAGGGCCCTCCTTCAGTTCATGACCGATCTTCTCTCTACCTCCTGTTGAGCTCCAGCCATAAAGACCATCCTTCTTCTGGTGGGCTGTAATCCCTTCCCTCAGGTGGTAATAGGCACACACGGTTACCTGAGACCTGAGAGAGGAGACACACACACACCCCTCGCCGTCTCTGTCCGCTTTGTAATGTGCTTCTTTACCCTTCTGATTTCCGCTGAAACCACCTCTTCCTTCCCCTGAGCCCCTCCCATTCTAGCACGGGCATGACCTGCTCTGTCCTCTCGGAGTGATCTACAGGTGAGCATTTTCACACCCTATTATAACCAAGTTGCACGGGTATTTCTTCACAGGAAGAGGCATCACCTGGTGATCGTGTTAAAACTGTCTCAATGAGTGCGGAGTGGGGCCTATGATGCTGTCTTGCGAACCAGCTCCCAACTGACGCTCATGTCTGCGGGGCTGTGGACCACGATGGGGTCACGATGGGCCAGGGCCGTGCTTCCCCAGCACTAAGCACAAACCTAGCACATGTAGGCATTCGATAAATGTCTATGGGATAAATAAATGAGGACGGTGAGGATGAAGGTTGACACGGAAGGATTTGGGGTTCACGTACTACTTTCATCGAGGCCTCAGGAGATAGGGACACTGACAACGTCCACAAAATTAACCCTGTCCCCTGCGGATGAGACCTTCCTGACGAATATGTAAGTATCCACTTATAAAGCCGGCTATTTGCCTGAATTCAATCCACAGAGCAAGTGCAAGACCAAAATAGAACATCTGAACTTGGGTGATTTTTGTGCCCTTTACCAAAGCTAAACAAATTGCTACTGCTGCAATCTCAGACAGGGGGCCATAGCGCCTGGGCTGAACTGTGAATTATTAATGTGAAAGATTTGCATGTGCTTTTTATGATTATGGCCGACTTTGATGTCTTTGTGCCCTGCTTAGGGCTTCCACACACAACTATAATTTCTTTACCAAGAGGAAAAAAAGAAAGAAAGAAACAATTTGCATAGGCCAAGTATAGGAAATGCGTTGAAGTCATTTCAATATAAAATGAAACGGCAACAATTATATCAGTCCTCTGTTGCCAAGGGTAATCTGGATGCTCTGAAAGGATGGAACGCAGGGGACTTGTTGAAATCACCGTCATGAGAAAAGGCGCACAACATCTCTTTGGAAGCCTGACTCTTCATTCTGCAGACCAGTGATTTCAATAACACAGAACGGGCAAAAATGGAGGCAAGCATTTGCAGCAACCTCAATCACCAGCTACAAATCAATACAGCTCTAAAACGGCCCTCCTCGTCCTCAGCCTTCCAAAGAGCTGGGTCCGACTTGCACGATTCCTTACAAAGATCACATTGTGTAACTCGACACACTGATTCGAATTGTACACAATGAAGAAGAAACCGGTGAAAAGAGAACTTTTAGGTAACTCTCCCAAGTCAAAATCGATATTTCTCTGAAGAAGAGAAAGGAAGGCATGCTGCTGAGATCTTATTTACATACATGTGGCTCTCAATACAGGCCTGCCCCTTGGCTGAAAGAAGACATCAATAGTTTTTCTCAGGAAACCCGCAGTACAGAGGGATGGGACACAGATAAAAGATGTTCAGGGTTTGTAGCTCTTTTTAAATCCAGTTCTGCACATCCTCGGAGTAATCTCTATCCTCGCCACAAGACCTGCAATATTTGAGGGCATCTATTTAAGTAGTCGATAGTACTGAGGGCTGGTTTCATACCGGCCCAGTCTGGGGGGCCAAGAATTCAGGTTTCTGGCTTGGGCAAGTGGAGAGATGGGGGAGCCATTCACGGAGACCAAGACTGTAGCAGGAGGAACAAGTCGGTAGGGAGCACGGTGTAGGAGAGTACGTTTGTGTGTCCCAGGGATGCTGCAACACACAACCACAGACTGGGCAGCTGCAACAACAGAAACGTCCTGCCTCACACTTACAGAACTACAAGTCCAAGATGAAGGACTGGCGGTGTTTGTTCCTTCCCAGAACTGCGAGGGAAAATGTGTTCCAGGCCTCTCTCCTAGCCTCCTGCGGTTTGCCAGCAATTCTGGCATTCCTTGGCTTGGAGAGGAATCACCCCAATCCCCACCTTCATTTTCACATGGTGTTCTCTCTGTGTGGCTTCAAACAGTATTTCCTCTGGGCACGTCTATTTCTCTGGCCAAATTTACTCTTTCATAAGGACACCAGTCACCTCAGATTAGGGCCCCACTCTAATGATCTCATTTTACCTTGATTACCTCTAGGAAGACCCTCTTTGCAAATCAGGTTCCATTCTTCGGTAGGAGGGGCTAGGAATTCAACACATCTTTTGTGAGGGACAGGACGCATCCTCTAACAGCGAAGCACGGGAAGACGTCAAGGCCAGTCGTCGCCATGTTAAGGGTGAACTAGCTGCGCGTGCGTGGGTCCTGAGATCGCCAGACAAATTTGCACAAGAGACACAGAGTTGAGAGACGCATGTTTATACGTCTGTAACATATTTATCTGCTAAAAGGGGAACAGGTGAAGACCTAGGTGAAAATGGCGGAAGCCACAGATACGAATGAGAGCGCCCCGAGAGAAGTCCTAGTGCTTCGTAGAGAAGGGGTGCTAGGAAGAGAACCTCAGAACATGAGTGCTGCAGAGACCGATGAGCAAAGAGGGGCTCGCAGAGGCCAAAGAAGACCCAGAGGGGCAACATTGCTGAGCCTAGGCCAACAGTCAGAAGGGACGGGTCATTGCTCCCATTAACGGATCCCAGTTATCTATCACTCCACAACAAACTACCCAAAACTTAGCGGCTTAAAAACACCTGCCATTTGTCATTTCTCACAGCTCTGTGGCTTGGGATTATCGGCGGGGCTTGGCTAAGTGAGGTTTCTGCACCAGGTGGCATCAACCACAATGACTTGGTGATATTCATCCAGGGGAGGAATGGTCTAGAGGGGTCCCAATGCTGCTTCCTTCATGTGTCTGGTGCCTGGGGGCCAGGGAGGGGGAGGTGGCTGGACTCAGCTGCAACTGTCAGGCAGGGTGTCCACTCAGGCCTCTCCGGCATGTGGTGTCGGGCAGAGTGGAGGGGCAGGCTCTCTCTGGTCCAAGGCTGTTAATACTTCTGGTCTCAGCAGAAGCAACCTTCGGCTGCAAGAATGACAATGTGGGACGTCTCGCATGAAAAGCAGGAAAAAATGTCATCAAATGTAGGAAAGAAAGTGCTCTGACCACAATAAGAAAAAAAAAAAAAATTCAACTAAATAATCCAAGTAAAACTCTTCAGCCCAGAGTCTGGCAAGTGCTAATCATCCATTATACGGTAGCAATGACTTAATCAGTTCTACAAGGCTTGTTATGAAAAGCAATATATACATCCATTTCCCTCTCCCCAGAGGCATGTTGGCAGCTATTTTTATAAACCAGCATTATCTTACGTCAAGGATAGGTCGGGCATAAAGAGACTAAGTCTGATCATATTCAAAAATGAAAAAGCTTTAAAAGTGGTTAAGACCTAGCTAGCTAGCTAGCTAGATAGACCCTTAAAGAAAATCTGCAATGCCAAGTTAACAAGAGGATGGTATAGACTCCTGGAAAAGAAACAGATTTTTTTTAATGTTTATTTTTGAAAGGGGTGGGTTGGGAGAGGGGGACTGAGGATCCGAAGCGGGCCCTGTGCTGACAGCAGTGAGCTCAATGTGGGGCTCGAACCCACAAACCACGAGATCATGATCTGAATAGTCAGATCCCCAACCAACTGAGCCACCCAGGTGCACCGAAACAGGTTTTACCAAGAAAGAGAAATGCTACTGAGGGCACTGGAGGTAAGACATTTAAGTCATTTAGGCACAATGGTTATTCATAGCATCCATGTTACTTAAACATATTGGCTTAAAATGTTAAACAACTCAGTTGCATATTGTATGTTTAAATATAGTTGACCCTATTTTACAGTGTTAAATGTCAAATATTTTTAACAATCAGGAATAAAAATATATAAAACTTGGCATCCAAGTGGATGTGAGAGTACCCCTGCACTAAAAGCATTAAGTGTGATCCGTTGTCAGGCCACGCAGCTGGGACATGAACTTCTTTTACCAATATGCAACTCTCCAGGACTTCCATATGAAGAGTTTATTTCATCCTAGGTCAGAATGGACAATTTCATCAGGATCCAGTTAAGTGCAGGTGGTCAAAATTTCCACCCAGGACTCAGCAGCAGGGTCAGCAGGTAGCTACATCTGTCCCAGGAAAACAGGTAGAAACACAACCCTGATCCATCAAAGACCAAAGCACTTGAGATGACCCAAGAGTCAGAAGCACCCAGATGAAAACAAGAGTACTGGAGGCATGGATGCTGGGACATAACAGGATGGCCAGGGAAGGGAGGAAATCTGGGATAGATTCCCACCTCCCAGCAGAGCAGACGGGCCACACAGAAAGAGCTAGGTCCAATCACCGACACTGTCACTCATGGGTAGAGGGGCAGAAGCAAGGTGCTCAGCCTCTCAGTCTCCTCAATGAACAAACACAAACACGACGCATCCTTCTCACTCTGAGGTTGCTCCAGCAGGCTGCTTTTTGGACAGCATCCTCTCCAAGACGTATTCTCATGGTCATGGGCGTGGTGTTATTGTGTTTGATCCCAGTGGTCCTCTTTAAAACCACAATGCCCTTGTCCACCTGGGCCAGAATCCAGCTCGAGAACTATCGCATCCTCCATCCTTGAGACGAAGAAACTTCTGCACCTTGCCCTCTGCGCCCCCCAGTTCTGCCTCACTGCCACCACCCTCTTGCAAAAAGGCGTGACGTGCTGTGGTGTGAACAGAGAGAGAGTTTCAAGTGCTGACCACATCGGACAGCAGGAAGTTCACATACACTGCCACGATCTTACAGAAATAAGACATCTCCCCAACATACCAAACGTCAGCCCCCTTCACATACCCATTAAAGGAGCACCTTTGAACACATAATTTCATCATGTGGATCAGAAGAGCCACACAACCCTGATATAAGTAGGGCACCCCCTAAACCAAAACTATGCAACAGCCGTGGAGAAACATCAAACCTAATTCAGCCTCTCAACAGCCTTACTTATGAAGGCACAGCTGAGAACCTGAGTAAGAAGCCTGTTTGAGGCTCTGAGAAGAGCTGAAGACCAATGTGCAGCAAGGCCACCTAGACAGACATGATGGGCTGAGGCTCTAGTATCAGAAGAACTTATTGGCTGTGTGACCTGAAGCAAGTCTCCTGACTTCTCTGAGCCTTCTCTCCTCCTCCTGAGTAAAACCCAGCTTGCCACGTTGTTGACAAGGTTTGAGAAAAGGTAGGAGAAATATCTGGAATAAGAGCTGATGCACCGAAGACCCCCGCCCCCACTGACTGGCCAACTACTATTATTGCTATTATTATTCCAGTAAGTATTTTAATAGACTAGATTTTTTTTCTACAAGGCACAGAACTAAACTCCATCTAAAAAGAGATCTCCGCGACACTCGTTAAATATCTGATGAGCCTCTAATAGAGTCAAATATCATGGGGGAGAAAAACAGATGGAGGTGTGGTTTCTCACCTCAAGGTACTTACGGTATTATGACTACAACACATGCTCCAGCCTTGGACACACGAGATGTAAAGAATTTTCTAAATTTTTCATCAAGTTGTAATACATCTTTTTCCGTCTCTGACTGTGGCTTCCGCTAAGGGAGAGCCCCCGGAAGGACCAGACTCTGTGTGCACAGAGCTAGGAGAGGGACCAGTACGTCGCACACAAAAGCTCAGCAAGAAGCAAGGGGCAGGAAGGGATGGGATGGGATGGGGGAGACGTTCAAGAGAGAAACCCCCCAGAAACAGCAGCCTAGTCACAGGCTGAGCCACACCGATAGGCTACAGCCAACACCAACTTCTCAGTTCCTGAAAAGGCTAGTGAAACAACTTCTCTAGTTCAAAACAAAGACAGAGGAAAGAAGAGTGGGTGATTTTTCACATGTGGGTTAGAGGGGGTGGGCATTACAGTGACGCGTCTCCGTATTCTCTTTCTTCACATCCACACAACGATTATTTTCTGTATTGTGAAAAATCTACAAAGCCGTTTTCTAGCTGATTTCAGAGCCAACGTCTCTGCAGTTCTGGATTTATCACGCACCACCGCAGTTCTGCTCAAGTCAGAGAAGACAAGGCTGACAGAGGACAAACAGAAAAAAAAGACAGAACGGCTTTCCCAAAAGGGACACAGGATGTGGACCGAACCCACTGGCTTCTCCCTAGTAAACCAGAAGGCAACCTGATCACCAGGCCTTCCACTGGCCTCACATCTGCCACGAAACACCTCAGCGGTTGGGTTCCCTTTACACATGAGAAACAAACGTCTCTGATCAGATAAGGCGGCCCCTTTAACAGACACCAATTATTCACTCCATTAGAATTCTGTAACTACTGCCAGGTCCTTCCCGGGAAGTACTTTATGACACGACCAATAGAGGCAGGAGAAATGTACAAATCAAAGGTGGCCAGAACACAGCACACTCAGCAAGCACAAGTTCATGACCTAAAACTCCTTCCCAGACAGCAAGCCCAGCAGAGACCAGCAGAGGAGTCCCCTCCTCAGCTCTCTGTCCCAAAGCTCTGTCCCCAGTAGGCCCACCTCCTCCGGGTGGTAAGGCCCCAGCCTCTCTCCACAGATGCCTGCTGGTCTCTCCAGCACCACGTGGCAAGGCTGAACACCACATCCTCCCTGCCTGCCCCTATCACCAGCCTGACTTAGCACCTATTAAAGGTGCCCTTAGGGGCCGTTCTGAGGATCCCCCAAATCACCTGCGCTGTTCAAAAAGCCTCAAGGACGCCACCTCCAAAAAGCTCCTGCATCAACCCTCTTCTTTGCCTTCGCACATCTTCCTCCAAGTTCGGACCTCTAAGACCTCTCAAATCGGATCCCCTGACTCCAGCATGTCATCCTCTCCCCAGGGCGTCCCCACCCTGAGGCCGAGGTGCTGCAGGAATCCAGGGGCTGGCTCTCCACTCGTCATGATAGACCCCTGGGGTCCTGGCCTCCACCTATCTGGTCCTACACTTCTGTCCCTACACCCTCCACTCCGGCCCAAAGCACCCACAGTCCCAGCCTGGACTCCCGCCCATGCAAGGCCCTGCCGGAACCAGTGCTCCCCACCCTGCTCCCCAAGGGCCACCAGGAGGTGGGCCTCGCTTGTGCCACCTAACTCCGTGCTCTGCTCCCCCCCCCCACCCCCAACTCTAAGCTCCCTGGAGGGAGGGCTAACTCTTACTGGCGTCCACACATGCCTCTCATGGTGCAGAGTTTTATAGACTACAGGTTTTCAATCAGTACTTGCCGAACATACTGTCTAATCAATCAATATAGCATAATATTTAGGGCAAAGGCCTCGGCAGCAACTGCAGATATCAGGTACTCCATCTGTTGACAGCTCTATTTTGTGTCTCTACCACCAGAAGTTATCCTTCCTGAGAAGAGAGTCCTGTCTGCCTCGTCCCCACTGTACCCCAGCATGCAGGACAGGATTTGGCCCCTAGGAGGCCCTCAGTGGATATTTTGTTAAGTGAATGATGTTTGTTTTCTTTCTTTTTATTTTAAATGCTTATTTCTTTTGAGAGAAAGAGAGCACAAGTGGGGGGAGGGGCAGAGAGAGAGAATCCCAAGCAGGCCCCATGCTCAGCACAGAGCCCAACGCGGGGCTCAATCCCACAGCTGCAAGCTCACAACCTGAGCCAAAATCAAGAGTCAGTCTCCTAAGTGACTGAGCCACCAAGGCATACCAAATGATCCGCTTTCAAATCTCAGCTCTGCCACTTACTAACTGCGTCACTTTGAGTAAACGACTCACTCTCTACACCCTCGTCCTCACCCCCACCTCTGTAAAATGCGAGAACGGTCCAGGGTCATCCTAAAAAGCATCACAGGACGTCAATAAAGCAGTTCAGGACAAGGGCTCGGTGTGTGGCTGGACAAAGGGACCGTCCGTGGTGACCACCCGGGAGATGGGCTGGAATCGCCTGTGTTCCCACCACACCTCTTTCACCCTCCAGTTTGCTTTAAAGATCTGGTCTATTCAGGGTACCTTTTAGTGCTTAGGATTGTGCCCCCAGCACCCTCCACACTCCCTCTCTGGAGGCATCCCCTGTCCCCATGTCCCCTCTCCTTCCCTTGGCTCAGGCCACACCCCACCCTCACGTGGGGTTCCATACACCTCCCTCATGGAGGGTCTGGAACACAACAGGCCGAAAGGACCACAGGCCGGGCTCCGGGACCTCGTCCACCTAGAATGTATCCTGCCAGCATGTTTTCCTCCTGGGAGAGCGGCAAGCCCAGGGACAGTTCTTCCACTGTGACTCTGTCCCCCCTCCCCTGTGGGAGGGAAGCTGCGCACTGCCGAGACCACATCTAGGGAGCCTGCGCTGGCGTGGCCTCAGCTCACCCAAGTCAAAGCGCCCCAAGGTCTGGGGCCTCCTCCCACCTGCTCTACCTCATCGGCGCACACGGACGAGGCCACCCACCCCATTCCCATCTCAGTAATACTAACTCAGCCCCAATTTAGCTTTTCACATCTACCACCACACGGTCCACCTATTAACTAAGGTAAACTGCCGGCCGAGGTCAATTTATAATTTAAATCTGCACTGCATAATGCATAAGATATCTTGTTATAAATTATTCACCCACAAATTGCCATCTGGACGTTTGGGGAACTTGGGGGGACATTTAAAAGAGAAGCGGGCATTTGCCCAGCATCATGTCAGAAAGCAAGGAGCGCTGGCTTCGTTGTTGTCGCTGCTGTTTTATTCGCCAAGAACCTGAGCAGATGGATTCCATTGCCCTCCTGCTAAAACTGCTGGCGAGCTGAGCTGCGTGGTTCCCAGCCCGGGGGCAGGGACGAGGGGTGGGGGGGCACTCAGCCCAGTCCCTCTCCCGCCCCAGGGTCCTGCGCTATGCTGCACTTTCACCACAGCTACAGGGCACATGTATCACAGGAGTCCGTTTTATCCCCCAACAACACAAAGGCAAACATCATCTACGCTGACCTAGTAATTAGCAAACACTGCGCTCTCTTCTCAAATTGATACAAAGAACCGATTTTCGCTCACCCGCAGCTCAATCTTCCTGATGGAGTGCCCCCCCTAAAAAGGGAATAAGAGCTTATACTGCAACCTATTCATCGAGTTTGGCATGTGACAAGTACACACATCTTTCTCTTAGGCCACTGGGCTGAATCCATCCTTTCGATTCATCATAATCGAACATCTATTGCTATATCGAGGTACTGCACTATTTGCTGCGGACACAGACATGACGAGAACACACTCTCTGCTATGAGGGAGTTCACAGACCACAGGGGAGGTACTCATGCAAACAAACCTCTACAAAACAAATTAGCCCTGATGCCCACTTTGTTCTAGGCACAGTCTGAGGAGATGAGAATTGTGCGTGACGACTCTGTGTTCAAGGTCAGTGGGGATGGAAAAGTGTCTGTGATAGGTTCTGCTTGTGGAGGAAGAGAGCCAATGAAGGTTGCACAAAGAGATGCCTGAGCTGGGTCTTGCGGGAAGAGTAGGAATTTGCCAGGCACACGGGGAGAAACTGCATTCTCAGAAGAGGGACCCACATATGCAAAGGCTCCGGTCACACAACTGCACGCGCACCTGAGAGAGTGGCAAATGGATTAGCATACATAAGTGCGTGAGAGGGCAGGAGCAACCCTAAGGGGGTGCTAGCTACGGGCTAGTCCGCCTCATCTCTGGCTCACGATTCTCCCAGAATCTTTGTGAAGTGGGAAGGAAATGGGATTTCTTTCATTCTTTCGCAAGAGAATACTGAGAACCCTTGTCATCCCCTGTCCTCGTCCTCTGTTAATAAGTCACCCTCCAGCAGAGTAAACCATGAGGACGCCCAGGTGCCATTCTGTTTGCACAGTTCTTCCTGGGAACCAAGAAATCATGGCCAGATTCACCTCATCCTGAGATGCAAATGAGGGAAAACAAGGAAGAGAAACTTGGCCTTCCGTTAAGGCCTCCGGAGCCCCATTTCCTTCCTGACGACCGGACCAGTCACTGCAAATCCTCAAGGGTTTTCTATGCACAAGTCAGAGACCAACAAGTAACCAAATGAAGCTGTCCAGCGGGAGAGGGCAGGGCGAAGGGGCTTTGTGTCCACGAGAGACATCACAGGGCAATGACTGAGGAAGACCAGTCACGCTCCCGAGGCAAATATCTCTTTACGTTCCTTCACGCCTACCCAGTGTGCCGGGATGAGGAGATGTGTTCAGGTCAAGTACAGCCAGCATCACTGCACAAGTGACAGAAGGGACCTAGGGCATCGCTCTTCTGCCCTTCATCTATACAACACGTTTATTTAGCACTGTTCACTTTCACCTAACAAAGCAGACAGACAGATACACAGGGAGGTAGACAGGTAGGTGGGTGGGTGGAGAGATGGCCTTCACTGCCAACAGTACCTCCCCAGGCAGTCCTAACTTTCTACCAGCCGCGGTAAGAAATGGAATCTGTCCAGCAGGTCTTCCGTTGTCTCCTCCAAAACTTCAGTGCTCCAGGTGGTTGTGTATTTAAGAGAAATTTTCTGTTGGTTTTTTAATAAACCGTGTATATAAGGGTTTGCTATTCTTTGGCTAAACCCTTTCTGAGACCGTGTTCAAACAGATTAAACGCTCAAAACTGTGAAGGGTTTTTCTGTGCCTCCTGGACAAAATTTCAAGACTTACATGATCAAATCAAGAATCCAGATATCCTGAACTCCAATTTAATAGGCACTTTCAGATGGTACTGGAAGTATGAGCTCATCACAAAGCCTACAGTATGGGAGAACGGAAGGCAGCATCTTTAAAGCATCGTTTCTGGGATGAAGGCTAAAAATTGTCTATCACAGCCAGTTAGCCTCAAAAGAAGCCCAAATAAAGCAAGCCCACTCAAGGGCCAGTGGTGTAAGACCTATATTAGAAGCGATCTTTTAAGTGTCCCATCCTTGGGAAATACAAATTCTCCCTCTAACTGGGATATAGGACCCTCTGAGAATAAAACCCTGGGTTACTTTCCAGTAATATTACTGTACCTTAGAAAGCAAACTGGGGGGCGAACTGGAAATTTACATTTGGATAATACTCTCAGGGAATTGTAAGATACTTTTCTGACATTTCATCATCAGGACAAAAGCTGCCCCCCACACAGAGAATAACATACAGGTGGGCGTCTTCACAGATACCTCCATCTCTGATTAAAGACCATGACAGGTGACCCAGAGCATACGAAACCAATTAAGAGTGTTAACATACAGAATTTTGAACTTATATTCAGAGTTAATATACAGAATTTGGGATCAAAATTAGCTATTACATCGACAGAAATTATCGCTTCCATTTATTGAGTACCTACTGTGTACCAGGCGATAGGTCAAGGACACGTTCTCGCTAACGTAATCTGAGAGCAAACCCTACAGGGTAGTGGTAACTCCTACTTTGCACAGATGAAGGTGAGGAAATGCAAATTTTGTTACTTCCTGCAGGCCTTCATTAATGGAAACTCATTTTTTTTTTTTAATAAAACACTGCATTCCACACTAAGGAGCAAATATAGTCAGCATTTTTATACGCTTGCCCAACTGAGATAAAAAGCCAAAAAGAAATAGACAGATAAAGTTCCTGAATTGTATTTTTTTTACTCTATGATGGACATAATGCAGCACCAAGCTCTCCCGACATCACGCACACATCTACGTGGCTGCCCTGCCCCCCAACTGGGAGGCGCCTGTGACCCACAAAGTCACCCTGCAACAAACTGCGAGACCCTCGTGGGGACACGCAAGCTAGTAACTACTCACAAGGCTGTCCCTGAACGTCCAAGGAACAAAGAGGGCCACTTCCATTTGAATGACTCAGAGACGATTTCAGACAACCAGCAATCAGGGTCACCCTTCCCCTGTTGCACACGCCCCGCCTCGGGCCCAGCTCGGCTGCCAGACATAAATGTGCAAGACTCCAACTGCCATCAGTTTGTCACAACACTCACCTCTCCCACCAACCCTCCAGGAAACACGTAAAATCAAACACAGGCACACGACAAGTGAGACAAAAGGCAGAAGAAGGTGGGCGTTTGTGTGCTCAGAACTCTGGAACAGGCCTGGGTCTGAGTTCTGCCATTGCTGACAATGTGTCACATGACCTCTTACAAGGCAGGCAGCCTTTCCGATAGTGATCCAAGGGCCACTTGGACCCACCTGGGTCTTGATCATCTTTCAAAGTCACCAGCCAGCAGAGTGGAGCCATGACTTCCCAGCAGTGCTGCTGCACCTTCAAAAAGCAAGAGCATCTCCAAACACCACCCATCCTAGGATGTGTCCTTACGTCCAGGGAAGGGATTCCACGTGGAACACTGCAGCCTATTTTAGGAAGAGGTTCAACATTTCCAAATGAGTCCGACAGCTTTCATCTCTGCAGGACCTCCCTTTAATTCCAAAGTGCCCCATGCTAGCAAGAGTCTTGACAATAACACCGTACAGCAAGATTTGTAGTTACGCCACACATGGTGACTGCTAATTTCCTTTCCTTACATCCCATCCAAGCGCACATTTCTCGGAAGACTGTCTACATAGGTGCACACCTACAGGTTTGAGAAACTTGTAGGTCGGGGTTCCTCAAGCTTCTCCAAAAAGATGACCACAGAGACGGGGATTAGGTTCCTCAGGAAAGCCATTCCACACCATTTCAGGGATGGGACCCTTCTTCATATGTTCCTACCTATCCCTTCCCCCACAGTAAAGCATTATCGTATGATGTTTGTTAGGGATTCAGTGTGTTCCCTCAAACTTCATACATGGAAGCCCTACCCTTCAATGTGATGCTGTTAGGAGATGGTACCTCTGGGAGGTAAACAGGTTTAGATGCAGCCATGAGGGCGGAAGGTCCAGGATGAGATAAGCGCTAAGAAGAGGAACAGGGGTGCTCGGGTGGCTCGTCGGTTAAGTGTCACACACTTGATCTCAGCTCAGGTCATGATCCCAGGGTTATGGGAGTGAGCCCTGAGTCGAGCTCCATGCTGAATGTGGAGCCTGTTTGAGATTCTCTCTCTGTCTCTCTCTCCTTTTGCCCCTCTCCCCTGCTCATGTGCTCTCCCTCTAAAAAAAAAAAAAAAAAAAAAAAAAGAAGAAGAAGAAGAAGAGAAAGAGGAGGAAATATCAGACCTCCTTCACTCCACCATGTGAAGACACAGGGAAAAGGCAACCATATGTAGGCCAGGAAGACAATCCTCACCAGGATCCAACCATGCTGGCACCCTGATCTCAGACTTCCAGCATCCACAATGGTGACAAACAAACATCTGTTGTTTAAACCACCCAGTCTGCTGGAGTTTGTTGCTGCAGTCTAAAGGAAGACAATGTCATAATGATTCATCTCTCTCTCTCTCCTGTTAGACCATGATCCCTGTAAAGGGCAGGGAAGGGTCGATTTATGCTCACCACTGCATCCCTGGCACCCTAGCACATGGTTTGGGATCTAAGAGGCACTAGGGACATAGGTGTGAGGTGGGTAGCTGCACACGTGCATGGATGGATGGGTGAGTGGATGCACGCATAGGTGCAGAGGTGAAAATCATGGTTTTGAAGAACGTTCACCACTGCAGGAAACGGTTCTGACATAATAAGTAAAAATGCAGGAAATAAAATTATATAAACAATGTGATTTCAATTATGTAAACATTTACACATGATTAGGAATCTGGAAGGAAATATGCTAAAAATGCTAATAACAGTTATCTCTGGGTGGTACGATTAGGGTTGATTGTTGCAGTTTTCATGCCCCATGTTTCCACAAATTGCATGTATTACATTTATGATCCAAAACAAGATTACGTTTTTAAAAAGGAAATTACTAAGAATTTAAAAAAGCACCTCTGTTTTAGGAGATTTTCTCCTCTAAAAGCAGAGCAGAGGGGCACCCAGGTGGCTCAGTTGGTTGAACGTCCTACTTTGGCTCAGGTCATCATCTCACTGTTTGTGAGTTTGAGCCCCACATGGGCTCACTTCTTCAGCACAGGGCGTGCTTCAAATCCTCTGTCCCCTTCTCTCTACCACACCCTGCTCACACACACACACACTCTCTTTCTCTCTCAAAAATAAATAAAACATTAAAACAAAAAAAAAGCAGGGCAGAGACATAGAGTGGCAAAGGCAAGACAGATAGATTCATGTACCCAGAGGTTAGGAGCTCACATCTCTCCAGCTTTCCCAGGAGCACAAAGGATCCCACACGCAATCTCCACTCTCGCTCAGATACTTTCACAGTGGACATTCCCATGCGGTGTTGTTCTGACCTCAACCATATAGAAAGAAGGGCTGTGCACAGGTACAGGTCAAGGAAGTGTCCCCTTTAGCGACAGACCAAAAACTCTGAGGAAGCATCAGACCAGGAGAAAAAGGCTAGGAAAAAAATATGACCCAATCTTAAGAGCTGTGAAGAGCAAAACTAAGGGAATCCCAAAGATGGTCATCAAGGAACTCAAGTTTCAACCAAAGCTGTAAGTACCGAAGAAGGTCATTGCTCTACAGGTACTTCTTTAAGAAGGAGAAGGGCTCACACTATAGGTAATGACACCAAGTGTAACAATGGCAGCTACCAATGGCTGAGGGTCTGACATGGGCTGGGCAAGACTGAACTGTAAACGGTACAGGCCACGTCGTCTCGGTCACCATACTCAAGTCGGCAGCTGCAATGCAAGAGTAGCTACAGACAACGCACAAGAATAAATACTGCTAGGGGCACCTGGGTGGCTCGCTCAGTCTGTCAAGCATCCGACTCTTGATTTCAGCTCAGGTCATAATCCCAGAGTCTTGGGATCAAGCCCCGCATCAGAGCCGGCACTGAGTGTAGAGCCTGCTTAAGATTCCCTCTCTCCCTCTGCCCCTCTCCCCACCTCACTCTCTTTATCTCTCAAAAATAAATAAATAAATAAACACTGCTGTGTTCAAATAAAACTCTACATACGAAACAGCAGACCACATTTGGCCCGAGCACTATATGTTGCCAAGAATTGACGTAATAAAACAGGCAATGTGAAATTTCTACTTCCTACAACCCTCAGATGGGGAAACTGAGGCTCAGAGAGACTATGTCACTGGCCCAGGCTATGCTATCAAAAAGTGGCATGACTTGACTCACCCCCATGTCCAGCTGACTCTAAAGAGCCCACTCTTTAACACCCTTGTGCCAGCATCCTGCTGAGCATGGGGACCCAGGAATAAGTAAGACGCAGGTCCTGCCTTCCAAAGTTTGTAAGTGAAGAGGGGCATCTGCTCCAGAGGTACCCACCCAACACCCCATCCTCAATACAAGTACGTCCCAGCAGAATTAAAGAGGTGTCAAAAACACTACAATCCACAGCACAGACATATGAGTTAACCTAATTCCTCTACAAAAGGGTTTTACCCTCTACACAAGGACACTGCTAGAAAGTGAGCTAACGTGGGCTTTTAATTACTGGTTTACACGTCTCTGAGTGGTGAGTGTAGAAGCTGACAGACCAGACACAGCCTGAGGAACCCCCACCAGATGTACCGGGTGATAGTTCAGCTTCATGGGTAAGAGTCTATCACCTTTCCCTGCAGATGGACCTGGATGGCAATCCTCGCTCTGTGTGACCTAAGCCTCAGCTGGCTCCCCTGGAAACCTAAGTTCGGAATCTCCTCCACCTTGGGGCTGTTAGGAGACAAGATGGGGGGCAGAGGCTGCAACTATTTTGTCCATCATCATATCTGCAGTACCAGGCACACAAAATCAAGGGCAGAAAGAAAAATTAAAAGGGAGACTTTCTGAAAAAAACTTACGTCAGCAGGAAACTTATCTTGTGAACAACTTCCCTTTAAATAAAGAAGTCTAGCACCGGAAGCACGGACAGCTCTCTTCAAGAGCGAGAGGCACAAACCCACCCTCCCTGTGAGCCAAGGAGGCCCTTTCCCGCCGCCAGAGGCAGGTGTGAATGGCAGTTAACGTGAACACAGAGGGTAGGGCACAGCTTCTGTTCATTGCCTCTGACCCCAGAATGAACTCTGACCTCATTAACCTCCAGTAAACAGGAGAGGAGAGCCAACAACCTGCCCCCCACCCTCCACCCGCAGGCCTTTCTGGGGGCTGCCTAAGTGGAAAAGGATAAGGGTTATTAAACATGAAGATCTTCAAGAGGTCTTCCCTGAGGCAGAACCACCATTTGCCCACCTGTGGCTCCTCCATCAGCTGTAACGCTAGAGGCCAGGGGGTGGGGGCAGGAATAGTGATATTTTTTGCACCTGCAGTGTCCCAGGGACCACAGGGCTGAAAAGGCAAATGATGTCATTTTATGTTTAGGGCAATCCTGAGAGGTGAATGTTTTCACTCACATTTAAAAGAGGGAGCCACAGGGACACCTGGATGGCTCAGTCGGCTAAGCATCCAACTTTGGCTCACGTCATGGTCTCGGAGTTTGTGACATCAAGCCCCACGTCTGGCTCTGTGCGGACAGCTCAGAGCCTGGAGCTGGCTTTGGATTCTGTCTGCCTCTCTCTCTGCCCCTCTCCTGCTCGTGCTCTGTCTCTCTGTCTCTCAAAAACAGATAAACATTATAAAAAAAAAAAAAAAAAAGGGAGCCACAGATCAGAGAGGTTGTGTCATCCGTCGAAGCTCACATAGCTGTTAGGGGACAAATCCAGGTCCAAGGGACAGATATGAGTTCAATGACCCTCCACCTCACCTTCACCCAATGCCCAAAGCACTGCCTTGTCCCTTCCCCCCTCACCAAGCTCAGCATGCCCCAATTCCCCGTTGCCCACTATACACCAGCCACAGTAGCTTCCTGTCTGTTCCAAGAACCTGCTGTTCCCCCTTCCCTGGAATGTTCTCACCCCTTCTCTTTACCTGGCTAACACCTATTCAGCCTGTGGCTCTCAGGTCAGTTGTCATTTGCTCAGGAAGATCCCCTTGGCCACCACCCTCAGCAAGAGCCTAGCTTAACCCTCCACCCTCATCACTGTCTCCTTTAAGGTGACCCTGGATCTTTCCCTCGTAGCAAGTGCAATTCAGTGGTAAGGTGGAAGAGACTGGTTTATGGCTTCTTTCCCAACCAGGAGAGTGGGTTTCAGGAAAGACAGTAAACTGTGTCTTTTACACTACTAAACCCAAGTATTTCCCATAGTGCTTGACACATAGATGTTCAACTGTATCTGATGAAGGAAGGAAGGAAGGAAGGAAGGAAGGAAGGAAGGAAGGAAGGAAGGAAGGAAGGAAGGAAGGAAGGGAGGGAGGGAGGGAGGGAGGGAGGGAGGGAAGGAGGGACGGAGGGAGGGAGGGAGGAAGGGAGGGAGGGCAGGGCTAACAAAGGAACAAACCTTCACCCCTACACATTCTCCAGACATTTCAGGAAGCCCAAACTCAACTTCCTTGAGTTTACCACAAGCCACTAATCACGCATGCGCACACAATTTACCACCCATGCTAAGTTCTGGAAAAGTAAGATTACAAATCATCCACTACTCTTTTCAGGTTATAGCAGAACCCTACCCTGCAATTTCCATAATGAACCTTGTCCATGTCATTTCTAGATGCTGCTGTCACTTTGGCTTTTCTGCCACTGCTACTCAAGCGACCTGATGAAAGAATCCACATAAAGCTGGGAAAAGTGGACTGTTTTCTATAAAGCACTGGGTGAGGGGCAGATAGGCACAGGGCTCCAGTACATAAGGAGCTTTTACAAAAAAGTCTCACAGCCCTCGCGATATGTGACCGACAGACAATGGGGCAAATTCACCCTCTCAGTCAGGGATGATGCATCAGAAGGGCAAAATATGGATCCTCCCTCCCTGGGGCCTGTACCGTTGGGACTATACCCATCACTTTTATACATATAGGATCAGGCAGGATTTGGCAGCCAAGGCTTGGAGTGGGAGTTATGCAAAGCTGGGTTCAAAGCGTGGCTCCATCGCTTACCACCGTCTGTGTGGCCTTACATCTCCACCTCTGTAAAATGAGACTAATACTAGTTCCCCCTCCAACAGGTTCTGTTGGGATGAGGTGGATTAAAGGCAGGCAAACTGCCTGTTTGAGCTTGCTGCACGACCACTGTCATGCCACCATCTGCCCCCCCCCCCCCCCCCCCCCCACAGAATGTGAGCTACTCAACGGCAGGAATCAGGTGAGGATCCACTTAATGTCTCAGTACCCAGCAGCGGCCCCGGCACACAGTAGTGCCTCAGGTCATGCTTTGGATGAATACACTTATCCAGGCTTATAGGCCACTCTGCCGCTCAGTCGCCCCTCTCCTCTGGCAGTGGTTCTCAGCCCAGGGGTCTCTGCTAAGACTCTCCGGGGAGCAGTGCTGTGGCTGGTAAGCAAGTCTGGGAGAGCCTCAGCCTTTTCCTTCAGGAACACAGAAGTCTCTGGCCAACCAGAAGTCACTGTGGTTTCCTCCCAGCCCTCTGCAAAAAGCCTGGGTTCAAAGACTCACCCTCAAGGTGGCACTCTGACCTCCTCAAACCTTACCTACTGAAGCAAGTGTAGGAAGAATTCTAGAATCTATTCAGAAATGCATAACCCCCCTTCCCTGAATGCAAATTTTCCCTCTTCAAGGGACTCTGAGACATCTCCTTAAAAAGGAATATTAGGGGAAACCTTCTTTTTGAGGGTCTTACATAGTAAGCTAAAATCTTCCTTTAAAAACACCAAGTGCTGAGCAATCTGCCTCCTAATCCATTCACAACTCAGCCATTCAAGTCCTAGAATAATTCTCCCATAATTCATGTTAATCATTCAACCCTCATAATATGAATCATCTGTTGAACGGAAACTTTCACCAAGATGGGCAAGAGCCACTGGATCTTGCTTTCACAATCTCTCCAGAGCTCAGAAGGTTCTCTACTAATGACAGAAAAGTTACTGTATTTTTAGCAAGCACTTTAAATATTACTCATGCAATCAAAGCTGTTTTCCTAACTCAACATATACAGTTTTCAAACATGCAATACGGTTGACCTTATTAAATATTCCGTATTACCACTTACAAGCACGACATACAAAAGTACAGTCCCAAAACTTCTGGCAACACTTGTAAAAAGGGAATCCTCATAAAATGCCCCAGAGGGAAGAGCAAAGGCTCTGAGTGTGGCACAGAATGCCAACCAATGCCATGGGAGGCAAAGACAAGGGCGGGTCCCCAGGAGAGCTCTTTGCATAGAAGTCCAGGAGGCAGGCAAACAAAAATCTCTAAAAATACTCTCCAAGAGCTCCAAGGACAAGGCAGCATCTTTCTTTCAATCCTACCCAAATACAGGATGTCACATGGGTAATAGGACAATTATGTTTTCAAAATAGAAAACTTGAAACTGTCTCATCAAAATCTATAAGCTAGATAATAATGCCACAAATAGCTCCCATTTACTGAACACTCACGACCAGGTATTGTGCTAAATGCTATAGAGATTTAAGATCTTTAATCCTCCTGACAATCCTGTGAGATAAGCACTATCATCTTCATTTTTCAGATAAGAAAAAAGACACAGATGTTAACAAACTTGCCCCTGGCCACTCCACCGAAAAGGGGCAGAGCCAAGCTGGGAACCAGGACCTTCTGTATTCCAACACCCATACCCTAAATATGTGCACCAAGCTGGCCTAGAAGGTCAAGACTAGAGTCCCCTCCAGCCCCACCTTAGCGTGCAGGGGTTAATGCCGTTTACCCTCTGTCAAGTGTCAGAACATTTCAGCTCTTTGAATGGGCAGGTTGTGGAGTGA
Organism: Felis catus; assembly: GCF_018350175.1. NCBI lineage: Eukaryota > Metazoa > Chordata > Mammalia > Carnivora > Felidae > Felis > Felis catus. The sequence goes on from NC_058368.1 coordinate 113,619,918, forward strand.
AGCAGAGACATCAATGATTAAGTACGAATTAAATTAGAAGCAACTGAAGCAGGGGAGTCCATCACAGCTTCCATGGTCAAAGTCCACAGAAGAGCCAGAGGGGAAAGAGCACAGATCTAAGAAAAGGTGAAAAAAAAAAAGGGAGATAGATGCTCCAGCTAAATGCGGACCAGCTGCCTCTGCAAAACAAGAAATCGGACCAAATAGGGGGCACCTGGGTTCATGCTCTGTCTCTCTCTGTCCCAAAAATAAATAAACGTTGAAAAAAAAAATTTTTTTTCAAATAGGGGGCACCTGGATGGCTCAGGCACTCCGGCGTGTGACTCTTAATCTCAGAGTCATGAGTTCAAGCCCCAAGCTGGGCATGAAACCTACTTAAAAAAAAAAAAAAAAAAAAAGACCAAGTAAATGAGGATCTGAATAAGCAAACGACTGTGGTTGCAAGTTTTAAACACCAGACCTTAGACTGCTAACACTGCTGAGCCAGAGATGACAGAGAGACAGTGAGAAAAAGCACTCTAACAAACGAGTCAAATGGCAGTGATTCTTGACTTCCAGTGCTCTCATTTGTTTTGTTTGATCATTTATTCCTATCTTTTACGGCAGATTCAGGGAGCCTGGGTGGCTCAGTAGGTTGAGCATCCGACTCTTGATTTCGGCTGAGGTCATGAACTCATGGTTCGTGGGTTTGCACCCCGTGGCAGGCTCCATGCTGAGCATGGATCTGCATGGGATTCTCTCTCTCGCTCTCTCTCTGCCCCTCCCCTGCTCGGGTGTGCATTCACGCTCTTTCCCAAATAAATAAACATTAAAAAAAAAAAAGGTGGCTTCATGACCTCATGACCCTCTCCTCAAAACACTACTTGAACTGGAGTGAATACCTTTTCCTAGAAGACACAGTCAGTAGCTTGAAATAATCCGGCTAAATTCTCCCTCAAACATCTGTACCTAATAGTCACAATATTGGGGTCAGCTAATGATGGGCTTTGAACCAGAAGATGCTATGGAGCTACGGCTGGGACAACTGCTTTCAAACACAAACATCCTAATCCACGGGCAGACACATTCAGTTTCTTTCAAGTACTACCTAGTGACGCAGAAGAATAAACGAGGCAGGCCAAAGCAGGGGTGAGGGAGGGAGATTACATTACCCTTTAAGCTAAAGTTACAACTGTGGAGAGTGCCACAAAGGAGGGGAGCGTGGGGCCCTGTGGCACCTGTGAGCTAGCCTGGGGGTCTGGGAAGGCTTCCCCAGGAAATGAGACCAGAAGGAAGAGTGGACGCTAGCTGGGCAGAGATGAGAGAGCATGGTGCAGACGGGGAGAACAACATATGCAAAGGCCCTGTGCAACCCAAACAAAGCCAGCCAGGCTAGGGAGCGGTGTGCAAGTGGATGCCCAGAGCACCCCACATGGCTCCGGGGTGGCCTCACACCACTATAAACCCAGGCTGGACCCGGGTTTAGGACCCCTGCCGTATGAGACCCTTCCTCCCAGGAAGTTGCTTGGGCTGGCCTCGCGGGGGCTGATGCCTTAGGTGCCTCCATCTTTCTGCCCCCCCCCCAAAACCCTCCGTCCCTGCTTCTGCTTCTCCCCGTGGGCAACCCCCCCCCCCCAACAATGGCACACAGGACAGCGTGTTCCAGAAAAGCATGTGGTCTGCTCCCTTACTAATCTTGCTGTATCTTATTAAAATGGCCTGGTGCCTGCCTGGTGTTCTGCACAGAGCAACGGGGTTTATGCGGCAAGCGGCAGCCGGGCGAGCGGTATTTCATTTCTTTTGTGCTGGAGAAATGACCTAGATGCTGCTCTGTACAACGGACTCGCACTTGCAGGCGTTAACCCCTTCTTTTCCATCCAGCCCGGTGTGCAGGTAAAAGCAGAGGTGTGGGCAGACACAGTGCAGTCAGCTAAGCTGACAAGCTGGCCGAGCGCCTGGGGACTGTTCCAGATGGCCAGGCCAGCGCCCTCCAAATGGGAGAGGGTCTCTGGGGAGGCCAGCTGCAGCAGAGACTTCTCTGGGAACCCCTGTTTGTGGGGACTAGGACACAAGTCATGAGTGAAGGGAGAAGGTGAGGAACTTGCATGCCGCCCCCCACCCCAGCTGGCCGCCTCTTTCCTGAGGTGGTTCCCCTCCCACACTGTGACCACTTTCATTGCTCCCCTTTCTTCATTCACAATGCTGGTATCCATTCCGTGGCTCTTCTACACAGGCTCTGTGACAGGCCCGGAAGAGATCCTCCCAGGGAGATCAACAAACACACAACACTCCCAATAGGTGCTATCCCTACAGATATGGAGAGCAACCAGGGAGATGGGGCCACAGACCCCTACCCCACATTGCCCTGTGGGCGCTGACTGGCTAGGAAGCTGGGATAGGCTCCTTAAACGAGTAACACGGAACGAGGACCACTGCCTTGGTCAGCTTGGGCAGCCACAACAAGATAACACACACTGCGTGGCTTAAGCAACGGGAATGGATTTCTCACAGTCCTAGAGGCCGGAAGTCCAAGAATAAGGTGCCAGCTGATTCACTCTCCCGGGAAGGCCCTGCTTCCTAGTTTGTAGACGGCCACCTTCTCACGGTGTCTTCACACAACAGAGTGGGAGAGGCAGCAATCTGTCTGGAGTTTCTTCTCAGAGGACACTAATCCCATCATGAGGGCCTCATCCCGAAGACCTCATCTAAACCTAATTACTTCTCAAAGGTCTGAGAAGCCAACGGGACTGAGAGCCAATGGGTATCCTGCTTAGCACACAGCCTAGCTCATGCAAATGCCCCGTGACGGCGGGTCGCCCCTCGCTTGCTCGTTCTTGTGGCAACTGACACAGGGATGGCGCCTTGTGCAAATGGCAGGTAGAATCTGTCATCCAGGCTCTAGTCTGCCTTTTACGGCACTCCGGATTCTGCCCCTCCCCCCCCCCCCCGCCCTCCAGCCCCCACCTCCTTCTGCCAAGCCAGGGCATGACTTGGAATTGAACTTTTTCCCTCCAGGGGTATGAAAGGAAACTGAAAACACAAGAGATGTGATTAAATGCTGAGCTGGTCATCACGCCAAAGCTGACACTCACACGTGGACCAAGTCCGGTGATTTTCCACCTCTTAATCAAGTCCCTGCCGGATGGAAATGCAATGAACATCAATGAGAACAAATGCTAATAAGGTTCTAACAGGCATTGGATGTCAAGAGGTGAGGAATGAGCCTTGCATATTTTGACTGAGAGGGGGTCAAAGAGGAAATAATCGGGATACTAAATAGAAATCTTTTATTCAAGAGGAATGGCTTCCCTGAAAGGCAGCTGCTCCAATCAGTGACACTCATTCATTAAAGAATGTGCTTCTCGATGTCCTGCGGCAACAGAAACACCCAGCGCGGTGACATGTATCTTTCCTGGCATTTAGCGAACGTGGTAAAGTCGCCAGCAAATTTACATCAGGCCTAAGAAAAAGATAAGGTCCTTTCCTGACACACCCAGTCATTAGAGTTTTAAGCTGTCGAGAAATTTCTCCAAAAAAATGCTGTGGCCTTGGAGACATTCTATCAAATGCCTCCTTGAAGCTGCACTGCCAAAGTTAATGCATTTGTCAAGTGTCTGGGACAGCATTTTCTGCTACCTCTCCAGGGCCTTGGCAAAGAAAACCTCGCTGTGAATGGATTTCAGGTCTGCGGGAAAACCCTGTGAAATGTTCTTCGCTGAGATAAACGGACAGCCGGGGACCAGAGCTGTACGGCCCTCACCGCTCATCCTACTACCAGGCCACGGCGCGTTGCTGGCCACCCTCCAGAATCGGCTGTGGCCAGAGGATTCTCAACCATTTTCTGGCTTTCTGTGTCTTCAGACACACAGCCTCTCCAACTCCTCAGACACCCTCCATACCCAGTCTGCTGCCGCTCTGGGTTTCCTGATCAGGAGAGACCTGCTTTGAGTGCTAATGAGGCAGAATAAACAGCATGGTAACTCCAGAATCAGACCTGGATTCAAGGCCCAGCTCTCTCCTGGGCTGTGAAACTTGGGGTTTGTTCTTATGCTAAATCCTGGCTTCACTGCAAAGCGGGGAGGTCAACAGTATGAAAAGCGCTTAGCACAGAGCTAGGCATATGGGAAGCACTTCACAGAGGTTAGCTATTATAGAGAAGGTTTCATTAAAAAGTGGATTTTTCGCTTCAATACAACAAAGTAGCTGGGTTAAAAAAAAAAAAAGAGCGCCTCAGGGGATTCTGCAAAGTGGGATGCAGTGAGCAGTCATCCCTTTAGGTAAGAGGTTTACCACGACTTGTACAAACAACCTTCCATCAGAAACCCAAACGGGAAGTCAAGAGGAGAGGGACCCTCAGGAACACCGCAGAACCCTAACCGATACATAACTGCTTACGGTGAAGGAGATGAGTTTAACCTGGAACTCTATCAAACCCAGAGGTCTCCAACTCCAAATCCTCTCCCCTTAGCTTAGATTTCCATCCGCGACGAGGAGAGGCTGATGACGGCGACAGTCCCTACAGTTCCGTGAATGCTTACCACATGCCCAGCACCACACTAACCACCTCCATCTACTTGCCCAGCCTCACAACAACTCATGAAGAAATGACTATTACGATCCTCAGTCTGGATCGGCGCTGTCCCAGAGAAACGTCATGGGAAACCCAAATGTGAGCCATGAATGTCTCTTTCATTTTCCAGCAGATACATGAAAAAGTAAAAAAGAGGTGAAATTCATTTTAATATTTTATTTAATCCAATGTATCGAAAATACCACATCTACCTGTCATCAATATTTTTAAACATTCATGATCTATTTTTTTCCCTCGATCTGATGTGTATCTTACACTCTAAGCATATCTCAGTTCAGACTAGCCTTATTTCAAGTGCTTATTAGGAGCCACACGTGGCTGGTGGTCACCATACTGGACCACGAAGGTCTGAAGAATGAGCAAAAGACATGATGACACTTGGGCAGGGTCCCACGTGGCAGTTGGCCCACAGCCAAGCTCTCAGCTATTATGCTCTCCTGCCTCTCATCTCCTGAATCCATGAGGCCTCACCTTCTGTGGCCCACCACTTGCCCCAAGAACCAGTGGCTTCAAGCGCACAACTAGAAGCAAATCCCTTCCTGCAAGCTGAGGGAAAATGCAAGAGACATCTGCAAATGCGCAGTTAAAGGTAAGATCCTGACAAGGCACCCTCACTGCAACCTGCTAAAAATGACCCCTGGCTGAGAGTTAAGAAGAAGAAACAAGCACTTTTTTAAAAATAGCACCCAGCTGATATCAGAGGAGAGTTTCAAAGCTGTCAAAAAAAAAAAAAAAAAAAAAAAAAAAAGTCCAACCCTATGTTAGTTAGGAATTCCCCGAAAGGTAGGAGAGAGCTAGCGATACAGAGATTAGCTATAATTTGGTAATGATTCCAAACCAAAATACCAGAAAATGACAATGCTAACAACAAGAGGAAAATACAGTAACAGAGGAGGTACCATGGTTAAACAGGAAATGGAAAAAATGCATATTTAACTGGAGACAGAGCCGGGAAGGTCAAAGCGGCCGGCAAAGGGACCTGCAGGTGATCAGCCACTCACCGGCCTGCATCTCACCTCAGAGTCGAGTTGCTGCCTCAAAGACATGGAAATTATTTGGGACAGAAGCTCTTTGCAGCTATCATTTGTGGTATAATGGCATAATGGTAATTACTTGCTGCCAATTGTACTGTGACTAAAAGTGCATCCAAGAACCAAGATGGTTTGGAAGGCTTCCATGAGACTGACACAATCGACAGAGTTTCCAGCCCAGAGACGGCCACTGGGAATACCCAGATCTTCAAAAGAAAGGCGGTGAAAACCCACAGGTGGGATCTGCTTTGTTTTGAACTAAGCACAGGACGGACCCCATAAGACAAGCTTGGGTTTTATCTCCTGTGCCCCCACTCCTTCAGCAGCCCTGCAAAAGGTCCCAGACGGAGATGTATGCCCAACACCTGCAGCGCTAGGGTGAAGGGCCAAGGCTGAGGCCCTGCTAGGCCACGCAGGGATAGCCCAGGCCTGGACACACACACAAGTGAGAGTCACCAGGGAGGCTGGTTAGGCATGTCCTTCCTGAAGCATGCTGGGTTCACCAGCACGGGTATAAACAAACACTGAGCCCGGGTAATACCTCTCCATCCCATCCCACCCCAAACCGGAGCCTCTATCCTTTCGGGAAGGGTCTCCAACTCCTGTACAGGAGGATGGTAACCAGCAGGAACTCAGCATCAAACAAACCCGACTCTGCCTCTTTGGTTTTTAAATTTTTTTTTAATGTTTTACTTTCTTTTTTTTTTTTTTTTTTTTGAGAGAGAGAGAGGGAGAGAGGGAGAGAGAAAGAGAGTGTGAATGAGCAGGGGAGGGGCGGAGAGAGGGGGAGACACAGAATCGGAAGCAGGCTCCAGGCTCTGAGCTGTCAGCACAGAGCCCGACGCGGGTCTCGAGCTCCTAGACCACAAGATCACGACCTGAGCCGAAGTCGGACGCTTAACCGACTGAGCCACCCAGGTGCCCCAGACTCTGCCTCTTACCAGCAGCGTGACTGTAGCTGAGTTAATGACTCTGAGCCTCAATTTTTTCTTCTGTAACAGAATCATTCATTCATTTAACAAATACTTCTTAAGCCTGTACTATTCTAGCTTCTAGGGATATAACAGAGAAGAAACCAAACAAACAAACAAAACCAATCTCTCCCCCATCAAACTTAATTCTAGCTGGAGGAGGAGGTACCTAGGGGGCAGATCAACATGTGTAAACAAATATAATACCAGTACCTACCTCACTGGGTTGATGTGAAAATTCAATTACATAGCACATCTAAAACAGATTGTACGCACTAAATAAATGTTAGCTATTGTTATTATGAATAGTAATAATAGTTATATCGAATCCTTCCAGCTGCACCTGGACCTGGGGCTGGGCCTTGTTCCAGAAGTCCAATATGGCTGGAAGCCAAGGCAGGATAAAAGCCAGCAAGGTCCTCCATTCTTCCCATCCCAACATCTTTCTGGAACTGCGCCACAAGGACATCCTGCCACAAGGATGAAGCCGCACACGGTCTTCATTTAGCAAATCTGACAGTCCTACCAAGTTCAGGTGCACAGTAAAAGGTGGGTCTAGAAAACGGGGCTCTTGGGGCTACAATTCTGCTAACCAGGGGAGAAGCAGCCTTCTACCATGCTCAATGAGGAGTGACGTGCCTATGTCCAAAATACTCACAAACCAGCAGGGAAAAGAGCCTCCGACACATTGCAGCTGTGGACCAACACACCGTGGCTGATCACACGTTCCCAGGGCTGGAGGGCCAGGGAGGGCTGCGATCCCACCATGGCATGAATGCGCCGTTTCGCCACGGTGCCCAGGCAGTACCAGGGCTCTGCGACATGGGACTGACAGCGCCCAGACACACAGCAGCACCCCCCACACCACTTAGGAAGCATGTGCTGGGTAGCCCTGCTGATGTGTGGCACCAGCCTTGCACACCCTTACTGTTGCCAATAACCCTAGGACGTCAGCACTCCTTTCTGTAATCTCCATTTTGTAAATAAGGAAACTGAGGTTAAGGAACTTGTCCAGAGATGCACAGGCAAAGGGGAAAAAGGCAGACGCCCCAGCACCAGGTCCTGGACCTGTAAGGTAAAGTGTCTCACTCCAGGGCCACCCCAGGGGGAAGGGAAGGCAAGAAGGCCAGGGGCTCAAAGCCACCAGTCCCCAGCAAAGGTGCAGCAGTTCGTATGCAATCTATTTCTTATGAACAGAATCCAGACAACATTTCATTTGGAAAAAAAAAAAAAAAAAGTGGCATTGCTCATTTTTTTTTTTAAAAATCATGGAATAAATGATGGCCCATATCCAAAGGTGGCTTGTATGTCAAGCTTTTAAAAATGCCAGGACCCAGGGCATCTGTGTGGCTCAGCCGGTTGAGCACACGATTTTGGCTCTCGCAGTTCATGAGTTCGAGCCCCGCATCAGGCTTGCTGCTGTCAGTGCAGAGCCCGCTTCAGATCCTCTGTCCCCCTCTCTCTCTGCTCCTCCCATGCTTGTGCTCTGTCTCAAAAATAAATAAAACATGAGAAAAATACATAAATTAAATTAAAATGCCAGACCCAAATATCCATCCACAGTGGAACAGATAAATTATGGTAACGTATTCATATAACAAAAAAGCATTGAAAAACTGCTTCTAGATACAACATGGTGATCTCACAACATGAGGTAAGAAGACAGAAAAATATAAAGTGAATGAATTTGTTTAAAACAATTTTTTAATGTTTATTTACTTTTGAGAGAGACAGACAGAGAGAGACAGTGTGAGTTGGGGAGGGGCAGAGAGAGAGGGAGACACAGAACCTGAAGCAGGCTCCAGGCTCTGAGCTGTCAGCACAGAGCCTGACATGGGGCTCGAACCCTCACACTATGAAATCATGACCTGAGTCAAAGCTGGCCACTTAACCAACTGAGCCGCTCATGGGCCCCTGGTTGAATTCATCTTATATCAAGTTCAAAAACGGGCAAAGCTAAACAATGGTGATAAAAGTTACAGAGATGGTTACCTTTGCTAAGGGAGCAGTGGCTGGGAAGGTACAAGGGAGGGTCTGGGGGTGCTAGAGAGATTCTTATATCTTAATTAGGCAAGATTACAGAGGAATATTTAGAGATAAACATTATCAAGCTGTACCTGTAAGATCTGTGTGCTTTTCCATATTGTACCTCAATAAAAATATAGAATAAAAATTCAAAAATATCCCCATAAAATATTTAATCCAGGATCCTCACTTTAGGTAAAAATGAACCCAGACTCCTTTAAGAAAGAAGGCAATTGCCTATCTTATAAAACAAAAACTAAAATAAAGACTTTTTTTAAACCCCAAATAAAAATTCAGCCACAACAACAAAACTCGTGAGCTGAGGAGTGGGGGAGCGGGACCCCCATCCTCCAGATCTGCACAGGTTATATGTGACCTCCAGCTACCCCCCAGCCCTGCCCAGAATTTGAGTCTCCGAAGACATGTCTGCAGAGAACAAAGCCCCCACCACTGGCCACTTCAAAGGGGCTTAGAGGAATATTCCTTTCCTCTGCGCCCAGGAGCATCAGGCCTTTTCAGAAGGCACGACAAGAAACTCAAAAGCACTCAATACAATAAAGCTGTTGCCAGGCCATCTCAGGATCCAAGCACACCAAGTTAAATGGGCACACATAACAAAAGGAAACCAGCAGCCACCAGGCATTCACACACAGCACACCGCTCCCGGCACACTCGCCTCTAATTATTTCCTGGTCTGGGAACAGGCAGAGCTTAGAACAAAAGCCGGGGACCCACCAGTGACAGCCTCAGAAGGCTACCTGGGCCCAGGTATCCCCAGTCCCTGGAAGATGGCTGCACAGGCTCTGTGAGCCACCGCCTCCTCTGGCAGCCGCTGCCTCTCCCTCCTGCAGTCCCTTGCTTATTAAAAGCGAAGCTGGCCAGGCGAGAATCACAGGCCCAGAGCGCAGGCTTCGCTGCTGTCTTGGTTTTGATGCAAGAGGCAAAGGGTGGCAATGAGGGTCACCGGGTTTGACCACAATCACACTCAGATTTGAAATGCACTTCAGCAATTACCAAGTCCTCAGCCAGCAGAACTCCCCTGGGATATAGAGGGGGGATGGGGGAGTGGGGAGGAAGTGGGATTTTCAAAAGGAAATTAGAGCCACCGTACCAACAAGTTTCCCTTCCTAACTCCTATTCAAGGAAATCAGCTTCAGGCACTGGAGAGAAGTGAATAAGCCTTCTGGGAAAAGTAACTCCTAGATTCATTTAATTTCCATGCCCTTATTTTCCTTTCCCACCATTGCTTCTTCTTTAAACACTGCCATACATCAGATCACCGTCCCCGGCCCCGGCCTTTCTAGGGCACCTCTATGTATACATGCAAAGAAGGAAGACTAGAAGGTCAACGACAAAATGTTAGCAGCCCTGAAGCACGGCAAACAGAAGCAGGATCAACTTGCGCCTTCTCTTTGTGCATGTGTACATCAAAATGGAACATTAGTCAGAAGTTGATTGCTACCTTTTTGTTCATTTGCTACAGCATCTCACCAACCGGTGCCTGACTTCTCTGACACATGAAGGAGATGGCCAGCTTACGGTTCTCAAGATCTGGGCTGTCCCTGCTCCACAGAAGAGTAAGTATTATTTCTGTGTTTTCTATGTCTTGGCCCATCTCCAAGGGGAGATGAAAGTATGCGCTTCGAGCACTGAACCCGGAACGGCCTCGCACAGGGTGTTGGCCTGGGCAGGGATGAGCACACAGAGGCCTCCAAGCAGGAAACTTGACTGCCGGTGTGGGGCCAACCATGTGGGGCCAACCATGCGGGTCCACACGAGAGGGGATCACTCAGTGCCAGGCCCCCCACAGCCTCCTGGAGCTCCCAGGTCTTTCCCAAAGGGAGGGGCCTTGAGGAATGCCCCACACCAGGCCCCTTCTCTATCTCGGCAAGTTGTGCCTCAAGTTGATTTAACTTCAGGGAAAAAAATGTAATGTGTGATGTCTTGCTCTCCAAGTATCAAGGAACAATTTGTTCCTGTTTCTTTTTTTTTTTTTTTTTTTTTTGTAATTTTCTACAAGGAACATGTATTACTTATGGAATAATAAATTGAGTTTTTGGCACAAGGCAAGACACAAGCAATTAAATGAGCTGACAGATAAATCATGAGAGGAGGCTACTTGTTTTGCTTCTGCGTGGCCACCAGCTGCAGCAGCATTCAGGACTCTCTCCGGCGTGTGGACAGGAAACTCCTTGATGTTTTCTACAACGGACAGGTTCTAGTCAACAAATTAATCAAACCAATCCTGAAAATAAGTCCCTGTCCTAAAGAGAAATCAGACGGGTCTGAAAGAAATCAGGTAAGACTAGATGAGGATCAGGAAATGGAACTGGAAGAAACTCAACACAATCACCTCCTCCCCTCCCACGTCTCAGCTGTGCTCTGCATGGGAACTGCTACCTGAGGGACAGTCAGGGCACACGCTTGGGTTCCCTAAGGCTTGGTGGCTGGAGGAAGAAGGGAGAGAATAAGTATGGCAGAGGTGACAAAGATGTGGCTTTGGGAATACTGGTGGGACAGTCCAGACGAGGATAAGCCGGCTGACCAACGAAACCACAAGTGAATGGGGCGCCAGAGTAGCTCAGTGGGCTAAGCATCTGACTTCAGCTCAGGTCATGACCTCACGGTTCGTGAGTTCAAGCCCCGCATCAGGCTCTGTGCTGACAGCTCAGAACCTGCAGCCTGCTTCGGATTCTGTGTCTCCCTCTCTCTCTGCCTCTCTCTCTCTCAAAAACAAATAAACATTAAAAAAAAAAAAAAAAACCAAGAAAGAAGGTTAACCTAAACAGCAACGATTTGTCTCAGGCATGGATGGCTAGTTTCTGAGCTGGAACCATGAGGGAATCCAAAGGCTCCTCATGCAAACGAGGTCAGAGTTCCCACCTGAGAGGAGATAAGGCTCCCACCAGAGACGACATGAAGATGCTACCAAAAGCTATGTGCCGATGGCCCCCCTTTCGAGCAAAGTGGCCAGATGGGCTCAGTGCCCAAGGCAAAGGCTGTCCTCCACAGTCTAGCCGACACCCCGTGATCTAAGTAACTCAGTTCTCTCTTGGGGAGCTGGGTTGTGAGACCCAAGGCAAGTCAGCAGCTGGGAAGAGAGAAGCAGAAGAGGTGTGGAACAGCACCAGGAACGCAACCTGTTACACTGAGGTGTCCAAAGACTCGGACCCAGGAGATGGCTGCTGTATCCTGAGCCACCTCCCAGTTCTCCACAGTCATGACTGGGACTGTTTCCTGGGCCTCGTCCCATACCCCCCCCCCCCCACCTTCTGGATGTGCGGTTCACCCTGCTTTCCCACAGGAACCAGAGAAAGCCTAACAGGGACCAGAACACTTTCCCATTGCCACCTAACCTCAACGGCAGGCCTCCAAGGCTAGGGTGCTAGGTACACACGGCGGTGGGCAAGGAGCGACAGTGCACCACCCGCCTCCTGGGACTGATGATGTCAGGATCGTGTTCCGAAACCACTAGAATGGAAACTCATTCTGGCTTTCCATCACAACAAAGACAGACAAGCCATCTGAAAAGAGTTTCATCATAATGAATTTATTTTAATTTCCTTCAAACACAAGACAGATCAAACATATACAGATTTATCTTTACTGCAAAGAGAAAAAACTCCCGGGTAATAAGCGAATGTGTTTCTGTGCCATCCAATGGCTTTAAATAACAAAAAGGAAGGTTTAATGCTCAAAAAGACACCGTTCAAATGACAAGGTCTCTTAATACTTTTTCTGCTTCCCAGGCAAGCTACAAACACTTCTGAGTGGCATCTCTCGCCACGGGAGGGTATCGGTGCTGCTTAAAAAACATACAAGATAACTTTTCACTCATTTCTTTGGCTTAATAGCCATACATCATATATTAAGTCAGCATCTGATTTGAATATGAAATTTTCTTTCGATAAGCCAAGACAAGTCTGGTGGTACCATCACACAAGTCACCAGCCAGAACTTGACGTGAAAAGAGAAGTTGTGAGCTGAGTGGGGCTGAAGACTGCCTTCCCTTTCCAGAGCCCAAATAAACTCATCTCTTGGGTAATTCAGACCTTGGTGGTAGTTCAATTCATGAGCCCCAATGGTGACAGCACTGAAACCAATTCCCCTGCACAGACTGAGTCATCAGACTAAATATTGCCACTTTAACACTTAGTGAGTAAGAATTAGAATGTCAGGGAAGAGCTTCCCAAGCATTCATCATTCTCCTTTGCTTCCTCTAAGATATTCATATAACAACTCCCTAAGACCCACACCAAATAAACTCACCAGACCGACAGCCTGGTAGAGCAAATGTCACATGCGTGAATCACACTCCACCTAGGCTACAATATCTCTACCCTCCACTGTAAGGACTCGCTAAGGGCAGAGAGGTGGGAACAGCGACGATAGGGCCTGGGGGTGGGGGCACATGGGGGAGGTAATGGGGCAAGTTAGACAACACCCAAAGCAAAAACTGGATGTAACAGAAAATTCATTCATGTGTTTGCTTTACTGGTGAAGTCATGACAACAGCTTCTGGGTACACTTTCCTAACCAGGTAATGAAATAGCCCATGTGTATCCACTATGTGAGCATAAACTTCTTAAAGACGCTGAGGCTTAGGAAGAGGAACCCCGGCTGGGAAAGAATGGGTAGCATTGCCCAGTGGCAGGAAGTAGCCTATACACGCTCACCTTAAAATGAAGATGTTGGGGGGCGGGGATGCCTGGGTGCCTTGGTCAGTTAAGTGTCTGACTCTCGTTTTTGGCTCAGGTCATGATCTCATAGTCCATGGGTTTGAGCCCCGCATCAGGTTCTGAGCTGACAGCTTGGAGCCTACTTGGGATCTTCTCTCTCTCTCTCTCTCTCTCTCTCCCTCTCCCTCTCCCTCTCCCTCTCCCTCTCCCTCTCTCCCCCTTCCTCTGCTCACGCATGCCCCATTTCTCTCTCAAAATAAATAAATAAACATTAAAAAAAATGAAGGCGTGTGAACAAAAATCACAACAACAAAATGAAGGCATGTGACATGATGGTCAGAAGTTTGATTAGCTTCTGAACCAAGACTAAATCAAACTGTGAAATAATAAAAAGGGTCCCTTGTTTTTCTATCCCTCTCCTACAGTATCCACGTAGACCATCCACTGGGCAGCCCCACCTGGCACTGCCCTCTCAGCACCCCCTGTTCCAGAAAGCAGCTGTTAAGAGCAGGCCTTGGAGTCAGAAAGACCCTGGGTTTAAATTCCAGCATGACTGCTTTCTATGAGTCTTTGGCTCAGTCACCTAAGACCTCAAACCTCTTGTCCCAGTTGTAAAATAGAGATATATGAACATCTCAAAGAGCTGCTGTGACTTTTAACAAAATAAAAACAAGCAAAAACAGTAACAAAAGCCTTAGTACACTATCCAGCACGTCATGGGCTCCACTGGTTTGTCTTCCTCTGACTCTCTGGGCCAATGAGACTTCAGTTTCTACAACTGATCCGATGACTTAGTTTTTCTGACAATACCAGCAGCTACTTGGCTGGCTGATCTTTAACTACCTGCCTTCCCCCAAGAAAAGGGGCTGGAAAGGGAGATTTGGGGGGAGCACTGGCAGTGCCTCCCCAGGATGAATGCAGGCCAGCACCCCCCTGGCCTGTGGAAGAGGCCAGCTTCCCAGACTAAGCTAGTCAGGGTGACTTCACTCCTTCCCCTGCCCACTGGGGAACACAGTCTATGACTGAAGAGGACAGTGCCATGGGCTCTTCTCAGATGGGAGCATCCCAAAGTTGGGTCAGCACAATGACTGGGATGGAAATGACTCGATGTCACTGGTGGAGTCAGAGCCACATGTGAAACTTGGAGCCAGCACGGCCGGGACGCCTGCACTGCCCTTGCTCCACTATGGACCAGCAGGCACCCACACCCTATTTCCAACCAGAGTCACCTTCACAGGTACCACGGGGTAGAACTTAAGGCTATCTCTGGGGGAGATACAATTCAACCCTGCAGTGCCCATCACATAGGGTTCTTCAGATTAAAAGATTAATGGCTGGAGCATGCTCTGAACGGTATCAGTCACACGGGAAACAAACGTGACATGTTACTATTATGAGAGTTGCCATCTTCATCTTCTCCAGGAAGTCTTCCTGACTTCCTGATAACCTTTTTCCAAGAAGGGTTTGAGACAATTCAGACTTCCCGTCTAGACTACAAACCCCTTAAGATCAGGGACCAGGCTTCTTGACATCCACTTGCTAAGTGCCCCCGGAGTGTATGGGGACGGTCTCAGCAGCAAGACCGCGGGCTCTGACGTCAGACAGACCCGTGCTTGGGACTTGGCTCTGCCACTTTCTACCGATATGACAATGGGCAGGTGAAGCAATGCCTGAGCCTCACGCTAGCATCTGAGGGGCAAGAACGTGACAGCTGTGCGGGCAAATTGTGAATACCGCAGATGACACAGACACAGCACAGAGCGGTCAGCGAGTAGTACGCGCTCTAGAGCTGCCGTCACCTCACTGATGCTCAACAACTGCGTGGTTCAATAAATACCTGGTAACTAAACGGACAGTCAGATCACACTAAGCCATGACACCCCTGGGAGACCTCTGGCCCTCACTGCTGAGACGGAGCCCTTACCCTCATCTCCTCCACAGCCCCCAGGAGGGAACACCCTGCCTGCAGACGGACAAACCACTGCATTTATCCATTTTTCAGGCCTTGAGTGAACACATGCTCAGCCAGATATCTACCACGTGCCAAGCACCTGCTCGATGCTCCTGAGCAGGAGTCAGCAAACTTTTTTCTATAAAGGGCCAGAGAGTAAACAACTTGGGCGTTCTGGGCCGTACAGACCCTGTCGCAACTAGTCGACTCTGTGTTATGGCACAAACACCGCCGTGGACAACGTGGAAACAAGTGGGCATGGCCGTGACCCAGCCCCACTTGATTTACAAAAACAGGTGTTGGGCGATACTTTGCGACCCCTGCTTCTGAGGATACACAAGTGAGTAAAACTCAGCATCCACATGATGACGGACAAAAGGGACAAGCTGAGAACAGAACCCAGTTCTCTCGTTCCCATGTGAGGCTCAACTATGTCCTACCTCGTCCACCCAGGACCAACTAAAATTACACTGAAAATCAAGCAGAAACGGACAGTTAAGCTAAAACTCTCCACCTATGGCAGAGAGGAAATATTTATAATATGAAGTCCGGTGAGCAACTAGGAAGAGTCAGTTCAAAAACACATTTGGCAAATACTTACTCAGTTCCTACTGTGTGCCAGGCTTCCGCTAGGCAGTAGGGATATAAGAGGGAAGAAAGCAGACCCATTCCCTCACAGGGCCCAAAACTGATGGATCAGAGTTCCACCCTTTGTTCAAAGTGTGGTGCTATACGCTAACTGAAAAGACCGCAAACCACATAAACCAAAGGAATACAGAGAAAGCCACGAAACAGTGACATCGCTTTTAGAAGCTGAGCCAGGTTCTGACGGAGTTCCCTGATGTGATCTCTGTGGGTACAGGATGCAGAGGGACTTGTCGATGGATTCACAAGACACCGTGGAGCAAAAGCAAGGGCAGTCACCAAATTATATTCTTAAAAAACTACTATTTTACCCGACAGGTAGCCAAATGTCCAGGGTTTTGAAGGTCTATGATAACTCAGACCATCTTGTGCCCTTGGAGGCCACACGGTGTCATGGCATTTAAGGCTCCCACCTCAAGGGCTTCCCTCCAGGTCTGCTCAGTGGCGTGACAGCCACGCACCCCTTCCAGCTCTCTACGTGGACGTGGACCCAGTTTCCATCTCTGGTGGGGGCACTCACACGCCACACCGAATCTGAAGCTTTTTGGCTCCTCTGCCAGGGCTGCATTTTCTGCTCTGCAAAACCCTCCAACTGCTCAGCAACCTCTTCAAAACAGTCAAAATTAATTTTAGACAAACATTTAAGAGGAAAAGAGAATCTATCTGGAGGACTTGCCAATGTTCACAGCTGTGACAGTGACAAGAAAAGGGCTACAGAAGACAGAATTCGCCGCCGACCATTCACCTGTCATCACATACCATCCTCTGCACAAATTGGCATAATTTAGGTAGGCAAGAAAATAGGCCAACTACAGCAAAATACCTAAGGCTCGTTCCAAAGACCAATCAAGATAGGATGTAAGAGAGACAAATAAGGCACATTGCCACACACTTCCTGAGAGATGGGTTTTATCACAGGCTTAAAAACGATAATCCAAGGATATCAGCCCTCCTCAAAATAGTACAGAAGCACCTCCAACTCCTTGCATGCTCTACAGTCACCCGGCACTTAGGAGGGCCAAGAGCTTTCTAGAGCGCCAAGAACACTTTTCCCGGGTCCTGTCTTCCCCTCAGAAGCTTGTAACAAAGCTTCCGCTTTGTTAGGCACTGCCTGCCTGTGTGGGCCCCAAACGTTTCCATCCTGACGTCCTAACGCTGTTCTGACTCGTTTTAAGTTCTGACGGCACAGCAAATGACTGAACCACCTTTCATCAGGGTTCGAGGTGTTGTTGCAGAGATGAGACACACACAGGAGGAACCCCTGGCTTTGTGGATTTCGCGGGCAGGGTCCAACACTGGAGCAATCCCAGAGCCGGGGGTGATGCTAAGAGGCACCATTTACGACGAACGCCATGCCAAGTGTGCCTGGAGCTCCACACGGCAGTGTCCCCGCTTCTCAGACCTGGAGCCACAAAGCTGCAAGAAACAAGGCTCACGCTCGAATCCAGGTCTCTTAGATACCAAAAGCACTGATGAAGAATGGATTGGACACAAGTCCCTCAGGGCTACGGGGGAGAAGAAAAACTATACCATCTTGGTTGACAACATCATCCAAGGTTCTACAGAGCTTAGCTGTATGGTGCTAACTCTCCTTAAGGTTCAGACGGGGACACACAGGTTCCAGGCATGCCTGATGCGTTTCATGGGGGAAATCCTAAGCTATCGATGATACCAACAAATTCTGGGATGTGAGAACGTCAAGGGACCACTGCCTCGTCTTCCTTCACTCTGGGATCCTGCCCACCCAAAGCCAGGCACATAGGTCAGGGCCCATCTCCACATCCTCTCAACTCCATGCAGGATTTTACATTCTTCCTTGCTCTTGTATAAAACCCCACGTCTTTGTCCCATGTTCCCTATTACTTAGAGGAGAGCCTTTCTCCTGTCCTCTCTACAAGGGACTCGGCAACCCGGGGGTACTTAGGGATTTTCTATTTAATAAAAAGGGCAAAATACAAAACAATTTGGCAGACAGAAATCCCCTGTGGTCTGAAACAAGGTCACAGAGAAGTCAATGTGAGGAAATGATGCTTGCCTGGAAGCTGTATGTATCTATAAGCAAATAAAGGACATTTGTTCCCGTGACTGCTAACACAATGACCCCAGGGACCCAAATAGCCTCCCAGCCTAACCCATATATATTTTTAATGAAAAATTGCAAATTAGATTAGCTTAATTTGACCACATCTGCCTTTTTTAAACAAAGGAAATTACCATTTTAATGGAAAGCCAGCTATTTGTCGAAAGGAAAAGGTGCTTGTGAGGTCTGCTTTGCCTGTTCTATTTCCATTTTTAAAAAGAAAAGAGAGAAAGGACTGTAGGGCAGAGAGCAGTTGGTCAGGCTTGAAAAACACACAGGAGTTGTGGTGAGCATGACAAAGGGGCTTAGAAGCACCAGGGAAACCCCGACCTGCAGAGATATTCTCGGCCCCCAGAAACAGCACGGACTCCTTGCATGTCAACACCGCCCACCTCAATTTCCTTCGGGAAAGTTGTGCTGAGCCCCTACTGCGCTCCAACCATGGTGTTGGATGCTGGGGATTCAGCAGACATCAAGGCACAGAGAACAGACGCAAGGAAGAAGTCAGAGGGCAACCATCTGAACCGAGGCCTGGAGTTAGAAAGGAGCAGATATGGGTACAGCGGGGGAGCAGGGCATCAAGCACTCCAGGCAAAAGGAACAGACAGGCTGGAAGTACAGGGGGTGGGGCTGGATGGGGCTAAAGAGCCAGCAGGAACCACAACACAAAGGACAACCAGCATGAAGGCCACCTTAAGGAGAACACGCTTTATGCCGAGGGCAAGAGAGAACCTCAATGGTTTTCTATTCAAAAGATGCTCTGGCTGCTGTGTGGGAAGTGGGTAACTGTGAGAAGGTTGAAGCCAAGTCAAGATAACAGCAATCATGAAGCTGCCCTGGCTCGGAGTGGGGCTCACCCTTCCTCTCAGCCCTACCTAACCTCACACACACTCACTGTCTTCTCAGATGGCCTCCACCCGTCCCTCCCGCACTGCTCCTCCTGGGCCAGTCCCCGATCCCCACCCCTTGCGTGCCCCTCCTGGTATGGGCTCCTGTCATTAGCCCTCCTCTCTCAGGCATTCCCCGTCATCCCCGACTGTCTCCTCTTGACCCCCCACCCTGTCATGCTCAGATAGCCCTTGTCCCCGCACCCACAGTGGCCCTGGCCTTGGCTGCCAGGCGCCCTAAGCATAGGCTGAAAAGCTGACTCTCAGTCACTCTGTCCAGACAGCGGTGCGACTTGCCTTGTTTCTCCACAGCTTCCCCCCGAGCCACTCTGCCCGGCAGTGCCCCTGACCTCCACAACGCCAAACCCTGTACCTCTTCTGTTCTCCTCCTCCTGATGGCGTTTCCCACCCCTGACTGCAGACCATCCCTCCACGGTAAAACTCCCCTCCTATAGTGTAGACCCACAACTCAATTCACCCACCTTTCAGTTCACTCCTTTGCTGGCTCTCCTTTCTGTTCTCTTCCTAATTCCCAGATGAAAACCAGCCTCAAAACTGTACTAAAAAGAAAAAAACAAAAAAGAAAAAAAAAGCAAAGAAAAACACCAAAACCCTACTGCCAGCACTCTCTGCTCTTCCTATTTTCCCTTCCTTGGGCAGATGCCACAGGTTTCACCCTTGACCACTGCTTCCATTTGCTGTCCACAGCAAATTTATAAAGCCCCCTGACTTTATATTAAGTCAGCAACTTTATAGCCCCAACCTCAACGCACAGAACGAATTGTAGTTGGCCTTCCTGCTTGTCGAGGACCACTCCCACAGCTAGAAAGCTCATTTCCAGAAACCTACGTCTTTCCCTCTTTTCTTCCGTTAACTGTTACCAAGTCTCATCAAATGTCTGTCGGCAGGCTCCTCTCCTACTAAGAGTAAACCTGGAAGTAAGACCGGAAGGTATAGCCTCTGGAGACAGACTGCACAGATTCACATCCCGGTACTGCCACGAAGTAGCCAGGGACCTTGGGTGCACCAGATACTTAGATATTGCACCCTGATTTCCCTGTCTGCAAAGGGGGACTGATATTCAGTAGCTGGTTCACAGGGAAGTTGTAAGGAGTACAGATAACACCACAAAGGGTTTGGCACAGTACCTGGTGGCACGCGTTAAGAATTTAATTAATGTGGGGCGCCTGGGTGGCGCAGTCGGTTAAGCGTCCGACTTCAGCCAGGTCACGATCTCGCGGTCCGTGAGTTCGAGCCCCGCGTCGGGCTCTGGGCTGATGGCTCAGAGCCTGGAGCCTGTTTCCGATTCTGTGTCTCCCTCTCTCTCTGCCCCTCCCCCGTTCATGCTCTGTCTCTCTCTGTCCCAAAATAAATAAATAAACGTTGAAAAAAAATGTTTAAAAAAAAGAATTTAATTAATGAAGGGCAGCTGGGTGGCTGAGTCAGTTAAACATAACACTTCAACCCAGGCCATGATCTCCTGGTTCATGAGTTTAAGCCCCACATCGGGCTCTCTACTGTGAGCATGGAGCCTGCTTTAGATCCTCTGTCTCCTTCTCTCTCTGTCCCTCAAAAATAAAATAAGCATAAAAAAAAAAAAAAGAATTCAGGGGCGCCTGGTTGGCTCAGCCGGTTAAGTGTCCGACTTAAGCTCAGGCCATGATATCATGGTTTGTGAGTTCGAGCCCCATGTCAAGCTCTGCGCTGACAGGCTCAACCTGGGGCCCGCTTTAGATTCTGTATCTCCCTCTCTCTCTGCCCCTCCCCTGCTCATGCTGTCTCAAAAATAAATAAAAACATTCAAAAATGTTTTAAAAAAGAATTCAATTACTGAAAGTCAAAATGGTGAATTCAGTTGTCTCCGTCCAGCCCCTCCTTCTACCTCCAAGCCCATACTTGGATTACGCAATATACTGACTCGTCCTAGCCGAGGCCATCCTAGACCAGCTGGCCGTCCGAAGACCCACAGACATGCCAGCAACACCAGCCACGAACGTGAATACTTACTGTTGCGTGCCAATGAAGCTCTCTGGTTGTCTGACAGGGAACAGATAACTGACACGTGTGTTAACCAACATGGAGAAAAGCTTACGATATATTAAAGGGGGGAAATAACCGAAAGCAAACCAGTAACAGAGAGCATGGTACCAGCTAAGAGTGAGCGTGCATACATGCATGCCTGCATGCTTATGTTCGAAGAAAGAGACACAGTTGCAATTCTCTATCATCTTCTTCCAGCCTGAAGGATTATGTCCTTAAGGAACCGCATCTGCTTTGTTTACCATCACAGACTTACGTGCCTAACTCAAAGCCAGGAACATTTGTAGACACTGAATACATACTGTTAAAGGAATAAATGAGTGGCTTTCCGTGGATGTGCATGCATCCAAAGGTCTAGAGGTTTTACACCAAATGATCCAAAGTAATTATCTCCAGCTGCTTAGATGATAAACGGTATGTGTTTTCAGTTTTTTTGTTTTTTTTATAAATAGAATTTTCTATTTTTTCCACAATTAACATGATGACTTATGTAATAAAGTAATAAGACTTAAAATAAATCCTCCAAGGTGAAGGCTCCAGGATTCAGGGCACAGGCTTCCCCTGTCCACAGAACCCTGAGTCATACCTTCCTTCTCTACACTGTCAGTGTGTGCTGTTAACCATTCTTACACTTCTGCTTTTTTACTGGCAGAGATCTTGTTTCCACGAGGAGATTGCTAAATTCTTAAAAATGAATACAGGAGCACAGCCAGTCCTCACGATACTTCTGAGAGGTAGAAAGTCCTGGGATCGAGAGGTACAAACCTCCAGGGGTCAGTCAGTCACAGGGAGATAACACACAGCATGGTGACTCCCATCAGTAACGCTGTATCGCAAATGTGAAAGGTGCTCAGAAAGGAAACCTAGAGGCGCCTGGCCTGGGTGGCGCAGTCGTTAAGTGTCCAACTCTTGGTTTTGGCTCAGGTCGTGATCTCAAGATTCATGAATTCAAGGCCCACACCAGGGTCCGGTGCTGACAGTGTGGTGCCTGGTTCAGATTCTCTCTCTGCCCCTCCCCTGCTTGCTCACTCTCTCAAAATAATTAAATAGAACTTAAAAAAAAAATTTTTTTTAAAAAGGTAAATCTTAAAAGCTTCCAACCCAAGGAAAACTTTATTCTGACTTTGTATGAAGACAGATGGTAATCAGACCTATTAGGGTGACCATTTCATGGTGCAAATAAATGTCAAACCACCTAAAATTAATGTAATGTTGCAGGTCACTATGTTTCAAAAAAAAAAAAAAAAAAAAAAGCCTAGAGCCCTTAACCTTATTAGTTAAGAGAGGAAGAAACTAAGGCACAGTGCACTGTCCAAGATCATGAAAGGCTGATTTAGAACACATCACAAGGTGAGAATCAGACTCAAATCCTGACTCTTCCTCCAGTGCTGGTGCCAGTACCCCTCCCAGCCTTCACCAACAACAACACCCAAGGCTGAATGAACAGTCTTTCAGAGACTGAGTATGTATGTGTCTCACTCACCTTCACACCCCTCACCTGGCCCACTGCCTCCCTTTCAAAATGGGCTCAATAAGTGTCCACCGAACCAGAAGACAGAGCCCATGGGAAATGACAAGCTCAGCTCTCAAGGCCAGGTTTCCTTGTCTTCTCCTCCTCTAGAGAAGATTATTAAAAAGTTGAGTAAGCTTTAATATGGTCTCTAGAGCAGGGACAGACAGCTGGGCCCACTGAGTATGGAAGTACTTAAACTGAGGCTCACAGATGAGCTTCAAGAGCTCTACCAACTTGGGGCATTATGCGAAAAATACTTTTTGGGTGTGTCCATGGTTTCCAGGGAGAGGGCAAAGCTTTTAACAGATATTCAAGTGGAGTCAAGAACCCAGCTAAGGTGAGGTCCTCCAGCAAGATGATACGCCTTCTTGCCCAATCGCAAATAGTGGTCAGTGGGCAAATCGTGAGCCAGAGCCCAGACCTCCTCATTTCCATCCTGAGTCTTCTCTTCCTTATAAGACTGTCCACCACAGGGCAGGGTGACATCAATGACAAGGTCCCAAAATGCTGCATTTCTGCAGCTCAGAGAGATGGTCAGACAGTTTTATAGCTTTATTGAATTTTGTTTTCCGCAGACCACAATTTTTTGTAATGGTAAAATATTTCTGACGTGACCGGGATTCATTTCTTTAATTCATAAGCAATCCATACAAATGTCAGGCATGCCAAAGTAATTTTCTTTGAAATGATTTATCAGCCAGATGAACACAAGTCATCCCATCTGATCTCTGGAATTAAAACCACATTTCTCTTCACGAGGGAATGAAAGCATAGTCATGACAAACAGGACGCATTTTCACTGGTCTGGGATGAGCAAGTCGCAGTCAGTGAGCCAAGTGGTCAACAGGAGGGCACTCTGGCTGGGCCTCCGCATCTCTCTGTGTCCCACCAACACCCGCTCAATGTCTGGTGACTCCTTCCCAACTGACAGCATTTAATAACTCTGATAATCACCCATCTACAGCCAAATTGCAGGCAGCTGCCACACTGGTTGCACACAGTTGGGAAAAGGTGACTGCGCGGCTGGGATAAGGTGAGATGGTTGATGGAGCAGAAATAACATCCCTGCAATGCAGCCTGGGAGAGGCCCAAGCTTCACCCCTGCAAGGTCTCCGGGCTGCGTGCGCTCTTAAGAGGTGAGTAGGTAAGCCAAGGAGGCCAACCTAAAGCAAGCCGCTAGCCCGGGTGCCATTGTAGCTTGCTTGCGCACTGGCCCCTGTAAAGCCTGAGTCAGAATGTCAAGCAACGGCTACTCCCTTTTGCACCGAGAAGAATCTAGGCCCCCGACACCAACACGAAGGTTGTGATTTCATGCTAGCAACAGCCCAAAAGAGCTCTGAAAATGTCTCCAACACACATTACGTTTCTTCGCAGTCCATAATCCTCCGCAGTTTCTAAGGTTTTGTCAAAGACTGCCTTGGATGAAACTTTTGGATTCCACTATCTGGACAGAGATGGAGCTTTCAAACCTCAGGAGCCAAATAAATACCAAACTGGACTTCAATTCAGCCTCCTCTATTCCTCAAATGGCACTCAGATAAAAATGTTCCCTGCAATTCAGCCCGTTCTGTTTCTCAAACTTCCTCAGATAAAAATGTTCCCTCCAACAACCAGCCTCCAAAATGCCTCCACTATTTCTTGAGAAGGAACAGAGAAAACACTTCCAGCAGGCATGAAGGTATCTCAAACAAATCCAATTAGAACAGTGTTTCTCAAACTGTGGTACATACCCCACTGGGGATTTGGGGGAGTACACAAAATGTTTTATTTAAGTCATTTAAGTTACATGTATTAAACCTGTAGTTTCATATCTAGTATTATCTAAGATGAAATTAGAGGGAAAGAGAAATTAAAGAAAAAAACGTGTGTGGCAGTGGGGGCGGGGGGCAGTGCCTGGGTGACTCAGTCTTTTGAGAGTGGGACTCCTAATTTTGGCTGGGGTCATGATCCCAGAGTCATGGGATAGAGCCCCGCGTGGATCTCCATGCTGAGCACGGAGCCTACCTGAGATTCTCCCTCGGGCCCTCTCCCACACTCTCGCTCTAAAATAAAACTTTAAAAAAAAAGGGAAAAAAGTTTTTAATAAATTCAGGTGTTCAGCAATGTGGCCAAAACCAGGACAGTGGTACTCATGAGTCTGTGAGATGTGGGATTTGACACGAGTTTGAAGATCCACTTCCACCACTACCGGTGAGCATGCGCACAACTAGGCTGTCGTGGGGGAGGGGCTGATGGGTCAAGAGATGGACGGGGAAGGGCTGCTAACATTCTCTAGGCACCAATGCTGCTTCCAGAGCCTTTCGTGGCTCATGTCATTTTCATAATGATCCTGCAAGGCAGAGCCCAGTCTCCTTACTGCATAGCCAAGGGAGAGACTGAGAGAAGTTAAGTAGCCATCCATAATAACACACTTATTAATCCCATGCATGTGAAGTGGCTCATCTGACCTCAAAATGTGGCTGTGCAGATTCACTTCCACCCAAGAGAAGGCATCTTCGTGGTAAGTTAGCTTCCCTCCACCCAGCAGGATGAGAAAATATAACATTAAGAATGTACTCTGCAAAGAACGTTAAACTTTTATACTTTGAAATTTCAAAATACTTTCACAACCATCAACATCTACTTACCCTAAGTATTACTTTCATTTGACAGATGAAGAAGACAGACCTACAGATGTTAAACAAATTGCCCAAGGTCACCCAGTAAGTAAGCAATAGAGGCAGTATCAGAACTGATGTTTTCTTCAGACTCTTAATCCAGAAACTCAAAATCCTGCTCCATGCTCCTTCCAGGAGGCCAGGTCAAGAACCAGAACTTTCCCAAAGAACTCCTTCAGGGAGTGGGATGAAAGGAGCTCCATGGAAGTCTCGTGACCTCTAAAACTGCAGGGGCATCTCACTCATCTTAAGAGCTCTTTCTTCCATGAGTTGAGAAGAGCAATGCCCATCCCTTCTCCATATTTGAGGATGGTGCCCTCACATGGTGAGTGTGTTGATGCCAGTGGTGACAACCTGATGTCATCTCCTAGAGATCGACAGCTGGCTGCAGACGGAACCATAGTTACTATTTCTATCAACCAGAGTTTTCTCAGCCTTTTCTAACTGGATCATACACTACTTCAGGAAAGAGATCAAGCCTCTCTTTCTCTTCACCCCCAGCTCCCCTCCCTTCAAAGAGCCAGCCCTGAGGGAGGTTAGATTTACTCATTGTCCTCTCAATCATCACAAATGCCTCCTTCTTCTCCTTGTTAACAATGGATCAAACTGTGGGTTTTGCCTGCCTATCTACCACTGAGTTGCAGTGACTGAGCTTGTGGACTTTGGAAAAAGACTTCCTAAGTTCGCATACTAGTTCTTGACCTTGAACAAATTACTTACCCTTTCTGAGATTCACTTCCTCCTCCATCCAAGGGGAATGACATTAATACCTACTACTCAGGGTATGAAGGGCCAAACTGAGTTACTCTGCGTGCATCATTTCACTTGGATCTCTTTCACATTCTTCGAGACTCACCTCAGACATCACCTCTACCAGGAAGCCTTCCTGGACGCACCTACCCTCCTACCTACTGTGGCTAGTACTATACCCACCACACAGAAAATGTTCAATAGGTATTAATCAAGTGAATCTTTAAGGAGAACTTCCCAAACAAAAGACAATTTGAGTCCAAAAGAAGGAAGATGAATTACTGGAATGGCAAAGGTAGGGTCAGTCTTCAGTAGCCCAGGGAGCCCGTGCATGACACCAGCAAGTCCCCTCCACCAGTTCACACTATATTGATAGCAGCCTCTATCACCCACACATGGGGCTCTTCTGCAGGCGGACAAGACTTTCATTGAGGCCGGCAATCCCCAGGTACATGAATACCTCAGGGAGGCAGCCTTGTTAGCTGATGGGTTGGAACAAGGTGGCAGGATGACAATAACCTGGGCCTTTGAAATAATTGGTGCCCAGAGACTGTATTCAGTTGAAGATAAAGCGTCATGAGGCAGGTCCCCATCACCCTAGGACCCAGGCCAGAGAAACCTGAACTGTAATCTATCCCCAGTCCCCCCCGGAAAAGTAGAATTTAGCATGGCTGTGCCTGGCATTAGGCAATGTATCTGGCCTTGGATCATTAACTTATACGGCTGATGAAAATACAGTAACAAATCTGAAATGTTTGCTTAATTTATCTCTCTGCCCCTAGCTGTTCTAGCAGTTTCTGTGCATAGGATATGCACAACACATTCTTCTCTCAGGAAAACAGAAACAAATCTTTGGAGAAATTATGAGAGTAAATAAAGCAGGAGCCACCAGGAAACCACAGCTAAACAAATACTCAACAAATCTAATTGATTTGCTAATTTGGGAAATTGGCACATTAACAGGGTTTTACCGCAATTTTATGGATAACATTTCCGTAACTTCTCCCCGGTTAAGTGATCGATAAAATCTACTACTAGAGCACCTGTTTATTCCTGAAAATGAACGAGGGGCCAGAAAGAGGTCAGAAAGGATTCCAAGTGTACCCACCTGCCATAATCTGGAATCCACAGACAGGGCAGAGAAACCTAGCCAGTAAGGTATATCATGCACCAAGCCATGTGACTTCCCAACAATCTGACACTGCAGGCAGCTGGGAGAACTGAAGAGGGCCAGAGGAACTGGATGGGGAAGGGCCATCACTCTCGGATGGGGAAGAGTGATTGTACCACTCACAGGATCCTGAAGGATGCACAATGGAAGGCAAGAACATGTATGTCACCTGAGAGACGTGCACTTACCATTTAAATTTTAGTAAGCTCTGGGGGAGCCTGGGTGGCTCAGTCGGTTAAGGGGCCGACTTCGGCCCTGGTCACGATCTCGCGGTCTGTGAGTTCGAGCCCCGTGTCGGGCTCTGTGCTAACAGCTCAGAGCCTGGAGCCTGTTTCAGATTCTGTGTCTCCCTCTCTCTGACCCTCCCCCGTTCATGCTTTGTCTCTCTCTGTCTCAAAAATAAATGCTAAAAAAAAAAAAAAATTAATTAAAAAATAAATAAATAAGTTTTAGTAAGCTCTGTATTTTTCCTCAAAGTTCTATTTTTCAAAGTCATCGCAGCCCACATAAGGTGCTGACAAAAAAGCCAGAAAATGTTTCAAATATGCCATGACTTGGGGCATCAAGGAAAGACTATCATGTAACCATGATAACTAATACTTATTGACGGCTAGGCAATGCGTGGGGCAAGTTTTTGCAATTAAGAGCTCACCGAATTTTATCAGGGAGAATTCAGAGCTCAGGTTCTTCACTCCCAGGTTATAATGCCTCTTTAGTAAAAGAAACAAACAAACAAAAAATCCATGACTTTGTCTCCATTACTGAAAAATATTTACTCCCTGCAGATGTCCACTACCAGAGAAGCTCACAGCCAAACAGAGTCTCATGTGAAGGCCAGACCATCTGCACGGCATCCTCACCAACAACGAGGAAAGGTTCGTGTAGGGATGAAAAGCAAAATTTTTTGTTCATGAAAAGTAAAGAAACCACAACGCTTGCTAATAACTCTGGCAGAGTTTCACTTTTCTGGACTCTTTCTGAGGTCAATATTCCCTGAAAATAACATAATTACTCTTCAGTCTCTCAAAACTGGCCTGAGTCAAGTCTCATCCACTACACTTGAATCAGTAGATTCATCTGCAGACGGAGGCCTGGTTTCCACTCATGGACTTGAAGATGACTGTGGTCCTCGTGCCCCTGCTGTGGGCAGCCGTGCATCTCAAAGCTGCGGCCAAGGACCCTGCAACCTCTGGCCAGTGGCATTATCGCCAGGCCACAGGGCAGAAGGCAACAGTGCTCTAACTGCAGCTCCAAAAAGGCCAATTCCTATTTCCTGTCCCCACAGCCAGGGGCCGTACCTAGCCAGCCTACTGTAACCCCCACCAGCCCACGCAGACCCTGCAGGTCCCGGCGACAAGTGTGAATGACTCCAGGAGAGACTCTCATTACTAGTGGAGCCTCCACTGGGAAGAGGCTCAAGCCAGCTTGGGACAGGAAGATTCACAAATGGACAAGGAGACCAGTGAGTCCTGCAAGGAAGCTATGCAGAGTCCTGACCCCCACCAGCGCCCAAGAGACGACTGCTCTGTCTTCATCCACACCGTCTAACCAGAAGGGCAAATCTGCATTTCCTAGAAAAGGGGGCCTTGGAAATGAAATGTATTACTCCTTGTTTGGGGGATCAAGAGGAAGAGCTTTAACAAAACCGGTCTTTGGGGTCATGCAGAGAGCCTGGCAGGGCAACCACCACGGTGGCCATCCAAGGGCCCCTTACAAGGCCCTCAGCACAGCCCTCAGAACTTCAGAGGGCTTTTGAGAAGACAACAATGCTCCTAGCCAAGGAGATGGGTGCTCTGTGAGCAAATACCCAAACATGTGTGGTCCAAAGAACGGCTGGCAAGGAGGAAAGAAAAGGGTGGATCATAGAGAAGAAAGTCAGTCTGCCTCCATATAAACCAGGGGTGGTTCCTGCTACCCAGAAGGAGGTCCTTCCACGGCCACGCACAGAGTTACTGCAAGAGCACCTACTGGAAACCTCTTCCCAGCCTACCCCTGAATGTCCTGCTTTGCTGGAGCCCAAGTCAGCAGACGCGTATGGAGGCAGAGCAAAGAGAAGGCCTGCCTCCCAGCAGAGGCTGCAGGGCATCCTTGCACCAAACCCAACATAAACCAGGGCCTGGGAACCAGGGGCAATCCCTGATGGTTTGAGGGTACCAGAACATTAGGGGACTTGGGTACCAAGTCCCACTCATGGAATCAATACAGCTGGAGACAAAGTGGTCATGCTCAGGGGGTTCCTAGCTTTATGTTTGCTCTGACAAGTGTAAGGAACAGATTAATACGGTGGGGGGGGGGGGGTTGGAGAAACTTGGCAAAATGATAACTAACAAAGGCGAAGGTTTATTAAGTGCTAGCCATGTGCTGGCTTTACCTTCATCATCTGATTTGGTCCTCACAATAATGCTCTGAAGCAGGTATTACTCACATTCTCACCTGAAAGGAGGAAATGAGGGCTTACAGAGGTTATGTAACTTGCCCAAGGTCACACAGCTCTGAGAAAAGCCTGCCTGCCGGAGCAGCGGTGTATCTAGGTGCAAACAATGCACATGCCCCTCTCCCCACACACTGCACAGAGCGGCCCCTGCCACTCCATGAATCCCAGGATCCCAGCACTTTTTTTTTTTTTAATTAAAAAAAATTTTGGGGGGGGGTGTTTATTTTTCAGAGAGATAGAGAGAGAGACAAAGCGTGAGTCAGGGAGGGGCAGAGAGAGAAGGAGACACAGAATCTGAAACAGGCTCCAGGCTCTGAGCTGTCAGCACAGAGCCCGACGTGGGGCTTGATCTCACAAACCATGAACTCATGCCCTGAGCTGAAGTCAGCTGCTTAACCAACTGAGCCACCCAGGTACCCCCAGCAACTCTTTCTTTTAGAGGAAAGCTCAGGGGATTTTCATTCCAGAAAGGCTTGCATTCCATCTGAGATGTCAAGACTTAAGCCTCGGGTTTCTCCAGGAGGAAGAGCGCTCCTTTCAAGCATTTCTCTGTCCCTCCGAAGGAGCTGGGAGGAGTCCCACCTGCTCGTGAGGATTGCACCTGGAAGCCAGCACCGAAAAGCCAGGGAAGACAGGTTACAGGTGTAATGCTGTGGTGTCTGGGAGAAAACAGACCCGTTTATTTCAGAGCTCCTGAGTCTGGGCAGGTTTTCATTTCTTCAGTAGAAGTTGTTAGGTTTCTCTTGAAAAAGCTTTTAGGGAAACGTACAACCACTGCAGATATTCTAGTCCTCGTGAGATTAATATGCTTATAGACATTACAACAAAACAGACTTGCACATCTCCCCTAAAATGAATTTAAATTATGGGAGAAAGCATTTCACAGGTTTGAATGTAGTCAGCGGTTTTAAATGTCACTTTTTATTGACAACCATCTGGAGTGGGGATGAGGTGTGTTTTATGCCACTTGGCCGAGGTGATGTTTGGCCTCTATTATGTCCTATTTCACTGTAATTAATTTTCTATTAGTGAGTAGCAATGGAAGTGAAAATGTGAAACACTACCTTACACACCATAGAGTGAACACAGGGGCTCTCAAAAGCAGCCCGGGCGGCGAGGGGTCACATCTCGGCCTGTCCCCCCAGCGACAACATCAAAGCTGTGGCTGGGTGAGGCAGCGCTGGGAAATCCTGTTGTATGTCAGCAAGGGAAGGGCAAAAATGTCTGAGCCCAAAAAGGGATTTCGAACAGAAACACGGAAAACGAGAAAAGGTGTATTTTTAATAGCACTGATCCAGATTTTGGAAACAATTCTGAATCTTACAGTGCAGGTGACAGGCACCGACAGGTTCACCAGGAAGTTCTCCCAAATGTGCAATGCACACTGTCCCTGCTC
Source organism: Felis catus (assembly GCF_018350175.1). Classification (NCBI taxonomy): domain Eukaryota; kingdom Metazoa; phylum Chordata; class Mammalia; order Carnivora; family Felidae; genus Felis; species Felis catus. Next base: position 113,650,718 of record NC_058368.1, read on the forward strand.
TCCCTTCTTCTCCACTTCCCCTTTGCTCTGTTTGATGCAAAATATGCCACCCCCTTCATCCTCAGTTACAGAGGAAAAGATGAAGGAGCAATATGACCCAACAGGGAACAAGATCCGGGGAAAGTTCTGGAACTCTGGCCCTTGCGCCTCAGGCTGGATGGCGCCCACACTGCCAGTCCCTCTGGGGAGCTTCCCTGCTGGGCGGTGTACAATGAGAACAACAGCTCCCATTCCCATCATTCTAAACTTCAATCACCTTGAAGTTTTTAAAACACTCCATGATTTCAACTACGTCCAACAATAGACATTTATTAACATCGACGATGTGCCAGGCATTGTTCTAGATGCCTGGGATAAAACGATGAGCAAACAAGATCCTTGTCATTGTCAAATTCACATTCAGGCAAAGAGAAGAGGCAAGCAATGCATGTGATCCAGAAAGCATTTGATGTGTTAAAAGGGATTAAGTACCACAAAAAAAAAAATGAAAAGGTAGAGTTAGGTAGGTGGGGATAAAAAACACAGGAATTGGGGTGGAAATACGTTGCGGTAATAAATCAGATGATGTGGGAGGGCCTCAATGATAAGGTGGGACTCAACCCAAGACCTAAAGGAAGTGAGGGAATTAGCCGAGCAGTTACCTAGGAGAGGAGCATCCAGGGACACCGTGCCAAGGCCCTGAGGTCTGTCATGTTCACCAAACAGCAAGGAGGGCAGCGCGGCTAGAAGAGAGTGAGCAAGGGAGACAGGAGGAGACCAACTCAGAGAGGCAGCAGGAAGCCAGATCTTGATGGAGCTGTAGGACAGCATGTGTTAGGTTTTCCTCTGAGAGACACTGAGAACCTTAGCAAGGATTTGAACAGAGGAATAACCGTCTGATGTGTTTCACAAGGACCAGTCTCCCTTCCGTGCCGAGCACTGACTGCAGAGCAGGGAGGTTGCAAAGGTGGAGGCAGGCAGACCAGGCAGAAGGTGTGTGCACTCGCCAGAAGAGAGATGTGAACTGCAGCCAGGATGGAGACCACAGAGGCAAGGAGTCGATCACTGAGCATACTAATGCTTGCTCATCTGCTCCTGGAGCCGCATACTCAAACGCCAGATGGGGCCAAACCGATCAATTAAATCAACAAGGTAGACCAGGTTCACACAGATGCACATTAGACAGCACCCGTGTGCCCCGTGGGGAGGGGCAGCCGTTCCTCGGTGCCAGCCAACTATCTCCATAGAGGTCGGTGAGCCACGTGGCCTTATCTGAGAATTTTCCACAAAAAATGGGAAATCCCAATACATGGGGTTTCAGGGAACATCTTGTAATTTTTTAATGTTAGCAACCAATTCAAAAAAATATTTTTTAACATGTTGTCCAGGCCAAACACAACACCTCTGCAAGCTGGATTTAACCCCTGGGTTTGTCACTGCTAATGCACCTGCGCAGTTATACTACAATAGGACTATCCACCAAGTTTATTTCCAAGGGCTTATGCTTTGTTTTGTTTTTTTTAATCTTCAAGAACATATCACCACTCACGCTGAATCTGTCTGGGAATGCAGCAAGCATTTTCAACAGGAGCCAGCAGGCTGAAGTCCTTCCAGGTAATGCTCTTAATAATTAATAATTAGGAAAATAAAGACAACACACACTTATCGAAGATGCAGGGGGCCTCTGTCACTCTCGGTGCAGGAAAACCTCATCAGAAACCCCACCTGGGATGAGCTTGTTACAAAGCAATGAATGCAGAAGTTATCCTGAACTGAGAGAAGCTAATGTCTAAATTCATCACTGTTTAGGTCAAAACGCAAAATCCACCTGAAATGATTTTGCAAGCATCCAAGGGAAAGAACAGGGAAATCTCCTCATCAATTCATATAATTACTGACATCTCACATAATGAGCTTACCTTAGCCCCATAAATCAGCTGAACCACAAGTTATGAAGTGCCTGAAAGGGGAGAGAAGCTGGAAGTGTGCTTCATGGAAGAAGGGGCAGGGCAAAAGGCAGAGGGCAAAAATGGCAGCTGTTTCCCCCCACGCCTGGACCCCACCCTCCAGGCAGAAACCAAGGTCCCCTCTCAGAGCCACAGAGATGCAGGAAGCACCAGACCCCTGCCCCGGGGCCACCCTCTCACCATGAAGAAGCTAAGGGACTACCATGAGCCCCACCGGGCTAAACGCTGCTCCTGCTTCTCTGAGGCTCCAGACAGCCCCCCAGCTACCCAGCGAGAAGGACCAAGATGAACAATTCTGCTACCAAGACCCAGATTGCAGAGCGCAAAGGAAGGGAAAAATTGGGCTAATTCCTATCTCAGTTAAGCCAAATACATTTCAATTCCACATTTGATAGGGCCTGTCTTTACTCACGACTAGAAAACCAAGAAAGGAACCCACAGCTGTGTTGTGGATCACCCATGCAGCCTCACCACACATCTGGGGATGCAGAGCCACCCCACAGGTTTCCTGCAATGGCCACACCCCAAACTCTGCTCCCCAATCTGGCACAGCCGGCTGAGCAGAGAGAGAAAACAGAAGTCTTGGTGGCCAAGCCGTGACCTGACTCCATCACCCTCAATTGGGCACCCCGGGCAAGCTGCTGTTCTGCGGGCTCCTGTCCTGGTCCCATTGAGAGGATGTCCATCATTCCAGGGAGGTAAAATGAGAGGGCATGTTCCACCCACTCAAGGAGCCCAGCACCCACAGAGGAGACTCGACACTGACAAAACCCACAGCCAGGCATCTACAAAGGCAGATTCTTACTAGACAGTCACACACAAAAGCAGCGTCAACCCCCGTGCCAAACCCCGTGGGTGCTAAAGACATCTGGAGGAAGGTATTAATTCTGAGCATGAGGTGCGAGTCAGACAGCGAGGACTCCAACAAGAGCAGGAAGGTCAGGCAGGAATGGACGCCTGCCCGCAATCCTAAAGGCAGCCCACGTGACTGGGGGGAGGTGGTGGCAGAACACCACTTTTCCTTCAGCTCTGCCTGGTCGACACCTACCCGCTCAGCACGCGATCCATCTTGAGCACTGGGTGCCGAGGGACTGTCACCATCAGCAGAAAGCCCATTTGGATTCAAAGCTTCTATCTTTCTACTGAGAAGGCCTCTGAGAGGACAGCTCTTCAGAATTACAGGAAGACAGATGGGAAGGGCACGGGCTACGTGCCTGGCACTGTGATAAGGGCGATGCATGCATTTTGCCAATCAAGTCTCTCAGGGAGGATCCACGAGGAGCTTCAGTTAGGTGCTCAGAGCACAGACTCTGGCTTTCTATCCCTGTTGTTCTACTTTCCAACTAGGGGACCGTGAGCCAATGGTTGAGCTTTACCTCAATATCTGCATCTGTAAAACGGAAATAAAATAGAAGTTGCCAAGTAGGGCTGTTACAAGGATTGAGTTACTTAAGTCACTGCTTCAAAAGCCTAAGTGTGAACGTTAGGTACCATTCACTTATGCCATTATATCAGTTTTCACTGAGAACATCAAAGCTCAGAGAAAAAAGTAATTTGCCAGAGGTCAAAGAGCTGGTAAGTAGCAGAGCTGGGTCTCGAACTGAGGTCTCATCCTTCAACAGTGTGAAACATGAAAAGCATCCTGGGATGCTGCTGAATATGGCTAAAACCAACTCAGAGGGAATGAACAGCTTAATTATATCAGTGAAATATGTACTGAAACCGGACATAATTTCATGGTCTGAAAAAAACAGATATAAGATCTATACTTAAACCCCATAGCTGTCAACATAAACCAACTCCTATCCAAGGAGAATGGGCAATTTTAAAGGAATTGGTCTTTTTTTTCCCTCTAGGTAAAGATGACAGCCCTACGCTATACTTTAAGCTACAGTTCACAACTGGGGTAAAATTTGGGAAGAGACAACAGACAGGAAAGGGCAGCAATGAGAAGTGTGAACCCAAGGGCAGGATGTGATAAAAATCACATCCACCTGGGACCCAGGTCGCCGGGTTCTTGCTGCCATTAACTGGCTGAGTGCACCTGAAAGTGGGGGGGGGGGGGTGATTAAGTTAGCCAAGTATTCAATGATCCCCTTAGATGGTGACCCAAGGGTGCCTAAATCCTGCCTGGACCCATCTTCCTCTCCTCCTCAAGCTCCTTGAGGAGAATAGAGGATAAAAAAGCATGGAGCACTACTTTTGTGAGTTCAAATCCCAATATAAAATAACACTGACTCAGGCTAGACCACACAGAGAACTCCTATCACCCAGGCTAACACAAAGAACCTCATTCTCCCAACATAAAACTGGATCACAAGTCTTTCTGCTGAGAAAACAGTCCATTGTACACCCACCAGCACTGGACAAAATGGAGCGAAGTATGTAAGAATGTTTGGAGCATACATCAAGTCACATCACTCCCTGGCTTAAAGCTCATTAGCAGTTTCCCCCCTGCAGAGAATGACATGCTAAGACCTGCCACAAGGCTCTGTAGGTTCTGCACCTGCTCGTCCCTTCCCCCCACCCCTCCCCCACTCACTCTTCTCCTTGCCACACCCCTCCCACAGGCCAAGCTCTCGCCACTTTGGAGCCTTTGCTAATGCTGTTTCTTCTCCCCAAAAGGTTATTTTGCTGTCACTTGATTTCCTTCCTAGCAGTTACTATTATCTGAAAACCTATGATTTGTTTTCTTGCTTATTGCCTGTTTGCTCTCCTAGATCCTAAGTCCCATGAGAAAAAAGCCTGTCTTTGATATTCACTGCTGTGTCCCCAGAACTCAGCATACACTGCAGACAAGGCAGAGTGTCCAGGCCTCCCCAAGTCCACCATGATGGAATGCTCTCGCCAACGAGATGGAAGAGACTGGAGATGAGGAAAGGAGACAATCAGAGACACAGACCCAGACTCAGGGGTGGCTGTGTGGTCTTGCTCTCACATGGCTCCACTAAGATCCTCAGCCCACCAATGTCAAAGATGAAAGAGAAAAGAAAATCCACACTCCTTTGCTGTGACATTATCACACTGTAAGCTCCGCCTCTGGAATTCAAAACCTCCTAAGGGTTCCTGACCTTGAAGCCCACCAATCCTTGCCCTCCTCCTCAGGAATAAAGAGCTGGTCTTCGATTCCAATCCATCCTTGAAGAAAGGTATGGGGAAGAAAGAGACACATCTTCAGCTACCAGATGTAGCCAACATGTAAATAAGACACTTAATCCTCTGTAGACTCCCACTTACTTTGTTTTTTAGACTGCATGACTTTTAAGCTTATTTGCAGTACACAGTCTCCAATTTTATGCTATGAATAAAGGACACAAGCCTCCCCCAAGGACTTATTCCCCAGGAAAGTGAAACAATATGTCAAGAACAGAACATGTATTCCAGGAAGAAACAAGACTGGGGGACATCCCAGCTCTACCATTTATTAGCTATGTAGCCTTGACCATGATTCTTAGCCTCTCTGAGGCTCAGCTTCCTCAGCTGTCAAATGGGAGGATAGCTCCCCCCTTCCCTCCTAGGTGGGTGGGAAGACAGGCTCCAGCACCATGTCTGATGCACAAGTTATGTTGTGTGAAGGTCAGTCCCATCTTCTTCCCAAGCCCCTTCCCTAAACACACACCTGTGAGCACAGTCCACCGGGCTCCTGAGAGGGAGCTTCCAAGTCTGAGGATACCCCAGGCCACCATACAATCTTCAAAGTGTCATGACAACCCACTCCCAACTCCATGCAGGAAATGCCAGACATGATTCCCCACTTCTCCCATCCTCCAAGAGGATCTTCCCTTTCTACATTCAAAGCTGGAACGAGACAATACTGCTGATGCACCAAAGGGGTATGTTTAAGCCCTGTTATGCCCTTCACAAGTGGCATGTGCCTTGGAATCTGAAGGAGAAGGACCGAAAAGAGTCCTTAGGGTCAGGGAAATCCTAAATGCTTGAGCCATGCACAGGTGAACAGGGAGGCTGCACTCCACACAACGGCCTGAGGCTCCCAAACCTCTGTGGGCTGCAGGCCACCGGACAGCTGGGAAAGGCAGTCCGGCCTAGATTCAGTGCATGGCCAAGGTCAAATCTCCAATCTGCCATGTCCTACATGTATGAGCCTCTGCTTCCCTTTCTCTAAAATAGCCTAATAGTACTCTTGCAAGACTGAGATAATGCATGTATACACTTAGCACGCAATAAACATGACATGGGTAAGAGATATACAGCAGACACTCACAGAAGACTAGCTGTTGATTAGCAATCATTGGGTTGGCATGTTCCTCTGTTAGGGTGGAAGGATATACATGCAAATATCCCAATCACTCAGTCCTTCAACATCTATTAAATGCTACATGTCCGGCCCTTGGAGAGTTTGCAGCCTGAAAATTCAGTTTAGCTCAGTTCAGCATTTAGCAGGCATCTCCTGCATTGCAGGCCAGGGTTGAGCACGTGGGGGTGTAGGAAAGGATGTCAAAGCAAAGCAGATGTGGACAGACCAGCAGGGGATCACCATAGGAGCAGCCTGCTCAGGCCATCACACAACCAGCCTTCCCCAGCCCTGAGAACTTAATTTCTTTCCTCGGCTTCATAACACCTCCCATCACTGAACCAAGACCTTACTACCTTTCAAGTCTTCCCACTTTATACCCTTATTATCATGCTCCTGATACTCCACATTCACTGACACTTAATCAAGGTGTTCAGGTGGTTTATTACAAGACCTTCCAGCTGATATATTTCCCCTTATCTGGCAACTCCACCACAACACCCGTTGGTGTTTGAAAAGATCTTCCCGAGGTATCATTTCACTTGTTCCTGATAATAATTAATTTTAAGAACTGATCAAGATGTCCTGGAGAACCGGACTTTGAAAATTGATGGCCAGAGAGGTTTATCGTGACAACCGGGCCTTTGTAAGATGTTCCAAGCAGGTTGGCCGCAGGAAGCAGAAGAAAGGCTGCTTTTTGATAACCATCTCAGGGGCTGCACAGATCACTGCTGTCAAAATCTGTTATTAGTTTCGTTATTCCCAACAAGTTCCGTTTTCTGCCCATTGGATAACTGGCCAGGAAGACATCACTGCATTTTAATGGAGCCAACAAGTATTAAATAAAGACTAAGTCCCACACAGCCTGGGGCACAACGCAAAGGGAGGGCGAGGAGAATGGGTGCTGACCCTGGCATTCACAGGCCCGGGGTGAGCTCCAGGTGGGAGGGAGCATGCCATTCCAGCTCTCCAACTGGCACCAGCCAGGGCACGGTCAGAGATACCCCACACACACACACGGGAGAGTGGCTTTCTCTCCTTAGAGGCTGGGATGGAGAGGGAGGCTGCAATGAGCTGTATGACCGAGTGTCGAGAAGGGGTGTACATGCTGGAAAGGCAGAAATGCTACCTTGAGAAAAACAGCAGGCTTCACGGACGAGCACACCAAGTATGAAGACCCTACCTAGGAAAGGACATTTTCTAGCATCCTGCTTTGGGTAAAACCCAGTGTCACATCACAAATTCCTATGTTCCTCGGTACCAGTGGCAGCAAGGGTTCCATCCAGCAGGAAGATCTTTACCCAGCATGTTCCCAGGGACCAGGTGTGGTTCTGGGCTCTACCGAGGATCTGGTGAAGGACAAGACAATGTTTCATGCCCTCCAAGTCCAGTCGGGGACGCACGCCAATAAAACAATGAAAATAGGTGGTGTGTGAGCGGCTGGAAGAACTGTTTAATCCAGTTCTGGATTTAGCTGAGACTTCCCACAGGCGCCTCTGAGCTAGGGCCTGAAGGGTGGGTCATGATGATCAGGTACCAGGCCCCCTGGGTCACACACAGGCATGGTGGCTCGAGTCCACGCAAATGAGGGCACCCCAAACAGATAGTGACAATCCCCCAGAACACCAAACTCTCACTCCATCCCATGGCTTTCATCCTCTTCTGCAAAAGAAATTCTACTTAGATTTTTTTTTTAAAGTGTTGAATATGAGTTTCCCCCGCTCTCTCCAGGCCTCACCGCCATGGTAAAGAAGAGGTGTGTGTGCCTGACACAGCCACCAAGGGTAAAGAGGAAAGTGGACAAGAGGCACTTTAGGCCTCTGTGATGCAGAGCCCTCGGACTCCAGATGACCCCCCAGATAAACAATCCACCCTAACGACAGAGGGTTGAGGGAAATAACTGCAGACCATGAAGATGGAGGGTGTGAGCCCAATGCAACAGTGACCTCATAAATTACTTCTCTTACCAGATGATTATTTCCCACTCAGCTCAGATGCAAGTGCGCATTCATCAGAGCACAGGTGTGCACCCAGAAGGCCGACTATGCCTCAGGACCTCACTGACAAGCGGCTGGTACAGAGATGATGCTATCATCCAATTTCTGCCCGCTGCGTGCCTTGCTCCAAACTGAACATCCAGCAGCGACAGAGAAGAAGTTGGGCCAGAGTGAAAAATTAGTTGGATTTCCAGTCCTACAGACAACAATCCTGGAAGAGGTGATGTGTGGGAGATGGGTATGTGTGGGGAGAGGTTGCCAAACCAAAATTTGCCACTTTTGACATCAAGGAATTAGCAAACAACTGCAAGGCTGTCTGCTTCATCTTGAGGAGGAACACGGGGAAGCCTAGGTCTCTGCCTGCAAAGGAGAATCTCCAGGCCAAATGGAGGGAAACCTGCTGACTTACTGAAAGTCCCTGAGCACAGAAGGAGCACAGACCAACTGCAGATCCTCAGAGGAAGCCTGGTAATACCAGTGGAGTGTCCACCAGCATCTGGGACCCCAGGCAGGGAGTGCGTGCCGCTCTCAAGTACAGGAGATGGAGATGTCATCCTACAAAAGAGTGTGGCAAATATACTGACATACATGTGCCAGGATGTCCCCCACTGTCCTGTGAGGGGAGGCCTGGGCAAAGGAATTCAGTTTCATTCAACAGAAAATTTGGAGAAGAGACTCCAAGTGCACTCTGATCATGCGTCTCGGTCTTTATGTTCTAACACACGAGCTGCCCAAAATCTAGTGGTAAGTGGTAAGAAGTTACTTTTGAATACAACGTGGATCATGGGATTCTATTTTTATGAAATCTTAAATACTCGCTTTTGGGAAGTGCTGTACCAACAAATTACAGCCATCATCTCACCTTGGACGGACAGGTCTCTACTATTACCTTATTTTGTAATTGAGGACCCTGGCTCAAAGCTCTTCTCAGGCGATCCTGCTGAATATAGACTACACTGATTCCCAGGGACCAGTTTAAGCATTCCTAGCGCATTCTGAGTTTTTCCCCAAGATTCCACTTTATTCTGAATATGAACTGTCAAAAAAAATCAAAACGCACATCTAAACACTAATTCTCTTTTGCTTGTGACAAGTGAAAAACATCACAAGCAAAACCCAAACACATGTATACCATAATGCATTTTACTAACTTCTCATTTTTCTAAAGCAACTTTGATACCAAACATATTAAGAAGTTGATAATTAATAGCTGAGTGGATAGATGGAGGGGATTTATATACACTACCTAGTAGCTCCGGCTGCCTTCCTGAAGGTTCTTCTTTGCCATACCTACTCATCCCCAGCTCCTGGAATGAGCTCCAACTCGCTGGAGCACAAATCACAGCGCTCCCCTGCCCCCACCAAAACCTGAGATAGTCTCCTGGCTTCTCTGAAACTACCACCTTTGGAGAGAGCTATACCACACCTAGATCTTACAGTCCTACATGGAAATCTGCCTCCAGACAGACTTCATTCCCAAATACCTAAATAAACCTTTAACCCTCACAGTCCTCAAATACCAAACAATTCATACTGAGCCTCCAACTTATTCCCATCAACAACCAGTTTGCCAATCACCAGGGTCCAGTAAGTGTGTGGATGACAAAGGCTATATTTAATCAATGAAATACTTGTATTTTTTTTTTTGAAAGATCACCCCTGCTCCACTCCACTCACCCATTCTCCCTAAATCCTGCCTCTAAGTTACCTTAAACCAAAATTAGAGCACTTGCAGGTCAAAGAGCCCATCTCCAACTAATGGTTTACGAAAACATCATCTATACACCAATTTTGAGAAATGATTCCAAATGGAAAGATAATAGAGAAAATCCTTTCTCCAACTCATAACGGTCTGAACAAATTTAATATAGAAGAGGAAAAAAATTGATTCTAAGAGGTCATGCAGATTGGACTGCTTTCCTATCCTATTCCATCCTTCCCAACAGTGTCTGCAATCTGAGACCCTCCTGCTCCCAGCAAGCCCACTGGCTGGGTCAGAGAGACAAGCAGGCCAGTGTCCCTAGGTGTTGAAAGACAGTGACCAAACATGCCTGTCCTTTGTCACTAACCACCTTTCTCGTTTCCCCTTCTGCCGAGCCATCTGCAGGAAAATGTCAACATGTGCTGCAGGGAGAAAATGTATTTGCTAATTTATGTGCTGGGTAAATTCACTTATTCAGTAGAATAATAAAAATGTGACTGCTCACCACCCTTTCCTTCGAGAGTAAAGACATCTTTATTAATGATTTTAAAACCTGAAGAAACGGCAGTGCTTGCTCTGTTTACATTTCCCTATATTAAATGCAAGACATTCTCTTGCTGGTGGCAAAACATCGAAACTACCCTTCTGGTCATGATTTATTGCTGGAGGAATTTTATTAAATTGGGATGTGACCATGTGTCTAGCTATCAATTACATCACTGGGAAAAGAAAACAACAGAGATTTACATTTTCAGTAATTCCTGAAATAAGCACTCTATGTTCCTGGAGGTGTTAGAAAATATTTTCCAAGACTTCCTATTTTAACCCCCTAAGGTCCAGAGCTTCAAACGTTCACTATGCTGCTGTTAAAAAGAGTCACAGATAATCCTAGTCTTTCTCCCCCTTGTACTAACTGGAGGATATTACATCTTATCCCCCATGTGCTGTAGCTTTGCTGATCAAAGCCTGTTCTACCACAGACCTCCTTGATTCTGAATTTGGCCTGAATCCACAAATGAACATTCAATTAGGACCAGAAAAGCATTCAGATTTGGGCTAGCACAGTTATAAATAAACTGGAAGAGGAGATACAGGATGACATTTTAAGTCCTAGTTAGAGGATCTGAGGCACTTGGGGGGTTAAATTTCAGTAGATAAAGAAAAAAAGTATTTCAGAATAAGTATGTAAATAGAGATTTATTAATAATTCCTGGACTAAGTAAGAAGGTGACACAGATAGAGAAGGTCCCCAGTGTTGGAAATTCCAATCATAAAAGGCAGTTCCTTTGTATTACAAGCACACAAATACTTCTGAATTGAATCAGGGCTACTGGCAACTCCCTGGGCTGGCTTTTAAAATAGGATTTGTGAGAGAATAGGGAAAATCCAACCCATGTGTTTACGTAGCTATTGAAGGCGACTAGCAGAAGGAAAAACTGTGAACTCCATAGTCCAGGGTGTAATGACATGCACAAAATTTAGAAGAAAGGATCCCTTAAGTTGCAATCAAGGTGACAGCTAGGTCTTGCCTTCTCCCTCCATCGAAAAGAATAGTGCACACTGTCTAGATCCAATAATGGGGCAAAGAGGTAATTCCTTGTTCCAGACAACACATCCCAGAAGCTCTACCCCAATGAACACTGAGCCAGAAAGGCACAACTAGATAATCCCTAACTGGCCAATTGTACAAATGAATCAAAATTAAAGTAAAGGCCCTTATTTTCATAACCCAGAGTCTGGTAGTAAGCTCACCTTGCTTCTGGAAAAAAGACCAAACTTTTGCTGAACTACATCCATTTACTTTCCTGTTAATTCAACTGAATGAAAAACTCATTAGCTAACACACTTAAGTGTTACCTTAGCAACCCTGACAAATCACATACTCCCAAATACTATAAAATCTCAGGTCATCTTGCTGACTCTCAAAAACCTAAGCAGATGAAAACCATAAATCCATAGATCCTAGAACTTGAATGAACCACAAGCCCAAGGAACAGGAAGAAAACTGAAGGCATGTCATAATCAACTGCACCAAACCAGTGGTAAACAGAAAATCTTAAAAGTAGCCATGGATAAAAAAGATGTCACATAGAGAAGAACAAGAAAAAAGAAAAAAAAATAAATTTCACCATGGCAATAACACAAACAAAAATACAGATGAGCAACATCTTTAAAGTACATAAAGAAAAAAAAACTGTCAACCTAGATGGAATTCTATACCTGGCAAAAATGTCTTTCAAAAATAAAGTTGAAATAAAGAATTTTCAGACAGACAAAAGCTGTTAAGAATTCATCACTAACAGGGGCGCCTGGGTGGCTTGGTCGGTTAAGCGTCCGACTTCAGCTCAGGTCATGATCTCACGGTCCGTGAGTTCGAGCCCCGCGTCAGGCTCTGTGCTGACAGCTCAGAGCCTGGAGCCTGTTTCAGATTCTGTGTCTCCCTCTCTCTCTCTGCCCCTCCCCTGTTCATGCTCTGTCTCTCTCTGTCTGAAAAACAAATAAAAACGTTAAAAAAAATGTTAAAAAAAAAAAAGAAAAAAGAAAAAAAGAATTCATCACTAACAGAGCTGACGTACAAGAAACGTTAAAGGTAATACTTAGGCAGAAGGAAAACTACCCAGATGCAAATAGAGACTTATAGAAAGATACCAAGAACTCTGGAAATGGTAACAGCATGGGCTATCAAAATCAACAAAGTTATATATATTAATTGCTTTCCTTACAGTAATTATCTTGTTTAAAATGTGTTTTAACCTTTTAGCTCTTGGCTGTATAGTTTAGCTCTTGCTTTCTTTCATACTGTCTTGAACTTAGGAGAGCAAAATAATAGCTTTATATAACACTATTCAAAGATAACATAGCTCAGGACTCCAGAAAATCTCTTATTCTCCCTAAAGAGCTAGAACACTGGGGGAAATGAAATAAAATATATAGTGGAAAAAGCAACCTATAACTCACTGAAAAAACCCAAAAGCTATCAAAAATAATATGAATGAGAAACCGCCAAACCTTTTTCCAACGTCTTTGTACCATTTCACATCGTTGAATGCAATCCATCAGAGTGTGAGATATTCCACACCTTCATCAACACCAGGTACTGTCAGTCTTTTCAATGTTATCCAGTGTATTGGAAATGAAACAGTACATATTCATTTCCATAATGACTAACAGTTTTTATCTCTTCATGTGTTCAGTGCCCATTTGTAGTTCTCCTTTTATGAAATTTTGTTCCAATCTTTGGCCCATTTCCTAATTTGGTTGTCTTCTCATTATAAAGTTGTAATATTTCATTACATATTCCACATTCAAGTCTTTTGTCATACACATATACATGCGTATACACACACAAAACACACACACACACACATACATATTCTCCCAGCCTCTGACTTGTTTTTTCATTTTCCTAATGAGTTGTTTCAAAAAGCTTATGGGAAGTCCCAAGCTGGAAACAAACCAAATGTCCATCAACAGATGAATGGATGAACAAAATATGTTATATCCACACAATGGAATACTAATCAGCAATAAAAATAATGAATTACTGATATACACAATAGCATGAACAAATCTTAAAAAAGATAATACTAAGAAGCTAAACATAAAACATTACATACTGTATGATTTCGTATATATGGTAAAACTTATGTACAGTGACAGAAAGTATATCAGGTCTCCTGGGGCTGGAGAATTGATTGCAAAGGTTCCAGAGGAAACTTATAGTAATGGAAATGTTTTAAATCTTAATTTTAGTGGGGCACCTAGGTGGCTTAGTTAAACATCCAACTGTTGACTTCGACTCAGGTCATGATTTAACCATTTGGGAGTTTGAGCCCCACGTCGGGTTCCATGCTGACAGTACAGAGCCTGCTTCGAATTCTCTCTCTCCCTCTCTCTGCCCCTCCCCCCTGCTATCTAAATAAATAAACAAACAAACATACTTAAAAAAAATAAATCTTCTTTGTGGGGGAAGAGAGGACGGAGACTGGGGAGGGGGGAGAACAAGGGAAAATCACCCCTCCCCAAAGCAGCAGGAGAGAAAGTGGAAAATTGGAAACAGCTACAGAGACTAAACCAAAAAGGGAGAAAGGAGAGAGTTTAAATTCCATTAATACTGTAAACAAGGGGAATGCAAAGGCTGCAACTCCGCAGCTCGATATCTGGCAGTGCTCTGGTGGGAAGGATGAATCCCCAGGAACAGAGTGGGGTCCAGGAGGTTCTCGGGCCACACGGAGAAAAGAGGTTCTACTGCTGGAGGGACATTTGGTGGAGACTGGGGAAGCCACCTGGTCCCAGCAGACCCCAGAGGGCAGCCACGTTCGCTCGTGCTAGGGAAGGTCATTAAGGGTGAAGCCTGGTGCCAGATGTGTGCTGTGATTTTCCATAATCCCTGACACGCTACTGCTACACTGTCTCGCAAACATTTTCTGGGATGCGCTGGCACCTGGCCACAGTCTTGGGGAACCAGCAACAGCGGGTCCAGTGGGCGTACCTGGGTGCAGCCGATATTCGGCCATTGCTCATTCGACCATTGCTCAGTGAGACCCTCCTGCAGAAGGCCGGAACGGGTCAAAGCCACAGACCTTCTTAAGTAGGGGGCCGGGGAAAACAGCCGCATCTGAGACAAGGCTTGGGAGAGAGGTGCTGCCTGGGGCCTGGTCACTGAGAGTGGAGAAGCGGGGAGTGGACGAGAGCTGAAGACAGAGTGCGCAACTGCTGATCCGGGAGAACAGACTGGGTAGCTGGGTGGTGCCATATTGACTGCTCCCGCGCATGCGCGTACACACCTACGAGCCCTGCAACAATCCACCCAAATAGGTTAGCAGCGCCCCCTAGTGGAGAGCGGAGCTGTTACACTGAGCCCCGCCCAACTGGGCCAACTTCGCTCTTCAAGAACACAAGTCTCACCACCAGCTTAATTTATTGACTATAAAGAGCTACATAGACTGACTTCTAGGCAAAAATGAAGCAATTTCAGTCCTACTTCAATCTGTTAGCAGGTTCATCTATTCAATTTTTTTTTGTTTTTTTTTCTTTTTCCTTTTTCTCTTTTACAATTCTTTTCTCTTTCTTGAATACAGAAAGAAGAAAAACTCATTTTTATTTTCCATTTTTATTAAAAATACCTTTAACTTTTATTACTATACTTTTTACTTTTGTGTAAATTTTTTCAAATTCTACTTTACTTCCATCATTTTATTTTAGCCTACTTCAGTGTATTCACCTTTTAAAATTCTCAATTTCCTTTTTTTCTTTTTCTTTTTTCCTCTTTTTCATTTCTTTTCCTTTTCTTGAATGCAGAAAGAGAAAAACTTCATTTTTACTTTCAATTTCTATTAAAATGTTTTTATTTAATTTTTACTACCATATTTTTTGCTGTTACGTAAGTTTTCTCAAATTATGTTTTACTTCCATCATGTTATTTTAGTCTACTACAGTGTATTCACTTTTTCAAATTTTCAAATGATTTTTTCTTTTCTTTATCTTTTTTTCTTTTTCATTTCTTTCCTTTTTTCTTAATTACATAAAAGGAAAAATTCATATTTATTTTTAATTATTATTAAAAATATTTTTAATTTTTTGTACTACATTCTTTACTTTTCTGTATATTTTTTCAAATTCTATTTTACCCCCATCATCTCATTTTAGTCTACTTCAGTGTATTCATTTTTTCAAATTTTCAAATGATTTCCTTCCCCCCCTTTCTTTTTCTTTAATCTGTCAAACCACGTTCAACACCCAGACCAAAACACACCTAGGATCTAGCATCATCTATTCGATTTGTGTGTGTGTGTGTGTGTGTGTGTGTGTTCAATTTTTAATTTCAATATTTTTTAATTTTAATTTTAATTTTTTAATTTCAATTTTTCTACCTCATTAATTCCTTTTCTCCCTTCAAAATGACAAAACAAAGGAATTCACCCCATAAGAAAGAGCACGAAGAAACGACAGCCAGGGATTTAACCAACACAGATGCAAGCAAGATGTCTGAACCAGAATTTAGAATCACAATAATAAGAATACTAGCTGGAGTCAAAAATAGATTAGAATCCCTTTCTGCAGAGATAAAAGAAGTAAAAAATAGCCAGAATGAAATTAAAAATGCTATAACTGAGCTGCAATCACAGATGGATGTAGCAGCAGCAAGGATGGACGAGGCAGAACAGAGAATCAGCGATATAGAGGACAAACATACAGAGAATAACGAAGCAGAGAAAAAGAGGGAGATTAAGGCAAAAGAGCACAATTTGAGAATTAGAGAAATCCATGACTCATTAAAAAGGAAAAACTTCAGAATCATAGGGGTCCCAGAAAAGGAAGAGAGAGAAATAGGGGTAGAAGGGTTATGTGAGCAAATCATAGCAGAAAACTTTCCTAACCTGGGGAAAGACACAGACATCAAAATCCAGGAAGCACAGAGGACCCCCATTAGATTAAAAAAAAACCCGACCATCAACAAGGCATAGCATAGTCAAATTCACAAAATACTCAGGCAAGGAAAGAATCATGAAAGCAGCAAGGGAAAAAAAGTCCCTAACATACAAAAGAAGGCAGATCAGGTTTGCAGCAGACCTATCCACAGAAACTTGGCAAGCCAGAAGGGAGTGGCAGGATATATTCACTATGCTGAATCAGAAAAATATGCAGCCAAGAATTCTTTATCCAGCAAAGCTGTCATTCAAAATGGAAGGAGAGATAAAAAGTTTCCCAGACAAAAATTAAAGGAGTTGTGACCACTAAACCAGCCCTGCAAGAAATTTTAAGGGGGACTTTCTGAGGGGAGAAAAGATGGGAAAAAAAATAATAAATAATACACACACACACACACACACACACACACACACACACCAAAATCAACAAAAGATTAGAAAGGACCAGAGAACATCACTAGAAACTCCAACTCTACAAGCATCATAATGGCAATAAATTCATATCTTTCAGTACTCACTGTAAACGTCAATGGATTCAATGCTCCAATCAAACCACATAGGGTAACAGAAGGGATAAGAAAACAAGATCCATCTATATGCTGTTTACAAGAGACCCACTTTAGACCTAAAGACACCTTCAGATTGAAAATAAGGGGATGGAGAACTATCTATCATGCTAATGGTCAACAAAAGAAAGCCAGAGTAGCCAGACTTATATCAGACAATCTAGACTTTAAAATAAAGAGTGTATCAAAGGATGCAGAAGGGCATTATATCATAATCAAGGGGTCTATAGACCAAGAAACACCCCACTCACAGCAATGAACAGATCATCTAATCAAAAAATCAACAAGGAAACAATGGCTTTGAATGACATGCTGGACCAGATGGACTTAACAGATATATTCAGAATATTGCATCCTAAAGCAGCAGAATATATATTCTTCTCCAGTGCACATGGAACATTCTCCAGAATAGACCATATACTGGGACACAAATCAGCCCTAAATAAGTACAAAAAGATCGAGATCATACCGTGCATATTTTCAAACCACAATGCTATAAAACTTGAAATCAACCACAAGAAAAAATTTGGAAAAAATCTGGAGACTGAAGAACACCCTACTAAAGAATGAATGGGCTAACCAAGCAGTTAAAGAGGAAATGTAAAAGTATATGGAAGTCAGTGAAAATGATAATACCACAACCAAAACCTCTGGGACGCAGGAAAGGTGGTCATAAGAGGAAAGTATGTAGCAATCCAGGCCTTCCTAAACAAGGAAGAAAGATCTCAGATACACAACCTAACCTTACAACTTAAGGGACTGGAAAAAGAATAGCAAATAAAACCCAAAAACAGCAGAAGACAGGAAATAATAAAGATGAGAGCAGAAATTAATGCTATCGAAACAAAAAAAACAGTAGAACAGATCAATAAAACCAGAAGCTGGTTCTTTGAAAGAATTAACAAAATTAATAAACCACTAGCCAGTTTGGTCAAGAAGAAAAAGGAAAGGACTCAAATAAATAAAATCAAGAATGAAAGAGGAGAGACCACAAGCAACACAACAGAAATAAAAACAATAATAAGAGAATATTATGAGCAATTATATGCCAATAAAATGGATAATCTGGAAGAAAAGGGCAAATTCCTAGAAACCTATACACTACCAAAACTGAAACAGGGAGAAATAGGAAATTTGAACAGACCCATAACCAGTAAGGAAATCGAGTTAGTAATAAAAAATCTGCCAAAAAACAAGAGTCCAGGGCCAGATGGCTTTCCTGGGGAATTCTACCAAACATTTAAGGAAGAGTTAACACCTATTCTCTTGAAACTGTTCCAAAAAATAGAAATGGAAGGAAAACTTACAAACTCTTTCTTTGAAGCCAGCATTACCTTGACTCCAAAACCAGACAGAGACCCACTAAAAAAGGAGAACTATAAACCAATTTCCCTGATGAACATGAATGTAAAAATCCTCAACAAGATATTAGCCAACCAGATCCAACAATACATTAAAAAAATTATTCACCATGGCCAAGTGGGATCTATACCTGGGATGCAGGGCTGGTTCAAAGCCGCAAAACAATTAACGTGATTCATCACATCAATAAAAGAAAGGACAAAACCATATGATCCTCTCAATAGATGCAGAGAAAGCATCTGACAAAATACAGCATCCTTTTTTGATAAAAACCCTCAAGAAAGTAGGGACAGAAGGATCATACCTCGAAATCATAAAAGCCATATATGAATGACCCAATGCTAATATCATCCTCAATGGGGAAAAACTGACAGCTTTCCCCCTAAGGTCAGGAATGAGACAGGGATGTCCACTCTCACCATTGTTATTCAACATAGTATTGGAAGTCTTAGCCTCTGCAATCAGACAACACAAAGAAATAAAAGGTATCCAAATCAACCAGGAGGAGGTCAAACATTCACTCTTTGCAGATGACATGATACTCTATATGGAAAACCCAAAAGATCCCACCAAAAACTGCTAGAACTGCTTCATGAATTCAGCCAAGTTGCAGGATATAAAATCAATGCACAGAAATCAGTTGCATTCCTATACACCAACAATGAAGTGACAGAAAGAGAAATCAAGGAATCGATCCCATTTACAGTTGCCCAAAAAACTATAAAATACCTAGGAATAAATCTAACCAAAGAGGTGAAAATTCTATACACTGAAAACTATAGAAAGCTTATGAAAGACACTGAAGAAGACACAAAAAAAAATGAAAAAGAGTCCATGCTCCTTGATAGGGAGAACAAGTATTGTTAAAATGTCGATACTACCCAAACAATCTACATATTCAATGTAATCCCTATCAAAGTAACACCAGCATTCTTCACAGAGCTAGAACAAATAAT
This sequence comes from Felis catus, assembly GCF_018350175.1. NCBI lineage: Eukaryota > Metazoa > Chordata > Mammalia > Carnivora > Felidae > Felis > Felis catus. Next base: position 113,669,930 of record NC_058368.1, read on the forward strand.
CCTAAAATTTGTATGGAACCAGAAAAGACCCTGAATAGCCAAAGCAATCTTGAAAAAGAAAACCAAAGCAGAAGGCATCACAATCCCAGACTTCAAGCTATACTACAATGCTGTAATCATCAAGACAGTATGGTACTGGCACAAGAACAGACACTCAGATCAATGGAACAGAATGGAGAACCCAGAAATGGACCCACAAACGTATGGCCAACTCATCTTTGACAAAACAGCAAAGAAGATCCAATGGAATAAAGACAGTCTCTTCAGCAAGTGGTGCTAGGAAAATTGGACAGCAACAAGCAGAAGAATGAACCTGGACCACTTTCTCAAACCATACACAAAAATAAACTCAAAATGGATGAAAGACCTCAACGTAAGACAGGAAGCCATCAAAATCCTCAAGGAGAAAGCAGGCAAAAACCTCTTTGATCTTGGCCACAGCAACTTCTTACTCAACATGTCTCTGGAGGCAAGGGAAACAAAAGCAAAAATGAACTACTGGGACCTCATCAAAGTAAAAAGCTTCTGCACACTGAAGGAAACAATCAACAAAACTAAAAGGCAACCGACAGAATGGGAAAAGATATTTGCAAATGACATTTCAGATAAAGGGTTAGTATCCAAAATCTATAAAGAACTTCTCAAACTCAACACCCAAAAAACAAATAATCCAATGAAGAAATGGGCAGAAGATATGACTAGACACTTCTCCAAGGAAGACATCCACATGGCCAACAGACACATGAAAAAATGCTCAACATTACTCATCATCAGGGAAATACAAATCAAAATCACACTGAGATACCACCTCACACCTGTCAGAGTGGCTAACAACTCAGGCAACAACAGATGTTGGCAAGGATGCGGAGAAAGAGGATCTCTTTTGCATTGTTGATGGCAATGCAAGCTGGTGCAGCCACTCTGGAAAACAGTATGGAGATTCCTCAAAAAACTAAAAATAGAACTACCCTACAACCCAGGAATTGCACTACTAGGCATTTATCCAAGGGATACAGGTGTGCTGCTTCGAAGGGACACATGCACCCCCATGTTTATAGCAGCACTATCAACAATAGCCAAAGTATGGAAAGAGCCCAAATGTCCATCGACAGATGAATGGATAAAGAAAATGTGTCTACACACACACACACACACACACACACACACACACACACACACACAGTGGAGTTATTACTCGGCAATCAAAAAGAATGAAATCTTGCCATTTGCAACTACGTGAATGGAACTGGAGGGTATTATGCTAAGTGAAATTAGTCAGAGAAAGACAAAAATGATATGACTTTACTCATATGAGGACTTTAAGAGACAAAACAGATGACCATAAGGGAAGGGAAACAAAAATAATATAAAAACAGAGAGGGGGACAAAATAGAAGAGACTCATAAATATGGAGAACTGAGGGTTGCTGGAGGGGTTGTGGGAGTGGGCGATGGGCTAAATGGGTAAGAAGCATTAAGGAACCTACTCCTGAAATCATTGTTTCACTATATGCTAATTTGGGTAAATTTAAAAAAATTAAAAATTAAAAAAAATAAAATAAATCTTAATTGTAGGGGTATTTACAAAGTTGTTAAAAGTGAAACTATACATGTAAAATTGGCAAAGTGTATTGCATACAAATTATTCCTCAATAAAATTGATTTTTAAAAGGCAGTTTTCCCTGTTATCAATATGGACTTTCTATTCTAAAAGTTTACCAAAGGGTCTATCTACATTCACAGCTATGAAACATCACACTTAAAGATATAAAGATGCTGGTTGCTCCTTATTTCTATCGACTATTTCTAGAATGCTTTCACAAGGCTAATATTTTAAACCAACACTTAAGATTGGGCTTAGCACAATGGATGGCCTTACCAAGTGAAGACACATTTATTACTAATGTACTTATTGATCTGCCCTGGTTGTTTATTTTCCAGAGTCCCATAAAGCCATTGGTATGGCAAAAGACTATGCTGCTGAAGACATGGCAGAAATATTCAACACAAATATATCCCACTGCATAAAATTTCCACCTCCCATGTCTATCTTCCCCCTCTGTATCACCATGCAAACAACCTTTCTAACCTGCTCTGCCAAAGAGAATGACCTGGAATTCTGCTGCAAAATTCACCTCCAGAAACAGAAATATAGTTTGCATTTTCGGAAGCAAACAGCAATTCTCATAATGTTGATGAATCATGATACAACACAGCCCTGCAGGGTACTGAGGCTTGCCCAGGCATCCATGTTCACACCCCAGATCCTGAAGGCTGATAATGCGTCTATAACTCTAGTTTACCAAACCATGTATTGAAGCTTCTCACGCTGGGAACTGTTGTCCTATATTTTAGTAGGGAGCACAGCAAACCACAGCATATAACATGGTGTGTATTTTCCGGAGCATCAATTTTACACGGCAATTTAGAAAGGGTAAAATGTTTTTTATGGTAAAAACAGTCAGGCTATATTATGGAATAGAAAGAGATATTCATATGACTGGTTAAGATTTTAAAAAGACACTTCTAAGACATTTCCTACCCACTATAGCTGCTCCAGATTAAACTCCGAAAATTCTCAAACTCCTTTAGGGTTCACATTCCCTTTTCTACACTGTGAAGGGTACACTCCAGAACAATAACAAAAAGCCTGCCAAAGAAGCCAGAATATCAACAAAACCATTAAACAGGTGAGAATCAAAAAACCCCAGCTCCTGGCATGTTCCTAGACCCCCACCAACTCATCCCCACCCACTCATTCTAGACCAGTGGCTCTGCAGAAGTCAGGTGTGACACCCAACAGCCACACTTTAACCCTAGCTTAGCCACATCTCTATGATACCACTTCAGAAGAACTGCCATAGTTTTGGCATCCATAAAACAGCGATGACAATATCTAGTTTATCAAGTACACAATAAATGTTAACTGCCTATCATCGTTGTTGTTTTACTGTTGTCCTTAATCTCTATATACCATAACATAAACTTTACATATCAACTGCAATCTATTCAGTAATGGATTCTTGACTATTCACTCTCAGATGCAGAAGGGGGTAATGGGAAATCTAGACACTCAATCTGGATGCACAGGCTTTCAGGAATTTTTACTGAGACATGGTATATTCCCTGGGCATCAACTGACATCTGCAAAGGAAATAAGGGCTTTTTCCGGCTGAGCTTCAAAAAGTGACCCAAAGCAAGCTCTAGTCTTCAGTTCTGCAGTACAAACGAGCTTAAGGACCAACTCAATCTTTCTGAACAAACATAAGACCAATTTACAACTCGGAGCGTCCACTTATATATTCATATACAGCAAGAATATCTATGATCAAGAAGAATCTATCATCCACACAATGAGGGCCCTTCATGCTGAGTGGAAGCTCCCAAGAGACCAGCACCAATCAGAAGTTTGCCTTACAAGTACAGAATGACAGCCAAGACAGTGGCATGTTCTCAAGGGATGTTTCTAACAATGACAACCCAACGAGTTATTCTCCTACATTCCAAGGATATTTCTACTAAAAGAATTTAGATAATCTCCCCTAACAAAACATTGGAAAATTCCTATTGTATGTAACCTAAGTTTCCTCCAATCTCATCAATGGGTCTTTCTCCAGAGCCTACCCCAACATGATGTGCGATCTCTAACTTCCAGATTCCTCATCCAGTTATTTCTTGGAATTCCTGGCAGTAAAATACCTACATTCGCAAATAATCCTTCCCCTTATTTGGCTCCCCCTTATAGCTGTGATGTACCTTAGCAACACCTTCAGAGGGCTGATACCTCTGCAAAGGGCACAGTCTCCATCCAAGGGCTTAAGGCCACCAGTGCAGCAAGTATACTACAATATTGTTGTGTGTGACAGAATGAGCTAGCGGTCCATCAAAGATTCATCTCAAAGATACAAAGTGTCGCTAAGCAGCTCCGAGACATGGACTTCATTCTCCAGCCCTCTTTGCATCTAGGTGGGACCACGAGACTAATCCTAGCTAATGAAGTAGAAATAATGTACATCCTCTCCAGATCGAATAGGTAAAAGAAGAAGGTATGCCTTCTACACACCCAAGGCTGTCTCTTTCCCCATTTGCCAGTGGACACATGTTAAAAATAGTAAGCTCTCTAATAGCCGGGGTCCCTGAAGGACTGTGGGAAGCAGAGATTTGGGGATTTGACTCTTAACAGCAGCCACCATCACCTCAGCTACCACACTGCGTTCACTGCTGGAGTACACAAGACTGCTGAGGCCCCAAAGCAATGTGGATTGTGCTCACAAGTCTTGCCAAGGACCCCATGAAAACAGGTTGCTTCTTTAGTTTCCTCTAGAAGAAACAAATAAGCAGTGCCCACGTGAAGAACAAGCCAAGGATACAGGTGAGGGCCAAGCTCTCCTTTGTCTCCTTTGTTTTCTCACAAAGGTCTAGATCGAGACAGAGTTTGTTGGTCATGGACTTCCCTATGAACTAAGATAACCACCAGAACAAGGGGTCTCTGAACTGTAGTCTCACTACTACCCTCCAACCACCTCAGAATACAGAAACAACTTAAACCACCATAAAAGGCAACACTTGGGCTACTCAGCAAGTCCTATCACCCTGGACCAAGTTTAGGTTCCATGTTCTAAATCCCTGCTGTGCCAGAAGCAACCTCCCCCTACTTGTGTCCAAACTGTACAGCCCAGGAGTTTTCCCTTTCTGTGCAGGGGATGGATACTCCAAGTCATGACCTGCCACAATCTGTCCCCTGAGACCAAAACCAGACATTCTGATCTCTTTATTACCTTAGCAAGACACAGCTTATAAAAGGGTGAGCAGATGGGAGAGAAAGTGGAGAGGGCAGCGACAGAAATGAAGCTGAGATGGTAGGCCTCATGCTTTAAATGGCAAAGAACCTTCAGAGGAGTTAACCAAGAGGATTCTAAGACACAATCACATCTGCATTTCATGAGCATAGTCATGTGGGGAAAATGTATAGGCAGGGAGCTGAGTTAGGAGCCTGGCACAGCCAACCAGGAGAGATGGCCACATGGGATCCAGTCCCCAAACTGTCCTTCCACACAACTGCCTCAACTGCTCCTGCACTTAGTTAGGGTTTGTTGGGATGCATGGGATATAAGATCCCTTTACTTTGGTTGCATCATCCGTCCTCATTCTGCATCTTTCCCTGAAAAATGTGTAGGCTCTGTCCACTCACTGCAAGGGAGTTTGTGTCCTCCCTCAAATGTACTTTAAAGGAGAAGCAGCCCCTCCCTGTAAGGTAGGGTCATCGTCTCAGTATCCTACCACCAGCCTTCGGATTCCCCTTCTGGCTCTCCTCACTGATCCCTACCCCACCACCACCCATCCTCAATTAATGACCAATCTGAATTGTGGGAGCTGTTGATACCTTTCTACCCAGTTCCCCCACCTTGGGCTGAAATACCAAATCCTACTGATTCTACCTTCTGAATCTGTCTCAAGTCCTTCAGCTTCCGTCCTTCTTTCTACATGGCTGTCACATAATCCAAGCCAATAGCAACCCCGTCAGAAGGACTAAAGGAATACCCTTCCATCGTGGAGACACCACATCTATTCGTGCTGCCTCCAACCGACTTTCCATAAGGCAACTAAATGATCTTTTAAACACTTAGATGTGATCATGCCCCTCTCTATTTAAAATCTTGAGGGACGCCTAGGTGGCTCAATCGGTTAAGTGTCTGATTTTGGCTCAGGTCATGATCTCACAGTTCATGAGTTCGAACCCCAAGTCTGGCTCTTCAATGACAGTGAGGAGCCCACATCAGATTCTCGGTCTCCCTCCCTCCCTCCCTCCCTCCTTCTGTCTCCCTCCCTCCCTCTCTCTCTGGCCCTCCCCTGTTCACAGTCTTTCTCTGTCACAAAACAAATAAATAAAAATAAAATAAAAACAAAACCTTGAGAAGTCTGCTTTCATTCTCAAGGGAAACGCAAATCTCCATGGGGTTCACAACCACGTAATGCTCTCTGGGGTCCCTGCCTACCTGTCCAGTGGTCTTTTTGCTTTTCTCCCCCTCTGTTCCTACAGATTGGCCTCCTTCTTTCAGTTCCTGAAATGTCACAGGATTCTAATTTTCTCGGAGTGCTCAGTCTCTGGGAGTACACCTGTGACCATGTCCACCTTCCTGTCCTTGCTCCCACATATCCTTCATCTCTGTTAAAGACACAGCTTGCCAGTGAAGCCCTTCAAGCTCACACCTATCCCCACATGCCATCAGTTCCCTCATTACATATAACAGACATTACACTGTGCTCTGAATACAATATAACTAGGTTATATAAAGTCAGTATAAATAACTATAGGTATGTGAAATACATACAATCTTATTATATTGTACTTTTTCCTTTCACAACTGTAATTAAAAGCTTGTTTGCTTAATTGTCTAATACCTGTCTCCTCCACTGGAACATAAGCTCCAGAAAGGCAGGAAGGGGCTCAACTCGTTCAGTGCTATAACCTCAGTGCCTGCAACACCCACAGCACACAGCAGGCCCTCAGGAAGTCTGATACGGCACAATAAATTCAGTCTTCCCATGTAAAAGATGGAAAGACTGAGGCCAGGATACAGGAAGGGGCCTTCCCCAAGTCTTACCATCTTTGTCAGAGCCACCGTGTAAACCTTGGACTCTTAATCCACAGTTCAGTCCCTGGCCACACTGACTGACTAGCCCCAAGAGATCAATCCACTTATAATCCAAAGGAGAGTGTAAAACCCAAACTAGAGGGACCAAAGATCTGTGTTCAAATCCTGGATCTGGCACTTAAAGATGACAAGGTTGTGGTAGAAATAAACAAGGCCATGCGTATGCTATCATCGGCACAGGATCAAGCACACACTATCCCTCTGGGGAGGAAGCTATTCCTCGGATAGCTGGCGAAGTGTGTTCGATGCCCATGCATCAGCCTCCATCAGGCCAGAATGGTCGTGTCCCTAGGAAGGCAGGAAAGTATTCCCTGATGAGCACTTACTGTTCCCCACACGCAGCAGCAAATAGTGTTGGATGAAGATGATAAACACATGACACGGATCTTACCACACAGACGTGTGTTCAACATCAGACACACCTGCCCGGTGGCCGGTGATCCATCTTCAAAAGACAGCATTGCTGGCTACCTGATTTCTGCCAGCCCAGCAGTTGTGAGGAATTTAAATTTTGATTTAAATGCCCTCATAGCATTATTACTGAATATACCAAAGGCTCTATTCTAACGTGGGCAAAAGAGTCCATCATCAGCCTAGCTCATACTCCATCTATGTCCAAACAGCCTCGGCCTCGCGCACGAAAGTCTGTGTCCTGGAAGCATTTCACCACTGGCATATTACAATGATGTTTCGTCCAATTCCGTAATCACCTTTTTTTTTTTTTTTCCGCCCATGTTTCAGGCCCTGTGTGAGGCCCTGGGGATTCAGCAACGATGAAACGCAACCTCTGCTCCAGGAAGCTCACAGTCTAGTGAACTATGCTTGTAAAGCACGTTATAATCTACTAAGTGATTTCACTTAAACCCCCTATGCATCTTTCCTGGTATTTTTATTATCATTGTACATGTCTTCCTTGGTCCAAGAAGATCTTAACAAAATGTGTTTCCAGTTAAAATTAGGCAAAGGAGTTTAATTACCTACATTTTGGCTTTAAGATTCTAAGTAGGGAGGAACAAATCCTGAATTTCACTAAAAATGTACAGGGTGCAAGACCAGTGAACAGCTGCCCAAAAGCAATTGCAAACCCCCTTTTCCCTTACTGCCTCTCACCAAGACACTTGCCAGCCTCCCTTTTAGTGAGGGGTCATCATACAACCTAGTCCTGGCCATACACTAGCTCTAGGAATCTGCTCCAGGGCTTCTAGGACCGCTTTTGCTCTGATTTTAAGAAAAGACAGCTCCAACTGCCTTGGCCCTTATTCCTTCTGTCTTCACATCAGAGAGATGTAATGTCCAGAGCCACAGCAGCCACCTTGCAGACAGGAGGCAGTGAGGAAGCCAGAAGGGAAAGAGCCAGTGTCACTCTTGTTGACACTGTTGGGCCTCTAAGACCATGACAGTAGCTGTATCCCTTCAGACCATTTGTTCGCTAAGAAAAACCAGGGCCTGATTGTTTTAACCACTATGGGAGAGGCTTTCTGCTACCTTCAGCCACACAGTCGTGGAATCCATAGTTCGGGGCATGACTGAGCACATGCTCTTGAACTAGACACCCTTGGGCTCACGTGCCAGTTCAGTCACTGACTCGCGACACAAGTCCAGATACAAGTTATTTAATCCCGGACAGTTTACTTGTTTCCATCTTTTATGAGATAAAAACACTGTAACTGCTGGCGAGAATGTAAGAGGATGCAGCACTATAGAAAACAAGGTGATGGCTCCTCAAAAAACTACCTTATGATGCAGCAATCTCACTTCTGGGTACCTAACCACAAGAAATGGAAGCAGCGACTCGAAAAGCCGTCTGCACATCCATCCTGAGAACGGCATTATTCACAAGAGCCAGAAGGTGGAAGCAGTCCCAGGGTCCATCAGCAGGTAACGGGATAAACAGTGATGTATGTAAGTGGAATAGTATTCAGTTTTAAAAAGGAAGGAAATTATTTCACAAGGCTCCAACATGGATGAAACCTGAAGACCTTATACTCAGAGCAATAAGCGGGTCATAAAAGAACAAATACTACGTGATTCTTTCCACGGGAGCTACGTCGTCAAATTCACAGAGACAGAAAGTAGAATGGTAACCATCAGGGACCAGGGAGAGAGAGAAACAGTGCTTCCGTCACCCAAGACGAAAACAGCTCCGGAGATGGATGGGGTGATGGTTTCTCTTAGTGTGAGTACAGTTAACGTCGCTGAACTGCATACTTAAAAATGGTTAAAGTGGTCATTTTAGGTTACCTATATTTTACCACCATTTTTAAAAAATAATTTTTAATAAAAAGATAAATGGCTTTTGAAAATAGTTTTAGGGATTAAATAAAATGAAAAACTTGTAAATGAGTTCATAGCTTGTCAGACTGTACAGCCACACATAGCTTGTCAGGCTGACCACCATTGTTGGGTCAAGTCCCGCAGTACTTGACCCCAAGCGGATTTGTCCCAGACCAACGTATCTACAAAATGCTCCATTCACGGAGCTAACAGGCACAATCACTTGTCTCTACAGGAAACCAAACAGGAGTCTAACAGTTTCCTGCCCTGAGGAAAGCAAAAAGATTTCCACAAAGAGCCACATTACTAATGTATATCTGCCCCAAAGGGTTATGGGAAAAAAATGTATCTTCAGAGGTCGGAGCCACTGCTCATGGCTCGGGAATCTGAGAAATGCTTCAAAGGAAAGATGGCACTGGTGCTGAGGAATGAGCACATTTACTGTAGAAAAAAAAGGGGGGGTTTTCAAGACACTTCCAGCTAGCAGTAACAGCAACACGAGCCAAGATGGCAGACCATCCCACCTGGCTGAAGGGAATTGGGCATTAGGACAAACGGGAAAGACAAAAGCCAGACAAAGCCCCAAGCACCGGGCAAGAAAGTTGTACCTTTGTTGCACAGAGGAAGGCAGGAGATAAAGATGCGTGTCTGTATCCACGGCATTTAGGACTATTCTAAGCACACCCCGAGTTCTCAAAAATTGTTGACTCACTCAGTGGCCAAGAGCACCTGCAGAGATCTACCAGATGACTAGCAATGGTTTACTGAGGTCCCCCTTAGCTGCTGAGACCGTCTCCTGTGGACCACTAATACCTGGACTACTTCCAAAGACAAGAAAAAGCAAAAACAACGCAAAAGGACTTTAGTTACTGATGGACTTTAGTTACACTCTGGGCCAGTCCTAGCCCCCCCAAAATCCCTTATCACACATGCCCCCAGATGGGATCTGCCCACCAGACAGAATAGGACTTCCTTCCTGAAGGAACACGGGCCCACCTACCTCCCAGAACAACCCCAAATCTGGGCACCTGCCTTCTTGAGAGCAACTGCCCATGTCCTTCTCCGTATTCAAGTCAAGCAAACTAGCCCAAATAATTGAGGAATAAAAGCAGAAAAATGGACAAGGAGATCCAAGACAAAAAAAAAATTATTCAATTGAGTCCAATTTTAAGAAATTATTTCAAAGTTCTAATCGTTATAAGTGATGAAACAATTCATGACAGAAATTGCAATTACCAAAGAAATGATCTGTTCTGCAACAGCAATTTTAGTGACATTTATAACACACAAGAAATCATGAAGCTTAATTATTTGAATTTACTGGGGCTACAGATGCCGTGTTGAAATCTAATTAAACAGATCCACCGAAACTGGCCAGCTGAAGAAATGGCAAAGTTGCTGAACCGTGCACTGGTTTTTAAAAGCGGTTCGTGAACAGCCTCCAAATAGGCAGTGAGTAATGATCTATCTTTCTCCCTCAACTGTCATTTGAAAAAAAAAGAGACATTTCTATATTGATCTTCAGTCCTTCACAATAGAATTTACTTCAACTCCTAAAACACATCCCCCATTCCAATGATCTCCAATAGATCTCTAGGATAAATGGAAATTCCCTCACTACTCACCTTTCAGGTCTTATATCTAAACTCTACCAGGTCTCAAGGAAATAGGCACAAATCCTCAAGTGGCTGAGAAAAAGGTTTCCTTCCTCAATTTTTTAAGAATGTTAACAGTCAAATATTAACAACTTCAAGAAGTTCTGTAACTCCTGAAATATCAATGAACTGCCTGTTTCAATACTAAGTATTCCATACAGATAAGATTCTGATTATAAAAACTAACAAATGCTCCAAGAAGAAAATAGAGAAAACACCCAGAGTTATCAAAAAAAAAAAAAAATTTAAAACTGCCAGCCATCCCACATATAACCATTTATAACCATGTATATCCATTTCGTTCTCTGTCTTTCCAAAGTATTTTCTAAGCATACCTATTTTTTTTTAATTTTTTAAAATTGTTTTTATTTATTTTTGAAGGGAGAGAGAGAGACAGAGCATGAGCAGGGGAGGAGCAGAGAGAGAGGGAGACATAGAATCCGAAGCAGGCTCCAGGCTCTGAGCTGTCAGCACAGAGCCCAACGTGGGACTAGAACTCACGAACCATGAGATCATGACCCGAGCCGAAGTCGGACGCTTAACCGACGAAGCCACCCAGGCACCCCTAAGCATACCTATTTTTTTTTTACCACAACAAGACCACGTTATATTTATTTAGTCTTCTATCTTATTTTACCATCAAGCGTTCTATCAAGCACATTTAATGTGATTTCTTTAAACAATCCCCTCCTTCTGGATTTACGGCTTCTTCCCACATTTTAAACTTTTATCAATAAACTGACTCATATCCACCTATGTAAACCTGTATCTGCATCTCTAATTCCTTAGGAGTGATTCTCAGAAACTAACTCCTGGGACCCTGTTCATTGACTTCTTAAGGTGCCTACTAAGAGCAGCCAAATTGCTTTATGTAAAAGTTCTACCAATCTACATTTCTACCAACTGAGTAATTGAACAGCCCAAATTGCAAACTATTTTTTTCTCCCCAAATGCATTATTCAATTTTCAGTGCAGGCCCTGCCAGCTTCTTTCACATGTTTCCCTTTGTTTTACAATTTCTGATACACTATTTTGTTCCATTTTCCATTAACGTTACAATTAACATTAGGGTCTTCAAGTGTCTTCTAAAACATGATTCTCTTATAAGCACATGTAGACCATCATATAAAAGGTATTGCTTTAAAGGGAGCAAGGTGGAAAGGTTGACAAGCTTTTCACGTTTAGTAGCAATTTGTATTTCCTTTTCTGTTAATTACCTGCTTATATCCTTCATTGATTTTCATACTAGAGCTTTAGTACTGTTCCCGTGTATTTATATACTAATAGAATCCTTTGTTGCCTGTTTTTCCAAGATATTTTATCAGCATTTTATTTTCTTGTGCAAGTCTTTTGATGTCTAGAGAGGTGGATTTTATTTACAGTCGTTTTCCTCCTTTGAAATCTTATTTCTGTTGGCTCCCCCAGTAACAGAGTTACCTACAATTTTTCGTAGCTTTTATAATGAGGGTATTTAACCCTTTAATAGAACTAAAATATGTTTTTGGTATACTGTGTGAGGAAAGGCTGTAATTCTATTGTTTCCAAGTGGTTAATTTAAAACCCTCTTTCGGGGCGCCTGGGTGGTGCAGTCGGTTAAGCGTCCGACTTCAGCCAGGTCACGATCTCGCGGTCCGTGAGTTTGAGCCCCGCGTCGGGCTCTGGGGTGATGGCTCAGAGCCTGGAGCTTGTTTCCGATTCTGTGTCTCCCTCTCTCTCTGCCCCTCCCCCGCTCATGCTCTGTCTCTCTCTATCCCAAAAATAAATAAAAACGTTGAAAAAAAAATTAAAAATAAATAAATAAATAAAAAATAAAACCCTCTTTCATATTAGGTTCCATGTCTAGACTATTCTGTTCCATTCAACAGTATGTTCCTGCACTAATAACCATGGTCTTAATTAGCATAGCTTGGGTACATTTTATATCTGGAAATGCAAATCTCCCCTGATTATACATCATTTTCAAAATTTTATGGCAATTCCAGCCAGCTTATTCTTCAAGAATTTGAGAATAATTTGACACATTCCAAAAAAAGAAGAAAGAAAACCCCAGCTGAGACGGTGATTGGAATGGGGTGAAATGACACATTATTTTGGAAAGAACTGACATCTTTATCACACTGAGAGAAACTGGCAGCACACACCTCCATTTATTCAAGTCGTCTTTTATGTCAGTCAATAAATTTTTGTGATGTTCTTCATATGGATTCTGCAGCATTTCTTGTTATGCTATTCCTGTGTGTCTTATATATTTTGACTCCTAAGTGAACGGCACCAAGCAAGGCAAGTCTGAAATGATATTCCCAAATTTCAACACCACAATGTGGAAGATAAGCTCTCTCTCTGGGGCCTGATGGAGAGGCTCAACATTTAGGAAATAAGTGAAAAGAATGAACAAATGAGTGGATGAGTGAATGAATGGGTGGATAACAAATGGGCTCACGAGCCCTGGTGCCAGAGAAGACCTGGGTTAGTCAGACCGCAGAGCAGACTCATGATGGATCTCTCAAGCTCAAGGCCCACTTTAGACTTTTCGAAGAAAAATAAATCACCTTAAAATATTGACACAACCACCTCTGGCATTGTGTCCCTTACGGTACATTCTCCCACAACTCTCGATCTTGTACCCTATCTCCAGGGGTGAGCACAACCACGCCAAGGTCTTTCTTGGGAACTTCAGTTTTGAACAGAATGCCAGTGGCCTTTGGAACTGAGTCAGGATGTTGTCAGCCTGATGGATAATAAAAAGCTGCATTACGAGACAACAATTTTACTGCGATGCCATCCATACGCCATGCAATTAACCCATTTAAAGTGTATAATTCTAGGGGCACCTGGATGACTCAGTCAGTTAAGTGCCTGACTCTTGATTTTGGCTCAGGTCATGACCTCACGGTTCATGAGTTCAAGCCCCACATCAGGCTCTGCGCTGACAGTATGGAGCCTGCTTGGGATTCTCTGTCTCCCTCTCTCTCCGCCCCTCCCCTGCTCATGCTCTGTCTCTGTCTCAAAAATAAATAAAACATTAAAAAATTTTAAAAATAGATAAACAAATACAACTTAAAAACTAATGTGTACAATCCTATGGTTTGTAGTACCAAGGGGTGTGCAACCATCATCCCCCCCAAAATAGAAACCCTATCGTCAATTTAAGCTTTTTAAAAATTTTGGTAAGATATACTTAACATAAAATTTATCATCTTGACTCTTTTTAAGTGTGCAGTTCACAGTGTTACGTATACTCACACTGCTCGGCAATCAATCTCTGGAACCTTTCCATCTTGCAAAACTGAAGCCCTGTACCCATTAAACAACACCACCCTATTCCTCTCCCCTTTTTAGCCCCAGGCAACCACCATTCTACTTTCTGTTTCTATGAATTTGACTGCTCTAGATGCCTCATATAAGTGGAATCACATAGTATTTGAATTTTTGTGACTGGCTTATTTCACTTAGCAAAATATCCTCAAGGTTTATCCATGTTGTAGCATGTGTCAGGATTTCCTTCCTTTTTAAGGCTGAATGCATTATAAGCTTTTGCAAGGGGAAGAGGAAGAGGGAGAGGTAAAGAGAGAAATAGATTAAGAAGGACAGAGACCAGCAGCTGGGAGGCTCTGCCCTGGTCCCAGCAGGAGGCGATGATGGCCTGCCCCACAGCAGTGAGGGGGAGAACTGTAGACAACTTCAAGACATGCCTTGGATTATTACACTTAAATTCATGCAATTAGATTCCTCAAAAGACATGGGATTGGGGGCTAAAGCAAGGATTAACTGAAATTCTGATCAAGAAGAAATCAGGCCCCCAGATGCCATTTGCCACTGCAGAGCTCAGTATCACACCATCTCTGCCATGGCAAAACACGGGAGATGTCTTCACAGGAGAGGGGACAGGAGAGGGTCTCTTCGTTAAAGGACTTCAGACATAGGGTACAAAGATAGGGTACAAAGGCTAGGGTACCTCACATAAGGGAGGTAAACAAACCAAGGAGGGTGCTGAAACCCCACGACCACCCCTTCAGCCCTCTCATCCTCACTGGTGCCTACAAGCACTGGCACCCTGATCTTCCCTTTCCAGGCAAGAATGCTAGGAGTCTTCTCTGGAGAGCATGAGCCGCCATGATATCTGAAAATATCAACACTAATTCTTTTTTTTTTTTTTAAGTTTATTGACTTATTTTGAGAGAAAGAGATAGCACGAGTGGGAGGGGGCAGAGAGACGCAGAAAGAGAGAGACAGAATCCCAAGCAGGCTCTGCACTGTCAGCGCAGAGCCCGATGTGTGCCTGAATTCAACAAACCCTGAGATCACTACCAGAGCCGGAACCAAGAGTCAGTTGCTTACCTGACTGAGCCACCCAGGTGCCCCTCAACACTAATTCTTAATCAAACATCCAGCCAGATGACCCTATAGAAAGAGTCAGGATCAACAAGCCACACATATACACTAAAGCCTTCAAAGAGCTTTGCAGTCCCTCTTACAGATGAACCAACAACTGAGTGTTATTAAACAGTGGAGGAGGGGCGCCTGGGTGGCTCAGTCGGTTGAGCATCCGACTTCGGCTCAGGTCACGATCTCGCGGTCTGTGAGTTCGAGCCCCGCATCGGGCTCTGGGCTGATGGCTTGGAACCTGGAGCCTGCTTCTGATTCTGTGTCTCCCTCTCTCTCTGCCCCTCCCCCGTTCATGCTCTGTCTCTCTCTGTCTCACAAATAAATAAACGTTAAAAAAAAAAATTTAAACAGTGGAGGAAAACCTTGAATATTAGAGACAAAGGCCAAAACAGAAGGTAAAAGAAAGTGATGAACTTGGAAGAAAAAAAGTCTCTAAAGGGAGGGGAAAACACTTTAAAAATAATTACATTAACATCCTCACAAAGATAGTAAACAATACTATAACCCTGAAATAAAAATAGTATGGTACAACAAAAGATTATGGGGGGTGGGGGAGGTTGTGTGTGTGTGTGTGTGTGTGTGTGTGTGTGTGTATTCACAAAAAGAAAAACCCAAAAGATAGCTGCAAGATGAACTTGGGAAAATCTCCTGGCAAGTAGAGCAAAAAGACAGAAAATAGAAGATAAAAGATGACATAATTAGAAATTACGTCTGAATATTAAGACATGCCATAAAGGGAAAATGGGAACAACCAAAAACAATTTCAGAGAAAAAAAAAAAAACTTTTTTTAATCCCCGAGTAGAATGATATGAATTTCCAAATTCAAAGGGCTCTCCAAGTATCCAGAAAAAAAAATAGATAAAATAAGCACAAATTAAAGCACAGCAGCAAGAAATTTTAGAATACTTAGTGGTAAGCTAAGTCCTACAAATATAGAAAGAAGGAAGAGGAAACAAGGAACACAGAACACAGCAGGAATCTGAACGGCTTTAACTTCGCAGGAACAACGGTGGACTCTAGAAGACAGTGGACACTTGGCCTCAAAATTCTGAAAGAAAACTACGTCCAACTTAGAAATATGAATCCAGCCAAGCTACCAATCAAAGGTGAGGGTACATTTGTAGTCATTTCAGATCTCAAACATTTGTCTACAACACACCCTTTCTCAAACAACAATTGGAAGATGTTCTTCAACAAGAAGAGGTAAATGAAAACCATGCACAGATGTAATGCAGGAACCAAGAAATCGAGAGCAGGAGACAAGTGAAATGAATCCCAAGGTGCTGGTGCCAGAGGTCAAGTCCAGAAGGAGAGCAGCTGAGAGTGGCAATGGTCCAAGGGCTCCAGGAGAGAGCTGCTCAGGAAAATGGAACTGACAGAAATCCAGATGCACCTGAGTATCTTCAGAGATTTGTAACTTGCAAAGGTTCAGAGGTTAAATTAGTGACAAATATGTATAAAACCAAGCAAATACAAAAGGCAGCACAATCATTAGTATAAGAGAAACTAATAAGTTATGAAGGAAATAAAAGTAAAGAGAGTTTGCTACATGGTTATATTGTGGTGTATTCCTAAGATGGGATACTAGGCACCCTTCAAAAAGGACAATATTCTCCATGTGTTGATACGGAAATCCAAGCTATATTGTGAAGTGAAAAAAAAAAAGCCAGACAGAACAGTATAACAACCTATCTTATTTTTTAAGTGGGGGAGGTACAGAAATATATTAATTTCTGCTTTTCATTCTTCAACTAAGCAACTCTGGAAGGATGGATACACAGAGGTATGCCCAAACTAACAAACTAACAGAAGTGGCTACCTGGGAAGGCAACAGTGGAAATGGACAGATGGGGGATGGGGTGAAAAGAAAACTCTTCCTTTAGACCTTTTTGAACCATGTAAATGCATTATCCATTTTCTAACGGTGCCTAACTACCATATGACGCCTCATAGCATGTGATTTACCTACATCATGGCGTACAGAGATTTTTGTGAACCACCTGGTAAAGCTAGCCATGCCCTCAAACAATATTTTCAGGACAAACACATCCAAGGCTGCCTAACCACTTACTTACAAACAAACAAACAAACAAATGAAACTTCTACACATAAGTTCAAGCTGCTGACATGAAATAAGATGAAAGAAGGAAGGAAACAAGGAAAGAGAAAGGGACCAAGGATTAGTCAACTGGGGCTGCCATACAAAGTACAATAGCCTAGAGGTGCCAAGCTGGCTCAGTCAGTAGAGCATGTGACTCTTGATCTCAGGGTTGTGAGTTTGAGCCTCACATTATGGGTAGAGATTACTTTTTAAAATTTTACACACACACACACACACACACACACACACACACACACACACACACACACACACACACTATCCTGGATGGCTAAAGCAATGGAAATTTATTTTCCCACAATTCTGCAGGCTTGGAAATCTGAGCTCAGAGTGCCAGCAGGGCAGGTTTTGGTGGGACCTTTTCCTGGCTTACAGATGGCTGCCATCTTGCTGTGCACTCACATGACAGAGAGAGAGAGAGAAATTTCCCTTCCTCTTATTCTAAGACCACCAATGCTACTGAATTAGGATCCCACCCTTATGGTCCCATCTAACTTTCATTACCTTCTAAAAGCCCTATCTCCAAACACAGTCCTACTGGGAGGTGAGGCTTCAACATATACATTCTGGGGAGAAACAATTCAGTTTGCACAAAAAGAGGGAGGGTGTTTACGTGGTCCAAGAATGTAACTGTAGGGCAGAATATGTACACCTAGCTTTGGAACAATATTCATCAAAAAGCAAAATCAAGATCAAGAGGAATGGTCAGGTAATCGGGACTCTCAAACATGGAAACTTCTGATTATGTCAGAGGTTAACCTCTACCACTTGCTGTTCACAATCTTTCTTAAATGCCTGCTCCAACCTCCCTGAGTACCATCCAGAAGGCCTAACTGCACTTTTCCTTACAAGCAATCATCTTACAGAACTCGGAATTGAATTCTGAATCTAAACCTCATCACGGTCAAGTGTTGATATCAATGGAAATGGTGTACCACCTAGGTCCCCTGGAAGTTACATTTTACTTTTTATACCTACATATGATTCCAGCTTTATTCTTAGAATCTGCCAGTTTTATTTTTTCCCAAAATCCTCTTGCCCCAAAAGAGAATTCCAAAAAAAAACCCTAAAATAAGCCTGTCTAATATGGAAAAAGAAAGATAAGTGACTTATGAAAATGACGTCTATTGACCCAGATCCTGCTGAGCGAGCAAGCGAATCCTTGGGTGCAAATGAGGCACTGATTACTGCTATTCAAGCCTCAGGAGGCTTCATTTATTACATGCCTGTCGGGGGGCACTAATAGTTCTTTAATAACCTGAAGAGCAAGGGAGTTTTCTAACATGACAACTGATCTTCGTGCAGTGGACTGCAAGTGGTTGAGCACTCATCAAAACTATCCCTGTGATTCTGGAAAAAAGTGAGACAAAACCAAATCAAATGTTCAACATCAGTGTCGGAGAAGGAGCCCACCCATCACCCACTGGAAGACTGGTAAGGTTTCGCCAATCTCTTTATAATCTTCTTTTCCAATTTTCTCAGCCAACAGGACTGGCCTTAGAACCATCTGCCAACAAGATATTTGAAAGGCTAACCCCCAAAACTGGGGGTACAAGGAGGAGGGCTGTCTTGGCATTCAGTCTCTTCAAGACATAGCCAAGGAAATTACCTCATTTCTCCAGCCTTTTTGTTCTCAGTTGCTAGTTAAAGGGATTGGAACAAGGTTCTTTTAAGCCCCCCAAAGTCTGTGATTCCAACTTTTATCAAATCATGCTACTTACTAAGATAAATCCAATCAGGAGTCTTAACCGCCTGCCAGGCTGAAACCACTGTTCACCACAGGCTGGTGAGCAAATGCATATTTGCAGGACTACCCGTATACAGGAAGGAAATGGGAAAATGGCTAATGGTACAGCTTTGTAATCACCTCGGAGGCTCTGACCTTGGGTTCTGGTCACACAGGGCAGGCAGCTGTGTCTTATGCTGCATGAATGGCAATACCGATCCACTGTGCACAGGTCATTGACTCCTGGATAATTCATTAGAAAGAGAGCACAGAACCACCCTAGTGACGAAAGAAAATCCATAAGCAAGAGGCCTCAAACAAAGAAAATGTTTCTAAGTGTTAAGACGTGGGCTTTTAGTAGGACTTTCTCTCCAGGTCTCTGGGGATGAGCAGTTCCCTATTCACAACGAGGCAGGTGCACTGCTCCCAGCAGAGCCGGAAAGCAGGCTCCCTGAATGAATGAGGGCTCCCCCAGAGCTGCCCCTACAGGCCACAGGGTGTTTAATGGCATTACAATTTCCCGAGTCTCAGAAACAGCTTTGCTCCACCTCTAAAGAAGTAAACAAAACCCTGTCAGTGATGGGTCTGGAGCACTTGCTTATGGATGACGTTCCTGCAGAACATGACCCACTATTCCTGGAGCTTCAGCTACTCCAGCCACACAGAAAGGCCTCTGCACAAATTGCTGTTAACTCTCTGGGCCATTCAAGTCTTCTTCAACAGCCTTGCTAGCCCTTTGGGGTCTTCAAGGAGGATCACACTTTAGGGTCAAAAATAACAGATTAAAGCTACAGAGGCTCTGACTGGATGTGATATCAGATCACAACAAATAGGAAAAGATGTAGAGAGTAACTGGAGAAGGTCAGCATGAGAGGAGGGTTCAAATCTCCAGTCTGCCACTTACTAGCCATGGGATCTTGGGCAACCTACTAAATTCTGTCAGTACAGCTTTTCCACCAGAAAAATAAGGAGAGTAATAATACCTAACTCACAAGGTTGTGCCAAGAGGTAATTAAGATAATACATGTCCAGGGGCGCCTGGGTGGCTCAGTCGGTTAAGCGTCCGACTTCAGCCAGGTCACGATCTCGCGGTCTGTGAGTTCGAGCCCCGCGTCGGGCTCTGGGCTGATGGCTCAGAGCCTGGAGCCTGTTTCCGATTCTGTGTCTCCCTCTCTCTCTGCCCCTCCCCTGTTCATGCTCTGTCTCTCTCTGTCCCAAAAATAAATAAACGTTGAAAAAAAAGATAATACATGTCCAACTCTCAAGTACATTACTTTGCATGCAACAGGTGCTCACTGAATGTTAGACACAGTCGTGTGCCCACACTCATGCAAACTGAGGACTTACACAAACATTTCATGACGCTGTGAGACAACTGTAACACCAGGACCTTAGATGAAAGCTGATCCATCATATGCCCTCAAGGAAGAAAAAAATAAATAAAGAGGCACTCGCCAGCAAGAAAAAAGAAAAAAAAAATTGAGAACTAATTATAGTAGGTTCTCTGTGTCTTGTGCCCAACAAAAATGAGTTTGTTGCTAAGCTCCTTTTCTGGCCACAATTCATAATGCAATTAAATCACTGGCATTGTTTTCCATGTTCCATTTTAAACAGCCTCCTTGTCCAGGTCTCCTTGATGTGGCCTGCTTCATGGGGCTGGGAGAGGAAGGAGACAGCGGCCCTCCTCAGACGTGCACCTGCAAAGGTCAAGTTCCCTGCACTCGACATCTGCCCAAGTTGCTGAGGTCACCTGCAGGAGGAGGATTATCTGGACTCTGGTGTCCCATCCCTGATACAACCACCACCTGAGCAGCAATCACTAGTTCTTTTCTGCCAGTGGGGTGAAAAATAACAATGGCTTAAAAAAAAAAAAAAGAGTTCTGCCAAGAGGTCTGCTGTTGAAGGTTTAAAGGGTGAGATACACGAAGTTTCCAGCATGGTGCCGCAATCATACTAGACCTTCAATTAATGGCACCCGCTCCTCTGGCCATGCCCTTAGACTTCTTCTTACCTTTCTTGCTGGTCCTCCTGAACACTGCAGACTCAGTTTTTCTTGACTTCCCCTTAAACACAGGTAGCCCCAAGGCATAGTCTTTGACTTCCTCTTCAACACTCTATCTCCCTGGACAGTCACATCCATGTTGATGGTTGCAATGGTCACCCACAGCCTACTGACTCCCAAATGGCTGTATGCAGCCTAATCTTCCCTTCTGTACCCCAGCTCATTATTTCCAACTTTATGCGTGACTTCTTTTCTGGCTTCCCCATGGTCCCTAAACCCTAAGTCTAAAAACCCCTCACTAAGCCTATTCGTACTGTTACCCTTAGGAGTCCCCATGACAGACAGCTCTAAGTTCACCCAGCGCCATGGTCTGTACATTGTAACTTGTTTTGCCATTTGTGCTTCCTTCTCCAATTCCATTACCACTGTTCACTGCAGGCCACTACCATTAATCCTGCCTCGCCAACCTCTCCATCGCCTCCTGAATCACTGACCCAACTTAAAAGCTCACCTTGTCACTCTGATGTTTAAAATCTTGCACCTACAAGTAAGATGAACATATCATTTATTATCAAACCTGGACACTTGTAAGGGTGAAAGGGGAGCACTTGTCAGAAGTGTACCAGGTTAACAGGCATAAACTAGAACCATCCCAGGAGACTGAGAAGGACAGTCACCATTGACCAGGCTTGTAAGGCTCTTCATGACTTAGCTCCTGCCTGTGATGACAACTTTGCCTCCCATTCTCTTTCAAACACCACTGCTCTGGCTTTATGGACTGGCCCCACCTCCTCCCAAAGGTCATTCTCCCCCCCATGTGACATGCCCTGTTACCTCTGTTCTGACTGTCCACTACCCAAGTTCCTTCACTGCCCCTCCTGTGTTATCTCCTCTGTGATGTGCTTCCTGCTCCCTCCAACACACCAGGACCTCCCCACCTCTTCTCCCCTCCAGTGCCTGCCACACATCTCTGTCTGAGCCCTCATCACATGCAGGTGTTCCACCTGCATGCTCCAGCCAGACTCCAGCTGTTACAGCAGTGTCTTGTGCAGACACAATGCTGATTCACCCAATACACATGTAAGCATCCAACCAGTGACCCTCTACCTTGGTTGTGTCCAGATCAGATGGGGGTGCGGAGTCACAACAGAGGTGACAAGTTGACCCAGGCATACTAGGACCAAGCCACTAACCTGGCTTCCAAGGAGATCAAACCCAGACCTCCCCAACAAGCTTCTGACATGAAACTAGAACTCTAGTTCTCTTGGAGGCTCTCTCTATTCCTTAACACCTTTTTAGCTGCAAGTAACAGAGCCAGCCTCACTGGAGCCCAGAGGTGAGTGAAGGGGAAAAGGAAAATAGAAGATTCAAGCACATGAATGCTGAAGAAGGTGTGCAGGCAAGGCTGGCTCCCAGAGAATGGAAGGTCACCCAACTTATTCTCATGGCTCTTCTCTCCCTCTGCTAATGGTCTTCCTCCCCATTCTCTGACCTCCAGGCAGATACCAGCTGTCCAAGTACCATGACGCAGACACAGCAACGCCAATTCCTTTCCCAGGTCCTAGTCTAAATCCCAGGAGAGTGACTCTGATTGGCCCAGCTGGGTCATTCCCCAGCTCCACCAACTACATATACCAGGTAGCAAGCTTCAAGACAGAGTAGCCACTGAGGGTCTCATTTCAATAAATGGTGGGAAGCAAGGGGGAAGTAACAGAGCTGTGAGCTCCATAAGCATTCCAAAAGGAAATTCCACTGCCTGTTCCATCTGGGACAGTTTGCTTCTCCCTCCTCTTTCTGTATTTCCTTCCCCCTAAGTATGCTATTTTTCCTCTGCTATAGTCATCTTCTTCAATTTTCTGCCCATTTTCTAGAACTGAGATCATGGGAATGCAAGCTAGTGCAGCCACTCTGCAAAACAGTATGGAAGTTCCTCAAAAAACTAAAAATAGAACTACCCTATGACCCAGCAATTGCACTACTAGGCATTTATCCACGGGACACAGGTGTGCTGTTTCAAAGGGACACATGCACCCCCATGTTTATAGCAGCACTATCAGCAATAGCCAAAGTATGGAAAGAGACCAAATGTCCATGGGTGGATAAATGGATAAAGAAGATGTGGTGTATATATACAATGGAGTATTACTCGGCAATCAAAAAGAGTGAAATCTTGCCATTTGCAACTATGTGGATGGAACTGGAGGGTATAATGCTAAGTGAAATTAGTCAGAGAAAGACAAAAATCATATGACTTCACTCATATGAGGACTTTAAGAGACAAAACAGATGAACATAAGGGAAGGGAAACAAAAATAATATAAAAACAGGGAGGGGGACAAAACAGAAGAAACTCAAATATGGAGAGAACTGAGGGTTACTGGAGGAGTTGTAGGAGGGGGGATGGGCTAAATGGTTAAGGGGCACTACTCCTGGAATCTACTCCTGAAACCATTGTTGCACTATATGCTAATTTGGATGCAAACTTTAAAAAATTAAACATTTTAAAAAAGATAATATAGGCAAGTGCTCAACCTGTTGTCTGACATTAGATAAACATTCAGTAAATAATAGCCTTTGTTGACGTTCTCCTTGTTCATTGTTACCATCCAGAACTCAAAAATGCTAAAATTCCTGAAATCTCTCTCCACCCCTTGTTTCAAATCCCATCTCAACTTGTGGTTTATTTCTCGAGTTATTCTCATAATGTTTACATATATCTACTGTTTATTTAAATAAAATACACTTCTTTTGGTCTCTTAAACAAACAAACAAGCAAAAAAGAACTGAGACCAGATCTCACCTCATCCAGGAAGTCTTGCAGGATTAATCCTATCTAGTTACAAAACACTATTCACATTGCTTAAGGAATGTGAATTCAAATGATGATACGGCTGTGCTGTATCTGTGATCAGACCTTCTCCTCAACCCTGTGAACAGTCTACTTAAATTCAGTACAATCAGGTGTGAAGGGTGCCTCCTACGTGCTGGGTGTGAGCTACAGGCTGCAGCAGAGTCTCGGGAAGCTTATCCCCTCATAGGAAGAAACTCACAAGGTCTCTGAAGAACATTATCTGTGGTGGAGTAAGTAAAGCTAAGAGGGAGTCAAAGGTGAATGCCAACATTATTTCCTGAGAAAGGTTAATTCAAGGGTGAATTTCTTCATGTTATGTAAGTTTTCCATTTTCAAGATGATTTAATGCAGCAATCCTCTAATAGCCAGCCCCTTGGAAGCATCAAGTTCAAATGCTGACTTTCACACATGGCATCAGCAGTACATCTCTTGGGTAAAGGGAGGGCAACCCACACAAGACTTGAAACATGGTAATGACCACTTCCTACCGCTGACAGATGCAGCACACAATCACTTCAAGCTAATATGCTCTGAAATGAATGGCTTTTAGATACCTGGCACTAAATACAGTCTTATAAATGCCAAGAGGGTGCCTCAAGGAAGAGAAAGGGCTGACAATACAAACTGGGACCTAGACCTAGTTCTGGCTCCACCATTATCACTTCCCTAATAAGGACCCCAAATTCCTCCACTATCAAATGAGAAAGTTGAAATAAAAACCCTCAGAGATCCCTGCCAGCACTAAAATTCTACGTTCTACATTAAATTATGTATATGCAGGCTCCACAATATCCCTTTGGACTTAAATATCACACCAAAAGGCAGTGCCAGGCATTTATTAGCAGTAAAAAATTCAAATGATGCAGAAAAAAAAAATGGTCACATTTTATCTGTTGGGGACATGTAAGTACCCAAAGACTTTCTTCCTGCTCTACTTTGTATAAATTTATTAACAGAGTGACTGCAATTAAACCAAAACAATGATATGACTCATCAATGTAGCTGCTGAAAACAGCACAGTGTTTGGATCTCCAGAGGGCAGCTGGGCCAGGAAGAAAGAGATCACAGATGATACCCAGTGATGAAGAGTAGCAACCACCACAGGAGGGACCCACAAGGGAAGGCAGTGTTCCCTTTGGTCTCTGTAGGATGCCACCGGTGGGCGATCCCAGAGTAAGTCTAACCTGGATTCTGAGTGATTCCCACAGTAGGAAGGTATGTGAGGTGCACAGATAAGAGAAAATGTGAGAATGTGCCAACACCAGGGCAAAGATAAAAGACACATACAAATCAACATGGCTTAGAGACTGGAAAAGATGATAATGTTTTTTAAAATCGTGGTATAGGTGACGGGTATTGAGGAGGGCACCTTTTGGGATGAGCACTGGGTGTTGTATGGAAACCAATTTGACAATAAACTTCATATATTGAAAAATAAATAAATAAATAAAATTGTGGTATAAAAAACACATAACACGCAATCTGCCATCTTAACCATTTTTAAGTGTATACTTCCGAAGTATTAAGTCTATTCATGATGTTTGTGCAACAATCTCCAGAACGTTTTCATTGCAAAACTGAAGCTTTACACCCATTAAACTAGTCCCCATTTCCCCTGCCCCCAACTCCTGGCAACCACCATTCTACTCCCTGCCTTTATGAATCTGTCTCCTCTTCATACCTCACACAAGCAGGATCATACAGTACTTGTTTTTTGTGACAGGCTTTTTTTGCTTAGCAAAATGTCCTCACAGTCCATCCATGTTACAGCAGGTGTCATAATCTCCTTCCTTTTTAAGACTGAATAATATTCCACTGCATATATATGCCACATTTTTTAAATATAATTTACTGTCAAACTGGTTTCCATATAACACCCAGGGCTCATCCCAACAAGTGCCCACCTCAATGCTCATCACCCACTTTCCCCTCTCCCCCACCCCCATTAACCCCAAGTTTGTTCTCAGTATCCAAGGGTCTCTTATGGTTTGCCTCCCTCCCTCTCTTTAACTTTTTTTCTTCCCCTTCCCCTCTACCATGGTCTTCTGTTAAGTTTCTCAAGATCCACATATGAGTGAAAACATATGGTATCTGTCTTTCTCTGCCTGACTTATTTCACTTAGCATAATACCCTCCAGTTCCATCCACGTTGCTGCAAACGGCCAGATTTCATTCTTTCTCATTTCCAAGTAGTATTCCATTGTATACACAAACCACATCTTCTTTATCCATTCGTCAGTTGATGGACATTTAGGCTCTTTACATAATTTTATGCCACATTTTTTAATCCATTCATCTATCAAGAAACAAGAGGGTGGGGGCGCCTGAGTGCCTCAGTCAACTGAGCATCTGACTCTTGATTTTGGCTCAAGTCATGATCTCACGGTTGTGAGATCAAGCCCCATGTCGGGCTCCGTCCTGCCAGCCAGAGCCTGTTTGGGATTCTCAGTCTCTCTCAAAATAAATAAATATTAAAAAAAAAAAAAAAAAAAAAAAAAGAACATAAGAAACACCAGGGTCACTTCCACCTCCTGGTTACTATGAATAATACTGCCATGAACATGCGTATTTAAGTGTGGGGATAATTCTTCTAAGTAGAATCTCATAAACTGTTCTGAACCAAAAGTCAGTCTAAAATTTTTGTTTTACTATTTCCTAATATAAACTATCACTCCTCCTCACCTACAGTGGAGAAAACAAGGGCAACAGCGGAGAAAGACCATCAGTAAGGAGAAGATTGTCTCCACTGAGGGGATGTCATGGCGCTACCAGAGACATGCTGTCTGCAGGCATCCCCTGAGCTAGTGGCAGGGGCAATAGCTTTTCCCTAAACCAAAAGTCCCCTACCTGGTGTGTTTGCACAAGAAGACTCCTTTAAGCAAGAACAGTAACAACAACAAAAATCTAAACATAAGTAGAATGACAAAAAAGCTACTAATAATTCAGAGTTGTTTTAAAATAAATTGGTGTTTTATTACATCCATTGCATCCACTAATATATGTAAGTAATACAGGGATGCCTGGGTGGCTCAGTTGATTAAGTAGCCGACTCTTGATTTCAGCTCAGTCATGATCTCGCAGGTCATGGGTTCCAGCCCCATGTTGGGCTCCACACTGACAAGAGGGGCCTGCTTGGGATTCTCTCTCTCCATCTCTCTCTGACCTTCCCCTACTCACACACTCTCTCGCTCTCTCTCTCTCTCAAAATAAATAAGTACATTAAGTTAAATTAAACAAACAAATAATACAAGCAAAGCTTGGCAAGCATATGGAGTCACAAAACGAAACCTCCCCATAGATGACACATACCACCTTCTCCTTGTCCACTACCTCACCCAAGGCACTAAGGTCCAGGAGTGGGAAATGCCTCCCTACACCAGCCCTACCCCACCCATTCAGCCAACTGTTTGCCTATCACCTGTACCCATATGAGAAATGACAAGAATTCAATCTATGCTGCCAAGAAAGCTGCTAAATGAACTTAACACACCTCTGTAAGGCCAGCCAGCAACATTAGTAACTCCGAGGTATATGATATAATCTGGCTATATTCAAAAGCCCAGCATCTTGACGCCTGGTTTCTCCCCCACCCCCAACTATTCACATTCAGTCTCTAATATCCAGGATCAAATAGACCTTAAGCACTGGTATTAAAAAAAATAAGCACCAGTTTATGAGTACCTGAAGAGGAACCACCCTGACCTCACATTAGTGCTACAAAGAGGTAGTCACTCTGAGAGCAGGCAGTGTCCAACCCATTCTCGCTAACATCATCTGATTAAAAACCTAGCAGTTTTGGCAGATACCCCAGAGTGAGAACAACTGGACAGAAGAATTGCACTGTGAAGTGCTAACCTTGAGATCCCAAACACCTACAAAGGCCAGCTAAGGCACTCTGTGCCTGGGCCAGGGGAGCCAGGACAAGAAAACCTCTTTCTACTAGGCACAGCCACTGAGTGAAGTTTGAATACAGCTAAGTTAATGTGTGAGTGAAAAAAAAAAAAAAAAAAATCAGACTGTTTGAAATTTGTCAAAGAGCTCCTTGAATGTTCAGGTTTTAAACAGCAATATCCTTAAGGGCGTATTTTTCCTATCAGTCAATTTGAACCTCTAATTTCAAATTAATTCAATGATGGAGTTCAGATTCCAAAATAACCAGGTTCTCTGTTGTTCTGACATTCACAGGCTTAGCCGACACCTTGGAGAAACACAGCCTGCGTTTGGCAGCTGCTCTACTTCCCAGCCCCTCCTCACGTGCTTCCTTTAGATCAAGCAGAGCCCCTATTCAGAAAAGCCATGGCCTGGGAGGGGAAGGTCTGATGTGCAGCTGGAATCTGGCCTAAGACTGTATTTTCACTGACTTGTCATCTGGGTGCCAGGGGAGAGGAGACAGCCCTTTCCACCCAGGGGCTGACTCCCCTTCCACAACCTCCCAGTCATCTCCCTCCCTCAGGCCCTGCTCCAAGGCATTGGGACAGCTAAGGAACCAGGAAGGAGAAGCTTGGCTTTGGCCCCCAGGACATCTGCATGACCAGCTGCCCCCCCCCCCAGTCCACTGGCTAATCACACCATGGAAAATGATTCCTCCTTAACCAACCCAAGAGACCAAAACTTGTGCCCAGTCAGATAAAAAAAAAAAAAAAGAGCCCATCTCCTCCAGGAGCAGACCGCAGGCCCCCTTGTGCCTGTCTGTCAGAGTTGGGTACCACCTGGGTCAACCCCAGAAAGTTCTCAGGCTCTCCTCCTGGCCCCACATCCAAAAACCAGTCAGTTCCCTCCTAAGATAATTTTCACATGAGTTCCTCTACCGCTTTTAAACAAATTTTGAGTAGCCTGTGTTTCCACAGTCAACAAAAAAGGACAGCACCACAGGGAGAGATGGACTCTGCCAACCACTGGCTGTGAGGTTTTAGAGGATTGCCTCTCTAAATCTCCATTTTCTTCCCTGTAAAATGAGGTAATGATGCCCATATCAAAGGATACTCTAAGGTAGCACTCATGAACATGCTCCAGAAGAAGGTCTGACACAGGCATAGTAGACATTCAAATAAACCAAAGGTTAGTATCTTCTTCCCAGAAGGCTGGAATGCCCAGGGAGTCATCAAATTTCAACTGAGGCAAATATCCAAGGACCTCAGACGCCTCATCTGTTCTCAGAAATTAATCACATTTGAGAATGAGCTTATCACTAACAACGGGGACAAAAGGGGTTCAGTTCCACCCAGAGATTGCTGTGGTTCTTGTCCCTCAGCCTTGATCCTGACCCTACAACATGCTGCACCACTGCATGCAATCCCACCCTGTTCCTTTACTCAGGCTTTCCCAGGCACTGGGGCAGATACCCAGAGTGGGGGCGGGGGGCAGCATGTGCACTTTAGCACCTCCAATTCAATCAAGATTGACTTCATGGTTAGCGACCAGCACATTCATAAAGGGCCCCATGCTTACAATCACCATACTCTGTTGCCATCTTGAAATCCTTCATAATTTCTGAACAGGCCTTCAATTTTAATTTTTCACTGGGTACCACAAATCACATACATAGTCCTGAACTCCATATTTCACAATGACTTTCAGCTGTTCTCCCAAACCAACTCTACCTGTTCCTGATAATGGCCCCACTATCTTCCCTATTACCTGGGCTTGGAATCAGAGACTCTCTTGGTCATGAGCCAGCCACCTGCACGCCCCCCACCCCCAACTCCTGACACTGAAAGCTACCAGGCACTTTCAATTCTATTTAGATTTTTGCATTTATCTCCCTCTCCATCCCCACCATGGCTGCTCTACCTCACTCTCTCAAACCTGTCCTAATAAATACACGACCACACTAGTCTCACCTCCTTCAGGTCCTTCTACCAGTCATCTATCCTCCTTGCCCATGCCAGATTAATCTCACAAAGGCAAGGATAATCCTAGCATCCTTATGCTTAAAGCCCCTCAAATCTCCTCCCTCTCTTCCATGGCACCATCTCTGTTGCTCTGAAGCTGCTGATAAGCCCCACCCTGGCCCAGGCTAGGAACAGACCCACCCTTCCTAGAACTTTTAAATCTTTTAGGAAAGCCACAGGACAGGGGCCAGGTCTGCTTTCCCTCCTGGATCCTTATTCTACAACAGAACACCACCCACTTCCCGATTTACTACCATCCTTATTATACTGCATGCTCCCGGCAGCCAGAATCCATGCCTGATCCATTCCATCTCCGCTTATCCCAAGCACTCCAGCACAAACAAGAATTGTGTTTCAGTGACTTCTCACAATATGCATTTTCAGTGCTGCCCCAAGCTCATGTTTCAGCCTTAGCAGGGGTGAGCTCAATGCTGTCACGGTACTTTTTACAACGTATTCAATTTTGCAGGACATCTGTCACCTTTTCTCCTTCCTTTTTCTAGTGACAATAAACACAGAGGAATTTCATTAAGCATAAACACTCTCAAAATCTACTTCAGTGTAATATGAAAAATCTTTACTAATCCAGCTAATGTGCTTTTCCTCCAACACCCAGTGAAATCTGGTTCTCATTTGAATATTTAACAAGCATCATCTTGGTAAACCTCTTTCCCTTGATCTATGTAGAAATAAAAAATGGATTTAGCCCATTCAGACTGTGTTTGGTCTTGCACATACATTTTATGCCTCCATTCGAAGTCTTAATCCTATCGTAGCACATTAATTCTGGTTTGTATGAAATGGTGCCAGCAGAATCCACTTTTTTGCTTCATCCATTTATATTAGTTTCCTTCAGTGAGTCCTGTAATGTTTTAGCTCAGTAGAGAGGCATGCATGTTTTCTCCTTCTACAGATTAGGGTAATTTCAAAAACAATAATAATTGCCTATTTTATACCACTAACCAGTAAGAACCTGAAAAATTTGTTTTGTAAAACAAACCAAGATCTAATGATCTACATTTGTAGTGCATGTCTTAGCACCGTGTGCTGTGTGTTTTTATACCAATACCATTGTGATTAGAAGAGCTTTTTGCCAAGGAAATATATTTTTCTATCAATTCTGAAGGCTAACTGTTGCACACAATAAATAAAAATAGAATGCTTTACCAAGTTATTATGAAGCTTTCATTTTGAAAGGTGAGACTCATCGAATCTCAAATGATGTAGTTGTCCTTTCTCCCATTTGAGTTGGCTATTGAGTACTGTCACCAGTAAAAGTGGATTTGAATCAAGGTTTGTAACATAATAATTTTGGAGTAACTCCCTCCCTTTTCATTTCGATGTATACAGCAGACATGCTAATAATTGAGACTGTAATGTGCATGGCTAACATGCCCCATTCAGTACTCATGTATTATGGAAAAATAACAACAACAAATTCCCTGGACATACTCCTGACAGTGGCTTTTGCATGATTATGACTAGCATTTCAGATACAAACACTCTTTTGCTTACATGCCATCCTTAGTACGTGGGCAGTTATTTATCCTATGTGTGTTTTTTCTACCGCACTGTTAGCTTTATGAGGTCCCAGCTATAAATTGTATATACATGATTATGTATATATTATGTTATTTATTATTATATAGATAGGTATATACTCAATTATATATGCCACTTTTGATCCTGGTGCTACTGTCAAAGTACTACAGGTATGTGTATGGAAAAGAAACTTTCCCTTGTTTCCTGAGGATCTTCTAGAGCACTAGTAGCCTATGAATCCAAGACACCTTCAAGGCCATGAGTTTGAGTTTTAGGAAGAGAGAAGATGAAGGTTATTTGACTTTTTAAAATCCCTTTCCACATTACTATGTTCTTCACCTTCTTACAAACCAAAGACAAATATTAGAAGGCTTCTCCCTTCCTCAAATTTCACAAGTAGTTGTTTTGCTTAGCAAAATAAGGCATGCTTCTGAAATAAAACTCAAAACCAGATCCCATTTGGTCCTGCCAGAAAGTGATTATGGAATTCGCTGTCAATGCAAACAGCTCCACAAACACATCCCAAACCCCCTGATTCCACTAAAAAGCAGTGCAGGGAATTCAGAATGAGAAGCCGCTTCACATACACCTCTCATTAAAAATAATTGTCAATTCCCTGTGTGCTCTCTGTGATCCTCTGGGGTAGCTACAAGAAAGGAAAAATGAAAACAAGAGCTGTATCTACCAAAAACAGCCCACAAATAAAAAACTCTCCCAATATCTAAGACCAAGAGAACTTGGGCCCAAAATATCATTGTACTGAAAGCTAAAACCGGTAAAATATCTGTCTTCAATTCTCTACTTCTTTCGGTATGACAAAACCTAGCCACGGGAATCGAAAGCTTGTAAATTCAAGGAGCAAAAGGTTTCATTCCATGTGAAGCCATGTTCTTGCTCGAGATTAGTTTATAGTAAGCTGATTTATCAGCACCGTGGACAGTTCAGGGCAGCATTACTGAGAAATGTTGCTACTGCACCAAAGACCTCTACATCACAGCAATGATGTAATTAGGGAGTAGAGAGGAAATCAAGATGTCATTGTGTTTTATTTTGCCTTGTTTTGTTGGCAGACAACATGGGGTGAGAGGCAGGGAAGCAACAGAATGTCAACAAAAAAAATCAAAGTCTTAAAAGTCTATTTTGACTGTGGTGGCATCCACTGACCCCCTGGGTTTCACTTTTTCAAACTAAATTTAGCTGTTTGTGTACAGATTGACACAAACATATACCACGCCCACCCATGGCAAATATTGACATCCTTGGTGCACAAAGATGTCATAGGCAAGGAGAGAAGACAGACATTAACTGGGATCAGGGGAAAAAAATGTAAGAAACACAAAATCTCTCAGTCCATCCACTGTACTCAAGGAAAGAGCAGGTGAGAAGAGGGAAGATAAGTCTTGACAGAAAAAAAGTAGGATCATTTTGTTTCTATTACTATGGTCCAGTCTGCACAACTTCAGGCTGGCTTATCTGATAAGCAAAACCTTGGCCTGAATGAGTGTTGATGACAACTTAGCAATGAAGAGAAAGTCTAAGAGAGCAGTTGTTCCTATCCCAACTCTGATACCACCAGGGTGGACTCTGAGTCAACTACAAAAGCCCTCCAAAGTACCCAGAAGAATGGAATACACATTTAGAGGATCATTGACCTGTTGCTCAGATGTGATTCAATAACAATCACATGAAGAAGCATTTAAAATGTCCTTTTTTATGTTTATTTACTTATTTTGAAAAAGAGAGAGAGAATGCATAGGCACACAAGCAGAGGAAGGGCAGAGAGAGAAGGTGAGAGAGAATCCCAAGCAGACTCCACACTGTCAGCGCAGAGCCCAATGTGGGGCTCGAACCCATGAAATGTGTGAAGTGAAATCAAGAGTCAGATGCTTAACTGACTGAGCTACCCAAGTGCCCCTAAAATCTCTTTTACATGACCAATAGAGTCCCTATAAATCCACACCAGCACCTCAGCAGCCTGCTGATGTGGGGAGGGGCACAAAGTGATATGGCTTTCTGGGGTCATGAGCTGAGTTCCCTAGAAAAAAAGTCACAATGATTTCTCCCAGAAATGTTGGAGAGGGATTCACAGTGATTAGTACTCTCAATGAAAAGTGGATATTGATTCCTCATGGAAGCATTAATAAACATGAAAGTTAAGCGATTTGCATGATGAGAATGTTGTTTTCCCTTAATTTTGTTTTGGCAAAGTAAAATGAAGGCTCTGGAACAATTAATCACAAATGCTGAATTACAGCAATAAATGACAGATCTTCTCAATCCTGGGCCAAGGATTCTGTCAAATCATATACATGTAAAGAATGCATTTTTTGCCTTTAGATACCAGCTTTTTGAAAAGCTGTCACACATAGTTTGGAACACTTAAAGATAAAGCAGAACTCTATCTGTTTCTCTTTTTTAACCCAGAGAAAATAATATATGAGTAAATGGACTCTTTTTTCCAAATTAAGCACCAAATCAGATACACACTGTCTTAAAGGGCTTCTTCAGATGCATGTTCAATTCTCAAATCTTTGGATAATGAGTTCATTCAGCTAGGAATTGAGAGGAAACGAAGCCAAATTTTGAAGTGTTAACAATAGACTTTGTACCCTACATAAGAGAATGTACTCATTTTTCATCATAATAGCACTGCTTCACTATCATATTCCAGAGCAACTTTCCTGGAAAGACCTGGGTCTACTGACAGGTATCACTTTAAGGACAATAAAGAAGTTACTTTCTCCAAATGAGAGTCATATGATACTAGAAGAGGTGAAGGGGTTTGTCCAGGGTCCCCCCATAACTTACCAAGAAGGAAGGATCCTTCCTTACAGATGGTTTTGTCTCCAGGGTAGCACTACAGACACCAGGCTGCCGGAATCAAACCAAGCTAGTTGCTCTCAGAATATCCAGCATGTCTCCTAGGAGACAGGGCCATGCTGGCCTAACAGGGTTTATGGGAGGAACAACTGCTTTATGGAGCCTAACTAAGGATAATACTAAAGAAACAGTGGCCAAAGTCATAGTCCTGAGATGTCTTGAATGGTAGAAACCACTTTTCCCTGGGTGTGTGCTGATGTGGTCCACAATAGGTTGCTCCTGGTCTCTGGGGCCTGCAAACCCAAAATCTGAGATATTTCAGGATCTGCACTTACCATGAGCTCACTCCTTCCTGCCAGCCACCAACTTTCCTTATGGCTTAGAATTCAGGTACTGGGGCACCCGGGTGGCTCAATCGGTTGAGCGTCTGACTTCACCCAGGTCATCATCTCACAGTTCCTGAGTTCGAGCCCCGCGTCGGGCTCTGTGCTGACAGCTCAGAGCCTGGAGCGTGCTTCAGATTCTGTGTCTCCCTCTCTCTCTGTCACATCCCCACTCGTGCTCTGTCTCTTTCTGTCTTAAAAATAAATAAAACATTAAAAAATTTAAAAAAAAAGAATTCTGTTACTAATTTATTTTCCCAGTCCAATTTAATACACCATACCAGTCACATGAGAGGCCACAGGCTAAGCCTGGGAAACCTTGGTAGCTATGCATGGTCTTTGATCATCACTGCTCTCTGGTACTCAGTTGCTTCTCTGAATCTTCAGACACTCTTACCATTTATCAGGAGGTAAGACTGGCATCAGATAAGACTGCCCAATCCAGCATTCAAAGCTCTTCTTTTGATAGGAGGGAAAAATATGATTTTACAGTACTATAAAAGTAACATAACCCAGTAATTCATGCATCACAATTTATGTAGCTGCTTGTACAACTTTTAATATTTACTAAGAGAATGATTTCTTCTCTCCTTCTGGTAAATTGAGATACAGTGTGCCCCTTAAACCTTCCCTCTGATACTCCAGCTGTATGAAATACTCAAGAATCTCAGTAGCCCGATTCTGATGGTATCTTCATATCCAATCACCCAAATTCTAACCAGCTTAAGACTTCTGATGAATTTATTCAATCACAAATTTTATTGAACAGAATAATGTTGTGGCATAATTATCACTACTGGCAATGGTATCAAAATAGACTCTTTTTGTCCTCAAGGAGATAATAATGTTGGGGGCAAAAAATCCATAACCAGTAAAATGATGATCTCTAGGACCTAAAACAGAAGTCTGGAATGGATACCATGGTAGACCCAAACAATAACTGGCCACTTAAATTCAATGGGAAATTTGTATAAATTTTATCTATGAGACTATCATCATGTTCCCAAATATGTTGTTTCAATATAATAGAGCCTGACAGCTACAGAAGAAATTCATTGTTAACACACACTACCAACTACCGCACATCTGCTAGTGGGTATATTAACCTTTGTTTCAAGAAACCATTCAATAAATATGAAACAAGTCTGCAAGTAGTTTAGTCACAGTGTCTTCCAGTACTCATCCCACTTAATGGTCTAGGGCTTCTCAGTTTAGCTTGATATCCAGGAGAGAGGAAATTGAAATTTGAGAGCAACTCATCGATGGGGAAATCACTAGGTAAGATGAGGCTTCACTATCCAGGAGGAGTTTCACATATGGCTGATTCTGAGCAAAAACCCACACATGAGCAGATACCTGCAGAGGTCCTCATGAATTTTTCAGAAGGAGATCAAAGAGAAAATAGACATGAATGGGTTAGAGCAGAATGATATGAAGTGGAAACAGTGCTGGCATGGATTGGAATTTAGATAAAGTCTATCCATGCAGAATGAGCTTGAGCAGAATACAACATTCCTAGGCTCAAGGAGACAAACGAGTCATGTCAGTGCAGGACACTGGGAGCGTATGAGCAGTTCCTGGCATTCCAACTCAATGTCACTCACAGAGATTGTTAAAACCATACCAAGAATCAAAAATCTACTCAAATCTCATACCCTGGAATGACTATTCCTTCTGACAAAGTTGCCGCAGTCAGTCACACAGGCAGTACAATGCATATGAAAGGTATCCCTGGAGTTATGCAGGGCTGAAACCCCAACAAGGATGTGTGAACACTTAATTCAACAATTTAATTAGCCAACTTTTGAGTGTGAGTACCTAGTCTGTGCTAGTGTGGGAGACACTGGAGATGCAAAGATTTAAAAGCACACACTCAGAATTACCACATCCCTTTTATTTCAACAAAAATGTGTTGCCTTTTCAAACTATCCCAGAGAAACAAAGAGAGGAATTTCTTCCTCAAACAAGATAAATCTCCTTCAGTTCAAAACCAAGGGAGAGCCGCATGTGAGGGATACAACCAAAGGACACAAGATGAGAAAATCCACAGAAATGACTCACTTCTGTTCAGTGGTTACTGAAAATAAAGAAAACAGTGGTAGTGTATGCAATGCCAAGAAATATAGGCAGGTAATTAGAGAAATGCTGACGTGTCTTCTAAAGAGAGATGGTTTCTTTGGGGACTCAGCATCATCACTGCAGTGATTCCTCATTCTAGACTGGGCTTAACTCTCACTGATAGGTCAGAGCAGTACATATCAGAGGGAACAGCCCTGGGTGACCTGCACCTGCTGAAGGACCTCAATAAGACACACTTGACTGTAGGTTTGAGACATATGCACTGGACCAGCAAAACATTCATGAGGAAGCCACAAGCCTTGGTCATCATTTCCAAAAATGGCTCCCAGATCACGTTCTCTTAATCACCCTGGAAGAGCTGTGGGGGGCGGGGGTGGGGGTGAGGGGTTAGAAACCTGTACTTCCTAAATTCCCTACAACAAATATATATTACTTTGTAATAAGAGAAACCATTTTTTAGAGAACAGAAAATATTAAGTATTGCCTGGGCAATATCTTTTAGCTGTGGATGCCTTAACTTTGCAAAATAAGCCCTTCTTGAAAGAGTCAGTGAGTCTGGCCTTCGGTCAAGTTTTTATGGTAAGAATTTGTGCTATGAAATTTAGGAAGCGTTTCTGTTCTTCAAATATTTCTTTTTCTTTCATCTAAATTTCTCCTGAGGTAAGAGTTCCCTTTCTTGATTCTTCACTTTTAGCAAAAATCTATCTTTCCCGAGTTCATAATATTGTCCCTTTGAGAAAAAGTATGTAATCTATACATACAAAGGAAGCACTTGACCACCAAACAAAAATACACCAATTAGCCCACATACTACAAGAACATGTGCCAAAATGAATATGAGAAGAAGCTGATTTGGATGGTTTTACCATCTTCTGAGCCCCTAAGGGTAGACCATCAACTTGGCTAGGCTTATTTGAAATAATGTTTATCAACAGGGAAACAGAAAACACACAAGGTGGAAAGAGTGTGTACCCCTCATGGTTTTCTCAGTAAAGGTGCATACACAATTAAGAGTAGGTGAGCAGCCCTGAGCAGGCAGCCTGGGTTCAGAGCCCTGTGTTGAACGAGCATGCTGGGGACCGCCTGTTGAACAAGCAGGGTCCTCCTCTTACTCAAAGTGAGTGGGTGTGGATGTATAGGTCATGCAGTTTCCTAGGAGCTAAAACAAGACTCATTACTGAATTCAAGGGCAAAGGAAACTCCTTGAGGCCTGAGACAAAAACATTTTTCAAATAAATGCCCGAAGCAGCTGTCTTGTTGCCCAACCAAGCCCAACAATCCCTAAAACTGACTTCCCTTCTCAGATAAAACAGGGCACCTCCAACCCCAAAGCTTTGGGACGGGGGGGGGGGGGGGTGGTTCCCACTGGTGAAGAGGTAGTCCCAAGAGCAAGTTACCCTTGCATGCTACACAGGGACAGAAGCCAATTCAAGGCCAAGGGTAAAATAAAACACCATTCCTAACAGATGGAGTTCTGAGGAAACATTTCAGCAAGTGACTCCTTTGGGTAACTATCTATAGAGCTGACAAAGGCTGCCTAGTAGTTTAACTGGTGCTGTATCCTTTTTCTGGACTGGTTCATCTGGAATATAATTCCACCCTGACCTGAAGATGTGTATGGTTTCCAGCTTATTGATTCTTACCACCTCTGAGGTTTTTATCAACATCAACAACAAGGCACCTGCTCCCTTCAGGAGCTGACGGTACACTGGGGGAGACAAAGGAAAAATAACGACTAGGTGAGTTATTACAAGGGAAAACTGTAAGCACTTGTGTCATTCATAGGGATACACTATATTTTGGGGAACTAAAGCAATCCAGAAAGTCTTCCTGGAGGGGCAGGTTTAGAAATTGAAGTTCAAGGTCCACCTGGGGTATTAGGACAATGGAAAGGTATGCTAGGAGGGGGGCTTGGCAAGCATGAATGCATGAGGCAGAAAGTATAGACAGTTTGTAGAGACTGCAAGTCAACAAGCCCAGTATAGGAGACAATTTGTGTAGGAGGATGAGAAGGATGGGGCAGTTAGGATTAAATTGTAAAGGGTCTTGAAAGTCAGGCTAAGAAGTTGGCTCTAATTCATCAACAGCAGGCAGTCTTTGAAAGCACCAATGCAGGTACACTTAAAGACAATATAGAAGGTAAATACAGAGCAGCCTGCAAGATGGTCTGGGGTATGGGAAGCCTATGTTGGAAAATGGGTGAAGGCTCCAGAAGCCCGGGATGCCTGGCTCCTGCACTGGCAGGACTGAGAAGGTTAAGGACTATGATTCTTCTGAACCTCCTGCCCTGTCTGATTAATCATGTTCCCAGAAGGGGACTGAGCCCATACAATGCAAGACCCCTAGAGAGAATCTTCCAGGTCAAGGACAAGTCAAGAATCAACCTGTCTACTGTACTTAGGGGACATAGAGGAGCCAAGAAACAGAGCTCAGGAGCTACTCTCTGCCCCTGCCCCTGTGCCCCAACCCTACAGAAGACAAAGTCAGCTTGTCCATTCGGCCAGCCCACTAAGGGTCCAGGCAGATCCTGTACACACAGAAAGGACAATGACGACTGTGTCCACTACAGAGGCAGGTAACACAGGGTCACAAAGACTCTCTAGGCAAGTTCACCCTGTGGGTTTCTACCTGTTCTACTTGAACTTGACGCAAAATTCATCATTAGAAATTCATGCATTTCTAATAAAAATGCAATCCCTTATACTGGCTAAGAGGTCCTGCATGATCTTCAAAGCCCTGCCTGACTATTTCACCACACATATGCACACTTGATATACTCCAGGCACATTTGTTTTCATCCCTCAAATGTGCCACATTCATTCTCACCTCTGGGCTCCACACTTGCTGTTCCCTCCACCTAGCATGCCCTTCCCCCAGGTCTTAAGTCAGCTGCCTCCACTCCACTCGCATTCATCCCTTTTAGGAAGGCCTTATAGACCGAAGTTTTGTGCCCACCAAAGAGGTACACCTCACCTGCACATCTACCACATCACTGCTTCATGTCGTCTTTTTTTAAATTGTCATTATGGAAGTACAGTTGCCGTACAATGCTATAGTCCTTTCAGGTGCACAACATAATGATTTTCCATTAATATACATTATGAAAGGTTTGCCACAGGAAGTGCGGTTACCATCTGTCCCCATGCACCATTATTACAATATTATTGATTACATTCCCTAGGCTGTACTTCTCATCCCTGTAACTTACTTATCCTATAACTGGAGCAGTTTTATCTCTCAGTCTACTTCACCTATTTCACTGACTCCCCCACGTGACCCAACTGCCCCATCTTCTTATTTGCACTTAGCTCTATCAGAAACTGTAACTTACCTAAGTGTTTGGTGTGTGGTCTGTCCCTATCACAATGCAATGTCTAAAGGAGCAGGGACCTTTTCAAGTCTTGTTCACTTGTGTCTCTCCAGTGTCTGAAAAGTGCCTGGTACATGGTGGTGGTCAACAAATATTTGTCACATAAGTGAAATAATTCATCAACCCATGCCTTGAGGATCCATGAAATTTCACCTCCCTGAGTAGGAAACCTGTTTTAGATTGTAATATAGATCTTAAAGAGACTAGAGCCAGAGAGTTTCTCATTTCCTTTAAACCATCTGCATCTAAAATGTTAGCAGCTGGTCATTGTATGTGTTCACATCAAACAGGGAAAAGCAGCAGGGAACTTGCTAAATACACAGTCAGTGAGGAAAGAAACTTCTAGAAATGCCTTCATTAATGAAGTGGCTTCTAGGGGACAGTCCCTTGAAATACCACCTTGTTGGTAATAAAACTCCCCTAACTGTGGAGTTAAGGGCAGGCAAGTGAGGGGTAAGATGTCAGTCATTCTCCACCACTGAAGTAGGAGATCCTGGGATGCCTAGGCTGTAAGTCACATAAGTCACGGTGTGCTCTCGTGCTCGCGTCTTTGTTCTGCCTGGAGTCCGGGCTCTAATGAGGCTTTAGGAAAAGCAGAGCTGCCTTTTAAGAAAATTTCATCCTAACCTGGAAACAGCAAAACGGAGCCAAGGCTCACTTACTGGGACTAACAAGGCAGAGAGACAATAAATGTAACCCTCAAATAATTCAGAAACCTCTTCCTGCAAACCTCTCTGTGATCTAATAATAAAAACTACTACCGTTTTCTATAGCTTTTGATCACGCACAAAGCACTTTCACATCCCACAGTCTCTCATGATTCTCAAACTCCCCGTGAGGCCATTGCTGGCATCATCAGCATTTTGCAGATGAAGAAATGAAATGGAGGTTCAGAGAGATGGGGGGAGAATGAGAAGCAACACTCTTGGCCTGCTGAGGTGATGAGCCCCCGCCGGGGCTGCTCTTCCTTGAGGCAGAGGCGAGGGGATGTGGGAGGTCCTACGGGGCCCTGCACTCAGCCCCCTATGCTAGGGCACCAGGAGTTTCATATCTAGGCTAGCCCTGAGCACTCACAGAAGACTTTGGTTTCTC
This sequence comes from Felis catus, assembly GCF_018350175.1. Classification (NCBI taxonomy): domain Eukaryota; kingdom Metazoa; phylum Chordata; class Mammalia; order Carnivora; family Felidae; genus Felis; species Felis catus. The sequence goes on from NC_058368.1 coordinate 113,710,776, forward strand.
TTAGTTTTCATTGGTGGAATTTGTTGTTTTAAACCTTCCTCCAGTGGTTAATTCCTCCAATGGCTCATTTCTTCTCAACAACCAGGATGCAGAAATGCTCAGAAGGCAGCAGCCATGTCCACTGTGACCTCCTGTTCCTCTGGCAGCAGTCAGAGCCTACTTCCTCTACCCAGTGAGATTGTTGGAGCCTCTGTGGCTTGATGCACACAAGGCTACAGCTCACACACCCTTGGGTGACAAAGGCCTCCTCATGTCAGACCCATTCTTCTGAGCCACAAGCACTGGGAAGCTGAAGGGACAAGGGGCAGATTTGTGGTCAGACTGCCTGCCTCAGAACCCCGGCTCAGCTGCTTCCTAGCTGTATACCAGGGGAAGTTACTTAGGCAGAGCCTGAGTTTCCTCATCTGAAAAATGAGGATCGTAGTGGTGCCGACCTCACAAAGCTACTGTGTTAAATGAGAAAATACCTGCAAAGCACTTAGAAGAATGTCTACAATTGAAAAGCAAGTGCTTAATACGTGTTAACTGTTGCTGCTAATTGCTCTCATTTCAGATACAATACCCTTGAAAGTTTAAGAGTCCACAAAGGAGGAGGGATGGAAAGCAACATGTCCACATCTAACTTACAATGCAGTGTGCTTAACAATATTTCAGCGAGATGAACCAAGCAGTTTAAGAGCCAAATACAAAACCCAAAACACCAAAGAGATAGAGAAAACTTCACTAGAACAGCAAGTTCAGTGAAGCGTCAAGGCCTTTGCATCTGCTGATCCTTTGGCTTGACAAGTTCCATGTTCTTTCCCCAAAAGGCTTCCCTGATCACCAGCTAATGAGACTTCCCTCTACCGCTCTATCACATCACCCTGTCTTCAAAGCAGTCATGACTCTCTGAAATGTTCTGATGTGTCCACTTGCTTACTGCCTACTCCTTCACCAGAATACTAGCTGCACGTAGCCAAGAACTTGGCCTCTTTTGTTCACTATTGTTTCCTTGGGGTCTACAACAGGTCCTAACACATAGCAGATGCACAAAGAACTGGCTGAATCTGTAACTGGACACTGAACCAAGCCATGAAGAATGAATAGGAATTTTCCAGGCTGAGAAAAGATGTGCCAGGTAGAGAACCATGACAGCAAATGTGTGCCCGGCCTGAAGTTCTGCCTATAACAGAAGACCCAGAGGACTCTCTAAGGTTGAGTTAGAAGATTTCCCGTGTCATGAGCTCCACAGTGTGGTAAAACTCTACTGAAACCCTGAACCTCCACTCAAGCTTTCTAGAGCCTAGCATCCCAACAGTTCAGCCAGGCAACCAACAACCCCCTTACCCAATACTCCCATCAAAGCGGGGGAAGGGGCTCCCCGGCACCCTGTGGACATCTGCCATGTGAGATCAAAGACTCTCATGGGGAAAATTCACTTATAATTGGAATGGTAACATCAAAACATTGCAAAGTAAAAATGGCTTGAAAATTAAAAATGCTATCAGCAATGTTACTATATATTATACAACTATAAATTACATTAATAATTATATATATTAACAGTGATAGCTAACATTTATGAAGCTCCTGCTTGATAGAGCTAACATTTTGTTGATTTTTGCATCAGTCGAGAACTGTGAATTTATAACATAAAAATATATGCAAATGAAATCATTCATTCATTCAGCAAACATTCATTACATGTCTAATTTATGCCAGGCACTGAGACATAGCAATGAACAAGTCACAGATCATTTCCTCAAGGTGCTCACCAGTCTACATGTGACATAAAGAAGGAGAGATCAACTCTGCTTGAATAGGTCAAAAAGAAAAAATTTAAAGAGAGATCACATAATAATGATGATGAGGATAATGATATCAGCAGGTAACATTTACGGAGCAATTACTATGCCCCACACACTGTTTTAACATTCTCTTCATTCATTTAATCCTCACAACATCTACGTGATGGAGAATTATTATAACTTGCATTTTACAAAGGAGGAAATTGAGACACAGACAAGTTATGTCACTTGCCAAAAGTCACAGAGCTAGTCAAAGCCTTAAAAGACTGACTGTGCTTGACCTGGGACAAAAAGAATTTGCCAAGTGGTTGAGTCTTGTTTCTCAACCTCATCCTAGTTGACCTTTGGGGCTACATAATTCCTCATTGTGGGGCTACCCTATGCTTTGTAGGAAGTTGATCAGCATCCCTGGCCTCTACCCACTAGATGCCAGTAGCAACTGCTTTCTGGTGGGATAACCAAAAATGTCTTCAGACATTGCCAAATGTCCCCTGGAAGGAAAAAGCTGAAAACCACTAGGTTAAATGAAGACCATATGCTCAAAGCACCCTGGCAAGAAATGAGCTATCAGGTCTAGGAAACTACCAGTTACCTCATGTGGGGTACAATTCAGAGAATGACAAAGAATGAGGTTAAAGGCAGGAGCAGAACCAAGTTGCAGAGAAGACTCATGGCCTACGTAAGAATTTGGACTTGATCTTGAGGACAATGAGGAGCCACTGAAACATTTTAAGGAGGGACATGACCAAACCAGATTTAGGTTTCAGAAATACAGAGCTGGAAGCAAGATAGAAGGTGGCTCAAAGATGATGTGGAAAGAAATTGGAGAGTGGGGGTGGGGGGGCTAAAGTAGGAGACTGACAAGAATCCAGGGAAGGAAACATGCTTTGAAGGCGTAGGAGGTAAGATGGGCAGGCTTAGGTATGGGGTGGGGAAGATCCAAGGATAGCAGCCCACAGACCTGGGTGACTGGATGAATGGCGATATCACCCACAATGACAAGAAGTGGAGGAACACGAACTCTGGTTTATACAGAGTGAGTTTGAACTGCATCAGAGAGAGACGATCCAAGTGGAAACGTCACTGTGCAACTGGATCATCAGTGTCTTGAATCTTCGATCTGAGCTGGAGATACATATTCAGAGTGTGCGATATATGTGGTTATGAAGACTTTCCTGCTGAATGAAATTATGCAGGAGAGATTAACAAAGAGACAAAAGGCCTGAGGACAGAGCCCTAAGGCATCACCAACAGTGAAAGGTTGGGAGGAAGACAAGGACATAAACAAAAAGAGCCACAGATAGCAGGGAGACTATGTCAGAAAACGATGACAGAACAGTGCTACTATGGAAGTCAGTGGAAAAAGGGAAGATACCAGGTAATACCAAAATCCAGGATTCATGACTCAATGGGAAGGTTTAACTAAAAAGCACCCAGGCCATCAATTTTGATTACATTCATAAACTACTTCCATGAAGAAAATATAAGTTACTAATATAAATAAACGTAACTCTCCACACTTAGAGAGTTGAAGAGACTACCCAATTAAACCTGCTTATTTAATTCACTTGTGATCTCAGGGAGACTAGAAAGCAACCCCAACATCAAATGGCTGCCAAAATCATGACAGCCGAAAACAGATTCAAATCATGACAGCCGAGCACTGTGGGCAAAGCAGAGCCTTGGAATATAAAATGCAAGTTCCATCCAAATTCCTTCTCATAACAACATGAAGACCGATGTACAAGCTTACACTTTTGACAAATTATAAATGATCTTTTCATAAAGAGACAAACTTGATTTGTGTTTATCTGGAAAAGTTCTACTGCATTGTCAGAGGTTTTCACTAAAAGACAGAGAGGTATGTTTCCAGAATATAAGGTCTTATCTGAAGCAACATTTCAAATAGTAACACATCTAATATATGTTTTATACCCAACGCTCATTTGCAACCTGTACATGCCTGGTTATATGTCCATCACTCAAAGTGAATCTGTTTGAATTAGCATATATGACGCAACTCCAAAGTATTCAAGAAGTTGGCAAAAATCAATTCTGAGGCAGAAGATATACAAACCCACCCGAGGAGGGGAAAAAAAAAAAAAAAAAAACAGACAGCAACGGACTTTTGGTCTTCAAATTTCTCTGCAAAAACATAAACTCCAGAATCCGGGACTTAGAATCAATCTGCACACAAAATTAGTTCCCAACACAAGGCCTTGGAACTTCATAACCTAAATCCAGAGTGATCTTACACAACAAGAGCCTTTTCTCTTAGACACCCTGCATTCTGTTCTGTTGCATTTTTAGATCTACAGATAAATAAAATGGAACATAAGTTTAAAAGACTTTATCACTGGTTAAAATATTCACAATGCCACAATCTGCCACAGACAGAGTCATGTGGTTAAATGTGCAAACAATTACTCAATTTAATTTCATCTTGCACAAGTGAAAAAACAAGCTGTAATCACAGTAGATGCTGTTCATTTTATTCCAAAAGCCACCATCTTTTATGTTCCTGATTGGATTTTATTCTTGGACACAAGTGGAGTGGGCTTCCACACTAAGCATGCTAATTCACAGGGCATTAAGAGGGCATGCCTAAATAAAGCGGCAGCTGGATCTCTCCTAAAGGGACTTGATTCCAATTCCTTAAAGAGACGGGCTCCAAGATGAGCCACTGCCCAAACGCTCATACTCAACAGTCTCACACGGCACTGCACTGAGTCCTAGAAACCCATACTGTCAGGATTCCTGTCCTTAGGTGACAAAGGAGCCCAAAGCCATTCCACGTTATATTCTACCTCTAGCACAGGCTCCAGGATCACACTCCCTGTGCTCTGCCAAGACCTTCAGTAAGTTATTCAACCTCTCTTAGCCTTCTTATCTGAAAATTGGGGATAATAAAAGAACATACATCACAGAGTTAATGCAAGGAGCAGATGAAAGTGTACATATTAAGTGTTTAGTACAAGACCTGGCATGTATTAAGTTCCCATTATTATCATTAATATTGTCTAATAAACAAAGAAAGATCTGTGCATTAATTATCTATGACTGTATAACAAATTACCCCAAAACTTATTGCCTTAAAAAAACAAGCATTAGGGTGCCTACATGGCTCAGTCAGTTAAGCATCTGACTCTTGATCTCAGCTCCGGTCATGATCTCAGGGTCACAAGTTCAAACCCCGCCATGGGCTCCATGTTGGGCACGAAGCCTACTTTAAAAATAAAAACAAACAAAAAAATAAAAACGAAGCAAACAAACGTGTATTATCTCAAGTTTCTGTGAGTGAGGAATCTAAGCGTAATCTAGAGTGCCTCTGCTTCATGGTTTCTCATAGGCTGTGGTCACGTTATTGGCCAGGGTCTCATCTGAAGGCTCAACTGAAGGAGGATCCCCTTCCAAGTTCACTCCCATGGTGGTTGGCAGGATCCAGGACCTCACAGGCAATTGGACTGAGGGCCTCAGTTCCTCACTGGCCGGTGATGAGAAGCCTCCCTCAGTTCCTTACCACATGGCCTGGGACTCCCACTAGGAAGCTTACAGCATAGCAGCTGGCTTCCTTCAGAACAGGCAAAAGAGCAAGAGAGGGCACACAAGGCAGAAACTACATTCTCTTTGTAACCTAATTTTAGAAGTAGCATCCTATATCTTTGCCATAGCCTCATTTGTCAGAAATGAGTCTCCAGGTCCACCCCGCAAAAAAGCATGAGTACCAGGAGGTGGGGATTATTGAAGACCATGTTAGGGCTCTAGTACATTCTGAAAAGCCAAAGTCTTCAAAGTGAGGTTGCAACTCTTTTTTTCCTTCTTTCCATTAACACTTATTTACTCTGTATCAAGTACTGCACAAAGGCCCTGAGAATATATTAAAGAACACAGACATGTCCTTGCTCTCATGAAGCTGATAATCTAGCAGGGGAAACAGACATTAAAAAAATAAACTATGATTGAATTAAAGTTATGACGAGTGCCTTGAGGAAGAAGTACATTGTGCAAAATTGCACAAAGAATGTGATCCACTTGGAATTCACATAGGTCCAGACACAAAGGAATGGACTGTAGGAAGGCTGTGAGATCAGACATATTCTGCACACGTTGGACTCAATAAATGGTAGGGTGGAGGCAGAACGGTGTCCAGGCAGCATTAAGCAGTTAAGTTTCTAACTGGCCCCTGTACCTGACTATATTAAATTCACAATGGACAATTCAGATATATTGGCCCTCCATGATTTCAGTTAGATCTACAAACTACCACACAAAGAGTTAATAAAACCTATGTTGATCTAAATCTTCCAGACCAGCAAAACTGCAGTGTCTTGGGGGCTTCGGGTTATTTTAATAATTTGTCCAGGAAGACAGGTTTCCATAATAGGGCACAATACCCCTAACCAAAATCAGATCTCATTCTGATGAATTATTGCTAACCAAAAAGCACTCAGAACAACGAAGACTCTTTCTCATTCTATTTCATTAAATCCAATCAATTTTTCCATAAATAATACTGCTAAATGACTCCTGGAGCTAAAGAGAACACAATAATGCTGATCCATGGCAGAGGTAGAGTGAAACACTCAAAATGAAGATGCTTTCCTGTTGATTCCCAAGGTTGGAGAACAGACCCAGAAACAGATGCAGCCCAGTGGGGGTTTAAATAAAGAACTTTCCTCCAAGGCATTCGAATTCTGCTCAGTGCCCTCTCTTGCTTACTAGCAAGCTGCAAGTTCAAGTGTCAAACAGCCACAAAAAGACACATTTCAATAGGTCTGAAATCCAATACATTTATTTGTACAGGAAAAGAAATTAGTACATCTTCATTATATTCATGTTACCCTGGGCCGAGATACTTATGATAAATAGCCTACATTGTAATCCTATTGACAAAAGGCCATCTTTCCCATTGATGCTGTGAAAACCCCTAGGTACATTGTGGTACTCAAACCATACGTACTAATGTAATTAAGGTTTGGGGGTAGGTGACACGTTTATTGTGCTCAAAAATTGAGTGACAACTGTTACCTAGCCCTGGTAACAGCATGCTTCCGGCCCCACTCCTGGCAGACTCAACACCAGCATGGAATTTCCAAAGTACAGCCCACACTCAGAACAAAGCAGAGGTGATCAAAATCTCATGTTTTTCTGGAGCAATGAGGTGTAGTGGGATAAAATGGAGGTAGAAGGGCTGCCCACCAGAATCAAAAATCTCCATCTGGTTGTCTGCTCACTCACATCATCACAGCTTCGTCCATGATGCGGAGAAAGGGAGTCAAGAGGATGGACCCGACAACAACAACTAATAATAATAACAACAACAATAACAACAACTTAATCAAAGAGTTGAATAAACTTGGAGGTAGCTTTAGGAAACAGCAGGAGACTGGAGGGCTCAGCATTGGAGTTTGTTGGCTAGCAAAATAAGCCTCTGGCTGGAAGTTGAAAGTACTTGATTCCAGCCTCAACTAATTAACTCTTTGGCATTTAGCAAACATCTTCAATCAAGTAATTAGCAAGTAATTATTGAGTAGCTACTATATGGTCAGCGTTCAGCAAGCTATGGGGTTGACACAGAGGAGGTTAAGGCTCCAATACTGCCCTCGAGGAACTTAACATTTTAACTAGAGCTTTCCAGAACCTGTCAAGAATGACTCCTTGTTACTAAGTCCTTGGAAAGTTGGAGGCTAAAATTTTAAGCTCACGAGCTCTTCACAGCTAACTGCTTTTAAGGAAAAAGTCTTTCAGAAACATATGATTTTAGCATTTCTAAAGATTAAAAAAACCCACTGGTTCTGCTGGATATATTAATAAGAATTATGCCCCCAAAGAAAAATGTTACAGGGTCTTACAGTCAATAAGTTTGGGAAACAAGAGGTTGAAAATGAAATAGTCTTCTTTACTATAGGACTTCTCAGAGCCTTAAAAAACTAATGTGTACTGTGAGCATCTAAAGGGAGGATATGATACTTCTCCAGGGAATCATTTTTCTCATTGATTAAGGTTCTGTGCCATGTACTTTGGAAAGACTATGGTAGACACTTTCTCCTTCCCTTTCTCCTTCAGTAAATGCTCTCAATGGCTCAGAATCGTCTTAGCACGGGGGCTTTCACAGCAGCACCGCCTTGACACTCTACCTGGAACCCAGAGGCCAGCTATGAGGCCCTAGTGCATACCACCCCTCTGTCTGCTCCACTGAAAGTTATCCAGCCATCTTGAAAGTCCCACTTCCTTGAAGAAGATTCCAGACTGGCCTTTTCCTGTTCCGCTGAGAATACAAGAGGCCTGCATTGACCTGGACACTGCCTCCTGATGCTTTCCATGGCTCCTTTTACGACTACTGTCCTGTTCAACCATTTCTTTGTGGAACGATCTGTGGGCACATCTTGAACAAAACAACGCATTCCACAAGAGCAGAGATATTGTATCTTCCTGTGGCACCAAGGACATAGGCTTTCAAATGTTTGGTGATTGACCAAGGAAAACTTAAAGAAAAATGCAAGGTATTGTTATCAAAAAAGGTCAGCCAAGCTTGGTCAGCCAGCCCCACATGGTCTTGAGATAAGAGCTATGCTGTTTGTCTTATTCATGGGCACAGTGTGGGAGGTGAGGGTGTCCCCCTGCTGTGACAGTGCTATCAGTAAGAAGGCCAAACGTAACAGAGACAGAGGAAGCCAGAGGCACATGTGGAAAAGGCTTCTCAAGTGCAGCTGTTGAGCATGGTGCCCCCCCAAGGTGCTGACAGGGGATCAACCATCCCCAAATCCAGTCTAGTAGCTCTTGCTCCCCCAAAAGCCATGTGGTTTGCAGCATCTGGAGGCCACCATGGTTAACAGGCTCACCAGAGGCAGAAAGGAAACCTATCTTATAAAAGCCACTGGTCTGGTCAATCACCAACATGAACAGCAAAAGATCCTGGCTTCCCTCTCTCCAACACCTGAAGAGAGGATCTGCCTGGAGGACGCTACCAAGAGGCCTGGTGCAATTTCCCCAGCCTCACGGGAGGTAGTGTTGCATGACAGTTACGAACCTAAGGCTCTGGAGACAGACAACCCAGCTCTGAATCATGGCTTTGCAGTCATCAGCTATCTATCCTTGGGCAACTCAGTTAATACTCTGAGCCTCAGTCTCCTTACACATTTAAACTGGAATGAAATAGTTCCTTCTCCACTAGAAGGCTGTGAGAATATAGGAGATAAGCATACAGAGGGCTTAGTCCAACACTGGGCAAATAGCAAATGCTCAGCGAACACTAGCCTCTGGTACTAATCACTACCTCCCCAACACAACACTCTGCTTTGTGCAGTGCGTAACTCTGCCCAAATCTCTAGCCCACGCTGAGGTCCCCACGGCCACACAGGGTGATCCTATGCCAATCTATTCACATAATATATGCTCAAGAAATTAAAGTTATTTTCTGTATAATCAGAATTGGAGATTTTTCTGTCTTCCCCACCAAATTGGAATATTCCCCAGAGTCAAATTACATGTGTACTTTCTTCACCACTTAAGAGCTGTGAAGGCTTGGGCAGCTTCCTCGTCTATAAAAAAGCAGATGGTCATAGCACCTATTTTGTTCAGTCACTGAAAAACTAGAGATTAGGTAGATCAAACCCAGGGCAAATGTGGGGAGGGAGAGAGGCACGGTCGGCAGCATTAAGGAAAGGAGCACCTTCTCAGAAGGGGAGGGTCTTGGGCACTCTCTCCACCTCTGAGCAGACAAAGGACAGACTGGGAACAAGGAAATCAGGAAACTCTGCAGCCTGGCAATCAGCACAGAGGTGATCCTATGTCCAAGAGCCCTGAGCGCACAGAAATAATGGGGCAGAGCCATTTAACAGACCAGGTAGACTGGGCAGGAGAGGGGGAGGAAGCAGCTCCCTTCATGGGGATGAACAGAGAGCACGATGAAAAGAACCCTCAAGATGCCAGCTGCAGTTTGGGAGTCAGGCTCTCTTTTCACTAAGGAATTTAGCTGGAGAGTGGTTGGCCAAGGACTCAGTGCCATGAATTCACGGGAGGACATACCATCAGGGGGCTGAGCTCAAGTGCTGCCAGCAGACCATGTGCATGTTTGGAGTGGCCCTTAGGAATGGGGGCACTTTGGGAATGGCTTAGTCTGGGGCTGGAATTTCCCAGAGCCAGAATTCCTGGTCAGACAGGTGGTGGTATCCTGGTCATGCAATCCTCCCATTTAACAACTCCATCATTACCTGTCCAGAAAGAAGGGAGATCTGCCAGGAAAAAAAGGGGGCCAAAACCTCCAAAGAATGTAGGAGACCATAATGCAGAAAAAGAAATGCAAACATCTCAAGTATATGAGACATGTTCAGTGCAAATTAACACTTCACTGAGATTTCATATTTCACTATTAGGACAAAAATCCGAAAGCCAACAACCCAGTCTGCTCACTAGCTGGGAGGAAAGAGGTACTCACCCGCTGGTGCGGGTGGTAACTGTAGGTGTTAACCCATTAGAAGGGGAACGAAACTTGGCAACACCCATTCACATTACTAACACACACACCCTTTGACCAAGCAAATCTGCTTCCGGAATTGAACACGCAAGACAGAGCTACACATGAGTGAAATGAAGTGTCCATAACATCATTCCTTACAGCACTGTCTTTAACAGCAAACATAAAAAACAACACCAATTTCCACCAACAGGAAACCAGGTAAATAAACGAATTTCATATAGACTATGAAATACTATGCAACTTAAAAAATAATGAGGATCCAAGATAGAAAAACGGGCAAAATTCATAAACAGTCCACAGAAAGAGACACACAAAATACACAAAAAAATGCTCAACTTCACTTGCTGTAAGAAAAATGCAAGTTAAAACCACAATGTAATGCCACTGCTTACCTATCACGGTTGCAAAAATTCAAAAGCTTCATCACATAGTCTGCCAGCAAGGCTGTAGAGAAACCAGACCTGTCACACGTCACTGGCTGGAGTGCAGAATGTTTCAGCCCCAGGGAGGGGGATTTAGAAACATCCAACACTACCGCATATGCTTTGACTGTGACCCAGCAATCCCACTTCTATGAAGGCGCCCCAAAGGTGTAACTCCACCAACATGAAACAAGAGACACACAAACTTATTCACTTGCCTTGTGCATTTGCCAGAAAAACATTCAGACAATTTAAATGCCCATCCACAGGAAGTTGGCTGGGTAAAATCCACACAATGGGAAAAACTCTGCAGCCTTATTAAAGAATAAGAAAGATCTTGATGAAATGCTATGGACTCCTTCCAATACATATTATTAAATGCTAAAAGCAAAGTGCATATGATATATATACACATATACACACATGAAATTTTGCATATTATTTCCTAGAAATTCAGCAATTCTTTTTCTAAAATTTATCCTAAGGAAATAATTGTAAAGATAAACAAATATTTAATCACCAAAAATGTTCATCACAACATTGTTACACTAGGGAAAAGCTGAAAAACAGCCCAAATGTAAAAATAAACAAACAAATACAGACTTATTTTAATAAATTATGGAATATCCACCCAAAGGAATATAGGGTAGGGTCCAAGTATACACCATGAGAAAGATGTTCATCAGCATTTTAAAATGAAAGGGCACATGCATTACATGATTTCATTTAAAACTATATACACATAGATATAGAGACATAAACCAACATAGCTATCTATGAAATTAAATACACTTTATTTTTTCTTAGTTCTGTTTATTTTTCTTAACATCCTCAAAAAAATGCTATTTCTTTTATAACCATATCTATTTTTCAGTAGTCAATGTATTTTTTGTAAATAGGAGCAGAAAAGCCCAGTGCCGAAAGATTCTGGAGAGGTACAATCCAGACACCTTACCCTCCAACTTCAAGGTTGGGAAAAGACTCACAGGCTACTCAGAGTTCGGGGAGCTCTTGTAACACTGCTCAGTATAACTTGCAGGGGAAGAGAGGGGAACCAGCTCCCTAGCTAGGATTTCAAAGCAAACCTGTCAGCCTGCCAGCAACCCCTAAGACCAGCTCTACACAACAGTGGGTCAACATCCACTGGACCGTAACGATGATTCCCCACTAACTCCCCTGGGAATGACCAAACTTGAGGTTTTGAAAAACCTAGCCTCATCTCAATAAGGCATCCTTGGCTAAGCTCCACATGTCAGCTCAGGCAGCACCTGAAGCTAAGGACTGCTCCAATAAGCTGACAAAAACAGCCCACACCTATCAGCATAGCCTTGTGACTCTGCAAAGAAGGATGCTGACTTTAAGTAACAATGCTGAAAACCCAGTTTCTGTCAACTTGCTGGCTGCCAAGCCAGCAAACAGAATGAGGTTTATTTCTAAGAGCAGCACAGCATGCTCAAGAATGTAGATTTGGAGTCCAACCCACATTTGAAGCTTCCCTTCTTTCCCTTAGCTCTTCTACTTGGCAAGTCTCTAACCCACACTGAGCTCCAGGCTTCTCGGGGATCTCTATTAGAGCTATAAAGATGAAATAAGCTGTGTGCAGGGAGCTTGGTACAGCAGCTTTAGTATATGTGTGGGTACGCACATACATAGAAGGAGGACTGATAAAACAAAACGGTGACAAGACTATCATAGAACAGCACCTCGCACATACTAAGTCTCAAAAGATACTAGCTATTATTACTGCTAGAGCAAAGATTAGTGAGCCAGAGTCATCCACCAACAAATCAGAGAAACAAAGCACAAGGGCTTGAGACCCAACCTTGTGTGGCCATACTCAAAGTCTCAAAGGGTATGAATGGCATCAGTATCCCAAAAAGGGAAGAAGTTACCGTATAAAAAAAAAAAAAATCATACCTAAGTCTGACATATATCAAGGACATGCAGATTTGAAATAATCACTGGTTTCACTTAAATGGAACATAAACTAAATCACCCAACAATATATTTCTTTCAAGAAATTAAACTCTCTCTCAAGCCCCTAGTTACTTTGAACAACAATAAAGACCTCTGAATTCAGCAAAGGTCCCAGTGTTAACCAACATAAGTTGCAAGCCTAGAGGATTTTTAAATTAGTGATTATTAAACCTCCTATTTATCAATGAATTACTATACTGCCAAGCAGAGGGTTAAGCCCCTTACATCAAAAGTGTGTTGGGGCACCATGGTGGCTCAGCCAGCTGACTATCTGACTCTCCATTTCAGCTCAGTCCATGATCCCAGGGTCATGGGACCAAGTCTTATGTTGGGCTCTGCACTCAGCATGGAGTCTGCTAAAGCTTCTCTCTCCCCCTCTGCCCCTCTCCCCTGCTTACACTCTCTTAAAAATCAAACAGTGTGTTGTTTCAGTGGGACTTACATTGCTCCCCACCAAATTTGACTAAGACCCATTTTGGAATCAAATTCCTATATATTCTATGAAAAAAAGAGGGGGCAGGGGTGCGAAAGCTTCCAGATGTTCAAACACAACTCCTACCTAGAAACGGCTTTATAAAGTAGGCACAACTGACCCTCATGCAGGCCCTCACCTGCTCCTTGGAGATATGAGAAGATGACCAGAGTGGGAAGAAGGTGGTCATCAACCTTCTGGAAAATGCAATACTCACCATGTTCCTCCAGTAAGGTACACTTCCCTCTGAGGTACAAATTTTAGACCATATGATAGGAAAACAGCTTAAAACCCATACAAATTTTAGACCATATGATAGGAAAACAGCTAAAAACCCATACAAATTTTAGACTATATGATAGGAAAACAGCTTAAAACCCGGGGGGGGGGGGGGGGGGTGGTACCTACAAGAGGGGAATATTTGTTTCCCCAACTGAAAATCTCAGGCAGTGGGTTTGCTAGTCTGTCCTATGACTAACTGAACAGAAAAAAGAAAACTCAAGAGGGCTGGCCAAACCTAGAGAAGGGGCAGCAGTATGTAAGCATCTATCCCCACCATTTAGTAGAGAACAAAGATGAGAGTTTAGAGAGCAAAAGAACACAGAAGGCAACCCTAGCACCTTGTTGTGTGTATCTCCCCATGGGGACGACCTACAAAATAAGAGGACCTTATCAGCTAAGGCTATGATACAGACGTCTATGAGAACATGTTCTTGGGATGTCATTAATACCATTAGCCAAATATATGACTTCTCCTTCCAAGTATACATGGTAGGATTACCCTTAACTGCCCCCATGGAAGTGGATTCTGATCATGTAATTTCCTTGCTCAAAAAAAAAAAAAAAAAAAAAAGTGCCTCATCTAAGAAGATGCAGTCCAGTAGTTAATGTAAGCTCTGCAGCACAGTGATTGTGAAAGCACGGAGATGGAGTCTTCATCAGCCTGCTTCCTTAAGGACAACACAGATCAGAGCCCCTATCAACCCATGAGAGATGTATAGAATGAGGGAAAAACAGGCCTTCACTGTTTTAAGACAAAAGGATGATTTTTGGAGTTATGTGTCACCACAGCATAACCTAACTCATCCTGACTGATAAAAAGGAGAAAGGAAAAGAAGAGGTGAATCTGGAGTCAAACCACCCCATCAGTGAATTATGTACTAGACAGTCCTCCACCTGGCCCTCCAAAGAGCCCACCCTGACATGAACCCTGGCAGGAAGAGGGATAAACCATAAATTATACATTCAGCACAATACTGACTCCTCAAGCCAGAAGTCTAAACTATGCAGATGAAAAGGAAAAGATTCTCCAAATCTGGTATGGAAGATTTAAGGTCAAATGGACTTAGTTTTAAAGCCAAAAATGATGGAAAACTATGGAATCTCCCCAAGATGTTGTTAAGGGAAAGCAAGAATTAAAAATAAATAAAATTGTCTCATGTTTATTTCCCAAGTTGAAATTTCTCAATAAACTGGTTGCCCATACGTGTTTAATAAACAAAGACATGTGTTTTTGACTGGTCTCAGAAAACTGCAGCTGTTCACATTTGCTCTCCTTAAAACACGCGCGCGCGCGCGCACACACACACACAATTACTGAAATAATTCTAACAAGACAATCAATACTGCCCCAAGACAAGCAGTTCTAATCAGCCCTACCAACCAGAGTACACTAATCCTATTATGTGGGTGTCCTGCTTCCTTTAGAGATGAAGTTGTTTTTCTCTGCACAAAGAGGGTATGCCCTACAGGGAGAGAGAGAAGATTAGGATATCTGAAAATAATGTGTCCTAGAGAATAGATTAGAATTCAACTATTACCATGAGAAGGGTGTACAACGAATAGCCAAAACGTGGACCACAGGTGTGACAGTAAGACTATTCGTTAACATGTAAAAGTTCTCCAACTTCCCACTGCATTTTACCCAACTCCTATCCTCTAAAGAACAATTGTGTCTTTTTCCAGCCTAGATGTCAGGAGGATAGACAAGCACCTAAGAAGCCAGAGGACAAGGTAGGGCAGGGTTGGGAGGTTAGCCAGGAGAGATTAGGTCAAACCATTAAACTAACTGCTGGGAGAAGAGGAAGGAAAAGAAGAGTTTTATGGGACTGTCATATAAAAGACTCCTGAGTAACACAAGGACCAAAGTAATGAAGAAGAGAACACACATTTTGAGAAGTGTAGTTGTGGGTTATGAATTGGGTCTTCTTTAACATGTATTGAAATATGGAAGGAAAAACTGGAATTCCTTTTCAAATACTTTGGATGCTGGACTGGACTGTGCAACTGTGAATGGAACTTTAAACAAAGCTTTGATTGTGTGGGACCCTGGGATTTACTTGAGTGACAGATTTTTCTACAGAAATTCCTATTTACCTGTTTATCCAAGTAGAGCACCAGCTCCTTAGGGCCAAGATTTAGACTTGAAGTTCCACATTCCTGAGCCTGGCACCATGCCTAGCACAAAGGTATTCAATAATTAAGATGGTCTAGTCTCTCTCAAACTCAAAATGTTACTTGACCAAAGTAACAGGAGAAAAGTGATTCTTAACCTGCTCCCCTTATCTGTTTAACAACTGAGTTTCTTGCCTATGTATCAACATCTGTTATCTCTATAGAATCTCAGCTACTCGGCAGGTCAGTTTTACATGCTATGAAAACATCTCAAGTAAATACTCACTTGTTTAGGTGAGAGACAAGTGCCTGAAAGTCACTCTAGAAGGTAAGTATGAATGCTCCCGCGTTACACAACTAGGAACAGAGTGAATAAGTCAGCTACAGGTCTATATAAACTCCACAAAGGGGTCTTCCAGAGTTGTGGAAGGGGTAGCAGAGGTGTGACAATAGAAGTTTTCTTCTCTTTCCCTCCTGCTCCTTAAAGTATGCCCAAGAATTCAGCAGACCTTGTGACATTAACTCAAGGGTAGAAAGGAGAAACATGCAGCTTAACTTAGCATCACACAGGAGTCATGTTGGCAGCAAGTTGATCTTCCAAGTGGAAAAGGTCTTTCAGACCCTACCACACTCCTACCCATGCAAACATTCCCAGGAATGAGACCAAACAGGGCAGACATAGCAACCCATGCTGGACTTTAGGGACAATAATTGGTGGGGTTTGAGGGCAGATGCAAAATAAAGGAAAAAATGAAGGGTGGTCTCTACTGGGGGAAAGGGACACAATAAAAATGCCCAAGGGCATTTCCATGGGACAGGACACATTGTATACTCCTTAATCCTGAGCTAAGTCTTCATATCCATGAACAGAAGCTATGGAAATATCCAAAGAGGCAAGATACATTACTCTCCCCATCTCTACTACCATATGAACTCAGTGTGGACACTACTCATATGAGAAGTAAAGGCTTCAGAGGAGATCCACTGGGAGGCTGAGTTGGCTCAACAACTTTCTTGTGGGCTATGTCCCCTTTCCCTTCACAAGGAAGAATGCTACAATTACACAGGGTGAGAGAAGAGGCTCCCAGTATATCCTTAAGTATGTATTACACATCTGGCAGCCTCAGAGAGACCAAAATCCATAAGCCACAGTCCTGGAAGGCAGGAGTTCACAATTCAGGTGCGCCTCCAACAGACAAAACAAGAACTCAACCCATGTAATGCATAACCTGATAAAGAGTCAGGTGGTACTGGCTGTCACTGCTATGGATATCAGAGGAGCAGGTCATTAAAATTTGTTATATGGCATATGAGAAAGAAGTGAGTTGTGAACAGAGATCATCTTGTTGGAAAGAGTGGCTACTACCCACAATGTGTGGTGAAGCAAGATCCAAGGGAGAATAACCAGGCCATCCATCTGGAGACTGTCACTTCTTTTTGGGAACAGAAATATTTTTATGCTGAATGTTCCCACTCCTCAGGGAAACAAAATCAAACAGCCTTTCTGATTCACAGTAGAGCCAATTTACTGTGACTCATAGGTAAATACATGTCTCACACAAAAACTCCCCATGGCTGTTTATCTTGGCATAAATAATAAAAATTATATGATCTTTATTATACCCCACTGGCTGCAATAATACATCAGATTTCATAAGGATATAAAATATAATGTATTTATTTGATTGATCCTCCCTTCTCTTGGCTCTGGAAAAGTCAAGTATCTGGATAAGAGGAGCTCAGGCCTTATAATGTACACTCTTCAAGGACACAGATTTTTGTATATTTTGTTTATGGCTGTATCCAAGAGCCTAAGACAGTACCCGATACATTTATTTCTTGAATGAACAATGTAAAGAATGGCTCATCATTAAGAATGGCTCATCATATGTCCCTCATGCTCAACTTTATCCACTTACACTATGCCTGGCATTAAAAAATAATAATCAGGGAGTGACATCAGCAAGATGGCAAAACAAGTCTTTCCTGACTTTTCTCCCCCTTACAAAAACAACTAACAACTACTCAAGAACAAGATACCACTGATAGAATCCTAGAGCACGAGGAGGAAGCTAAAGCAATCCCTGTACCACAAAGACCAAGACTGCATTAGAAGGGTAAGAGAAGTGACTACACATTAGTTGAGCACACTGCTCTCTCCCAGACCGGTGTACCACCAAGCAAAGAGGTCTCCTCTCTGAGCCTTCAGTTCCTCCGATAGGAAAAGAAAACTCACAGGGGACACTAAGATCCACTTGTAGCACTGGGGTCACTTTGTGAGAGCCCCTATTCTGATGTCACACCATATGTATTGCAAGGGGAATCTGCAGGGCCCAGTGAATGGCAATCTGAGTAAAATGGACAAGGTGGGGAGGGGCTTGCAACAACCAGTACATGGATCTTGCAAGATCAAGTTCATTCCTGCAGTACCAAAGTAGTAATACCAACCAGCAGGTTTGCTCATCTGTAGAACCAAGCTGGGGGTGCACTTTGACCAGGGAACAAGGTGGAGTACAGATATACATGATTCAGAGACTCAAATGAGGAATTCTGCCAGCCCTAGAATCCAGTTTTCCCATGCTCAAGAAAGGAGTGGAGTTACAGCCCCACACATTGTGGATACCATCTTCTACCTACATCTGAGAAGAAGTATTGGAGATGACTCCAGGAAGCTGTGAGACCCAGCGGCACTTGAGCCAAGAGGTGGGTAGGAAGGCTGATTATCCCCAAGCAAAGCCAGTATCAGTCATAGAGCGTTCCTGGACTATTCACAGATAGTGGGATTAATTTCACAGCCAAGGCTGAGGGTAGTTCCCAGCCTCTCCCAATGAGAAGGCCTATTTGAGAAACTGAGGGCAGCCTGGAGTGGCCTGTCCCCCTTCCTAGACCTGGAAGCTGATATATAACCCAACCACTATGGAGACTGTCTTTTAGTCACAGGGGACCATAAGGGCTGGTTACAACCCCTGCAAGTTGAGCAGTGGTTGAGCCTAGAAAGGGGAAGGCAGTGGCCGGGTTCAGCTATGGAACTTGGAGTGTGGGTCAGCTCAAGTTAAGACAACAAAGAGTTTTACCAGTTTTAGAGAAGCTCTCCTGACAGACCCAGGCAGGGAATCTAATTCATAGTCCTGCTCACTAATGAATATAGTCTGCCCCACCAGAGAACCTAACCAGCGCACATGGGAAGCTATGTAGCCCATTTAACAACCCTACATACACTACATACACTTGAACAGAAACCACAGACAGTGGCTTTCCTTATCTACAAAGCAAAACTAATGGCCATACACTCTGGGCTGATATGGGTCCCCAAACAAGAAGCTATACAGGTTCTGGGTCCCATCCTACTGACCTGCCAGGAAAAGGAAGTAAATTTGTGGCTCCATCCACCAATGGACATATTACCTAGACCCAACTATCAAGTAAGCCTGACCAAAGAATCTATGCAACCACAGAGTCATCCTAAAGCCTCACAGTAGGTAGGGAACCAAGCTAGCAGTCCCAACCAATTGTTCTTAGAGGCACACCCTCACGTCTCGGTTCTCAGAACTCAAACAGTTGCCTTGCCCAAAACTAGGTCATAATATCAAATCCTACCTGTCAAAGGACATTAGCAGCAGTAACACTTGTAAATCCAAACTGAGCTGATTGGTGAAGAAGGGTCTATAAAATCTGGAAGAGGAACTCACTCAAATCCACAGATACCAATGTATCTGTATCCACAGAATACACACACAAAAAAACAGGTAAATAGGACACTGCCTAAGGAAACTAATAAAGCTGTAACAAATGACCCTAAAAAAATAGAGATCTATTAACTGTTGGACAAAGAATTCAGACTAATTTTCTTACAGAAATTTAGGCAACTACAGGAAAACATACACAGACAACTAAACAAAATTATGAAAACAAGACGTGAACAAAATGAGAATCTCAACAAGGAAATGGCAACCATCAAAAGAAACCAAATAGAAATCCTAGAGCTGAAAAATAAATAACTGAACTGAAGAATTCAACAGAGTTTCAGATATACACTGGAACATGCAGAATAGAGAATTAGTGACAAAGAAAATAGAAATATTAGAAATTAACCATCAAAGGAGCAAAATTTAAATTTTTTTTTAAGTAGGCTTCACGCCCAGCATGGAGTCCCATTCAGGGTCTTAACTCAGGACCATGAGATCAAGACCTGAACCAAACTTAAGAGTCAGATGTCCAACTCACTGAGAAACCCAGGCACCCCTGGAGCAAAATTTTAAAATGAATAACAGAGAGTGAAAAGTGACTACAGGAATTATGGGACATAATGAAAAGAAACATATTCATATTATAGGAATTCTATAAAGGTAAGAGAGCAAGGGACAGCAAGTATATTTAAAGCAATAAAGGCTGAAAACTTCCCAAACCTGGAGAGAGAAATGGACATCTACACCCACGAGGCCTAAAGGATCCCAAATATAATCAATCTGATTAAGCCTACACTAAGGCACATTATAATCAAATTGGCAAACGTTAAAAACAAAGAATTTTAAGACAAGGCAAAGAGAGAAGTTACATAAAAAGGAATCTCCAGAAGACTATCAATGGATTTTTCAACAGAAACTTCTCAGACCAAGAGAGAATGGAGAGACATATTCAAAATATTGAAAAAAAATAACTATAAACCAAGAATTCCATACCCATTGAAGCTATCTTTCAGAAATGAAGGAGGGAAAAGACCTCCCAAACAAATAAAAGCTTAGGGAGTTCATTACCATTAGACTTGCCTTACATGAAATATATAAAGAGTTCTTTGAGTGGAAGTCAAAGAACACTACCATAAAACATAAAAACATAAAAAGGTACCATAAACCTCACTGATAATGGCACATATACAGTCTTAGATTTTGCAGTTTTGTAATATTGGTGCATACTTCACTTACAACTCTCGTTTAAAAAAATTTTTTAAGTAGCAAAAATAACCCTAAGTAGAATAATCTATTATTAGTTATACAACATAAAAAACATGTGAATTATGACAATAACCTAAAAGGTAACATGGAAGAGAAATAAAAGTGTAAAGTTTATAAATTTGATTGAAGGTGAGTTCTTATCAGTTTAAAATAGGGTGTGATACATTTAAGATATTTTATGGTAAGCCTCTCGGTAACCACAAAGGAAAATCTTGCAGTAAATACACAAAAGAATAAAAGAAGTCAAGGCATAATGATAGCAAACACATCAAACCACAAGATAGCAGGATAAGAAACAAAAGAAAAATAGATGTACATAGGAACCAGAAAAGAAGTAACAAAATGGCAGTAGTAACTCTTCTCTATCAATAACTACTTTAAATGTAAACAGATAAAATTCTGCAACTAAAAGACAGAATGGCTGCAAGGATTTCAAAGCAAAGCAAAACAAAAACAAAACCCAACAATACACTGTGGACAAGAAACTCAATTTAGCCTTAAAGATACAAATAGACTGACAGTGAGGGTATGAAAAAAGACATTTCAGGCAAATGATAACCCAAAAGAAGTAGCAATAGCTATACTTTTATTAGACAAACAGATTTTATGCTAAAAATGGAAAAAAGAAATAAAGTCATTTTATGACAAAGGAGCAAATATATCAGGGAGATATAACAATTATAAATATTTATATGCCCATCAGAGCACCTAAATATATCAACCAAAACTAACAGAGCTAAAATGAGAAACAGTAAGGCAGTAATAGTAGGGGATTTTAATACCCTACTCTGAACAATGGATAGACCATCTAGACAGAAAATCAATAAGGAAACAGCAGAGTTGAACAACACTATACACCAAATGGACCTAACAGACATATAGAGAAAAATCTTATCCAACAACAGAATACACATTCTTCTCAAATTCCCATGGAACATTTTCTATGATAGACCATATGTTAGGCCACAAAACAAGTCTTAGCAAATTCAGGAAGAATGAAACCATATGAAGTATCTTCTTTGACCATAATGGCATGAAGCTAAAAGTCAACAAGAGGAAAGTGAAAATTCATGAACACATGGAAATTAAACAATACTCTCCTGAACCAATGGCTCAAAAAATAAATTCAAACAGAAATAAACTTTGAAAAAAAAAACAAATATGTAAACACAACATACAAGAACTTACACAATGCAGCAAAAACAGTTCTAAGAGGAAAGTTCATAGCAAACATGCCTACATTAAGATAAAAGACAACAAATAAAAACCTAACTCGATACTATAGTAGATAAAGAAGAAATGAAGCCCAAAATTAGCAGTAGAGAGGAAATAATAAAAATTAGAGCACAAATGAATAAAAAAGAGAAATGAAAATCAACAAAGAAGATTAATGAAATGGAAAGCTGGTTCATGGAAAAGATAAACAAAATTGACAAATCCTTAGCAAGAATAACCAAACTAACAAAATTATAAATGAAAAAAAAAAAAATTACAGCTGATAACACAGAAATTCAAAGGACCGTAAGAGGGTGCTGTGAAAAACTATATGCCAACAAACTAGAAGAAATGGAAAAATTCTTAGAAACACACAATTTACTATGACTGAATCAAGATTACACAGAGAAAACATTAATAGACCAATTACTAGTAAGGAGATTGAATCAGTAATCAAAATCTCTCAACAAAGAAAAGCCCAAGACCAGATGCTTCACCAGCGAATTTTACTAAGTATGTAAATAGAATTAATGCCAATCCTTCTCAAACTCTTCAAAACACTGAAAAAGAGAAAACACACCCAAATGCATTTTACAAAGCCAACATTATCCTAACACCAAAACCAGAAAAGGATGGTACTAGAAAACAAAACTACAGGCCAATATCTCAGATGAATATAGATGCAAAAGTTCTCAGTAAAATACTGCCAAACTAAATGCTGCCAAACTAATTCACCAGCACATCCTTTTGAGCACATCAAAAGGATCATCCACCATGATCAAGTGGGATTTATCCCTGGGTCACAAGGATGATTCAATATATACAAATCAACCAATATGACATATCACCTTAATAGAATAAGAGAAAAGAACCATATGATAATTTCAATTGACAAAGAAAAAAGCAATTTAAAAAATTCAACATCCATTCATGATTTTAAAAAGCTTAAATATGGCACAGAAGGAACATATCTCAACATAATAAAGGATATATATATATATGTGTGTGTATATATATATATGTGTGTGTGTGTGTGTGTGTGTGTGTGTGTGTATATGTTACCCACAGGTAACATAATACTCTATGGTGAGTGGTTGAAAACATTTCCTCTAAGATCAGGAACAAGACACTTCTGGTAGTATTGGAAGTATAGCCAATGCAATCAGGCAAGAAAAAAATTAAATGTATCACAATTGTAAAGGATGAAGTAAAATTGTCTCAATTTGCAGATTACATGATTTTATATATACAAAATCCCAAAGACTCAACCAAAAAACTGTTAAATCTAATCAATGAGCTCAGTATAGTTGCAGAAAATAAAATTAACATACAAAAATAAGTACCAGTTTTATACACTAACAACAAATTTTCTGGGAAAGAAATTTATAAATCAATCCCATTTACAATAGCATCAAAAACAATAAAATACTTAGGAACAAATTTAACTAAGTAGGTGTAAGATCTCTCTTCTGGAAACTGTTAAGAAATTGATAAAATAAATAGAAGAAAACACAATTAAATGGTAAAATATCCTGTGTTCACAGATTGGAACAATTGGTATTGTTAAAATGTCAATATTACCAAAAGCCATCTGTATATTCAATGTAATCCCTATCAAGATTTCTAAGGCATTTTTTACAGTGGGAAAAACACTCCTAAAATTTAGGTAGAACCACAAAAGACCCTGAATAGCCAAAGAAATCCTAATAAAGAAGAAGAAAGCAGGAGGCATCACACTTACTGATGTCAAGGTACACTATAAAGCCACAGGCATTAAACAGTAGAGTATTGGCATAAAGATGGACAAACAGAACAATGGAACACAACTGAGAGCCCATAAATAAACCCAATCATACACGGTCAGCTAATATTTGACAAGGGAGACAAAAATGCTCACTGTATAAAAGATAGTCTCTTCAACCTGGGAAAACTGGATATTTGCATGAAAAAGAATGAAACTAGACCTACATCTTATACCACTCATACACATTAACTTGAAATTGATTAAAGACTTAAATGTACTACCAGAAACCATAAAACTTCTTTAAGAAAACATATAGAAAAAGCTCCTTGAAGAAAAAAAAAGAAAGAAAGAAAAAGCTCCTTGACATCAGTCTTGCTAATGACTTTTTTTGATGGGACACCTAAAGGACAAGCAAGAAAATCAAAAACAAGTAGGACTACATCACACTAAAAAGCTCCTGGACAGTAAAAGAAACCATCAACAAAAAGAAAAGACAACCTATGAAATGTGGAAGAAAATACTTACAAACCTGATAATGGGTTGATATCCAAAACATATAAAGAACCCGAAACAATTCAATAGCATAAAAACAACCTGATTTAAAAATGGACAAAGGACTTAACTAGAAAACTCTCCCAAAAAAAGATATATGAAAGGCCAACAGGTACATGGAAAAGATGCTCCACATCACTAGTGATAAGGGAAATTCAAACTAAAACCACAATGATTACCACCTCATGCCTTTTAGAACAGCCATAATAAAAAAGACAAGAGATAAATGCTGCCATGAATGTAGGGAAAAGAGAACATTTCTGCACTATTTATGGGATTGTAAATTGCTACAGCCACTAGGGAAAACATTACGATAAATCCTCAAAAGTTAAAAATAGAACTATGATCCAGGGGTCCCCGGGTAGCTCAGTTGGTTAAGTGTCTGACTCCTGATTTAGGCTCAGGTCATGATCTCATGGCTTGTAAGATCAAACCCTGCAATCAGGGATTCTCTCTCTCTACTCCCTCTGTCCATGTCCCACTCACACAAACTCTTTCTCTCTGGCAAAATAAATTTAAAAAACAATAAAAAAAAAACCTACCATATGGTCCAGCAATTCCACTTCTGGGAACAAAAAGGACACAAAACCACTAACTTGAAAAGATATGTGTACCCCCATGTTCATGGCAGCATTATTTATAATAGCCAAGACATGGAAACAACCCAAGTGTCCAGTGATGGATGAATGGATAAAGAAGTTGTATTATATATCTCTAAAATGTAGTATTATTGAGCCATGAAAAAAAAAAAAAAAAAACCAAATTCTACCACTTGAGACAACTTGGATGATTTTGAAGGCATTGTAATAAGTGAAATAAGTTGAAAAGAAAAAAGTAACTACTGTATGATCTTATTTTGCAATCTAAAACAAAACACAAACAAAACCAACCCAACAGGAAAAAAAAAAAATCAAACTTGTGGTTACCAGAGGCTGGGGACAGGGAGACAGTATTGGAGGAAGGTGGTCAAAAGGTACAAACTTCCCAGCTATAACCTAAGTACTAGGAATATAATGTAGTGCATGGTGACGAGGGTTGTTAACGGGGCCACAGGTATATAGGGAAGTTGTTAAGGGAATAAATCCTAAAACCTCTTATCCCAAGAATTTTTTTCCTTTTTTCCTTTCTTTTCTTCCTTTCATTCTATCTATATGAAAAGATGGATATTAAGTGAACCTACTATGGTAATCGTTTCACAAGATACATAAATCAAACCATCACACTATAGGTCTTAAACTTACACAGTGACAAATGGTATGTCAATTATTTCTTGACAAAACTGGGAAAAAAAATAAAGAAGAAGCAACCATGCCTCAAGGCCAGCATTTCTCAACCTTGGCACTGCAGACATTGTGAGGGAGAGAGGCTGTCCTATACGTGGTAGGATGTTTAGCAGCATCCGTGGCCACTACTCATGAGACGCCAATATCATTTCCGCCCCCCTACAATCCTTGGTTGGGGCAACCAGAAAAGACTCAAGACCTTGCCAAATGTTCCCTGGGGGTAAAATCTTCCCTGCTTGGGAATCACTTGTCGAGGCCTGCAGAGAGCTCCCAAACTGCTGACAGATCCAGAGAACTATAGTGTTTTTGTCTTATGCATGATGCTGAGACAGCAGGCATGGGAAACCCTTCTCCCTGCCTACTTGGAGCTGAGTGCACCAGACAGGCCTGCGGTGAGAGCAGTGGGAGGAAATATTGGGTAATGAAAATCAGGCAGATGTCTTGAACACAAATGAAGACGGAGATGTGGGCCCGGGCCTTGTCTGTATTCGAAAGGAGAAACCACTTCACCGCTGTGGTGGGGATGGACTTGGTTTTTAATGATCTCCTCTCACCCTCCTCCACTGCAAGGGCATAAAACCATCTATACGTTGTACCAGTAGCAGGGGATCTGTGAGCAGCTATTTGACTCGAAATCTGGCTTGGAGCATCTGCTCCTGCTCCTGATTATGAACGAGGCTAGGATTCATTAATATCTCCACAATGAGTTCGAAGGGCTCTTCAGAGAACAGGCTCTACACAGCATTTACGAGGGCAGGTACAAATGTGAGGAAGAGCAACCGCTTCTGCTCCCCAGTTCCAGGTGAGTTGCTGGACTCTCACATCTGTTTCCCGAACAAAATCAAGAGGGTTCAGAGACACATTCCTCCCAGTCAAGACTCTTGCTTGCATCATCTTACCTGTGTTGATTCATTAACTGCACCTATCTTGGCATGCCATATTTCTTTCACATTCTTGTGCTTTACCCAAAAAATCACTAATAGCCAGTGCTGGCAAGGGTACAATAAAACATACATTCTATAATTCTGGGGGTACAACCAGCATAAGGTAGCAACACCCATGAGTGGCTTTTAAAATGCACATGCGAGTACCGCATATTTCTACTTCTGGGAATGTATCATAAAGAAATAATTCTAACTGTAGAAAGACTCCTATGCCCAAAGTATTCATTATGTATTTATAGAAAATTAGAAAAAATGGAAACCACCAACTGTCTATTGTCAGATATTTTCGTTTGTTATAATGTAGTATTACATATTCCCTGGACTAATACATACCATTAAAACATCATTTCCAAAGAATAGCATCATACTATAATAAAATGTTTATGCTGTGTCATTAAACGAAAACACAGAGAGAGAACACCAAATCATATCAACAGCATGACATCAACCATGAAAATAAACACTTTGGCATTAAAAAGTCTTCTGAAAGCAAACATCCTCCACAAAAAAAAAAAAAAATGTTAACCGTAACTGCATATGGGAGGGAAGTTATTTATTTCTCTTTCTATATCTTCTAAATTCTCTTTTACATTTCTCTTTTTAAACAATCTATTTCTTTACAATGGGAAAAGAACAATTTATTATCAAAAGAATAATGGTAAACCCACATCTAGAACATAAATACATCCCCTCCATATCATCTTTAGCCCAGGTTTTTTCACAGTTTGAGGTTTATTGACATGTAACACTGCCTACGTTTAAGGTACATGACATGGTAATTTAATAGATGCATATACTGCAAAATGATTACCAAGGTAAGGTTAACACATACTTCATCTGACATAATTACCATGTTAATGTTACATGTATGACATTTAAGATTTACTTTCTCAGCAACATTTGAGTACACAATACAGTATTGTTAACTATAGTCAACATGCTGTTCATTAGATCACCAGATTCCCTTATAACTTGAAGTTTGTCTCAGCAATCAGACCACATAAAGGAATAAAAAGCATCCAAATCAGCCAGGAGAAGTCAAACTTTCACTCTTCGCAGATGACATGATACTCTATATGGAACAC
Organism: Felis catus; assembly: GCF_018350175.1. Classification (NCBI taxonomy): domain Eukaryota; kingdom Metazoa; phylum Chordata; class Mammalia; order Carnivora; family Felidae; genus Felis; species Felis catus. The sequence goes on from NC_058368.1 coordinate 113,738,082, forward strand.
CCAAAAGATTCCACTAAAAAACTGCTAGAACTGATCCATGAATTCAGCAAAGTTCCAAGACATAAAATCAACACACAGAAATCAGTTGCATTCCTATACACAAATAATGAAGCAGCAGAAAGAGAAATCAAGGAATCGATCCCATTTACAATTGCACCAAAAACCATAAAATACCTAGGAATAAATCTAACCAAAGAGGTGAAAATCTATACACTGAAAACTATAGAAAGCTTATGGAAGAAATTGAAGAAGACACACAAAAAAATGGAAAAATATACCAGGCTCCTGGAGTGGAAGAACAAACATTGTTAAAATGTTGATACTACCGAAAACAATCTACATATTCAATGCAATACCTATCAAAATAACACCAGCATTCTTCACAGAGCTATAACAAATAATCCTAAAATTTGTATGGAACTGGAAAAGACCCTGAAGAGCCAAAGCAATCTTGAAAAAGAAAACCGAAGCTGGAGACGTCACAATCTGAGACTTCAAACTGTATTACAAAACTGTAATCATCAAGACAGTATGGTATTGGCACAAAAACAGACACTCAGATCAATGGAACAGAATGGAGAACCCAGAAATGGACCCCACAAACGTATGGCCAACTTATCTTTGACAAAGCAGGAAAGAATATCCAACGGAATAAAGGCAGTCTCTTCAGCAAATGGTGCTGGGAAAACTGGACAGCAACATGCAGAAAAATGAACCTGGACCACTTTCTTATACCATACACAAAAATAAACTCAAAATAGATCAAAGACTTAAACGTAAGACAAGAAGCCATCAAAATCCTCAAGTAGAAAGCAGGTAACAACCCTTTTGACCTTGGCCGCAGCAACTTCTTACTCAACACGTCCCCAGAGGCAAGGGAAACAAAAGCAAAAATGAACTACTGGGACCTCATCAAAATAAAAAGTTTCTGCACAGCCAAGGAAACAATCAGCAAAACTAAAAGGCAACTGAAAGACTGAGAGAAGATATTTGTAAACAACATATCAGATAAAGGGTTAGTATCACAATCTATAAAGAACTTCTCAAATTCAACACCCAAAAAACAAATAATCCAATGAAGAAATGGTCAAAAGACATGAGTAGACACTTCTCCAAAGAAGACATCTGGAAGGCCAACCAACACATGAAAAATGCTCAACATCACTCATCATCAGGGAAATACAAATCAAAACTACAATGAGATCCCACCTCACACCTGTCAGAATGGCTAACATTAACAACTCAGGCAACAACAGATGTTGGCGAGGATGCAGAGAAAGAGGATCTCTTTTGCAATGTTGGTGGGAATGCAAACTGGTGCAGCCACTCTGGAAAACAGTATAGACGTTCCTCAAAAAATTAAAAATAGAACTACCCTACGACCCAGTAATTGTACTACTAGATATTTATCCAAGGGATACAGGTGTGCTGTTTCGAAGGGGCACATGCACCCCAACGTTTACAGCAGCGCTATCGGCAATAGCCAAAGTATAGAAACGGCTCAAATGTCAATCAATGGATGAATGGATAGAGAAGATGTGGTATATATATAAAATGGAGCATTACTCAGCAATCAAAAAGAATGAAATCTTGCCATTTGCAACTACATGGGTGGAACTGGAGGTTATTGTGCTAAGTGAAATTGGTCAGTGAGAGAAAGACAAATATATAAGTTCACTCATATGAGGAATTTAAGGTACAAAACAGATGAACATAAGGGAAAGGAAGCAAAAATAATATAAAAACAGGGAGGGGGGCAAAACATAAGGGACTCTTAAATACAGAGAACAAAGAGAGGTGGGAGGGGGGTGGGCTAAATGAGTAATGAACATCAAGGAATCTACTCCTGAAATTATTGTTGCACCTATGCTAGCTAACTTGGATGTAAATTTAACAATCAATCAATCAATCAATAAAACAATTTGAAGTTTGTACCCTTTGACCAACATCTCCTCATTTCCTCCCACTCCACCTCCCAAGCCTTAGCAAATACCAATATACTCTGTTTCTATAAATTTAGCTTCTTTAGATTCCACATATAAGTGAGATCATACAGTATTTGTCTTTCTCTGACTTATTTAGTATAATGCCCTCAAGGTCCACCCATGCTATTGCAAATGGCAGGATCTCCTTCTTTTTTGTGGTTGAATAATATTCCATTGTACTTTTTTTTTTTCTTTGTCCATTCATCTGTCAAAGGACATTTAGGTTGTTTCCATGTCTTGGTTACTGCAAATAATACTGCAATGAACATGGGAGTGCAGAAACCTCTTCAAGGTAGTGATAATTTCCTTAGGATATACACCCAGAAGTGTAGATTCTAGATCTATGGTAGATCATGTGGTACTTGGATTTTCCATTTTTTGAGGAACCTCCATAGTGTTTTCCACAGTGGCTGCAACAATGTACATTCCCACAAATAGTGTACAAGAGTTCCCTTTTCTCCATACCCTTGCCAACACTTGTTATCTCTTGTCTTTTTTTACAGTAGCCACTCTAACAGTCATGAGGTGATCTCTGAGGTTTTGATTTGGATTTCTCTGATAATTAGTGATGTTGAGCATCTTTTCATGTATCTGTTGTCCGTTTGTATATGTTCTTTGGAAAAATCTATGTCCAGGTCCTCTGCCCACTTTGAAATCAGATTATTTTGTCTTTTGCTATTGAGCTGTATGAGTGTTTTACATATTCTATAATAAGCCCTTATCAGATACAGGGCTTGCTAATATTTCCTTCCACTTTGTAGACTGCCTTTTCATTTTGTGGATTGTTTCTCCTCCTGTGCAGGGGCTTTTTACAGTGTGATGTAGTCCTACTCATTTATTTTTTGCTCCCATTGCTTGTATTTTTGGTCTACATACAAAAAAGTCATTGCAAAGACCAGTGTCAAGGAGCTCTTTCCTTATGTTTTCTTCTAGAGTTTTATGGTTTCAGGTCTTAAATTTATATCTTTAGGGGCTCCTTGCTGGATCAGTCAGTCAGTAGAGCACACAATTCTTGATCTCAGGCTTTTAAGTTCAAGCCCCACATTGAGTATATATAAATTACTTAAAAATAAAATGTTTAAAAAAAATAAACCTTTAATCCATTTCAAGTTAATTTTTGTAAGTGGTGTAAGATATCAGTCCAATTTCATTTTCTTTCATATGAATATCCAGTTTTCCCATCACCATTTATTGAGGAGACTATCCTCTCCCCCATTAAGTGACCTTATTATTTTGTCTGTAGCACTTACCACCAACTGTTGTGTCTTATTCTCCCCATTATTTTTCTCCCCACCTAGAACACAGATTCCATAAGGGTAGACAAGTACCCGATATGTAATAGATGCTCAATACATTTTGTTGAATTGAACGTGCAAGTTAGACTGTAGAGTGTGTTTGCTTGTTTAATTTCTCTGTCAGTAAAGCAACTGCTGTCATAGTGAGACAGTAACTGGAACAACAACTTGGGAAAACTATTTAACTGCATCTATGAAAGCTGAATGTTCACCTATTCTATAACCAATCGATTCTCCGCTTCAGTATGTACCTGTAAAAAATGCATACATAGATTCACCAAAAGACATTCCCAAGAAGGTGCTATTATATAATAGCCAAAGTCTGAAAACCACCCAAAGGTCCTTCAGTAATAGAACAGGTAGAGACTTCTAGGGAAGATGGTGGAATAGGAGGATCCTAAGCTCACCTCATCCCATATAACAACCATATCAGTGTAAATAACTCAGAAAACAACCTGAAGACTGGCAGAACAAACCCTCTACAGCTAAATGTAAAGAGGCCACAATGAAGAGGGGAGGAAGGGCAGAGACACAGTTGGGAGCTAAATGTACATGCAGGACTGTCTGCATGTAGGGGAAAGAAACAAACATCCCAGCCACTCCAGGCACAGGCAATCTCCCTAATGTTTGGCTTTAAAAACCAGAGGGGCTGAATTCCACAGGCTCTTACAGTAAGGTGTGCCTAACACATGGATCTTTAAAAATCTGTGGGCGTGCTCTGGGAGAATGATCAGAAACTGTGTGCCCACCCTTAAAGAGCTAGCACAATGGGGTGCCTTGCTGGCTTAGACAGTAGAGCATGGGACCCTTAATCTCAGGGCTGTGAGGTCAAGCCCCATGTTGGGCAAGAAGCCTTCTTTAAAAAAAAGAGAGAGAGAGAGAGAAAGACAAAAAACACAGCACAAAAAAAGCACAAAAACAGCCCCACAGAGATACGGCATAGAAACAGCATTTTTAAAAATGCCTGGGTTATACGGCAGGGAGATTTGTTTACTAATTGTGGAGTATGTGCCACTTCCTTCCCCCAAACCTCCCAGCCTAGACATCTGTAAGAACCAGCATGGTGACAACACTCTCCATCTCACACCACTGGCTTCTGCATATCTGCCCCCTCCAATGCACCTGCTTCTGTCCCCTGCCACTGCAGGCCCCCTCCCACAACCAACAGGCAGAGATCTTGTAGCTACAGCACACCATGCTCGTGCATTCTTTTGTGCACATGACCCCTCCAGCCAGGCGTCAGCTCCAGGTCGCTTACCACAGCAGACCTGTGCAAACTTTGCTAACACTGGGTGCCCCACCCCCACATTCTCCTAAAGACCTGTCCCTTTCAATACGACCATGGCCAGAGCCTATCCAAAGATAACCACACACATCAGTCCAACTGTGGCCCACAGTGGACTGGGAGCAGACATCTAGTCCGAATGCAGGTCCCCACCCACCAACAGAAGTTTCTCAGGGCATAAACAGTTTGGTGCTACCACATCTCTGGCAAATACCTGGTCTGACTCAACTCAAACCCAAGGTGGCCCCAGACTGGCCCACTAACAACACAGGAACCAAATCCTGCCCATAACGGGCAAAGAGAGCCATGGAATATGAATGAAAGCCAATGAAACTCAGCTACAACAGTAGGGTATATGCAACACACACAGGAGACACTCCTCAAGTAACAAGTTCTGGTAAACTGGGGACACTGCACTATAGGACACTACAGGATCTCTTCTTCATAAGGCCATTACTTTCAAGAGCAGGAAACATAGCTGACTTTCCTAACACATAAAAACAGAGAGACAAAATGAGGAGACAAAGGAATAGGTCCCAAATGAAAGAACGGGACAAAATCACAGCAAGAGACCTAAACAAAGCAAATGTAAATAATATGTCTAGTAGGGAATTTAGTGTAGTGGTCATAAAGATATTCACTGGACTTGAGAAAAGGGTGGAAGACCTCAGTGAGACCCTTAACAAAGAGAAAGGAAACATAAAAAGAACTAATCACATAAAGAACTCAATTAATGAAATTAAAATATACTAGATGGAATAAACAGTAGACTACATGAAGCATAAGAGACCTGGAGCAGTAATGTAGAGTAATGTAAAGTAGTCTTTAAGAGAGAGAAAAATAATAATAAATGAAAAGAGATTTCATTTAAAGAGATGGTGAACTGAGCAATACCATCAACTGTAATAACATTTGAATTACAGGGAACCCAGGAGAAAAGAGACAAAAGGAGGCAGATTATTTATCTAAAGAAATAATACCTGAAAACCTCCTAAAGCTAGGGAAGAAAACAGAAACCCAGATCCAGGAGGCACAGAGAGAGTCCCCAACAAAATCACACCAAGACACACAGTAATTAAAACAGCAAAAAGCAGTGATAAGGAGAGAATTTTAAAAGCAGCAAGAAAAGAGAAAACAACTTAATACAAAGGAAACTCTATAAGGCTATAAGCTGACTTTTCAGCAAAATCTTTGCATACCAGAAGGGAGTGGCAAGATATATTCAAAGTAATGAAAGAAAAAAACCCTGCAGGAAAAAAATAGTCTATCCAGCAAGGCTATCATTCAGAATAGAAGGAGAGATAAAGAACTTTTCAGACAATCAAAAATTAAAGGAATTCATGACCACTAAACAAGCCCTACAAGAAATATTAAAGAGGATTCTGTGAGTGGAAAAGAAAGACCATAGTAGGACTAAGAAAAGTAGGAAGTACAAAAGCAGTGAAAATAAGCATATCTATAAAAATCAACCAAGGGATTCACAAAATAAAAGGATATAAAGTATGACACCATATATCTAAAATGTAGGTGGGAGAGAGGAGTAAAGAACAGGTTTAAACTTAAGTGACTATCAACAATACAGATTGCCAGGTCCATAAGATGTTATATACAAATTTGATGGTAACCACAAACCAAAAACCATTAATAGATATGCAAAAAAAATTAAGAGGAAGGAACAAAGGGGGGGGGGGGTAAACCAAAATAGACTTTTAGAGTCTTTTAGAGTATTGATGGTTACCAGAGAAGAGGTGGGTGGGGGAATGGGTGTAATAGGTGAATGGGATTAAGAGTACACGTATCCTGATGAGCACAGAATAATATACAGAATTAATGAATCACTATACTGTACACCTGAAAATAATTTAACACTGTATATTAACTATATTGAAATTAAAATTTTTAGAAAAGAGAGAAAGGAGAGCACCTGGGTGACTCAGTTGGTTGAGCATCTGAGTCTTGATTTCAGCTCAGGTCATGATTTCACAGTTTTGAGATCGAGGTCCATGTCAAGCTCTGCACTGACAGCAATGGAGCCTGCCTGGGATGCTCTCTCTCTATCTCCCCTTCCACCCCCCAAAATAAATAAACATTAAAAAAAATAAAAAATTGAAAAGGGAAAAGAATCAAAGTATATCACTAAAGAATGCCAACAAACCTGAGAGAAGAAAGGAACAGAGAAGAACTACAAAAACACCCATAAACCAAAAGTAAGTACATACGTATCAATTATTACTCTGAATATTAAAGGACTAAAGACACAGGGTGATGGAATGGATACAAAAACCAAGACCCATCCATATGATGCCTACAAGAGACTTATTTCAGACCTAAAGACAAATATAGATTGAAGGTGAAGGGAAGTGAAAAGAAAGCCAGGGTAGCACTACTGATATTGGGGGGAAAAAAGAAAGAAAAGAAAAAAACTTTAAAACAAAGACTGTAACAAGAGACAAAGAACCACACTATATAATCATAAAGGAAACAATCCAACAAGATCTAACAATTGTAAATATTTATGTACCCAAAATGGAAGCACTAAATACATAAAGAAACTAGTAACAAGCATAAAGGAAGTAATCAATAGTAATACAATAACAGCAGACTTCAACACCCCCACTTACATCAATGGATAGATCATCCAAACAGGAAATAAATACACAAACAGTGGCTTTCAATGACATACTGGACCAGATGGATCTAACAAATTATTCAGAACATTTCATCCTAAAACAGCAGAATACACATTTTTTTCAAGGGCACATGGAACATTCTCAAGAACAGATCACATATTAGGCCACAAAACGACTCTCAACAAATTCTGAAAGCCTTAAGTCATATCAGGTATCTCTCTGACCACAATGCTATGAAATTACAAATCACAAGAAAAAATCAGGAATGAGCACAAATGCATGGAAGTTAAATAACATACTATTCAACAATGAAGGAGTCAACCAAGAAATCAAAGAGGAAATAAAAAATACATGGAGACCAATGAAAATGACAACAGAGTGATCCAAAAATCTTTGAGATGCAACAAAAGCTGTTTTAAGAGGGATGTTTATAGCAATACAGGCCTATCTCAAGAAGCAAAAGCTCAAATAAACAACCCAACCTTACACCTAAAGGGGGTAGAAAGAGAAGAACACACCCCAAAACAGTACAAGGAAGGAAGTAGTGAAAATGAGAGCAGAAATAAAATAGAAACAAAAAAAAAAAAAAACAGATCAATGAAACCAGGAGCTAGTCCTTAAAAAAAAGATCAACAAAATTGACAAGCCTTAGTTATATTAAGAAAAAAAAAAAAGCTGAAGACTCAAAGTGAAAAATGAAAGTGAAATAACAACTGACACAACAGAAATAAGGATTATAAGAGATTATGAAAAATTATATGGCAACAAATTGGACAACCTAGAAGAAATGGATGAATCCCCAGAAACATAAAACATCCCAAAAGTGAAGGAGAAAGAAATAGAAAATTTCAACAGACCAATTACCAACAATAAAATTAAATCATTAATCAAAAAACTCCCAAAAGTCCAGAACCACATTGCTTTACAGGTTAATTCTACCAAACATTTAAAGTAAAATTAATACCCATTCTTCTCAAACTATTCCAAAAAAACCTGAGGAGGAGAGAAAGCTTCCAATTTCATTCTATATGGCCAGCATTCCCTGATACCAAAACTCAGGCAGAGAAAACTACAAAAGAAGAGAACTATAGACCAATATCTCTGATGAATATAGATACAGAAATCCTCAAAAAAATAAAAGCAAACTTAATTCAACAATACATTTTAATAAATCATGCACCATGATTGATTGTGATTTATTCCTGGGAGCAAGAATGGTTCAATATTTGCAAATTAATCAACATGATACATCACATGAAAAAGAAAAAGGATAAAAACCATACGATCATTTCAACAGATGCAGAAAAAGCATTTGACAAAGTACGGTACGACACCCACTCATGATAAAAACCCTCAACAAAGTAGTAAACATTTAGAAGGAACATAACTCAAGATAATAAAGGCCATCTATGAAAAACCCACAATCACCATCATATTCAATGATGAAAAACTGATGGCCTTTCCCCTAAGGTCAGCAACAAGACAAGGAAGTCCATTCTCACCACTTTTATTCAACATAGTACCAGAAGTCATAGCCACAACTGTCAGATAAGAAAAATAAATAAAACACATCAAAATTGGTAAGCAAGAACTAAAACTTTCACAATTTACAGAGGACAGGATACTATATACAGAAAATCCTAAAGACTTCACCAAAAAACTACTAGAATTGATAAATGAATTCAGTAAAGTCAGAGGATACAAAATCAATATACGGAAATTTACTGCATTATATACAATTATAATGAAAGAGTAGAAGAAATTAACAAAACAATACCATCTACAATTGTACCACAAATAATGAAATACCTAAGAATAAACTTAACCACGGAGGTGAAAGATCTGTACTCTGAAAACTTTAAAATGCTGATGAAAGAAAATGAAGATGAAATCAACAAATGGAAAGATATATCATGCTCATGGTTTGGGAGAAAAAGTACTGTTAAAAAGTCTATACCACCAAAGCAAACTATGTATTTAATGCAACCTCTATCAAAATGACAACATTTTTCAAAGAACTAGAACAAACAATCCTAAAATCTGTATGGAACCACAAAATACCCCAAATAACCAAAGCAATATGAAAAAATAAGAAGCTAGAAGTATTATAATCCCAGATTTTAAGATATACTACAAAGCTACAGTAATCAAAACAGTATGGTACTGACACAAAAACAGACACATAGGTCCATAGAACAGAATAGATAGCCCAGAAATGAGCCCATGATTATATGGCCAATTAATCTTCGACAAAGGAGGCAAGAATATGCAATGGGGGAAAAGACAGTCTCTTCAACAAATGGTGTTGGAAAACTGGACAACTAAACACAAAAAAATGAAACTAAACCACTTTCTTACACCATACACAAAATAAACTCAAAGTGGATTAAGTACCTAAATGTGAGACCTGAAACCATAAAAATTCTGCAAAAAAATACAGGCAGTAATTTCTCTGACACTGGCTATAATAACATTTCTAGATATGTTTCCTGAGGCAAGGGAAATAAGAGCAAAAATAAACTATTGGGACTACAGCAAAATAAAAGGCTTCTGCACAGCAAAGGAAACAACAAAACAGGCAACCTATTTAATGGAGAAGACATTTACAAATGACATATCGTATAAATGGTTAGTATCCGAAATATGTAAACAATTTATACAACTCAACATAAACACAAATAATCCAATTTTTAAAAACGGGAAGAAGACATAAACAGACATCCCTCTAAAAAAGATATACAGATGGTTAACAGGACACATGAAAAAATGCTCAACATCACTCACCATGAGGGAAATGCAAATCAAAACCATGATGAGTTACCACCTCACATTTGCCAGAATGGCAAAAATCAGAAACACCAAGTGTTGATGAGGATGTGGAGAAAAAGGAACCCTCCCTCATGCACAGTTAGTGGGAGTGCAAACTGGTGCAGCCACTGTGGAAGACACTAGTGAGTTTCCTCAAAAATTTCAAAATCCAATTTCCATATGATCTAGCAATTCTACTATTGAGTTCTTACCCCAAGAGTTCAAAAACACTAATTTGAAAAGATAGAGGCACCCTTGTGTTTATTGCAGCATCAACAATAGCCAAATTATCAAGCCATCCAAGTGTCTGCTGGCAGATGAAGGAATAAAGAAGATGTGGAATGAATTATCACTTAGCCATAAAACAGAAAGGCATTTTGCCAGTTGCAACAAGGATGAATCTATGGGTTATAATGCTGAGTGATGTAAGTCAGAGAAAGACAAACACAGTATGATTTCATTCATATGTGGAATTTAAGAAACAAAACAAAGAAAGAAAACAATGACAAACTGAAAAACAGACTTTTAACTATGGAGAACAAAGTGATGGTTACCAGAGGGCAGATGGCGGGGGGGGGGGGGGGGGGGGGGGCGGTGAAGCAGGTTAAGTGGACGGAGAGCACAGACATCTTTATAAGCACTAAGTAAAAGGTTACAGAAATGCTAAATACTGTACACCTGAAACTAACATAACACCATATGTTAACTCTACTGGAATTAAATACTTAAAAAACAATAAAACATATAAATTATGGAATCTTCACACAGCAATGAGTTAACAAAGCAGAATGGCACACGGTGTATCACAAATGTGATGTTGGGCAAAAGCAGCCAGACAAAAAAACAGAACTCCGTTATAAAAGTATAAAAAACAGACAGAACCAGTCTATAGAATTACAAGTCAGGAGTGTTCTCAGCTAGACAGGGACAGGCCATGACAGCAAGGGACACAAAACAGACTGCTCAGATGCTGATAATGTTCTGTCTGTTGACCTGGTTGATGGTTGTGTAAGTGTGTTCACTTTATGAAAGTACATCAAGCAGTAGTACACGCACGATTGGCACTTTTGCTGGAAGTATGTTATACTCCAATGAAACATACTCCCTACCAAGCCAGACCTTTACCTACAGGACAGACAAGGCGAAACACCACACTTCAGCATTCATACACATCGAGTCCTGTCTCATCTAAATGCTCCACCTCAACTGTACCAACTAGCACCCTTCTGCTGGCACTGCCTGGGTTCCTCAACTTAGGCACAACAGTAGAGGCAACCCACGTGTGTCAGTCAGATAGGCTGACACGGCCTGACCTCTAGACAGATTCACAGATGAAGGCTTATGCTACTTTTCCACAGAGAGACATGGCTCAGGTAACGATGCCTCCGGATGTCCAGCTTGCCAGGACTGCTCTGGTTCCTTTGTAGGCCAGGCCTTTTCCTTTGCACAACAACCCCCAATAGGTCCCCAGATGACAAGCACCCCTTCCTCTTCACTTTATCTCAGACAAGGAACCTGCAGATTCCGGAGGATAGGAATCAGCTTTTTTTCACTCCCTGCTACATCCTAAATAGCCAGCACAGTGTCAAGTACGTAACACCCTGGCCAGTAAGTATCTCTGGTAGGAATATATGAATACGTGACCAAACACAACTACTGAATCTGTGTACCAGGATCTGGTTACTAGAAAGGCAAGGACCTAGGTCCAGGATGACCATGGAGAGAAACAAAGTATTTTTAAAAACATACATAAAGGTCTTTCTGAGGTAAGAAAAAATTTTATACCATCAATTCTGTCGCGTAAAGAAAAATCACACAATTTATCTTTACCAGGTATAACATTTTTATTCTCTCATTCTTTGAAAATGGCATAGGTCTTATTCAAGTCAGCTGGTCAAAGGTTGTAGACCAGATCCAGACTCAAAGCAAAAGTAGCTGATTGAGACAGGAAATGACACCTTAGCCTAATTAAAGTTCTGGACACCAACCAGCCAACCAAACCCATCAATGTCACAAAAGAATCAGCATATCCAATGAGCATAAAAAGACATGGAAACTACCCAATGGTCCCTTAACAGTGGGGCTATGGAAAGACCCCAAGTAGCCACATAAATCTATTCATTTATCATCTGTTAACAATTTTCTCCTTCTTGGCAATGGGTTTTTTTAAATATAAAATTTATTTTCAAATTGGCTTCCATACAACACCCAGGGCTCATCCCAACAAGTGCTCTCCTCCATGTCCATCACCCACTTTCCCCTCTCCTCACCCCCCATCAACCCTCAGTTTGTTCTAAGTATTTAAGTCTCTTATGGTTTGCCTCCTTCCCTCTCTGTAACTTTGTTTCCCCTTCCCCTCCCCGATGGTCTTCTGTTAAGTTTCTCAAGATCCACATATGAGTGAAAACATTTACCTGTCTCTCTCTGACTGACTTATTTCACTTAGCATAATACCCTCCAGTTCCATCCACGTTACTGCAAATGGCCAGATTTCATTCTTTCTCATTGCCAGGTAGTATTCCATTGTATATACAAACCACATCTTATCTATCCATTCATCAGTTTTAGGTACATTAATTAGAAGAAATTCAGTAACACAGGGTAAAGCAAAGTTTGAGAGGTTATTCAGTGGGCAGTGCAATGGCTTTAGAACAAGGAGTGCTACCATGATCCTCAAAAATGTTCTCACCTTTAATGAGTCTTTGCTTTTGGAGTCCTCTGATCTTTCCAAAATTATCTGTCCAAATCATCAAAAAAATTAATACACCAAAAAGAGACCTGCAAGGAGTATCACTGTCCGACCCACATCCCTCAGACCTTCTCTGTGCTTCCACCAACCAGTATCTGCAACCCCATGAGCAAAATCACACCTCTGTGAAAGTAGATATTCTGTGTAATATCCACCATTCCTTATTACTTACTCTTAGCGCCACTTAAGCTTCAATACTCATTTCTCTGTACACTAAAGTCAATGTCAGAGTCAGTTTCCTTCAGTGTGCACAAAACCTATCAATTCTGCTAGAGAAGATACAAAGTTAGCCCAGCACTGGCTGGGTTGAGGCTCCTTTAGAGACATGAAGATTTATTGAGAGAATCCCTAGGACTTTATCATGTAGAAGGCCCCAGGTCAATTTCACCATGCTCACATGCACACGTGTCCCTAGAAGCCAATCGAGTCCATTGTTATCCCACTCCCAGAGCACCTCTTAACAATGACTGCCACTGAGATCTATGGAGATACACACAACGAAAAGCAAAACCCTTCTTTCTACTGGAATCAACAGTAGCCCTGTTGGCCTACGGGGAAAATATGGCACTCACAGTCATTTACTATTGGACAAAATGCTGATTTTGTCTAAAATTTTATTATTCATTGGATCTCTTGGTGTTGGGTATTTAGGATACATAATAACTCTCCAGGATTTTTTCTAGAAATACAGCCTGAAAATTACCTGCATCACAATTATCTGCTCTGCCTATGTAAAATGCAGCTTCCTAGGTGTCACCTTTGACCTACTGAAGACTATGCTCTGGACTGAAGGGCTGAAATCTACATTTTAAACAAGACCAGTGGCGATGTTTCAAGATTATGAAGATGGGAGTCTGAAAGGCTTTTGCCTTGGCCATGCCTAGTCACCTACCACTTGGCCTGGCCTTTTTTAGAGCAGAGTTACAGCAATTCCATCTAAAGGGTGGGACAGAATTTGCAACTACATGGTTGGAACTAGAGGGTATTATGCTAAGCAAAATAAGTCAGGCAGAGAAAGACAAATCTCATATGACTTCACTCATATGTGGGATTTAAGAAACAACAGATGAACACGGGTGAAGGGAAGGAAAAATAAGATAAAAACAGAGATGGAGGCAAACCATAAGAGACTCTTAAATACAGAGAACAAACTGAGGGTTGCTGGAGGGGTGTTGGGTCATGGGGAGGGGTGGGGTGGCTAAATGGCCAATGGGCATTAAGGAGGGAACCTGTTGGGATGAGCACTAGGTGTTGTATGGATTCTACTGGGCCCTACTCCTGAAATCAATACTACACTATATATAAACTGATTTGAATTTAAATGGATGGTGGCAGAGAAAGGAGAGAGCTAAAACAGAAAAGGGGAGGCTTATATTCTCTGGATAGTTGTTTTCTCTATGTTTTATCTGCACAAAGACTGCCTGGAATGCCCGCAGGAAGTTCTGCTTCCCTGCTCCAATCACAGGCATCGACGGACTTTGCATAAATGCCTGTTCACCCACCACATAATTATGCTGGGGAATGTTGACGGTGCCCTCTGTAGTGTGACGTGTTGCAGATCACACAGGAAGAGTTCGCAAATTATTACAAACAGTCGTATAAGACGTCCTTCCTTCCTCCCTTTCCCAGTACGCCAAATGAAAAAAAAAAAAAATTTAAAAGATCAAGAGAGAGAGTCTCTTGAGGGATGTATTTGTACAGGATCCTAAGAAGAGCAGCCCAATCAAGTGGATGTGGACTTTAATATTATCCTTCCAGAAGAATCTCCAGTAACTCATTTTTACCTCCCTAGAAAGAAACCTTTATTGTCATGTCTGTCATAGACCTGGGAGGACCCAGAAGCAGGGGCTATGAAATGGCCCACACCACTCAGCACTCTGACACGGGGCTAAAAGAAGCACAGGCGTGTCTGTCTCTCCCCCTAAACTGTGACCCTTGAGGGTGGAAATCTTGGTTTTCATCCTTGGCCTCCACAAGCCTGGCACCCACTTTGTTCTCAGCAATGGTAACATGGGAAGGGAATGGGGAGAGGGACAAGGACCAGCCCATATAAACCAGTGTCGTTGTTGAAATAAATACTTCACAAATCATCACCCCATCCAGAAATTCCAGGGTGCCTTTATTTCTTAAGAGCAGCAGCAGTTACTGGAGTGCCACAGCCCAGAACACTGGACCACCAAGGGAAGGAGAAGCGCATGACCACAGACACTAGAAGAGAAAGAGGTACTTTCTGCAAAGGGGGAGGCAAAGTGAGGGATCTGACAGAGCAGAGATGGCTATCAAAGCCAACAGAGAGGGGGGACAAACGAACGGGCCATCCTTCCAAGGACTTGGCCCATCTGCACACCACACTGGTCACTTGACTCATTCCCCTGCCCCCCCAAAATATGTGTTAAACTGAAAATGTGCAAAGTGCGATTTTTAAATCAACTAGGGGAGAGCTTGCTGCTTAACAGAATCCCAGGGCAAACGTGTCTAATGGAAACACATCAGTGTCTTCCCACTTCGGGATCTTTGGACTTGCTCTCGCCACAGTATACCCCGAATACAACCACCTCTTCTCCTCACCTGGCTCACTCCTGTCATCCGCCACCTAGCAGCTCCAATGGGTTTCTCAGGGAGGCATTCCCTGACCAAAAGAGTTGATTAGCCACCCCCCTCCCCTTTACACAGTCTCAAGGCATCTGTACCTCTCTACCTGATAGCACTTTTGGCTACTGTACCTGAATGGTGATTTTGTGATGATTTACCTGTTTGCCACACTAGATGGTAAATCCCACGAGGGTACAAACCATGTCTGCAGGAGGGTACCACCATGCTCTGCATTGGCTATTTTTTATTGTTTGGGTTTCCCTCAACCAGAGACAACCTGCTTTGCCTTTAGTGAATTACAGGTCCTCTGAGAGCCTGTCATGATCTAGAACTGAAGAGCTACACTGGAGGAGTGAAGTAACAAAGGCCTGGCCAACCCTATCAGTACTCTCCTCTTGGTTCTAAAGCCAAACCAGGAGCTTGGGGACTCCTGAACACCAACCGGAAGCATTTGCTAGACCCTGCAGGAATTTCCTCAAGGACAGTAATGCGGAACCCCATCTTCCCCCAAGCCAGCCTGGATCACTCTGGAGCACAAGATGGTTTATACCTTTTGAGATAGGCTACAGGCAACTGGATCAGAGTTTACCGTTAAAAGGGATACCAATTAGGGCTTAGCCAGCAGAACAGAGCTCCCTGGGGAGCCCTTCACATAACTAGGATTTCAGGCACAACTGGGCACAAAACCCCTCTCAGATGCATCAGGAGGAGCTGCCAGCTTCAGGAAGTCTGGTGATGATGTGAAACATAATGGGAAGGTGTTCTGTGCCAGGAGCTGCAACTGGAAGGAAATTAACAGAGAACCACACGGAACCTCACACAGCCATCCCAAAGGGCAAGGAAGGTAGATAAGGTCAAGGATAATAGAGAAATGGCCCCAACATTTCTCTAAGACATGAGACAGAAAACAACATCTAAAGCCATGTGCCAACAATTCACTCACACTCACAGGGCACAAGAGAAGTGACCTTCGGAAAGCAAATCAGAAAAGCAGGTATACCAGCCACTCAAAGAGCACGAGCACCTACTTCGCATCACGATCTTACTTATCCTCCCCCAAGCGGCATCAAGAAGTTATGATTGCTCTACTTGTATAGATAAGGAAAGGGCAGCTCTGGCCAAAGACCCAAGCTTATACTTGGCAAGACTGCAAGGTGAGCTCAGGTCAAAAGTGGGCTCTTCACCATGACAGCACTCAGGCTCAAAGAGCTTTTCACAGATTCAGAAACTGTGCCCAGACTGTGTGGGGGTTCGGTCTCCCTGTCAGGTTCCCCAGGATTCTCAACAGCACCCCCACCTGTTGGTATCCACAACCATTATCAGTCACTAAAAGAAAGAGAGACACGTGTCCAAAGCTAGCTGACCTACTGGGCCCAGCCTTCTGCTGGGCCTTTCTGCAAAGAACTACTTGTCCCCATCCTGCAAGTGTGGAGAGTCCTGGTCCAGGATAATTCACTCATTCATTCATTCATTCATTCATTTACTCAAATTCACTCCAACACTCACTGAGCAATCTTCTGTGAGGAGCTTAAAGGCAAAGGTCCAGGGACACCAAGCTCTATACCACCGTGTCCCCTGAAAGGGTTTATAAAGTTGTAAGGTCCCAGCTTAGAGATAGAGATTAGGTCCCTCCAAACACTACTTTTCAATCTGTGCCTGATATATAATTTCTGCCTATCAAAAACTATAAAAGCACACGTCTGTAATTCTCTTATAGGGTTTCTTTCCCCAGGGATGTATCAAGAGTCATGCTTAGGAAAATTCAAGTCAACACAATGCTTACTCACTACCTATTCTGTGCCACGCATAATAAGACTCAGGCTCTTTCTTCAGGAAGCATCCGACGATTTAAACAGCTAAAATATAAACAAATAAAACTATAAATTGAGGAATAATAAAGTGCTGTAGGAGTTGTTAATATTAATAAAAATAATAGCCTCCATCTGCTCAGCATTTATGATGACACCAGACACTGTGCTAAGCACTTCACATGCATTAGCCAGTTAAACTCTTCACGCCAACCCTGGAAGGCTGGTCAACATAGTGGACATCCACTTCCCCTTAAGGAGCTACCTCTCAACCCTCCCTGTCACTATGTGATTCAATGGAGCCCTCACCATCACTTTATCCCCAGGTCCCAGTCCCGGACAATCAGCACATTCTCCCCAATTGTCCAGAGTGACTGACTGGGGATAAGTATATACAATAGGTGAATCTGATGAGTCTCGATTCTGGGAATTGTGCTGAGACATAAAAACCATCCGATGATATAAATTTGTAGTTGCTATGAGCCGCCACCACCACTAATTATGGAATTCATTAGCCTGAGAAAAAAACCAAAATAGGGAAAAGAAAGCCCAAAGACTACGGGGTGAGGGGAGAGAAAACTGATTGACACACACATCCAAGTCCTATGATATAACCTGAGTCTCTGGACTCAACCTTAACTAAAGCCATGTTTATCAGTAGACTCTTCAGTTACATAGATAAGTAAGTTTTCCTTTCCAATTAAGCCAGCTTCAACTAGATTTCAGTCACTTAAAATCTAGAGTCCTCACCAATAAGAGTGTTATTATCCCCACTTAACAAATGCAGTCAGGGATTCAGAAAGGACAAACAATTTGACCACCTTAGATTTAATTAACGAAGATTTGGAGAGGCCATGTGGTTGAATGAATTCAGACAAGAAACTCTACAAGAGTCAGACTGCTGAAGTGCCAGAGGCATATATTTTTTTTTCCCTCCATCCACCAGTTCCAAGGGAAAACCTGCAAATCACCTTGCTATGGTCCTTTTTCTGCATGGTGGGTTCATTTCTCATTTACCTTTTACACTGAGCAGGTAGACCTCTGGGATCTTAGCTTTATCCAAGGGTCTACCGAATTCTTCATTCTGGGCACTGTCTTCTTAGAAGTACACATAAACCCTACATCTTAAAAGTGACGGCACCTTCTACTAAATGAAATATGGTGAGAAAATACTTGTAACCTTGGGCAAATTATTTAATCTCTTAACAGGAAATATATTTTATATGTAGTTATCTCATCTGGGGAGATGAGATCAACTCTGAACTTGGGTCTGAGGAATTTCCTAAGGAACATTTATAGTCACCTCACCAAAAGAAAAGTAAAATGAGTCACCTTGAAAGTGTTCAAATTTAGATACTGAGATGTGTTTGGTCTGAAACACATTAAGGAAATAATACATGATTTATTACAAAAATATTTAATTGCTAACATTACTTTGTCTCTCCAAGCAAGGTAAAATAGTTGACCTGATGATTAGGTCCTACTCCTCTAGGGGAGTAATAAAGCCCTGAAGATCCATTTGGGACCACTTCTTGCTTTTGAAAATAATCTCATCAGCATTTGGAGAGGACTTAACCTTTCGGCAATTCAGTTCAGCTGCAGTCCTGCAGGGCAAGGGACTGGGAAAGGACTAGGAGAGGCAGGGGAAGTCAACCTAGGAAGGTCAACTGGGTGAAGAAGCTCCACTATCCTTGCCAGGCAAGAACTAGGTTTTCTCTGGCAAGGACAAACTGAAGATAAGGAGAGAAAACACAGGAATGGTCTCGGGCTTATGGACTTCCAAACCATCCCTTTACCATGATTCCTGTGAAATAATTATTTCTATCAGTGGTCATTTAGTACAGGGGATTTAAGATAGTGGGTTCATTAAAGAGAGTCAGGATCACAAACTCATTTAAGTCTCCTTGAACCTGTTTAATCAAAATGATTTTCTGCTACTCTCTATTACAAGCCAAGTTTCTGTGGTGACAGATTAATGACTGATCCACTAAGCCACACCACCTCTCTTCTCACCAACTCCACTGACTGAGCCAGCCACTATTCTATCAATAAGCCCCGTTTGCCCTTGAGACTCCTTACAGATGAGATGTTAAGATCAAATGAGCAGATCAGATGCTCACTGGCACCCCGGTTCTGCTACGGAGACCATCAAATCCCATAGAGTGTGCACCAAAGGAAAAAGAATTCAGGCCGGTCCTTGTGGTCTCATTAGAATTACAAACTCAGGTCACTTCGGAATAAGATAAATGCCAGCCAAGGCAACATTTCTGATTCTTCAGGCCTGCCCAAGGTAATTATCCTGGAGTTAAATGTCAAGTCTAGTTTCATGTATGCAAAAGAAAGAAAATGTCATGTTTGGTGTAAGCAACAATATTATTTTAATCAAATCAGAAGCTCGTTATTAGCAGAAGATAAGCCCTAATGTGACCCCTACAATAAGTTGTATCTACCTGGCTTCCATTCTTCTTTGTGTCAAACTAAGGTTCTTCACTGACTGTCCTCAGACATAAAATTGGAAAGACTTACCATGTCATGTCAATGGAGGCTCACACCCTAAGTCCATTCCAGTCTGAATTGACTGCATACACAGTAAGAAACTGGAATCAGACTACCTGGGTCCAGGCCAGGCTCCTCTACAGCCTAGCTCTGTGACTTGGGACAAGAGCCTTAATCTTTTAGTGAATGGTCGATAATAACAGTACTTCTAGAATTTTTATGAATATTAAAAGAGAAAATACATGTAAAGTACGCTAAACAATGTCTGGCACACTAAATGCTTGGTTAATGTTAGGTATCACCTATTTCTGCAATATTTTAATTTTTTAATTACAACCAGAACATATTACCTTTATAAGAAAAAACTTAAAAAGAGAGAAATGCATGAAAGCATAAGGTAAAGGATTTCCTCCAGTGAACAAGAGGTTACTGAGAGAAGAAACCACCTTATTTATCATGTTCACCCTTACAGCCCATTGCCTCGCACACACTAGACAGTCAAATATGGGTTGGAATGAATGTGCAAATGAACGTAAGAATGAGGAGAGGAAAATTTCCTTGCAGGAATGACTATGGAAAGCCAAATCGCAATGAGGAAAAATCCAGAGAGGTGCTTGGGTGAGTCAGTCGGTTGAGCATCCAACTCTTGATTTCGGCTCACGTCATGATCCCAGGGTCGTGGGATTGAGCCCTGCATCCAGCTCTACAATGAGCATGAAGCCTACTTGGGATATTCTCCCTCTCTCTCTCTCCCTCTCCCTCCACCCCTCTCCTCCACTCACACACACTCTATCTCTAAAATAAATTTTTTTTTTAATCCAGGGAATGATTCTAACATCTTGACCCCTCAGTCTCAAACCACAGAGAAGTTAAATGCATGACAATAGGAGGCTGGAAATTATCATACAACTAGATACAAACATCTACCTTCTTCATCTTCTCCTTTTTTTTTTTTTTTTAAATTTTTTTTTCAACGTTTATTTATTTTTGGGACAGAGAGAGACAGAGCATGAACGGGGGAGGGGCAGAGAGAGAGGGAGACACAGAATCGGAAACAGGCTCCAGGCTCTGAGCCATCAGCCCAGAGCCCGACGCGGGGCTCGAACTCACGGACCGCGAGATCGTGACCTGGCTGAAGTCGGACGCTTAACCGACTGCGCCACCCAGGCGCCCCTCCTTTTTTTTTTTTAACGTTTATTTATTTTTGAGATAGAGACAGAGCATGAATAGGGGAGGGTCAGAGTGAAAGGGAGACACAGAATCCGAAGCAGGCTCCAGGCTCTGAGCTATCAGCCCAGAGCCTGACACGGGGCTCAAACTCACAGACTGTGAGATGATGACCTGAGCCGAAGTCGGATGCTTAACAGACTGAGCCACCCAGGCGCCCCTTCTTCTCCTTCTTAATACTGTATTTATGCAAAAGTCTGAGTTTCCATTGGACCAAAACATCCCAACTGCTCATCTTTAAAAGATAACGATAATCAAACTAACAGACCATCAATACATTTAGGAACAAATATGTCCTAACATCTAAACAGTGTCCTATTTCTCCTGAATCCATCAATCCAGGAGACAAGCCATGGAGCAGTTGTGAAAGATGTATTTCTGTAAAGAAGGATACAGTTATTATGTGTGTACCTAGAACAATAGGACGACTTCCAAGTGATAAGTAGTGGCTATCAAGCAATTCGCTGGCAATGTCACAGCACACTCAATAGGCTAGGGAGCATGGAGCACACAGCCTGCCATCATTTCCATTTCAAAGTTAGCCCAAGAACAACAAACAATGGGTATCATCAAATCTGAAAGGAGCCCTTAGTTTTCAGTTTCACAAGTTCAAAAATCACTTCTAAATCTCTCTCCCCAAAGTGCAAAAAGGTTATAAGTCCAGGAAAAGGCAAGATATTTTCTTTCACAGTGACTTTCAAAAATTGACAAGCATCGTAACAGTAATCTCAGGACACAGTCTCTCAAAGTTATCAGTGGCTTCAACCAACAACAAAAACACTAGCAGAGAAGCTAAGCTTTGTCAATCTTAAGCAAGACGTAGCTCTGTAAAAACAATCAGGCTGGCTGAGCAAGTGACCAGTTCCCTGGGGCTTTGTCCACAGAACATCTGGTTTTGAAAGCAAGCAGCCTTTTAGTCCCTGGTCCCAGGGGACACAGGCTTTGTAGTTACTCCAAGCAAATGACCGAATGGAGATACTTGGATTTGGAGTAGAAGAGTAGCTGGTTTGAGTTTCACAACTTTGAAGAGGTTAATAGCATTAAATTATATCTAAGCCACACCTGACTGGTATCATCAGACACCGCCCCCCCCCCCCACCCGCACCATGAAGCATATAAAATGGTTGATAATAACACCAGTTTGGAGGTTTTTGGTGTTTTTTTTTTAAACATTTTTAGATGTTTTTAATGCTGTACTGGATTAAAATATCATTTTAAAAGAATATATTCTGGTAAAAATATTAACACCTAAAATTCTCCAGAAACAAAAAAGCATTGCATTTGAACACAGAAGCGTCTCTCTTTTTATTAAACTGTGGACATTTTTATGTTATTTAAGGCACACTCTATAGTATCTCCTAAACATCTTAAGAATTACCTAGAATGTTTAAAATATAGTTTCCCAGCAGTCATCCTGGAAGCATGGAGCCACACTCTCCAGAAGAGGCATCTGCATGTTGTAATTTAACAAACATCCCAGGCAAGCTTCATGATCACCCAGGTTTGGGACAACACTGACCCAAGGATAAAAAATGTCACCATTTGCAAGAAAGATGAGAAATGAAGAAATGCTCAACTTTTATAAATTTAAAGCTCGATGGGAGATAAGAACCATGTCACGCTTATGATACAATGAGACTAGAAAACCTTGAGCAGACACAAAAGCACAGTAAACCTTTCCACACCCCAATGGCCAATGAGCACAGCTGCTTTCAATTCGACCGAGCCGCCAGGGAAAACAAGGCATCTGCAAAGGTGTCCCTTCCCTGCACGTGGCCCAATTCTTCCATGCCGTGGAGGGGGAAGCATCTGCCTTGTCCCTCAACTCTACCCAAAATGTAATGATAAAATAAATTTTACAAAGCAAAAGTATGTCTACCCTATTGAGTCCATGAATGAATGCTTCTTTGGGGGCACCCTTTGGGCACTCTGGCATCCTTTTCAGCCTCAGGCAAAGAAAGTCACTGCAGGATTCCTCCGAGCTGAGCAGAAAGGGGACGCAAGATGGTTAACAGAGCAGGTCAGGGACACGGGGAGGTGTGCCAGGGATCTCAGGGCTGGGGGAAGCAAAGAGGAAGTCCGCTGCCTAAGTAAGCTCAAAATAACTCCAAGTTCACTGCAAGTGTTTGAAAGCACCTTTCAAAGAAAAGCAGCCCACAGCCAACTAAAGAGAGGAGGAAGACGAAGAGGGAGAGGAGGGGGTAAGCCCTCACTCAAGGCTGTGGGCGGGCCTGCTCCTCAGGAACGGGGCCTGGAGAGGCGCTGTTTAGAAAGTATAAGAAATTATCTGGATTCTCTGGATTTCCTCGTACTTTCCCCCCCGCAAGGGTTTGGGAAGACAAGGACAGGGGCTAAGATAAATCCAGTGAAGGATGGTGACTCCCAAACATCTCCCACCTGAAAGAACCCTGTAAGAAGAACAGAGACTCGGAAATGCGGGCCCCTCTCTCTCACGGGCAGGAATTCCTAATGTCAAGGATCATAAAAGTTCTTCCTCAGTGCCCTGCAAGCCTATGGCCCCAACCATCTGGGACAGCCTTTGAAAGAGCTGTCCGCAAGCAGCTCCCACAGCACCTGGGGGTTGCCATCTGCTGGAAAGACCGTGCCAGGTGCCTCTTGTCCTGCATCCTCCGGGACATACCTGGGGAGCCACAGCCAGCCTTGGGGAAGAAACAGGCAGCAGATGTGCCTGTGGGTGCTCAGGAGGAACTTTCTCCCCTGCCAGGGCTCCCCCACAGGAGCAATCCTCTGCCACCCAAGCTCATCTTCAGGGCAGGAGACCAGCTCCATCAGTGGCCTGCTCCCTTTCCCTAAAGACTCCAAGGGTCAAAACCACCACACCTCCTCCACAGCACCACCATCCACATTTTCTCAGGCCCGTTGCCACGACCCTCCAATCCTCCCGGAACCAATCAGCTGGGCTCACCCCTAAACCTAACATCTGCAGCAGGGATTCTTCTGGCACAGCCCAGAGATGGTCCAAATCCCTGCTGCCCCGGGAAGGTTCTCTAGGGGGCTGGGCAAAGTCAACCATCCACGTTAGGGGAACTGAGGACCTTAGGGAGCCTCTCTCCAAGCTGCTTGCTGTTCTTACCATGCGTACTGAGTCATCTCCCCCGGTCCTACGATTACACACACCTGGACCACAGGTAACAGGCAAACAGTATCAAGCCTTCTAAGTTCTCTTTAAAGTTCTTCTCTGGCAAGAGGCAGCCTGGGAACCCCCCGCCAACAAGCTGCGGTGAGAGGTCTGCACCCATCCCCTCCCCTCCCCTCCCCGTCTCAGAGCCCCCCCTCTCACAGAGGCTCCCCGACCCCGCAGGGCCTGGCAGCAGTGGTACTCACGTCTCGAAAGCGGTTCCAGTACTTGTCCCGGTCGTACTGGGAGACGGTGCTCAGCCACTGGTCATTGTCTAGGAAATTGCCGTTGTTGGGGCCCGCGCCTCCGGCGAGCGCGTCCAGGTGCCGGCTCTCGACCTGGAGGAAGCACCACGCCGCGGCCGCCGCCGCCAGCACCGCGATCGCCGGCATCTGCGGGCAGGGGGCACGCAGGGGCGTGAGCCGGAGGGCAGGGCCAGGCGAGCCCCTCGCGGTGCACCGAGGTCTCGGCGCCTCGGCGACCCGCCCCGGCTGTAGGGACTGGGGAATCTCACGGCGGAAAAAGGGTCATCCCTCGCACACCTGGGGCGTCTGTCGCGAATCGAGAGAGCCGGGGAGCCCTCTCACGAATGGGGGGGGGGGGGGCTTAGTTACAAATCAAGAGGCTGCGTCACAAATTAGAGGCTGCTACCAAACTACAGAGGATATCTGTCGCCTATTCTTCGGGTGCCCCACGGACCGCTACTCTCGAATCGGCTTCTTCAGCACCCCTCCCCAAAAACGCGGATTCCTGGATCGGCAAGCCGCACTCCCACAGACGGTGCCCAGAGCTCCGGGGTAGGGAGGGGGAAAACAGGGATCCGAGCAGCAGCCCAGGCTCTGGCCAAACGGGGCACGGGGTGGAGGGAGGAGGTACCCGCAGCTGGGGGGGGGGGGGGGTAATCCCTCGTCCGCCCTGTAGCCTCGGCAAGAAGGTCCCGCGGAGATACCCCCAGGCCCTGCCCCTGCCAGCCTCCCGGTGGTCGCGGGGAGGTCCCAACTACGCCAAGTTGGGGCGCGGGGTTCCGCGGGGCACGTACCGTGGGGGCCGGCCCGGGTCCCCGCGTCCGAGTTGCTGGAGCTCGTGTGGCGCGGTCGCGGAGGAGGCTGATCCGCCGACTCGCTCTCCTACGCTCCTGCCACCCGCCGCCGCGCGTCCGGCCGCTTTGTGAGCCCGCAGCGCTCTGGCTCCGCTCGCTCTCTAGCTCGCTCGGGCGCGGCGACCACGGGCGGAGGAGCCCGAGCGCTCGAGCCGAGGCCTCTGGCGACCCCTGGCGGCCGCGCGCTGCCGTGCCGCCCGCCCGCCAGCCCCGCCGCCCCTGGCCCGGCAGCCAGCCTGGGAAGTGCTTATCCACCGCTCAGCGCGGGGCCGAAATAAGCTTTCAGGCTCAAGCCGGTGAAAGCTACTGAGGGCACTGAGGACACATGGCCAAGAAAGCAACGTAGAGGCATTCTCAAAAGGAGGGTCGCCGGGCCACCTAGGTCAGAATCACCTTGGTCTGGGGAGGAAAGGGCTTCTTAAAAATGCGGATTCCTGGCCGGTGCTCCAGACTTGCTGAATCAGCGTTCCTTGAGAGGGCCTCTGGGAGGTGAGTGAATTTCGGCACTGCCCGTTCTCCTTCCTGGTCCTGTGCCCACCGGTGTCTCTGCACGCCCATGCCCCATACCATGCCCACTGCTGTCAAGCCCTTAAAACAGTCTGTCTGCCTCCATTTCTAAAATTTCTACATCCCTGGATCCCCACATTAGACCTAAGCATATCCTTTGGTGTTCTGCAGCCGAAGCCCAGGTCTGCTTCTGTTCCCACTGCTTGAGAGCTGGCCCCCGCACCAGCCTGTTGGGTTTTCCCCCAGGGCAGGAAGGAGAGGAGGAAAACTAAACCAGACTTCAGGAACAGGACACAGACCTGGAAGGCCGGCCTTAACCTGCCCCCAGCCCCCCAATCTCGTTTCCAAATCCTCAGCGGCGTCTGGTCAAAAAGGGCTGGAAAGTTAGTAATGCAGTCCTCTGTCTGCATACAGGTGACACTCACCTGCTGCCTTTCTCTTGTACAACCACACCCCACTCCCCAGACACCTGAGCGCTCTTTGAAAACAAGTCTGATACACTCACCCCTCTTCCTTCAACACACACACTTAAAACCCTTCATGGCACTCTCCTGATGAAAACCAAACAATGGGTGAAGCCTCCTGACTCTGCACATCTGTCCCCTGACCACCGATCTGGCCACCTCTGGTGCCACGCCTTCCTCCTCTCCTGAGTTCTTGGACAAGTTGGTCTTGGTACAGACCTCAGTGGGGATAGGATTCCAGCACTGGGTGCTCATTTCTGCCTGGGCCATTGTCCACACCCACCCCCGACTTGGGCCTTATTAATTCACCCCTGCAGCTTATACATCCTGACCTCTTCAGAGTAACTCTTGCTAAGCCTGTGGACCAAGCCAAGACCCTAGAGAGGCTCTCGTTGAGAACACAACAACTCCAGCTTAAGCTTACTGCACTTGGAATCCCTTATTCCAAGCGAGGCAGCTATGTGAGGACGGAGGCCATGTTTGGCTTGTTCATCTCTGCTCCCACTGCCTAGAGCCACGCTCCTGACACATAGTGTGAGCTCAGAAAACATTTGATGAATGAATGAATGAATGAATGAATGGCATCCAGCCAGGGACTGGAACCACACTCAGCCAACATTTCTCAACCGCTGTGATGCGGTCACCGCAGATAATTTACTTGTGTAGTTTGATGTGTAGAAGTTGGATTATGATTGTTCCTAAAAAGTAGCAGATGCTTATCCCAACATTATTCTGGCTGATTTACATTCCTAGAAGCATTCTTGAAAGGGAGAGAAAGGAGTGGAGTCACAGCTATATATTGGGGACTGTGTGTCATCCACAGTTGATTTTATCATGGAAATACTTCCAGTGTTTCAGGATCATGTCCTGGATGTATCAGAGTGGGAGAGAGGTTTACAAATGATGGAGAGACCATTTCTTACTTCCATACAAACCCAACCAAGCAGCCACTTCCCCATTTCTCTGCCCAATTTGACAGCAAAACTTCTCCAAAGAGTTGTCCCCAAATGTCATTTCTGCCTCCTCAGCTCCAGTTCTTTCTTCCACCCACTCTATGTGCTTTTCATCCTCACTGACTAAGTGAAGTGACTTGTCACCATCAGCAACCTCCTCCAAGTCGTCAAAATGAGTGGGAGACCTCAGTCCTACTGTTCTTGGCCTCTGAGAGGTTCCTTTAGGCTTTCGTGGCACCATGCCTGCTGACTTTCCTGCTCCCCACCGGTCATTCCCACCAGTCATTTTCAGGGCTCAGTCCTGGGCCCTCTGCTCTGTCTAGATCCTTTCCTGGGGTGTTCCTATCCAGTCCTGTGCTGATATTCTGCATTTGCATTTCTAGCCCAGAAGTGTCTGATGACTTCCAGCTGTACGTCCAACACCCTACTTGACATCTCCTCCACATGCCCCGTCGGTATGACAGACTTTTCCAGGTCAAAACAGGAGTCTAGATTTCCCTCTGTGAACCCGTGCTCTGACTGATCCCTACCACAATAAATGTATCCCTGTGCACATGGCTGCCAGGGTCGGAAACCTAGGAGGCATCTTCAGTCCCTCCATTCCCCTCGCCCCTCACCTCCTGTCTTTCAGCAACCTTACCACTTCCACTGCCCGGCACCCTGCCCAGTCCACCTCCACTGGCACCATGGGTCCACACAGCCACTACTTCTCACCTGGAAGGCGGCAGTGGCTTCTTGGGTGGTTGCCTTGATTCTTTCCTTTCCCCTCCAATCCATTATCCATTCAGGATAATCACTTTCAAACAGAAATCACTCCCTTGAAAAGAACCGTTCAATGGCTCACCATGACACTAAAACAAAAATCCAAACTCCTTCCCATGACTGATAAAACCCTGTACCATCTGGCCCCCTCTTCCTCCCTCTCATTCCCTGGATTCTAGCCACACTTGTTGTCATGGTTTTGCACACGTGCCAAGCATGTTCTCACCTCAGGTACTTGGCACTGGCCAGGTCCTTCACTTGGAATGCACGCTTCCCACGTTTCCCAGGTCAGCTCTTTCTTAGCTGTCAGATCTCAGCTCCGTGTCACCCCCTCTAAAACAGGGCCTTCCCAGCCCAGCCACGTCACTGCTCTCTATCCTTGTACCTGGTTGTCCCGTAAGAGTATGTAGTTCCTTTGTCTCTCTCTTTCCCAGTCCAAATATTAATTCCAGAAGGACATGCATAGCTTCCTTTTACTCCTGTATCCCCAGGCTTATCTCGGAGCCTGACACTCAATGGGCACTCCGTAAATATTTATCCAGTGACTGAATGAATGAATGAATGAATGCATGAAGCAAATTCCAAAACACTTAATGCATTTCTAAGTTTGAAAACTCTGTCTAGAGATGTTTCCTTTGGTAGCCCTTAAATCCCTTGTTCTGCAGATCCAAGCTCTGCTTTTCCAGCAGGGCCTGTCCCCAGTTTAATCGGAGGGCATCTGCTCTTGGCCAGTCTCCAACTTCACAACTAGAACCTTCCCTGTAACCACCCACCGGGGTGGGAAGGGCAGCCAGAGCACCATGGGCAGGTGTGGGGGTGCTGGATCTGGCCTGAGCCGAGAAAGGACGTAACCTTGGAACAGGGGCAAGGAGGCTGGAAGCTGGAGGCCTGCCACCAGTGCAGCCAGCACTTGAGGGCAGAAATGTCAGATTTATTCGGCTGCGGGAAGTACCCGGGACCAAAATCAATACTGGGCCTTGGGGCTGTATTTCTGCTTTTCATTGGCTTGCGCACAACTATAATAACTCCTTGTTTTAACATAGTTCTTATTTCCAAAGTGCCCCACATGTTTTATTTTCAGTTTAATGAATCCTCAGACACATGCTACTGGGTAGTCTGAAGCAGACATAACTATCACCATTTTATGCTGAGGATAGGGGAGCAGAGAAAGGCTAGATGAATTGCTGAAGGTCGCAGAAAGAGAGGAAGTTGCATCTGGTAGTAGGAAGTTTGAAGTGTAGCCCCCACTCCGTGAGGCTATGCTGGCTATGATGAGAACCACCCATTGGGCTCCATGGGATGAAAGAGGCACCTGCCATACTCACCCTGTCATCAACCCAGATTTATTTTTAGCTGCAGACTCCTACCTACCTCCTATATGGCATCCCCATTTGGCCGTTTCACTGTCACTTTGAACTCCATGTGTCCAAAACTGAATGCCTGAGCCATGTCTCCTAACTAACCCTGCTCCCAGCCCATGTCCCCACCTCAGGAAAACCACCACCCCAAATGCCAGTCTCATTCCAACCTCCTCCACAGCCCCCACTTTCAGTGATATACCAACCCATCAAGTCTTCCTCTGCAGAATTTCCAGTTAGACCCACTGTACCCACTACTACACCTCTAGAGTCCAGTCCCCACCCACCCTGCATCCAAACTGTATGGAGCCCCTTCCAAGGGTGTCTTTCTCTCTACTAGAGATGTGTGATTCACTCTCCATACAGGCACCAAAGTCATCCTGTATCTGTACAAATATGACCTCTTCTCTCTCCTTACTGACCTATCCGTGCTCCCAGGATGACAATCAGGCGCCCAACCATGACTCCCTATCCACCCAGCTGAGCTTGGATTCTGCCAGCCCCCTTCAGTCCTACACAACCCTCTCCTCCTCCCCCTCTGATCACCTATCTCCTGCCCCCTCCACTTCAGAGCTAATCTGGGGAGGGCTCCCTATAGCCTAGATGCTCTCCTCCCTCCCTGCCCTTCTCCTGGCCAGTCCCTGCTCACCATTCAGACTGCAGCTTCATGCCAAGTCCTCAGAAAAGGCTCTCCTGACCCCAGCATCCTCCCTGCACCCATCATAGCTGTACAATGTCAATCTCCCACCAGACATTCAAAGCACAGGGGTCTGGGCATGCCTGTCTCATTTGCTATTAAACCCACAGTGCTTAAAAAAGCATCTGGTGGCACCTGGGTGGCTCAGTCGGCCTCCAACTCTTGATTTTGGCTGAGGTCATGATCTCACGCGTTCATGAGTTCAAGCCCTGCATCAGGCTCTGCACTGACAATGTGGAAACTGCTTGGGATTCTCTTTCTCTCCCTCCCCACCTCCTCTAAATAAACTTTAAAAACAAGCATCTGGTACCTAGTAGGTACACAATAAATACTGAGTGAATGAGTAAATGCTTGTGACTCAATGTATTTATTTCCTTCCCTTCTCAAAATCAAAGTGGCTCCCAGGTTTTTGTCAATACCTTAACCCTAAAACAGTCCATGGATGGAAGGTGGGAACAATGAGGGATGAGATGACCACTCTATTCCCAGGCTGTTCTGGTGGTTTGAAGGTGAATCTATCCCGGCCCCAAGAAGAGGAAAAATGAAATAGGTGCATTCTTGGCACCACTGAAAAGAGCTCACCCAGCAGGACCTGTAACTTGTACGAAGATGTCGATTTCACCTATTGATTATATGTATTCAGCAGAGCCAGGCTCACTCCATCTCTCTGCAACCCCCATGGCCATTTCCACCGCATACACAGACCTTCTTGCTTTCTCCCCACCACCCCCTGTCATGCAGAGCCATGGGGTATGGGCAATCCAGCTTGGGAGAAATTGATTTTAAGCAAATGAATACCTCACAAATAAATGAAAACAACCATCAAGAAAGCTTAGTAGCCAAGCAGCTACCCAAGGACAAAGCAGAGGAGGCCAAAGTCCTGACCACAGAGAAGAAAACCAGGAGAGTGACAATACTAGGAACATTTGCTGATATGCATTGGACATGTCACAGATCCTGCAGTCCTGTGTGCTATATAATATAATGTTCACAACAACCCCCTAAGAAATAGGCACCAAGATAAGCCCCATTGCACATATGGAGACAATGAGTCCCAGGGTCATGTTACCACTCATCCAGGATCCCTCAGTGAGTAAATGGTAGAGCCAGGATCTGATCCAGGTACTATCTGATGTCAAAGGTCCCCCACAACCCACCACAGCACTCAACCCCACGGCTGCCATCTCCCTCCCTGCCCTCTGTGTTTCCCTCACCTCCCACACTAAAGCTCACACTGGTAAAAAGTCATCTTTTGATGTAAATGGACTGTTCCTGATTCATTTATACACAATATCGGTTGTTCTCATGAAGTTTAGCGCCTATTCCCGTGAAATGTATCTAGTCATCAAGATATTAAAATGGGAAATCATGCCAATTATTTAAGATTGTGACTGTCTGTGTTTCAAAACGCACTGACAACTATGACTCCTTGAACACAGGACCAAAGAATTGAACATGAGTTGGGAGCCATGCTGAGGACGTAACCTCGTCAGCTTAGAGTGTAAAATAGTATTTGGGTGCTAGGGACCACATGTTTGGTCCTCATCCAGGAACACTAAGGCCCTCTCTATGTCAAATAGTGATGGCTGCTTACAGGACACCTGGTCAAACAAAGTGATGTGCTGTCTTGACCCACCTCCTTGGTCCTGTGGGGAAAAAAATCTAACAAGGTGCCCAAGGACTGTGGGAGAGAGACTTCCAGGGACTGATGTATCTGTGGAAAGTCACTGGGGATGGGAGGGCAACCTCTGAATCTTCATTTCAACATCCACCAATCATTGTGCCACACTAGATGATGCCGGGGACACAACAGGTGAATGGGACAAAAACAGTCCCCATCTTCATGGAGCTTATTCTAATAGGAAAGACCTCTGTCCTGGTTTGCAGCACTGGAGAGAAGCTTGCTTGGCCCAGCTGGAAAGAATTCATCTCTGTTTGATTCCTCCATGTTCATGCAGGTCTCCAAAAATCTCTGACATCCTTCTGCCTGGAACATTCTCCCAATTCTTCAGTAGCTAACACAGTCCCTGGAGTTTGTGAGACACTGTCAGCTGTCAGATGCAACCCATTTCGGAGAAGTTAAAAAAGCATGCATCTTAAATTCATAAGACAGTGTATGGCACAAGAACAGACACTCAGATCAATGGAATAGAATGGAGAACCCAGAAATGGACCCACAAATGTATGGGCAACTAATCTTTGACAAAGCAGGAAAGAATAGCCAATGGAATAAAGACAGTCTCTTCAGCAAGTGGTGCTGGGAAAACTGGACAGTGACATGCAGAAGAATGAACCTGGACCACTTTCTTACACCATACACAAAAATAAACTCAAAGTGGATGAAAGACCTCAACGTAAGACAGGAAGCCATCAAAATCCTCAAGGAGAAAGCAGGCAAAAACCTCTTTGATCTTGCCTGCAGCAATTGCTTACTCAACACGTCTCCGGAGGCAAGGGAAACAAAAGCAAAAATGAACTACTGGGACCTCATCAAAATAAAAAGCTTCTGCACAGTGAAGGAAACAATCACCACAACTAAAAGGCAACCGACAGAATGGGAGAAGATATTTGCAAATGACATTTCAGATAAAGGGTTAGTATCCAAAATCTATAAAGAACTTCTCAAACTCAACACCCAAAAAACAAATAATCCAGTGAAGAAATGGGCAAAAGATATGAATAGACACTTCTCCAAAGAAGACATCCAGATGGCCAACTGACACATGAATAAATGCTCAACATCACTCATCATCAGGGAAATACAAATCAAAACCACAATGAGATACCATTGTGATTACACCTGTCGGAATGGCTAACATTAACAATTCAGGCAACAAACAGATGTTGGTGAGGATACGGAGAAAGAGGATCTCTTTTGCATTGTTGGTGGGAATGCAAACTGGTGCAGCCACTCTGGAAAACAGTATGGAGGTTCCTCAAAAAAACTAAAAACAGAACTACCCTGTGACCCAGCAATTGCACTACTAGGCATTTATCCAAGGGATACACGTGTGCTGTTTCGAAGGGGCACATGCACCCCCATGTTTATAGCAGCACTACCAGCAATAGCCAAAGTATGGAAAGAGCCCAAATGTCCATCGATGGATGAATGGATAAAGAAGATGTGGTATATATATATACAATGGAGTATTACTCAGCAATCAAAAAGAGTGAAATCTTGCTATTTGCAACTACATGGATGGAACTGGAGGGTATTATGCTAAGTGAAATTAGTCAGAGAAAGACAAAAATCATATGACTTCACTCATATGAGGACTTTAAGAGACAAAACAGATGAACATAAGGGAAGGGAAACAAAAACAATATAAAAACAGGGAGGGGGACAAATCAAAAGAGACTCATAAATATGGAGAACAAACTGAGGGTTGCTGCAGGGGTTGTAGGAAGGGGGATGGCCTAAATGGGTAAGGGGCATTAAGGAATCTACTCCTGAAATCATTGCTTCACTGTATACTAATTTGGATGTAAATTTTAAAAAATAAAAAATTGGGGCACCTGGGTGGCTCAGTCGGTTAAGCGTCTGACTTCGGCTCAGGTCATCATCTCACGGTCCGTGAGTTCGAGCCCCGCGTCGGGCTCTGTGCTGACAGCTCAGAGCCTGGAGCCTGTTTCAGATTCTGTGTCTCCCTCTCTCTGACCCTCCCCTGTTCATGCTCTGTCTCTCCCTGTCTCAAAAATAAATAAAACGTTAAAAAAAATAAAATAAAATAAAAAATAAAAAATAAAGTTAAATTTAAAAAAAAATTCATAAAGACAGTGTAGTGCCTACTTCATGGGGTTATCAAGAGGATTAAACAAGTTTCTATTGGTAATGTACTTAGCACAGTGTCTTACACATAATAAATGTTATCTAAGTGCTTGTTTGTCAAAAGTTCCTCACTCAACACTATAAACTGAATACCACAGTCCTCCCACTTCATGGTTCAAGGACACCAAGGTCTGGAGAGGTTAAATGACTTGCTCAGGATTATAAGGGATCTGATCCCAGGCTTTGTGGCTTCTAAATCCATTTCTACACTGTGAGGCATAGCACCTCACTCCATTGCCCATACACTATGCTCTGAGATGGGAAATATGGAGCTACCTCATCTCTGTCAACCAAACAGCAAGCCTTTAGAGTCTTGAAGACAATTTTCTTTTCCCCTCCCAGAAAAGCCATCTAAGCTCCTTTTTGTCTCATTAACTTTGTGTTCATTTAAAGACAAGAAAAGCACCCCTGTGTTGGCATCGGCCTCTACACGCAGACAAAAGATTCACAATAGGCTGGCAGGAGCCTCCTTCCCTCTCTGGGTCATCACCAGAATTCTGCCATTAGAATTGTTTTAGTTTGGGGATCATGCAAGTTCACAGCTTAGGGAGATGGAGGTCAGGGTGTGCCATGTCAAAAGAGAGCTTGGCTGTACCTCCAGCAAGCCACACTGCTGAAAGAGGCCCCAACTCAGCAAGGATCTAGAGACTGAGCACAAAAATGGAGTTCCTCAGGCACCTGGGTGGCTCAGCCGGTTAAGCATCTGACGTCGGCTCAGGTCATGATCTCGCGATTTGTGGGTTCGAGCCCCGCGCCCAGCTCTGTGCTGACAGCTCGGAGCCTGGAGCCTGCTTTGGATTCTGTGTCTCATTCTCTCTCTGCCCCTCCCCGACTTGTGCTCTGTCTGTCTCTATCAAAAATAAATAAACATAAAAAAAAGTTTTAAAAAAAATGGAGTTCCTCATGGAGGAAGCTCTCCAAGAAGCTTTCAAGCCAACATGGAGATGAGACAGCAAATCTGAAGCTGGAGAAGTCACACAGAGCCAAGTGGGTCTTAGAAACACAGTAAAAAAACCAGACTCGTCTCCTGAGCCCCCAGAGGAGCCTGAACTAACTTGAAAGGATTTCTAAGACCATTGAGCAACTAGCTTGAACTAAAACCAAACTTCCTATAAATGTTTCCTACACAAATTCCCCAAATGGAATACAGAAGGATCGGCAAAGTCCTACACACTAAACTGAACCAGCATAAGCCCCCGGGAATAGACAATGCTAGGAAAGCATCACCTCAAGGCAACACAGTTCCAGAAGGCATTAATGGATCAGTGAGAAGACAAAACCTCCATCACTGTGCTAACCACACAGAGCCGTAAGGCTCTAGCAAACCTTGGTTCAAACACCAGCTCAGCCTCCTTCTAACTGTGGACTCTCAGACTAGTTGATTAATCCCTCTGGACCCATTTGTTTGCCTGTAAAATGAAGAAAATAATGGTGTGCCTTCTTTATAGGGCTGTGAGGAGGATTAAGAGGGATGTAAAACTTGCCTAGTGTCTACACATGGGAAACCCTATAAATATGATACGGCAGTGTCACTGCTGTTCCTATAAGATGCTTTACAACTTACCGTGTGATTTCTTATTAAAGTCTCACATATGAGGCTTAGACGAGCAGGTGAGTTCACCCCTTTATAGACTGAGGAACACAGACCCCAAGTAGAGATTTTAAATCACTTACACACTTCTCTCCACTAGATTTTTCTAAAGTTAAAATGTTGGGAAGAATTTGCCTGGCTACACACATATTCACATATAATTTGCAGATGCCTACAACTTTGAAAGACATCCTCAGGTAATTTGCAACTTAAATTTGTATCATTTCACTGAAGGCATGAAGTAAACAGGGAGTTATCAAGCCAAGGAGAACTGTAGGGGGGAAACAGCAGGGGTCCCCAGAAGCTGTCCTAAGATCTTTGGTGGGAGAACACCAAATTTACAAAGTT
The DNA here is from genome assembly GCF_018350175.1 of Felis catus. Lineage (NCBI taxonomy): Eukaryota > Metazoa > Chordata > Mammalia > Carnivora > Felidae > Felis > Felis catus. The sequence goes on from NC_058368.1 coordinate 113,773,704, forward strand.
AGCATGTACCCAACAAAGGCATATTATGCAGGTCATTAAAATGATGGCCATAAAACCCATGAAACAATATGGAAAAATATAGGGTAAAAAAAAAAAATCAAATTGTAGAAATGGATGGCCAGAAGGATTTCAGCAGGAAGGAAGGAGGGAAAAAAAAGTAAACTAGCAGTGGCTATGTTAAGGCAGAACTGTGGGCAATGTTCTTTTCCTTCTTCCAAAGATATCTCAGTGTGGAAGTGTAACATAAACAGTATATCCTATATTAGGATCATATACCCTAGAGTTAGAGAGACCTGGGTTTGGATCTCAGCTCTGTCATTTAATGCCTCTGTGATTTCCACAAGTTTTTTATTGTCTATATGCTTCTATTTCTTTATTTGTAGTATGTAGGCAATGATAGGACATACCTATCAGGATTTTAGGAAGATAGCATATGCACATATCATTTGAACCATATATGCTCAATTAATTTTAAATGAGTATTCATAAGAAGAAGGAGAACCTCACTCCCCACTCCTCTTTATCCATAGGGATCCTAGCTGTTCCTAGGACTCTCTTTCTCCTCTCCTAAAATGAGGGAGGAGGACTATAGCACCTCCACCCCAGCATTGGACTCGGAGGAAGCATGAGGTACCCTTGATACTAGCAATTAAAGTTTCCATATACTTTGAATCCATTACAAAGAGAATTCAAACAAATCAGTAAAGGAAAGAAGAAACCAATGAGAAATTGGCAAAGGCTTTGAACAGGCAATTCAAAGACATACAAATGGCCAAATTGTATATGAATCAACTGCCTAGTAACCAAAATAAAGCACATCAAAATAATACATCACCTATCAAATTTGCAAAGACTGTTTTATTCATTTTTCTCTATTTGTCAGATATGGGGAAAAGTCTCCTTCCTATTCTCTCTGTGGGCTCATAAAGTAGCACAATGCTCCTGGAGGCCAAGTTCATATTTATATTAAAAGCCACAAAATGTTTGTAACTTTTGACTTCACAATTCCACCCATAAGAATTTAACCTATTCAAATAATTAAGAATATGTGCAAAGAGGGGCACCCGGCTGGCTCTGTTGGTGGAGCATGTGACTCTCGATCTCAGAGTTGTGAGTTCGAGCCTCACACTGGGTGTAGAGATTACTTAAAAATAAAATCTTTAATAAAAAAAAGAATGTATGCAAATATTTGTCAACAACGATGTTTGTGGAATTACTTATAATAGTGAAAATGTGGAAACAATCCAAATTTCTAGAAACGGGGAACTAGTTAAATAAACTACATTTATATAGAAGAATATGTGGCCACTAAGTTATGTTATTTGGGAATATCTCACAGCTGGGAACATATGGCATTAATTGAATAAAAATAATCAATCAGTATTATCTGAGGTTGGTTCCACAGAAGCAGAGCCTGAGGCAAGGATTCCTGAGAAAGTGATTTATTGATAGAGTGCTGTAGGGAGAAGAGTAACACAGTAGGAACATGCAGGCAAAGAAAGCCAAGCACAACTGTGGTCCCCACTGGAGAATAGCTTCAGCCTGGACCCATGGAGAGCTCTGGGACAGAGTAATACCCCCAGGTTGGTTCCCCATGAGAGACTGGTCTTTCATTTCCCTGTGGCATTGACTGCTGCCTACCAGAAGTGTGAGTTATGAGGGTATACAATCTCTGCCAAGGGTAAGTCTCCTAAGAAGAAGCACCACTGACATCCGCTTGCTCCTCATGTTAAAGTCACCCCATCCACCCACAACTTCTCCAGGATTCTGATAGGTTATACTTCCTGAGAAATCACACAAGAGGTGGGTAACTTAGTTGATGCTGTACTTAGTCTTGAAGTTATAACTGATGCTTGTCCTTCCCCTCCCCTTGGCTAGTCCGTCTGCTAGCCTGGGTAACTTGCCCGGTGGGGCAACCCAGACCCTTATCCATGAAGAATCTGAGCCCCAGATCACCATGCCTTTAACAGACTGTAACTGCTATCGTTGCCCATTTATAGGTATAAGTAGTCATGGAAGTGCCAAGGGATCTCAGGGAATCAACTCAGTATATTTCTCTTACCACCACCACATACCAAAGTCCTACCTTCTCATGACGGTGAGGGTCAATTATTCCATTTTGTGCTTGGTCTTCTGTTGTCAAATGGGAAGTCCAAAGTGACAAGGCAGCAGCCATAGTCTAAGTTTAGTGGAACACCTCCTGTGTACCCTAGTGGAAGCAACTCCCATCTAGGATATAGGATCTCTAGCTGCAAACAGGAAGTGTGCAAAGACTCCAAATGGGTCATGAAAATGATGATGAGCATCGATGCTCCTTCTTACCATCCTTGAGTCTCACCAATGTATCCTGTCTTCTGGGGACATAGCACTATAGAATGGCATTTGGTTTAGGGCACCTGGGTGACTCAAGTTGGTTGGGTGACTGACTTTGGCTCAGGTCATGATCTCACTGCTTGTGAATTCGAGCCCCATGTCAGGCTCTGGGGCTCTGTACTGACAGCTCGGAGCCTGGAGCCTGCTTCGGATTCTGTCTCTCTCTCTCTCTGCCCCTCCCCTCCTCAGGCTTGCTCTCTCTCTCTCAAATAAAAAAAAAAATTTTTTTAATAAATAAATTTTTAAAATGGCATTTTAGGGGCTCCTGGGTGGCTCAGTCGGTTAAGTGTCCGACTTCAGCTCAAGTCACGATCTTGCGGTCCGCGAGTTTGAGCCCCGTGTCGGGCTCTGGGCTGATGGCTCAGAGCCTGGAGCCTGCTTCCGATTCTGTGTCTCCCTCTCTCTCTGCCCCTCCCCTGTTCATGCTGTGTCTCTCTCTGTCTCAAAAATAAATAAACGTTAAAAAAATTGTTTAAATGGCATTTTAAAATGAATACTTCAGCTATATCTTTAAGAGGTTGTTCCAATCCTTAACCAGACCAACAGCTTCAGGATGATGCAGTATACAAAAGGGTCAGTGGATCCCATGGTTATGTGCTCACTGCCATACCTCCTTTGCTATAAAATAGTTCCCTGGTCCAAGGCAATGTTATGTGGTATCCCATGTCAGTACATCAAACACTAATTTGATCTTTGCATCTGCTAGTGGTGCTGGCTGAGACAGAGCATGCTGGAAAGGCAAATCCGAACCCAGAGTATCTGTCAGTCCTGGTCAGAATGAAATGTTTCCCATTCCAAGTTGGAAGAGATCTGAAATACAAAGGTTCAGCAATGGTTTCTGTTTCTAGTAGGTCAACATTCAGCAGTGACTGAGTTGATTTACTAGTAGGTAAATTTCTCTTAGGGAAAGGGAAGCCATGTTGGTGAAACTATCAATAGTCTTCATTTCTGCTGCAAGGTCACTCAATTCATCAACCTGAGTGCAAGAAATATAGATGTATGCACATGCATGCATTAGTACATGCACCCATGTTTCCTAGCCCTAGCTTCTGAGAGATTCTAAAATAACCAAGTAGCAGTGAGCATACCTAGTGCCCAGGTCTTGGTTTCAAAATCCTATTTTCTAATAAAAGAAACCAGGGCTCCTTGAGAAGTGGATGATTGCTGGGCTAGAGCAGGGAAACAGAAGATAAGTTTGGCACATTTTGTACTGCCAGAAAGTAGGAAAGTGCTCACAAAGATGTGGCCTTGTCAAAAGAACAGGATCAAACCTGAAGGACGTCCTCATGGCCAAAGCTGGAAAATTTTTGGAAACAAAATAAATAATTACTGTATTGGATTTAAACCATAAAATAACATAGATGTCCGTGAGTCTATACTGATATAATGAATGAATGAATGAATGAATGAATGAATGAATGAATGAATGAGTGGGTGGATAAATAAATAAATAAATAGTGAGAATGGGCATTTCTTCCTTATAGTTGAATTCCAATTAATAAATGCAGAATGAAAGAGCAAGTAGAAAATCACTATTAGTCAAACACCACAGTAATCATTGTTATAGACAAGGTCTACCGATGGGTGGTAAAATTAGTCGGTGGAAATTTGAAGACAAACAGGACATGATTAGTCTGCAACTACCTCCCTCAAGATATTTATTACAAAAGGAAGATACCAACTTTATAAGGGAGAACTGTAGCAGAAACCACTTTAACCAAGTTGTGGAAGTCAACATCACCAGTGCTGAAACAATCTATTAACATCATGACCTCTTGATATGATGGAAAATAAGGACATAACTCATTCCTTTGGCGTTCTTGCCAAAAAAAAAAAAAAAAAAAAAAAAAAAAAAAGCTTAACCTCATTCCAAACATAAGACTGAAGGATATGCTACAAAATAATTGATAAGTATTCTTCAGAAGTCCAGGATGATGAAAAATAAGAAAAACTGAAGAACTGTTCACAATTATGCAAGACTAAAGATAAATTACAACCAAATGTGGGATTCTGGAGTGGAAAAGGGACAATGGGGGAATACTGATGAAATTTAGATAAAGTGTATAGTTGATTCATTGTATTGTGCCAGTGTTAGTTTCCTGGTTTTCTACTATGTTCCTTAATGATGTCATCATTAAGGTAAGCTAAGTAACAGATATAAAGAAAGATTTCTGTACTATTTTTGCAACTGTCCTACAAGCCTAAAATGAGTTCAAAATGAAAAGTTAAAAAATAAACATCCAAAAAATAAAGTGCACTTCACATTGTATAAATCAAGGCAGGGGGAAAGGAAGTATAGACCCAGATAATGCAAACTCTTCCATGTTACCTAAGTCTAAGCAAAATAAGCAACTCAGGTGGAAAAATAAAAAATCATGTCCCCTCCTTAAACCTAACAGAAACAGTATTTAGAGTTTCCACATGCTGTGTTCTTCCATTAACATGGATAATTGGAAATTGACTGCCTTTAGAAATGATGCCCAGTTCCTCTCTCTGAGTACAACACAAGATAAATTCCCAGGGCAATGGCCTATGTTATTGAGTCCCACAGTAATTAAGTTAATGTATCCTATCTTGTGTGTAGAGGTGTAATTCAGGTGGTACAAATCCTTTATTGAACTCAAATTCAATAGTCATGTACAATTCCACTATTTGTGGTGTTCACAAAGGCTGTAGGAAAACTATAAAAGGTGATACATTATAATCATATTCATATGAAGGTTGGGTGTTTCACCTGACACAAGCCATTCATGGGTTACCCTTTCATTTGTACAGAAGAAATGTTCAAGTGAGTAAACAGCAGCATATAATAAATGGAGCAGAAGCCTGTGGCTTTTGCCTGCCCAGGATTCTTTTCTCTTTCTTCTATAAATACGCCTTCATTTTCCTTGAGAAACCACCTCCTCCCTTCTCTCAGCCCACATGATTCAGAACAGCAGGTGCCACAGCCTAGCTCCTGAGATGGCCACATGACCCCAGCCTGCCCAAACAGCATATAATTCCCCTGGCCACACTTCAAGACGGTTCTGGAAGGGCAAATGACCCCAGCCTGGCCAGTGAGGCTCCATTCTAGGGCTTTTGTTGTAACTATTGAGAAACAGAAGGGCTCATCTTTTCATAGATGACATTAAAGATGATAGGAGGTAAACCCAGAGTCAGGGGTACCCATCTTCCTGTCATCTTGGAAGAAATGCTGAACAAGGCCAACAGGGGTAAGAACAGAGCTAAGAGAGACTGAGAAACCAGGTATATTTGTCAACACCTTCTTTCTTTCTCTCTTTCTTTCCTTCTTTCTTTCTTTCTTTCTTTCTCTTCCTTTCCTTCCTTCCTTCCCTTTCTCTTCTTCCTTCCTTCCTTCTTTTCTTTCTTTCCTCCTTTCTTTCCTTCCTTCCTTTCCTTTCTCTTTTTTCTCTTTTCTTTCTTCCTTTCCTTTCTTTCTTCTTTCCTTCCCGTTTGTTTCTCTTCCTTCCTTCCTTCCTTAATTCCTTCCTTCCTTTTTTCCTAAAGCCACTTTAGTTGGGTTTCTAATAGTTACTAATGTAATAAACATTTTAAAATAGATTTTCAGGCGAAAGAAAAAACACACACACATTTGAAATCTCAGCACCCAGATCTATCTTAAATTCACCCACTGCTATAGCATTATAAACAATCCTGTCTTTATAATTCTTCTAATTATCCTCTCTCTTTCCTAGCCATCCCTCTCACCTCGCACCTCAACAACATGTACAAATGTCATCTATTCCCAGAGCCATCACGTGTCCCACCTGGCCCTTCCCCACATGTCACATGTGTGAAACCTTTATACCGGAAACTTTGAATTTTCTCTAAGCTCTAAAATAAATGGAGAGGAGTGGGGAGGCTGGGAAAAGCAGGAAAGACTTGCATGGTCATTCTGGGGTTAAACTTGGAGGTTTATTCTAACAGGAGAGGCAGCCAGGTAGCCATGACCTGTATTTTCATGCCAGCCACCAACCAGCTCAGCAATCTTGGGAAAGGCACCTAAACGCCCAGGCTCCAGCTCTTAGGCCATGTAAGGAAAGGTTATCCTAAAAGAGAAAGGGACTTTCTCTGCCATAGTGTTTTATCAGATCAAGCTACAGTGTTATTATACAGCCTTAACATTTTACCTAACTTCCTCCATTGGCCAACTTCCCACAGGCCAGAGACCATCTGCCTGCAAACAAGGAGTAATAGCAATTAATGACAGCAAACATTTTCTGTGTACCTACTATGTGCCAGTACTAGACATGCTTCTATCTGCATCTCCAGTCCCCACAGCAATGCTTTGAGGTAGGTCATTTTAGTCTCCTTTGTGAAATAAGGAAACAAAGAGGTCAGACTACTTGACTGAGATCCCACATCTAGGAATGTCAGCACCATTATTCTAGCCCAGATCTGGCTAGCCAAAAAGCCCCTCCCCTTTCCTCTGTGTCACATTCCTCCACAGGAACTCTTGTCCTTTATCACCTTCCAGCTTACCCAGAAGAGCCACAAGCAGAAACACCTGTGTTGAGGTAGTATCACTGGAGATGGGCTGGGAGCAGCCTGTGTGCAACGTGGGAAGGACTGGACAATCATCTCCACACCTTCCAACCAGCAATCCAAATAAAAGACTATATCCCAGGCAGTAATGATAAATAAAAAGTATACATTTCCAACATATGTAAAGGAGGCTCATCATAACACTATTTAAAATGAAGGGAAAAATTCCAGAACCATCCACATGGGGAATGGCCGAGCTGAGTGCCACAGACCATAGGAGAGAGACTGTGTAGCCCTAAAAAGTGACACTCACTATTTTGTACATGAAAAAAAGATCAAGCAAAAAAAAAAAATGTGGGGGGAGGGGAGCAGAAACCAAAAGAATAATAACAGCTACAACAAAATAACCTTGTTTGATCATTTACTATGTGAATACCACCTTACACAAATTATCCCATTGAATTCTCAACTATAATTCTATATAGTAGGTATTATTATTCATACCCATTTTTCAGAGGAGGAAAATCAGACTGATGTTAAGTAAAACACTCAAAGTAATTAAAATAGAACCCATTTTAGAAATAGGGAAATTTGACCTCAGAGACTTATCTTTCAAGTGTTTATCACTACTATGTGAAAATGCAGATACAAACATGCATTTAAGAACAACTATAGGGGCGCCTGGGTGGCTTGATCAGTTAAGCGTCCGACTTCGGCTCAGGTCATGATCTCACAGTCCATGAGTTCGAGCCCCGCATCGAGCTCTGTGCTGACAGCCCAGAGACTGGAGCCTGTTTCAGATTCTGTGTCTCCTTCTCTCTTTGCCCCTCCCCTGTTCATGCTCTGTCTCTGTCTCAAAAATAAATAAACGTTAAAAAAAATTTAAAAAAAAAAAAAAGAACAACTATATAGGAATGCCTAGTATGCCATGCCCTTTATAGGGTTCTGCGATTCAGAATTAAAAAAACAAGTATGTTTGTATTTCCCATGGAGCTTACGTTCTGGCGGAAGTAGAAGACAGACAAGTTTGACAGTGGAGATAAAGACTATGAAGAAAACATAGCAAAGTAAAAGAACAGGGAGAGAATGGGAAGGTGCTGGTTTAAATGTTTAAATAGGGTTGCCCAGTAAGTCCTTTTTGAGAAGGTGACATGTGGGCAGAGTAAGAAAAGGTGGAATAAGCCACACAGCTGATGTCAAGGAGGGGGTGGAAGCAGGGTTGCTCCAAGGAAAAGACAGATTAAATGCTAAGGCACTGAGGAAGGATGCACCTGTGTGTTCAAAGAACAGCAGGAATGCCAGTGTGACTACAGGAGGAGGTAGGGGAGAGAGAGGAGGTGAGTTCAGAATGACAGGTATGATCCTCAGGACTTTGCAGGCCATTGCAAGGCATTTGGATTTTATGAAATGGGAAAAACTTTGGAAGGGTTTCAAGTGAGGAGTGACATGATCTGATTAGTTTTAGAAGGACTGATCTGGCTGCTGTGGGGAGAACAGACTGGCAAGGTAGGTGAGTGCAATCAGTAAGAAGTAGATTAGGATTCTGGATATATTTTGAAGACATGCTTGATGCCATTTCTTCATGGTTTGGACGTTGGATATGGAAACAAAAGAGAAGTCAGGGATGACACCAAAGGAAGCTCTGACAAGGATAAAAAGGGAAGTTACAAAGAATATTTTATGGTAAAGGAAATTTTTCTATAAAATGCTTGAATAATAATGAATTACATGTCACCAAAATTGAAATGATAAAAATAATTGTATATAAATTCAGTAAAATGGTACAGCCATTATGGAAAACAGTATGGCAGATCTCCCCAAAATTAAAAATATAATTATGATATGACATAGCAAATCCATTTCTGGATACATAAAAAATTGAAAGCAGAGACTGGAACAGATACTTGTACACCCACATTCATAGTGACATTATTCACAAGAATCAAAAGGTAGAAACAACTCAAGTGTCCATTGACGGATGGATAAACAAAATGGTGTACATACATACAGTGGAATATTATTCATCTTAAAAAGGAAGAAAATTCTGATATATGCTACAGCGTGGATGAAACTTGGGGACACTATGTAAAGTGAAATGAGTCAGTCATTAAAAGACAAATACTGTATGATTCCACTTATATGAGGTACCTAGAACAGTCAAAACTATAGTGAAGCTGGCATCAACCTTCTAAGTTTCGATAGAAGAATGAACACTACAGGTCATCCCAAGGCTCAACCAGACTGGCCAAGGAACACATAGGGCAAGGCTCAATGGATATGAATGCTTATCATTCAACTATTTGTAGGACAGGTACAGATATACCTAATTCAATCTCTAATTCAATCTCTAACCTAATTCAGATATACCTAATTCAATCTCTAACATCAAGAATAAAGGTATTTTTTGGATCCAAAGTATTTTGAGATAGAACAGAGCTCCAGGGACCAGACAAAGAAGCACCAAAAGTTATCAAGTAACATCTGCTAACATGACCTCATGGGCCTCTAATCCATGGTGTACACCTTCTCAAGAGACCTCTGCCTCAAGTTTTTCCCTAAAAACCTTCATCTGTAAGCCACCTGGGAGTTAGGGACTTTTGAGCACTAGCTCTTTGTTCTCCGTGGCACCACACCAATAAACCACCCATCTTTCTTCACTGCAAAAGTTCGGTATCATTTTTTGTTGGCTTGCTGCACATCAGGTGAGCAAACTCCCATTTGGTTTGATTACAGTGGAGACAGAAAGTAGAATTATGGTTGTCAGGGGCTGGAGGGAAGGGGAATGGGGAGTTCCTGTATAATGAGTATAGAGTTTCAGTTCCACAAGATGAAAAAAGTTCTGGAGATGGATGGTAATGGTTATTGCACAACAATAGGAATGTGGTTAATACCAATAAACTATACACTTAAAAATGGTTATGTGCTAAATATTACGTTACATGCATTTTATCACAACAGAAAACATTTTAAGTCACCACCAAACAACCCCCCGACACACACACACACACACACACACACACACACACACACAAAGAAAGGACCAGAGAAGTTATGAGTCTCCTGAGGCAGAGTCATTGTTCTGTGGCAGAGGGGGGAGTCTTCTCATACTTATTGTAAACAGTCCCAGAAATCTTCAGGGTATTTAAATGGGGAGAGGCTAAAACAGAGCTCAGAAGCCTGGACTATTTAGGCATCTCAAAGAGAAACTGTAACAGAGGGCTAATATATGGTGTGTTATTCAAGCATCTATTAGAAGAACAAATGATGGATTCTGTTCCAATTTAATGGAGCAGAGATCATCAAATACACATTGCAAGCTATAAAACATCCCTTCTCCTTACAAACTCCCCAGGGGAGGTTGCAAAATAGATGGGAGTTAATATCTGAAGATTAAATACACGATAGCAGATTTTTTTATGTTTGACCTACTTTTTGAGAAATGAACAAAGAATTTTTTACACGTCCCCTTTAATAAACAGCCTAATAGGTTAGCATTAAACTCACTACACTGAGGATGGCAGTGAGGGGAGACATAAATGTGTGGGTACCCATTTGTTACAAGGACCAGATGGAATACATGGCCTCCAAAAAGGACAAACACTCCAAATCAGGATAGCAGGACCTCAGCAAGGACCTGAGAACATTCTGCAGTTCTCCCTTCACGCTTATAGGAGAAAAAACGGTGTCCCATTTTATCATCAGCCAACTGAAGAAGACAACTCATAAAGTAAGCCAGAGGGCCCCGTTTAGACATCCTGGTTCGGGTGGGCCTAAAAGGGGCACATAAAGACAAATTTAAGACTCAAAATATTTGAAGTCTGTGAGGTCTCTTGAGGGCATCTCATCCGTCTACAGATCGGAAACTGGTCCCAAAGATGACTGACCCAAGGTCAAACAGCCAACAGGTAGGAAAAAGCCAGTCCCTTTAACTATCTGTATGACCATGAGCAAAGGAAAGGGAATCTCAATGTTCGGAATCAAAATGAGTAACAGACTAGAGGTCTCCTGAGGCACAAGGACACTGAGGGCTTCAGAATCTCAGTGTTCTTATGTGTAAAATGGGAATGACAGTTACTTCACAAAGTTTTTTTAAAGAAAATAAGACATGTACATTTATCTAGGTATGTTAAAGGATTGCTGATTACACTGTATTGTGGTCGCCCAAATGAGAAACCTTTGCTGGTTCCCAGTTGTCTACAGGACAGATCATCATCAAGATCTCATCTTAAATTATCACTACTTACCTAACCTTCCTTGTCCATTCTCTTCAAGTTGTATCAGCCCCTAGGCAACTCCACACATATTCCTGTTTCATTTTCTTAATGGTACACATCCCTGATGTTCTTATTTATTCACCTGCCCTGCTCACCACTGTATGTTAAGTACCTGAAACTATACCTGTTATATAAATGTTGTCCTCTATGGCTGTTGACTGAATTGGCTTGAAATTAAAGACCTTCTACAAGACCCTCTTGAGAATGAAATGATTCCCAAAGGACATGGTGACACCCCCCCCCCATCAGAATAGCTTGAATGCAGTCCTGCTAATGGATAGAAAGCTGGAGCAAGAGACCTCTTAAGGTTTCTTCTACTTTTTAGAATTGTTTAACCTCTACGTCCATTTGCCACCAGAAAATCTGTCATTTGCAAGAAGAAACATTGAGTTAGCAGCACCTTCCACTTCCCCGTGAAGCCTTAAACCCATGCAAAATTGTACAATCTGGTCACGCAGTTGAAACTCAACTCTTGGAAGGGAAGGAGGGAGAGAGCTTTTTATACTCAAGAGCTAAGACTAAAATATGTAAAGAAAAATAACAACGCTGGCAGTAAGTATTGGCAGCTTCTCTGACAGCAAAATTCAATTTTAAAATAAATCAGGCAATTCTTCAAACTAGAGCTAGACTTCAGGAAATTAGGGTTTGTGTTCAAGTGGGCACATTACAATTTCATAAAAACTGTCTGAGCTATTTCTCTGCTGAGGACTTTGGAAGATGATGATATGCTTAATGTTTCTCATTATGTTGCTGGGCAAATCAAGGACCATGGAATAACTGGAGAAGCAGGGACTGAAAGTGTTTAGAAAGAAATAAATCAGAGGCTATCCTATCAGAATGGTGTCCTAGGGAGTGCCTGGGTGGCTCAGTTGGTTAAGCATCCAACTTCAGCTCAGGTCATGATTTCACAGTTCATGAGTTTGAGCCCTGCATTGGGCTCACTGCACACAGTGTGGAGGCTGCTTGGGATTCTCTCTCTCTCCTCCTCTCTCTGCCCATCCCCCACTCTCTCTCTCTCTCTCTCTCCCTCTCTCTCAAAAATGAATAAACATTTATTAAAAAAAAGAAAGAGGGGCGCCTGGGTGGCGCAGTGGTTAAGCGTCCGACTTCAGCCAGGTCACGATCTTGCGGTCCGTGAGTTCGAGCCCCGCGTCGGGCTCTGGGCTGATGGCTCAGAGCCTGGAGCCTGTTTCCGATTCTGTGTCTCCCTCTCTCTCTGCCCCTCCCCCGTTCATGCTCTGTCTCTCTCTGTCCCAAAAATAAATAAACGTTGAAAAAAAAATTAAAAAAAATAAAAATAAAAAAAGAAAGAAACAGAGAGAGAGAGAAAGGGAAAGAAAGAAAGAAAGAAAGAAAGAAAGAAAGAAAGAAAGAAAGAGAAAGAAAGAAAGAAAGAAAATAAGGAAAGGGAAAGAAAAGAAAAGGAAAGGAAAAGAAAAGAAAAGAAAAGAAAAGAAAAGAAAAGAGAAAAGAAAAAAGAAAAGAAAAGAAAGGTGTGGCCAGGCCTTCACACCTTGTGTCTACCTTACTCCTACTTCTCTACTCTCCACTCTTTCAGGCAAATTCAACCAAAAGGGAGAGGAGATCCTAAGTCCATCCATAACAAGCGTGGTTCTGTTTTCAAATAGATGCTGTCAAAGGGAGAAAAGTCCCTGCTGTGTGACAAACATCATAATGGGTGAAAGCAGCAGGGAGCTCTTTCTCTGAAACTGAAGTGTCACTGTGTCTTCCAAGCCAAGATTAGTCTGAGTCAAAAAAAAAAAAAAAAAAAAGTTGGTTAACAGGAGAATTTTGGTTTCATCTCCCAGCAAGGAAACTCCATTAGTTTAAGTTCAGAAACGCTTTGCCTTTTTGCCCAGCGTAAAGAATATCAGATCATGTGACGTGGAAAAGTAACTGGAAGGAAGCCCACAGTGAACCCTCTCCCATTCCACACAAAGGGAAACAGGCTCCAAAACACTAAATGCCGTACTCAAGGGGATTCACCATAGCCAAGACAAGACCCCAGAACTTTAACCCAAGTAGGCTGACCAACCATCTGGATTTTCCCAGAACCATACTGATTTTGATATTATAAGGCCCTCATTGTGAATTGCACCTGCTAATCTGGCCTGCAAGGATTTGGTTGCTCTGTCCAAACAGTAAGTAAAAAACTGAACAAACTGAAAAATCACCAACTCTTCTTAGATCCATCAGAGCAGTGAAGCCACAGAGCAAACCACTGTCCCCAAAATTGGAGAGAGAGATCGCCGGGCAGATAGAGAAAATCACAGCTTACTGAAGTAGAAGTCTACAAGCAGAGAGCTCTACAGGAACCAGTGCGGGGTGAAGAAACCCTCAACCATATACAATGCATTACTGAAGGTTCACCTCGGACAGATCTGACAATTAAAGACTCCAGGGGGCCCCAGTCATAGGAGGCCTTTACACACTTATGTGTGTATGTGTTTTATTTCCCAGAGCCCTACCAAGTTCTCACAGTGAATTTGCGAGAAAAATCCCCCCATGCTTCTAGCAAGAGAGTAAGAAAAAAATTGTTTAACTACACCAGAGCATTCTGTTCTTTTCAGCAAGGCCTGCCAACAAGAGAAAGTAGTTTACTCGTCTAAACTATTGGGGTTTTATCAGAACCCAACTGGACTGGGGGAGGAAAATAACAGCCCACTCCAGACTTGCACACGAAGGAAGGGAAATCTGTAACTCAGTTGCTTTTAGTCAGTCTGTCCCACAGAAAGGGTGGGACATTCTAAGAAACACTGTAAAGTTCACAGTCCAGGGATACAGGCTTCCTAAAAGACTGCAACCTACCTACATAGATGACTACAGGACTCCCCCTACACCGTACCACTAAAACACTAATCAAGTATTTATAACAGTTCCTTTCACCCCGTACATCATGTCCAGCTGTCAGGAAAAAAAATTTATAAGGCATTCTAAAATGCAGAAAACACAGTTTGAAGACACTGAACAGGTATGAGAACCAGAGTCAGACAGGCAGGAATGTTGGAATTATCATGTCAGGAATTTTTTAAAACTATGATTATATGCTAAGGGCTCTAATGGGAAAAAGACATGCAAGAACAGATGGGTAATGTAAGCAGAGAAATGGAAATTCTAAGAAAGAATCAAAACGAAATGCTAGAGATCAAAAAACACTGTAACAGAAATAAAGAATCCCTTTTAAGGACTTGTTACTAGACTGGATATGGCTAAGGAAAGGATCTCTGGGCTTGGGGATATGTCAATGGAAACTTCCAAAACTAAAAAAGCAAAGACAAAAAAAGACTGAGAAAAAAAATGGAACAGAATATCCAAGAACTGTAGGGCAACCACAGAAAGTATAACATACATGCAATGGGGATTACCAAAAGGAAAAGAGAAAACAGAACAGATGCAGTATATAAAGCAATAATGACTGAGAATTTGCCTCAAATCAATGTCAGACACCAAACCACAAATCCAGGAAACTCAGAGACCACCAAGCATGATAAATGCCAAAAAACACACCACACCTAGGCATGCCATATTCAAACTGAACAATATCAAAGGTAAAGAAAAATTCTTGAAAGAAGCCAGAGGAAATAAAACACCTTACCTGTAGAGGAACAAAGGTAAGAATTAAATCTGACTTTTCCTCAGAAGAAATTTAAACAAGAAGAGAATGGGTTAGTGCTGAGAGAGAGGGGGAAAAAAACCCCTAGACTTCTATCTCCTACAAAAGTATCCTTCAAAAGTAAAGGAAAAATAAAGACAGACAAACAAAAACTGAGAGAATTTACCATCAATGGACCTTCCTTGCAAAAAAATGTTAAAAGAAGCCCTTCAGAAAGAAGTTAAATGATATAGGCCAGAAACTCAGATCTACTTAAAGGAAGGGACTTAGAGAATAGGTGAAAGTAAAATGAAAAACTTTTATTTTTCTTATTCTTTTTTTTTAAGATGATATTTTTAAGTAATCTCTACACCCACCATGGGGTCCAAACTTACAACCCCAACATCAAGAGCCATATGCTCTACTGACTGAGCCAGCCAAGCCTCCTTTTTTTCTTATTCTTTATTTTTCTAACAGATAACTATTTGTTCAAAATAATAATAGCAACACTATATTCAATGATTATAACTTTATATATAAGTGAAATGCATGACAGCAATGATACAAGAGGTGTAAAGGATATACAAATAATTTTGACTATAAAGTACCAGTATTATTATAAAATGGACTTAGATCAGTTGTACATGTATATTACAAACTCTAGGATAACCACTAAAATCAGGAAAAAAGAAAAGTATAACTGATAGGCTAAAAAAGGAAAGAAAACAGAATCATATAAAATTCTCAAGGGGCGCCTGAGTGGCTCAGTCAGTTAAGCGTGTGACTTCGGCTCAGGTCATGATCTCACAGCTCGTGGGTTCGAGCCCCGCATCAGGCTCTATGCTGAAAGCTTGGAGCCTGGAGCCTGCTTTGGATTCTGTCACACCCTTTCTCTCTGCACCCCCGCCCCCTGTTCATATTTGGTATCTCTCTCTCTCAAAAATAAATAAACATTAAAAAAAAATTTAATAAAATAAAATAATTCTCAATTAAAACCACAAAAGGCGAAAAAAAAGAGTGGTAGGCAAAAATAGGAATAAAGAACAAAAGCAAAAACTAGAAAACAGTAACAAATATGGTAGGTATTAATCCAACTGTATCAATAATCACCTTATACATCAATGGAAAATAGAAAATACTTGCACAAGATACATCTGATAAAGGACTGTCATCCAAAATATTAAAAAGAGCTCCCAAAACTCAATGATAAGAGAACAAACAACCCATTTTAAAAATTCAGGTAAAAGACCTAAATAGACATCTCACCAAAGTAGATATATGGATACAATTAAATATATGAAAAGATGCTCTCCGTCATATATCATTAGGGAATTGTAAATTCATGCAATGAAATACCACTACACACCTGTTAGAATGTCCAAAATCTGGGACACTGACAACATCAAATGCTGGTGAGGGTGTGGAGTAACAGGAACCCTCATTCATCACTGGTGGGAATGAAAAATGGTACAGTCATTTAGGAAGACAGGATGGCAGTTTCTAACCAGTTAGTTTCCTTCTAACCAAAGATACTCTTAGCCTACAATCCAGCAATTGCACTCTTAGGGATATACTCAGATAAGCTGAAAACTGTGTCCACATAAAGCCTGCACAGGAACGTTGCTGGCAGCTTTATTCATAATTGCCGAAACGTGGAAGCAACCAAGATGTCCTTCAGTAGGTGAGTGGAAAAATAAACCACGGTACATCAGAACACAGAATAGCATTCAGCACTAAAAAGAACTGAGCTATCAAGCCATGAAAAGACATGGAAGAAACTTGACTGCATACTACTAAGTGATAGAAGCCAATTTGAAAAGGCTACATAGTGTGTGATTCCAACTATAAGACATTCTGGAAAACAGGCAAAACTGTGGAGACAGCAAAAATATCAGGGTTGCCAGGGTTGGAGGTAAGGAGGGATGACTAGATAGAGCACAGAGGACTTTCTTAGGGCACAAAAGCTATTCTGTGTGATCCTATCATTTTGGATACGTGTCATTATATACTTGTCAAAACCCATAGAATTGTATTGTGTTGTATACACCAAGAGGGAGCCCTAATATAAACTACCATCTTTGGTGGATAATGATTTGTCAATGTAGGTTCTCAACAACTGTAATGAATGCACCCCTCTCGGGAGGGATGTTAATAGTTGGGGAGGCTGTGGATGTGTGGGAGCAGGAAGTCTTTTGGAACACCCTGTACTTTCTGCTCAATTATGCTGTCTGTGAAATTAAAACTGCTCTAAAAAAGTAAAATCTATTTTTTTAAAAAAAGGGCCCTCATCTTGAGAAATCCCTCAGTCATGGGCAAATAAGGACAGCTGGTCACCCTACTCTCATGGTAGGAAGAGTTCTGCTGGAGTCTTACCCAGCAAGGAGGGCAAAGTGTCTCTGAAATGATCACAGAAGTTAATGGGGGAAATACGGCTTGATTTCTACAAGTTATAGTCAAGGAGAAGTCTTCTGAAATGAATCTACTACATAAAGCAAGACATACCTATTTTTAAAATCCCCATAAATCAAATATTTGAAAGTGGATTGCTTAAATCATGGGTAAAAATGAATTATTTCAGTGCCTCTGTCCTCAGGCTATGAGCCAGCCTCACAGAAGAGAGCATTTGAAATAAGTCCATTCACCTACACACACAAGGATTACAAATTATTCTGGCATACACCTCACTAACCTTTGGAGGTGGGGAAAGGGGGGAGTAGGTAAATTTGCTTTCTAAAATATATGTTTTAAGAGTTTTAGAGAAATCACATTTTATCTGTTAAGAAAATTACTTCTGGGGCACCTGGGTGGCTCCATCGTCTGAGCGTCCACCTTTGGCCCAGGTCATGATACCGTGGTTCACGAGTTCGAGCCCCAGCACCAGGCGCTGTGCCAATAGCTCAGAGCCTGGAGCCTACTCCAGATTCTGTGTCTCCCTCTCTGTCTGCCCCTTCCCCACTCATATTCTCTCTCTCTCTCTCTCAAAAATAAATAAAACATCAGTGGGACGCCTGGGTGGATGAGTCGGTTAAGCGTCCGACTTCGCCTGGGGTCATAAAGCTCCACGTCGTCGGGCTCTGTGCTGACAGCTCAGAGCCTGGAGCCTGCTTCAGATTCTGTGTCTCCGGCTCTCTCTGCCCCTCCCCCGCTCACACTCTGTCTCTCTCTCTCAAAAATAAACATTTTAAAAAATAAAACATCAAAAATATTTTTTAATAAAGAAAGAAAGAAAATTACTCCGCTCACCTGAGGGACCCCCAGATCTTTAAGGGCTGAGAAGTGGTCATTGTTGTATGGGGATGTGGAGAAGGGAGACACCAGCCCAAAGAATCCTTGCTAGGAACAGACAGGTACTAAGGAGGTAGGTGAACAAGCAGGATGCTTCTCACCTTCCAGGCCCGTCCCCCACACACCTGCTTTCCTCTGAAGCTGATGCAACTTGCTGGGCTGTGATAGGGAGGGGCTGGGATTCATTCAAAAGGTAACAATGAAAGTGCTTGAAAGTCCCAAGAACAAAAGGTTGGCCCCTTGCTTTAGAACACTTCCTGATTTTTTTGTCTCAGGCATGCTAATGAGCGTTTCCAGAAAATCTAAATTAAGCCCATGCCAGAAACACCTCAAGTGAGGTCATTTATTACACTGATGAGACAGTGCTCCTCAAACTTTGCATGCATTCAAATAGCCTGGAATCTTTTAAGATGCAGATTGTGATTCAGCATGCTCAGGGTGAGAGAGAGGGAGAGAGAATCTGGATCTCACCACCTTAAGATCATGACCTGAGCTGAAATCAAGAGTCAGACGCTTAACCTACTGAGCCTCCTGGGAGCCTCTGAGAGGCTGCAGTCCTAACAAGCCCCCAGCAGCCAATGCTGCTGGTCCAGGGTAACGGGACTGAAGTGTCTCATCCCATGGACTATATAAAATCAGCCTCCACTGACAAATTTGATTCCACGCAATTTTCCACATAGTTGGATCCTTATTCCTTACGGTTAAGAAACTTCATCTCATGGTTTTAGATACCATGCATACACTGACAATTCCTAAATTCATATCCCCAGTCTGGATGTCTCCCCCTCAGTTCCAGACTTGTAAATGCTTAATATTTACAAGTGCTTAATAACTCCGCGTGAATGTCCAACACACTTCAAACTTACATGTCAAAAACTCACCTCTAGATATGCCCCTCCACCCGCCCCCCTCCCCAAATTAAAAGAGCTAATGGATGAAAAACAAAACAAAAACAAAAGCACCTGTTCTACCACCAGCCTTTCCCAGCTCTGGGAAAGGGATTCCATTCTTTGACATTTGCGAATTTGAAAAACCTGACTGCTCTTTGTCCCACACCGACTTCCCATCTGTCATGTATCTTTCTGGCTTTTTTCACCATTTCTCCTGAAACCACTCTGGCCCAAACTATTAGTGTCTCCTGCAGGGATGGCTACAGGAAGGAGCCTCTCACCAGTCTCCCTGCTTCTGCCTTTGCCCCCTGCAGTGGGTTGGACAAAAGGTATGTCCTAATCCCCAGAACCTGTGAATGTGAACTTACACAGAAAAGGTATCTTTGCAGATGTAAATGAGTTAAGGATCTCCAGATGAGGTCATTGTGGATTTACCTAGGTAGATCCTCAACCCAATGGTAGGTGTCCTTATAAAAGTAGGGCAGAGGGAGATCTGAGGGAGAGAGAAGGCCTCGTGAAGACAGAGTTTGGAGATATGCAGCCACAAGCCAAAGAATGCCAGGAGCCACCGGGAACTGGAAGAGGCAAAAGCAGATACTCTCCTGGAACCCAGGAGGAAATGCAACCACTCAAACACCTTGATTTCAGACTTCCAACCTCCAGAACTGTGAGCAAATGCATTCTTGTTTTAAGGCACCCAATGTGTGGCAATATGCTGGGGCAGCCACAGCAAACTAATTCATACCTCTATAGTCCAGTCTCAACTGATGTCCAGAGGATCCTTTTAAATCAAAACAGTTCCAGACACTCCTTTGTTCAAGAGGGAAGTTCCTGCAATGGCTTCCCCGTGTCCCTCCAAATAAAGCCAAAATCTCTCCAACATTGGCTCCAAGACCTTTACTATTTCTAATCCACAATACATCCCTAGATTTTTGTTATAATACTGCCCTTGAAATGCTTGCCTTTGGACATCCTTGTAGGTGAAACTCTCCAAAGAGAAAGACTTTTGGAACCTTCCACTATAAATATACTTGGCAAGAGTGTAGGGCAGATCTAACTTAGCCATAACAGGAGCTAGAGAGAAGAGTGAGATGTGGGTCCTATGCACAAGGAAAGTGAGTAGTGTAGGGAAGGGTGGAGGTGAGACATATTTGAAATATGTCATAAAATAAACCCAGAAGTAATTTAAGTAATGTCACAAGGCAGTAAATCAGACACTTCCAAAACTGGAAAGAGGTCAAGAGCCACTTAAGTCCAAACACCCGCTAATGCTTAATCACCTCTAAATCAATCCCACTAAGAAGTTAACTCAATTCTTACCTTCAATTAATACCTTAAATTTAAGTTTTCTTTCTTTCATTGTGTGAAAATAGGCCTTCTCAAAATGTCCACCATCAAAACCTCCAAACTATTCCCATAGAGAGGTCAGCATACTTTTGTTTTTGAAAGGACCAGATAGTAAATAGGCTCTGTGGGCCACAGAGTCTCTTTGGGAATGATTTAACCCTGCCATTAGAGCACAAAAGGAGCCATAGACAATATATATAGGAGTCGATATGGCTGTTTCCAATAAAATTTTATTTACAAAAGCAAGCAGCAGACTTCAGTTTGCCAACCCCTGCATTAGACCTCCCAGAACAAGCCAAGTGTCTCTTTCACAGGTCAGGTCCACAAATTCTTTCAGTTAAATGCAATAACCCTGACCCAGGAAATAGATCAAAAAAGTCTGATTTCTTCCCTTCTCATTGGTATGACCTCCAGTTCCTCTGTTGGAGCCCTCCTCTCACACCCTCCATCTGTCTGTCTGTGAAGTTGTCAGTGGGGGTCCTGACCTGAGTAGGATGCCCCAGGGAGACCAGGCTGCAAGAGAGAAAGCCTGTCAGCTCCCTCGCTGCAGTCATCACGCCACTAAGAACACTGCCAAAGATCACTTGCTTCCCTGCATCCCACATCCCACTGTTGATGCAGAATGCATTCACGATGGGCAAAACCCCAGGTTATATACCCACATGGACCAAGGCCTTCCTTCCCCTGCTGTGTCTGTGCCCTTGGTATTTTAGGCCTTACCTTTACTCCCTTACCTTTTTCCTCATTAGATTTCAGGCTTGGCTCCATCCAGTCAAGATCTTTCTGATTTCTAAATCTGTCACTCAACATGTTGGTCATTATTCCCATCTCTGTCATCTACTCGCTGATAAGCAAACCCTCTCTGTCTTCATCTAAGTCCTTGAGAATAAATCTCTAGGATGACTTGGCCAGTTGTCCCCAAGCAACCTAGCATGTCTACTCTCCTGTGCAATCCCCCTCTGTGGTTCAGAATGACAGCCATAATCATGATTCCCCAAATGCTTTCTCTTTGCTTCAGATGCCACATCACAGGGGGTATGAACACCAAACAGGATAGGAGAGAATTGTGTTCAATATGTCCCATGTTACCAACATTCAGAGAAGGGAGTGAGAAGGGGGAGAGGGGCCTCTCCTGTATTCTATAGCAAAGAACACAGCAGTTCAACTCCAGCACATTTGAAATCCAAAGATGTGCTGTGCCCACTTTTTTGGGAAATAATATGACTGCAATAATTTCACATGATTATCTCTGATGTGATATTAGATGGAGAAAGTCAGCTATTGGTAGCTTTTCTCTCACTACTACTAAGTCACTGAAAATGGAAACTTTTTCCTATTTCTAAGCTAGTGGAGCTTTTGATTGGGAATTTGATGGGTTTTTTTCTTCTTTTTGAAATATTTTTAAGTGAAAAACAAATTGTTTTTCAATAGGTGCTGAGATGTTTTTACTCACTGTACTTCTGACACCAAATTGGTGGAGGGTTTTTCTCATACCAACCAGTTCTCCAGCTTTCAAGACACCAGCTGGATGTCCTATAATTCAATTCAATTCTGACACTCACTACCTTGAGTTAGCATCAGATCCTACAAGTTAAAGGGCTCAGTCCTACCACACTTCCCTCACTTCAAATACCAGTCACAAGCCCCAGACCACCCATACTTCCAACCAACCAGCTATAAACTGGTGGTTCCCAGAACCCTCTCCTCAGGTTCAATAATTCACTGGAATAACTCACAGAACTCAGAAAAGCTCTATACTCATTATTACCAGTGTATTATGAAGGATACAACTCAGTAACAGCCACATGGAAGCGATGCATAAGGCAAGGTATGGAGGAAAGAGCAAAGAGCTTCCATGCCTTTTCTGGGTGTACCACCCTCCCAGCACCCAGATGTATCCACCAACCCAGAAGCTCTCTGAACCCTGTTGTTCAGGAGTTTTTATGGAGGTTTCATTAAGTAGGCAAGATTGATTAAACCATTGGCCATTAGTGATTAAACTGAACCTCCAGTCCCTCTTCTTTACCCAAGGGTCAGGGCATGGGCTCAAAGTTCCAACCTTCTAACCACATGGTTGGTTCCCGCTACCAGCCTTCACCCTGAAGTTTCTAGGGTCCCAGTAGTCACCTCACTAGCACAAACACACATGTGGTTGAAAGGAACTCATTATGGGTAACAAAAGACACTTCTGTCACTCAGGAAATTCTAAAGGTTTTCAGAGCTCTGTCAGAACCAGGGACAAAGATCAAATATATATTTTTTATTTTTTTTAACATTTATTCATTTTTGAGAGAGAGAGAGACAGAATGTGAGTAGGGGAGGGGCAGAGAGAGAGGGAGAGACACAGAATCAGAAGCAGACGCCAGGCTCTGAGCCATCAGCACAGAGCCTGACATGGGGCTGGAGTTCACGAACTGCGAGATCATGACCTGAGCCAAAGTCAGATACTTAACCAACTGAGCCACCCAGGCACCCCACAAATATATTTTTTATTACATCACAAATACAAATCGTTGACCTTTCTTAAAGTTTCAAACAGCACATCTGCTTAGGTCCCAAAGGAAAACAATTCAGAAGAAAGTTTGGTCTCTCTCTTGTCAGTACCAATCTAGCATCATGTATAGTTTCATCTAGAGACTTTCTAAATCAGAGAACATAGAAAGAGATAAAAATACAGTTTTTTGTGTTTTTTTTTATTGTAGCCCTAAGTTGTGGCCCAAGTTGAGACAGCAGTGGCTTTCTCTTCTACTTGAACAGACAGAGGCAGGGCTCAGATGCATGAGTGTGTGTGCTTCCAGCCAGTTACCCAAATAGAATTTGGTATTCATGAGTTTTATATTTGTCTGTTTAAGGATGCTCAGACATAAATGGATCTTTAATTACATGGCTCTAAATATAACCCCATCTCCTTGCACACGAATCCCACCTTTCATTTGCAAATACATTCATTTGCTCCTACTAACATTAGCTCCTTCTGAGCTTTCAGAGAAAAGACCAGGTTGAGTCATGGAAGGAGCTTCTCATGTGCAAAGGGAAGACCCCTCCCCAACAAGGAAGCCCTCCCTCTTTTCTGTGAGTCTTCCTCTTTCTAAGAAAAGGGAGTGTGAGGAGCCAGCAGCTGCCTCCTATCAGCCTGGCCCGCCCACCTGCTATTTGTGAAGGCTGAGCAGCTTTACCTTAAAGGGAGGTTGTTACTAAGGGCAAAAAGGGTCCACTCTACTGCCAGGCATGGGAGATGTCAACATCTGGGCTGTAGTCGGGTGACTCTGGGTCAAGACAGAACCATCATGGCCCCTGTTGGCAGGAAAGTCTCTTGGCCTCTGGTTTCCCAAAAGTCTGCTTGGTGCACTGAAGTTTGTTTATTTCCTTCAGTATTGATGTCCACCAGCTTCCTATTTGAATGTGAAATTGATTCTGGGCTGGTGGGAAGGCAGTAAATGCTGGCCGGCAGCGGTGGGGAAATGATAGGATGGGAACTGTGTCTTAGGCAGAAGAACCTGGCTGTGTATGCCCATTAGATCTGCTTCCCCTGAGCCGCTTTCTGGAGATGCCCCAAGGCTTTTCTTCTTCCCTCCTCCACTGCCTGAGCACACGTGAGCACGCAGCTACATGCCAGCTTCCAACCCACACCTGTACATTCCTAACCCAGGCCTTTGAACCCTGTCTTCACAAACCCTGCTCCCTTTGCTTCCTTTTCTTCTTCGGATGAGCTCAGATCACCCAAGGGAGTGAGAGGAGGCAAGATTCCAATTTATTTCCTTGAGCTTCAAACCTGAGACTTGTTCATCCCTGGAATGGAAAGCCCTGATAGCTCGGTGCCATTACAACGGCCCCACACTGCAGCAGAGGCAATTTGCGTTTCAAAAGTAATAGAGAGTAAATTGCGGAGGAAATATTTTATGCAAATTAACCAAGCTTAACATTTTGATAAAAGGCTTTTTTAAAAATGAACCAAGGAATCCAATACTCCATTGCAAGTTTAACACAAAAGAAAATTTCAAAAGCCTGAATTTTTTCAAGTATGTGACAGCAAGAGACATTAACCACCTATAAGATGGAATACAGAAGCCAAAGAGCATAAAACTATTAGCTCAAAACAATATTCATGTGAGCTTATGGATTAAGGTGTTTCAATAATTTAAATAATTCTCTCCCTTCTTTTGAGCAGACTCATCACTAAGCCAAAACATATTTGCTGTGGGATCAATGCTACATTTGCAAGTGAGCTTGGAACCCGCTATCAGAGGAAGAGGAGAAGAACAAAGATTCAATGCACACGAACTGGAGGCCAGGCCCTGTGGTGGGTGCTTCACATACGTTATCTCATTTAAGCAGGCACACTCTGAGTTCCCGGAGAGAAAATGACAGAGAGAGGGGAAAAGCCATGTGCTGATTCTTCTGGGCAAAGACACTTCCATGTGAAAAGAGAATGGCTGAGAGAATACCATTAATGTCTTTTTCACCCACTCCCACTTGAATGAGATATTCCTTCAAAATCAAGAAAGGTGAATTGAAGACAAAATATTTTAAAACCCTAATAATATTTCCACTTATCCCAAATTCAGGCTTCCCAGAAGCCCCAAGCCCATGTCCTTACAATTCCCAGCTAACCAGGGAGGGGCAGGCTTCAACACAGGCAAAAGATGTACTGAGATGTGGGTCCTACTGGGGATTCCCAAATCTGGAAGACCTTGAAATTATTACAGGGATTCACGCAGCCACACACACACCCAACTTTGTAGACAGAATACATGCTTCACACGTAGGCGTGCTGTTTCTCTAATGCATGCAAGTGCTATAGCAATTAATACAATGCAATTCATATTCAAAAGGAACTGAATTTGTAGTTTTTGGTCATTATATGTTCTCCATCAACAGACCTGAAAAATGTAATCACTATCATGGGGAGGTCCACAGTGATTCTTACCTTAAAGACAATTCTTCAACACAATAAGCATGGAAAGCAATGATCTCAAAGGGCTGGAACAGTTGTCACCAAAGTCACACACACTGCTGTGTAGAAAAATCTCACAAACCCACCCTACAGGCTCATCGACTCTTGTTTAATAAGAAATCTTAAGAAGTTTGATTAAGGGGCACCTGGGTGGCTCTGTTGATTAGACGTCTGACTTTGGTTCAGGTCATGATCTCATGGTTTGTGGGTTTGAGCCCCGCGTCGGGCTCTGTGCTGACAGCTCAGAGCCGGGAGCCTGCTTCAGATTCTGTGTGTGTGTGTCTCTGTCCCTTTTCCGCGCAGGCTCTCTGTCTCTCTCTCAGAATAAACAAATAAGCATTAAAAAAGGAAAGAAGAAGCTTGATTACCATTTATTTTGGAATTAAAAGTTGCAAGTTGGGAAGGTGGGAAAACATAAAGGAAACGGCCAATTGATTTCACCGTAGAACTTTTAAAACATCCTGTGTGTCAAAATGTCCTATAAAAATTACAGAGCTGTTCAAAATGTCCTATAAAAATTAAAGAGCAGTGTAGGAAGATCCTGAACTCACCTCCTCCCACAGACATGCCAAATCAGTAGCTACATATGGAATAATTCCTTCTGAAAAAGACCTGAAAACTAGCTAAAGAGCTTCACAGCAACAAAGGATGAAAGAGCCCCATCAGGATGGGTAGAGAGGCAGAGATGTGGTCTTGCCAAAAACTCCAGCCCCAGAGAGGCAACCCATAATTAGGAGGTAGCACACAAATATGGGTTTTCTCCTTGAGGAGGAAGGGGGTCATACCCCACATCAAGCACCCCAGCCCTTGGGACTTAAACAATGAGCCCTCAAAACATCTGGCTCTGGAAACCAACAGGACTTAAGCCAGCAGACCCAAAAGACTCTGTAGAACTGAAAGTCCACTCTGTTTTTAAAGTTTTTACTTATTTGAGGTGAGAGGGGCAGAGAGGCAGAGAGTCCCAAGCAGACTCCACACTGTCAGCACAGAGCCAAATGCAGGGCTGGAACTCACCACAAGATCATGACCTGAGCTGAAATCAAGAGCCAGTCACTTAACCAACTGAACCATCCATGCACCCCTGAAAGACCACTTTTTTTTTTTAATGTTTATTCATTTTTTTGAGACACACACACACACTGTGCGCAGGGGAGAGGCAGAGAGAGAAGACTCAGAATCCAAAGCAGGCTCTGTGCTGCCAGCTCAGAGCCCGACATGGGGCTCGAACCAACAAACCATGAGGTCGTGACCTGAGCCAAAGTCAGATGCATAACTGACTGAGCCACCCTGGTGCCCCATGAAAGTCCACTCCTAAGGGCATATACACAGACTTACTCATCCCAGGACCCTGCACAAAAGCAGCAGTTTGAAAAGTGCTTACACCACATGCAAAAGATTATTTATTTGCAAATCTTCAAGCATGTGTCAGAG
Organism: Felis catus; assembly: GCF_018350175.1. Taxonomy (NCBI): domain Eukaryota; kingdom Metazoa; phylum Chordata; class Mammalia; order Carnivora; family Felidae; genus Felis; species Felis catus. The sequence goes on from NC_058368.1 coordinate 113,800,335, forward strand.
ATGCAGGGGTCTAGTAGGACTTTCTCTGTGGAAGGAGGCACTGTTGGGCGCCATTTTTGCACTCCCTTAGTGCTAGCAGGTTTGCCCCTCCCCCATGCTCTTCCATAGTCCCCCTGAAAAAGGCAGGCTTGCCCTACACACATGTGCTCCTGTGGCTCCACTGAGCAGCCAGCAGGCCCACCCCAACCCCAGGCTCCGACACGGCCCTGCTAAAACCAGAGGGCATACACAGTCCACAGAGGGATTCAATGCCTGGCTCTGTGGCCAGGGGGCCTGTGTTGCCGGGCCTCATGGGACTGAAACAACCCGAGAGACAGTTCTCAGAAGGCTACCATCCCCAGGACACAGCACAGATGGCTGACTGAAACACTCCGCTTGTCTTCCTGTGGAAAAGGCCTATTTACTTGTCCTGGAGCTTCAGGCTGAGGGGCAGTCTTCAGATTTGCCACACATCCAGAGGCTATGTGAGGTCTCGAGAGAAGGGAGGGCAGGACAGTGCCAGCTTTTCGCTCTGCCTTGGCCTCACTGTGGCTCACCAGACCTCCCAGAGGGAATTTATACACTTGTCTGGAGCTCCAATTTTGCAACTTTCACCAAGAAGACACCTCCAAATCACCTGGTAGAGAAGCCAGCAGGAGTTGTAACTGTGGTCCCACAAGACTATTTAAATTTACATACTTTAAAAGCTGTTGCCTGAGGGGTCTGGCTTCAAATCAGCCTGAAATCAGGTGCTGAGTGAGATCCTTTGGAAGAGACAGGGCTTGGTACACCACTAACAGCAACTGGGACCTATGAGGAATACTTCAAGTTGCTTAGATAATCACCAAGTTCCAGGAGACCAGCAAGAACTAGGGCAAGATGGGAAGATAAATTTCATTGCCTATACGAGGCCACTCCTTGTCAAATGAAAGAGATTGTCCTATTGCCAAATGAGAGAGAGACAAAAGCAAGATGAGGGAACAGAGGAATATGATCCAGATGAAAGAACAAGATAAAACTCCAGAAATAAACCTGAATGAAGTGGAGGTAAGTAATTTATCTGATATAGAGTTCAAAGTAAGACTCATAAAGATGCTCACCTACCGCAGAAGAATGGATGAACACAATGAGAAATTCAATGAAGAGATAGAAAATATTAAAAAGACCAAAGAGAGGGGTGCCTGGGTGACTCAGCCAGTTAAGCGTTTGACTTTGGCTTGGGTCACGATCTCGGAGTTCATGGATTTGAGCCCCACATCAGGCTTTCTGCAGACAGCTCAGAGCCTGGAGACTGCTTTAGACTCTATGTCTCCCTCTCTCTCTCTCTCTCTGCCCCTCTCCTGCTCACAGGCTCTCTCTCGCTCGCTCTCTCTCAAAAATAAACAAACATTAAAAAAAATTTTAAGTACCAAACAGAAGTCAAAGAAGAATGCAATAACTAACTGAACAGAAAAAATATACTAGAGGGGTTCAGAGGCAGACTAGATGAAACTCTATCCCCTAACAGTCCCTGAGAGTCCCTGAGAGTGTCCCTTCCTGGTTCATAGGCCCATCTGTCATCTGTGGCCAATGTGCAGAACCCACCACATCCCTCCTCTGCCTTATCAATGTCCTGCCCTCATGGTGCAACAAGAAAGCTTCACTCCTGTTGCTTCTGACAGCATCCATCACAAACACATGGATCCATGCCAACATCAGTGCCCAAAGTGCTCTCTCTTGATGGCCCCAGTGGTCACAGAGCCATCACCTTCCATACCCACGTGGAGAATATCCTCTCCCTGACCCTACAGCACTCTGTCACGTGGACACCAGGGCATCATCCAGTACTGCCATGGTCCATGGGGTCCTTTGTGAAAACAGCATCTTCAGCTTCCATCCTTAATGTCACCAACAAATATAGGGACTAGTCTGGGATCAGACATTAGAGCATCCTCTCCACCGCCTTGTCTTCTGCTTCTCACACTGCTCCAGGAACTCTGTCCACCAGAAGGCAGCTCTCCTCTTTCAGTCATAATCCCAAAAGCTCCATAAATTGCAATTCATGCAAATAAACAGCTAAGAGTGTCCAAAGTGATTACATCTCTAGGACCTGTATTTCCTGCTGTTTTATTTCCACTCATATGGTTCATCTCTCCTCAGACCTGATGTGGGTAAACTGACCCTTCCTGCAAACCTGACTTCCTCCCCACCATCACACTTTTGTGGGTTTGTTAGCAAAATTTTCATTCTCATCAGAGACAGCCAGACCCTCAGGGTCCTCCTGATTTCTGTCTCTCAACTCCATTTCCAGTCACTAAGCCCTAATGAGTCTTTCCTGCTTGCTCCTATCTTCTTCTAGTCCCAGCACTGCCTGCCTCAACCCAGACAATGAGACAGCCCCTAACAGGTCTTTGAGCCCTCCTCCCTCTCTCTCCAGTTCATGGGACCACCACTTCCTAAGAGCAAGTCCACTAAAGCACACCTCTGGTCACAGCCCATTCCATATGCACACAGCAATGCTGGGATGGACAATCACCCATGATCAGAGAAAGGTCACACTCTATTATCCTGGGAGCATCAATATAATAGTGGCCGTTTACTCTACACTTGAGCCAGGTACTTTAAATACTTTGTTTTTACCAATCTTTACACAACTCTGAGGCAGGAGTTATCGTTCCATTTTACAGATAAGGAAAATGAGGTTTACATATTTAAATTACTTTTCTTCTAACTAGATGTCTCAAAACCCTGTGAGAATCTGACAAGAGCATGAATCCGTTGCCCAGAAAAATACACATGCTTAAAAATTATAATATTTTTGATGATGAATATTTTTGGTGAATATGATATATGCATACATATAATATATATATGTGTGTGTGTATATATACATATATATACATATGTGTGTATATATACATATGTATACATATGTGTGTGTGTATATACATATATATGGTCATATATATGTATATATACAGACACACATATATATACACATATATATACATATATACACACACACATATATATATATATATACATACACACACACACACACACAAGGCAAAGTCCTGCATACTATTTCAAAGGATTAGCAGACACAGAGAAGGAACCCTTATGTCTCCTATTACTGCTTCCCAGGTTAAAACCCCTATCTTAACAACATCTTTCACTCTCCCTAGAAGCAGGCATCTAGAATTTTAACTTTTTTTTTTTTAGTTAATGGCCTTGAAGGTTTTTTTTTTTTTCATCCTTATTTTTCAGCACATTTTATCCCCCTGGCACGGGGTAAGGCATCCAGCCCATAAACGTAAGGAAAAGTAAGAGGGGTGGGGGAGAACCATCATGCCTGACACTGCTCCCCAACTCCCCTCGAAAAGCCAATTGCTATTTCCCTAAATGCGTAAGAGATATCTCCCCTGGGCAGCCAATGTGGCCTTGGAAGAGAAGAGCAGAAAAGAGGCTGTAACTGCATGGAAAGTAACCCACCGGGTTAAGAAACCAAGGACTTTCCTTCAAAAAGAGCAGAATTTAATCTGATTGGTGTCAGAAATACTTCCTTGCAGCACCAGGATTTAAAGTCATGACACCAAAAGAACAGTCAACGTCGAGCTCTATAATCACTAAAATGCCCTCACCAGCCCTAGGTTAATAGGCTGTCATTCAGAACATGGGTTGAGCCAGAAACAAGCCACAGCAATGACAAAACACAACCTCTTCCTCTCCTCCCTCACTCATCCATCCATCCAAAATGTATTGGACACCTATTGGATGCCTGTGGATTCGGAAATATCCCTGCTTTCAGCGCTTTCACAGCCTACAGGGAGAGACAGATGATTAAACGGATAATTACAGTGCCATGTGAATGTGGATAAATGCACATCATAAGGGACAGGTTAAATTAATCATGAAACAGCCATACAATAGAGTGCTATATAGCCATTAAAAAGAATAATGTAGCACCATATTCACTGACAGGGAAAGATCTGCACAGTAGAGTAAATGGAGGGAAAAGAGCAGATTGCAAAGTAGTATTTATGGTATTTTACTCTCTGTAAAATTATATTTTACATACACACAAATGTTGAAAGGATATTCACCAAATTATCTACCAGTTAGCTCTGGGTGATACATTTTCAAGTGATTTTACTTTAGCCTTCAGGCTTGTCTGTTTTGTTTGTACAATTTAATTTTTTCAAAAGGAAACAGCTTTGTTTGGTGAAAATGAGAGGCACTCCCTGCAGAAAATTCAACGTGCTAAGTTCAGTAATGAAGGTACTCCCATGCACCGACAGACACACACACATGCGCACACACCCCACTCACACGGAGTGCAAGATTCTCTAAGAGTTCCAGAAAGGTGAACTGGCACTGTCTAGAGGTTTCTTCTACTTCAGTTAGCTACCTATTATGGACTAGAATTCTTAAAGCTGGAAGATGTTGGAAGCTAAGAAACAAAACCAAATGACCCATACCATTTGCTACCTTTAATAGCAACAATTTCTCCATTCTGCAAAAGTGAGCTTCCCTTGAGTGAAGGAAGCAGCTTTCATTTCACCTTCCTGGGGTGGTAAAACCTCCTACACTCCAGCCCTCCAGACTATGTCTACAAAACACACAGTAAATGCATTCAGCCCTGACCCTCTGCCTCAAACCTGCCTTTCCTGTTCTCACTTCCAAGCAACGTTGGGGGTTAAGCTCATTTATTCACTTAACAAACACTTACTGAGTGTCCTCCAGAGTGCTTAGCTTCCATGAGCAACTAATGAGTGCAGGCAAACAAGACAGGTACTGTCTCCATCCTTGTGGAACTCAGGTTCCAGTGGAAAGGGGGACTGGAACAAAGGTATCTCTGGAGTTACACTCCCTAAGTTCAAGTCCTGGCGACTCATAGGCTAACTGGGTGGCCTGGCTATGTTGGTTGACCTTTCTGGACATCAGCTTCCCTTTCTGCGAAAGGGGCATAAGAGACCTCATTAGATTGTTAGGGGATTAAACAAAATGATGCGTGGAATGCTTGGCCCAGGGCCTGGCACACGGTGGCCCCAGGTGAAGGTTAATTAGTACTGTCATAAATATTTACATTTGTAATGAGTTGCCGTAAAAGACAAAAGCGTAGAGCACAGAGACGGTGCTCACAGCAGGGAAAGCACTGCACATGCCCCAGGTCATTGCCCACCTTCCAAATAATGGGTCCAATGGGAAGAAGGAAAACTGTGATCGGACTTGGCACCATTAGCCTTTTTAAATAAAAACATGGCCATCTGGGATCCACAGCACCGATGTGATTTCCCAACCCCACGGTTCAGGCTGGGCAGTACTGAAAGGAGAGCAGAGGCAGCATGTTAATACCTCCCATTCTGGGAAGATATATAGTGGGAGCCCCACCATGCTGACCTTTTCCACACAAAGTGTTTTGATTAACTGGCATCCTATTCCTCCCCTGCAGCTCTAGAAGGCTATACACACAGAGGGGTGACTGGTCAGCCAATCACACTTTGGGTTCCCTTGAAAAGGTAAGAGAGTGCGGTAAAAGCATAGCGCCTGGAGGAAGAGAGGAACCACACCTGCCAGCAGGAAGTAAGAAGGTGGAGCCGCCCACCTTGGCTCCTGGTCCTAAGCCAGGCTCAGCCCCTTTGCTGGCCAATTAATTCCAGGCACCAACATCTGTCCTGAATTCTTCAAGGTAATTAGCACCACTTGTTATCAACAGGAAGCTGGTGCCCGAGGGCACTTGAGATAATTGTTTCCATTCTGGCATATCTCTTCCTACTGTAAAAGGTCACTGCAGCCGATGTATTCCCACTACCCCCATCCCTCTCATTAAATGAAAAAAGCTGTCTCTGGTCGTGGCAGTTCTATCATTTCATCGGCTCAGGGCATCCAGGCAGAGGCTTCTTGGAGGGAAGGATACTCCAAGAGTTGGCAGCGATTACTTCCTGCAACTTCGACATCACGCGTGTGGCCACCCACTCGTACAGGCAGTAGCTGAGACACACAAGGCTTGGTTTATTGTGCCTGGGGTCTGGAGTGCTCCAGAGAAAAAATACAATTGCACTGGCTGACTGTGACCAAGGCCGCTCAGGACTCTCCCACAGACTCCGGGGAAGCTTCTCCAGGGGATCAAGGGAAAGAGGAAATCTTACAAAGTGGCCTTGCCAGCCCTGCCCCCGTGCTGCAGCCACGTGACTGAGCCATATTCTCCCCGCTCTTCTCCTGTACCTGGCCTCCCACTGCCCATGCATTCTCTCTGTCTCACTCAAGACCACACCTCAGACTGCATTTCTGCCAGGAGCCCTCTATGAAGCTCTCTGATTGAGGTCAGGTGCTTCCTACACCTACCAGGCTGGTCAGTCTTGTTCAGCCTCCCACCGCCCCACCTGAAGGACAGCTGGATGAGAGCAGGGGGTCTCCACTGCCTTGTCCACCCCTCCCGCTTCGTGCCCAGCATAACATTCAAGAAATATTTACTGAGTGAATTGTGAACACGTGGTAGGCAATGATGCTGTGCTGGCTGGGTGTGCGCTCCAAGTAACATGAAATTCAAGAGAGTATTAGCCACCAGGGAGGCACAATCAACAAATTCTTGATTTCAGAGCAAACGGGAGCAAAGAGAACCTTACCGGGAACTGAGCCACCTGCTGGCGGTCCCAGCAGGTAGCAACATCCTTCCCAAGGATGTAATCTGTCTGCGTGGAAAGCTGACCACAGCCCCAGGACAAAGACCAGACACAGCAGCAAGAAATTAAGTACTGCTCCAGGCAGCTAGCATTTGTTCATTATTCCACGAGCTCAGCCCATGCAGGCTTCCTGCAACCCTGGCAGGAGAGGGGGAGCTTGCCTTGTGTGGATAGGCTCCAAGTCATGTCAGGCAGGGGCCAAGCCATGGCTGAAGGAGGCTTTCATGCCTCCCATCACCACCATTGGACCCCCATGAGTCCTCACCCCCCTGGATGTCTCACCACACTGGTTTCTCTCCACTTCTAGAAAGCGCCCATGGCCCTGGTTAATGCCTCTCCAGCTGATAAATGCCTCTCTATCCCTCCCAGCTCCCTCAACCCTTCCTCTTGCCCTCTGGATCGCCAGAGAAAGGAGCAAATCCCCCAATGGCATCACACTTCTCTCCTGTACATCCTTTCTCCCATTACAATTTTACACTGGGTGTGTTCTTACTTGATTCATGCCACTGTCCCCAACAAGACTCTCAGCATCACAAGGCCAGGGCCAAGACTAGGTCTGTTTTTGTTCACCGTTCTGTCCCCTGTGCCTAGCACTCAGGCGGCATGTAGGAAACTCAGGTAGAGTAAAATTGTGTCTTAAGGAAATGTGAACATGTACTCAATAAACAAAGGTTTGAGAAACACTGGACACTCTCAACCTCTAAAACTCTGTGGAGTCCTGCTGGAAAGAAACTCATCTGACTTTACTCCAATGTTTCCCAGTTTGCCTGAGTATGGGATCCTTTCTCATTCCTCTCAACATCCTAGGCAGAGTGGTGTGCCTTGGAACTCCAGTTTGGGAAACACTATCTGGATAATATTTCTTTGTTTATTTATTTATTTTATGATTTATTTATTTGTTTATTGTTTATTTAAACAAACCAGGGGACCCCCAATTTTTCAAAGCTGCTCTGAGCCATAACAGCACAGTGGAGTGTGAAGGGGTCTGCTGTACCCAGACTCTGCTTCCTGCCTACCTTGTCCCTCCCCTTCTTCTGTGGCCTGTGCTGTGACAGGTTTGGGAAATCATGCTGGTAGATGTGCACAGAAAGCCCCAAGGCTCACTGCCCTTGAGAATGAAGAACCAGGCTGGTACCTGGGCAGGCATGGAGCAGAACATCCTTTTCAAGTTCATGATTTCTTCACACCAGATGCTGGCCACACAAAATAAGAACAGCACTCAGGATTTACTCTCCCCAAATCATAGTTAGTGATGTTATCCTTTTTGTCTCACAAGAAACCGAGTGGGTAATCCTGAAACAATTTTCCTTATTTCAAAGAATAGAGGCACTGAAACCCATAGATTCTCAAGGTCACCAGCCCCCAGAAGCTGCAGGGTATGAACAAAAGTACGGGTCCTGTGCCTCTCCAGCGAAGGCTTTTCCCTCTTCTGGATCAGGTCCCTCTTTGAAGGTAAATCTATTGCTGGAAGAGACAGCTAAAGGCCCAAGAGAACTCCCTTACACGGGGAGGTAAGCCCACTTATTCCTGGGCCGGGAGAACCTGACAATCTTTAACAGACGCTCTACACTGGTAGCCTACGGGTTCAATCTGGCATATGGATTTTATTCAATCCACATGGTTGGGTTGTTTTTTAGCCATCAACATTTAAAAGTCAAGAAATTTCCCCTTATAATCTGGATTCCAGCTTCTCTTGAATATGCTGGAGACACAGCCACACCGTGGGTCTGCATTTCTGTGGCAACCAGGAGCTGGCAGAGTGCTCTCTGTCTTTCCAAATGGACCCATCCCCTCTGGTTCACTGCCTGCCTCCTGCCTACATCACTCACTGATTTACCTGCTGGGCCCTGTGGACACTGGGGTTTGACCCCTGCCTGATTTGTAGATGATGGTCTTGTTTCCAAACCACCAGACAGGAGGGTAGGTGCAAGTGGATGGACACAGGGGTTGCTAAAGGAAGAGGGGGAAAGCACCAAGAAACACATCTTCTAACGTCTGGAGTAACAACTTCCACCAAAAATAAAAACAAGTTTCTGCAACAAAGAGAAAATGCAGACATAAATTCCCTTTAACCAGCAGCCAAATGTTTTAATATTTATGCCTGCATTTTCCCAGGCAATTTTAATTCACATTTGCGCTTTGGCTATAGAAAATAAAAAGGAAGACGGGGTACAGAATGTGCAAAATACTGAAAAATGCCATCACTTAAATGGAATTGAATCCCTTTCAAAACACTGTGTCCAGTGAAGCTGTTGCCTTGAGAGGCATTTTGTCAGTTCTGTGCACCACTCAAAACCCATGAAAGCTATAAAAACCACCTGCCATCTCAATAGACTCCAGATTCGTTTGCTCTGGGGTTGGATTCTAATGTGGCCCCTTTGCAGCGGGAGCAGAGCTGGGGGCGACAGCTGAGAAGCTGCTCAGGCCTGTGACAGGTGAACTTGTTATATAACATTTCAAAGCCACACACTGTTGTATGAAGAGGCAATTCCATCCAGGGGCTGCCGCATCCCAAACTGAACTTTGTCAGGCCTGACTGGCGGCAGCGGGGACACACCGATACAGCAAGAATGTACTTTTTCAAGTCCTTCAGAGTTCAAGAGTTCACTATGGCTCTTTCTTCCAGCAAATTCACTTTATATGGGCTGTGGAGTTGGCCAGCTGGGCATTGGACTGATATGGGGATAAATTTCTCCCCAAAGCAAACTCTCAAATCAGCCCAACTTCCAGGGGCAGGTGCACATTGTCCCCTCCAGGGAGCCCTCCACCACCTCTCCAAGCCTCCCGATCTTTCCTCCCAATGGCTGGAGTCCTTGGTCAATTTAACACTTAATCTGCTTACTTATCCTTTTTACATGTGGACCCTTATGACTGGAAGTTAAACAAACTGGTCCCTCAGGGAGGAACAGGGTCTTTTTTTTTTTTTAATATTTATTTACTTTTGAGAGAGACAATGGGTGAGCAGGTGAGAGGCAGAGAGAGAGGGGGAACAGAGTTTCCGAAGTGGGCTCCGTGCTGACACAGAGAGCCTGATGCAGGCTTCAAACTTGAGAATTGTGAGATCACGACCTGAGCCAAAGTTGGACACTTAACAGAATGAGCCACCCAGGTGCCCCTCCTATTTTTCTTTGCAAGTACACATGTAGTAGGTGCTTTGCAAGAACAGCAGTAGGTATTCTGGACACAAGACTCGGGCTCTAAGTATAGCAAATAAACAGCAGAAACATGAACCTGGGGACCCATGGGACTGTGGGGACGGCCCAGGGGCTCTGGTGATTCCAAACCATTGGTTCTGCCTGAGTCCTGCCTGGCATACCCACACTCCCTGGAGGAGAGGCAGTACCCAGAAATGACTGAGACACAGTTCCTACCAGCCTGGCAGGATGGAGGCTCCAATTTACAGAAAATGATACATGTTACACATCTGAGTTTGTGGGGAGAAATTTTCATTGGCCTCAAATGGAGCTCAAAGAATGACACAGGAAAAAAGAAAGCGTTATCAGCCTAGGTACAGAGGAGGGAGGGAATGCAAACAGGTGGGAGGAGGTGGCAAAAGGCCCCAGGAGCAGAGAAGGGGATGTGAGTGTGTCCCAGATCTGGGACTAGTAGAATAGGTTTGCTAATGGCACAATGCTAATAATGATTTCCCTATTGGTCTCAGTAGATACATGGATCCTTGTTGTCAGTCCCCAAGGACAAACTACTAAAGGCCATCTAGAAGCCCCCGAGGAAGCAGGGCATCTTCTGAACAGAGGTCTAGCCCCAGGGGAAGACACTGGGGTGCAAAAACCATGCTGTGTCACCTTGTAGGTGGCTGTCCCCTACAAAAGGCCATTAACCAAGTTTCACAAACCCCCTTCACCAGCAAGAAACAAGCCTGGAACATGGTTGAATGAAGGATGAATAAGTCTATCCATCCGTGAGGCCCATGTCTACCATTCATTCACTAAAGAAGTACTCAGCACCAGCTCCCATGTTCCACATGCCCTCCAAATGGTCTGGCACAAAAGATATAGCAGGGAACTAGGAAGACATGGACAGACATGGGACCCACCTTGGAGGAGCTTGCCCTTGAGCTGGGGGAGAAGACTACCAAAAACTGACCCATGAATCATTTCAGGTAGGGATTGATACTAAAGAGAAGGAAAGCAAGAGGAGAGAATGAAAAAGGGTTGGAAGAAAAATTATCTAGATGGTCGCCTGCAGAAAGGGTGACATTTGAGCAGAGACATCTGTGGAGACGTGAGGGGGAGTGTTCCCAGCATGGGAAGAGGGGACACAAAAGGCCTAAGGCAGGAGTGAGTGTGGCCAAGTAAAGAGGGGAGGGCCATGTGGCTGAAGTACAAGGGGTGGGGAACTTGGTAGGAGGGGCTACCTGTGCTGCCACTCACTATCCACATGTGCACGTGGGAGCAGATGCCACTCCTCTCTCTCCCATCCCACCATGCCCTAGCCCTGGAGGGACATATGGGAGGAAGGCTCTCTGGCTGCTCCCACCCTAACCTGAGCCCCTAGCACCACTAAGAACCAGTAAACTCTGGCCCTAAGAGGAAGCTCACGGAGTGCCCAACCTTCACTGAGATAAAATGGAGTTTTCCAAACCACAATTTTCTGAATATCCCCTTCGGGCCCAACATTTATGTTTGATACCAGCTCAAAGGAAATTTGCTCTCAAAGCATCTGTTACATCTATCTTGATATTTTTGCGTGTAGAGGAGCCAGAAACCCAAACAGTGCCATGGTTTAAAGAAGATTTTGAGGCTTCTCTCTCCCTGCTTGAATTATTGAAGCCATTCTGAGCTCCCCAGATGGAAACATGAGAGGAAAATGCTACAAAGGTCCTGAATCAGGCCCTTCTGATGGGGTCTGAGGGGACAGTGTGCACCTTGACCAAAGACCCAGGGACCTGCCCCAGAAGGAAAAAGTAGAAAAGGTGAGGTGAGAAGTCAAAGTTCAGCAGTGTGGCCTGGTGTCCTCCTTACATCTCTCAGCCCCTCTACTCCCCCAGGCAGCTGACTGACTCTTCCAAGGACCACCACTGCAGGGGCAACCTCAGCTCCTACAGCACACCGCCCATGAGGCAAGTGAGGGCTCACTCAAATGCACTCTCTCCTGAAAATCCTTCCAAGGCCCCCCACTACCCTAGAGACAAAGTTCAAGTACATTTCACAGTCCCCCCCCCAGCCTCCCTCCATCCAGCTGGACCAGTGTTTCCCAGAAACCTGTCACCGTGCTCATAACGGGAAATATGTTTTGCAGGAGACCCAGCTTACACACCCACACAGGTTTCTGAAACACAAGTTCCAAGAAACCATGATCCTTAGGATGTACTATGAGCTCTGATGTTTTCAATCCCATCTTATTCTATTTGTTTTTAAAGCCGGTCATGACACAGTAAATTGGTTTCATGACCCACCAGCAAATCATGAACTACAGTTTGTGCAATATACTAAAACGATTTCTGCAGTCTGTCCAAATTGCCTTCTGCTCCTGTCCCTCTGAGATTTCTTACATGCATTTCTGGCGAGATTTCCTTTCTCTTCCCTAGTCAACCCTTCTTCTGCGAATTCAGTTGTTTTCAACCTTGGCTGCAGATTAGAATCACACAGCATGCCTTAAAAATATAGACTCCAAGATGGCGTCGTCCATACCAGTGAAGGAGGAGAAGCTCATGGATGTGAGGCTAGGACAGCTGTCAAGCTGGATAATGATACAGGATTTCACCCCTAAAGGCATTCCTGGAGCATTTCAAAGAGGTTACTACCAGTATTACAACAAGTGTGTCTATGTGAAGAAAGGAGGCATCGCTGGGATTTCTATGGTTCTGGCAGTATATATGCTTTTCAACTACCGCTGTTGTTACAGAGAACTCAGACAGGAGCAGCTATGCAAGCACCACTGAAGAGGGCCCAGTGTGGAGGCACATTCGGCATTCCTGACCGTGAGCTTTGCCTGGCACCCTTGAATCCTTTCATATCCTGATTCAGAATTACCATCCAATAAAAGATGACTGGTTAAAAATACACACACACACACACGCACGCACGCACGTGCGCGTGCACACACACACACACACACACAAATACCTGGACACCCTTTCACACCAGTCCCCCCGGATTCTGATTTAATTAGTCATGTGGAGCCCTACCCACAGTGCTTAGCACACAGAGGTAAGTATTTGCTGTATGAATCTGCAAGGAAGGCCCTATTATTGTCCCATTTTACGGCTACAAGTGGAAGAGGTAGGATTAGAACTCAGATCTGCCCAGTTCCAGAGGCAGAGCCTCCTAACCAGTACAGGAACTCCCTGTCATAGCTCAATAGGCAAGAGACACAACTCACAGGTGTTGCCAGTCCTTAAGGATGAAGATCTAGGGGTGCCTGGGTGGCTCAGTTGGTTAAGTATCCAACTCCTGATTTTGGCTCAGGTCATGATCCCAGGGTCGTGGGATCCAGCCTTGCATCAGACTCCATGCTGGGCTGCTTAAGATTCTCTCTTCTTCTGCTCCTCCCCTGCTCGCATGTTCTCATGCGCTCTCTCTCTCTCTCTCTCTCTCTCTCTCTCTCTCTCTCTCTCTCAAAAAAAAAAAAAAAAAAGGATGAATGAAGATCTACAGAAAGCCATTAGGTATCATAGCAGGACTGTTTTGCTCCTGGCTCTTTTCTGGCCCTGGGTGCACACAGCATCCCTACAACAGACTTGGTCCCCAGTCTCTCATATTTCCACTCTGCTCTCTTACTAAGGGTGTTCCAACCCAGCTCCCATATTCCCTATGCCATCTGGACACTTCCAAAGGGATGTTCTCTCAAATAATATGACTCATTCCAAACTCTTTCTTTCCCTTCTCTCACCACCAGCCTTACCACCCCATGCTTAATGCTTCTAATTATCTAAGTTCAAGATTTCCCAACCTCAACAGCTTTGACCAGTCCCTTCCTCCTGACTCCCCCAAACCATCATGCTGGGCACCCAGTCTCCTGTGTTGCCACTCCCCAGACTCCACCCCATGACCCCACCACTTCATCAGCCCACGGCAAGCTTCCTGCCATTCACTGCCTCTTTCCTGTGGCCCATAGCAGCGGTCTCCACACATCTTTCTGTTTCCAGATTCCCCTCACCTATCTGCCCCCACAAATAGGATGTCTGACCAAACTCCAACTTTGGCCAAGTCTCTTCACTCAGAATCCTCCAGAGAGCCCATACTAGCCCACAGTGGTAGATAAAACTCAAATGTCAGAGTCCACTGCTATGAAGCAGTAGGAAGGGGCCTTTCCAGTCACACTTCGCCATGGTTCTGCCACATGTGTCTGCATCCCCAACTAACAGGTCTGCTAGGCATGCCATTTCTCAGATATGCCTCCTATTCCCACCCTCACCCAGGCATCAGTATCACCCAAATGCAGGAAGAGGACTCAGGAGGGAATAACATGACCAGGAGGACCAGCCCAAAAAGCCAAATGTTCCAGACATTACTCAATTCCCTCCATGTTAAAACCATAGCAACCAATCACAGCTCAGGTTCATTTACGAACGAATGGCAGGACCATGGGGTTATGGAAGTCTGGTAATATTAACTGTGAAAAAAGGTGGGGACAGACAAGGTTTCTAACAGGACCGTGGGGGAGGTGGGTACAGGAAAGGCAGCACAAAATTATGGCAGCGAGGAGGGCTGTCAGCCTAGAAATGATACCAGGTAATGGAGTTTTGATGGGATATAGGGGAAAGGAATACTGGTCCTTTCCCTTCAAATGAGATACATTTTGATAAAAGGAGGATGCTTTTCCAGGATGTCAGTCTGCTTTAGAGTAGATAAACTTTAGAAATCTTCAGGGAAACATTGTTGAGAAATACGTTCCCCTGAGCAGAGCTTTCTTTACACCCAAACTCAGGGAAGGTTGGGACCTTTCACACATAAGGAATCAATCCCTAGATGCCCATCCCATGACCAAACCTCTTCAATCAAGTGCTCAAGGGTCCCCAAGTCAAATCCTCCCTACCTTGCACCCTGTCTCTATCTCAGGCCCGATGCTCCCTTGCCTGGGTTGAGTTGATTAGGGTCCTTACTTTGACATTCCAAATGACTAATTGAGAATAATTACAACTCTTAATTATATTTCAATCATTACATACCAACACCACAGCTGCTTTTAAGTTTTATTTTTCATTAAAATAAAGAGCCTGTTTTCAAGAGCCTGTTTAAAAAGGAGGGGAAAAAACTACTGAATAATCATTTATAATTTGAAAGTAAATAAGAACAAATTATGATCATGTTTGTGAAACAAAATGCTCTATCCAATCCAGTTAGCTATTAACCTAGAAGTCTCTTCAAGTCACCTGGAGCTTCAGATTCATGTACCAAGCTCAGTGATCCTGACTCAAAGATTCCAGGGTTGGTTTCCAGTAAGTATAGACCTAAAGTTATTGGGTGTTGAAAAACCCAAAACCTATGGAGCTTCCCAGAAAAGATGGCAACAAAAAGTGTGGTCAGGCCCAAAGGATGGAAATTCCAAAGTAGAAAATTCCTATAGAGCATAATAATTGCACTGATACAGCATTTGCCATCTTAGAATTTACATTCAGATGCATTTGTGCATAGCTCCAAGACTCCTCTTCTTTGTGGTTCTTAACCTTTGGAAGACATAGCATTGAAAACTCTTCCCCAGAAAAATACACATACACAGAACATACACAAGATTTTGTATACAATTTTAAGAGAATCACAAATTCATAAGCCTATCCATGATTTCCTTAAGATTTATCATTTCCAAGATACCTGATGTTCATTTGTTTGTTTTTAGTATGTGGCAAAAGCATGGAGGCACATGAAAGTTATAATCATTATGAAATTTTTAGGCATGATTATTTGCAATTATTTCTACAAAACACTGAGTGCCTACTATGTTCCAGGCACTGGACTAGTTGCCAGAAGAGAGCAAGGGTGTGGTGATGAATCAAACAGGACCCCTTAAGGAACTCAGTGGAAGAGGCAAGGAGAGGATGGGTGCTAAACTGAGGAGGAAAAAGGAGCTATTAAGTGCTGGAAGAATTTTATTCCTGTGATACTGCCAAGCTTTGACCTTGCTGCCCTATGAAAGCTTCAGGTGGGGTCAGAGGGCAGGGAAGTGACTTAGCACAGAACATGCAACAATGGCATTAATATGAAGACCTGAGACCCAGACTAGGAATATCCGTCCCCTTAAAGCAAGCCCTTGACCCAGTGGCCATGGAATGTGACCAGTTCATTCATTAATTACCAGGGATATGCTGTTTTCTTTTTTTTTTTTAATTTTTTTTTAACTTCTTTTTACTTTTGAGACAGAGAGAAACAGAGAATGAACGGGGGGAGAGTCAGAGAGAGAGGGAGACACAGAATCTGAAACAGGCTCCAGGCTCTGAGCTGTCAGCACAGAGACCGACGCGGGCTCGAACTCACGGACTCCAAGATCATGACCTAAGCTGAAGTCGGACGCTTAACCGACTGAGCCACCCAGGCACCCCTGGATATACTGTTTTCTAAGGATCCTACACAAGCAGTCCAGGAATAGAAACTCACCACAGCAGAATCATGTGCTCTAAGAAAGCCAATAGCGGGGCGCCTGGGTGGCGCAGTCGGTTAAACGTCCGACTTCAGCCAGGTCACGATCTCCTGGTCCGTGAGTTCGAGCCCCGCGTCAGGCTCTGGGCTGACGGCTCAGAGCCTGGAGCCTGTTTCCGATTCTGTGTCTCCCTCTCTCTCTGCCCCTCCCCCGTTCATGCTCTGTCTCTCTCTGTCCCAAAAATAAATAAATGTTGAAAAAAAAATTAAAAAAAAAAAAAAGAAAGGCAATAGCTAAGCAGAGAGGATATAGCAAAGTCCATTGATGGCTTATTGGGACAACTTCTCCTGTGTATCATAACAGCCTCTGTAATTTCCAAATTTTTTTTTTTTGCCAAGTAAACATTTGTTTGACCACCATCTAATATCATAATCATTTCGTAAAAGAAAAAAAATTTCACTAGTATTTAATAAGAATAAAGGATAATCTATACCAAGAAAAAAGAGTTGGAACTTCACACCATGCGTATACTCACAACACACACACACACACACACACACACACACAGTTAATGTCTTTACTTTTCCAATTTTTCTAGACTAGTTAAATTTTTTCACAACTTAGCACCAGTTCACAGAAGAGTATTTGGAAACCACCAAAAGAAGGTTTGAAAAAAAAAGCAAGGGCAAAGTATTTAAGGAGCAGTGAGCCCTGCCAGGGATGGAGAAAGAAGGTCTCACAGTATGGGAACCATCCAGGCTGGGTGCTGAAGGATGAAAACAGTTTCAGCTAAGGGGTTGATGGAATCACACAGACATACTGGAAGTGAAGGCAGGTGATGAGAAAGAAGCACAATGTCAACCTCATTTCTGAACCCCTGAATCTGTCAACAGTCCTCAAGGTCCATGTCTGTGACTTTTGTACCTTATACATTGTCACTCCTAAACTGTTCTTGTACTCCCAATTTGGACTGTCCTAACTGATGGACAAACACTTCAAGCTATTACTGGATGGCCTTGGTCCCCAAACAACAGTTGTGTTTTGTAAACTTTCCTACATTTGTATGTGGGTCCTTATTTTCACAAATACTTGAATATTAGATCATAGGGGGGAAACCAAAAGCCTATTGCTAGAGAAAAAACTCCAAATACATTTTGCATAATTTAGAAAAAGATGAGAATTATTAGTGAGCCAAATGCAGTACTTCTTTATATCCAACAGTACACACTGGATATAAGCCAACAACTATGTGTTTAATTTTGAAAAATAAGAAAAACACAAACATATAAGACTTTCATTTAAGTGTGATCGAATGACCACAAACATTTACATTTGTTTTCTCCCTTTCAAAACCCACTAAAATAATAGTGTTTTATTTCTTTTTATTTATTTCAAGAGAGAGAGCACACAAGCAGGGGAGGGGAAGAGAGAGAGAGAGAGAGAGAGAGAGAGAGAGAGAGAGAGAGAGAGAGAGAGAGAGAATCCCACTGCACTGTCAGTGCGGAGCCCAGTGTGGGGCTTGATCTCACAAATTGTGAGATTATGACCTGAGCTGAAATCAAGAGTTGGACACTTAACTGACTGAGCCACCCAGGTGCTCCAATTGTGTTCTTTTTAAAATATAAATTTCCAAAGGATAGAAGTATAACAAAGGAATAACCAATGAAATGAAAATTTTCCACAAATTTTGGGAAGATATAAAATGGAGGATTGGGAAACTTGCTCAACAGGGTCATAAAGCTACCACCAATGTGCCCACAAAATGGAGATATCTATGATACATAAATTACTCCCTTTCTCTTTCATTCCAACACAGAATCCCAGAAAGGCTTCAGCACTCAAGGTTCTAAATACCACAAAAAGCAGAAAGAGGAGAGCATGAAGGCACAAAGCTGAAAACATGACGTTTTATTGAAAGTCAGAATACAAAAGTACTGTGCTCCAAGATCCCCTGAACAACACCAAAGATCCAGTTGACAAACTCCACCTACCCTATCCCCAAGGAAATCAAAGGTTTATTTTCTGGAGAAGTTAATATAGATAGGCTCTAGAGTCAGGAACATCACACATATTAGAGATAAAGGTGGGTTAACTTAAAGGCTACAGTCCCCATTCCTCCACCCCATTCCCAGAAAGCTGGAAACAAGGCACTCTCCTCCCAGGCTGGACACTAGAGAATTCCTATGCAGAGAAAAGTTGGCCAGATACTTACATTTGCCTGGTATCACTACAGAATGCAGTGATATGTTCTATTTGAGCAATCACACTCACACATACACATGCTAAACAGCTTTTTAGAATCCTACTGTCAAATATTAACAGTCAACCAAGGATCATTTAACATCTTAGGAATTCCTGATATGAAGACAAAATAAAACAAGCAGAAAAAGGAAAGAACCAGGAAAGCTGAGCTAATAAAGAGAAATTAATGTCAAATTTTTAATAAAAAGGTACTGCATCTAAGAAAAAAATAGGAGCCTATCTTTTTTAAGGTAACTCAGTTCAAGAAAGAACTTTACAGTTAAAAATAAGATACATCAAGGGGTTCCTGGGTTGCTCAGTCAGTTAACATGTGACTCTTGATTTCAACTCAGGTCATAATCTTACAGTCCATGAAATAGAGCCCCACCTCAGGCTCTAAAATGACAGTGTGGAGTCTGATTGGGATTCTCTCCCCCTCTCTCTGCCCCTCCCCAACTTGCTCTCTCTCAGTCTCAAAATAAATAAATAAACATTTAAAAAAAAGTAAGATAGCTCATGATGGGTGATGGGTACTAAAAAGGGCACTTGTGATGAGCACTGGGTGTTGTATGTAAGTGATGAATTACTGAGTTATACTCCTGAAACCAATATTGCACTGTATGTTAACTAACCAAAATTTAAATTCAACAAAAAGGAAAAAAAGAAATGTGTATGAAAAAATAAATATTTGTTTCAAATATTAAATAAAAATAAATAAAAATGAAATAGTAGCAAAGCCTCCCCCTCCAAATAAGATAACCCAAATTTAAAAAACAATGGAAGATGTGAAAGGCAAAGAGTTTACCCAAAATTTGAGTTTTCACCTAGTTTCTTCTTTCCTAAAAACAGAGACCAAGGAAACAATACATTGAATATGGGATGCAGAAGATAATGGAGTAATGCTTTCAAGTGAGTTTTTAACCTGAGATTTTATAAGCAGTGAAAATATCATCCATATGAGAATAATCAGATTCATTTTCAGACTTGAACTCAAAACTTAAGCAGGGAATCTGAAGCAGAAAACCTGTAGTATTCCTTGGTAATGTTGTACCACAGGTCTAGAGAACAATCAGTCTAAATCAGAAGAAAAATGGAAGCTTAGAGGAAGGAGCACTCTAGGAGGAAAACAACACAAAATTGATGAAATAGTTATGTGTGTATTTAGAAAGAAATTTTTATAGAACTGTGAAGACTGCTAATGAAAAAGAAATTAAGGTTATGTAAAAAAGAAAACTTTGGGGGCATCTGGGTGGCTCAGTCCATTGAGCATCCAACTCTTTATATATATATATATATATATATATATATATATATATATATATATATATACACACACACACATATATATGTGTATATATATATGTGTGTGTGTGTGTGTATATATATATATATATATATATATATATATAATTTATTGTCAAATTGTTTTCCATACAACACCCAGTGCTCATCCCCACAGGTGTCCTCCTCAATACCCATCACCCACTTTCCCCTCTTCCCCACCCCCCATCACTCCTCAGTTTGTTCTTAGTATTTAAGAGTCTCTTATGGTTTGCCTCCTTCCCTCTCTGTAAATTTTTTTCCCCCTTCCCCTCCCTCCTGGTCTTCTGTTAAGTTTCTCAGGATCCACATATGAGTGAAAACATATGGTATCTGTCTTTCTCTGCCTAACTTGTTTCACTTAGCATAATACTCTCCAGTTCCATCCATGTTGCTACAAATGGCCAGACTTCATTCTTTGTCATTGCCAAGTAGTATTGCATTGTATATATATACACCACATCTTCTTTATCCATTCGTCATTTGATGGACATTTAGGCTCTTTCCATAATTTGGCTACTGTTGAAAGTGCTGCTATAAACATTGGGGTACAAGTGTCCCTATGCATCAGCACTCCTGTATCTCTTGGGTAAATTCCTAGCAGTGCTATTGCTAGTTCATAGGATAGATCTATTTTTAATTTTTTGAGCAACCTTCACAATGTTTTCCGGAGCAACTGCACCAGTTTGCATTCCCACCAATAGTGCAAGAGGGTTCCATTTCTCCACATCCTCTCCAGCATCTATAGTCTCCTGATTTTTCATTTTAGCCACTCTGACCAGCATGAAGTGGTATCTCAGGGTGGTTTTGATTTGTAGTTCCCTGATGAGGAGTGACATTGAGCATCTTTTCATGTCCCTGTTGGCCACCTGGATGTCTTCTTTAGAGAAGTGTCTGTTCATGTTTTCTTCCCATTTCTTCACTGGGTTATTTGTTTTTCAGTGTGGAGTTTGGTGAGTTCTTTATAGATTTTGGATACTAGCCCTTTGTCTGATATGTCATTTGCAAATATCTTTTCCCATTCCATCGGTTGCCTTTTAGTTTTGCTAATTGTTTCCTTTGCAGTGCAGAAGCTTTTTATCTTGATGAGGTCCCAGTAGTTCATTTTTGCTTTTAATTCCCTTGCCTTTGGGGATGTGTCAAGTAAGAAATTGCTGCGGCTGAGGTCAGAGAGGTTTTTTCCTGCTTTCTCCTCTAGGGTTTTGATGGTTTCCTGTCTCACATTCAAGTCCTTCATCCATTTTGAGCTTATTTTTGTGAATGGTGTAAGAAAGTGGTCTAGTTTCATTCCTCTGCATGTTGCTGTCCAGTTTTCCCAGCACCATTTGTTAAAGAGACTGTCTTTTTTCCATTGGATATTCTTTCCTGCTTTGTCAAAGATTAGTTGGCCATATGTTTGTGGGTCTAGTTTTGGAGTCTCTATTTTATTACATTGGTCTATGTGTCCGTTTTTGTGCCAATACCATGCTGTCTTGATGATGACAGCTTTGTAGTAGAGGCTAAAGTCTGGGATTGTGATGCCTCCCACTTTGGTTTTCTTCTTCAATATTACTTTGACTATTAGGGGTCTTTTGTGGTTCCATACAAATTTTAGGATTGCTTGTTCTAGCTTTGAGAAGAATGCTAGTGCAATTTTGATTGGGATTGCATTGAAAGTGTAGATTGCTTTGGGTAGTATTGACATTTTAACAATACTTACTCTTCCAATTCATGAGCACAGAATGTTTTCCCATTTATTTGTATCTTCTTCAATTTCCTTCATAAGTTTTCTATAGCTTTCAGCATAAAGATCTTTTACATCTTTGGTTAGGTTTATTCCTAGATATTTTATCATTCTTGGTGCAGTTGTGAATGGGATCAGTTTCTTTATTTGTCTTCCTGTTGCTTCATTATTGGTGTATAAAGATGCAATTGATTTCTGTACATTATTTTTGTATTCTGAGACTTTGCTGAATTCATGTCTTGATTTTAGCTCAGGTCATGATCTCATGGTTCATGAGAGCAAGACCCACATTGGGCTCTGTGCTGCTAGCCCAGAGCCTGCTTGGGATTCTCTTTCCCTCTCTTTCTGCATCCCACCGTGCTCTTCCCCCTCCACTCTCTCTCTACCTCTCAAAATAAATCAATAAACATTAAAAAAAGAAGTTCTGAAAAAAGAAAATGAAAATAATACTCCACAAGGACAAAATAAGGGGAAAAAGGCATTAACTCTAAGAAAAATAAAATAGAGATTCCCAAAGAAAGAAAACAACCGTAACGCTATACCTGGCTTATCAATGAACTACATTTACATAATGATAATAATTATGTAGCCATAGACTTCTAATTAAACTAATGTACTAATTATATTATGTAATTACACTGGAAGAATGGGGAATTGACAATGAGGTAGGGAATGGAGAGTGGGTGGGAGGACGTATGTATGTAAGCATTCTAAACCTACTCACGCTCTAATAAGAATTTAATAATGTCCAAAATGGGTAAATCAAGAAAAGGCAATATTAGCATATTATTTATAAATATGGAGATAAATTTCCAAAGAAATCTTAAGGGTGTTAAATGTAGTTAACTCTGGGGGACAGAAAGGAAAAGGGATGGGGGAGGGGGACAATTGACTGCTACTTTTTATTATAAGCTTTGTAAGGACTGAGCATATATTACTTTGATAAAAATAAATTTTATTTTTAAAAATAACACCCATGAAACATTACCATATTATTTAAGATTATGTTTAGGTGGTAAGAGTTTTTAAAGATTTTGTTATGTTTTCAGTGCTCTAAGCAGGGACACCTTTATAACACATAAGTTTATTGTTCAACTTTTACCTATTTGATTTTTTTCACCCATACTTTAAAGCATATATTATGTACAAAAGCAGAGGTTTGATAGTTACCATTTTTCTACCATTCATTAGCTAATGGATCCCCATCTGCAGGTTCTTAGTCCCAGTTTGCACTAATAGATTCATGGTTGGCCCATCCTATCTGTGCTACATCGTAATGACCCCATTCATTGCTCCCTATGATAACAATGGGATGAGCTGTAATTTTCAACAGTGGGAGCTCTGAATGGCCCCTCAGGTCAGGCCAATACTTCTGTCTGTTCCAGAATGCACCTGCCTCCTCAGCAGGAGCCAGAGAGCTACTGGTGTCAGCTTGCTCCCCTGGCTCAACACCAATTACCAAGTTCTTTCCCAATACATCCTCATGAGGAAGATGATAAAAGTGGCTTTTTCACGGTAATATTCCCATAATTGTGACAATTAATAATCTCCCCATAGTGAATGTCATATCTTCCCAAGAAGCCAGCAGCAGTGAAGCTCCTACAATCTGCGAACCCCCCTGGGAATGAGGATCTGTATATTCATGGTACCTGGATCCTCCTTCCCAGAGATGCCAGAGGCTCTCCTTCTGTCCTCATGTGGATACCAGCTGGTATTATACAAGCCTGCCACTGAGCAGACTATCAAGTGGACCAGTTTGACTTGGACAGTCTCAGCCCAAATCCAATCATCTCCTAATCAGGTTTAATTGAGATTAATAACCTCTCACAACTAGCTCTAGGTATTTCATCAATAGATGTCCTGCTAAGAAAACTTCTCTGCAGGCCTCCATTCTGACCAAAAAATTTCTACCCTCCTCCCTCCCCACCCTGTCTCCCAGCCCATCTGACCACCTGATCCTGCAGGAACAAAAGAACATACCAAGGGCATTTTCAGGACCCAAAGAAGATGGGAAAAGCAAAATCAGAACTACTACTGAGTCAGAAGGATCAAAGCCCTGGCATGAACCTCTTTGCCCCATTCAAATGGCCCCTAAAGAGTAGATGCAGGAAAGTTCTAGAAATATTGTGACCATCATAGTTAGACTGTCTGCACTGTGGCTAATGCTTCCCAGCTCTGCCCACCTGGATTGCCACACTGGACTAAAAGGCAACATCAGTCATCCATTTCCTCAAAAGATCTTTGTCAAGCACCTACTCTGTGCCAGGGCACATAGAATTATTGAAGCACTAAATATGGGCACTAGAATTTAGTGAAGTAAAAAAACAGATAAGGTGCCTGCCCTCAGGAGTTTAGGACCTTGACAGAGAAACAGATGAAGCCAGGGATCTCACATGTAGACATGGCCAGAAAATTGTAGTAATAAGGGCTGTGAAATGAGAGAGTGAAGCAGATGACAAAGTGGAGAAAGGGAACCTAATTTAGATTAGAGGTCAGACAAGGCCTCCCTAGGGCCAAGTGAAGGATGGGTGGGAATTAGTGGGACATGGGGGAAAAGAGCAACCCAATCAGAGGAACAGTCTGTGCTCAGTCTCTGGGGTGGGACAAGCAGTCAAGTGACTAGTACAGCTGACAGAGAGCCACCAAAGCACCAAAGAGGACAGCAGAACAAAATGAGGCCACAGTCCACAGAGGCTGGATATGTCAGACCAGGTGGGCCACAGGAAGGTGGCTTGATTTCATCTTATGCAGAGTGGAAAGTTACTTACTAATGCAGGATGCCTCTTTCTATGGCTTGACGAAAAAGGGCATAAAATTTACAGCACAGTCCCTACTTCTTGCTTTGGGGAAACACTTCCCTAGAATAAAATAATTTTATTCATGCATCCAGCAAGGATACACCATGGTCATAAGACTAACTCTCCCACAACACAAGTGAGATCAGACTCACATGGTCAATGGTAAAGCTTGTCCTAAAGAGCTGCTTGGTGCTTCAGTCTCCCTGGGGACATGGAGGCCAAAGGAGAAAACATAGGCTCCTGCCCTCAGAGGCTGCAAAAAAAAAGGCAGGTCAACCTATGCTTCCCCAAACAGGAAAAGGCCCTGTCAGGCTCCTGTTCTAATGGACTTAGGACTTCAGAAAGACAAAAATGACTTGAAAGGAAGTGAACTTCACATTGGAATCATTGTGAAAATGTGTCATTCAATAGTTTCCTCACGGACATGCAAGTATTTTGATCTACTTCGAAGGGATTCCCTGCTAGGTGATCCAGGAGTCAGGGCTGTAAGACTGAAGAGAAGGAGGGATGGATCGCTCTCCTTTTTCAGACAGAAAAGCAAGAAAATCCCCCATCTAGCTTACCTCATCCCCATTAACTCAAACTCTGCACAGACTATTCACAGAAGCACTTTTCAGAGAATCATAGCTGAACACTTCAAAAAAACTTTAACACTAAAGATGCTTTTTGACGAGGCAGAGACAGTAATAGCTTTGATCTCAAGAGTCTGCAGTGGCACCAACAGCCTGTACTGAGCCTTTAAGGTGACCCAACCCAAGGGAAGAGTCTTGCAGAAAAATTGGAAATGGGTCCCTACCTTATCCATTGAGGCATGAATGCCCATTACCCAAACTGCCAGGTATGAAATGAGAGAACGTGGGATGACGGTCAGAGTGAACACTGCAGTTACTACCAGTTCTGGCTCACCTTTGTGCTCCCCCATCTCAACTGCCTTTCTGTCAGGTGTGTTTTTTTCCAAACTCACTGCAACTCAAGTGCTGAGCTGAGTTCCTGTGTATTGTCCAAGTTCTCTTTCCTAAGCCTCTTGGGGAAGCCAGAGGCCCCATTTCTTGCCCTATCATACTCCCCTCGTCTGAGTACATTGGATGGGGTGTCCCAAGCCTTGCCAAAGTTTCCTGTGAAAAGTTCGTTCTGAGGAGCCTCTCTATGCACAGCAAGGGGTTAGAGCAGGTAAAGAAGTATGAACAAGGGGCCTTTGGCTGAAAGGGAAGCAAATGCTACAAGAGGCTTGTGATTCCAGAGCTAACAGAAGCTTAAAAATTTAAACACCAATGGGAGCCTGGATGGTTCAGTCGGTTTAGCATCTGACTTTAGCTCAGGTCATGATCTCACAGTTTGTGGGTTCGAGCCCTGCGTCGGGCTCTGTGCTAACAGCTCAGAGCCTGGAACCTGCTTCAAATTCTGTGTCTCCCTCTCTCTTCCCCTCTCTGACTCACACTCTGTCTCTCTGTGTCTCTCAAAAATGAATAAACATTAAAAAATTATTTTAAAAAGTAAACACCAGCAAACAAAGCAGTCCATAGTACAAACTCAAATTGTTCAATTTTCTCACTTCCCTCTACCTTCGCCTGGTTGTAGCAACTGGCCACCTCTCTTCTGGACTATTGTAGCAATTCCTGCCTCAAGCCCTGCCCCTCCTATCCAGCTCTCATATTGAGACTACACTTCCATTAAAGTGGCTTTTCTTGAATTCAATTGTGTGTCAGTCTCTCCCACAATGAATACTCTTCAACGACCAGCCACTGCCTATTAAAGAAAGTCTGGGGCGCCTGAGTGGCTCAGTCAGTTAAGCATCTGACTCTTGATTTCGGCTCAGGTCACAAGCCCTACATCAGGCTCTGTGCGGACAGCATGGAACCTGCTTGGGATTCTCTCTCTCCTTCTCTCTGCCCTCTCCTGCTTGTGTTTTCTCTCTCTCTCTCTCTCTCTCTCTCTCTCTCTCTCTCTCTCTCTCCTCTCTCAAAATAAATAAACTTGAAGGAAGGAAGGAAGGAAGGAAGGAAGGAAGGAAGGAAGGAAGGAAGGAAGGAAGGAAGAAATAAAGTCCAAACATGCTCCCTAAAATAATGTGCATGGCCTTTCATGATCCATCTTCCGTGACTTCCACTGTTTCACTTCCCCCATCCTGTCCCATCCCACTCTTCTCTTCCCCAACAACACACATCCTTCCCACTCAACAGAAATACACAACCAGTGACACTCCCAGGATGTGCCACAAGGTTTGCACACCTGTGCTTTTGCATGTGCTGTTCTCCCTGCCTGGAATGCTTTCTTCCTCTGCCTTATCCATTCATAAAACTTCTCTCAAAATGCTCACTTAAATCTTCTCTGATAACTGATGCCCTCTTCCGTTGTCCAGTAGGACCTGTAACACCAAATGACAAGATTTGTTCCATTCCACTAGAATGAGTTCCTTGGAACATAGATTAAAATTTCATCCTTCTCCAGTTTCCTCCCCAACATGTAGAATGAAAGGATCTTTACTTTGTCCAGAATTAGGTAGAGTCATTCCCAGTTTACAGTTGAGCAAACTGAGATCTAAAGAGGTAAGAGTCACAATACCAGTTGGCAGTAGGCTAGTAAGTAGACATCAATTTACCCAACTCCCAATCCAGAATATTTTCTACCAGGGCCCCCTGATCACATGGAAAAGGTGACATCTTCAACGTTAAGTCCCATTCAACCACAGTTATGTGATACAGAGGTCTCTGGGGTCTGAGAATCTTCTGGGCACTACTGTGTTTGTTACCTCAGAGCCTTCTCCCATTTCCAAGGAGCTCAGGAAATTCCCTGGCAGCAGTTTAGCTCCAGATACCAAAACTTACCCAAGCTCCTGAGGTCCCTGGAAGACCATACTTGAAGCACTATTTGCCAAGGAGTAGAAAAGTGACCTAGTTGCATGACCTTGGACAGAGGGTCAAGGGAAAGACACAGCACAGGACTGAGAACACCTGTATTCTCCACATTGTCTTAACTTCCCAGAGTCACAACTACAGAGAAGGCCATTGGGAAGGAGCCTTTAATTACCTGCAGGTGTCCCAATTAAGCAGCATTGCCTCCCCAATTAGCAGTCCCTTCCATAGGAAATCATTAGGCTTAATTCCATTTCCTGGGAAACATCTTAATCAAGCAAGCTCAGTCCCCAAATCCTGAAGTGGCCAGACTGCCACTGTTGTTAGCCTGGCCCTGTGGGTCTAGATGATGATGCTAAATTGGGCTTTGGGTCAATTTCCCAATTAAACATATCCCTTTAATTACACTGTTTTCTAATGTTTCTGGATAAACTGAGGATCTGTTTCTTACATTGCTTACTAAAGGTAGAGCATGTTCAAAGAAGGCCCTTCCCTAAAGGAGATACATTTGTAAGCGTACTCAAAGAAAGCATCTCTGATATAAAAAAAATAAATCTAAAACACTGGGGTGAGAGCTACAAAGCACAGCCTGTTTTCAAGATGTAAGACAGAAAAGCTACAGGTGCCTTCACTCTCAATGCCAGAGGAATCCCCAATTTTTCTCCCCCTTTTGTCTTCACTATTCCACAAAACTATTAAATTCAAGGTAACAATCTTAGGAAAGAAAAAATAGTTCCAGGTGCAGAAGCCCATAGAGGGCTTTCCAAGTTCCCAGTATTTGCATCTGTTTGTTTGTTTGTCTTATTTATTTTTAAGAGAGAGAGAGAGAGAGAGAGAGAGAGAGAGAGAGAGAGAGAGAGAATGGGAGCAAGAGAGGTGCAGAGATAGGGTGGGGGGGTGTGGACAGAGGATCCTAAGCAGGCTGTGCTTTGGCTCTGACAGCCAGAGGGAGAGAGAGAGAGAGAGAGAGAGAGGAGAGAAAGAGGGAGAGAGAGATCTCTCTCAACTGATTGAGCCACACAGGCGCCCCTCTTAGTCTTTGAATCTTAAACGTTTTAGTTAGAAGGTGAAGGAATGGGCCTGGAGGAAGTAGAAGATTCAGAGTTGTCCCCCACCTGGATGACTGCCAGCAGAATTGTGACCTTTTACACATCAGCGCTAAAGCCAACTGCTGACCACCAGCTTTGTAATTTTTCTAGAGATCCCCTTCCCCGATTGTGTCCAATTCTCTTGTTTCAAATTCAAAGAGTCCCACTCTCATGCTGGTAAAAGTTTCACTGCCAACCAAGGGGTTCATTTTGTATCAACATGGGCCTGAAATCCTTAACACTGCAATATTGGCAAAACAGTCTTCCTCCCTGTCCCCTTGCACTCTGCTGGTTTATCTCTTTCCTCCTTTTGCTCCCTTCTCAGCAGACTTAGGCTCCCAGGAAAAGGGGAAGGGGAGGGAGGAAAAATACAAGATGGAATGGGTTCAATCACAATTTAGAGTCCCTCGAAACTTACCGATGGAAACCTTACAAATACATCTTAATTTTCACTCTGAAAGAGACTCTGAAGTTCAAATCAAATTCTGTTTCCTTTAACTTTTTTCATATCTATGTTAATCACATTCCTATCAAATTGAAGAGAGAGAAATGCCTCTCTCCTTGATAATAAATTTAATATGGAGATGATTAGAAGAAGATTTGTCATTGTTGCCTGGAGATCTTCATGCATTAGTCCTCCAGAAATCAGATCAACACCTAACCATCCTGCCACTCCCTTAGTCCTCACCATAGTGCTGGCCTCTGCAATAATCACCTTCTATTGATTTTGCCCCAAATTATTTACTCTTACATTTCATAATCAGCTTACCTTAATTCATTACTATCCAATATTTAGGGAAAAACTCCCAAACCCCAGATGACTCTGGTCTTAATAGGTTAAAAAAATTATATACAGGTAGAGATACATAGTCTGAAGTCTTACTATTGGCTTTTCGCATTTCTTCCCCAAAAGACAAAACTGTTTAGATCTGATAAAG
The DNA here is from genome assembly GCF_018350175.1 of Felis catus. Taxonomy (NCBI): domain Eukaryota; kingdom Metazoa; phylum Chordata; class Mammalia; order Carnivora; family Felidae; genus Felis; species Felis catus. The sequence goes on from NC_058368.1 coordinate 113,829,473, forward strand.
CATCTGGCCTGTAAGATGAGCTTTCCTTTTCTCTCTTACAGAAATCCTGATTGAAAATGTCGCTGCTCCAATAGCAGTCTAGAGATATTTCTCTGGTACAAGCCGCAATTTGTCACTGAGTTCACTTTCAAAGCCTTCTGGTTTGGGGAAAATGGGACTCTTCAAATTTCTTCTTACAAAGTCTCAAGTCACCCCTGAGAATTCAGATAACCTACACCCCGTATCTTGCACTCCTCATGACGCGGGTCTCTGTGCTAGCTCCAAGGAGTGAGCCAGGTAAAAGCTTTGTGACGATAGGAGAGATGGTCATAATACTAATACTACTACAATTAGCAGTTAATATTTGAGTCCTCACTATGTTCTAGAAACAACTGAAAAGTGTTCTCTCTGTATTATTTGATTTATTTGATAGATATTACTGTTAACCACACGACAGAAGGGGAACCTGAAGTTCAGAAAAGTCAAGTAATTTCCTCAAAGACACACAGCGAGTAAGTATGGCCAGGATTCAAACTCAGGTTGTTCTATTGCCATGTTGCTTGAAATCTCAGAGAAGAAAAGGGAGGAAATTAACACTGATTTGAAGTGAGCATCTACTATCTTACATACTGCTTTCTATTCCTGCATTATTACATGAGTGCAAATTAATTCATTATATTAGATCTGACTCTAGACTCAGGTTCTGACTTCAAGTGAAGAACTTTTCCTCTGAGACTTGTTTTTCTCATCTATGCAATGAGAATATTTGACTGAGTGATCCCATAGGAAACTTGTAGCTCTTACATTCTGGGATTCTAATTAAATAAGATCTACACAGCACTGTGGATAGTCCTTCAAAGTTGGAGAAGCCCTGGAGGTGATCTAATCTAGGTATGTCAAAGGCAGTGCATTCAAGTTGCCACTTTCCTATACTGTGCCCATTGCAGACATCACTAATGGATTGCCATCTTTCCTAGTGATCCCAGTTGTAGCTTCAGAATCCTTTTCATCTCTATGCTAAGGAAGCAACTGAGTGAGACAACAGCACATTGGATAAACCTATTTGCAATCCCTGATGTTAATCAATTGTCCCAATTTACAAATGGGGAAACTGAGGCCCAAAGAGATTAATGTATTCAATAAACATTTGTTGAGCAATTAATATGTCATAGGACTTTTGTCCTTAGATCCTGAAGATAAAAAGACGAACAGGACATAGTCTTGAGCTCTAATGACTCAGTTTAGTGAGAGATGTAGGCTGTTAAACAACCAGTTACAATACTGTGTGATGAGTATTATTTGGCCATGTGGAGGGCCACCTAACCTAGACTAACAGGTTCATAGAAGGCCTCCTGCAGGAAGCAGCACTTAACACTTGGAGGTAAATAACAGTTTGTCAGATGAGGAAGGTGTAAGAAGGCCATTCTAAATAGGGAAGAATCTAACACTGCGAGAAAGCCCAGACTACTCAAAGAGTTATAAGTTGCTAAGGATGGCTGGAGCCTTGGAGCATAAAATGCTGTGAGTTAGGAAATGATGCACAGAGAGGAGGCCATCAGTTTCAAGCCCATGAAGGGTCACATATGCCATGCTACAGAAGATGTCCTCTGAAGACATGCTGTACTCCTCCCATTAAAAAGTAGGGTCTTCGTCCTCTATCCTTGAAAGTTGGCAGGCTTGAAACTGACAATATAGTACCATGAAAATGATGCCATATGATTTCTGAGGGTAAGGCTAAGCCATGAAATAATATGCAGCTTCTACCTTGTTCACTGGAACTCTCACCCTTGGAGCCTTAAGCCACCATATAGGAACATCAGTTATCCTAAGACCACTGTAATGGAAGGGCTACATATAGGTGCTCCACCTGATAGCCCCAGCTAAGTGAAGCCTTCTGGCCCTTCCAACCGAAGTGACTTTTATGTGAGTAAAGCCATCTTGGACTTTAGACCAACACACTACCAGCTGAATACCACTAACTGACATTTGATGATGCCCTGTGGAATAGAAGAATCAATCCCTCAGCTGAGTCCCGCCTGAATTCTCGACTGAAAATTTATAAGATATAATAAAATCATTGTTGTTTTAAGTCATTAAGTTTTGGAGTGCCGTTTCTATGCAATAGTAGATACCCAGAACAACAAAAGAGCACTGAGAGTTTTTAGGAAGGAGAGTAACATTATTAGGTTTGTTCTGAAAGGAGCACTCAGGCTGCGGTGTGGGCAATAGATTGGTAGATAGAGAGAATGTAACAGAATAACCATTGGGGTATTGAAGTTGTACAGGTAAGTGGCAACCAAGACAGTGGCAGGAAGGTGAAGATAAATACCAAGTTTATCTGAGATATATATAGAAAGTAGAGTCAACAGAAGGCAATGACTGACTGGAGAAAGAATAAAAAAGAGTCTCACTTTTCTATCTCAGGTGATTGGGTGGATGGAGAAGATTGAAAGAGAAGCATGTCAGGGAAGCATGGGGAGAGGAGAGAGTCTATTCAGATGTGTCACTTGAGATTGTGCAGGAGGGACAGGGAGCATCTAGAGAATGCAGGAGATGCATGCATGCTAGAGACTTGGGTGGAGAAACCCAACCATTAAGGGGTGGTGATGAAATAAATTCCTGAGAGTAATGGAAGGAACAGGTATCTCACTGCAAGGAATGAGAAGAGGGCAGAACCACAGGGAATAGCAGAGCTGAGACTGAGCAGAGAAAGAGCACAGCCTGGCCACTTGACTCCCCCAAGAAAGTTGCTTACCAACCCCTTTTTCCTGTCTCCTAGCAAGTCTGGGGATTTGAACATGGCAAACACTGAGGTTGAGGAAACGTGAGACTAGACTCTCTTCTCCTTCTGCTCATAAGAATTGCATATACTATCCCATGCCAACCTCTTTAGTTTTTAAATGCTCTGTTCTAGCCTCCTCTCTCCACTCCTTCCAGCCTGATTGTCTTCTTTTAAATGCTCCTCATTTCTTTGCCATTTCATTTTCTTTCATCTGCAACCTGCTATTAAGGTTGTTTTTCCCACAGCTATTTTGATACCAAATCAGATTAATCTGTTCTCCTAATTAACCTGTGATACATACACAGAGTCCAACGTCTCCTACACAATAGTATTCTCTCCAGTGATCTCACAGATGTCCCATAGAATGGAGTTTTACTCCTTCTCACATCCCTCTTTCTTCCCTCTTGTTCCCAAGGCTCCTCCAGCCAGTTCTTTCTGTCCGTGTTCAGACATGGACCTGGACCACTGGCCGGCTGAGTGACTACAGCAGCCACCTATAGAGTTATTGCATGGAGTGAGACATTGTCTCCATAAAACCCCTGTTAGAACACACCATGAGCATTAAGCCGTCACTATGCAGTATTAATGGTATGTCATATCATCTTTCTTCAAGAAAAGTGCAGCACAGGGAATATAGTCATATAGTCAATAATACTGTAATACACTTACCATGGCAAGCATTTTGCAGAATGTGTAATTGTTGAATCACTGTGTTGTATACCTAAAACTAATTTAATATTATGTCAATTATACTTCAATGAAAACTTTAAAAATACTCTTTGCTGCATCTACTGCAAGAATGAAGGCCATTCTCAGCAATCAAAATGTCAACATTCCAGAACATGTCAACATCACTCTGAAGGGACACACTGTAATTGTGAAGGGCCCCAGAGGAACCTTCAGTCATGTCAAAGTAAAACTCAGCCTCCTTGAAAAGAAAAAGAAGAGGCATTAAGTGGACAAACAGTGAGGAAACAGAAAGGAACTGGCTATTGTTCTCACTCTCTGTAGTCACGTACAACACATGATCAAGGGCATTACAAGGACTTCCTGTAGAAGATGAGGTCTGTGTATGCTCACTTCCCCAGCAATGTCATTATTCAGGAGAATGTTCTCTTGATGAAATCTGAAATTTCTTGGGTGAAAAATACATCCTCAGGGTTCATATGAGGCCAGGCATTGCGTGTTCAGTATCTCAAGCCCAGAAAGATGAGTTAGTTCTTGAATAAAATGACAGTGAACTTGTATCAAACTTAGCTGCTTTGACTTAGCAAGCCATAATGGTTAAAAACAAGGATATCAGAAAAATTTTGGATGGTATGTAAGTTTCTGAAAGAAGAACACTTCAGCAGGCTGATGAATAAGATCAAAGTTGCCCAGTTTCAGAAAAAGCAAGATGTTAGGCGACTTTTCAGAGTTATCTGTGTTATTTTAAAGATGTAATAAAAGCTGTGTATTCATTTGGGGATGGGGAATTAAAAATAAAAATAAATAAAATACAAGCAAATGAACAGCCTTTTAAAAAGGAGCTAACAAATTCCAATGAACTAAGGAAACTCATTCATACGGAGAACTCAATTAAGACATTGACTAGAGGAACCAAACTCAAGTCCAAGTTACAAAAAAGGTAGGGATGGACCTGGAGAGTGGAGAGCAACATCTGGGGTATGAAGTGTGATGGGAGGTTGTTAAGGTGAGTAGCTCACAATTAAGACAGAGTTCTCCTTTTTGTGGGCTACCTATGCCACGTAGAGGCAGTAGGGCAGCCTCAGAATTTCAAGAGCCTTGATTCCCACCTAGTACTTTCTAAATGCATGCGCACACACATGCATATCCTGCATCATGTTACCCAATAAAGTTAATGAGCCTGAGCTAGCCAGACTCACCTTGGAACATGCATGACCAGCAGAGCACAGATCCAGCACAAGAAAGAAGAAAATCCGAACAGAGACCAAAAGATCATGCCTCTCTTCACAAACCCCCACTTTATTAAACTTGTTGACATTTGACTTAATAAGACTACATAAACTCATTTGTGCCTCATGACAATTCTGACCATCTTCCTTGCATTAAAGAGGCTTATAGGCAACTCGTAGAAGGCTAGACAAGGTCATAGCTTTCCTAATATGCTCAGAGTCCCCTCCAGCCTCAGCCAAGGCCCTGAGGACCACTGCATGAGGCAGATGTTACCATGGGATGGCACACGTAGAGGGATCTGCACCAAGTCTAAAATGCTAAGTCCCCCATAAATGATTTTTCTAACTTCAGTTGCCACAACTTTCCATAATGCTTCACAGCGTACTGCACATCTAGCGGTCTCACAGCACCAACCATGACATCATCTAGAGGTGTCACAACACTGTCCCTTGACATAATCTGGGGAAGTCACAACATTCCCCATGATTTAATCCAGGTGCTGTACTAGGGCTTCTTCTGAAAATACCTTGTTTCTTAATCCCAAGAACAGTCTCTGTGGTCTGAGCACCCACCCAAACTGCCCATAAGAAGAAACATCAGCCCCCAGAAGGAATTACTATCTGAACCACAAACCCTCTGAAAAACCTACAACCACCTACAGCCTACTTTTCTTTTTTTGAAGCTCAAACCCTCTGTCTGGCCCCCTAGTTCTGTATAAGAGAATTACAGGAAACTCACCATAACATTTCAGTACACACCTCCCTGTTCCTTTCCCAAGGGAACTTGAGCTAATCCAAACTCTCTCTACAATATATAGCAGGCTCCTTTCAATAAAGTGCATGGAAATTGGAGCCCCAAAATTATTACAGAAAATACATTTCCTGGGCAATAATGTATTTATTCTTAGAAGCAATCTTCTTAATCTTTTCTATCCTTTGCACTGCTAATAACTTCCCTGAGTTATGATAATATTGTATGTTAAATCACAACTGATACAATTAGAGCTGTGTCCAGACCTGCACAGCCCTGTCAGAGCTGTGGGTAAACTCACACCTGCTTCTGGAACATCCCAAACCTCATTTCCAAAGGCAGGAAAGTAGAGAAACTGGAGAGATGTGTTCTTGCCCTACGAGGTAAAATATTTGTTGCAGGTGGCTGATCTGGGGGAAATACAATGTGGCCAGGAACACGGGTTTTAGACTCCAGCAGACTGAAATTAAAATTTACTGGCTCAGTCACCTAACAGCCACATGGCCCTAGGCAAGTTATGAAATTTTTTGAGCACCTGGTTTCTTATATATAAAATGGAGATGACAACAGTACTTACTTCTGAGGGTTATAAGAGAGAACATCATAAAGTTGCCAGCACTAAGCATGGCACAAGGGAAGCACTTAATAAACAACAGTCATTAATAATACATTATGCTGGGGATGCCTCTTATTAACTTTGAGCTTTGAGATTTGGTGTAGGAGCTGTTCTTAGGATGTGAGAACCAGGTGTCTGGGTAGCAACCATGATTCAGCTGTGGTTTCAGGAACCATATTCACTGCCTGGCAATGTGCTTTGGTGCCACCACTCGTCAGGCATCCCTTCACCCTCAGATGGCTAAAAGCTGTCAGTGTCATTCACACAGAGCAGTGGTCCACTTTGGGCTTCAACATTTCCATTTTGTTATGCTATTTCAGAGATGATTGAACAAAAATGGATATGAGCAACCACACAGTCCAAAACCAAAACCTCACACATGAGGAAATTAAATCATTCAATTCAATAAACCCCCTATCTACCTCATATCCCAGATCATTATTTCTTCTAAGTCACTCCTATTCATCCTTCATTAATTGAGTCAGCAATTATTTAATGCTGTATTGTATTCCAGGAAGCATGCCAGGCAATGGAGATAACAACAATGAACAAAATGGGCAAAAATATCTGACTTGGTGGAAGTTACATTCTAGTTGGGGAAGACAGACAATAAACAGATAAATGAATGAGTGGTAGAGAGAAAAACAAAGCAGGCTCGAGTGGAGAGGGAATGGAGGAAATGTAGTCTCCCAGTTTATGTAGAGCAGTCAGAGAAATACTTGCTACCAATGGCTTTGAGCAGAAGCCTGAAAAGAGTGTGGGAAAGATATACCTGGGAAGAGAACTCCAGGAAGAGGAAGCCACAAATGCAAAGACCCCAGGTTGGTGCAGCATGAGTTTGATGTGTTGAAAGACCTTCAGGAAGACTAGAGCTTGTACAGTGGTGTTATCAAGAGTGAAAGGAGGAAAAGAGATGAGAGAGATGGTAGAGGGCCAGATAAGGTGGGAACTTTGGCAGAAGTATCATGGCAGACACTTGGGATTTAACTCTGGAAAGACTAGCAGTTGGTGTGGTCTCTGAATAGAACAGAGACATAAGTACACTTAAACTTTTAAAGGATCTCTCTGGATGCTCTAATAAGAATGGACTGCATGTGTAGCAAGGTGAAAATAGAGAAGTCAGTTAGAAGAGACTTCTACGTTATTCTAGAAGAGAGTTAATGGTAACATGGACTAGGAGATGGCAATAGAAGTGTGAGAAGACTCAGACCTCACTTGCTACAAGGGACCTCCCCGCTCCCTCGTGCTCAAGCACCAAAGCACTTTTACCCTGTATTTTAATAATCTTTCTACCTCTACTGACTCTGAATTCCTTGAGGTAAGGTCTATATTTCATGTACTCCTATAACCTCAGCACCTAATCTAACATCTAGTACAGGGTACACAGTCATAATAAAATAAACAAACATTTTTTTTTTTTTGCTTCCTACTACATGCCAGTACTATAGGGATGAACACCACTGGTCTATGGCCCTAGGGGATAGAGCATTGAATGGTTATTTTATTCAAGAGTGATCCTGAAAGCCCATGGTTTGTTGTTTTTCTGAGGCTAAAAATTGAATTATTTGCTTCAAGACTGGTATGTAAGAAAAAGACACTTTCCAAGCCCCAGTGAGTATACGGAATATACACCTCAATTCAACTTAGTTTTTCCTCTCCTTTTGTTTCAGTGGCATTTTGAAGGGAAGGGATTCACACATTTCAGGATCCACAAAGATCTCCCTCATAAAGTCAAGAATATGTTACATGATGCAGTCTCAACTTTCATCAGACTCCTATTCTAGTGGGGAGACACAGACTGTAATAAAGTATAAGGGCCATAATAAGGTGGAAAATATGGAAAAGAGACAAAGAAGATATTTCATATCTTAAAATCAATTAATGTAATTACCTCACTAGATGCAGAAAAAGCATTTGATAAAATCTTACACCGCTTTATGATAAAAACCTCAACAGACTAGGAATAGAAGAAAATTTCTTCAACACGATAAAGGGCATTTACAAAAAACCTACTTTAACATCATGCTAAATGGTACAAAAACTAGATACTTTCCCCTAAGATCAGAAAAAACAGAAGGATGTCCACTCTACCACTTTTATCGAACATTGTACCAGATGTTCTAGGAATGGAAATTAAGAAAGAAAGTGAAATAAATAAAACACATCTAAATTGGAAAGGAAGACGTAAAATATCTCTATTCACAGATGACATAATCTTGTATACAGGAAATCCTAAGGAATCCACTAAAAAAGTACTAGAATTAATAAATAAGTTCAGCAAGATTGCAGAATACAAGATCAATATACAAAAAAATCAATTGTATTTTTATACACTAGCAATAAGCATCCAAAAATGAAATTAAGAACACAATTCCATTTACAGCAACATCGAAAAAAGTACAATACTTAGGAATAAGTTTAACAAAACTTACTGAAAAGCTATAGTGATCAAGCCCTTGTAGCACTGACATAAAGATAGACATGTAGATTATGGATTAGAACTGAGAGTCCAAAGATAACTTCATACACTTATGGTCAATTTATTTTCAACAAGGATCTAAGATTGTTAATGGGAAAAAAATATTTTATCAACAAATGCTGGTGGGACAACTGGAGAGCCAATGCAAAATAATGGAGTTGGACTCATCTCAGATCACATACAAAAAGGAACACAAAATGGAGCAAAGACCTAAATGTAAGAACAAAGATTATAAAACACTTAGATAATAATATAGGAATAAATCTTCATGACCTTGGATTTGGCAATGGATTCTTAGCACAAGCTAAGACACAAAAGCACAAGCAACAAAAGATAAAATAGATAAATTTCACTTCCTTAAATTTAGAAATTATTTTGTCTCAAAGGACGCTATCCAGAAAGTGAAAGACAGTCCACAGAATGGTAGAAAATATCTGCAAACCGTACCTGATTAGGACTTGTATCTAAAATATATAAAAACATTTACACTCAATAATAAAAACACAGAAAACCCAATTTTAAAATCGTCCAAAAATCTGAATAGACCAAGAAAGATATACAAATTGTCAGTAAGCACATTAAAGAGATGTTCAACATCATTAGTATCAGGGAAATGCAAATTGTAACTACTTTACATCCAGTAGAATGGCTATAATCAAAAAGTCAGATAATAAGAAGTATTGGTAAAGATGTGAAGAAATTAGTACTCTCATACACTGTTGGTGGATTATATATAATGCCACAACCACTTTGGGAAATAGTCTAGAAGTTTCTCAAAACGTTATACATAGATTTAACATTTGACCCAGCAATTCCACTCCTAGGTATATACCCAAGAGAAATGAAAATACATGTCTACCCAAAACCTTGTATATGAACGTTTTTAGCAATATTATTCATAGTATCCAAAAGGCAGAAACTCATGTGTCCATCAATTGATGAACATATAAACAAAATGCTGTAAATCTATACAATGGAATATTATTCAGCCATAAAAAAGAATGAGGTATGGATACATGTTACAATATGGATGAATATTGAAGACAGTAGGCTAAGTGAAAAAAACCTCTCACAAAATATCACATATCATTATCTTATTTATATAAAAGTTCAGAAAAGGTAAATATATAGAGACAAACTAGATTAAGGGTTGTTTGGGTTGGGTGGTATCTTAATCAGTTAAGGCTACCATAACAAAGTACCATAGACTGGATGGCTTATAAACAACAGAAATATATTTCTCACAGCTTTGGAGACTGGAAGTCTGAGATTGGGGTGCCAGTATTGCCAGGTTCTGGTGAGGGCCCTTTTCCAGGATGTACATTGCTGACTTCTCACTGTATCTTCATATAAATGAAAAAGACCAAGCTAGCTCTCTGGCTTTTGTTATAATGGTACTCACCCCACTCATGGTGGCTTCACTCTATGAACTAATTATCTCTCAAAGGCTCACCTCCAAATACCATCACATGGAGGATTAGATTTCAAGATATGAATTTGGGGGAGACACAAACATTCAGTTCATAACTAATGTAATGGGGGAGTGGGAGATAACAGCTAAAGGGTATGGACTTTCTGTGATGATTAAAAGTTCTAAAATGTGTTTAATGATGGTTTCACAGCTCTGTGAATATATTAAGAAACCACCAAATTATATACTTTAAATTGGTAAGTTGCATGGAATGTGAAATATATTTCAATAAAGGAGTTATAAAAACAAAGAGGTAAGGGGGATAGAATGAAAGAATCTAATAAGTTTAATCAGAGGCCCAAAAGTAGGAGAGAAGAGAAAATAGATCAGAGGGGAAATTTGGAGGGGATTTTTCAGAAAATATAAAAGATACCAATCCAAAGATTCAAGAAGCCCAACAAATCCCAAAAATGATAAGTAAAAAGAAAAAAGAAGACAGAAAGAAAGACAGAAAAAAAAGACAGAAAGGAAGGAAGGAAGGAAGGAAGGAAGGAAGGAAGGAAGGAAGGAAAATAGAAGGAAGGAAGGGAGGGAGAAGGACAATTACCTGATAGGTGGTACTGTGAAACCACAGAACACCAAAGAGGAAAAAACCTGTAAAGACTCTCAGAGGAAAATGGCAGAGGAATGAATTAGATTCACAGGTGACTTATCAATAGTAACAATGGAAGTCTAAAGATGGAGGAATTATATGTAAAATGTACTGAAAAAAATTACTATCAATCTAGATTTGTGTAAAATAAATAAAAGCTGAGAGAATTTAAATCTAAAAGAATAGGGTGAGGGGCGCCTGGGTGGCTCAGTCGGTTGAGTATCCGACTTCATCTCAGGTCATGATCTCATGATTCAGGAGTTTGAGCCCTGCGTCGTGCTCTGTGCTGACAGCTTGGAGCCTGGAGTCTGCTTCAGATTCTGTGTCTCCCTCTCTCTCTGCCCCTCCCCTGCTCATGCTCTGTCTCCCTCTGTCTCTCAAAAATAAAATAAATGTTAAAAAAAAAAAGTATAAAAGAATAAGGTGAGAGAAAACTAGGAAATATCTGGTGTAATGACTTTGTGTAATAGAAAAAGAGCTTTAGCTCTGGAACCGCAAGACCTGAATATGAATCAAGGTCCTATTACTACTAGGGAAAATGAAAGTTGTACATGTCACAGAGCCTCTTTATAACTCAGTTTCCTCAACTGTATCACAGGAATGTCTGCCCACTTACCTCACAGAGTTTATACAAAGCTTGAATACAATCACATCTCCTAAATCCCTATATTAGAAAACAAGACAAGGATGTCCACTCTCACTATAACTACTGAACATAGTACTAGAAGTCTTAGCCTCAGCAATTAGACAACAAAAAGAAATAAAAGACATCCAGGTCAGCAAGGAAGAAGTCAAACCTTCACTATTTACAGACAACATGATACTCAATGTAGAAAACACAAAAGACTGCACCAAAAAATTTCTAGAACTAATACATTAATTCAGCAAAGTCTCAGGATATAAAATCAATGTACAGAAATTTATTGCATTTCTATACACCAATAACGAAGCAGCAGAAAAAGATATCAAGGAATTGATCCCCTTTACCATAAGACCAAAAAGAAATATATACCTAGGAATAAACCTAACCAAAGAGGTAAAAGATCTGTACTCTGTAAACTATAGAACACAAGAGAACACAAAGAAAAGAAAAAGCATTCAATGCTCATGGATTAGAAGAACAAACATTGTTAAAATGTTGATACTACCCAAAGCAATCTACACAGTTAATGAAATCCCCATCAAAATACCAACAGCATTTTTCACAGAGCTAGAACAAACAATTCTCAAAATGTGTGGAACCACAAAAGACCCCAAGTAGCCAAAGCCATCCTAAAAAATAGAAACAAAACTGAAAGCATCACGGTTCCAGATTTCAAGCTATATTATAAAACTATAGTCAATAAGACAGTATGGTCCTGACACAAAAACAGACACATAGATCAATGGAACAGAATAGAAAACCCAGAAATAGACCCACAACTAGACGGTCAACTAATCTTCAACAAAGCAGAAAAGAATTCCAATGGAAAAAAGATAGTCTCTTTAACAAATGGTTTTGGGAACACTGGACAGCAATATGCAGAAGAATGAACCCAGACCACTGTCTTATACCATACACAAGAATAAATTCAAAATGATGAAAGACCTAAATGTGAGACAAGAAACAGTAAAATCCTAGAGAAGAACATAGGCAGCAACCTCTTTGACATCAGCCAGAGCAACTTCTTACTAAACATGTTGCCAGAGGCAAGGGAAACAAAAGCAAAAAGCAACTATTTGGACTTCATCTAGATAAAAACTCCTGCACAGCAAAGGGAAAAATCAATAAAACTAAAAGGCATTCAATGGAATGGGAGAATATATTTGCAAATGGCATTCTGATAAAGGGTTAGTATCAAAATCTATAAGGAACATATCAAACTCAACACCCAAAAAACAAACAGCCCCATTAAGAAATGGGCAGAAGACATGAATTGAAACTTTTCCAAAGACATCCAGAGGGCTAACAGACACATGGAAAGAGTGGGGGACAAGCTTAGGAATCCCCCAGGCTTACACCAATGGGTTAAAAAGGCACAAAGAAATACAAAGTCAATAAAATGCTCACACCTGAGTTTGGGTAAACCAGATTGGCACTCCAAGAATATGGGGGTGCAAAGACACTCTGAGAATAGGGAGGCACAAAGGTGCCAGGAATAGGGAGGTGCAAAGGCACCCCAAAATAGGGAGGGGTGCTGAGCCCCCAAAAATATATAGAGAGAGGCAAAAGCCTGAAATAAAAATGGCGCAAAGGTGCCCAATACATAGGAATAACAAGATTAGATATTCAGGGTGAAAGCACCCCAAATTGAGTACTATAGCAGAAAGCTCCTTTCATAGGAGAATAGGGCCAGGTTAGGTAAATTGGTGAATTGGACTTTGGACCACTGCGCTACAGGCAAGTAGCCCAGAGTGGAGATGGTTAACAAAAGAAAAGGTGGCTTATTAACCCTGCGGTTATTCCCCCTATCTGTTTCATACCCTAGGCTGGCAAAGATAAACAAGCATGGTGTCTCTTGTCTGCTGTTAACAACCATCTACCCATCTGCCTGGCACCTGGATTTTATTTTATATTGACCCAAACCCCAACCAGTGTATATCTTCAAAATCTCCTTTCCCTCTCACATCCACAAGTTAATGTTCCTAGTTTCTTTGTCTCTTTGTACACTCCCATCACATTCGCAAGCCTTCTGATCTGAATAAATACGGGGAAAGGACCCTTATTCAGGGCACTTGCTTTTTCCAGGACATTAGCCATCTCTTGTTTTAATCCTGCATCCACTCTTTTGCTGGCCAAAAGAGAACTTTAGACCTAGAGTTTATGACAGAAAAGATGCTCAACATCAGGTAAATTCAAATAAAAACAATGAAGAGATACTGCCTTATCAGAATGGCTAAAATTAACAAAACAAGAAACAAAAGGTGTTAATGAGGATGCGGAGAAAGGGGAACCCTCTTGCACTGTTGGTGGGAATGCAAACAGGTGCAGCCACTCTGGAGAACAGTATGGGGATTCCTCAAAACGTTAAAAATAGAACTACCCTATGATCCACCAATTGCACTACCAGGTATTTATCCAAAGGATACAAAAATACAGACTCAAAGGGGTACAGGCACGCTGATGTTTATGACAGCATTATCAACAATAGCCAAATTATGGAAAGAGCCCAAATGTCCATAGATTGATGAATGGATAAAGAAGATGTGGTATATATTTAAACAACTGAATATTACTCAGCCACCAAAAGGAATGAATCTTGCCATTTGCAATGACATGTATGGAGCTAGAATGTATTATGCTAAATGAAATAACTGAATCAGAGAAAGGTAAATACCCTATTATTTCACTCACATGTGGAATTTAAGAAAGAAAACAGATAAACATATGAGGAGGGTGGGGAGTAAAAGAGAGAGAGAAACAAACAATAAAAGACTCAATAATAGAGAATAAACTGAAAGTTAATGGAAGGAAGTGTGTAGGGGAAGGGCTAGATAGGTTATAGGTATTAAGGAGGGCACATGTTATGATGAGCACTGGGTGTTGTATGTAAGTGATGAATCACCGAATTCTACTCATGAAACCAATATTGCACTATATGTTAATTAACTAGAAGAAATAAAGAAAGAAAGAAGAAAGAAAGAAAGAAAGAAAGAAGGAAGGAAGGAAGGAAGGAAGGAAGGAAGGAAGGAAGGAAGGAAGGAAGGAAGGAAGGAAAAGAATGAATTTGGAGAGTCATGCACAAGTTGGTGACGCTGTCCGTGGTTCTGATCTTGCTTGCTAAGATAAAAGTTTTTCCCAACCTGGGAGAGTGGTGATCAATGAACCTCTTTCAAGAATTCTTTTAAAATATAGGAAGGGGTGCTTGGATGTTACAGTTGGTTGAGTGTCTGACTCTTGATTTCATCACAGGTAATGATCCCAAGGTCATGAGATTGAGTCCCATATCAGGCTTCTGAACTGAGCATGGAGCCTGCTTAAGATGCCCTGTCTCCTTCTGCCCCTCTCCTCAGCTCATTCTCTCTCTCTCTCTCTCTCTCTCTCTCTCTCTCTCTCTCTCTCTCCTTCCCTCTCTCCCCAACTCTATCTCTCTATCTCTTTATCTCTCTTTAAAATAAAAATAAATAAAAACCAAACATATAGGGAAAGGCAGTGATGTGAGAGAAGGGAAGGAGGGGAAAAGGGCAGGACAGAAATAGAGAGGGGGAAAAAGACCATTGTAAAAGCAGACACCTCTGAAAGATTAATTAGCCAAGGAAAGAAGAAGATTGTTATTCTATCTTTCAAACAATTGTAGTTACCAAGAAGCCATGACCAACCATAATTGAAATGTGAATTACAAAATTACTGAGGGAAAGTAGGAAATGTTTCAAGGGTACCAAGTGATGCCAACATTTGCTAGTGTTGACACAAGTAAATAAGTTATTGGGGGTGGATGAGAATAGCAGGTAGTAGAGATTGTATGATTGACTTATGTCATGCCAAAGTTTGCATGGTTTTTCTTTGTTTTTATTTTATATATCTTGATGTAAACTGAGACCCATGTGCTATAATTTACATAGCTTCTTTCAAGTTCTTGTGCAAATCCTATCGTATCTCCAACAGCTAAATTATTTTTCTCCCTGAGAATTTGAGGGGCATTCCCTTCCACCATCTCTCTTCTCCTTTGCCCATACCTCTCTCAGGCCAGCACTGACAGTACACACCACATTGAGTACACTCAGCTGCTCAGCCACTGAAAGTTGACAAATTGCCAGTTCTTTCAGCAGACAGCAATTATTCATAGCTTATTTTCAAAGCACTTGAACTCTATAATGTATGCTCACTCTGCTACAAGGAATTACAGAAAATTGATACACTCCTCAATACCAAGAAGCAGAATTATTGTTCTTGGTCTGGGTGTTTACATGTCGTCTGGGCTTCAGGGCACATGAGGAGAAACTTCAGAATTGAGGGCAATGTTCAAGGGGCCTGGAGTGTGAGATGGCTGAGAACTGCTCAGAGGCTGGTAAGGACTTCTCTGCAGAGTAATCATGGGCATCAGCACAGAGGGGTCACAGCTAGAAATCAAGGCCAGTTGGAGTGTTCCACATGGGAGATAATTCTATTCAGTCCACTCTGTTGGCCTTTTTATTCTCAATATAATTTCTCAGTATTCCAGAATGTCAGAGATAGAAAGGACTTAAATAAAGTCCATGTTTTACATCATTCTCATTTACAAGCAGACAACAATAAAACCCTGAAATCCAGAGAGGTTAGGTGACTTCCAAGGTCACAGAATTAGTGAGATAATCAAGGCTGGAATCCAAGGCTGTGATTCACATCCAGTGCCTATTCCATTACACTATGGTCACTCTGGCTTAACCACTTACTATTTATGTGTCCATAAGTAAGTTAACTACCTTCTCTGTGCTCTCATTTTCTTATCTGTTGAAAGGGGACCTAATTAGAACCCTTCTCTTTGGGTTCATGAAGATTGAATGAGATAATTCTAAGAAGTGCATAGCATAATGTCTGGCTCATAGTGAGCATTCAATAAATGACAACTCTCATTATTATTACTAGTGTTATTAACATTTCCATCTTAAACATGAAGAAACTAAGTATTAGAGCCCCAAAAAGACTTGACAAAAGAATAATATTTTAAAATATTTGCTTTTTAGAGAGAGGAGCCAAGGTGGTGAAACAGAATGGAAGTTTTTTTGTGTCTCGCATCCCTGAAATACAGCCAGATCAACACTAAACCATCCTGCACACCTAGGAAACTGATTGAGGATTAACACAGCAATCTACACAACCTGAACCATAGAACTCAGCAGGTATGTGATGCAGAGAGGTGAAATGGGGGAGAGAAAAGCCACAGAGGGCAGGGAGCTGTTTTGCTTGTGGAGAGAGAATGGAGATGGGGGAGAGTATGAGAAAAGTACCCCCCCCCAAAAGCAACTGGAGAGAAAGTGAAAAAGTGGAAACAGCCACAAGGACTGAAATAGAAAGGGAGAAAGGAGAAAGGAGAGGGTTTAAATTCCATTAAGACTCTGTAAACAGGGAGAGCACATAGTCTGAAACTCTGCAGCTTGATACCTAGCAGTGCTCTGGTGAGAAGGGTGAATCCCCAGGAGCAGAGTGAAGTCCAAGGGTGCTCCGACCACAAGGCGGGGGGGGGGGGGTAGTTCCCCTGCTGGGAGGAATTTGGTAGAGGCTGTGTGCCCCCCAATAGGTAAAGGCCCTAGAGAACAACCCCAGAGAACCCAGGACCCTGGAGAACAACCACATTCACTGGTGCTGGAAAATGGTCATTAAGGGTGAAGCCTGGTGCCAGATGTGTGTTGTGATTTTCCATAATCCCTGAAACACTGCTGCTACACGATCATGTGAACTTTTTCTGGGGTGGGCTGGCACCCGGCCACAATCTCTGGGCATCAGCAGCAGCACAGTCCCACAAATGTTCCTGGGTGCAGCCAGCACCTGGCCATTGCTCAGGGAGACCCTCCCACAGAGGGGAAGATCAGGTCAAAGCTGCAGTCCCTCAGAAGTAAGGGGACGGGAAAAACAGCCACATCTGAGATAACTCAGGAGGGAGGTGTCGCCTGGGGCTTGGTCATGGACAGTGTAAAAGAGGGGAGAGGACAGAAGCCAGAGACAAAGGACAGGTGCATGATTGCTGATCGGGGAGAACAGTGCTCCGATATTAAATATTGGGTAGCTGGGTGATGCCATTTTCACCCCTCCTGCGCATGTGCACATACACCTACAAGTGCCACAACAATCTACCCCAGTAAGCTGAGCAGCACCATCTAGTGGAGAATGGAGCTGTTACACTAAGCTCTGCCCAACTGGGCCAACTTCACTCTTCAGGAAGACCACAAGTCTTTCTGCCTGTTTAGTTTACAGACAATAAGTCTGTAGTTGACTTCTAGGGGAAAACAATGTAATTTCAATCGTATTTCAGACTCTTCACTGGTCCATCTATTAAATTTTCTTTTTTTCTTTTTTATTTCTTTTCTTTTTCTTGAATACAGAGAGAGAAAAAATTATTTTATTTTCAATTTTTATTGAAAATATTTTTCTTTAATTTTTTTCTACTGTATTTCTTACCTTTTTTAAAATTTTTTAAATTCTATTTTACTTCTGTCATTTCATTTTATTCTATTTCATTGTATTCATTTTTTTTAATTTTCAAACGTTTTCCTTTTTTTTTTCCTCATTTTATTCTAGTCTATCAAGCCCCTTTCAACACTCAGACCAAAACACACCTAGAATATGGCATTATTTATTTGATTTGTGTGTGTGTGTGTGTGTTGTTTTAACTTTTTAATTTTAATTTTTTTACCTCATTAATTCTTTTTCTTCCTTCAAAATGATGAAACAAAGGAATTCGCCCCAAAAGAAAGAGCAGGAAGAAATGACAGCCAGGGACTTTACCAACACAGATACAAGCAAGGTGTCTGAACCAGAATTTAGAATCAGGATAATAACAATATTAGCTGGAGTTGAAAACAGATTAGAATCCCTTTCTGCAGAGATAAAAGAAGTAAAAGCTGATTAGAATGAAATAAAAAATGTTATAACTGAGCTGCAATCTCAAGCGGATGCCACGGTGGCAAGGATGGATAAGGCAGAGCAGTGAATCAGAGATATAGAGGACAAACTAGGGAGAATAATGAAGCAAAAAGAAAGAGGGAGACTGAAGCAAAAGAGCACAATTTAAGAATCAGAGAAATTAGTGACTCATTAAAAAGGAACATCAGAATCATAGGGGTCTCAGAAGATGGAGAGAGAGAAAAAGGGGTAGAAGCATTATGTGAGGAAATCATAGCAGAAAACTTTCCTAACCTGGGGAAAGACACAGACATCAAAATCCAGGAAGCACAGAGGATTCCCAGTAGATTCAACAAAAACCAACCATCAGCAAGTCATATCATAGTCAAATTCACAAAACACTCAGGCAAGGATAGAATCATGAAAGCAGCAAGGGAGAAAAGTCCTTAACCTACAAGGGAAGACAGATCAGGTTTTGAGCAGACCTATCCACAGAAACTTGGCAGGCCAGAAAGGAGTGGCAGGATATATTCAATGTGCTGAATTGGAAAGATATGCAGACAAGAATTCTTTATCCAGCAAAGCTGTCATTCAAAATAAAAGGAGCAATAAAGAGTTTGCCAGACAAACAAAAACTAACGGAGTCTGTGACCACTAAACCAGCCCTGAAAGAAATTCTAAAGGGGACTCTCTGAGAGGAGAAAAGACAAAACTAAACAAAAAAGACCAAAAGCAACAAACACTAGAAGGGACCGGAGACCACCAGAAACTCTGCAGGCAACACAAAGGCAATAAATTCATATCTTTCGGTACTCACTCTAAATGTCAGTGGAGTAAACGCTCAAATCAAAAGACAAAGAATGGATAAGAAAACAAGACCCATCTATATGCTGTTTTCGAGAGACCCATTTTAGACCTAAAGTCACCTTCAGATTGAAAGTAAGGGGATAGAGAACAATCTGTCATGCTAATGGTTGTCAAAAGAAAGCTGGAGTGGCCACACTTATATCAGACAATCTGATTTTAAAATAAGGACTGTAACAAGAGATGAAGAAAGGCATTATATCATAATTAAGGGTCTGTCCACCAAGATCTAACAACTGTAAGCATTTATGCCCCATCATGAAAGCACCCAAATATATAAATCAATTAATCACAAACATACAGAAACTCATTGATAATAATACCATAATAGTAGGGGACTTCAACACCCCACTTACAGCAAGAGACAGATAATCTAAACAGAAAATCAACAAGGAAAAAATGGCTTTGAATGACACACTGGACCAGATGGACTTAACAGATACATTCAGAACATTTCATCCTAAAACAGCAGAATATACATTCTTCTCCAGTGCACATGGAAAGTTCTCCAGAGTAGACCACATACTGGGACACACACAAGCCCTGAACAAGTACAAAAAAATCAAGATCATACTATGCATATTTTCAGACCACAACACTATGAAACTCAAAATCAACCATGAGAAAAAATTTGTAAAGGTAAAAAGTACTTGGAGACTAAAGGACATCCTACTAAAGAATGAATGGGCTAACGAAGAAGTAAAAGAGGAAATTAGAACGTACATAGAAGCCAATGAAAATGATAATACTACAGCCCAAAACCTCTGGGACACAGCAAAGGTGGTCATAAGAGAAAAGTGTATAGCAATCCAGGCCTTCCTAAAGAAGCAAGAAAGGTCTCAGACACATAACCTAACCTTACACCTTAAAGAGCTAGAAAAAGAACAGCAAATAAAACCCAAAACCAGCAGAAGACAGGAAATAATAAAGATTAGAGCAGAAATCAATGCTATCCAAACCAAAAAAAACCACAACAGGCCAATGAAACCAGAAGCTGATTCTTTGAAAGAATTAACAAAATTGATAAAACACTAGCCAGTCTGATCAAAAAGAAGAAGGAAAGGACCGAAATAAAATCAAGAATGAAAGAAGAGAGATCACAACCAGCAAAACAGAAATAAAAATAATAATAAGAGAATATTTTGAGCCAATAAAATGGGTAATCTTGAAGAAACATACAAATTTCTAGAAACACATACACTACCAAAACTGACACAAGAAGAAATAGAAAATTTGAACAGACCCATAACCAGTAAAGAAATGGAATTAATAATCAAAAATCTCCCAAAAAACAAGAGTCCAGGGCCAGATGGGTTTCCAGGGGGAAATCTACCAATATTTAAGGAAGAGTTAACACCTATTTTCATGAAGCTGTTCCAAAAAATAGAAATGGAAGGAAAACTTCCAAACTCTTTCTATGAAGCCAGAATTACCTTGATTCTAAAACCAAAGTACCCACTAAAAAGGAGAATGATACACCAATTTCCCTGATGAACATGGATGCAAAAATCCTCAACAAGATATTAGCCAACTGGATCCAACAATACTTTTAAAAAATTATTCACCACGACCAAGTGGGATTTATACCTGGGGTGCAGGGATAGTTCAATATCCACAAAACAATCAATGTGATACATCACATCAATAAAAGAAAGGACAAGAACTACATGATCCTCTCAATAGATGCAGAGAAAGCATTTGACAAAATACAGCACCCTTTCTTGATAAAAACCCTCAAAGAAGTAGGTATAGAAGGACCATACCTCAAGATCATAAAAGCCATAATATGAAAGACCCAACACTAATATCATCGTCAATGGGGAAAAACTGAGAGCTTTCCCCCTAAAGTCAGGAACAAGACAGAAA
The DNA here is from genome assembly GCF_018350175.1 of Felis catus. Classification (NCBI taxonomy): domain Eukaryota; kingdom Metazoa; phylum Chordata; class Mammalia; order Carnivora; family Felidae; genus Felis; species Felis catus. Next base: position 113,850,308 of record NC_058368.1, read on the forward strand.
TGTCCACTGTTGCCACCATTATTCAATATAGTATTGGAAGTCTTAGACTCAGCAATCAGACAACACAAAGAAATAAAAGGCATCCAAATCATCCAGGAGGAGGTCAAAATTTCACTCTTCAAAGATGACATGATATTCTATATGGAAAGCCCAAAAGATTCCACCAAAAAACTATTGTAACTGATCCATGAATTCAGCAAAGTCACAAGATATAAAATCAATGCACAGAATTGGTTGCATTCCTATACACCAACAATGAAGCAACAGAAAGAGCAATCAAGGAATCGATCCCATTTACAAATGCACCAAAAACCATAAAATACCTAGGAATAAATCTAACCAAAGAGGTAGAAAATCTATACACTGAAAACTATAGAGAGCCTATGGAAGAAATTGAAGAAGACACAAAGAAATGGAAAAATATTCCATGATCCTGGATAGGAAGAACAAATGTTGTTAAAATGCCAATGCTACCCAAAACAATCTACATATTCAATGCAATCCCTATCAAAATAACACCAGGCCGGCTTCTTCACAGAACTAGAACAAACAATCCTAAAATTTGTATGGAACTGGAAAAGACCCCAAATAGCCAAAGAAATCTTTATAAAGAAAACCAAAGCAGGAGGCATCATAATCCCAGACTTCATGATGTATTACAAAGCTGTCACCATCAAGACAGACACTCAGGTCAATGGAACAGAATAGAGAACCCAGAAATGGACCCACAAATGTATGGCCAACTCATCTTTGACAAAGCAGGAAAGAATATCCAATGAAATAAAGATAGTTCTTCAGCAAGTGATGCTGGGAAAACTGGACAGTAACATGCAGAAGAATGAACCTGGACCACTTTCTTACACCACACACAAAAATAAACTCAAAATGGATGAAAGACCTAACTATAAGACAGGAAGCCATCAAAATCCTTGAGGAGAAAAGGAGAAATCAGGCAAAAACCTCTTTGATCTTGGCTGCAGCAACTTCTTACTCAACATGTCTCTGGAGGCAAGGGAAACAAAGGCAAAAATGAACTACTGGGACCTCATCAAAATAAAAAGCTTCTGCACAGTGAAGGAAACAATCAGTAAAACTAAAAGGCAACCAACAGAATGGGAGAAGATATTTGCAAATGACATTTCAGATAAAGGGTTAGTATCCAAAATCTATGAAGAACTTCTCAAACTCAACACCCCAAATACAAATAATCCAGTGAAAAAATGGGCAAAAGACATGAATAGACACTTCTCCAAAGAAGACATCCAGATGGCCAACTGACACATGAAAAAATGCTCAACATCACTCATCATCAGGGAAATACAAATCAAAACCACACTGAGATACCACCTCACACCTGTCAGAGTGGCTAACATTAACAACTCCAGCAACAACAGATGTTGGCGAGGATGCAGATAAAGAGGATCTCTTTTGCATTATTGGTGGCAATGCAAGCTGGTGCTGCCACTCTGGAAAACAGTATGGAGGTTCCTCAAAAAATTAAAAATGGAACTACCCTGCGACCCAGCAATTGTTCTACTAGGTATTTATCCAAGGGATACAGGTGTGCTATTTCAAAGGGACACATGCGCCCCCATGTTTATATCAGCACTATCAACAATAGCCAAAGGATGGAAAGAGCCCAAATATCCACTGATGGATGAATGGATAAAGAAGATGTGGCATATCTATATGATGGAGTATTACTCGGTAATCAAAAAGAATGAAATCTTGCCATTTGCACCTACATGGATGGAACTGGAGGTTATTGTTCTAAGCAAAATTGGTCAGTCAGAGAAAGACAACTATCATATGGCTTCACTCATGTGAGGACTTTAAGACACAGAACAGATGAACACAAGGGAAGGGAAGCAAGAATAATATAAAAACAGGGAGGGGAACAAAACATAAGAGAATCTTAAAGATGAAGAACAGAGGGTTACAGGAGGGATAGTGGGATGGGAGATGGGCTAAATGCGTAAGGGGCATTAAGGAACCTACTCCTGAAATCATTGTTCCACTATATGCTAACTAACTTGGATGTAAATTAAAAAATATATATTTGCCAGAAAAAGAAAATATGGAAGAAGATAAATTAAATATATATTGTAACCTCAAAAAGAAAAAAATTTGCTTTTCAACTGTAAACCCTAATGTGTTATGAACCCTGAGATGATTACTCTTAGGATCATGCCTCTTAAGACAAACATGTTTTGAAGCAGCAAGAAATGCACCTCACACCCATAATGCCTCACAGGCTGAACTAAGATCCTCAACACCCAGGAAGAAAATGCAACACAGGTTGTCCTTTACTTTCAGCTTCCTTATCCACAAAATCCAGTCTGGTCAATGAAGCCATCAGCAGACTGAAATTCTAGATTTCAGATTCTGACCTGCCTATATCTTTAATTGCTCCAAATCCAAATTTTTGTTAATCCTCTAACCTGTTTAATGAAGCACAATAAATGTTTGAGGATTAATGAACATGTTAATAAGAAAGAAGAGATGAATTTACCAAGGATGCCTGGCAGATAAAAGAATGAAAGCTGTTAGAAAATATTAAAAGATGTGATTAACTGTACATGAGAAAGATGCAATTAGCATTACTGTTTTCAGAAAGAACTTCATCACATGCATCAGATTAAATTGCCCCTTTTTCCTGCAAATAAATCAGAGACTTGTCTCTTCTTTAATGGAATTCAACCCTTGGCTCTTATGAATCAGGATCAGATTGTAACATTCTTGCCTGATAAGACTAGAATTATTTCTAACCAATTCAGAAGCTGCTCACTCTTGGTTATACTGATCATTACCAGAATTAAAATATAGGAAAGGAGCCCCAGCTTTCACACAAATCAGGGGAGAGGAGAGGGAAAGGGGGAGAAAACCTGCAGGCAAAAATCAATTAGGCCAGCTCATGGCCTTTGCACACTCTTAAGACTCACTCAAAGGAAAAGATCAAATTCCAATTCATATTTCCACTCATTGCTCATTCCTCTAGCAGAAAAATCGACGGCACAGATAAGAGGGAAGGATGGTGTTTGCCCCTTGCTGGGCATTTTGTGCATTTTGAAGCTCTTTAGTATGCATGATTCTACTCAAGCTTCGTACCAGCGCTGTGCGGTCAGCAGGCAGACATTCCCACATTATAGATGAGGAGCCTGAGTTCCCAAGAAGTTCTGTGACTTGCCCAAATTTGAGTTATGGAGGTTTTTTCTCCAGTAGTAATCAGGCAAGGATTCAAATTCAGGTTCTAGTGGTTTCAGTATAATGCTCCTAGTCACACACACACACACACACACACACACACACACACACACACACACTCACACCAACACAATTCAAAATACTCCCAAAAAATCCCCTATCACCTCAGTTCAGTAAAAGCAAACTAGCAGAACAAGGGAGTAGCATGCACACAGGAGGGAATTTAAATTTGCTGAGCACCTATTAAAAGCCAACCACTCTGCTGGGCCAACTACATTCACCATAGCCTCACACTAGCTCTGCAAAGGATATGTTACTGTTTTCATTTCACAGATGAGGACACTGGGTCACAGGAAAGTAAAATGACTTGCTGGGGCTTCAGTTTCCTCATCTATGACATTGTAGGATTGGACTTGATGATCTCTAAGGTCTCTTCCATATCTAAGAATCTGTGATTCTAAGAAAAGCAAAGGAGCTGCTCCACCATGCAACGGAAGGGAATGCTGGGGTCTTGTTTTCCATACTCATCAGCTCTCTCCCGGGTGTGCAAAGGCCGGCCCCCACTCTCTGAAACTGTCCCAGGCCAAAGAGGAGCAGCTGTTTCCTGAGAAGCAAGAAACCCAGTGGAATTTTCTTTTGTCCCTCTCCAGGTAAAAGATCCCTATGGTTCTCAGAGCACAGCCCAGATGCACTAGCCTGAGGATTCCCAGGGAAATACAGCCTATGGCCAGGCAGCCCCATATGCTGAGTGGGAGGACCCCATACACAAAACCAGAATAAACTTCCTGAAAGCCCAAGAGAGCCACCAGCCTTCTGTGTACCTCCCCAGAACCCACCTGCCTCGGACCTGCATTCCTTAGAGCAGGAACCCACAGGCCAGAGACCAAGCCACACTGGGGAGGGGAGTTATGGAAGTGTCTGACTCAACCAAGGTTGATTTCCCTTCCCTGATATTAATAATAGCAGCAGCTGCTGCCATCTGTGCACCCTTACCGAGTGCCAAGCAGGGCTCCAAGTTCTTTCCACAGCATGCAATATTTAGTCCTTCCCATAATTCTGTGCTGTGGACACTGATGTTACCCCTGTTTTGCAGGTAAAGAAACTGAGGATCAGAGGTTAAGTAAATGGCCTATAGTCACACCACTAGAAAGGGAAGGACCTCAGGAGTCAAACGTAGGTCTTCTGACCTGGCAGCTTGGACTCTTAGCAGCCTCCCCCAGGGTCTGGCACCATGCCTGGTGTTCACCAAGTGCGTGTCGAAAAGCAAGCATGTCCATATGGTAAAAGGACAGGGAGCCCTTCAAGGGAAGAGTGCCTGAGCTCTGGGAGGAAACTCACACATGCCTACAAACATGCTACAAAAAAAGCAGTTCTCAAAACAGCAGGGACGCCTTGCATACAACTCTGGGGAAATGAGCCACGGCCCTCACCAAAAACTAGAAGTGAATAGGGATGTGGGGTGGGTGGTACTTTGTGTTTACACTTATGTGAGCTTCTTCTTCCTGAGGGTTGATTCACTGCACAGTCAAAATTCACAAGTTTCAAAAAATAAAGTGGAATCATCTCTAGGTCTTGATGGGGAAGGGGATGCAGTAAACCCAACATAGAGACAAAGTAGAAACTTCCATTTATTCACATAGCAAATATACTGTGCACCAGTCTCCATCCTTACAAAGACTACAGGGGAGAGACCTGGATAAAGCAACTTCGAATGATATGGCGTTAACCACTGAGGTGGATCTGACAAAGAAAAGTGAATTATGAGAGTACTTATTGGAGTAATTTGATTTAGTTTGATGAGATCATGGCAGGCCTAAGCAAAGACATTGAAGCAGAAGCATGAAAGATGAATAGGAGTTCATCAAGGCAAAGGAGGGTGGCAGTGGGAAAAGCATTAAATAGTGAGGGAACAGCATATGCAAAGTCCTGCAGTTTGGGTGCCAAAGGAAGGCTGGGGTGGAAGATTATGATGAGGTGAGTACGAATAGATGGGCCTGGAGTGCTCTAGGCTGTGCTTAGGGTGTTTCATTATGTTGCAAGCACCATAGGAAGTCACCAAACTGGAAAGAGACAAGAACAGTTTGCTGTTTTTGGAAAGACCACACTGGTTGTTGCGCAGAGAATGGGCGGTGGCTTAGGGAAGCTGGAAGCAGAGAGATTAGTTATGAGGTGAATCCTTTCATCCAGACAAGCACAAAGAGTGGCCCCGGGAGGGTAACAGATTGAGATGGCAAGATGTGCATTGAGTCAGGGGACATTCATGGCAGGGATTAGGATGGGGGGCATTATAAACAAGACTGGGAAGAGCTGGCACTCAATTAATACCTTCCACTCAGACTTTGCAGCAGCTCCAGAAGTGATGGGCACTAGGATGAGTACCAGAAATGGGGTTACCTGAGGTCTCACCTGAAGTCTCAGCCTTCCTAAGCACCTGTCTCCCCATTTGGAGAAAGCCAAGGGCAGCTCTGGGTACTTGCTTCCTCAGCTTTCTCCCTCATGTGGGACCCCTCCCCAGTGAAAGTATGTGGTAGTCCCCAACAGGTGCTCCCTGGGGCAGGGGAAGAGGTGGCACTCCTGAGAAGAAGACAGAGGAGAAGTAAACTTCCCTTTTTGCAGAGGGGAAGACTGTGGCCACTATGCTCCACAAAAGGGAGAAACAAGGGAAACAATTCAAATCCAGCTCAAACTCTAAATAAATTCTTTCTAATTGAAGACAAAGCCCAATACCAACAGAAATATATACCATCATTTTTAAATGGCATCCTTTATCTCACTGCAAACCAACTTTTCTAGAGAGTTTCAATAGACACATTTGTTCTAATCAAATGGCTGAATCCAGAAAATGGGAAAGGGGATGATGACTCCACCCGAGGAGGCACCACGCCTGGCCGAGCCCCCCATGGCAGCCCTGAGCCCTCCACAAGCTCACCTGCACCAACATTTCACAGAGCATCCCCTTGATCCCTCAAGGGGATGCCTCAAGGCAGCCCTGCACCTGCCCCAAGACTGTTGGTTCCATCATAACCCTAGTAATGATGATAAAAGCTACAATTTATGGAGCATCTACTGGGAGCCAGACCAATAATTCAGGTAAGTGGAGTCATCCCATTTATACTTACGATGAATTGGAGACTCAGAGGGGTGAAACAAGTTGTAAGCAACTTAACTAGGACTCAAACCCCAGACCTGACATCTGAGCCACCCTTAACCATTTTGCTAAACCTCCCCCTGGGCCCCTTTGGCCATTCCTCAGAGTATTTTGCCTAAGTCAGCTGTGGCCAAGGGAGTGGGGGAAGGGCTGGCAGCGTCCTGTTCTGCAATGAGAAGGAGAAGAACAGTTATTATTCTGCCCTCACCTGCCAGCGAGCCCCTAGGTGCCTACCAGACTGAAATAAGGAGAGACGGCTCAGAGCTAAAAAGTCAAGGGCCCAGGAGCTGGGAAGTATGTCATTGGAGCACAGCTCTCAGAAAGGGATGGCCTGGAACCCCACGTCAGCTCTTCCTGACCTCCTGACTGTCTCCAGGGCTGACAGCATTATCCCCCTGCCAGGTCTAAGCTGACATTGTCCCACCTCTTGCAGGTTCCTCTAAGGCACACGGAAGCAGGTGAGCATGGTGGTTAAGAGCAAGGACCCAGAGCAAAGCCACCTGGGTGGCTCAGTCGGTTAAGAGTCCAACTTCAGCTCAGGTCAGGGTTTTGCAGTTTGTGGGTTCTGCACATTGGGCTCTGTGCTGACAGCTCAGGGCCTGAAGCCTGCTTGGGATTCTGTCTCCTTTTGTCTCTGCGTCTCTCTCTCTCTCAAAAATAAACAGTAAAAAAAGAAAGCAAGGCCCTGGAGTCAGACCACTGGGATTCCAACCTTGGGAACCTTGACAAAATCACTTTACTTTCTAACCAGAATTTCCCCCATCTACAAAACGGGAAGGACAGTAATAACACTCAGTGCACAGGGTTGCTGCAAGAACTAGCTGGTTACGGTAATTAAGGTTAAGACAGCGCAGGTTAAGGTAGCCCATGACAGACTGTGTTGGCTGTCACCACACCTTCCACCCTGGAAAAGGGTCCATCCATCCTGCAAGAAAGACATTGACCATGTGAGCCCTGCTGAGACTTCCTGGATGTGGGTGTGCCTACATCCACATGTAGGAAAACTGGGTTAAGCACCAGCTCTCACAATCATGAACTCACTGGAGCCTCACCAGACACCTTTGAAATCACCTTTCCTGTGCAACTGATGTGGAAACAGAGACTCAGAGGGGGCAAAGTGACTCAGCCAAGGCTACACAGCCAGTGAGGACGGCTCTAGGAAGAAGTGAACCCTAATCCAGTGCCTGCTCCATTATTTCACACCCTCCCTTTGTGCCTTCCTGTCTAAAGCATGCCAATAAGTATTTTACCATTCGTTTAATGAGACCATATTCCAGGCCAGAAACCGTGTTAGGCTCTGCCCTCAGAGATGAACATGCCGACATAAACAGAAGATTGCAATTCCAGGGAAGGGGGCCTGGAGCGTCTGCCAAGTTCCCTTGGGGACACAAAAGAGGGAGTAATCAACCCTGCTAGAGAGAGGAAGGTGGAGAGCAAAGTCTGCTGGGAGGAGAGACCACACAACCAGGTAGACAGATGGGGCTGGAGAAGGTGATCTGGACCCAGGCATTTGAGAGGCACTTCCAGGACCTGTGGCTGGAGTGGCCACCTACACTTGTGCTCCTGTCACTTCGTCTCTTTGTGATGCCTTAGTCCACTTTCCTAGGATTCTCCTGTTTAATCCCCAGCAGCTGTCCCAGCTCTTTCCTCAGGTCACTTCATACTCCCCCAACCCGCAGGCACGATATCCCAACAAGTGCTGTCCTCTTGGAGGCCACAGCAGTCTGGGTGTGTTTGGCTCCTGACACTGGCCGGAGAAGCCAATGAGACCCAGGCAGCCTTAGTTGCAGATGCATGAAGCGTTCACCTTGTACTTTCCTTCAGGGCTACTTCTGGGCCGGGATCTGGGGACCACAGTGCCACCTGTGCTGGTGAGGCCAGGCTGAGTCATGCCACTCACCCCTCAAGAGCCTTCTCTTGCTCCCAGCTCCAGGATCCCCCCCTACCCCCATGCTTCACTGAGCCTGCTTATTCAGCTGCTTTATTACTATCAAAAACTACTATTTGGGGGGTGCCTGGGTGGCTCAGTCAGTTGCATGTCTGACTTTGGCTCAGGTCATGATCCCACAGCTCACCAGTTTGAGCCCCACGTCAGGCTCTGGGCCGACAGCTCAGAGCCTGGAGCCTGCTTTGGATTCTGTGTCTCCTGTCTCCTTCTCTCTCTCTCTGCCCCTCCCTCTCTGGTTCTCTCTCGCACGCTCTCTCTCTCTCTCTCAAAAGTAAACATTAAAAAATTTTTTTTTAAAAAAACCTAGTATCTTTTTAATGCTTACTATATTCCAGGCCAAAGAAATCTTTTTAATTGAAATGAATATTCTGCCCAGGATCTGCAATTCACAGGAAAACATGCTACCCCAAGAAAGATCCTTGAGTCTTTGTCCTTCAGAACCTTCCTTGACAGGAACCTTTCAGCTCTTTCTAGGCTGATAATGTTTTCCTCTGGAGTGATGAAAGAATCTGAGTGCTTCTACCCCAGAAAGCACAGATATTTTAGGATTATTTCAGGGACCAAATGTCTCTGTGATAACAAGATCCGTTCTCCCTTTCCAAATGTGGGTCTGTGAAAATGATTCAAATAAGAGGCCCACTATTTTCTAGCAATCTGTAAGACTGCAGCAATATACCCCAAAGTATCCCCAAAGATAGAAGAGTAAGATTAAATAATCTGAAGATAATTTCTTCCAGGAAAAGAATAATGTTGTCATCAAAATGAAAACCCTTGTAATAAAACCGAATTATGCTGAAACCTTGGGAGCACTCTGCCTCTCTCCTGCCATTTCAAGACAGCGCTTCTGCAAAAACCAGGGCTGGAACTGTCTGCACAGGGCTCATATCAGAGGCAGAGAATGAGGGAATGCAGATGTCCACACTGCCTGGTCAGGCCATTCGTTTTCTCCAAGGGATAACGGAAACCAGGTCTAATGTTAAGTGCCAAGCGATTGAGCAGACAACAGGAGAACAGACAGAACATGGCTAATACCAAGGAGGTCAAAGCAAGATAGGCCAGGCATCAAGGAAATCAGAACAACCAGAGTCAGAAGAATGGCAGCCACTGCTACTGTCTCTCCGGTTCGGTCCAGATTGGTGGGCTGAAGCTTTCCCATTTTGTTTGGGGTCTAAACAGGGAGTAGGCCCAAAGGCAAATCTACGTATGATTGCAAATAAAGGCAAGAGATGGGGCTTGCACAGGAGGGGGAGAGGCAGCCCACTGGGTGCTTCTACAGTCAAGCTCTGTCAGACCAGGGATTCGAGCAAACCATGTGCAAAGCCCTTCCAAAGGCTAGTATGAAAGAAACTGTCTTTAAGTATCTGCATAAAGAAAATGAAGTGTCTATTGTAGCACAGCACACCAAGAAGACGGGAGGTATTTCCCCTCATGTTTAGGGGTATGTTTGTGACAGTCTGACTTAAAACACAGGGACACATATTAGGCATTTTGGAAGCACTGAGAAGGGGCACCAAAGCAGTTGGAAATGAAGTGCACAGGTTGACATCAAGGAGCAGCCTCTCAGGTAAAATATTTAGACACTACATGCAGAGAAAACAAACGAGGGTGTTCAGTGTGGGCCCTAAACCTGAAGACACCAAGAGACTGCCTGGCATGCACAATGAGGTTTGTGATAGAGCAGCTGCTTACTGGACAGTGAGGGGCTCCAAGAAAGCACTTACTTCATGATGTTAATAATTGTCTGGGCTTCAAAAGGCTTCTCGGTCTTCCAACTAGCCAGGGGGCAGAAAGAAAAAATGCAGAGCGTGGCCTGAAAATCTACTACAACCAGTGCCCAAAGTATCCAGTGCCAAAGAGAGGTTCTTTCCTCCCATGCCCCCTCTCTGCCCTTCCTACCCCAAATGCACCTCTCCAGCAGCAGCAGGCTTCCTTCCTTTTCCCCACTCTGACTTTCCAGGGGTGGGGCTTAGCTATCTGAGGATGCACAAAGTCCAGCACAGAGCTTGGCCAACAGTGGGTGCTCAAGAGGGTTTGGGAAGTGGATACACAATGGATAACTCTCTAGGTCTAGGGCCTGAGGTCTGTGAGGTTAAGAGCAACTTGATTAAGCATGCTCCATCTCTTACTTTCCCATTCTTTCCCTCCCCTCCTGAGTTTCCTCCCCAACTCTCTCAAGTCCTGCTCTCCCAGAAGGACCTGATGCCAGCACTTTGTTAACTCTTAGGCCGTTTTCTCTGCCCTGGGACTCTGCCATTTTAAGCTGGGTCCCTAGGATGAAAGGGGTTTCTATTTGAGGAATGTCCAAGTCTCTGCAGACTAATAGGAGGGAGGGAAGGGAGGAGGAGGAGGAGAGAGAGATTGAAAAGTGTTTGAGCCCTTGGGGCACCTGGGTGGCTCAGTCAGTATGCATCTGACTCTTGGTTTTAGCTTAGGTCATGTTCTCACAGTTCATGGGTCTGAGCCCCATCTCAGGCTCCACGCTGACAGTGTGGAACCTGCTTGGAGTTCTCTCTCTCCCTCTCTCTCTGCCCCTCCCCCCACTCTTCTCTCACTCTCTCTCTCAAAATAAAAATAAATTAAAAAAAAGTGTTTGACTTAGTGCAAGTTAAAGAAGGTAGGGGAAAAGCAGAAAAAAAGGCAGAGAAGCTTCATAAGACCCCCAAAAGCAAGAGCACCATGACCCCTAGGAAAGAGGTTGGGAAGGGCATTAGTTAAGGCTTTGATGCCACACAGACCTGTATTCAAATTCTAACTCTACCACTTTCCAGTTGTGCAATTTTGGACAAATCACTTGACAACTCTGAGCCATTTCATCATCAGGAGAAAGGTGATGCTAATACAAGGCTCCCAGGACTGTTGTGAGGAATGTGGAAGCTGAGGTAGATAAATCATTCAGGGGAATGCCTGGCACACAGAAGAAATTTGAGAGCTAGGAGCTGGTACACAATTTGTATTTCTAAATCAAAGAGGGGCCTCTGGTGTGCAAATAAGGTATTTTCTGAAGTTATAGAACAGCATTAACTTTTAAAATCTGTAGACCCTCTTCAGACACAAAGAGAAAAGCTTCTAGGATCTCTGGAAATAAGGGCAGAAGAAAGCTTTTTAAAGAGAAAAATGCTTGGGGAAGAGCACAAACAGCTTGATATTAAGTCTCTCCACATAACACAGCTAATGGTATTTAAACATTTTTTAAAACTTAAAAAACATTGCAATTTTTACATTACAGGGGGTGAGGGGGAAGCCATGACTTGATTCACTACTTTTGTATAACCAGTTTCCTGTACTTTCGACAATTATAGCATATTTCTAAGATATGTGATTTTCTGCCCGTACTTGCCCATCCCCAGAACATCAGAACAATATAGTAAGGTTACAGTGGGCAAAGGAACACAAGGGCAAGTACTTAAAATTGAGATGACAACTCAGAGATGACAATTCATCTCTGATGCCAACTCCAGTTGACTGGCCTGTGCCTTGTCTTCCAGAGGTCAGTGAGACAACGTCCTACCTGATCAGTGATGCGCGCCTTGGGCTCATAATAGGGTACCTATGGCTCTCATGATATGTTTTTTGACATCAACAGATTCTATGCTAATTCACCAGCTACTCAGGAAGACCAGTAATAATGACCAGATGCTGTTAACAGTAGCTAAAGCAGGAAGGGATAGCCTAAGGAGAGGCACTGCTGGCAGGAGAATAATGGTCCAATGCTTAGTGCTTGGCGAAAATGTGCCATTTTGGAGGGCTGGAAGAACCAAACTTGGACAAGTGGGACATGATGAGAGAGGCATCTGTGATGGTTAATTTTATGTTCCAACTTGGCTGGGCTAAGGGATGCCCAGATAGCTGGTAAACATTATTTCTGGCTGTGTCTGTGAGGGTGTCCCTGAAACTAGCATTTGAATTGGTGGAATGAGGAAAGATGACCTTCACCAGATGTGAGTAGGTGCCCTCCAATTCTTGGGAGGCCTGAATAGGACAAAACGGGGGAATTCCCACTCTTTGCTTAAAATGAGACATCCATCTTCTGTTCTTGGCCTTTGGCACTCTTGGTTTTTCAGATTTTCAGGTTCAGACCCGGGCTTACACAACTGACCCCCAGTGCTCACACCTTCTGACCAAAACCGAAAACTATCAGTTTTCCTGGTTCTCCAGTTGGCAGATGGCAAACCGTGGGACAATTTGGCCTCCATAACCACATGAGCCAAATCCTATGAAATTATATATATGTATCTTACATATCCTTTTGGTTCTATTTCTCAGAGAATCCTAATATACATTTTAACAAATTGTTGCTTGACCACAGTAGCGATCCTTAGAAAATCTGGAGGAAAAATGAGCAAGTGTGGCAAAAGTTTGTGCACAAGAGAGTAAACAACCATTAGCTGACAAATTTCCCTAATTTTTGCCATCCTTGTGGAAAAATTAAGACTAGAAAGGGATGAAGAAAAGTAAAGACAGTCTCCAGTCAGCCTCCTCCAAACCTGATAAGGACTGTGGTTTAATTTCCACATCTTTGGGATTTTTCCCCCTAATATCAAGTGTTACTGATTTCCAGCTTAATTCTGTTGTATCCAGAAAATGGGCTCTGTGTGATTTCAATCCTTTTCAGTTTACAGAGACTTGTTTTAGGACTTGCATATAGTCTGTCGTGGTGTACGTATATATTGTGACAGATGGCAAAATGGCCATAGATTCTTCTCCAACCAACCAAAGGTGGCGTCTATTTCTCCTCCTCTTGATTCAGGGTTGGCTGTGTGGCTTGGTTGGGCCAATGGGTCAGCAACAGATGTGACGTAAACAAAGACCGGAGATGTTTTGTCCCTTGGGATTTGATCTCTTGCCGTGCCTGAAATTCTGGGACTACAAAGTGAACAAACCTGAGCCCCCTCCAACAACCTCCCAACCACCAGATATTTGAGGGAGGCTGTTCTAGATTACCCAGCCACTAGCTGACCTGTAACCCCAACAAAGATCAGCCAAACCATATCAGGCCAGAACTTTCTAGCCAATCCACAGAATGGTAAGAAGTAATAAATGGTGATTGTTTTAAGCCATTAAGTTTGAAGTGCTTGGTTATGCAACAAAAACTGATATATGTATGTATATATATATATATATATATATATATATATATATATATATATATACACATGTTACATACACACTATATATACTTATACATGCACATAAGCACATAGGTCCCTTTCCTGTGTGTGATCCTCTTCTTTCCTCCACTTTTATAGGTTCTAATATATGTTGTGATTATTAAGTATATATTTAGGCTTCAGGTTATATGATATAAAGGCAGAATTGTCACTGAACTAAGAGGAATAATGTCATCAGTGACTGATGAAATTTGGGTCTTCCCTTTTATGGAAAAAAGGTAAGCACATTTTAATTTTTGCAGAGGATAGTTACATTAGGTTATAAAAGAGCAACTTGTGGGGCAGTTCACTGGCTCAGTCAGTAGAACGTGCTACTCTTTTTGTTTTTAGGTTTATTCATTTAAATTTATTTATTTATTGTGAGAGAGAAAGAGAGAGAGCACAAGTGGGGCAAGGGCGGAGAGGGAGAGAGAGAAAGAATCCCAAGCAGGCTTCCCACCGTCTGAGCCCAGCCCAATGTGGGGCTCGATCTCACAAACTGTGAGATCATGACCTAAGCCAAAACCAAGAGTTGGAGGCTTAACCAACTGAGCCACCCATGTGCTCCAGTACAGCATGTGACTCTTGATCTCAGGGTCATGAGTTCAAGCCCCATGTTGGGCATGAAGCCTACTTTAAAAAAAAAAAAAAAAAAAAAAGGAAGCAACTTGTTGCCAAGGTTGTTTAGACATTTGGTGAAAAGGACATGTATGGATGTTAAGTGACCGAATGGAAGGAATGTAGCAGGTAATATTAGCTCAACAGACATTCCAACTCCTCATATAAAGCACAGGCTGGGAAGCTAAAAACTACATTGCCCAGACTGATTTGCAGCTAGGGTTTTTGGACATGATTTAGGTTCTGCTAATAAGATGAAGTGAAACAAAACAGGGACCAGGCTCTAAGGACATGGGGAGAGAGGGAGGGCGTCCATGTTCAAGGTGTGGATCATGGCAAAGGCAGCAAGCACCTGGCTGGGAGCTGTGATGGCTGTTTCTGATTGTGCAGCTTACTTCCTCACTGCTCAGGCAGACTAGCTCTGCAACACAGCTTAGAGAGCCATAGTAGTCTCAAGTCTGTTCCTTGACCTCTCGCAACAATTCACAAGTCGTGAAATAATCCTGCTGTATGTCCCTCTCCTGCACCTGAACCCTGACTAGACAAGAACTGATTCTCTTCCTCTGGCACGAGGACCTAACCCTTCCCGTTCACAGACACCAGCCGGGGTAAGAGGAAAGGGAACCAGATAAATGTGAAAGGCTGATAACTATCTAGAGGGATTGTTTACATTTTTTAATAAGACTAAATTCATGAGATAAGAATAAAATGGAAGTGTTTTCCCTCCACCTTAGCCAGCAAGTGGAAATCTCATGAGGAAAACTCAGAGCACTATGAGAGAAAGTGAGACTGCATTTTCTCTGTTCATGTGACTATATTTCCATTTATGTCTGCCATATAGGTACTATCTCATTTGATCCCTCCAACAACCCTGTGCATTGAGGACTATTATTACCCCATTTCTTTTTTTTTTTTAATTTTTTTTTCAACGTTTATTTATTTTTTGGGGACAGAGAGAGACAGAGCATGAACGGGGGAGGGGCAGAGAGAGAGGGAGACACAGAATCGGAAACAGGCTCCAGGCTCCGAGCCATCAGCCCAGAGCCTGACGCGGGGCTCGAACTCACGGACCGCGAGATCGTGACCTGGCCGAAGTCGGACTCTTAACCGACTGCGCCACCCAGGCGCCCCTATTACCCCATTTCAAAGATGTAATGGGGTGTCTGGGTGGCTCAGTCAGTTAAACATCTGACTCTTGATTTCGGCTTAGGTCATGATCCCAGGGTCATGGGATCAAGCCCCACATCAGGCTCTGTGATGACAGTGTAGCCTGCTTGGGATTCTTCCTTTCCCTCTCTCTGCCCCTCCCCACACTATAAAATTTTGAAAAAATTTTAATAAAAAAGTAAATTAAAAAAAAAAAAAACCAGGGGCACCTGGGTGGCTCAGTCGGTTAAGCATCTGACTTCGGCCTAGGTCATGATCTAGCTGTTCCTGAGTTTGAGCCTTGCATCAGGCTCTGTGCCAACAGCTCAGAGCCTGGAGCCTGCTTCAGATTCTGTGTCTCCATCTCTCTCTCTGCCCCTCCCCCACTCACACTCTGTCTATCTCTCTCTCTCTCTTCCAAGAATAAATAAACACTAAAAAAATTAAAAGTAAAAAAACATGATGAGGTAACAACCTGGAAAGAGTGTGTAACAGTAGAGTCAGGAATAGGACTACAAAGCATGTCCCTGGATCTTCGCTGTTCACCACGATGCTATTCTGGCCCAGTTTTTTGCTCCCAGCCCTCTTGGCCACCACTCAGGTGCCCAATGCCCTTTGCTTCCTCCCCTTACAAGATTGCTTAGGCATTCACATGCAGATAGGAACAACTGTTAAGGCCGTCAACTTGGACAGACAGGGGTGTTATCACTTTAATAGAGTCAAGATGATCTTTGAGTTCCAAGGATGAAACTTCATATTAAAGTAAGCACAGTGACATATGTGGTCCTTCCCAGGTTCTGGAAAACGATCCACTGCCTTTCCGGATACTGTCTCCCAGCTAAGCAACCCCCACCCATGCCTCTCCTCCCAATCTCCCCCGTAGGAAGAAAACCTTACCAAAGACAGCCCAGGTGCACCTATGGACGCCCCACTCCATGCCTAGCCAGGGGGAGTAGGTGGCATATATGTTGAGGATAATGCCTCTGATTCTCCATCAGCCACAAGGGAGAAGCTTCATGGAAAAGCCTAGGGGAAAATAGCAGTCAAATGCACCTCCCTCAATGCTGACTTCAATTAACTGAAATCCATAACTCTCTCATCTCTTCAAGGGAATGTGTGAGAGCATCTGACAGGAAACTGAAATATTGATGAAAATAAGTCTACCAATTTTTTGATAAATAAGATGCTTTCTGATACCAGGTGTTAGTACAAACAAGTTGTCTGAATAAAAGCAAAAGTTCTCCCCAAAAAAGGATTAAAAATCAGGAAATTCTGCTCATCCCATTAATTTTTTCCTGTGACTTAGAGAAAACTGCCTTTGCTGAATATTAGCAGTGGTGAAGTTTCTTTAGTAGTTGAAAAAGGAACTCCTTGGGGCTCCTGGGTGGCTCAGTCGGTTAAAGCATCCGACTTCAGCTCAGGTCATGATCTCACGGTTCGTGGGCTCGAGCCCCACATCAGGCTTTGTGCTAACAGCTCAGAGCCTGGAGCCTGTTTCTGATTCTGTGTCTCCCTCTCTTTCAGTTCCTCCCTGCTCATGCTGTCTCTCTCTGTCTCTCAAAAAATAAATAAATGTAAAAAAAAAAACTTTTTTTAAAGAAAAAGGAACTCTTTACTTCAGCTTAGCAGACATTTTTTTAAAGATCTTTTTTAAGTTTATTTATTTATTTTGACAGAGAGGGGAAGAGTGCAAGTAGGAGAGGGGCAGAGACAGTGAGAGAGAGAGTCCCAAGGAGGCTCCATGCTGTCACCTGGCTCAACCCCACCAACTGTGAGATCAGGACCTGAGATGACACCAAGAGTTGGATGCTCAACCAGCTGAGCCACCCAGGCTCCCCTAGCAGACATTTTTTAAGTTTATTTGCTTTTGAGAGAGAGACAAAGACAGAGACAGAGAGCGAGCAGGGGAGGGGCAGAGAGAGAGGAAGACATGGAATTGGAAGCAGGCTCCAAGCTCTGAGCTGTCACCACAGAGCCTGATGCTGGGCTCGAACCCACAAACAATGAGATCATGACCTGAGCTGACGTTCGGACACTTAACCGATTCAGCCACCCAGGTGACACCCCTCTCCCCAGCAGACATTTCTGAGTATATTTTTATGTTCCGTGCTGGGTGCTGAAGATACATTCAGACATGGTCCCTGATTTCAAACCAATTAATTTTTCAGGGACAACAAACCTATGAATGACTGAGCACAAAATAGCACAGAATCACAGTGAAGAAGCTGACTTTCAGCTCTGGGTAGACATGAGTTCACACTCCTGTTCAAATTTCCACTAGCTATGGAGACTGTGCAAGTCGCTTAACCTCTCTGACCTTCAGACCATTCATCTCAAAAGGGGATGATAATGCCTACCTTTTAAGAGCTGTCATGAAGGTTACATGCTAAAGGAAAACTCTAGCGGGGCGCCTGGGTGGCTCAGTCAGTCGAGCGTCCAACTTCGGCTCAGGTCATGATCTCGCAGCTTGTGAGTTGGAGCCCTGCGTCAGGCTCTGTGCTGACAGCTCAGAGCCTGGAGCCTGCTTCAGATTTTGTGTCTCCCTCTCTCTCTGCCCCAACCCACTCGCATTCTGTCTCTGTCTCTCTCAAAAATAAATAAACATTAAAAAAAATTTAAAGGAAAACTCTAGCAGCGCCACTTCCACCCTGGAAGCTTTCCGCAGGGGATGCTGTGGTGCGTAACTCAGATCCCCCAGGAGGCACTCATTCCCCAGGCCCTTAGAGTGTGGTCTGCTAATGGCTCACAGCTGAGCCCTGCCACAGACAGTGCTCTCTGCCTAAGGGAGCTGTGTCACTCAAGGTTATATGACGTGTGGGAGTTGGGGGGTATGCATATAAAATGACCTTTTTTTATAGAGTTA
This sequence comes from Felis catus, assembly GCF_018350175.1. Classification (NCBI taxonomy): domain Eukaryota; kingdom Metazoa; phylum Chordata; class Mammalia; order Carnivora; family Felidae; genus Felis; species Felis catus. The sequence continues at coordinate 113,868,382 of NC_058368.1, forward strand.
TAACTCACATACCCTAAAAACTCACCCTTTTAAAGTGCAATTCAGTGGAGCTTAGTATAGTCACAAAATTATAAAACCACAGTCACTATCTAATATCAGAATATCTCATCACCCCCCCCCAAATACCTCAGATACCCTGTGCTACTCACTCTCTTTTCTCCCTCCCCTCAGGCCTTCGCAACCGCTAATCTGTGTTCTGTCTCTATGAATCTGCCTATTCTGCATATTTCATATAAATGGAACCATACAATAGGTAGCCTTCTGTCTCTGGCTTCTTTCACTTAGCATAATGTCTTCAAGGTTTATCCATGTTGGAACATACACCAGTAATTCACTCCTTTTTATTTCATTCATCAGCTGATGACGAGTTTCCACTTTTTGGCTCTTAAGAATAGTGTTACTATGAATGTTCATGTACAGGTTTTTGTGTGGATATGTGTTTTCACTTCTCTTGGATACGTGTCAAGAAGGGGAGTTACCTAGGTCATATGCTAAACCTGTGTTTAACTTTTTGAGAAACTGCCAGACTGTTTCCCAAAGAGGCTGCACCATTTTCCATTCCCCAAGCAAGGTAGGAGAGTTCCAATTTCTCCTCTTCTTGAATAATACTTGTTATTGTCTTTTTGATTGTGTCCATCCTAGTGAACGTGAAATGGTATCTCATTGTGGTTTTGATTTACTTTTCCCTGATGGCTAATGATGTTGAGCATCTTCTCATGTGCTTACTGGCCATTTGTAAATCTTTTGGGAGAACTATTCAAATCCTTGGCCCATTTTTTAACTGGGTTATCTTCTTATTGTTGAGTTGTAAGAATTCTTTATATATTCTGGATACTAGATCCTTACCAGATATGATTTGCAAATATTCTCTTTCATCTGTGGATTATCTTTTTACTTTCTTCATAGTATCATTTGAAGTGCAGAGGTTTTTAATTGTGATGAAGTCCAATTTATCTCTTTTTTGGTCAGTGACTGATTTTTGCAGAGATACAAAAGTTCATCCCCCTTGTGTGAACTCAGGACAGCAATGAAAGGCCATCCTAGCTCCAGAGCTCCCAGGGGACTGGGTGAGGCCTTGGTTGCAACTGCATTGTGGTTTAACTTCTTCCCCCTGCTTCATCCTGCTGCCCTCACCCCCTCACAGGCGTTACTGCTAGCGGCACTCACCAAGGTTTCAAGTCCTTTTGTGACAAGGCTCCTGCCCCACTCCCCAGAATCTCTTTGTACTTTCCCCTTACACTCTATGATCCAGCCACACTGAGGTACTTGTGCTTTCTCAACAAGGCCACTTCTCTAGCTTCTGGGACTCTGCACTTGTTATATTCCTTCTTTGTCTCTCCCCAGCGCCTCCACCTATCCGTTTTCCAGGCCAACACCCATCATCCATCCAAAGTAAGGTCTTAGCTTACCACCACTTCCACTGGGATACTTTTCCTGACCCTTCTGTACGTGTTCACAGGCCCCTTTACTTACCATTATGCTTACCATAATGTACTGTGATTCCCTCTTTATTACTTTGGCTGCACAACTCTATAGGAACCTTACCAGATAGGGACCCTCTCATTTGCACCACATCTGTGGAGCTGGCTCAGAGCCTGACATCCAGGAAGAGCTGGATAAATATGTATTGAGTGAGTTAATATATATTGAATACACACAAAGTACAGAAGCAGCCAGGGAAGGCAGTGACTAACTAGAGACTGACTCAGGAAGGGGTACACAAGAGCCCAGTGAGAGGGCACCTCTGGGTCATGCAGTCAGCATGACCAGCTCTGTTACTCATCACACCTGTGTCCACTTGGGCCTTCCTGAGTCCACCTGGGGTCAGTCTTCCTGCCTTCACAGGATCCTGGTACCTAGCAGCCTCCCAGATTCAGGCAGAAAGTTCCTGCTAGAAGCTGCTAGAAATCAAACCACCTTTTCTGGGACATACATAAAATCTCCTCTGGGAGCCTGAAGATGATTTTATGGGCTTCCTTATCAGGGCTGTGCAGAAACCGCAGGCACCAAGACAGACACTTTCTTAGTTAATCATTCAAATAGGAGGTCAGGTTACATTAAAATGATGGATCTGGGGCGGAAAAATACATTTGGATGCCCTCTATGGTCCCAACCTTTCTCCCCTCAATCCCCTCACCTCAGATCCAGCCTGCTGCTTAAAGGTAGAAGTGAGGTTCAGATCCAGAGGAAGGCACTTGAGGGGGCTGTTAGCTCCCCGAGAGTGTGGGCTCCCTCATACCTGGAGTATGATGCCTGTGTTGACTTGTCTGTCCTCAGAGGGTCTGGAAGAGGACCTGGGAATGGGTGGATAGGGGGTTAAATGTACCCTAACTCAGATTCAAAGCTCTTAACCATCACGCTGTGTTGTCAAATGACACTTTGAGACCCGGTCTCCGGGTTCTCCCTCCACCCTCTCCACGCTGCCACATACCCTCTTCACCAGGTACAGAGAAGGTGGAGGCCTCTGCAGCTCAGATATTTCCTCCTACTGCTCTGCAGCCAGGGCTTGGGTGGAAGCCACACCCAGCAAGAACAGACCTAGGACAGCTGCTTGGCAGCCCGACTCTGCACATCATTTTCATGACCTCCTGCAGCTCAGCACAGCTCTGAACACCACCCAGTGGGCCACCATCAAATGTGAGGACATCCTGGAGGACAGGAGGACAAGCGAGTTGGGAAAATTACCTCTAAGAGACCAACGTTGAATCTCACCTGCCTCTGCCTTCCAGTTGGTGGCTCAGAAAGATTTATGGTGCTGCATACATGGGTCACTCTTGAGATCAAGGTTATAGATCTTGCAGCTGACAGGCCTCCTCAATCAGCGCTTCAGGAAAACTTCCACAGCTGATAAATGAGCTGTCTCTAAAGCCTCAGTGACAGGCTCCTAAAGGTCTTGCATTGCTTAGGATTTCTCATTCATCCCGCAGGAGAGACATCCACCCCTAATGCCAATATTGCAAAGAAGACAGCAGAGTGAGGCTCCGGAAGGAGCCTTCCCTGCCCGGTCCTGTCCCAGGGTGCCCACTCCCTATCCCCTCAGCAGTGCCAAGTGCACAGGGAGCACCATCAGCCCTCGATGATAAGGAGCCTTGCATATGGTTAGTGCTCAGCTAAGGTAATTTCAAGGGCAGAAGCAAGAGGATGGACACGCTGGAGGAGAGGGACTGGAGGAGAAGGAACCACATGGCATTTGAAACAGAAAGCTAATAAGAGCTTTGTAGCCAACACTGCTCATTGCCTACCCAATATCCCTGCTCCCCTTCTTCCTCCCAGGTGCAACTCTCGAGTTTGTTTGGAACAGCAATGTGCCCAGTTAAAAGCATTCACCTCCTCTGACTCCCTTGCAGCTGAGGGCACTGAAAGGAATCTAAGTGGTACTCTACTAGGGATTTCTGGAAAGCTCTTTCTTTCCTGTAACAGGCACCACCCCTTTTGCCTTCTTCTTTTTCTTGTCAAGCCTTTTTGCAGAAGCGGTAATACCTGTGGAGCATCCATCTTGCAACATGTTAAGGGTGGAAGAGCAAAAAGACAGAAAGACCTAGGATCCCGACAGAATCATGGAGCTGCTGTGCCAGCCCTGGATCGCTTACCTCTGGACTCATGGTTATGTGAGCAAAATAAGCCACCCTTTGGTTAAGCCACTGGTGTCATGTGGAGCAAAACACAATCTTAAGTGATAGAGTCCAAGCTCTGATTCTGGGAATCTGAATCTCTTTCTAGCCTCTTTCTCTGTCTGTAGAATGGGAATGTTAAGAGGAATAATCACTACCATTAATAAATTACCCACTCTGCATGTTACACATGCACCAGCCATTGTACTGAGAAAGGGCCCATTGTATACAATAGGTAGAAACCTACTGTACAAAAAACAGTACCTGCCTTGGACACCTCACTGGGCTTTTTTGAGAATCAAAAATTCCTTGAAATTCCTTAGGAACATAAATAGTTACACATGTGCTACTAAATCCCACATTCTGTGGAGTCAGTGGGATCAAAGCCAGGAAGATTATGTACTCCTAGAGCCAGAAGTAAACTGGGGACACATGCCCTCAACCCCACGCAGGGGGAGGGAGGAGGGAGGAAACAAAAGGGACTTAAACACAGTTGTACCAAATAGAAAGCAGCCCAGGAGCTGCGGGTAGACCAAGCTCCTTCTGCGCTGGTTTGCATAGGGGCCTCCTTCAGAAGGTGAACCCCAGGGATACCCCCAGACCAGACAAAACCCTGGGACAGAGAGCCCAGCTCTCTTCTTGTGTCTTTCCTCCCTCCACTTGCACTCCTAGCTCGTAGTGACCTGCGTGCTGTCAGGATGTCCTCTGTAGTCACTGCAGGAGACGGGGTCTCTTATTCAAGAAGCTGTTCTGCTAGGCGCAGGCTCCCTGGGGCCTCGAGTGTCTGCCTTCAATGTTTTTGGGCTTTGCCAAGTAATCTTCTCCACAAGCTCACAAAAGTGATGTCAGCATCCGTATTTTACCGTTGGAGGCACTGATGCTGAGAGGTAGACACTGGCTCGAGGCCACAGCATCACCTTTCGGGAGGCTGCATGTGAATCTGTGTCTCCTCTAACGCTTCTGGTCTGAACCACTAGGCTGACTTGTCTTCTGCCAATTTAAGAAATGGTTCCCTCTCACTCCATCTCCCTCTGGGTCTCTGCGTCTGGATTTCTGTATGAGTGGCATCTCTGGCTGTGTGCTTGCACGTGTGCGTGTGCATGGGCACATACAGGCATCTTTCTCATGATGTTTCTCTCCCTGTCTCTTTGTGTGTCTCATTCTCTTCTTGCTCGGTGGGAATCTCACACCCCTTTCCCAAGTGTCTATGAGTCTGTCCCCCGTTCTCTCTGGGTGCCCATGTTTCTCTCTCCTCCCCCACCCCAGCTCCCATTGGCACCCCATACTCTACCTGCTGTTTGCCACCATTTGAGTACTCCTCACATGCCTTTCTTCCTCTCCTGTGACTATTTCCCGAGTGCTGAGACAGGCACTGGAGATGCAGACAAAGTCTAGCACGCCATGTCCTCTGGGGGCTAAAAATCCACTTTTCCAAATTTGGGGAAGGATCTGGCCAAGAGGCCGCCACTTGTCCCTTGGGTCTCTCTAGCTTCGAGATGAGCCTGACCCCTCTGAGCTGTCCATCAGTCACCTGGAACTGGGCAGAACCACTGACATGCTGAAGGATCCTGCAACTGTACAGTGTGTTAACCAGAGGGGAGCCCAGGTCCCTGAGGAGGTGGATTTAAGAACTGCAGCCAAGACAAGCCTCTAGGCACACTTACTAACAGGCTCACCTCCCATATGGTGAAGCCCAGCTCAGCTGGTTCTTTTACTCTTCAGATTGGACTCCTGGTGACCACAGTTACTCAAGAGGAGGAGCTGGAAAAGGCGCAAGGCAGAGCAGCCGACAGAAAATGTCCAGCCTCCAAAAGGCAACGCCACCTCCCTCAGAGGTTGTCACGGGGATTAAAGATCAAGTTCTAAAGCATTTAGCAGAGTGTCTGGTGTAAAATAAATACATCATCAGATGTGGCTACTGCTACTATCATCACACTAACAAATATGATTACTTACCATTAATAGAAAACGGGACATCGTTGGTCCAACTGGCCAGAAAAGTTGGGCTTCGGTATTCTTCTCGAGCCATGTTTGCACTTCACAAGGACGCCTAGGTGCTCCTTAGCACCTCCTCTTCCCCTCATTACCTCCTCAAGGCTGTAGGTAGCAATAGAGGACTAAGGACACGACCTCAGACAGCAACCAGTATCCTTGCTCCATCCCTCTGTACCACTGCTACCTCAAGCAAGTTACCTAACCACTCTGCATCTCATATTTTCATTGGTGAAATGAAGACGATAATAGTAACTCAGAAGACCATGAGAAGGATTAAATGCGTTGAGAGAAGCCAAGCACTAAGAAAAGTGCCTGGCACATAATAAATACTCAATAAATAAATTTTGTTATTTCATATATGTTGATATTTTATAAACATTCAAAAGTTGTACAAATTTAATAAAATATAACTAACATTCGTATACTTGATAATCAAAACATAACACCTGTAAAATCTCCAGGTCTTATAACAAACTTTAAAAAATAGATGTTTATTTGTAGCCAAATCTCTGTTTCCTCTTTCCTGTGCCTGAGACCAGCCCACCCACCTGACATATCACTGGACAGTTGCCCACACCACCCAACACCTACTGAAGGGACTGGCCTCTCTGAGCCTCACTGAAGAAGGGCCTCATCTGAAGATTCATGGGAATAAGTCTGTCCTTTTCATGTCTGAGACACAGTGGACAGTCCGGACTATAGAAATTAAATACTGAGAAAAGTTTTCACAGTTCAGATTTTATTAAAATTAAAGTCACATAGAGTATGGGAAACTAGAACTTGATTCCTGTTAAAATAATACATTTGAGTAACAGTTTTTTCAGCTATCACTGTAACTGATGGAGCACATGATGAGCGTTCTTTTACAAGATATATGGTCTCTAACATCCTAGCAGAGAATACCAAAGCAAGGACCTTACGGATGCAATGTGTTAACAGGCTGTTAGTCATCAAGTCTGCCTGCCTATGGACAACCACATGGACAGAGCACCCACACAGACATACACATTCAGTGTCTTGAGTCTTCTTTCGAAGTATTTCCTACATCATATACAAATTAAACAAGAAGTCCAACAAGGGTCCTTTATTGCCACCATAAAGGGGGGGAAAAATTTTCAATCTCAAGCAGAGGCAAGAATATAGTACTAGGGCAATTTGTTTCTTCAAATGCCACAGTCACATGCATTCCTGCCTGGGTTGATGCCACACCCACACGTCACTCAGCCACATGACAAAGGCTGTGCAGGGGCTACGAGGTTGTGATTATCCACAATGGAAGAAGTCTCTTCCATTCCCAAATGTCCAAAGTGCTGCTGGCTCACCTGCTTGGTCACACAGCACACACAGCACAGCTAAACATGAGGGGCTTAGGACTCTAAATAGTGCAAACACTTAAAAAAATAATAATACATTCCAACCTCCTTGCTTCTCCAGGCAAACAAAGCCTTAAAAACTCAAGCTTAGAATATGAGTTTGCTCAACCTCCCAACCTGATCCAACAAGGTGCAAATGGGGAGCATGGAGGCAATTAAAATGGCACCTGTCCCGATAATAATAAAAATAAAGATTTTTTTTTTAAATGAGGCTAATGGCAGATAAATACACAAAGTAGAGCCTGGGAGTACAGACACAGCTCAAGAAACAAGTTTCAGGTGTAGTGTGAGCATTTGTAAAGCATATGCTAAACACATTCTTAAAGATCATGAAGAGTGACCCCTCATTTAAAGTTCACAGACAAGGTACTTCCAAAAGGGACATCATCCAGCAACAAAGGCCTTTAGCTGGTAGAAGCTTCAGAAGAACGAGGAGATCGAAAAGAATGAGGACTGGATTGCTGGACCTAGGAAACCCTTGGGAGTCTGTACTGGAGGGCAGGGCTTTCTCTGGAGCGTCTCCACCATGCCACAGTGCACCCAGCTTAGTGCCAGGCAGTGACAGCCACCAGGAGATGGGCCAACCAGCCTCACCCCTGCAGAGAAAGCCAACTCCAAAAAAAGTGGACAGGCAATCTAGATGGCTAATTGCCAAGTCAGGCTAAACATTAGTCCCTAAGCAATTCAAGAAACACCAGTGACTGAGTTTTCTGGCACTCTCCCTTGAATATGGTCTGAAAAAGAGGACTCAAAGTCAAAGAGACTCATCTCTGGAGAACTACTGAAAAATCAGTTTTTGGAGAGTGGGAAACAAAGGGAAAATAGCTACAGCCATGAACTATGATAGTGAATGACTAATGGAACAGAACATTTTATCATCATGGATAATAAAAATCAATTCAAATATCCTAAAAAATTATCTTATAAAAATATCTACATTAAAATTTTAGCCTGAAAGCTTTAGCTTCAATTTTATAAAAAGGCAATCTTTGAAAGGATCTGGCTCAGGAATATACAAACATTACACAACAGATATCAAAGTAAGAGAGCTCAAAAAGCATGCTGGGGGATATTGCAACTGGTTTGTCATGAAAGAGAATTAAGTATTCTTATTGCATAGCAGAAAATGAGGTCACTGTCATTTGCATAATACTGCAACTTTTTAGAAAGAAAGATGCCATTAGGTACTTAGGAGAAAGAACTTTGGAATTCAGAGTCTGACTTCCATGTTGTCCAAATCAGTATCCAAGTGGCGTCTAAGCTGCTTCTAACCTTGGGCTGCAATTCCATTTCATTACTGTGATCAGCTTTCAGATTTACCAGCGGCAAAGTTGCATTCACAAGCAGTTGGCAGCCACCCCGATGCGGGGGTGAAGGGTTCACCTACCACATGGCCAGCACAGACTTGAAAACAAGTTTGTTGTGTCCACTAGAGAGAGAATCGTACCTGGTGATAAAGAGACAGCAGGTTTTAAATGGCATCTGTGGGCAGCCAGAGCAGACTGGCTTTTTGGTGGTGACATACCAGTGATCTAGTCCCCGTGAGAAAGGACACGCGAGGATGAAATGAACATGGCCTCAGCGGTACTACCAGCAGGGGACAGTGCTTCCGGAAAGGGAGATGGGAGGTGGAACCAATAGCAAAACTCCGAAAGCAGAAAACAGGGCTGGCTAGCTCTCAGGGAAGATGAAAAACATAATGTCCCCCACAAAAGCATGGAAGTCCAGCTCCTGGGTGTTGGGAAATGGGTGGGAAGTACACCTTTAATCTGAAGTCGGGAGCTGTGTGAATAGCACATATCGGACCCCAACCCCCAACCTCATCCCCACCGCACACCATAACAAAGTCCCAAACCTTCCTCTGACAGGGAGGAAGAACAATTGCAACAAACGCTCATTCCATCAGCTTCCAAGCCAGAGCCAGGCAGGGCTCTGAAACCAGCCATCTCCAGGGCCAGCTGAGAACACAGCACCCAACTGAAGGCATGCTTTGATTGCTTTAGAGACATTTCCTCCAGGCCCAACAAAGCTACTGGTAGTTTAGCCTCTTCCCAAAGCCGCTAAACATTCTGGATGCCTTGGTGCTGCTCTCCAAATGTCTCACTGAAATAACATCCGCTCAACATCGGAAGACATTTCTTCTTCAGGAAAGTTGAGTGTTTAGTGCACAAAAAATATACAGTAAATACACAAAGCAGCCAACCAGCTAGGGAGGCTAGTGGCTTTCTAACTGCAGGGGTGAGCTGGGGGGAAGCCAGTCTCCTGCAGTATCTGCTTGGAAGTACCCCAGGTATATCAGAAGTCTAACATCAGGTTTCAGAAAGCCCTTTGGCTCCTGTAAGTGGGCCCCAAATCAGGGAGGGTTAAACTCCAGCCCCCACGGTGTGACACAACTTTCCAGACACAAGGCCTTCCCTCCTGATGCCACAAATTCCAACATAAACGACTTGCTCCTTTAGGAAAGGCTTTTTCTTTCTTTCTCTTTCTTTCCTCTTTCTTTCTTTCTGTCTTTCTTTCTTTCTTTCTTTCTTTCTTTCTTTCTTTCTTTTTCCTTCCTTCCTTCCTTCCTTCCTTCCTTCCTTCCTTCCTTCCTTCCTTCCTTTTTCTTTTCTTTTTCTTTCTTTCAATGAAAATGATTCCATATGCCCTTAAATATCTGCCCCCTCCAGATGCTTGGAAGTCCTGCCATTAATTTTTACCTGTGAATTATCAAAGCTCTTATCAAGCTCCTCTTTTAAAATGTAAATATCCCTGAGAGAGATCACTCATCCAGGGCATTTACCACCATCTCCTCCCTCAGGAAAAACAAGGAGGGGAGGATTCCGAAGGATGGAGAAAGGGTACAGGCCCTGGAACAGGGGGAGAGCACAAGAAAAGGAAGATGAGGACATTGGACAGACTTGGCCAATTGACCACTGCCATCAAGTGCTGAGGGCCAGCCCCAGCTGATATATACTCCTTTGAAGTCATCCGTGTCCACCTAAATCACACATGACCCCACCCAAAGCAGGGGCAAAACTATCTTTGGGTTTGGAGGTAGGATGACCCTTTATTTATCCTCCAAACCAGAACACTTTTGAGAGTAAAATGGGATGCTGTGAATAATTAAGCCTAGATAACCAGTATATATGGGGGTCTGTCTTATCACAGGAAAACTCAGAAATAGGATCCACTCAGACCATTTTAGGCAGGAACTACCTTACCACTTTGGTTTGTTGTTTTGTTTTTGTTTTTGATGTATATATAGATTTTTTTTTTCTCCAGTGTCACTCAGGGCTTCTCCAAAGAGCTAGTTTTCCCAGCTGAAGAGACACAAACTCTCCTTAACCTGAATCCACGCATCAAAGACCAGTGGCCCAAGGATTAGGCAGTTGTCATCTGCTTCCTGGAGCAGAGCCCAGGGAGGAGCTGGGGAACCCATCTGTTCCCAGTTCTAGCACAAAGAGGGCATGGTACAGATTCAAGAATGCCCAGCTCTTTTGCAGACAGTGCCAGTAGTCAAGGCCAGTATGTGGGCATGGTCAGGGCAATGCCCCTCTCACCAGTTGCTTCTGGACATTTCTGGCCTCCAGAAGACAGCAGCTTTAGTCATCTCAGGGTTCCCACGGGGCAAATCCAGAAGAGAGGTTTCTGTGATTTGATTTTTAGCATAGAAGGATCAGTAGTAAAGAAATCCAGTAGATTGTCACACATCCCCAACTTAGTGAAACACCATGGTCTACACACATACACACACACGCACATATACACACACTTCAGGGTCTCAGGTATTCCCATAGAAACACACATAAAAAGCCCGAAGGTGCTGGAGCTGTCAGGAACCCACTGCTCAGGGAGGAGGCAGGTCACCAGCCTTCACACTGGACGCACTTTGCCACATTGCCACATGGGAGGAGGGCACTTCAGGCTCCACCGCAGACTCTCGCAGCAAGTGGCCCCCCAGCATCATGGTGCTGCCGTTGTCAGTCACAGGCAGCACCCCTCCCCTCCCACACCTCCTGGCAGTGGGAGTTGGGGTCACAAGGGTTTGTGAATCACAGCAACACCTAAGATGAAGAGGAGAGAGAGTTAGCAACTTAGCTTCTCCAAAGTTATTCAGAGTCCCAAGGAGTTCATGAGTCCAAGCCATCCCAAGGGCCCCAGGCAACGGAAAGGGGCATGTTTGTATCCAAACACGGAAGGGCCTGTGGACTCAGGCTGCCGGCCAGTGGCTGGCACTTTCCCACTCTCATGGCCAACTCCCAGCAAGATACTTGAACTCACAAGCACAGTCCTTCAACACCACAGGTTAGTGGTCTCCCACCCCCAGCCCCTGCATCATCACATGTACACAGTTTCTATGGTAACAACTCTTTTCCCGATCCCAGGACTCAGCTGACAAACATTCAGCACCTTCACCAGACCCCCAGAGGCGGCTCCACAGATCTACATCTGTATCACTGTAAGAGAAGTGACAGTGATTCGTACCTACTTTTAGGAGACACTGAATATGAAGTGAAAAGAACACTGGACTGACTTCATGGAAGTAAGATAAACCGAATTCCACTTGTAGCTCTGCCACCACTCAAGCTGCACTCCGGCCTCAGGCAAGTCCATTTACCTCTTTAGGCTCAGCTCCCATACTATTTAAGGTCACCCAACTGAAAGACCCCTCTAAGGCTAAATTCTACTTGGAAAAACACTCCAAGGGTGCCTCAAAGCAGGGCTCAGTCGGTTAAGCTTCCAACTCTTGATTTTGGCTCAGGTCATTATCTCACAGTTCTTGGGATCAAGTGTCACATCAGGTTCTGTTGCTGACAGCTTGGAGCCTGCGTGGGATTCTCTCTCTCTGCCCCTCCCCCACTCTCACACGTGATCTCTCTCAAAATAAATAAATAAACTTAAAAAAAACCAAACCAGACATGTCTGTGTGTGTTAACGGTTTTAGCCAAGTTGAACCATCCTCCACAGCTAACTTTGTGAATCCACAGATGACCCTAGAATCTCTGTAATGTGGCAGATACCGTCGCTTGATTCATCCAACTTCCCTTCTCCATGCTGTCCTCTATTGTAGAGAATAGCACCGTACACACTCAGCTTCCCAGACTCCCTTGCAGCAGGAAGTGCCATGTGACCCAGTCCCGGCTAAGACCATGGTCAATGCACATCTGCCAGTGCTGCAGCTGTGCCTGTGTCCCTTGTCCCACCTCAGAGGATGCTTACATAGGGCCCAAGGCAGCAGCGGCAACTACTGGTATAGCTGGCAAAAGAGAAAAGGGAGGAGAAACCTGGTTCTCCAACGACAGTCTGAGCCCCTTGGCCAGCCCTAGACTTCTTTCTGCCTAAGACAAATAACATGCCTTCCTTATTTAAGCAAGAACCTGTCAGTTTTTCTGATATCTGCAACTGAACAAAACCCTAATTTACAGGTAAGGTCTACTGGTACAGCGTAACTAGAGCCTCACTTCAACATATTCCCATGGCTATAAAATCTGGTTGCAGATGAGATTGAGAGAACAATGCTAAAAGAAATGCCAGGATACCCATGTGGTGAGATTGTGCTAAGATATCCATTGCATATGAATTCTGGATAAAGGTGAAGGCAGAAAAGCTCTGAGGTGGGCAACAGCAGAGTCTCCAGACCCAGATGGGCTGCCTGACCCTGAGAACATCTTACATGCACCTCAGGAATCTCTTTCATAATGCAGCGTTTTTTTTTTTTAAGTAGGTTCCTATATTGTTTTTATATAAACTTCTTTCGATTATAAAGTAAAATATTATCATTATGGGAAATTTGGAAAATGCAGAAGAACACAAGGAAAAGAAATTTTCTAATCCCTTCATACAAAAAGAATCACCATTTAAAAAATTTTCTTTATGTTTTTTTTAATGTTTTTTGGACTATTTCCTGGCTTCTAAAAATAATCCTGATCATTTACCAAGGGGATGCTACGTGCCAGGGAAGGCACAGTACTAAGTGTTCCACGTATTACCGCACACAAGTTGTAAGAGATGTGGTATGATTTTATTCTCATTTTACAAATGAGAATACAAGAGGTTCACTCAGACCGATTACCCACCCCAGAGTCTCCAGGGCAAGTAGCAGAACTGGAACTCAAATTCAGATCTGATTCCAATATCCATTTGTTTAGGTGGTAGCTCTTCAAACACCCGTGACCCCAGGACTACCTGAGTGAGCTCAAGTGGTACATACTTTGTGCATTCTCCCTTTTTAACCTAACAGCCTGTCACAAACATGTTCTTATGACATTAAGAACACTTCCACTGTAAAAATATTCCACAGTTTAACTACTTCCGGATGGCAGACACTAAGTAGCTCTCTGCCCTCTGCTATCATAAATAATACTCCAAACAATAACTATCCATAAATCTCTGCATTTCAGACCATTTCTTTAGATTCTTAAAAAAAAAATGGATTCACTCAGTCAATGGACTTTAACACAAATTGCACGTTTGCTTGTATCCTTCTCACCTGCTTCTAGAGGGGACAGACAATAAAGGAGTGGACATGAAATATTCAGAACATATATGAAATTCTAACCACTTATACCTAAACCTTCCCCTCTCATTAAGGCCCAATAAGAGCCAAGGGAGGGTCCCTGACTGGCCTTGCTGCCTCGTACTCGAAAATGCCCTGGTCTTGCCACTACAGCTTTGAAAAGAAAATGAAAGTACTGGTTTTAATAATTAATCTTGAGAAAAGAATCACTCACTCTAAGACCAAAATAACTCTAGCATCTTTTATATTTAGTTGAGAAAAATCCTACACGAGGAAAAAAAATAAATTAAGTTTGCTGCAATTGAGGACCTGTCTTGACAAAATGTGATAGGAGCCCCTTTAAGCCTGCATGGTACAATCTTCCTCTGCACAGAAATCCAAACAAGACAGAGTGATTGACCTTCTAATATAAAAAGGGAATAAGAATGCTGTTGGAGTCGTGGGGTAGACTAAAGGAGATAGTGGTTGTAGAATACGTAGGGTAATGCCTGGCATGTTCGTCTGTGCTCAGTAAATAACTGTTAGCCCTAACTATTCCACTTCCTGGAAGACGAGATACAAGGAGCAGGGCTACATGCCCTTGCCATCAGCAGTACCCACTGTGGTCCGACCTCCCAGGCCTCACCAAACCCATCACACACTCCCCAGGAATGAGCCTCTACATTGGCTTCATTCCTATTCCTCCCTCCAGCCTCATGCCCGGAATAGTTTCTCCCTCTCAGCTGGGGTAGTACAAAGGACATGGGCTCAGGAGTCAGACTGGAGTCTGAATTCTGACTTTGCCATTTTTTTTAAAACCAGGTGGTCTTGGGCAGGTTCCTTAAGACTCTCCAAACCTCAATTTCATCATCTATAAAATGGAAAGATACAGTCCCATTCATCCAGAAGGTTCTTGAAAAGATGACAGCAAATGTACACGCTGTACCAAACACATTGCCCTGTGGTACAGGGAGGGAGCACCTGGCAAAGGGCAGCGAGCTGTATGATGGGAGCCCCCCCCAAAGTTTAATCATGCCCCATTTCCTCCAGGAAGTTGTCACCTGTTGTGTCCTAAAATATGTACAGCAGAACACATTCTATTTAGAAGTTTATGTGGACATCACCCTGTATGTCCTATTTCATGTAGACAGACCTTATCTTTCCAATTAAACTTGTGTAAGGCAAGAACTGTATCTTACTCTATCTAGGAGCCCAGAAATGGCAATGAAATTCTAAAACCTCTTATGACAAATCAGAGTAGTTGGAAGCGGCTCCCTGGAACACAGGTGTCAAAGAGAATTCTGGGGCTACCTTCAGGTTCGCTGGGGGAAAACAGTGCTAATTATGGGTATGTGTCATGGGCACAGAATGGAAGAGTGGTGGGTGACATGTGACAATTATCTGCCCTCTCTGGAGAAGGCGCTTAGTCCCAAGTTCAGCAAACTCACCTCCACCCCCACCCCACACCCTCTGCGTAGGGGTGGGGTGAGATGAGGGTGGAGTCGGAGTGAAGTGCACTGACCTGCGTAGCTCCGCCCCGTGCTCATGTTGGTTGGCAGCAGCGTCCATTTGTCGATGACAGGGTTGTAGTACTCCACCGAAGCCAAATTGCAGGATCCATCATCCCCTCCAACCACATACAGGAGCCCATTCACTGCACACACCCCTGTGAACCAGAGGCCAGAGGAGACATTACAGCAGGAGTCACCAGTGATGGGAATGGATGGGAGACAGATCTGGATGGCCCTGGAGGTGCTCCTCCTCCCCTTCAAGGTAGCTCCAGGAGCTGGTTCTTCGGTCTCATTGTGCTCAACCGAAGGACATGCTGACAACAGCCACTGGGCTCCGAGGATCCCCCTTTCTAAAAAGGGGGAATCACTGCTACATGTCCCATGGACAGTTCCTGGTCCCTGACCCTATCAGTACTTAGAGCTTACCAGGATGGGCCCCTCTCTACTGGAGCATTGCCTACTGGTGCATACAGACCTCTCATGCCCAGACTAAGGGAACCTCACCCACAGTACTACTGCTCTGCTTCTAAGTTTTCCCTGATAAATGCTGTTAGATCCCTCTTGTGTGGCTATGGCTACGTCTGTGATGCCTTTGCACTACTTAAGTCTAAATCCACACAAAGCTCCCAGGGACCAGGCATCCGTCCTGCTCTGATCTCACTGAGGGCTGGTTTGAGGGCAAGGTCTCATGCAGCAGGGACTCAAGGGTAGGAAACTGTTATTTTGCTCATCAAGAGCTCAGTCAGTTAAGTGTCCAACTTTGGCTCAGGTCATAATCTCGCGGTTTGGGAGTTCGAGCCCATTGTCAGGCTCTACGCTGAAAGCCTGGAGCCTGGAGCCTGCTTCAGATTCTTTTGTCTCCCTCTCTCTCTGCCCCTCCCCTGCTCATGCTCTGTATCTCTCTCTCTCAAAAATAAATATTTAAAAAAAATTTTTTTAATTAAGAGGCCATAGTCCAACATACATGTCTTTTTTCAAAATGAGACTTAGGGGGTGGTGATGTTCAAAAAGTTGTAATTATAAGTACTGATGAAGATATATCTCAAACACTGGTGAGAAGATAAAATGTACCACTTTCCTGGATGGTAGTGAAAGCACGTATGCTCACTCAGGCTCAAAAATTTTACTTCTAGACTTTTATTCTGAAGAAATAATTTTAGATGTGTGCACTGATTAGCCAAAGGACCATTTGTAATAACAAAAGCGTTACTGATAGAAAAGATGGAAATAAATGTCCAACAGTAGATTAGTTATTCAAATTATGATATAGCCATTTAAAATATCATGTAAATATATTTCATGTTATAATAAGTTATTCATGGAAGATTTTAAAGTGGATTGGAAAAGGAGATTATAAAATAGCATCACAGTGTGATTCCACTTTTGCTATTAAAAAACAGAAATATCTGTATGTAAATGTGTACATATACACACATCTATTTTTGGACTCAAGACACACTAGCTGTGTTAGGTAATCCCTCGAGTGTCTATAATCTCTTGCTCATGTGGTTTAAGGCCAAGTGCCAAGTTACATCATGGCGGGCTTAGGCAATGGGCAAATTAATAACTCTCCTCTGTTTACACTTTCAACATGTGAGCTACAAATGAATTTAGCAAACTGGTAACTTGATATAAAGGAAATAAATCTGCCAGAAAGTCACCTAGTTGTCTTTCCAGCCTGGGAAGCTAAGCTAAGTCAACACTTTCATAGAGTAAAGAGGATAAAGTAAGATATAATAACAAAGGACCCGAGCCAGAAGACAAAGTTGTCAAAGGAAATATAGTTTAATAGGGATGTCAGGCTCCCGGAATAAAAATCTAAACCCTCTAAGATAAATCATTCCCACAGGAAAGAAAAGGGGAAGGGACAGAGAGACAGAAGCACAAAGCAAGGAAAATGGGAAGTGTTCCCACCAGAGAATGAATAAGGGGACTGGTTGCCCCTAAAAGGAAGGAGATGGGTTTCAGGTGGGAAGTGAGGGGTTCTCAGAACCAGGTAGTGGCAAAGAAAAGATAGAAGCAAGCATCATTGCCTGACCATGTCCACACAGCCTTGTGCTTAGCTACCCAACAGAGCCATTGGACAGGGGGCTTTGACGGTAATCAGAGGGCTTTTCTGGGTCTGTGTCCATGTGTGCACAAAGTCATCACCCTTTGTTGGAAGAGGAAGAACCCCCTGCATCTACATAGGGGACCCTGTGGCTAGCTTTTGTGGTCCCTGGCTCTCCCCTCTCCCAGCCCAGAGCCCAGCTGGCAAAGGGATATTCCTGTGTGAGGTACAAGCTTGGGCCCAGGTTCTGGGAGTCTCTCCCTTCTGCTTTTCTTTTGGAGCTAGTGTTCACTCCCAAACCCCGCAAGGACAGAAGGAAAGAGTGGTCATATTACCTGCGTTGCGCCTGCACATGTTCATGTCCGCCACCTGCTTCCAGGTGTTTGTTCCAGGATCATAAACTTCAACACTTTTCCTCACCAGGGGCCCGTCATGCCCGCCTGTGGCATACAGCTGTCCACTGAGGACCCCGACCCCTGAAAGACAGAGTACAGTGTCCCAGCCTCAAGCTGGCTACCACGACCAGAAACCAGGAGATCTGGCGTCCAGTCCTGGGCAACCGTCACCAGCAGGGTGACATGAGGAGTCCCGCTCTGTTCCCCTCGACCTCAGTGTCCTCATCCATAAAACAAATATGACACCCTACCTGCCTCCTACAACTGTCAAGCTGAGAAGTCCCTAAATACAAAGCAAAATGACCCTGTATCTATTTAGAGAAACATAAATATACATACATATGTAACACGTATGTGACCATGTATGTATCAAATGCTGAGAGAGGGTTCCTATGCAAAGAAATAAAGTAAAAAAAAAAAAAAAAAAAAAAGGCTGAAAGAAATCCTCCAAAACATTAGAAGAAGTTATCTCCAGACGGTAAAATTACATTTGTCCTCCCGTTGGCCTGTCTGTGTTGCCAAGTCTTCCTACTCGTATTCCTCAGCCTTCAATTACACTAGTTGAGTAAGAGGAGTTAAGCCTGGCAACTAGCCGCGTAGCAGGTGCACTGCCATCATTACTGCACAGACCTCCCCGCATGCCCCAAAGCAGAACCCGTCCTTTCTGCCACACACTCTCCTCTTAGCTTGTAGAGGGACATTACATCACTCCCGATGTTGATAGGCCCGAGCTTGCTTCTAGCATGGCATCGTGTACAGGATTCAGTGTCTTCTTTTAAAATCCTTCAGTGCAGGTCACAGAAGGAAGGGGAGTGGAAACAGCAACAGACCTGGTGTCTGGGACACGTAGGTCTGGACGTGTGTTTCTAACTTGCTGCCGGGTGAAACTTCCCCTTTCCAGGCCTCAGTTCTCCGATTTGCAAAGCAACATGGCACACGGGCTACCTCGCCCCACGACAGGCTGCATCACAATCAGGTGGAGAGATTTTGAAAATATAGATTCCCAGGGCCTCCCTCCCAGAGACAACACTGGCTGGGACTCAGAAAAGGTACCTCAGGTGATTGGGATGTGCAGCCACGTGTCAGACCCAAAGACTCAATTTCTAGGATATAAACTTCACACGGACAAGGACCCTATACTATTCAGACTATTTTCCTGTGCCTGATGGTACTAGGTCCTTGTTTGAATGCCAAAATATGTAAAATCCCATCTAGCAATTATGCTGGTTGTGCTGGTGGTTCCTCACAGTTGCCCTAAACTAACAGCAGATGGTGGTGTTGTATCAACAATGGCTATCCAACGGACTTGGGTATAATGAAATTCAGTGTGTTCCAAAGCAGCCTCACCTGCCCCTCTCCCAGAACTAGCAGAGCCTGGGTTCCAGTCATGGCCTCTTTACCCTCCTCCAACCATCTGCGAGCACTGCTCACACGCTATTGAAAAAGAAAGCAGCATTGCAGGTCCTCAGGGTCTCCCCCGCCCTTCTGCAGCCTCTTCCACAAATGTTCACACTGATGTCTCCTGGACCTAAAAGCCACCATGGCTCCCAGCACTTCAAAGGGCCAGAAGTAGCCAGAGGCCAGAGTCTGGTTCTTCAGCCACCAAAGAACACCCACCATGCAGGTTCTCAACTCCAGAGGTGAGGCTTCCCCTAATCTTAGGGATGTGAAGCGTATAACAAAAGCTGACCTGGGAGCCTGAGGCCAGGGCTCTGACAGTAACTTGAGTCAAGAGTCCACCACTGGGAGAGGGAGCATTCCCTAAACTGAGGTCACCCAGTGCCACGGCCAGTAGAGTTGCCACCATCCACAGCCAGAGCAGCCCCAGTGAACTCCACACAGTAACAAGGCCTGGGCAGCCTGGCACAGACGGAGCAGTTCGCCTCCAGAGGCAGATCTATGGCAGATGGGGCCGGTCTGTGCTAGGGGCTCCACACGGGGCTGCCCCTCCACACTTGCTGCTTGAGATGCTCCTAGAAGCAGCCCCATGTCTCGGTGCCATTCCACTCCTCCTCAGCTGTCCCTACATCCTTGAGCTTTGAACTTGCTCTCACGCCTAAAGTCACAGAAGATTCCTAGGAAGTACAAACAAGACTCTACCAAGACTCTCTAAACCAAAATTACTAAAAGAGCTCTAGGAAGGGAGAGGAACCATGATATGTGTGCATTGAACTGGCCCCTGGGAACATCTACTGCAGCCCACTTATTTCACATCTGAGGAATCAGAAGCCAGAAAGGGGGAAGGGACTTGCTCAAAGTCACATGGCAAGTTCTAGCAGACTCAACACTAAAGCATAGGCCTCCTGACTTCCAGGCATTTGCTCCATGTTCAAGGAGGGCCAACTGGTCAGAATCAGCAAATACAATCTCACTAAAAGTAGTATTCCACATACAAATGCTTCTTAAATGGGACCATACACCTTTTTGTTTTCTAACTAGTGAGCACACAAAAGTTTTTGAATAATATTAAAATAGCATTAAGGAATGCTGAGCAAGTAGTCATGTGTTTGGAACTGTAAAGTGAGAACACAATTCAGTCTTAAAAATACAATAAAGAAAAAAAATGCACACACAAAAAAGACCTTGAGGACAGTATGCTAAGTAAAAGAAGACAGAGAAACACAAATAACATATGATGTCCACTCATATGTAGAGTCTTAAAAAAAAAAAATCAAAGCCCACAATACAGAGAACAGATTGATAGTTGCCAGGGGGAGGGCCAAACGGGTGAAAGGAGTAGAAATCCTGACTCTACCAGTTATATGACCTTGAGCAAATTACTCACCCCCGGTCAACTTACTTTCTGTTAAGTGGAATTTATGTTGTGTCTACCTTTTAGGGGCAGTCGTGAGGACTAAATAAATTGAAGGTGCTTATTAAGACGGCACCTGACACGCAGCAAGCCTTCACTTTTCAGGGATGCAGTTATTTCCACAGAGATGGAAGGGATGATGGTGAAGAGAATATTCCCTGCGAGAGGTTAACATGTAAGTGCTTGTGTCGAGCTGGAAAGGTGCCAGTGGGAATACAGACATTAAAAGCAAAGAATGGGAAGGTGAAGTAAGGAAGAATGTTCAACTGTTGGTCTCCGGACCCACCTGGGAGTGGATCAGACATAGCCTGCGCCCTGAGGCTCCTCGTACCTGCGCCACTGCGGCGGGTGCTCATGTCTGCCACATAGGTCCATTCATTGGTTGCTGGGTTGTACTGCTCCACGGTACTCAGGCACTGGCGGGAAGCCCCATCATAACCCCCGACAGCATACAGCTTCCCTGGAACAGACAAAGTGGTTGAGGGTGGCGGCAGGGACAGTGGCACAGAACTGGAGCTTGGCTGAAACTCCATTGTTAACCCACTGGGGCACCTTCATCGCCATGAGAGTTCAGGGACCCTTTCCTCCAGAGGGACCACAAACCAGACTATGCATTCTTCACAATTCTGCCTTCTACTTCCTCTTAAGCCATGAGGCTCCTTAATGCAGTTCAGAGCATCTTTCTAAATAAGCACCCTAAATACCCAATGCAAAGCTATGGCCTGGCACCACTGTGGCTCAGCATATTCTTGCTAGCGAACTATATTAGATCTTCTCCAGAATAAGGCACCCAAGAAATAAAAAGCTAGTGGGGCCCAGCTACAGGCAGGCAGATTGACTTTTGCCTAATGGCTTACAACAGCAGACAAAACAAATATGAGAAGATATTCTTCAGTGAGAACCCAAACCGTGACTTTACCATACTTCATGTGCTCCATCCACAATTCCAGCAAAGGGAACATGTGGTCGCAGCATGGTGTGTGCACTCTGGGCTGGGGTGGCTGGAATTCATCGATAGGCTCCCTTGTGATCTTTAAGCCATGCGCAAGATCACTGAAACACCATTACGCATAAATAAAAATACCATAAGTTGTTATCTAAAGGCATCATTTCTGCCTGGGGATGGACATATGCGGTTGGACGAGGGGCAGGAAATCAGCATTTCAGCTCCCCTAGAGCAGAGATTCAAACATGAAGGGTCTCTTCTTTCTCTTCCTCCCTCCCTTCTCTCTCTCTCTCTCTTCCCCCCCCCCCGTGTGTGTGTGTGTGTGTGTGTGTGTGTGTGTGTGTGTGTGTTTGTGTGTGGTAGGGGCAGTCCTACCTCACCTAGGCCTAGGCCTCAGACCTATGGGGAGTAATGGAGTTATAATAAGGATCTCAAACACTAACTGTAGACTAAATAAACACTGCCAAATGCAAATCCACTTAATAGAGTTACTAACCAAATGAGGTGCTTTTTTTTTTTTTTTGTCCTTATGTGCTTTCCTGAGGGAGAAATACCAAAAATAAAACTACTATTTGGAAGTGTGCCATTTTTTTAAATTAGAAAGAAGCTCAAACTGCTGTCATATCAAATATAAAATTACTGGGGCACCTGGTTGGCTCAGTCGGTTAAGCGTGTGACTTCAGCTCAGGTCACGATCTCACGGTTTGTGAGTTTGAGCCCTACATCGGGCTCTGCGCTAACAGCTCGGAGCCTGAAGCCTGCTTCGGATTCTGTGTCCCACTCTCTCTCTGTTCCTCCACTGCTCACACTCTGTCTCTCTCTCAAAAATAAATAAACATTTACAAAAATGTTTTTAATTATTTATTCTTCTATCATTGAGGCTGGTTTTGTTTTCTGCCCCAGAGTCCTTTCCAGGGACCCTTCTAAGAAAAAAGGGACACGTCCTCCCCAGTTCTGCCCTTACGTAAGCCAGAGCACAGATTCCTGACCCAACAACTCTTCCAGGGTCCAGGCTGCTCCCATGACATAGGCTGGCCAAGATGCAACAACCTGCCCACCAGCTGCCCTCTGCTCGCCAAAACCTAAGTCATTCAGGTGTGGAGGAGATGCGGAGCTCCCGAGAACAACCCCAGTGTCATTCAGACCAGACAGCCATGACAGAGGACAGAGAGAGGGCAGGGAAGACTGTGACCATGTGGAGAGCCCTATCTCCAAGGCCACGGTGAAGCAGAGGCCCCTTAAAATCCTCCTGAAACATTCTCACCAAAGCTATGAGGAGGACACACTGCAGCCCCAAGGTGACCCACAGCCAAAGAGCTTCAAATTCAGAATGGACAATATCAACAAATTCCCAGGCTGTCCCCTGTCTCAACAGGCACGCTACAAGACAGCACTTCCTCCACACACAGAACATGCTCACACAAGCCCTTGTCAAGGGGAGTATTTCAAATCACGACCACGAAGGCAACTTCTCTAACCTGCCATCAACCATCCTAACCTTGCATCAGCTGAAAAAATACCGACTCAAGGTTTCTCCTTGAGTCTATTAACAGGGACTTGCTATTTTTAACCCCTGCACTATTGTTTAGTATTCCTGGCTGAGGAACAAGGGAGGAAATGGGAAGGTGGCTAGACAAAGCACTTATATTTGGCAGACAAATCAATTTCTGTTTCCACCAGGAGGATGAGATTGCAAGAAACAATTTATCTTGAGAGGAGGACAAAATCCTTGCACTCACCAAAATGACTCATTTAGTATGTTAGAATAATATACTTCTAAATGAAAATTTATGCAATACTGGTACAAACCAAGAAATGCAGTGAGAGAGAATATTTCTACTAATGTCTGTCTAATCACTGCACATTACACTCTCCCTAAAGCAAGTGTGTTCTTGTGGATGCATAGGAGATGGGGGGGGGGGGGCGGGGAGAGACAGAGACAGAGACAGACAGAGAGGGAGAGAGAGAGAGAGAGAATGCCTGCGTACATGTCTAAATGCATATATTCCAGCTACATTCCCACTTCAGGAGAGATTAATGAATCAGTGTCATCCTATAAAGTATACCATTTTTTTTCCAAATAAGACTCTATGCTTTAATACAGTGAATTCACACATATTTATAAAATCCCTATCAGCGTTTGCTAATGGTCTGAAAGAGTGTAGCACAATGGAAAGAGCACGGAGTTAGGAGTCAGAAGACCCAGGCTCAAGGACCAGCTGTGCTATTTACTAACGTTGGGCATATCACTTGCCCCTCTGGCACTTCATTTCCCCATGTGGAGAATGGAGAAAATCTAAGCCCTGTCTATCTCCTCCAAAAGGATTTTGGGAACAAAATTTATATATAAAAGAGCCATTTATAAACTACAGAGCCCTAACTGGGCCCCGGATCTCACTACTCTCACCTGCCTCACCCCACACACCTTTCCTGACTTGAGCAGGACTCTGCCACCAACCTGTCCTGCAGTGACAGTAATCAGACCTGGGAAAACATGCCCACCTCACTCGAGGCTCTGTTAATGTGTTAATGTTCAACATATAAATAGGAGGACCAAACTAATTAAATAAAATGAACCCTCACCCCACCACATTATACTCCTACATTCTATGTTGACTCTAGATTCCTCAACCTATAACACAACTGTTGATAAGTAGCCAAAGCAACAGGCTGGTGTCTCCCCTTAGGCTCCACTTACTCCTCCCAATACACCTGGCCACCTGCTAGCATGAGCCAATAGCTGCACCCATCTGCGCCTTAACTTTCTTCATCTGTTCCATCAGGATCCCTGAACCTGACTCAGAGCAGTGATAGGAGGAATAGAGCCAGGGTGCTGGGACAAGACCTGTGGGCTGGGGCAGGGACAGGCCGCCGCCCACTGGTATTCCTTACCCTCCACGACACCCACACCCACGCTGCTCCGCCGTGTGTTCATTGGGGCCACGAAGAACCACTCGTTGGTCTTGTAGCTATAGGCTTCCACCGATGCTAAGCCTGGGAGACCAGAGACTTGTAAGATTTTTACTCATGAGGAGAGGTGAGGCCTCATCTGGTGTGAGGCTGGGGGAAGGGTCAGAAACCTGGGGATATGGCTGAGTACCACCTCTACCTTGCCATGCAGCCTGGGGCACCTCCCTGATGCATGTCCTCAGTGTGTCTACCTGAGAGGACCACAAAGGCCTGACTCACGGTGGGTCACAAGAGGACATGGGGATACAACAGAACTGCCCTGCAAATGTAAATCATTACATCTACTGAATGGAGTAAAAAACCTGAGGTTGCCTCACTTGAACATGTTCTTTTCTCTTTTCTTCCTCTACCTAAGAAGCTAGAAAGCTGAGAACTTAGCGTCCCACAACCATTAGGGGTGACTCAGTCAAGAAGGCCTAAGAAGAAGTCTGATGGGCATTTCTGAAATAGCCTTTGTTTTTCTACACCAACCTGCTTGATGCTACCTGGAACACAAATGTGCCGGCTGGAGCTGTCACAGCCATCTTATGATCAGGAGGGTACAGCCAAGAGATGTTTAAAGAACCTTGGCCTCAATATTCTTGAGCAAGCAGATGAAGTTAGCAACTGACAACTCCGGGACGTCTTCCTTTATGGGTAAAACAAGATCTCTCATTTGTTTAAGCCACAGTTTAGCGAGGTTTTTCTACTCACAGCCAAAAGCAATTTCTAGAAGAAACAATGCCCCACTCTCTTTTTTTGTCTTTATTCTCAGATCCTACCCACTAGAGGCAGCCTCTCAAGGGGCTATAGACCCTAAAATATTATGAGAGAGGCAAAGAGAAGAATTGGAAAGGTTACCAATTGGTAAGGACACAAATGAAAATTCAGAGAAGTAAAAAATACTGTTTTTCACATCCCTGGGGGCATTTCAGTGTTAAAAGAGTTACTGTCTATAGAGACATCCACCTGGAGGTACAGGAAAGGTGAGATAATCTCTCCAAGTTCATGTCTACTAGTAGTTTCTGATTTGAGCTCTGAAGCAACACAGAAGCCAGGAGCAATGGAACGCACCTGTGGTGGCACAGTCTGACAAAGCTTCGTGGGCCAGTAGAAAGGACAATGGATAAAGACTGCACGGCCTGAGCCAGGTCTCTTCCACAGCTTCCGTGTCCATCCAGAAGAGGGCTCTGACGTCCTGAGATGCCCTCCAGCTGAGCATGCTCTCTTTCTAAGTCTCATCTTTTTACAAAAATGGGTTCCCAAACAACAGAAAGGAGGAAAAGGCCTCATTTGAGTGCAGGAGCCTTCCTAGAATCCTGGAAATGATACCACCCATGTGGGCAGTTACATATTCCATGTGTAGAAAGGCCTGGCTCTGGCAAACAAGGTAGGAGATGAAGAAGGAGGAGTGTGCTGTTGAGGTAGCTGTGGATGGACAGAAGGCTGACCCAAGAACTGGCTGAGCAAACCAGGGTTGCACTGAGGGCATGTCCCAGTCTAGGAGGAGTGGGGACCACATCCCGGACCTACCAGTGCTTCCATCAAAGCCCCCCACGGCGTAGAGCAGGTCATTGAGCACGGCTGCACCCAGAGTGCTCCGGCGCTCCTGCATGCTGGCGATGGACGTCCACTGGTCCTTCACACCATCATACACATCCACTGTCCGCACGCGCAGTGAGCCGTTAAATCCACCCACAGCATACACATGACCAGCCATGAACACCACACCTGAGGCACAGGAAACCAAGGCATCGAGGTCATCTCAGGCGGCTGATCACTCGTGCTGATGAGTGACAGTGCGGGAGCCAGGCAGTCACATGAATAATTCTCCACAGAAAGTGATCTCCAACTTTACAGAATAGGAAGTCATTGAGGGACTCACTGGATTTCTATTCATATATGCTTTTCCAAGGGTGTTTGATTCAAGCAAATACTGGTACTAGCTTCAAGTCCCTAAGCACATAGCAACTACCCCAGAAGGGGTAGCCAGATATTGGGCAAGTGGGGAATGGAAAGGAAGAGAGTCTGTAATGCACACGTTTGTGGAAACAAGGAGCAATTCAGGATTGCCAGCAGTAAGCAGAGACAGACTGGGGAAAGGCAGGCTGCTTACCTGCTCTGCATCTCCTGGAGGGAAGCTCAGCTATCTGGTCCCACCGGTCCTCTTCAAAATCGTAGCATTCCACACTGCGGATCGCCTTGGGTGCCTGGCCACCAACCACAATCATGACCTCCAGAAAGACAAACAGACATTGGCTGGGTCTCCACAACATGTGGATTCATGGATGATCAATCCCTGGCACTTCCACATGCCAACTGCCCAGGGTTCACGAATGATCTGCCATGCCCGTTGATGACAGAGTTACATACATGAAGATGCTACCCAGAATCACCAACAGATAGACTTTCCTTGCACAGTCAGTCCTAACAAACAAAATTGTAAGGTCTACCCTTCCCAAAGACTTGTGCTCAGGGCTACGTTGGTGGTACATGTAGCCACTCAGGACATCTACAATCTCAATGCCCTCAAGGATTTGAGCCAGGGGACTCATTTCTTTTATCAAAACAAAATATTCCAAAATACATATATAAACTTGAATATATTTTTGGAATAGAGGGCAGAACTTGGATGCATGTTTAAGGTAAAATTACTTCAAAAATATTTCTGAATACACAGACTACAGGGGTGCACTTATTCATTGTAGTCTGGGACAAAACTGTGAAAGACTGCATTGGGGTAGTTCCCAGAGAAATGTATTTAACTGATGATGTTCTGAAAAATCGTGCTAACAATACCATCTCCACAAGTAAGGTAGCAGCTACCACTGCTGGTCACTGTGTGAAACGCCTGGTCATTTACTCATCATGTTAACTCTGTGAGGTAGATGTTTTCCGTATTGACAAATAAGGAAATTAAAGCTCAGAGAACATAAATAAATTGCCCAAGGTCACACAGCTGCAAGTGGAAGAACAGAGACCGAAAACCAAGTCTACCTGATGGAGAGGTGAAGGCAGTCCCACCCCTCTCCTGCTCCAGACACAAGGTCCACGCAAAGACAGCTCACTACGTCTGCAGGTCACATTTCATTGGTGAGTCAGGAGATGAATTTTATGGATTGCAACCAACATACTTTTAATAGAGCAGCACAGAAAATATAGGAAGGGTGTTATTTCATGAAACAGTTGGTATGCTTATACACATGTGTATGTGTCTCCCGAATCACACTTTAAACAGATTTGTTAGTGTGGGGTATAGTCAGGAAAGAAAAAAAAAAAAAAAAAGGCCACTGCTCCAGCTATAGTATTAAAACTGGAGCATTTAATTGTGGTATCCCTATTGTGACTTTGGTCACATGTTATTAATAACTAAAAAATAAAGTATCAAAGTTAACAATCGTATATATGTTTTAATAAACTGGTACAAATTCATGGTTGTCTCCATAACAACATCACTCTCACGGCTATTCTAAGAGGCCTTCTTACATGACGAGGAAGGTGTGGGAGTCACAGGCCGCCAATCAATAGGAATCACAGGACATTCTCATTACCTGTAGCTTGTATTATGTACTCCAGTGGTTCTCAAACTTCAATCACCTCGAGGGTTGTTAAAACACAAAATGCTAGGCCCCCCTCCTCAACCCTGCCAGAATTGCTGATTCAGCAGGTCTGGAGTAGGACAGACACTGTGCATAACAAGTTCCTGGTTGATGCTGGTGCTTCTGTTCCAAAGCATCTATCATACGAGGAGGCAGAACCAGTGCTGACTGCTATTGCTCATCAGTCATTTATGTCCCAAGATTCCACATCCAGGCCACCCACTACCCATGTGGGTGGTCACAGCTGTCTGTGGTCAAATGTGGGTAACCAATGTTCAAAAACTCAGAACTCAGTTCTGACTTCTGGAACATTCCAAAGGAACCCAAGACACCCAGTGCAAAATTAGAGTTGCTGCTACTGCTTCTGGAAATAAACATTCTACATTTGACTCTCCATGACACAGCTCAAAGGGTCCACTGCTCTGTATCAAGAGCAGCCCTCTTCAGAGAAAACCTGAATCTGACATTACTTCCCATCTGTAATTCTTTGCTTAGATAGGCATCCATGACGAGTTTAAGGGGGAGTTAAGGAACACAGCCTTTTGGCAAGCTTCAGACAATGTCCACCTTACTCCTCCAGGGCCCAGTGACTCGCCGTGCATTCTTAAACATGCCTAGGACTTGTACCGTCCTTCCAGTTTTGAGTTGGTAAAGCTAAAATGAAGGCACAATACTGCAACGATTTTGCATGAAATCTGGTTCTGGGGACTGGGTGAGAATAAAACCAGGTTTTAATTTTCTTTTTACAGTGACCTCAGTCACTCAACGCCTTCCATTCCCTCTCCTTGAAACATTCTCCCCCATTCCTGATCCCTCTGCTCTAACACATGCTTATTTTTCAGGTCTCAGTTTACATGTCACCTCCTTCAAAAGGACCTCTCTGATCTCAAATCTGAGTTAATGTCCCTTCTCTGAGATCACACATGCCCTGTGTTCTCTCATTAAAACTGGCCCACACTGTGTTCTAACCTCCTAGTGACCTCGTCTCCCTGCCTGGATGGTGAGACTTGGCGGGGAAAAAAATCTATCTGCCTCAGTCACCAAGATAACCTCGGGGCCTTTTGGTGTCAGGTAAAAGTAGGACTCAGATATTTATTTGGGATAAGAAATGAATGAATGGCAAGGAGCATACGTAAGAAACCAAATTAAAAAAAAATACACGGTTAAATCAAAGAAAATACACAATCCAGAATGTCACTTGCTGGGGTTAATACATGTTGGCCACCAGATTACAATTTGAGAAGCAAAAAATAAAAAAGAGAGAAAAAGAGAGCTTTTTCCATCTTTTCACTCAACCACCAGAAGAAAGACAGTTTATTCTTTGTACAAGTTATCAGGCTTTCTCTGTTTAAAAAAAAAAAAAAAAAAAGGCGAAGCTTTCGAGGAACCTCACCATGCCCCAGAAACAATCTTACACCAGGAGTAGGGAGGTACATTCATATTGGAGAAAAAACGAGCGCTTGTCTCTTGAGAATTGTCGTAGTTACACAGAAGCATTACTATACAAACGCAAAAATTCCAATGCTAAGGTAAAACCTGAGAAGAAAAACAACAGGAATACAGGACAAGGTTTTCAAAACGAACTTCCCTTTGAGCTCATAAAGCCACTGTTGAGGGACGACTGTGAACATTAAACCTCATACAATAATTTGGGAAGAGTAATTATGAGCTTGTGTGGAGCAGGACCACTGGTTTCTGAAAATGCAGAGATGGCTCAAGGCAGGAGGAGATGCACTTTCGGCTTCTTTCACAGGCCTAAGAAAGCCAATTTCTATGGCAAGCTTTGCAAGAGGCCACCATACAAGGAACACTATACCCGTTGTGTGATCATGCTGAGTAAAAGAAATAAATTTCCTATCGTGAATACTAATGGACGGTTGTTTCCATAGATACCTGATCCTAGCAACCAATTAGACAAAAATGAGTATTCCCCAAGTCTACATGCATTACATCTCTAAAATTATAAACCTCTAGCTACTTAGGAAGATCATAAGATGTCAGGGCATGAAGACATTTAAACGATTCTCTCCTACAAGCCCTTATTTTACATTTCCAGAAAAACTCAGCCCCACAATGCTCAACGGGCATATTTCTTTCTTTCTCCAACACCTCTAAGTCCAAAAGATTTGTAATGTCTATAATAGAAATTACTGAAGCAAATCGGCTTATTTAACAATTGCTATTTTTGACATGTATCTTTTAAGGTAACCCCGAGGAAGATCTACCAGGGATCATATGGGAATCACAATAAAGAACTGGTTCCAGGCTAACAATTACGCTAGACCAAATAAAATGTAATCATGTTGAAGGACAGCAGTGTACTCGGGAGTCTTGCAGGGCACTGCAGGGTCCTAACCCCAAGTCTCATCTGCCACCGTGTTGAAGGCTACAGAAGTTCTGGTGGATGGAGAGTTCTGGTTGACAGAATACAGGTAAGCCAGACTCAACCATGGACGGCATGGCTGTTGGATAACTCCCAAGGAAAACACTGTCATTGTGGAAAGTCCAAATGGCCATTTATTTTAGGGAGCTTAGTGAGACCATGGAAAGACTATCTGATGATTCCTTAGGAAGGAAAGTTCACTCCCAGCCTAGTGAGATGGTTTTTAAATAAATATATAAGACTGTCTCCTCCCACGGAGGATTCTGACTCTAGCAGCACGACTGGAGCAGTGAAGACATGTTAGTCACTCCTCACAGAGTATGACAACCACTCTGTGTGAGAACCAGGAGGTACCCAAGACTAGCCAGGGAGAGGTACAGCAGGTGAACAGAGCAGAGACTTCTGGCTCACTTGTGAGTCAGGATCCTAACCTCTAAGTCATCAGACTCTCCAGTAGGGTGATAGGAACAACGTGGGCTCTGTACACTGTTGTCATCAGGCAAGAGTGGAGTGTGTGTCCAAACTCTCTTCCATGACCGGTGAGCTGGGCAGAAGGCAGGCCCAGCCAGTCGGTCCCTCGGGCCAGGGCAGGAAGCGAGACTCTCTCTTACCCTGGTGCGTGGGGCCGCAGGGCTAACACCAATTCTTCCGAGGAGCATGTCGAGGTCGAGGCAGAAGACTTGTCCCCGCAGGTTCCTGAGCAACAGATGCTCTAGGCAAGGACCGACAGCCAAAGCGCAGAGACAATGGGAATTGGAGAACCAGGAATGTGAGAGCAAGACCCAGGGAAGACAGGAGTGAGAATATGGACTTTGGAGTCAGGCACATCTGGGCTCAAATAGCAGCCCAGTCACTAAATAGCTGTGTGACCGTGGGCAAGACATTTAACCTTGCCAAACCTCACTGCCATTACCTGTAACATCAACATAATAGGATGTTTCTCTCGTGGAGGCCAGGAGCCTTAAATGTCATAAAGCACTTAGCACACAGCTTGGTAAATCGTATATACTAAATGTTAGCTTCTAGTATTTGATCAACACCAACATCATTACTATTGTTTAAAACAGTTGTTAAAAAACAGACTCCTAATAAATGGTAGAAAAGGACACTTACATGATCTATAAAGAGAAGAGTGAACACCACTAATTCCAGGGTGATGGTGGGACTTTTTGAGGGCCCCAGGGTGTTTTCTAGGTGTGGCCTGGGTCCATCTGAAGGATCAAGATGGAAAAGGAGCAGTGCCGATCCAGGAGCCTGGCCCAGGTGAGAAGTCATCCTACCCACCCTGCCAATAGCCTTTTCTCCAACACCATCTACTGGACAGCCCAACTAGGGAGGAAGCCGCCTACTTCTGGCCCAAATGGCTTTTCAGTGTCATTTTAAAATTGCTGAATAGAGATGTCACTTGAACTGAAATGACAGTGCAAAGTGCCAGGCTCAGTACATCTCCAAAGGCTCATTTGCATCTTGCTGGGACCTCATTTCTCTGCTGCCATCTGTGGAACAGGGTAACGTAGGAGTGTTTTGAGCAACTGGGAGACAGCCTCTGGTTGTCCATGGCAACCCAGCCTTGGGGAAGGACTGGGCGGTGCATGTGTGGGAGCCCAGATGATGCTATTAGCTGTTCCAGCTTGAATGTGTCAGTATGATTTGTGCATATGTGGCCCAGGAAAAAACACCCTCATTCGCCTCTACAGCTATCTCAAGGCAGAGCCCTATTTCTTTCAGGGAGGGAGCTTGACTGGCAAACAGGTTTGCTGTTGAGAACTGATGAAAACAGGGCAAATCTCTCTCTACCACTTTGTTTCTCAAAGACTGCTCTGTCAGGAAGCCTATCTGGACTGAATTCATGAAAGCCCAGACCAACCTGCCCTTGCAATTCCTGCAGCTCTTCCTGTAGTCCAATTATCTCCTTATTTTTCTTCCTCCACTTATTTGGCCACTTACATATTTCTATCTCGAGTTTCTTTCCACACAGTACCCAGCAAAAATGCTTTTATGAAATATGGAAGCCATATAATAGAACAGTTAAAAGCACAGGGTCTAGTACCAATCATCCTGTGTTTGAATCTCAGGTCTACTATTTGCTAGCTGGGATTTAAAGGTGTGTAACAAATTATTTAATAGTCCTTCATTCAAAAGATGGTATTTGATTCCCCTTCCCTTGAGCGTGGGCTGGACTTACTGACCTGCACCCAGCAGATAAAATACAGCCAAAGTGATGGGATATCATTTGGAGAACAGGTTATAAAAAGACTACAGTTTCTGTCTTGAGCATGTTCTCTCATTGTCTTGCTGTAGAATCACTCACCCTGGGGGAAACTAGTTGCCATATCATGAGGACACTTGGGCAACTTAGGGAGAGGCTGAGAGGGTAAGGAAGCTTGTAGAAACTTGTAGAAGCTTCTTGCCTGATGAAAGAAACTCACCATGACAGTGAACTTAGAATCAGATCCCCCCCACCCTGCAACCTTCCCCCTGCCAAGTAAGCCTGGAGATGGCTGCAGCCCTAACTGAGAGCTCAACTACAAATTTACAAGAGGCCCTGGGCCAGGATGACCCAGCAGAGACACTCTGGAACTCCTGCCCACGGAAACATTTAAGATAATAAACCTTTATTGTGTTAAGCCACCAAGATTAGGTAATTTGTAACACAGAAATGGATAACTTAGTACATAATGAGTAGGTGACATAACCCAAAATCTAATTTCTCATGTGTAAAATGGGGATAATTAAGATGTAAATCCTAGGAGACAATAAATGTACATCACTTAGCCCAGTGATTGGCACATTCTGAGTGCTCACATTAGGGAAGTTATCATTATCTCCTATTATCATCACTGTGGAGTTAGTATTGTACACTGGTCAAAAAGTACAGGTTTTGAGTCGGCCAGACCCAGATCCAAACCTTCATGCTGCCACTTGGCTGTGAAACCTTGGGGTCATTCAATCTCACTGAATCTCCAACATGGAGCCTTCTCCAACATTAGAACTTCCAGGGTTGTTATGAGGATAATATACTGTACATAAAGTGCTTTGCCTGAAACATAAGGAAAGTGTATTTATACAATCATTCTTGTGTCATCATGAATGCCTTTGGTGATAAGGACAATGACCCAGGGAAGGACAAAACACATCGGAGGCTGGGGCCCAGTCCTCTCCTGCAGTTATTTAAACCAATTTCTGGATGTTCCCTCTCACAGACGATATCCATTTGACTTGGGCTCAGCTCAGGGGTCAGCTCCTGAAGAAAGTTTTCCCTAATCCCTCACCCCTCTCCATGCTCCCAGACTGTCCTACCCATACCTCCAGTGTGGCACTTACATGGTCCACTGTAATTGTCCTTTTACATCTGTCTCTCTTCCCCTGAATATGGAGCACTAGGAGGAAGGGACCAACTCATCTGAGGCTTTGTGGCTCTAGCACCAAGCCCTGTGCCTGGCAGTTAGTGACTTCTCAATGCAAGTGTGTTGAATGAGTGAATAAATAAATTAATGAGTTAATGCATGCATGATGGTTTATTAGTTTATTACTGGTGCTATTTTTTATCTCAATACTTCAAAACCTATCTAAACCCCCAGAACAACAACCAGATTCATTCAATACTGGACCTG
This sequence comes from Felis catus, assembly GCF_018350175.1. Lineage (NCBI taxonomy): Eukaryota > Metazoa > Chordata > Mammalia > Carnivora > Felidae > Felis > Felis catus. Next base: position 113,902,098 of record NC_058368.1, read on the forward strand.
TGGGCTGAACCACATGTCCTAGAGTCAATCTCATTAGTGATCAAAGGAGAATATGAAGCAGGGGATAAATCCTCACTGCATTCATGCAAAAACACATGTATGGATGTGGACAGTATTGGAAAACAACTAGGGTTGATAGAAATGGTCAATACTAAATCTCCATGAGGTTATTTCTTTAAAAAATATACCTCCTTCAGGGTGCCTGTCTGGCTTAATCAGTAGAGTGTGCAACTCTTGATCTCAGGGTTGTAAGTTCGAGCCCCAAGCTGGGTGTAGGGATTACTCTAAAATAAAACCTGGGACACTGGGGTGGCTCAATCAGTTAAGCATCTGACTTTTTTTTTTTTAATGTTTATTTATTTTTGAGAGAGAGAGAAAGACCATGTGAGCAGAGGAGGAACAGAAAGAGAGAGAGACACAGAATCCTAAGCTGTCAGCAGACAGCCTGATGCGAGGCTCAAAATCATGGACTGAGAGATCATGACCTTAGCCAAGGTCAGACACTTAACCAACTGAGCCATCCAGATATCCCATGCATCTGACTCTTGATACTGGCTTAGGTCGTGATTTCACGGTCATGGGATTGGGCCCCACATTGGGCTCTGCACTGAGTGTGGAGCCTACTTGGGATTCTCCCTCTCTGTCTCTCTTTGCCCCTTCCCCACTCACATGCACTTACTTTTCAGCTCTCTCTCTCTCTCTCAAAATAAATAAACTTCAAAAAATTAAAAATACAATCTTTTATATATATGTATATATACACACACACATACACACATATGTATCTTTCATTCATGAAACGTTTTACTATTGTCCACCCTTTGTTAGACTCCAGGCTATGTGCCAAGAACAGAGATAAATAACACAGGCTATCATGGTACCTATAGTTTCATGAAGGAGTAACAGTCTTAAAGAGAACCCTGAATACCTCCCTAAAGTGTGAACCCAGGGAACATGGTTATCTTCTGCAATTACTGCCCCTGTTTTTCAGAAGCCAATGAAGGACCTCTCCTCCATTAAATAACCTTTCTCATCAATTGTATTTCTATATAGTAACAATAAACTGTTAGAAATCAGACTTAAAAAAACATTTATAAGAGCATCAAAAACTATGAAATATCTAGGAATAAATCTGACAAAAGATCTGTAAGAATCATACATTGAGAACTACAAAATGTTGCTAAGAGAAATTAAAGAAGACAAAAGTAGGGGCACTTGGGTGGCTCAGGAGGTTGGGCGTCCAACTTCAGCTTGGGTCATGATCTTGCAGTTTGTGGGTTCCAGCCCCATGTCGGGCTCTATGCTAACAGCTCAGAGCCTGGAGCCTGCTTCAGATTCTGTGTCTCCCCCTCTCTCTGCCCCTCCCATGCTCATGTTCTGTCTCTCTCTGTCTCTCAAAAATAAATAAACATTAAACAAATTTTTTTAAGAAGACAAAAATAAGTGGAGATATATACTGTGTTCATGGGTCAGAAGATTTAGTACAGTAGTCTTCTCCCACCATCTACAGTTTTGCTTTCTGCAGTTTCAGTTACCTATGATCAACCTTGGTCCAGAAGCAGACGATCCTCCTTCAGATGTATAGTCAGAAGGTCAATAGTAGCCTACATCACTCCCCTCCCTTCATCTCATCTTGTAGGCATTTTATCATCCCTCATCATCACAAGAGGAAGGGTGAGTCAGTACATTAAGATATTTTGAGAGACAAAGAAACCACATTTATATAACTTTTATTACAGGATATTGTTACCATTTTTCTATTTTACCACTAGTTATTGCTGTTAATCTCTTACTGTGCCTAATTTATAAATTAAACTTTATTGTAAGTGTGTATCTATAGGAAGAAAATAGTATATATAGGGTTCAGTATAATCTGATCTGCAGATTCAGCCACGCATGGAGGGACTTGGAATGTATCCCCCAGGGATAAGGGAGAACTACTTTATTGTTAATATGTGAATTCCCCCTAATTGATTCTAAAAATTTAGCGCAATCTTTATCAAAGTCTTTTTTGTAGAAACAGTCAAGCTGATTCTAAATGATAAATGAACATGCAAAGGACCTAGAATAGACAACACAACTTTGAAAAACAAAACTGGAGGACTCACACTACCTGATTTCAAGACTTACTACTAAGTTAGTGGTCAAGGCAACATGGTATCGGCGTAAAAACAGATAAACAGATAACAGGAACAGAATAGGGTCCAGATATACACCAACACACAAATAGCCAATTATTTACAACAGAGATGTCAAACCTAATCAATGGATAAAAGAGAATATTTCCAATAAATGCTGTGGACATTCATGTACAAATAAATGAACCTTGACCCTTATCTCATACACCATATTAAAAAGCAATCTCAAAATAGATCATAGACCCAAATGTAAAACCTAAAACATTAAAATTTCTAGGAAAAAAAATCATAGGAGAAAATCTTTATGATCATAGATTATGCAAAGATTTTTTTTTTTAGATAAAACACAAAATACATGAATCTTAACAGAAAAAAATTTAACAAAATTTAAAACTTCTACTCTCCCAAAGATACTGCTAAGAAAATAAAAAAGACAAAGCACAGTTTGGGAGAAAATACTTGCAAAATACAGATTTGATAAAAGACATATCCACAATATATACAGGACTCTTACAACTCAATAAGAATAAAATAACCCAATTCTTTCACAGGGGAAAAAATTTGAATAGACTTCACCAGTGAAGATATATAGACGGCAAATAAACACATGAAAAGATGCTCAACATCAGTAGTCCTTAGAAAAATTCAAATTAAAACCACACATACCTACTACAGTGGCTAAAATGGTTTAAAACAGATAATAAGTAGCGTTAAGTACTGTGGAGTAACTGGAATTCTCCTACCTTGCAGATGGGAATGCATAATGGTACAGCTTGAAAAACAGTTGTCTCGAATGTCTTGAGAAACAGTTTCTTGTAAATTTAAATATAAGCAATTTCTTATCAATTTAAACATATACTTACCAGCAATCCTATTCCTAGGTATTTACCCAAGAGAAATTAAAATGTAAATCCAAACAAGGATCTGTAAGTGAATGTTCAAATAGCTTTATTTGTAAAAGCCAAAAGTAGACATCCAAATGTCCATCAAATGGTGAATGGATAAACAAATTATAGGACGTCCATGTGACAGAATATTACTCAGCAATAAAAAGGAACAAACTCTTTATACATGCGACGATGTGGATAAATCTTAAAAGCATTATGCTAAGATAAAGAAGGAAAGCTCAAAAGGCTACATATGTCATGATGTCATTTATATAACATTCTAGAGAAGACAAAGCTAGAGGGACAGAAATCACATCATTAGTTGCCAAGGCCTGGGGGGGTACAAGAAGGGACTTGACTAGAGAGCAGCACAAAGAAACTTTGTGGAGTGCTTAAAATATTCCATATTTTGATTAGGATGTTAGTCAATGACTACATGCATTTCTCGAAATTCATCAAATTGTCTCCCTAGTGAATTTTATTGTGTATAATTTGTAATACCTCTGTAAAACTGAATTTAAAAGAAAAGAATCTGGGATGTTCATGATGGGGGAAACTATGCATGTGTAGGGGCAGAAGGTATATGGAAAATTGCTGTACCTTACCCTCAATTTTGTTGTGAACCTAAAACAGCTCTAAAAATATAAAGTCTTAATTTGAAAATAAAAAGTAGTAAATGTACTGGAAATGCATCTCTTAATAAGATGAGCAGGATGGTATAAGACTTTAATTTACTTTTACTTTGTCACCAAAAGCTGAAAACCTGTCTCTGGGAGGCAATCTAGTATAAAAGAACAAACATAGACTTTGGAGTGGAACAGACCTTGATTCAAACCCCAGCTCTGCACTTACTAGCTGTGTAACTGGGCAAGTTACTTAACCTCTCTGAGTAAACTCAGTAAAGGAGGGATATCAATAGTGCAGCCCTAATATTGTGATGATTTAATGAGATAATTACCTCTGATAATCCTCAAAGTGATAGTTTCCCTCAGCATACCCCACTCCTCAAACCTACAGTGGGGTTCCCCTCACTAATTTAAGTGTCCAAACAATGGTGACAGAGTAGAGTTTGAGAAGCAGGTTGGACAATGTAACCTTAAATCATTCAAGGATTAAAGTTAGGGGAACAATGAAGCTAAGAGCAGCAATGTCTTTTTTAAAATTCCTTGAACAGATTCACAATAAGTCTTGATTCTAGCTCCCCACAGAACTCTATGTGCTCAAGAATCTAAACATTTTCATTCTGAAAATAGTGTTTCCTAAGGAGTAGAGAGGACAGTGGGACAACCGTGGTCTCATTAAAGAGGGATGGACTGTTACCAATTACAGATTCCTTATGTCAAAAGGGAGGGGTGGTCTCAGCAGGCGGAGTTTGGACTCAGACACAAACTTGGCTTTGATTTTTAAAACTGTCTTCTTGTGGGTGTGTGTGGTAAAAACTCGATGTGGAGTCTAGAAAAGGAAAGGTAACTACGTATGGTTTCCACACAAAGAAACTGGGCCAGTTCTGCACCATTGCCTTAGTTCCAGAACACACTCCCCAGCAAAAGATGTTGGTAACTTGTTAACATATAGGATAAGAACCTCCTTTTCCAAGGAGAAAAGCCACAAAGACATGCAACAATGCCAGCTGGGAACCCAGGATGCAGAAAGCCTCCTCCATGTAAAACAACAGTCCATCTTAGAATCAATAATCTGAAGACCTCAACAGACAAGCTTATGTAAATTTAGATCATAATGAAGGTGGTATTCAGATTGATGGGGGGAAAGGGAGGTTATTCAATAAAACAACTTTGGCGCAACTGGCTCATCATTTGCAATAGGAATAAAGCTGGATTCCTACCCTCTCTCCTTATACTAAAATAAATTCTAAGTGCATCAAAGATTCAAATGTAAAACAGAAATCGTTAAAGTACTTGAGAAAACATGGGAGTCTTTTTTTCTTTAATCTGAGAGTATAGAAAACATTTCTAAGCAGGATGTAAAACCTAAGCTATAAAGAAAAGACATATCAATTTAACTACTTAAAACTGTTTTTTGGGGATGCAAAAAAATGCTATAATTAAGTTTAAAGGCAAACTGCAAACTAAGAAAAAAATATGTGAAATACACATGAAAACCTAACCCCTTTAAATTAAAAACAGCCCTTAAAAACCATTAATAGGAGCCCTTGGGTGGCTCATTCAGTTAAGTGCCTGACTCTTGGTTTTGGTTCAGGTCATGATTTCATGGTTCCTGAGATCAAGCCCCACGCTGGGCTCTGTGCTCATAGCACAGAGCCTGCTTGGGACTCTCTCTCTCTCTCTCTCTCTCTCTCTCTCTCTCTCTCTGCCCCTCCTCTGCTCATTGCACTCTCTGTCTCCCTTTCAAAATAAATTAACATTAAAAAAAACACCATTAATTAAAAACATACAGTCCAATAGAAAAATGGGCAAAGTACATGAACAGAAAATTCCCCTAAAAAAGAAATACAAAAGCCATAATCGTATGAAACCAACATTAGAGTCTCACTTACAAGAAATGCAAACTAAAACAAGAGGTCATAAATTACATAGAAATGTTTGTAATATAAAAAAAAAATGGAGATGATAAAAAGGTCCATCAATAGAGGACAGTTAAATAAGTAATGGTACATAAACATAATTAAATTCCATGTACCTATTATAATTTAATGCTGGTTTCACCTATACTGATAATGATGAAAGTAGTCTGCTGAGTAGGAGATAAAAATGATATTCAATCTGTGGAACAAGATTCTATTTATCTGAAAGTATACATTTTTTATCTATTTGTGACTAGGTGCACAGAAATATGTCTGGGAGAAAATTCACCAAGGTACAGCAGTGATTGCCCCTGGGTGGAGGAATTTCAGGTGATTTTTACTTTATTTCAAAAATGTAGTAGCCTTTTAACAGTCTGCAATGACCACATATTTCTATAATTGAAGAAAGCAAAGTTATTTTCATTTTGAAAAATATGAAGTCATTTCAGTGCAATATTTCAATAAAATAAAACCAAAGCATCAACACGCAGGAAGACAAATGGCCAGCCAGACCAAGGCCCTTGCCTGGTGGCTGCACCTTCTAACATGCGCTGGGTGATAGGAAGCTGACAAGTAGGTACATACACTCAGGTTTACAAAGATGAAGCCAGGTGCAGGATGGTGTGGGTTCACAGAACAGGTTTGGAGGGTGAGAAAGACACCATTCAAACACTGGCTCTACTACACTGGCTGTGTTGACCTTGGGCAAGTCACTTAATCTCTCTGACCTTACGTTTCCTCTGTGTACAGCTAGGATACCTGCCTCTACCGTACAGGGCTATTGAGGGGATTAAGAAAGCTCTACTGTGACACCTTTCAGCTTACTGTTTGCCCCTGAAGCAGCACTCAGCAAATGCCAGTGACTCGTATTATTATCTGGGAGATTTATAACCTTCATCCACACTGCACCCACTAAACTCTCCATCACCCAGGGTCACAACACAGAGTGGAGAGGAAGCACAGACCCTGGAGAATCTCAACATCTAGTCTTGGACAACATGCTTCTCCAGCACTCTGAAACCCTTTCTGGAAGCAGCAGACAAGGAGTAGGGCAGCCAGACAGAAAGAGGAGGAGAAGGAGGACAAAGCAAAGGCCTACACAATGCCCTGGGGCTGCCGGCTGTGTGGTAGCTGAGTCAACACAACTCACTCCTCTCTGCTCACCTTTCCTCCTGGGTTGGCTGGGACCTTTCCTGAGACGTCAGCGTTTTAGGATCCTAGACGGCCTACTGGAAGGCCAACCTGGAATGGACTTTAGACACCAGCCAGTGCAGGACCTTTCATTCTGTAGATGAAAGACCTGAGGACCAGAGAGAGGCAGGGCCTTGCAAGGAACCAAAGCAGCCAATACCCGGTCTGGCAGCCCCAACTGTTCTGTAGGGCTCTGAGGTGAGAGAAAAGAGCCAGACTAGGACCATTCAAATTCAAATAATGGCCTAGAAATCACTAAGTCAAGAAATACAAAGCCATTCCTCTGCTTCCAACACAAATAGAACCCAGACCAAATAAGGAGAGGAGACGAAGGAGTTATTCTCAAAACTCTCTGGTGCCTCTGGAGGTTACCTTGAAATTCTTAGGACAGGAAGACCCTGCAAGAGAGAGGTACCAGCAGATTCAAAATGAACCAGCAGACTCCATCTCTTAGCTGGTAAATGCAACCAAGAAGCAAGGCAGCCACAGGTGAGGAAAGACTTGGAGCCAGCAATGGAAGGCCACTTTCCCAGAACACAGCCCTGACAGCTGGCACTGACTGGGCTGGGGCTTACCTTGGGCAGGCTGACTGGAGTCCTGGGCTTGGTCCTTGGGTTCTTAATCAAGAGCCTCTGATCCAGAGGGAGCAGGTGGTATTTCATGGCCTCGATGAGGAAGTCCTTACAGGTGTTGTTATTCTTTATCAAAGCTTCTTCTTCAACCGTCTGGAGGTAATAACCCACAGGTGATCCAAGAGCAGACTTCAGCTGTATATCCCACACTGTCTCCTGAGTCATTCTTGTATTCCCACACTCTTTTATTCACCCACCACATCATCTCAGACCCCAAGAGAAAGACCACATACTTACAACTTAGTGCCCACCTCCTGCATTTCAAGAACACAGTGGGGTGAAGTTATTAAGTTCTGGCATCAAACAGAAAGACATACAACCTCAGTGGTTGTGTTTGTTATGTTAGTTTGCAGGCTTAAATGGAATTATGCAAAACAAAGATAATTAGCTGTGCTGAAGGCTTCATCCCACATTCCTCCTAATATGAATGCTTTATAATGTTTAGGGCAAATGGTCAGACATTTGAGAGGAGAGAGAGGGAAAAAGGAAGAGAGCAGAATCCATTGGTCAACGTTTGGCAGCATGGAGTATGACAAAGTGACAGTCAAGAAAAACTCCTATTCATTTTCTTACAGTGAAAGCTGCAGGGACAAAACTGGCCAATGAGGTGCTGTATAAAGAATGGTGATATTAGAGGACAAAGAATGTCCTGCACCAAAGTCCCACCTACAGACCTCATCTTGGACCCTATCCAAGCTGGAACTATGGCTTCTTCACATACTCCAAAGCGATGTGCCAAAGCAGATGCTCAGCAAGTATAAACCTAAATATTTCGTGAGCAACACCAAGGGTGAAACCATGCAAGTGCTCAATTCTCAAATCTCTGTCCTGTGGCCTGGGTCAATTGCTATGTGGCTTATCTGTAAGGGGTAGTATGGTCTTCAGAGGCCACTTCATGTTTTCTTTGCTGGAGTATTTAGGTGCTATCAGGAGAGATCAATTCGATTCAATAGCTAACGATGATAGAATGTCTCATTGTTGGACAGCCCAGTGCTGGACTCCAGGAAGAAAAAGATGAACAAGAAATGGGTTCTGACCCTGAGGCACTCAAGTCCAGTCAAAGAAAGAGAATGGCCTCCCCATCTCAATTATCTCAGCCCTCAAGCTGGTCATGCACAAGGGCTGACTGAGTCTCACCTGTAGCTATCAATGGAAATGTGGCCAGGCCATCACCTAATGGGTGGCATTGGAGCTGGCAGGAAAAGAAGGACTGGTATGACAGGGCCTCTCTCACCAATGGGCACCTCCTTCCCCAGAAGTGATCCCCAGGAACACTCCATTTTGGGGGAAGGTTTCCCTAATCCCCCCCACCCACACTAAGGGACTGACCCAAGTTGGGACAAGTCATAAGCTTTTAGGGTCGGTTAAAAAAATTAAAAAGGAAGAGAGAAGATCTCTTACAAATCTCAGATGGAAGGTGAAATGCATAGACAGCTACTTCTCCCAAAGGTGCATTCAGCTTGAATGAGAAGTTCTCCCAGAGATTTAATGCTTCACCATACAGAGTTTCAATTTGGGGTGATATGAAAGTTTTAAGGATGGGTATGTGATGGTTGTACAGCATGGTGAATACAATTAACACACTGAAGTGTACACTTAAAACTGGTCAAAATGATGAAGTTTATGTTTTATACACACACACACACACACACACACACACACATAATCACAACTAAAAAGTTTTAACATATAACATTACACTCTACAATATTTCAAAGTATTTAATAAAGACTAATAAATGTTAGCTATCAAAAACAAACAAACAAAACCACCTTCCCCAGAAGTCACTGTTGGTGCAGGTCTGCCCAAGACTTTCCTGCGTCCTCCCCCACCAAGATCAGCCAACCCCAGAGGGTTATACTATTTCAAAGTTTCAAGGTCAACTGAGGTTTACTGAGACAACCTCTTCCAGAGGTGTTCTAAAGACAGTCCTTTAAAAGCAGCAGGGGGATTCTCACACAACAGTGCTCATGCCCCTTGCCTCTGACCCCCTTCCTCTCCAGATCTAATCCCTACTTTGCCATAATGACCCAAGAACTATTTTCTAACATCTTTAAGTTTGAGTTGTGGACACCTTTATTGAGGTTGTGACCAGGGGTCTCAAAGGCCTCTTTAATTTTCCCTGGAACCCAGGTCCACAGATAGCCCTTATTGTGGAAGTGAGCCTGTGCTGGAGGCCAGATGTCCATGTCTACCTTTGGTCAGTTTCCCACAGGACAGTAGGAGGTTGGATTCTGAGACTGGGATCTCAGGCCCCTTCAGTCCCTCTGCTTAGGGGAACCTTTTCTTCAAGAAGGATATGCTGCCACCAGGGGGCAGTAGTACCATCCAAAGTATAAAATGCAGGGCACACATAGGGGCTGGCAAGTATATGCCTCAGCACCTGAGGACTGAGGTTCAGAGATTCACAGAACATTTCACTGACCCCTTCGACCTGTGGTCAACAGGGTCACAAGCTGAGGACTTTACAAGGGCTTTTGAGGATAGAAACTTCTCCCGCTATTCCCAAGAGCATCCATGACCGTCAAAACAGCTGTAGTATCAGCTAGCATTCACTCACATAGAGATGCAGCCTTTATATGGATTATCTCATTATACCCCCAAACAATCCTATAAGGACAGGTGCTATTTTTATCAGACGAGAAGACTGAGGTTTAGAAAGGTTGAGTACTGGGACACCTGGGTGGCTCAAGTCAGGTAAGCGTCTGACTCCTGGTTTCAGCTCAGGTCATGAACTCATGGTTTTGTAAGATGGAGCCCTGCGTGGGGCTCTGCGCTGGCTCAGTAAGTTAAGCATCTGACTCTTGGTCTCAACTGAGGTCATGATCTCACAGTTCCTAAGTTTGAGTGCAGCACTGGGCTCTGGGCTGATGGTGCAGAGCCAGCTTTGGATTCTGTCTCTCCTTCTTTCTGCCCCTCCCTTACTTGTGCTCTCTCAAAAAATAGATAACTAAACTTAAAGAAAAAAAAGGCTGAGTACTTGCCTAGTGTTAGATGGCTGGGAAGTGACAGAGCTAGGCTGCTGGGATGCTGAGCCTCCTCTCTTATCCTTGCTTCACACCTTCCATTCCCTCCAGAAACTTCTGGAAAGAGATGAGGGCTGGCCTACTGCCTCGGTGTTTTGTTTTGCTCATATATTTAAGTTTTACTCTTTGCCCACTTATAAGTGTATCTAATGCCAATGGATAAACAGAACAGAGAGTATTAAAGGTGGCAGCGTGCATAGTGGAAGGCAGGTGCTTCGGGGCCGACTGACTTGGATTTGAATCCTGACCCTGCCACCTATTCCCCAATAAATCTAAACCTCTATAAACCTCAAGGCCCAAACTTGTAAAAAGAGGGTTATCTATCTTTGCCTCACAGGGTTGTTATAAGGATTAAATAAGAAAATATGTGACACCATAGGGGCAGCCCATCATTCTTAATTTTTCTTTCATCTTAGAGGAAGTCAAAGCAACACGTATCCTAGGCACCTGTGAAAGGTCGGTTTTTACAGTCCTGAATTGGGCTCCAACTTGCCTAACATGAAGGCAAAGAGAATACAGAAACATTGTGGAAATGACCCTTCTTGCTTAGGTCCTCTACAATAAAAGCAACTAAATTCTAGTGAACATTTTTTAGGACCAGCTCCATGCTAAACACCTGACTTACATATTTACAACTCCTTTGGTCCTCACAATAATCCTGCTGGGCTCTACCATAATATCCCTTCCAGCAAAGAAGAAACTATGACTTGAAGAGGTAAAATAAAAACACAAAGCTAACAACTAGTAGAGCAAGAACTAAAACCTAAGCGTCTTATTCTCAAACTTACCCTTTTAGACCTCACACTACCATCTAATATAACACAGTATGTCAACTATATACCTCAATAATAAAAATTAAAAACAAAAAAAAAACCTTTACGTTACCATGTCTCACACTTAAGCCAGTGGGTTGGTGCCTTCAGCCTGTGTAAAATACCCATAAACTCTCCAACCACCCCACACATCCAGGGTTGCCCACTGAAGGAAAGCATGTGGTGCTTCACACAGCACTCACCTGGACCAGGTAATCCCTAGGTAAGAGAGGGAGACGGACATGTTCCATCAGTTTTGCCATGTGCTCTAAACGGGTTTCCTTCTCATAATTGATCCATGAAATCACTGCTTCAAATACCTATGAAGATAATCAACACAAGTAACTGTAGCAGAGACAACAGCTCTCAAACAATTTCTTCAACTTGAAAAAAAAAAGTCCAAATCATCTACATTAACCTAAGGTTCACTATTTAAAATAAAACAAAAATGGAAAGATTTTGTTTACTAGCTGACATCAAAGTGATATCACACACATACACATTATAATAAACCTGCTACCCCAAATACAGAATCATCAAGGTTCGTTGCAAAATAAAAATCCAGTTCCAATGGCTATTTAAAGATAGAAATCCATAGTAACTCTGGACCAAATTTTATAAAGACTGCTTAAGAAAACGAGAAGCCTTGGGGGCAATGCCATCATGCCCCTCACACCCTATCTTCCTTTATCTCCCATATTCAGTGAATGCAGACTAGAAACAGTAAGAATACATTTGCCAAAAGTTGGCTGTAATGGTGAGGATGACAGCGAATGACAGAGAATTTCTGTCAAAAATTTCTCCTTGGTTTAACCTCTCCCTTAAGGAGAGATTTCATTTTTATATAAATGAAAATTGGGCTTGGAACCAAAAAGGAGGCTCTCCTATTTGGATGTTCACCTTCCTCAAAAATAAGTCCAAAATCAAATCCTACACCACCATACACACACAGACAGATAAAATTCAATGTTGATAAGGCTGCAGGGAAACCGGCACTATTTCTGGAAACTTAATTAACACAGCTTTTTAAGAGGGGAAGGAAGAATTTGGCAATATCACTCAAAGACTTAAATGTGCACACTCTTTGACCTAGAAATAACACTTCTAGGGATCCAGCCTACAAAAATACCCACAAAAGTGGGGCAAGCATATGTGTTCCAGGATGTTTGCCACGGCATTTCTGTAATAAAATAAAAAAGGAAACAACCTAAAGCTCACTAATGGAGAAATTATTTAACTAGTATACATACTATCGGATATTTTCAGCTGGTAAAAAGAATAAAACAAAACACCTTCTTACGCCAGAAACCAAGGAAGTGCTCAAAGATTACGATGGACATGTCAAATGGACATAAAGCCAACAGATGAGGCTTTCATTGTCAACATTTGGGATAACATAAACATCAAAGAGAATAGTGAAGAAATCAGATTAATGCTTCTGGCTGAGGTGGCGTGGGAGAATCCCTGGGAAGGTGCCAAAGGAAATTTGGCAGGGAGGGTAATGGATACGTTCTGTATCTCGATAGGGTGGGAGTTACATGTACATATGCATTTGTGAAAACTAATTAAACTGTATACTTAATATCTATAAATTTCACTGTAAGTCATAACTCAATTTAAAATATTCTCAGTTAAAACAAAAAGACAGGGGCGCCTGGGTGGCTCAGTTGGTTGAGTGTCTGACTTCGGTTCAGGTCATGATCTCATGGTTTGTGGGTTCGAGCCCCGCGTTGGGCTCTATACTGACAATTCAGAGCCTGGAACCTGCTTTGGATTCTGCGTCTCCTCTCTCTCTGCCCCTCCCCTGCTCATGCTCTGTCTCTCTCTGTCTCTCAAAAATAAATAAATGTAAAATAAAAAAAAATTTAAAGAGAAAGACAGTAATGGGTCATAACATAATGAACAAAAAGGAATCCATGAATCCCATAAGGATACTTTAAAAAATGTGGAAGGGCTCTTCTTCACAGACAAATACCAGCTAATAAAGGTAGAAGGAATGACAAAAACATTACTTTGCAACCACCAATTAATAACTGATAGAGCAAAGCTCATCAGTAGATGCTCGAATCACTGTGCAAAAAACTGTGGGGGAACACGACACAGTTTTCAAAGTATCACCTCGCTGATTACTTACTCATTACACGGGGTAGGGGCAGCCTCAAATGGGGAAATTTGACAGATAAGTGATCTAAGTTAGTACCAACAATAACAGGACGAACTTACATCACATTCTTGATCGTGATTTAACGGCAAGGATACAGCAGATACAGCATCCCCTAGAGTAGTCTCTTCCTAAAATGTTTAACCTGAATCTTAATAGCAAGGAAACAATCAGATCAGATAATTCCATGTTTGGAACATTCTGCAATACAGCTGGCCTGGATTTTTCAAAACCATTAATATTATGAAAGACAAAAAAAGACAGGGAGATAGTTCTAGATTAAGTGGATTTAAAGTCTTGAAAACTAAATGTAATGCATGATCCTTGATTGGATCACGGATTTAAAAGGAACAATCTATAAAGGACTGTCTTGAGACTGCTAGAAAATGTGAGTGCTGACTAGGTATTAGCTAACATCATTGTATTAGTGTTGAATTTCTTTGGTATGATAATGGTTTTATGGCTAAAAAAGACAATTTCCTTGTTCTTAGGAGGTGCATACTCAAATACCAGAGGGGAAATTCTACAATGTCTGCAATTTATTATCAAATGGTTCAGCAGAATAAAAGATTAAATATGTAGAGAGAAAAGACAAATGAAGCAAAAAGTTAACTGGTGAATCTAAGTAAAGAGTATATGAATGTACACACTTTCAAACTTTAATATAGGTCTGAAATTTTTCAAAATAAAAAGCGGAGGGGAAAGGAAAAGAAATTCTAAGGGAAAAGGAAAAATATGACAACAAAATTTACAATGTGGCATAAAGTTGAAATGGAAACTAACTCACAGAAAAAAATTCTCTAATATTTCTCTGACAATATTTCTGTGTATTAATATGTTAATGATGCTTTGAACCTATTTCCTAAATATATACTTAAGTCAGGGTGGGTATACTTAAAATAGGCAAAGAATTGATCAGAAATGGAATGGAAGGAAAGCTAAATGAAAATGGAACAGAAAGAAAAGGATAGTATGTGCATACAGTCTGCTCTCATTTCTGTAAAATATAACCTATATGTGCACAAACATAAACACACACACCATGGAAATCCTCCCTGTCTGGTTCATTTTTTAAAATTAAATCTGAGAGAGCTTTATCCCCCACCCTGATAGCATCAGTTTGTGACAGATCACTCTGTATTACTCCAAATAGCCTTTAAATCCATGAGAAGACAGACCTTGTCTTTTCAATGGCAAATAATACACACTCAAATATTTTTTTAATGAATGAATGGACACATGAGTTTAGAATAAGCATGTGAGAAGGCAGTGGGAACCGTCCTGGCTGGAGCAGAGAGCAGGGCTGGGTAAGAAGGAACTGGAATCAGGGCAGGGATGACAGAGCCAGGCCAGGGACCAAAAAAGCTGGAGAAGTCTGGCTGATGAGGTGGCGGGCAACCACGGTTCCGTTCTGCCTTGCGTTATGGTTATCCAACTTTCTTCTACTCCGCTTTATTAGACTGTGAGCTCTTGCAAGGTGAGACATGTCCCTCCCTGCTCAGTCTGCAACTCCTGCTGCCCAGCACAATGCCAGGCACAGAGCAGGTGGCCAGCTGACAAAGCTCAGCGGAAGAATGCACTGCCGGTCTTAGAGTGGGTGGGATTTACTCACCATGCCCTTCCCTATCAACCACCTTAGTCTTCATCATAAAAGCTAAAAAGCAAGCTGAGTCTAATGGAGTCGATATTAACCTTATCTTTATTTTTGGCTTGACTTGTCTAACTGGTTCCACTTAGTTGCACTGTTTACCTACTCAGCTGTGAAAGCCACAGCACTGGGCAACAACAGTGACCTTCTCGGCGGCTAGAGAAGGCCACGTGTTTTTTTCAAAGAGACTTTATGCTTAGAAAAAAAGTAAGCAAATCAACTTCCAATTAGCTTTAGCCTTTAATGTGCCTAAAATCATTCCCAACAGGCCCTCCTGTCAAGGGACTGGCAACAGGAAACAGCAGCAGGAGTCAGTATTCACCATGTGCGAGGTTCTGTACCACACCCTTCATGGACAACGTGACCCTGGACTCTCCTGAGAGCCCAATGGGCAGACACTCTTACCCCTTATTAAATGACTCGCCCAAGTCCAGGGCCACAAAGCAGCAGGGCTGGGGTCCACACGAACCCAATGCCAGTGCTCGTTCTCTTACTTACTGTTCTCAGTTGCCTCTCACAGGCCTACTGCAGTGGCTGGCAGACTACAGCCCACAGGCCACATTCAGCCTGCCACCTGCTTTCATAAATAAAATTTTACTGGAGCACAGCCACACTCACTCGTTTACATATTGTCTGTGGCTGCTTTCACACTGTAACAGCAGAGTTGAGACTCTATGGCCCACAAAGCCTAAAATATTTACTATCTGGTGCTTTATAGGAAAATGGTGTCAATCCCTGGTCTAGGAAACCTAAGCAGAGACCCTGTGGCTTCAAACACAGGACACAGTGATGTCTACACAGATGAAAATATTTTTTATGGATCCCAGGATGAAATAATCAGCTGCCACGCTTAGGGTTTTACTTTTAAACAAACAAAAACAAAACAAAAAGAGCATCATTTCCTCACTGCTTCATATTCCAAAACCAATCTCTTGAGTGCTACAAGGTTGCTGGGTCAAAAAAAGATGTAAAAAATCAAATTTCATAGTCCTTGGCTCCCCACACTTCCAACGTAAGCACAAGCCTTGGCCGGAACACCAGATGAAACTGACCCTCTATCCCCGCCCCCAGTGATGCAGGCAGCCATGCCATACTGGACCTGCACGCTGTGAGTGGGGAGCACCGGGGCACTTAACAGCCATTTTCAAAATGTGTTCTGAGAGTCAAGAAATGGGGACTCAAGTTAAAAATAGGTAGGACAGTGACTTGGCAAGTAAAAAGGTCCAGTTGAGAGTGACTCACAGCAAAGCATAGGATGGAGGAAAAGAAGCCAATTTTGACAAGATCAGGGAAGAAAACGGGTTTCCTCACATGGACTTAATTTGCTACTTAAGATTTAAGAGAGGCTAATTTTAATAACAACTAATAACAACAGGCACAGTGCTATGCATTTTGCATGCATGATCTCATTTAACCCACCCCAAATCCTGTGAAATAGGTTATCACTGTTCACATTTTACAGATGAGGAAACAGCCTCAGAAAGGTTAGTGTCCAAGGTCACAGTGCCAGGAAGTAGTGGATCTGGGATGTGAACTCACCTCCAAATGCAAAAACCCAAGGTCTAACATTATGTAATATTGCATGTCAGAGGCACAATTAGTTGGAAAACCTGGGCAGACCACTGAGTTGGGAAGTATGTTCCTCAACCCATAATCATAATTACACCCACCACGTGCTCCTAGGACATTCCTCCCTAGATACTCTTTTCTTTCTCAGAGATAGAGCCAATAGCATTTGCTGAATTCACTGTCACGATTTTCAATCAAGAAGACAGCACTTCTAGACACAAGAATGATTTCTGTCAGATTTCGGATGGTTCTTAAACTAAAGCTTAACAGGACTTAATGTGAACCATACTCTGGCCTTGCTGTCACATGCCACACCAGGGACAGTCAGGAGCAGTGGTACAATGGAGCTGGAGCTCACCATGCATGTTTCTTCCCATCTTGGTGTTTAGTGACATTACACCAGTAGTTTGAAATCAGCCTTGAGGGAAATATTTACACCATAGCAAATGAATCAGCAAACAAATCAGGGCTTTCAGATTTTTTTTTTTTTTTTTTGAGAGCGAGTTGTTAAAACATTTACCAGCATACCACTGGCTGGGCGATTTCCTGGTCGGAAGGCTCCCCAGACTCTAGAAAAGCTACTCAGTTGTACTCATCTTTCTGACAGTCCCATCATCTTCAGGTTTTATAGGGCACTTCACAGCTCCTTCTGGTTGTTTCATTTCAGACCTGCAAGGGCCCTGGGAGGCAGCTAGAGTCACTCATAAAAGAGAAAAATGAGGCAGAGAGTGGGGAAGTGGTCTGCCCAAACATTACCCAGTGAATTGGTGATAGGGCAGCAATGAGAACCACTGGCTTTCAATCAACACTTTGACAGCACATTCGTCCATAACACATTTCATAGTTTGTACCTGTATATTCATTTCTGTACATATTTGATAAAATCTATTTCTGTACATTTTTTATAAAATCTGTCTCCCTCATGTGATTTTTAAGTTCCACAAAGGCAGGGACCTTATGCCGATCTGTTCACCAATGTCTCTTGTGTGAGTAACGCACTATGTGCCACATAGAAAGCACTCAATAAATATTTACTGAGAGAATGAATTAGTCAAAGTAGGAATGGCTGGGTATATGGTTCTCTTCCTGTAGCAGCACACTGCAAAATATCTGACTTCATACAAACAACAAAAAATGATGGTAAAACTAAAACAGTGATATCACCTTTTGCTGGGAAGTTGTTCAGCCTTCCACTCCTGCCTACAGCCAGGATAAAGATATGCAGTCTGACTTTGCACAGGAGAAGGAGAAGGACTGAAGCACAATGGTTTGACAGAAATGCCTGCAAGCTGGAAGACGACTTTGTGGCATTAATCTTACAAATGAATGGAGCATGACAGAGGGATGGAGAATGCCTTGCAGTCAATATGGTAGATAGAGCAGAGTTGGAAGGAATCTTCCCCTACAGCTCCAAACACACAAAAGTGACATATTACAAAAATAATAAAGCAAGTCAAAAGCAAGAGGGAAATGCCTGAGTGCCTTAAATCAGAAAGAATTCAAGTCTAGCAGCTGAATGGAAGCTGAGGCCAAAATGGCTCACAGGCCTGGACGATTCAGACATGGACTTGAATGGTTCAGAACTGGTTTCTATCAGGTAGACTGTCGAGGCCACAGGCTCCTTATGGACAGTGTCACCCCACCCGCAGTCCCATGGACCAGCACTAGATGAACTCCACCCATCTGCTATGGCAAGGGGGGAAGGAAGCTCACCATCTCCTGTCAGCTGGGAAGTTAAAAACCATGTCTTCAAGAAATGAGAACCCCAAGCTCACACTGCATACAGATATGGGGTCTGAAGTGATATTATCCAGATGGTACACGGGATACTCAACACAAAAAGGAATACAGAAATAGTTTCCAGGCGCACCTGGGTGGCTCAGTCAGTTAAGCCTCCAACTTCTGCTCAGGTCATGATCTCACAGTTCGTGAGTTTGAGCCCCGTGTTGGGCTCTGTGCTGACGACTCAGTATGCTTTGGATTCTGTGTCTCCCTCTCTCTCTCTGCCCTTATTCCGCTGATGCTCTCTCTTCCAAAAATAAATAAACATTAAAAAAATTTTTAGAAAGAAAGAGAGAAAGAAAGGAAGGAAGGAAGAAAGAAAGAAGAAAAGAAAGAAAGAGAAAGAAAAAAGAGTTTTCAAACCAGTTAACCTGCCCTAGAGGGGAATCTTCACACCCAGACTCCCATGGATAAAACATCCTCTGAAGATGGCCTCACAATCAAAAAATTATACATCACTAACAAGAAGAACTGCAAAAAAGAAAATCAACAGATATAATAAATCACTGGATATTTGGGGCAACCAAAGAAAACTGGCCTCAAGACTGACCATGCAATGCAGTCCTCAGAATACTAGGGGCAGGAGACATTCTGTAGTAAAGGAGGTTCTGGGACCAAATGAGCCTGGAGAACACATCATACACACCTACAAATCTCCTTCAGAGATTTACAAAGCTCATTAACATGTTAAAGCTCTGACAGGTCCTTCACTTTCTTAACCTGGTTCCTGTGTTTTGCCACTGTCTCCTAAATGTATCAAACCTGAGAACTTTTTTTTTTACCTAAATACCTACAAACATCTCACAACACTGCCGTTTTACAGCACATAGGTGGTAACCTAGAGAACAAAGTCATTACCCCCTAAGCTTTCCATTTCCAGCCACATCTCCCACTACCTCCCCCAAAGACCCTAGACTCTCACCACACAGGTTACTTTTCCCCCAAGAAGAACAAAGCATTCCAAACTTCCACATCTGTATTCCTGTAATCCGTTCAATCTGAATGGCTTCCTAAAATCCCACTCTTATTCTCCAAGTTTTACCTCCAATATTGTCTTTT
This sequence comes from Felis catus, assembly GCF_018350175.1. Taxonomy (NCBI): domain Eukaryota; kingdom Metazoa; phylum Chordata; class Mammalia; order Carnivora; family Felidae; genus Felis; species Felis catus. Next base: position 113,921,545 of record NC_058368.1, read on the forward strand.
TTATGATATTTTCCACACCTAACAATGTGGAATGAAACACTCCAGGCTGCTTTCCTTGAACTCTGATTTCAGGCAACGACTTCTCTCAGCCACATAAGGATACATGTTTTGTATCCAGACTGCAAGCTCTTAAACAGTCCTAAGTGTCACTCACCTCTGTCTCCCTGTCGGGGTAGACAGACATTAATAAAGAGCAGGGGCATGGGAGGCAGACACAGTCAGCTTCAAATCACAAAGCTATTTTTTTTAAGTTTATTTATTTATTGTGAAAGAGAGAGAAAGAAGCAGAGAGAGAGGGAGAGTCAGAGAATCCCAGGCAGGCTCCACACTGTCAGTGTAGAGCCTGACGCAGGGCTCAAGCCCACAAACCATGAGATCGTGATCTGAGCCAAAATCAAGAGTCAGACACTCAACTGACTGAGCCACCCAGGCGCCTCTCAAATCACAAGACTATTTATTGTTAACATGCCTTAGTTTCCTCCTCTGCAAAATGGAGACAATAGTCTCTGCCTTGGGAGTTAGTGGGAGAAGCAGATATGATGTGCTGAACATTATGCTGGCAAAAGAAGTCACAAGCAAAGCATACATTCACCAGCATTCCATTTATATACAGTTCAAAAACTGGCAAAACTGATCCATGAGAAGTCAAAATAGTAGTTATGTTTCTCGGGGTGGGGGGCAGTGTTTCCTGATCTGCATGCTAGTTAGGTGGGTATTTCACTTTTGTAAAAAGTTGAGCTGTGTGCTTCTTATTTGGTCATGTCTCTGTGAACTTACTTCAATACAAACGTCACTTTGAAAAAAAAATAATGCGTGAAATGCACCTGGAGAACAGTGGGCAGTCAAGGCAGATTTGGGACCATAGTGCTGTGGTATTCTGCTCATAGGTGTTCACTGAATTGCACTTTCCAAAGGAGAACAGTAAAAGGAGTAATGCCAGGACCAGGCCAGATGGTTGCATGCAGGCTGAGAAGCTGGCAACTCTTAACTGCTGACCTCATAGTAAGGCGGGGGCGGGGCAAGGGGGGCTTCCAACAGCTCAGGCTCGGCAGCAGGATGCACCTGCTCAATCACTGGATAATATCTGGGCAGCAAGCATTCAAGTCCAACTTACTGGCCAAGGAGCTCCAGCCTGCATCCTCCACCTACCACTGGCTGGAGAGGCTAGGTGTTCAGGCAGGAGCGTGTGCAACAGCAATGATCCTGGGAGACATGGGCCCAATCACTTTCAGAAGATACCAGAATTTGGCTTCTGATCAGTTTTAGGACACAACAGCACATTAAATATGTGATCGCATGGAGAGAACCTAAGCTATAGTTCTCATAATACATACTTGACACTAATTCTTTTTTTTTTTTTAATTTTTTTTCAACGTTTATTTATTTTGGGGACAGAGAGAGACAGAGCATGAACGGGGGAGGGGCAGAGAGAGAGGGAGACACAGAATCGGAAACAGGCTCCAGGCTCCGAGCCATCAGCCCAGAGCCTGACGCGGGGCTCGAACTCAGGGACCGCGAGATCGTGACCTGGCTGAAGTTGGACGCTTAACCGACTGCGCCACCCAGGTGCCCCGACACTAATTCTTTAAGAGGCCTAACCAATTTCTTCCTGACCTGTATCTAAACTGTGGGCCATTTCCCTGAAAACTCCACTAGCGTTCCTTAAGAAGGCACTGGAATTCTTGAGAAGTAGAAATGTATTTACCAGCTAAGAAAGCAAAGATTCAGAAAAGTCCACTAACCAGCAATTTGGTGGAAAACTGCGCTAGAACTCAAAAGTCATCTCTCTTCTCCTTAGAGTGGGTCTGTCCTGGAAGGTTGCTTACCTGGGTCACAGAAGCTGCCCATGGTGACAGCCGGACTCTGGGTCTCAACGGGGAATACAATAAACGGACTATCTGCTCACAGGCTTAGCTCTGACCCCTGACACCTCCATGTGGAAGCAACAGGTGACTGTGCGGGGCGTACTCCTGGGTGCCTTCACGCTATCTTGGTGGGGAGTCGGGGGGAGGGAGGGAGGTGGGAGGGGTTCTACCCAAAGAACTTGTGATTTTGTAACTCCTACCAGATCCTTTTGTCTTCCCTCAATTAACAGGAATTTCCAAAACTACATGAAGGAAAAACAGGAGAGAAAATGGCAAAGATCCATGTATCCTTTGACCTCTCTCGTTCTCACATTTGTCCCTCTTCTCTGGAAAAATATGAAAATTATTCCTATAACCTTGGCTGGCTCAGGGCAGTGTCCAGCTCCAGTCTGCCTTTTCATTCCCTCAGGGAGTGTCTGCTTAGCACCTCCACAGTGCCTCTGGTGGCTCTGTGACACAGAGATGACTGAGGTAGCCCCGTAGCCCTCAAGGAGTTTGAGGCTAGAGGAGGAGAAAGGCATGAGCAGGCACAAGTGATGTAGGAGGAAGAATGGTATGTGAGCCCTAGGAGAAGGCCAGAGAGGGCCAAGGGGGCTGGGAATGCCTGGAAGCAAGAGGCAACTCCATTCTCAGCCCCTGCTACGTACCAAGCTCCAGATCACACAACCACCCAGACCATTATGGGTCCTGGGAAGAGCCTCCCCTTGAGAAAGGCCCCAGTCCACAGTGAGCAGCAGTAGTAGCAGGAGTAACAGTATAGTGGCAATAATAATAGCAGCAATAATCATATCTTACAGGAATGAACACTTCCTGTGGGCTGAGAACTTTTCACGTGGCATCTGATTTCATTCTCAGAACAACTCTAGAAGATGCTATACTATCATTACCCCCTCTTATAGGTGAGAAGACTAAGACATAGAGAAGATCTTTTACTCATTCCTCCAACAAAATGTTTTTGTTTATGTGTCTACCGTGAACCCGATACTACACTGGCAGTGACCATAAGACAGAAAATCCGTACCTGTAAATGGTACATACATCCTGGTGGGAGGCAGATAACTTGCCCAAAGTCACTCAGCTTGTTAGAGCCATAGCAGCAGGATTGGAACCCAGCCACTCTGACTGCAAAACCTGTACTTTCAAACTCCCGACAAGCAAACTGACCAGATTTAGCCACAGTCCCTTATAATTATCATTATTAAAACACCACATTCACCCTATTTTAAGATACATAGTTTTTTTGCATTTTAATATTTGAAATCCGGCTGCCTTTTTTAATATATGCTGAAAGATCCCTGTGGGCTGTAGGCAAAGAAGTCATAATATAGCTGATTTGCTGTTCAAGCACAGATTCAGCTGAATACAGGTTATTTCGTTACTAGTGCAATTCAGTTTTCTGCAAGTGTTAACATTAAACACAGTTGAATTTTAGCTTAAATTAAGATCCCTGATAATATTTCAAATATATTCCAATAAGTTCACTATAATTTGATATTGAAAGAAAAAGTTATTGCACATGCAAGACATTGCATATTATGAAAAGTAACTAAAGGAAGTAGAAATCACCAAATTTCCTGGAGATCACAGAATTTTCAAAGCCTAAAGAGCTCACATTCAAACAACAAACATCTAATTGTCAAAACTTCCAGCTATTTAACTTCTAACAATATGTAATCAATTAAGGTAAAATGAAACTATGGGTTTCACCAGAGAGAAATCTCAGGCCAAATCCCACTGCTCTACGATAAGCCTCAAAATTATACTGTCAACCTTGGGAGTGCCTGGCTGGCTCAGTTGGTGGAGTGTGCAACTCCTGACATTGGAGTGAGTTCAAGGCCTATGTTGGGTGGAAAGATTACTTAAAAATAAAACATAAAAAAATAAATAAATAAACTGCCAGCCTAAAATGTACCAAATGGGGGCACCTGGGTGGCTCAGTCAGTTAAGCATCCGTCTCTTGATTTTGGCTCAGGTCATGATTTCACTGTTCATGAGTTCGAGCTCAGCGTCGGGGTGGATAGTGTAGAGCCTGCTTAGGATGCTCTCTCTGCCCCTTCCCTGCTCATGCATGCGATCTCTCTCTCTCCCTCTCTCTCAAAATAAATAAACATTTAAAAAAATAAAAGTAAAAGGTACCAAAGGGATCAAGATCATCAGAAATCCACTTTATGAAAAGCAGCACATAACTCTGAAGTTACATATAACTTCTGAGAACCAAATATAACACACAACTTCATTAATGTGAAAAATACCCATACTCCAAACTCTAATACACAGAACAAGCAACTCATCATATGTAGGCATATGAATGAATGAGAGCCACTGCAGACAATGTTTTAAGTATGTAGATTTAATGCCATGCTTCTTTGCTTCTGGAAAGATACATTTAACTCCATGGCTTATTTTACCATTATCAGTGGCAAAACTGATACCATCACCATTGTCAATGGTGCCTCAAAACAAAGGACTATGCTAATTACACTGATAGCCACCATTTATGTACCTGTCAAACAATATACTTGATTTTTTTTTATCTGTGATCCTCATAACTCTATAAGGGAGGTACTCTTACTATTCCCATTTTACATGTAAGGAAATTAAAGTTCAAAGAGACCAGTGACTTCTGAAAAATCACAGAGCCAGTAAGCATCAAGTCGAACACAGAACCAGGTATGCCTAAGTCCAAAGCCCAACTGGTTTCCAGGGCACTAAAAAGCCTGGCCCCACTGACAACCCACCTCTACCACCACCCTGGCACTTAACAAGGATAGATAAGCTCTCACCTGAAGAAAGCTTACTATGATCTAGAGCAGGATGGATGGGCCAGCAGGAGCTAAAGTGGCAGGGTACCCCCCCTCTCAAGCCAAATACTCCCAGGTTGATTCAAATCCTGCTGCTTATATGGCTATTTAAATTTTCTCAGACTATACCTAAGGATATACGCAAGCAGAGCCCAAACTGACCAACTGCACCGACAACCACATGGTCAGTCAACTAACTAGTTCATTCCATCAAATTGTGCCAATTGAGTAGTACAATCCAGAGAAGACGTTAAACAGGCTTGGCAAGAAGTCTTTGCTGCTGAGGCTGGGGCGAAAGGTGCTCACCGGCTGGCCAGAGGCATTCTTTACGCTGAAGGTGATATTTTACATCAGTTAATGGAAACAGAAGCCTCACTGAGCCTGAGGGAGCGTCCAGCTTGTTGTGCCTTCTGGAAATCTCTCTGAAGTCTTCGGGCAGCCCATGGATTCAGTAAACAAATGCTTTTCTTCTTGATCTAACTTTTGCAGGACAACAGGCTGGGGCTTATGATTCCACCCCATTCTCTGGACACATGCCCCTTGGATATTCATCTCCAGTGTAAAATCCTTTGCAAGAACTTTTCCTTAAATATTTTCCTCAGAAAAGGATTTCAAGCTTGGATACTATGAATGGACTAAGACAATCCAAGAAACATTTACTGAGCATCTCTGAGGATGCAGAGGAGAATAAGATGTGGTTGCTACCATCTAGAAAATTACAGTTGAATGAAGGAGGTAAGATGGGCTCAGAACTAATTACAATTAAAAGCAGAACAAGGTGAGTGTTATCCAGGAACACAGAAGAGAAAGGAATTAATTCCAGATGCGTGGTCCATAATAAAATCAGCTAACAGTGAATGAGCACCTACTAGGGCCCAGGTATGATACCAGACATTTTACACACCCTATCCCATTTAATCCCCACAATCACCCTGTGGAATATGCTCTATTACTACATTCACTCTCTATGTGAGTAAACAGATGGAGAAGCAAAGTATTTCACCCAAGGTCACCAACTAGTTTGTAAATACTAGCAATGAGATTTGGACCCTACTGGCCAACACCAAAGTTCACGTTATTTTCAGTACAGTAGACTACATCTCCTGCAGTAAAGTTCTTCCTGGTAGAAATAGAATGGGAACTGGTTTGGAATTCACCCAGGTGAAGACGGAAGGGGAGAATAGTCCAAGCAGAGGGTCAGTGAGAGAGAAGGCCTAGAGGTAGAATAGATCTGCAGTCACGGTGCAGCTAAATCTGTGGGCAGAAGTTAAGCCTGCAGCACAAAGGAAGTGGTGCATGGTCAGCGAGTTAGGGAACTAAGTATCAAGAGACTTAAGGTCTAGTTTTGCAATGGCCACTGACTGCATGATCCCCCGCAGATCCTATTCCCTCTCTGGGCCTCAGTTTCCTCATCAGTAAAAGTTTCAATCCCCTATTAGATGTTCCCCAAAGGCCTGCTCTGGCGTAAATGCTCAATGATGCTCCCAAGAAGCCAGGTGAGACAGTGGTTAAGACCAGGTGACTGGGAGACCCCAACTCTGCAGTGACCAGCTGAGTGAACTCAGACAAGCTAATTAATTCCTCCAAGTTAATCTTCCTCATCTGTAATGTGGGGGCTATAGCAATGCCTGCTTCATAGGTTGTAGTGAAGGCTGAGAGAACTACAGAGAATAAGGCACTTAGCAGAGGGCGTAGGAAACTCTAAACATCAAGTTAATGGAGGCAGATTTGTCACCATCATCATCACCACTGTTATTTCTTTCTCAAAGTGTCCAGACACCAAAGGTAGTAGTCATGGGCCAGAAGGCCCTTTTCTAATTATTTAAAAGGACAAAAAATAAGATACTTTTTTGCCACTGAAGACGAAAAAAATATCTCACCAAACCACAACTCCCTCCCACAACCGCCTCATGCGTGAGGCTCCTGTTTCACCAAAGGCCCATGCCATACCTTCTCCTCTGAAGAAACGGTCAGCTTGTCACTGGATATCAAGCTGCACACCTGGTCCAGACTGAGGCTAAGAAATTCTTCCCCCAGCATCACCTCTGGAAAGTGCTGCTCTGTTCCAAAAAAAAACAAAAAACAAAAAAACAAAACACACACACACACACACACACACACACACACACACACACACACACAAACAAAAAAAACAAAAAAAACAAAAAAAAACAGAAGTTCAGAAAACAAAGTTACAACACTCTTCCTGCCCTTCCATGAACCACGGCCATGGCAATCTGTGAAATTATAGCGGAGTCCTGGGGACTCTGGGGGTGGGCATGAGGAATAAGGACACACAGAGAAAGACACTACATCCTGGCTGAAGGGAAACTAGCCTCTTAATGTGGCAGCAAAGACATCCCTCTGTATGATCCTCCCTCCCAAACATTGCCATAGATGAAAAGGGGGCAGAGAGACGTTAGGTTATATTTTCTTCCATGCTCCATGAGATTAATAATGGCGTTGCAGAAAAGCTTCACTGGGACCTGCCTACTTAATTGAGCTCATTTGCCCTCAAGGCGCAAGCTGGCAGATTTGCACACTGTGCCCCCTGCAGCTCAGCCAAACAAAAGTGGGTCAAAACTGCTGTGTGGCTGGAAGTCTCTGGAGGTTCTGGTACAAAGTCAACATTTCAAGGCTGGCAGAAGGCATCATCCTTCATGTCCCAAGCCAAGCCTACTACAGTCTCTGATTCACAAGGAGGCCTGACTCAGCATCTGTCCTGACATGTTGCCCCCCACCACCAGGAGGAACAGTCTGTGACAGGCGGGCCAGTGGAGACCATTAAGATAGAGGAGAATTTGGGAACAGCTAGAATGAGACAAAACACACAGGCCAGATGTCCATGCAGGGAAAATGCCAAGGACAATTCCTACCCTGAGATTTGCCCAGGCTACCATCCTGCTATTAGAGAGACAGTAAAATGTCAGCATAAGAGTGTGCACTTCAGAAGGAAGGAACCTAGATTTGAATTCTGACTTTTCCATTTGCAAACTGTGTTCCTGAGCCAACAGCATCACCATGCTAGGTCTCACTATCCCTCTGTAGAATGGGGACACGACAGCTTGTTTTGCCTCCCTCCTGTACTGTGATGGAAAAGGAAGTGTCAAAGTATTTTTGCAAGCTCTGCCAAGGTAAAGTGGCCCATGAGCTGACAATTCCTGGTGCAGCAGGTTCTGGAATTGGGCCCTTTGGCAATTGCCCCAGGCTGGCCTCCATTCTCAGTCCTCTAGGGGTTCTACCCCATTGCCCCAAGGAGTATCTGCACTCCCTGCCCTCCGGGCTCCAGGCCTCCCCTCTTCTTTCTCTGCTGGCCTCTCTCTAGCCTTGTAGCTTCTTGGATAAATCTATATGGCCATACCTCCCTGTTCCCATAGAGGGCTACCCACCCTTGGTTTCGCTAGCCCCTCTAGTGAGGTTCAGAGTCCTTCCATCCCTGGGAAGCAACCCTGCTGCAGCCATATAATGAAAAGGAAATCAGAGCATGCTAAACTCTGTTCTTACATTCATCACCTTCTCAAAAGCAAACAAAGAAAGGGCACCTGAGTGGTGCAGTCAGTTAAGCATCCAACTCTTGATTTCAGCTCAGGTCACAGTCTCAAGGTTCGTGGATTTGAGCCCTGCATGGGGCTCCATGCTGACAGTGCAGAGCCTTCTTGGGACTCTCTCTTTCTCTCTCTCTCTTTCTCCCTCTCTCTCTCCCCTTCCTGAGCACTCTCTGTCAAAATAAATAAACTTAAAAAAAAAATTTTAAGCCAAACAAGGAAGATTTACATAATTTCTTACAAAAATCATTTTAAACTTTAAGTTGAAATACTTTCGGACCCAAAGAATTCCCACATACCCTTCATCCAGAGCCTCCAAATGTCCATATTTTACTCTCAGACATCCAGTTATAAACCATCTTGTCTATCTTTCACTGGACAAAGGGGCTCCCCACTTGTTCCCTACCAGCCTAATGTATCACTGAGCCTATAGTTAAAGCTCGTCCATCATGAAGCTCAGGAATGTTTGGACATGACAAAATAAATTTAAAAGGCAGATCCTTTACGAAGAGAAGCAAATGCCATAAAGTGAGAAGAATCTTGTCTTCCTTCTCCATATGTCAACAGGAAACAGCCTTTAGTTAAAGCTTAGATTTTAGGTTAGACGTTCAAAAGACTTCCCTAACTGTGGGAATATTTAAGACTACATGGCACTATTTTTAAAGCATTCATTCCTCAAGATTTTTAAATAAAAGCAAGTGAACAATCTCCTTTGGATGGTGGGAATTAGTTCTTGGCCTTGAGGCCTGAGAAAGCAACAGGATTCTCCCTACAGGCCCTTTCTGATCCAAGAAATCTTTGGACCAGAGACCTCCATCTGTTGGCAACAGCAAGAAATAGTGGAGAGAAAAAGCAGTCACCACACTAAAATAAAATGCAGGACATCTAGACTCTGTGGATCAGCCAAGGCTGAGCTCAGCAGGAGAGTTCAGGCAAACCAGCACCACATCCCTGTGGCCCAGAGCCACACACAGCCTTTCTACCTTTATCTTTGGCTGACCAAAACCCTGACATTTGGAGGAGAGAAAAGAAGAAAGAGAACAGGAGGAGGTAAGAAGTTAAAATCTGGGGTGTGAAAAGTACTTCCTCATAGCTCATAAAGCCGAAAGTAGATGCGCCTGCATTTTGAAAAGGAAGAAGATGAAGTGCAGCGATGTGTATTCTAGGTGGCTTGGTGAACAATGCAGAAATTCTAAAAGATCAATCAAGGCAGCAAACAGCCCCCACACTTCCCATCTATCACCCTCTGGGGCACTGCAGAATTTGAATCTAAGTCCCTTCATTCTGAAGTGGGCTGCTGCTTAGCCCATCTGGAACCTCCCACTGAAACCCCTCCAGAAATCCTCCCACCAGAAGCAGCAGCTGGTAGGGAGAGGGTAGCAGCTCCCCACCAAGGCTGGGACCCTGGGACCCAGGAGACTTGCAGGGCATGAGCAGGAAAACACAGAGAAAGGAAGCAAAGAGGGAAACTTCTTCCCTTCCCCTTCTGTCTAAGGAGACAGGGTTGAGTCCCCAGAGCCTGGGGATCAAACCCACCCCCCCCCCTTTCTGTTAGCAACACACAAGAAACCATAAGATAGAACAGCAGGAACAGGGTGCTCCGTCCAACTTGACTTCCTGGGAGACAGAAGCTCCCCAGCAGACTTTGTATTCAAATCAGCCCTCTCCCCAGCTGCTTCCGAGAAAGAAACACCTCTGCTCCCAGACGGTACCTCCTATGAGAATCTTCTACCTTTAACACTTGTTTGTTTGTGGATTCTTTGTTTGCTTTGCCTTGCTGTATTAAAGGAGAACATAGTCAAGAATCTTGGCTAAGAATGACAAGGCCTGGGTATAAGTCCTAACTCCACCTCTTATTATCACTTCTTTCTAGGCTTTTGCTTCATCATCCATTAAATGGGACTATAATAGCTGACTTACGTCTCAAGGTTGTTTTGAAGCTAGGAGACGATAATATGGTTATTACTATGGTTAATAATTCTTAACCATCCTTTTTGAGATGAAGGATGAACATTATATCAGCCCACATTTCTACTTCGCAAAGTCCAGTTCTGTGGGCAGCTCTGCTCTCCAACAGAGAAGCTTTTCCTCCATTATCAGAGACATCCCTTGGGATTGCAGGTCCTGTCTGTGAACCGCCAAAGCCCTTAGAGACCCACTTTAATTCCATCAAGTTCAACAAACTTTCTACTGATATGTTATTCAATTTCTTTAAGCCTACAGTTTTCTCATCTTTTAAATGGGGCTAATAATACTACCTATCTCACAAAGGTATATGGGCGTTAAATAAGCAAATATAGGTAACTCACATTGACTGAAATCCTTGCAAGTGCTCCATAGCTGTTAATGTATAATGTGCCAGATGCAGTGTTTCTTCAGAAATGAAATAAGCCGGGGGGCGCCTGGGTGGCTCAGTCGGTTAAGCATCCGACTTCGGCTCAGGTCATGATCTCACGGTCCGTGAGTTCGAGCCCCGCGTCGGGCTCTGGGCTGACAGCTCAGGGCCTGGAGCCTGCTTCAGATTCTGTGTCTCCCTCTCTCTCTGACCCTCCCCCGTTCATGCTTTGTCTCTCTCTGTCTCAAAAATAAATAAACATTAAAAAAAAATTTTTTTTAAAAATGAAGAAAGCGGAGCCAACGCCTACAAGGAGCCTACTGGCTTCTAAGAGGGGTAAGACAAGACATCAGTAACTCCAACCCCAAGTCCACACCGTCATGACTGGGAGAAGCACTCGAAATACAAATAACAGCATGGAAGCAGGAAAATTCAGACCATGTGTAGACAACAGCAATAGCTCAGGCTAGCTAGAGCCGAGGCTATATCTTCACTCATCTAACACATGTTTACAGAACAAGTACAAAGTATGAAAAACTGTGCCAGACTCCAGGAGATGCAGTAGAGAGGCAGTCAGGCTAGAACTTGGGGGACAGGTGGGGTATGCAGGGCGTGTGGGCTAGCCCCTCGAAGGTGAACTCTCCAATAATCAACTCTAACTCTTCTAGTCTTTTTGCTTATGTTTTCTTAAAGAGAAGTGGAAACAGAGAGAGGGTAAAAAAGTTCTTTTGGTTAACATTCCTAATTAACCAGCCTTTACCATAAGTGACAAACACTGTAAGTTGCAAGTTTGATTTAATGAAACACAGTATGCCTGTTCCTGTATATTTGGATGAGAAATTATGGAAAAGTGAAGGGACACCAGAGAATTTCAACTCCTTTCCCCACCAAGCAACACACACGTCTCTTTCCAAAGGTGAAAGCATGAGAAAAGACTTGCTCTGGGCACAAAGTTGGATCTTTTCAAGGAAGCAGTAGAAAGTTGAGGGCATTTCCTAATAGTAGCTAACACTGTGCTAGGCATTTTACATATATTGTGGCACTTACTTCTCCAAAAGCCCTGCCAAAGTATCAATATTCACATTTTACAAATAAAGAGATAGAAGCTCAAGAAGTTATTTAGTCATGTGCTTACAATCACGCAGCAGTAAGTGGTAGAGCCAGGTTTTGAAACCAAGGCTGTATGATTACAACAGCAAACATTCTTCGTCCCCACGATCGTAATAATTTGTCCTAAGCAGGCCTCTGTAGTAACACTCAATATTGACATTGGAGCACCCGAAGAATCTGTCTTAGGGTTACTACCACAGAGAGACAAAGAGAATATGAATCTAAAGAACTTTCTTTAAAAACAACCTTAGGAGAGGCGTGTTCTGAACATTCTGGCATCATTCCTGGATTCAAATCTCAGACCTAACCCTTGAATTGAGATTCTTCCCTAATCCGCCTACCCACCACCAGGCTAGATGAAGTGAGAGTCTTCTGTGTTTCCAAAGCCCCCAAAACAGAAAATAAAAATTATCATACCCCTAACAGACCCATTGTATCGTCTGAGGTCTTTCTTTCATACCGGGACTGTGCATCCCATGAGGGCAGGGTCTACCTTGTTTGAGTTTGCCTTGTTTGAAACTGAATTCTCAGTGTCAAGCACATCTGCATATATTGTGCTTCCCTACCCATTCTTCAGGATCGACTGCCTAGGGCTTGCGCAACCTCCCAAGTTAATTCCAAACCCATTCCAACCTTTTGATGGGATGAAATAAACCTTTAATCAGGTTCATCTAAACTACAAGCCCAGAACAAATGGAACTGAAAATCCATCTACGACTTCTCTGACCTGCAGAGATGAAATAAACCCCATTATTCCAGGCCCAGCAGCCCCAGGGAACAGGCATGAGTAACTCTGACCTGAACCACTGGTCATACCCTCCCATCCCCACCCCCCAAGAAAAGACTGGTTGACACAGGTGAACACACAAACAGGATCAAAACATTTTATCAGGGTAAAACAACAAAACAGAACTGCTTTACATCTCTCTCTCCCCTACTGCCCTATTTTTTGGAGGGCAGAAGTAAGCTTTCCTGAATCAGGATTTGGCTTTCAAGGCCCACAGTTTTAGCAAAGTACAAAAATTTAAAGCATTTCTTTCTTTAATTTTTGTAATTCTTTACTGTGGAATAGCTCAGAATGTCACTTCTGTTTTAAATAACAGAATTGATAACTGAGCAAGGAAATGTAATTTGGATTATCAAATTCTTGCTTTAATAAAAATTCCTTAAATAGTGAAAAAAGAAAGAGATCTACCTTAACCATCTCCCACAAGGATCATGACCACCAGCCCTCAGACTCTAAATATCACTACTTCTCCCCTCCTTTCCCCATTGACTTCATTCTAGTTACATGTGTTATCACTCCCCCTTTCTAATATGCATGTACACACACACACACACACACACACACACACACACACACACACACCAAGAAGCTACATGAAAAATGCCCATTTATCAGTGTTATTGATTCAACATCAGAATTCCCTGTTACCCAGAGCATAGAAGGATAGGGAGAGTTTCCTAAAAGAAACTTGTTCTCCAAAATGAGACATCTAGCAACAAAAACCACCTGCATCTTACACTACTGCTTCATTTGCCCCCCTCAAGTTAGCACAGAAAATTGGGGAGGCAGGAGTGAGACAAGCGTGATGGGCAGTGAGGCTGGACTGGGTGGATGTGAAAATAACTTGGGCTCAGAGCACAGGCTCCCGCATCAGACAGCCTCACTATGAATCCTGGCACTGTCACTTACGATGTGATCTTGGCCAAGATCACTAAACCTTTCTGGAGTGTCAGCTTCTTCATGTATAAATCGGAAAAATGGAAACTACCTCTCGTGGCCACGTGGCCAAAATGAAGTCATGCCTGGGAAACATGTAGCACCATGCCTGGCACCTAGCAAATGTTCAGCAAAATGGTAAAACCTCCTACGGTTACCGTTACCATCATTGTCATCATTTCATGATGCCAAGTTGGAGGCAGCAATTCCAAAGACAACCCTCGCTGAGTCAGAGGTTCATGTTTTTTAAGTGATTTGTCAATGTTTTTTTTTTTTTGGTTGCCCTTAATTTAGTCACTTTGTTCCATGATTTCAAGTGACTCAGTCAAAAGAAGGCTATTTCTCTCCATGAACACGTGAAATCTGATGGCTTTTCCATCCCATGGCTGAAGGACTATAGCTCAGCTTTGGCAGACTGATGTAAACAACATGTCCAAGGAATTTTAATTGGCATTTCATTAATGGGGTCCCATTAATATCCCTCCCAACCAGCTCTGCTGATGGCCCAGTACATGGCTGCCCAATTATCAAGCAACAGAGTCCCAATAAACCAGGGCCCTGGCCGACGAGGTTAAAGATTAAGCAGCCCTGGAAACAATAATGATGGCTAAGAAACAGGCTGCACCAAACACCAGGGTCCCTTTCTCAGCTGCTAGCTACCCATCAGCTGGGGGCAAGGGTCAAAGCAGTCAGCTTCTAAATTGGGGGACAACCCTCCCCCACCCCAGAATCAAATATCACAGCCAAAATCTGGGGACATAACCTGGAGGGGGAAAGTGGACCTGGAGGAAGCAGGGGGGACTGCCACAGCAGGAAGAGACAGGGCCATTCCAAACAGGAAGCCAATCAGGCAGCTGGGGGGAGAGAGGTGATCCCCCTCTCAGAGCTATACTGTATCTGCCTCTTGGTGCCTTCACTAGAGGGCTCAAGACTTATCAGAGGCAAGAGCTCCCCTTAAAAATACTTTCATTTTTTGGAGAGCAATTGGGCAATATCTATCAATTTTTTTTTTAATATTTTTTTTCAACGTTTTTTATTTATTTTTGGGACAGAGAGAGACAGAGCATGAACGGGGGAGGGGCAGAGAGAGAGGGAGACACAGAATCGGAAACAGGCTCCAGGCTCCGAGCCATCAGCCCAGAGCCTGACGCGGGGCTCGAACTCACGGAGTGCGAGATCGTGACCTGGCTGAAGTCGGACGCTTAACCGACTGCGCCACCCAGGCGCCCCTCTATCAATTTTTTTAATGCACACTCTCTTTGAGCTACTTTATGCACTTAGATGATACTCTATAGGGACAACCTCACTATTGCTTACACACTAACAGTTGTACTCCAAAATAGCAGGTATAAGAATCCTCACTCAAGCATTGTATATGAAAGAAAAAACAAGTAACATTAATATCCACCAGTTGAGGATTGGTTAAATAAGTTGTAGTCCATCCATATGATGCAGCAGAGAAAAGCAACAAGATGTAGCCATGCACAGGGGTCCGGAAAGAACTCCAAGATTTTGTATAAGTCAAGAAAAAGTACAATGAGTACAGAACACATCTATTTAGGTATGTTAGAAAGCAATATATATATATTTATTTATTTTCCATACGATTACCCAAGATCGTTCCCTTCAGAGTCAGGGATCAGTGCCCTTCACAGACAGGGCATGAGATAAATGGACTTTGTGTTTTGTAACTTTGTGTACTGATTGAATTTTTTTATGAATATAAGTTGAATTTTATTGAATAAATTCATTTCAATAATAATGGTATAGCAATGTTCCTGCTAACATGAAAGGGTGTTTGGAATATACTACAAAGGGGTTTTTTAAACTGGAAAACATACATACGCAATGAAAAAGATGGAGAAAGCTCTATGTCAAGGTGCTGACTGTGGTCCTCTCTGGGTAGAATTGTGGTGCTTTGCCTGCTCTTTCTGCCTATCTGATTTTCCTTTAATGATCAGGGGTGGTTTTCTACTAAGACAGCAGTAACAAGAGCAATAACAACAGCAAAAGAAAGTTTGTGTTGGAGGAAAGAAAAGAATAGAATTCAGAGGTAAAACTGGGGGTCATGAACAAGTGCAGGCAGAGGCCAGCTAGCCAGAGACTAGGGAGGGCATGGGAAGCAGGACATACCTGCCTGTGTATCTGGATAAAGAGAAACCAAAATCAGAAGCTCTGGAAGTGGTCCTCTCTCCCAAGTAGCAGCCATGGTGCTGATCTGAGGAGACTCATCTCTCCACCAGGACCCAGATGAGAGGCCCTGTTACTATAGATCACGAGATGGGTGGGGAGGCTCTGAAGTACAGCCCCTGTGGCGGTGCCTACTTCTGCAGGAGGCTCTCCTCCCTGTCCTCCCATGCCCAAAGCCATCCTGGAAAAGAGCAGGATGTACTACCCCCATCACAGAGAGGGAAAAAAGGCCTAGGGTCACTCAGCTCCAAGTGATGGCTGGTCTGATCCCTAGTTTTGAACTGGATGGTCTCTTGGGGCGCCTGGGTGGCGCAGTCGGTTAAGCGTCCGACTTCAGCCAGGTCACGATCTCGCGGTCCGTGAGTTCGAGCCCCGCGTCGGGCTCTGGGCTGATGGCTCGGAGCCTGGAGCCTGTTTCCGATTCTGTGTCTCCCTCTCTCTCTGCCCCTCCCCCATTCATGCTCTGTCTCTCTCTGTCCCAAAAATAAATAAAAACGTTGAACTGGATGGTCTCCTTGTAGTTTCTTGGTTTAAAACACCTCCTAATGAAAGGCATGGGGTAGGCAAGCCTGTGACCACAAGGGCTGATACTGCCTGCCCCTTGTATGTGACCCTGCTTGGTGCCCACTTACAGTGGGATGGGGACAAGACATCAGCTTTGTCTCAAGAGGCATTGATGGCAGAGAATGCCAGGTTCCATCTAAAATCAGGGGGTACAAGAACAAAGAAACAAAGCACACTCACATCAGTGGGTAGGTATGAGGGATTAAGTGTGGATCATCATTTCACACACGCTTCTCAAAACACTTCACAATCTTACCTTCATATTTCTTCTAAAATCTTTCCGTTGAGGTCTTATCAACATCTGCGTTACCATGGCTTCCCTGCTGTGCATGGCTGAGGCCTACAGAAAAACTACGAGCAAGAGATGGTCACAGGCTCCACACAAGGCTCCACAGTGAGGAAACTCTCAGCCTCAAGTGACACTAACAGTGACAGGAAAAGTAGGAGGACTCACATGAGCAATGAGGGGGCAGCCTAACAGCGAGGAGAAGATGTCCACATCTCACTTCTCTACCCAAAGATGACTAAACACCCTGAGTCTAGCAGAGAAGCTGGTCATCTGTCTACATGGTCTGTCTACATGGTGACTACATGGCACACTCTTCCAGGCTCACATTTCCAATGAAAAACATCAACTCTAGGTACCAACACTCATCAGTTACCAATCCACAGGCCCACCTATGTCCAAATGGAGCCTGGAGCCAAAGAGTGTAGTAGTTATAAACACTGGCTCTTGAGTCAATGCTATGGGGTTTGAACCCTGCCTCTGTCTCTACCAGCTGTGTGACACCAACTAATTTCTTCACTTCTCTGTGCCTTAGTTTCCTTAGCTATTTCATGCATTAAATGAGATGATGTGCATAAAATACTTAGCATAGGGTGTGACCCAAAGTGGCAGCTCAATAAATGCCAACTAAAAATAATTCAACAGGACATCTATATACACATCTGTGTGCACAAACACCCACAACGCTGACAGAAGCCAATCACCATGACAGCATCAGGATGAAGGAGTATCAAGACAACACTGTGTTCCAACAGCATACTCCCCATCCTCCCACAAGTGTCTGTCACCATCAGTGAAAGGACCACTGGGGGAAGACACAATTTGTGAATGTGGGGGAAAGAACCAAGGAACTTGTCAAAGTTGGGGGTTAAATACACAACCCAAACTTCAGAAAATTGTTGTCAGCTGACTACAAAACACAAAACTACACATACTTGCAAATGTTGTGCAGAAGGAGAAGGCTAGGGAGGGGAGACAAGGAAGAAAAAGAGAATTGCTGGCATGTAAGCACTCTCCCTTTGCCCCTATACCAGCAGATGTTCACAAGTTGACCTGGGCCTTGGCCAAGCTCTCGGCTCCTGGTGAAGCAAAGCCTGAGCACAACCCTCTTCGAAGGCCGGGCTGGGAGCCCTCTCTAGGCAGAGAAAGGGCTCCTTGAGAAAAAAGAAGAAAGAAAGTGAAAGATAGAAAGGAAAAAGAGGGCACAGGAGTGGGAGCAAAGAAATAGGAGACTCAAGGTTCAGAGTCAGGAAGAGTCAGCAGAATTCAGAACTGGGACCACTGGGCAATGTCCTTCATAAGAATCATCATCTTACCAACTGTGTCTGAAACAGACTTCAGAGAGAAATGAGAATCGATGTAGGCTCCTGGAATCTGAGAGGTTGATAAAAGAACACAAGGATTCCAAGAAATAGAGCACATGCGTACTGCCTTGTGGACTGAATGACTAACACAGCACAGGGAGCTGGCAGGTGGACAGGCAACAGGCCCTTGGCTCATTTCCAGACACGGGATGAATAGGAGACACAAAGACAGATGGTATTTGTTTGGGCAGGGGGAAGAATGAGACACTTTAGTGCAAGGGAAAGAGGGAGCCATGAGTGAATCTATTGATTAAAATGACTAGACCCATTGCCTGGGCCACCCATGATCCTTCTTTGTCCTCGAGTCAAAATAAATATCAGTGAAGATTTCTTTCCAGCTAAACATGGTGTGCTGAACATTCATGTCGATCTCTGTTCCCTCCCAAAACCCCACTAAAATAAGAGCATGACAAGCTCTGGCAGAGAAACGGAATGGAATCAGCCCATTATGTGATGTGGAATCAGCCCATTATCTGATGTTCAATTCATTCATTCATTCATTCATTCATTCATTCATTCATTCATTCATTTAAATGTTTACTTATTTTTGAGAGAGACAGAGCACGAGAGGGGGAGGGGCAGAGAGAGAAGGAGACACAGAATCTGAAGCAGGTTCCAAGCTCTGAGCTGTCAATTCAAAGCCCGATGCGGGGCTCAAACTCACAAACCCCGAGATCATGACCCGAGACGAAGTTGGACGCTCAACCGACTGAGCCACCCAGGTGCCCCTGATGTTCAATTCTTACAAAAATCTGTCTTACAAGGATTGGTGGTAGGAATTTTTTTTTTCATGAGAGCAGAGACTTGTTTAGTTTTCTACTACTTCTCCAGCACCTAAAATATGTCCAACATAGGCATTCAAGCATCGGTGAACAAATATACTCCCCAACAAAGTAACGCAACATAATGTCACAGTCTATGCCTAGTAACGACTTTACTACACTTAATTCCATATTAACTAGCACTTCTTAGATATTTTCTAACATCTGTGAGATTACAAGGTGAATAAAATTCAGGCCTGGGGCCCCTGGGTGGCTCAGTCAGTTGAGTGCCTACCTTAGGCTCAGGTCATGATCTCACGGTTTGTGGGTTTGAGTCCCACGTCGGGCTCTATGACAGCTCACAGCCTGGAACCTGCTTTGGATTCTGTATCTCCCTCTCTCTCTGCCCTTCCCCTGCTCACTCTCTCTTTCTCTCTTTCTTTCAAAAATAAACATTAAAAAAATTTTTTTAATAAAAAAATAATTCAGGCCTGAAAAAAGCAATTATTAACTGCCTTTCTGATTATAAAAACCTAATTATAATTGGTAACTCAACTTGGTTGTAGAAATGGTACTGGGAGAATAGAGCAAGAAAGAGCGTGTATACGTGAGGGAAAGTCCATGAAAGCTCAGTCCTGTACTTCTGTGAAAAGTCAACAGATAATATCTCAAACTAATAAATCCAAAATAGTGGCACATTTTATTTAGATAAATGGAAGTAATGAGTAGATGTTGCACCTTTTAGCAGAATCAGAACCTGCCCTTTAATTCTGTCAGAAATGAAGGTTGAGTGGACATAGAGAATGGACCTGGTGTGGGAAAGCAGAGCAGGGGACTCTGGCTTAGCATTACAGGCTCTGCAGTAGTATTTGGCTTCTAGAACCACACTCATAGAACACTTTGATCAAGACAGAAATTTTCAGGGTGCCTGGGTAGCTCAGCTGGTTAAGCATCTGACTCTTGACTTTGGCTCAGGTCATGATTTCAAGATTTGTGAGTCTGAGCCCCACATCGGGCTCCGTGCTGACAGTGCAAAACTTGCTTGAGATTCTCCTTCTCTCCCTCTCTTTCTGCCCTCCCCTGTTCATGCTCTCTCTCTCAAAATGAATAAAACTTTAAAAAAAAAAAAAAAGGAAATTTTCTTAAACAACAACAAAAAAGACTGATTTCAAGACCTAACTCAAATGATTCCTCCTTCCACAAAGTCTCATCTCCTTCCTATTCTCTTGTGAAAATGACTGTCTGGCAATTAATCCTATTCCACTTGGTGATTGGTGGAACTCTCACTGTTAAGCATCCCTCCACCTGTCTTGTCTCCCCGACTACATCACAACCGCTTCCCAGCACAGCGCTCTTCTCACCGTCTCTGAGGAGCAGGTTATTAAACCCACAAGCTCGGGACAGGTGCAGCACCCCAGCTCCCCGTTACCTGCATATGCGTTGGCCTGCTGCAAAAGGTCAGTGCAGGTGTGCACATCGGCAAATGCGCGGATGCCCAAGCAATTGGTGGGATGCAACTGAGACTGCAGGAAGTCACAGCAGTTCTGCCGAACATCCATGAGCTGCAGCAAGCTGGCTGCTGGGAGCAGCACCTGGAGGAGAAGGTGACATTCTGAGACACTAGACACTTCTGGCAGGGCATCATCTCACTAAAGCACCATCCCAATCATACCACTCCCATGCTCGCGAGGTCTTGCATGGCTCTCCCCTGCCTGTCCAACTAAGTCCAAACTTCCTTCAGGGCAGCCCCAGCCCCATTTCCCACTACTCTCCGCTTGGTAGATCCTCAGCATCAGCAGATGCTCTGTATCCCTACATTCCACACCAGTGCCTCCCAATCACGAATATATGAAATCTCTGGGGATCTTATTAAAGCTCCAATTCAATAGGTCTAGGGTGGGACCTGAGAGCCTGCATTTCTAATGAACATCCAGGTGATGCGTGCAGCTGCTGGAACCACCATATGGACTGAATGTTTGTGCCCTCCTCCCTCAGCTTTGTAATGTGAAAGCCTAACCTCAACAAGCTGTATTTGGAGACCGGGGCCCACGAAGAAGTGATAAAGGTTAAATGAAACCATAAAGATGGGGCCCTTACAAGAAGACAGAGAGACACCACAGCTCTCACTCTCTCTATAGTGTGAGGACACAGGAAGAAAGCGACCTTATGAAAAGCCAGGAAGAGTCTCATCAGCAACCAAATCAGCTGGAAATCTGACCCTGGACTTGTAATTTCCAAAACTAGGAGAAAGCAAATTTCTGTTGTTTAAGCCACCCATTGTGTGGTATTCTGTTATGGCAGCCCAAGCAGACCAAGATAGATTGGTTCTCCTACTTGGCTACATATTGAATCACCTGGAGAATTTTTTATTTTATTTTTTTTTTAATTTTTTTCAACGTTTTATTTTTATTTTTGGGACAGAGAGAGACAGAGCACGAACGGGGGAGGGGCAGAGAGAGAGGGAGACACAGAATCGGAAACAGGCTCCAGGCTCTGAGCCATCAGCCCAGAGCCCGATGCGGGGCTCGAACTCACGGACCGCGAGATCGTGACCTGGCTGAAGTCAGACGCTTAACCGACTGCGCCACCCAGGCGCCCCCTGGAGAATTTTTTAAATACTGATGCCTATGTCTCACCCCCAAAGATTTTAACTTAATAGGTATGAGATGTGACCTGGGCAGTGAGATGTTTCTAAAGCTCCCCAAGCATTTTAACATACAGCCAAGTTTCAGAAAGCACTTCTCTACAGCTTTAAACATATCATTTTCACTCAGAAAGGCACAGACTAAATTGTTAACTAGTGCGTTCGCTACTTAAGCATCTGTATGCCAGGTACTGGTCTAGGTTCTGGGGTTTAGTGGTAAGCACAGTAAACCAGATCCCTGTTCTTAAGGAGCTTACAATCTACTGGAACAAAAGAGTGACCCTCAAACCCCTTGAGATTCAGGCAATCACACCGTATTCTGCCATCCAAAAGAAAAATGGTAAAGAACATCTTTAGGTACATTCTCAGAGAAAGGAGAGAGGCATTTCCTTTTAAAAGGTCACAGAACACATGAGTATTTACGCTGTATCCTGGAAGACAGAAATAGTTCCTGCTCAGGTGTGTGTGCATGTGTTTTTCCTAAAAGCCAGAGAAGACTGGCTTCAGCAGGCCAGAGGGGTGCCAATCCCAGTCTAGTTTCCCTAGGACTTGCCCACAGCTGCCAAAGCCTGCCCTCTGGATCAAATACCCAGAAGAGATGGCACAGTCCTATTAGACCCCAGCTCTGCTGCCCTCCACCCCCACTCTCGGGGAAAAGGTACACAGTCTGAGAATGACTTTCCAAAAAAGAAACTTGAAAAAAACAATCACAGAGCATTATAGTTTCATTGAGGCTGCTTAGCTCGGGGCCCCCAGCATCCATTTCACCCCCAAACAACACCCATGTGTCCCAAGCCTTTGCTCTTAGCTGCTCCCCTGACTCTCAGGGAGAGTGTCTGGGCCAGCTGTTCTCATCCACAAGAGCTTGCCCAGGAAGACTTAGGCTACAGATGTATTTGTTTTGTTTTTCTGATTTAGGGCACTACAAAAGTCTTTTTTTTTTTTTTTTTACAAGATTTAAATTCTAGACCCTGACCTTCTCCCCAAACATGTCTGAATGCTCCATGCAATAAGGCCAAAAAGCCTGTCCCCCTGCCCATTCTTGGGCCTTGTCCCACTACGAGGGTAAACAGCTAAGTTTGCTTAGGGATGAAGCATTTCCCAGGACACAGGACTTTCAGTGCTAAAATTGAGGCAGCCTTTCCTCATCCCTGCTATAGGCAGAAACCACCAATGTCATCCTCCACTACCAATGCTCATACTAGTGAGCTAAGAGCCTACTCTCCACAAGGCAAGCTCTTCCTCTTTATGAGCTTAACTTCTTCCCTCACACAGCTGAGTTCCAGAAAGTTCTAGAAAGCATGCTCCTCTCCCTTCTTTCTTCCCCTATGCTATGTCCCCAACGGTAAATTAACATCATGTCCTTAGTAATTTTTGAACCACTGATTCATTCCAGAGAAGGAAAAAGGTAAATTCACCCACTCTTGGGAGTTTTAGACTATAATGTAGCTCCAAATGTGACCATCTGAGCTCCATCCCCACTAAGCAGCCACCTAGTGGGTAGCCCCACTAAGCACCCATAAACTGGGAACCTCAATTAACCTGTGAGCTTGCTCAGTCCAGCCAAACAGATTCTAGGACAGATTAGTCTTTGCCTGCTAGTTAAGTAGAGAACCATTAACCATTCTTGCTGAATACATAGTAGGAAAGGCAAGCTGTGTTTCAAATCCCCAAACGACCTCTGTGATACCCCCTTGACCCAGCACTAGCTACAATCTACAGTTAGGGCCATAGGTTGACAGGTCATTCTGGTTTGCTGAGACTTTGCCCATTTTAGCACTGAAAGTCCTATGTCCCAGGAGACCCCTCAGTCCTGAGCATGCTGGGACAGCTGATCATACTAGGAACCAGGAACTTCTAACCAGTTATCCTAAGAACCCCTGCTGGAGAGGAATAATCAAACATTGTCCAGAACACACTGTACTCGGTGGGGCAGGCCCCAAAAGGGTCAGGCTAAGAAGAGGCAAGAAAGGGACAGCAGCCTTTTAAGCCCCACAGAGGAGGATTTCTGAGAGTCTGGTCTGCCCCCAAATTGCACTGCCAGTCAAACCAAGATGACAGCATGCGAGAGACACACACCTCCTTCCCCCTTGCCCTCTTTTTTACCACAAAGGCAGTGGCACGGTGTGGTGCTTAAATTCTCAAGCTCGTGACAACCAGCCAAAGAAATTAAAATAATAAATACTCCCTGAACATATTCCTTAGGTTATACTTTCAGTTTTTAAAACCTCCCTGGATACAGCTAGCTCCCTACATAGCTTTTCCCTACTGTTCACAAAACACACTTGGCAGGCAAAAATTCTAAGGCTTTCCACATCTCTATACACCACCCCTCCATCCTGTTTGGATCCACTCCTGCCCAAAAGCATTCCCAAGATGACTTCCCAAAGTGAACGGGGACTTGTGGTTTCTCTAATTGCTCCTTCCCTCTCTTTGATCTTACACTGTGATTAGCTATGAGTCAAAAGGCCTTTTCTTCCACTACTTGCTTCATACAGGAAGGCGTGAAGAAAAGTAAAGGAAGTCAGAACACTGAGGGCAAGGTTTGGAGACCAGAAGATAAATCACTGCTCAAACTCTAAGTCTCAAGGATAAACTGGAGCACCATCCATGGGGATTCTGGGGGCTGCACATGATGGGAACAGACAAAAATCCCCAAAGGCTGTGAAAGAAAAGAGAGCAAAACATCCCTAAGGTGGCTATCCTCATTTCCCTCTCCCACATCAACAAGGGCTTTCTGAGGATTTCCTCTTCTCTTATCTTGTGTGCAACGCAACTCCCTGACTCCCTTGAGGGGCAGCAGTAACAGGTTGTGAACAAGAGACCAAGCTTGGATTCTTGGCTTGGTGGAATCACAAGGGCAGCACTGCTTGGCTCCTGGAAGGAGGAGGCTGAGCATGTAGGAGCTGCTGGCTGGAACCACCACAGGGATGTAAGATGACCCCAGGTCAAAAAGCTTTTGGTTTGCTTCTTGTCACCCCAGTGTTAAAGGTTCTGGGAAAACGGGCCCTTGGATGACCCTCAGTAGAGTTCACAGGTTTCCTCCTAGCTTGCAAATGGCCTCCCCTCCATTTTTCACGAGCAGGCCCCGTTTTGTTTTTTCTCTCCCTTGGATAACATGAAAACACAGCAGAGGATATCCCGTCACTGAGTTTGTTTCCTCTAACAAAAACAAAAGGAAATGCCCTGCCTCAGAAAGCACCTACTCCTGGAATTTCAGGGCGGCAGGGCCATGCACAGAGGGAGGGGGAGCAGTAACCAGAGGGGCCAGGTGACAGGCCTAGGCCCCAGTCACACAGTGGGTCTGTCTCTGCCAACACCAAACAAGAGGACTGGCATAGAAACGTGGTTAGGAGTGCCTGGGTGGCTCAGTTGGTTAAGCGTCCAACTTCGGCTCAGGTCACGGTCTCATAGTTCATGAGTTCAAGCTCCATCCACATCAGGCTCTCTGCTGTGAGACAGAGCTGGCTTTGGATCCTCTGTCCCTGCCCTCTTTCAGCCCCTTACCCACTCATACTCTCTCTCAAAAATAAACTTAGAAACACTGTTAAATAAAAATGTGTTGAAAAAAAAGAAAGTGGGGGAGGGAAAGAGAGAGAGAATGAGAGAGAGAAGGAGGGAGGGAGGATGGGAAGGAGAGGGAAAGCGGTATGTAGACGAGCAGAAGCACTAGCAAAATGGCGCTGTGATTAAAAGTGTCACTTAGAATTTTGACTTCTCAACTTACCAGCCATATGACTAAGGCAAATTACTGAACCTATCTGTGCTCTGCCTCCTCAACAGTAAAGTAAAGATGATAATGGCACTGCCTTCGAGGCTTGTTGTGAGAATCCAATGCGGTAATACACTTAAAGCAGTCAACAGAGAGCCTGGTGCATAGGGAGTGCTCAGTTAAACTGCTTTTTATTACTATTAAAATTAGGAGCGGAAGTCAAGATTCTGATCATTCATTTAACAAGCAACTCAAATTCCCCATGTCAACAGAGCGCAGTGAGACGGAGAGAGCTGGGTTCAAATCTTAACGCTACCGCTTATTCAACCACTTGGATCATTAGCTTCTTCCACTGTGAAAGAGGGATCATACTAGAATACTTGCATTTGGTGGTGATGTAATTAAGTGAAATAACGCATGTGAAGTGACTGCCACATGCTTGGCTTTCAATGAGTATTAGTAAGTGCCAGCTATGATGGCTGTTACCTCCACCAGGGAAAGGCAATTCAGTCTGTCCAGTGCCTGTGTGCCTGGGAAGGGGTTAAGAGTGGAGCGCTGGGAGCCATTTAACCAAGCCCCAGACTCTGATCCTTGTTTCCCAGGCTTTCAGGGGAGCACCAGGGCCTCCAGGCTCACCTCCTCAGTGCACCAAATCCTCAACAAAGGTTGTCTTTACAGTTTGTGAGCAACTGCCTCAGCAGATACGTCACAGCATGAAGAAGCAGCCATGTTTTGATCTAAACTTTCTCTTCTCAACCTTTTTTGTTTTGTTTTCCTGGAGGTCACCCCAATCAAATCACATTGTAAAGTGAGGAGGAAAAATGTAAACAGAGTTAGTATATCCCATGGATTCCAAGCAACACGCAGTTCCCTAAAGGTTCCACAATGTGCCTTCCACTGGAGCCCCTGCACGTGCCCCACTCCTCACCACACACACACACAAATGAACACAGCAGGCCCCTTTAGGGGCTCACGTCCCAATGGGGACACAGGCATGCAGGCAGAGGAGGAAGGCCTGACCACCCAGTACTCCTTCAAGATGGGGCCCACACAACACCTCCTCAGTGATGCTGCCCCCATGACCATCCCTATCCTCCACACTGCTGAGTACCTATTTGCCTAGCCATGCATCTCTACTCTCAGACCATGTGCTCCTCAGTGACAGGGTCTCTGTACTCACAGCGCTCACAGAGCCCATACTATCTGCCTGGCACAGGGTAGCAATGTTCTAAGGCTTTATCTATATTAATTCATTTAATCCTCACACTAACTCTATGAAATTAAGTACTGCTATTACGCCCATATTACAGATGAAGACACTGAGGTACAGAAAGATTAAGTAAGCTGCCTCGTATCTCACATCTAGAAAATGGTGGAGCCAGGATTTGAAGGCTGACAGTCTGACCACTCAATAAAACAGCTACTATATGAAAACGGATCCTTAAGGCAGGGTGTCAGTGAGGGCATCAGAGAGGCTCTAGTAGAAGGGAGGGAACACAAATCATGGGTTGACAGAGTAAGTGTCTTCTCTGGCCCAAGCTCACTGAATCCCATGCCCTCACTTTACAGATGGGAAAACAGACAACATGCCAGGGACAGAGCTAGAACAAGCGCACTCACTCTTGATCAGGGGTGAAGCTACGGCTCAGACCCAGGCCTCCCTTCAGACTCAACTCCTGCCTCATCTCTACTTCTTCCTCTGAACCTGCACATCTTCAATCTGGCCCCTGCCCTACCCCTATAACGTAGTTTTACAACAAACAGTGGTGAAGCCACTTTCTATAGAGGACTCTGATGAGTTTATCTGCTGCTACCTGCCTTCATATAATGGTGTTTACACACTACCACCGCGTTAGACCAAAGCAACAAAGACAAATACTCGGCCAGGCGATAAGGATCCAGAGCAGAACATCTTCTACTTATCCAAGTTTGTAAATACTTTGGACTTGATGGGGGAGAAAGAAAGTTATTCAACAAATACATGGTAAAAAGGTTAGAAAAAGCTGGTTCCACTCATACAATCTACAACCTCACCTACAGTGTTGTATTTGTTGGTTTGTTTTTTTTGTTGTTGGGTGCGTTTTTTTGGGGGGGGAGGGGGTGGTGGGGAAGTGTTTGGTTTTGTCTTAGTAGCTTAAGACAACACAAATTTATTTTCTTACACTTCTGGAAGTCAGAAATCCCAAATGCATCTCTCTGGATTAAAATAAAGGTGTCAACAGGGCTGCATTCCTTCTGAAGGCTCTAAGGGAAAATATGTTTCTTTGCCTTTCCTGCTTCTAGAGGCTACTTGCATTCCTTGGTTCATGGCCCCCATCTTTAAAGATGGAAACATCAAGTTGAGTTTGTGTCGGGTCATATCTCTCTGATTCTCTTTATTCTACCTCCATCTTCCACTTCAAAGAGCCCCTCTGACTCTACTGGACCCACAGGGATAATGCATGGTCATCTCCCCATTGCTTGTCCACTGATCTACAACATTAATTCCATCTGTACAGTGAACTGTTCTTTGACAGTTAGAACCTAACATATTCATAGGCTCCAGGAATCAGGACATGGACATCTTGGGAGAGGGTCATTACTCTGTATACTACACTATATGATTAATAGTTACTGATATACCCTAATGCAAGGTTTTTCAAAAAATTATTAACCCACTGTACATTTTTCAGTTGACATCTAGCATTGGTCATTAGAGTTGCAAAAGATATAATTCCTTTCATTCTGTAAATATCAATATTTACATCACTTTTCAAAGTATCCAAGTGAATATAAATGTGATGATGGTTTGATATCAACCTTTTCATATGTTTTTTCAACACATGCACTGTACTCACTTTGTATCAAATTATTCTGCACTTACTGTTACTGCCCAAAAGTCATTCAGCTGTTTAGTTTCTGTTGCTAGACCTAAGATGTGAGCACTCCCTTGCTGATTTCATTCTGGATGAAAAAGACTAGAAATGAATTGCAAAGGCTGTGTGTTTTATGGGGTATATACATAAAGTTTAAAAGGGGAAGGGGATTAGACTAGATCACTGTACAACCTGAAAGTCTATCCAGAGGCCAGAGACAAAGGCAGGCTCTACTGAGAGACAGGCTCCGGAGGCCCAAACGCAGGGTGCCTCAGACCCTCAGCTTGCCTTTACCCTTTACCCTCACAAGTACCCTTCACCATAGCAAGCCTCAGCTTAAATTTTACCTCCCAAAAGAGCCCTTCCCAGATCCCCTCACCCATCTAAACTGTGTCTCCTTGATACTCTCTAATTATATATACCATGTTCCCTACCTCAAAGGACTTATCACAATCTGTGCACAGACATTACTTGTGTGCTGATTTGATGAGCATCTGTCTTCACCCCCAGACCACAAACTGCGTGACAGCAGGCAACGGAATCACCCCTGTTACCATTACAACCACATAGCCCAACGAAGTGCCCAGCATACAAGAGGCACTCAAACACCTGGGCTGAATTGAATGAAAAAATGATTACCAACTCAGCTTTCCAAATACCATGATCCTGATAAAGGAGGTGGTGTTCTGGAAAAGGGAAATAGGTATTTTGGTCACTGGAGAGGTATCTGCCTCACAATAAAGAAGGTGGAACTGTGCTTTAAGAAGAAGAAAAAAGGAAAATCCTTCATATCACATGTACTTTCCAGCACTTTACTGAAATAGTAAGGCCCTTAATGACAAGAAATAGTATGTCCTGTGTCTGTGTTTGGCTCAGGGGTTTGTAGGTTCCAAAATGGGCCACACACCCTCAACCATCTCTCCTAGTGAAGCATGCCAGTGCTGCCTCATGTCCCCAACCATTAAGACGCACACCTCTGGGTGAAGGAGTGTCTTTGCTGGCTCCTCTTTTCAAGGCTCCAGATGGCTGAGGATGAGGGCAGGGCAGCAAAAGGAGGAAAAGGCACACATTTCACGGCCGCACACCCCTGCTGAGACTCAGGCCTGGTGCTTGGCACCTCCATCTCTGAGCATGAGTGCTCAAAGAAACTCAGGTGACTAATGTTGAAACAGGAAAAATTTTTAACAGCCTCACAATCCACACTGAAAATCCCTGAGATGAGATGATGACTGGGGAGAAGTGGGGTCACCCTTCACCCAGAGTTTGAACCAACATGAGTTACAGACTTTGCTCTGGTGCCCAAGCTCATTTAGAGGCATGACGGCTTAGCGGTTAAGAGTATGGGTGCCATGATCAGACAGGCATGGGTGTGAGGGTCTTTCACCCAACTAAAGGCCATGTGACGCAGGGCAAGTCACCTAACCTCTTTGGAGCTTTAGCTTCCTCTCCAGCTACCAAATGAGTTGTCGCTAGGGTTCAATGAAATGATGCAATAATAGTGCGTGGTGAGCGATTAGCTGGGGTTGAGTTTACCTGGACGTTCTCTTCAGTCACCTCGATTTCTGCCGTATAGATGTAGTCAATCAGCTTATTCAGCGTCCTCCCATCCACGTCCTTGATTTCTATCTTCTTGGCTTTACTCTCAGACATGTCACCTACAGTCCAAAACAAAACCAAAACGGTCACGAACTTGGTGCTTAACTTTCACATAGCCTCCTGCCCTGTGTTGGCAGCATAAAAGCGCTGGGAGGTGGCAGAAGGGATTCAGGCATGGAGGAGGATAAAACAGCTGACCTCAAGGGCACATCAACTTTGGGTCTGTGATCATCTGCAAACCCAACTCTACGCATTCCTCACTCTGTCTGTTGCCCATTCCCATTTTGCAGGCAAATCTGTGTGCAGTAGTAACTCATTCAACCAACATTTACTATAAACCTGTACATACAGGGCCCAGAAAAGTGAACAAGATATGCACCTGCCCTCAAGGAGCACACAGTTTAGCAGGGCAGATATATAAAAATATATGAGGCAATAGGAGCTTAATGGAGATATAAATAACATGCCAGTATAACAACAACAATACAAAGTAACATTTATCGAGTGCTAACTACGGCTAAGCAATGGGCTAAGCACTTTAAAGTGGCACCTCTTTCAATCTTCACAACAACCTAGGAGTTTCATTAATACTATCCCCAGTTCACAGATGAAGAAACTGAGGCACAGGAGGGTGGGTATTCATTTTGCCCACAGTTACACATCTAGGAAGGGGCCAGGCTGGGACTGAAACCAGTGAGTGTGACTCCAGAGCCCACACTCTACTCACGATCCTCTACTAAATCCCAAGAATGCAAAAGATGGAGCAAACAAGCCCTGGGAAGCCATCCTAGTAGGAGGTCACACTTAAGCTGGGTATTTCCACGGGCAGCAAAGGTGAGGAAGGATGAGCCGGTTGCAGGAGCCATAAGTTGTAAAGGCAGGAAAGTGCCAAAAGGATAAATCTGGAGAAGAGTGAGAGGCTGGTATGGGGTGCCAGTGAGAAGAAGCTGGAGAGGGAGGCAGCAGCCGGGGCTTGCAGAGCCCTGTAAGCCACGCAAATGAGTTTGGACTTGATCCTA
This sequence comes from Felis catus, assembly GCF_018350175.1. Taxonomy (NCBI): domain Eukaryota; kingdom Metazoa; phylum Chordata; class Mammalia; order Carnivora; family Felidae; genus Felis; species Felis catus. The sequence goes on from NC_058368.1 coordinate 113,951,915, forward strand.
GGAGTAGCACCACTGGAAGGTTTTAAACAGGGGAATGACATCAACAGATGGGTATTTCTGAATGAAATTTTGGATGCACGGTGGAAGCTGGATCAGAGGCAGGGAAAACAGTTGGGAGGCCCTGATAATAATCCAACAAAGAAAAGGACAGAGCCTGTGAACTAGGGCAGCAGCGGTACCACATGTGCACAGAAATGAGGCCCCTTTCCCCAGCCTGCCCTCTTACACAGCACATGGGTTTGTCTACAGCCAAACTCATCCAACAAGGGCTGCTGATTCCAGTAGGAAAAGACAGGCTAGACATGTGTCTTTGTAGACTGAAATAAAGGGCAACTTGACTGCAAGAAACAGGGATTCAGAAGCTCTTATGTGAGTATGAAAACAGAGCCCGGGTAGTTGTTTTCTCTCTGTGGAATTTGGGTGCTGGAGCCAAGAAAATAAAGTACAGTACAGCGTGTGGGCTGCAGACGCCCACCTCCAAGCTGCATGGGCAGCACATGATTCCTCCACCAATCTACAGTTCCCAGCCCAACACAGTTAGAGATTTGAATGAGTCTGGAAGAGGGAGGAAAATCATTCCAAATTCTGCCCACTCCTTCCACCATCAGACCAGGTAGACCAGAGACCCTCCACCCTGTTCTGTCTTCTCTCTGATTACCGGTAGAAGTCAGTGAAAAGGCCTCAGCACAAAGAGCCTTGAGGCAGGGCAAACTGGCAAAGGGGAAAGAGGAAAAGATAGGGGATTTCTACTGCACCCATTAGACAGGCTCTCACAATCTCTCTTGAGTTTACTCCAAGACACATAAAATAAAAATCCACACCCAAGAAAATCAAAAGTTCAACTTACCTTTCTAAACAGCTATTAAGAAATTCATCAGTAAGAGTCCAGCTGATAATTATAATGCAAACGATAATTACAGACAGCCAATTCTTAGTTTAAGAACTTGGGCCTTAGAAAAAAGACTGAAAAAAAAGAAACACCTGACTGCAAGAACCAAGGGATTCAGAAGCCCTTATGTGAGTGCGAAATCAGAGCCTGGCTTGATGGTTTTCTCTCTGTGGAAGTTGTACTTGAGAATAAGATCAATCAGTTTTGTAACTTTGGGGTAAACAAGTAGAAACTCCTGAAATTACATGAAGTTACCAGTATATATGGGCAAAAGTTTTATTTTTCTGGGGGATGCAAGATCATTCTTAGTCAAATGTATAGCAAACAATCAGACACAGATGGTGGAACTTTGGGAGATTTTTTTTCCTGCTTCTTTACATGGCTCCAAAATTTCTAACTTTCTATATTAAATACTTAAACTTCAATAAGCAAACGGGAAAACCACGTGAAGGAAAAACTATGGCCTCAAAAACCAAAATCTATTTTAAGAAAGTTCCCTTATAGGATATTAGAAACCGGTATAAATCACACAGACTTGTAAAATCCAACATTATTTCTTATAAACCAACAGAGATTACTGCACCAAACTAAGGCTTCAGCTTAAACAGACTCTGAAAGTGGTAGCAGTAATAGCTGCTACCGTGTGCCAGAACCTCTGCCAAGGGTTTATACACGTTATTTCATTCAATCCTTCTAACAACCCCAGGAGGTAGATATTATTTCCATTTTATAAACTATAGAACTGGCATTTCAAAAGGTATTTGCATATGGCTGTGAGAGGCAGGGCTGGGATTTGAATCTTGGCCTAACTCTAGACCGCATGTCATTTCTCACAAATCCCTGGATAATTTAAACCTAACCCTAACTAATGACCTTGATAAAAGTATTCCCAAACAAGGCCTTGGTCCAAATTCTAAGGACAACTTAGTATGTAAGACCTAGCAAACAAGAACCAAGAGGGAGAAGATCTTGTCAAGCTCATTTGCCAAGATATCCTCAACACCTAACAAAGTGCTTGGCATATAACAAGCACTTAAAAAATACTTGTTGGAGGAAAAAGAAGAAAAGGAAAAAAAGGGGCTTTCCTTGATATCTCATAATTCCATGGATTCCAGTAATTCCTGAGGAGCAGAAACCAACAAAGGCTTGGTCATTCTTGCTCCTTTCCTCACCTCGACTACTCTGTCAAAATAAAACAAAACATGAGCTCTATATGTCCTTCCATCTTCAAGGTCAACCCAAGAGCCATCCTCCTCTGCTTTTGCCAAGAGGCCCAGCCCAACCACCTCAGATTTGAATTTTCTTTTTTTTTTTAATATGAAATTTATTGTCAAATTGGTTTCCATACAACACCCAATACTCATCCCAACAGGTGTCCTCCTCAATGACCATCACCCATTTTCCCCTCCCTCCCACCCCCCATCAACCCTCAGTTTATTCTCAGTTTTTAAGAGTCTCTTATGGTTTGCTTCCCTCCCTAACTCTTTTTTCCTTCCCCTCCCCCATGGTCTTAAGTTTCTCAGGATCCACGTAAGAGTGAAAACATATGGTATCTGTCTTTCTCTGTATGGCTTATTTCACTTAGCATAACACTCTCCAGTTCCATCCATATTGCTACAAAAGCCCATATTTCATTCTTTCTCATTGCCAAGTAGTATTCCACTGTGTATATAAACCACAATTTCTTTATCCATTCATCAGTTAATGGACATTTAGGCTCTTTCCATAATTTGGTTATTGTTGAAAGCGCTGCTGTAAACATTGGGGTACAAGTGCTCCTATGCATCAGCACTCCTGTATCCCTTGGGTAAATTCCTAGCAGTGCTATTGCTGGGTCGTAGGGTAGATGTATTTTTAATTTTTTGAGGAACCTCCACACTGTTTTCCAGAGTGGCTGCACCAGTTTGCATTCCCACCAACAGTGCAAGAGGGTTCCCATTTCTCCACATCCTCTCCAGCATCTATAGTCTCCTGATTTATTCATTTTCAGAAAATGTGTTAGTCGCACATCTTTCTAGCCTCTTCCACTTCTGCCTGTCATCTGTTACCATGCATGTCCTATTCCTCCAAAAAGAACATGATCCATTCAAGGGCAGATATTTGTTCATTCATTCATTCATTCATTCAACAAACACATATCAAGCAGTCCCTATGTGCCAAGCACTGTGCTGGACCAGAGGACACAACCATGAATAAGTTATGTCCCTGCCCTCATGGAGCTCAGTCCAGTGGGGAGAGACACAAGTAAACCAACAATTATGAAATGTGTTAAATACTAGAAAAGAGGGCTTAGCTTAAAGAGTTGTTAAGCAGGGATTCCTGCACCCTGACCTGTATGCAAAATGAATAGTACACAGGAACCCGTATTTGCCACTGGGGAGAAGACAATCCATTGTTTTCATCAGATTGATTCATCATGGTTTAGAACCACAGATCTAAAGTGAGATCTGGAGAAGGAGTCATGGTTAGTTAGGAGAGAAGGGAGTATGAGGGAAGAATCAATATTCCAGGCAAAGACAGTAGTAGTGTATGTAAAGGTCTGGAGGCAAGAAATAACAGGACCTGTTCTGGGCCCACAAGAAGCTGAATGTGGCAGAAGCACAGCAAAGAGAGGAATGGGGGGGGGGGGGGGCGGTGAGAAGAGAGAGAGAGAGAGAGAGAGAGAGAGTAATGGGGAGTCAAGGCTGGAGACAGAAACAGAATCTAGGCAAATGGAAGGCCTTGTGGGCCATGCCAAGGAGTTCAGACTGCACCCTGAAAGTAATGGAAAGCCCCTGACGGATTTTTTTTTCTTTCAGCTATCAGGTTATGTTAACAAGGGATCAGACCAGGATCAAAATATTGATTCAAAGGATACTCTATGCTGGTTCAAATGGCGGAATGATTAAGCCAATTACTTTCTTTTAGTTTTTAGTATTAAATAAATCTTAACTACGATCATTTCTGAAAATGATGTGCATTTAAACATGGATTTCATGACACATGGCTTTTTTTAGTTTTACTTAAATCCAAGTTAGTTAACATATAGTGTAATAATGGTTTCAGTGCTCATCCCCACAAGTGTCCTCCTTAGTGCCCATCACCCATTTAGCCCATCCCCCAACCCAACACCCCTCCAGCAACCCTCAATTTGTTCTCTGTATTTAAGACTCTCTTATGGTTTGCCTCCCTCTCTATTTTTATCTTACTTTTCCTTCCCTTCCCCTATGTTCACCTGTTTTGTTTCTTAAATTCCACATATGAGTGAAATCATGTGTTATTTACCTTTCTCTGACTTATTTCACTTAGCATCATATACTTTAGTTCCATCCATGTTATTGTAAATGGCAAGATTTCATTCTTTTTGATGGCTGAGCAATATCCCACTGTGCATATATACCATATCTTTGTTATCCATTCATCAGTTGATGGGCATTTGGGCTCTTTCCATAATTTGGCTATTGCTGATAGTGCTGCTATAAACATTGTGGTGCATGTGCCCCTTCAAAAGCCCCTGACAGATTTTAAGCAGGTGAGGGATGCATCAGATTGATTTTTTGGAAAGTCACTATAGCTACAGTGTAGAGAACAGGCTGGGGTTGAAGGAACAAAATAGGAGGCAGGTTGACTAGTACCAAAGCTGCTGCAGGAAATTAGGTGAAAGATGAGAGTGACCTGGACTAAAAGAGTAGATCTTAAATTTCTTTAAATCCTCAGGCCATACCTTAAGACGTTGTACCTCGACATCCCCAAGAACCACAGAGAGCCCAGGAAAGCAAGCAACCCCACACCTCTATCAAGTGATGATGGGGCATTAATACCCTGAGCCCACATATTCTTTAAAACCCAGTTCCTTTAACACCATAAGATGGGGCTGTTTTTAATGTACTCAGATGACACGTAGGGACCCATATGGAGTGGAAATACTCTAGTACACAGAACCCATAGTAAAGGACAAAAAAAAAAGAGAGAGAAAAAAACTGACTAGGCTATTTTGGTAAAATGTGCTTCCCTAGGGATGGAGGAGCTAGATGGGGAGGAAGCAGGGCAATCTAAAGTATTCCCTATTCACAGGACGAAGATGGGCAGAACATAGCACTGCTGGCCTCTCTAATCCCTGTGCTAAAGGAGTGCTGAGCAGTTTGAGTGACAGCCCATCCTGAATCTTCTTGCAAGCTGGCTGCCTCTCAACACTCTCCTCTGGGCACTCAGACCTCACTGTCACATTTATCCCAAGTTATTCTGTGCAGAACATGGTCAAAGAGCAGGGTTGATATCTGGGACATTTGGGCAATATGAACTCAGAGGACAAAAAAGTAAAAACACTTTAAGCCCGAATAAAAAGATCATAATCACACCACTCAAGTCAGAAGAACGTCACGAGTGTTTCTTTTTCATTTTGGCCTTAAACATGCTGATAGAAATGGACTTAACAAGAGTCAGCTGATAAAATGAACAACTCAGACAACAAAAGATGTTGGTGAGGATGTGGAGAAAGGGGAACACTTTTGCACTGCTGGTAGGAATGCAAACTGGTGCAGCCACTCTGGAAAACAGTATGGAGGTCCCTCAAAAAATTAAACATAGAACTACCTTATGACCTGGCAATTGCACTACTAGGTATTTATTCAAAGGATACATAGGGGCACATGCACACATAGTGTGCTGATTCATAGGGGCACATGCGCCCCAATGTTTATAGCAGCACTATCGACAATAGCCAAAGTATGGGAAGAACCCAAATGTTCATCGGTTGATGAATGGATAAAGAAGATGTGGCATACATATATGATGGAATATTACTTGGTAATAAGAAAGAATGAAAGCTTGCCATTTACAATAACATGGATGGAACTAGAATGTATTATGCTAAGCAAAATAAGTCAGAGAAAGACAAATATCATATGATTTCACTCATATGCAGAATTTAAGAAACAAAACAGATGAACATATGGGAAAGGAAGGCAAAATAAGATAACAGGGAGGCAAACCATAAGAGACTCTTAAATACAGAGAACAAACAGAGTTGATGGAGGGAGGAGGGTCGGGAGAAGGGCTAAAGGGGTGATGAGAATTAAGGAGGACACCAGTCGGGATGAGCACTGGGTGATATATGTAAGTGATGAATCACTAAATTCTATTTCTGAAATCATTATTACACTATACATTAACTAACTTGGATTTAAAATTAAAAACAAAATAAAATAAATTATCTAAATTTTTGAAAGAAAAAACAGTCAGCTGGGCCTTTTCATGATTAAGTTTATGAATTCTGAAGCTGAATCTGATAATTAGAACAAAATTTTACAATGTTACTCTTTAAACTTGCTTACCAAGGTTTAAGCCAAATCAAGGGGCCTCAAAAAATACACAAATCTCACAAAATGCCGATGGAAGCATAAGCTGGTCCAACTGTTCTAGGAAATGTGAATTTGTGACATGTGTCTCAAATCTTCAAAATGTGCACACCCCTATTCTAGGGGTCTATTCTAAGGAAATAATTATAACATAAATAAATATTAAGAAGCAAAGATACCCATGACAGTATTACTTATAATAGCAAAATATTAGAAAGAATTAGAATTTCTAACCAAAATGGAAATCAATTTTTGACTTGGACATATATGATGGAATCTTACGAAACCATTGAAATTATGACGTAGATGTGATTTCACTGATGTGAAAATATACTGACCACAGACCAATGGTTCGATTAAGCAAATTTTCACTGAGCACCTACTACATGGAAGATCCAGGTAGGCAGTGGGGAGATAGCAGTGAATTAAGGTAGAGTTCTTAACTGACTGACCAGAGCAATCAGATATTGAGAAAGTAATGAAATAAGCAGTGATACTAAAGACAAGCATAACGTATGGTATCACAAGAGTAAATAACAAAAGAATTTAACCTAATCCAAGGGGATCATGGGAAAGTCTACCTGAGGAAGTGTTGCTTAAGCAGTAATGAGAGATGAATAGGAGTTAGACAGGCAAAGAGGCAGGGGGAAGAACATCCCAGGAAGATGAACAGTAATTTTTTTTAAGTATACACATTACATCAACTATGTATATACAAAATGGCTCATTTATATTAAAATTTTATTTTGGTGGGTTTTTAAATTTTTTATTTTTTTAGGTATTTTTTATTTTTTTATTTTTTTAGAGAGAGCGAGCGAGCACAAACAAGGGAGAGGGGCAGAGGGAGAGAGAGAGAATCTCAAGCTACCAAGCTACCATGTTCAACACAGAGCCAGATATGGGGCTCGATCCCACAACCCCGGGATCATGACCTGAGCCAAAAATCAAGAGTCAGATGCTCAACTGACTGAGCCACCCAGGTGCCCCTATATTAAAATTTTATGTCGTATGTGTATATATTTATAAATATAAAATCTGAAAGGATATGAACTATAATCTTATCTAGATGATGTATTACATATATTTTTTTTTCTGCTTGTCCACATTCTCTAATTTCTTTTCTGCAATCTACATATGTGAGTAGTGTTTGAAGAGGTACATGGGTGAGTAGAAAGACAGACAGATATGGCTGGCTGGCTGGCTGGATGGAAGGATGAAAGGATGGACAGTAACCAGATTCAACAGATGACTTGAGCTGGGCATCACATTAGACTGTTTCTTCTTGATTTTTTCCTCCCTTTAATGACTAGAATCCAACATCTGCTCCAGAAGCATTCAGATTCTTTATGTTTCTAAAATCATGCAACACTACAATTCATCGCAATTCCAAACAGATTTCCTCTCTCAATACTGGACTTTCTAAACCACATACACAAGAAAACGATGAATGGCAGAGCTACTTAGTGAAGTTGCAACCAAATAATTATTGCAAACAAAATGAATTATTTTTTTAAAATAGACAGATGAATGAGAGAGGTAAACAAGGACATAAAAACCTTGCTACTAGAGTTTGAAACTACTTCAAAGAGCATGCAGCTCAAAATTTCCAGGTAGTGAAATTCACTGGTTTTCACAACTACATTTTCCAGGCTGCTAATTCCTGACCCAAGGTTCAAGGTGATGGAAGAGTGGCTTGATCCACTTACCTGAGTTACAGCTCCTTCACACAATGAGCCAAAGGGGAGTCCACATGTGAGGAACTCTCAAAACACAATCACTAAGTCACCCCCAACTAGAACCACTCTTGCCCATGAGAGGCCACATACTATATTAGGAGAAGGGAAAGAGCCTACTCAGCAAAAACAGGGTGCCTGCACTCACCCATTCTTAGCAAGCCCACCTTCATTCTTTTTAAGCTTCATTTATTTACTGTCTCCTACTAAATACCATGCCCTGTGGTTGGCTCTGAGGATGCAGCAGTGACAAGACATGGCCCTCAAGTGCCCAAAGCTCATAATCAACTATGGAGACATTTCATTCATTCATTTAAAATACATTTGACTCTGGTCGTGTACCAGATGCTTAGGATATGGTAGCAAACAGGTCCAACAAGACTCCTGTCCTTAAGGAGCTTACAGTCTAGTGAGGAGAGACAGATTAAAAAAAAAAAAATCAACAACCAACAAAAGGATTTTCAGGTAGGGATAAACGTTAGGAAAAACTATGTATTCAAGTTATGGGACAGAAGGGAACTTAGTGAGGAACCATGGCACAGGTGGTCAGAGGAGGCCCCTCTGGGGAGACACATGACCTGTAATCTGCAGGATGAGAAGCCGCCGATACACAAGACGTCACAGCACAGGCACTGAGGATGCCAGAAAACAGACAGCAACACAGGAGTGATAGTGACCACACTCACAAGCAGCAATGGGTACTTGGGGAACGTGGGGAAGGGACACCTGACCCAGCCTGAGGGTCTCAGCAGGCACAACTGGTCTTCAGTGAGCAGGGGAGGTGCTGTGAGGCACTACAGACAGAAAGCTCCGTGGGTTTCAAGGCCTTCAGTCTCACATGTGAAATAGCTGGACAGGACTATTGGGCATATACAGGAAACAGGGACCCTCTAGAGAGTTTGCAAAGGTGCCAGATGGTGAAAATTCCTATCTTACTCTCCTCTCCCCTCCAAGCCCTGCCATCACTTCTCCCAAATCTCTTCCACACTCCTGTAAAGTCTCAAGAGGGTTTGCAGACCTTGCCTGGTAGGAATGGCCAGGCAAGGACAAGCTGGTCCAGCAATGGGCCAGGCATCAAGAAGCCAAGCTCCACTCATTTCCTATGTGATCTTGGGCAAGTCCCTCCCTTTTTGTCAGCCTCAGTGTTTCTCATCTGCAAAATGAAAGAACAGAGGTGTGGGGATAAGCCCAAGAGCCTACACTTCTAAAAGCTCCCCTACATGATTATGATGCATGCTGAAGTGTGAGAACTAATCAACTCTATGGTTCTACCTCTTTTTTCCTCATAGTAGACAAGAGGCTGCATGCCTGGCTGGTTCCACCAAGTCCCCCATGGTGCAAAACATAGCATCTGATACACAGAAGCTCCTTACAGTGAGTGTCATAGCATTCTGTCTCCTGCCTCCCCTCAGGCCACCACCCAAAATATCTCTCACTGGGGCTGCAGCCCCATAATCATGGGTTATCATTAGCCCCTCGCCATACCTGTGAACATCGCACAGAAGTAGGGGCTGCAGGCTGCCAGGACCACACGGTGGGCTTCTATCTCGACATCTTCTGCCACAATCATCACGTCACACAACAGCTGTTTACTGTAAAACACCAGTGAGGGGACAGCATGGGTCACAGCACCAATGCCCACCCCCAGCCACACAAGGATATTTTTTCTCCCGCCCAGATTCCACACCGCTACCATATAAGACTGTCGCAGACATTTGCCCTATCCTGAGTTAGGCAGGGGGATGAACTCATCGACTCTCCCAAATCTCTGATAAGTTGGGCTATTCATGCTTTCCTAAGGCGCACAGAGAGACCTAGCTACTCTGGCGCTGCAAATTCAGGGTTCTTTCATTTGTCTTCACATCTCTGCTCCTCGGCTCCTTCAGCTCTGACTGAGACAGAGGGACAGCAGCTCAGAGAGCAATGGGAAAATCCTGGGGCAGTCAGTCGAGGGACTGAGTGAATGCCAAGGAGCATGAGCATGCCACTGAGATGTGCTGCCCACGAAAACAAGCATTAACAATTCCCCAAGGGACCTAATACCTATGAAACACTGACAAGAGGCCAGCCAGATCGGGACAACTCAAGTATTAATCTTCCCACCCAGATTTAACATTATCACCAAGAAGGCTGCTCCCTGTGCAAGCTCCAATCGCTGCAATTATTAAGGATACTGTAACTACCTTCAAAACAAACTATTTGTCATCCCCACTACACTGCAAGCTCTGAAAGGAACTTGTTTATTATATCTTAAACACCTGGCTGCAAGCCTAGCCTAAAGAAAGCCCTAAATTTTTACTGACTAAATAAACTTTGAAATGGGATCAATCCACACTTATAGACAGAATGAACATCAGACCACTTTGAAGGATAGAAAGGGCACCACAAAGTGTCAGTCTAAGGATTTTTCCCCCACCAGCCTTCCAATAGTAAGAATTTATTGAGTTACATATGCTAGGCACTGTTCTAAGCACTCTTTTATACATATTATTGCATTTAATCCTGTCTAAAACCCCATGAGGTATGGTTGTTATGTTGCATATTACAAAAAAGGAAAGTGAGGTCCAGAGAAGTTAAGTAACTTTCTCAAAGTCACACAAAAAGGGAGCAGTGGAAAAAGGATGTGAATGCAGGCAGCTGAACCGCAGAACCCATCTTCCTAAAGTCTGTGTTATCCTGGTCACCACTAATCCCTCCTTCAGAGTGAAGCACTAGATGCAGAGGGAAGTCAGGACAAACTCATGTCAACTGTGATCCACTGGCAGTGGCTACTTAGCACACAATACTGGATTGAGAAGTTTGAATCATGATGGGATCCATTTAACAGGGATGAGATGAAGAGAATGAGTCTGCCATTGGGGCACCCGGTGGCTCAGTCAGTTGAGCGGCTCAGGTCATGATCTCACGGCTCATGGGTTCGAGCCCCCCGGTGGGCTCTGTGCCGACAGCTCAGAGCCTGGAGCCTGCTTCAGATTCTGGGTCTCCCTCTATCTCTGTTCCTCCCCTGCTCACACTCTGCCCCCCCCCCTAAAATAAAGATTAAAAAAAATTTTTTTAATGAGTCTTCCATGATTGATCAATAGGAGATAAGCTACCTATTTGCCATCCCTGGAGTGACATATTAAACCTTTGCCAACTATTCAGACGTTAGTGCAGGATTGCTTATCAGAGAAAATAGAATCATGAAGCATGACAAGACTGGAGCTGTAAATGCCCTTAGAGTTCATCTGGTCTATGAAGCTCAGAGAGGTGCCACAGAAGGCAGAGTCTTGAATCTAGTTCTCATTCTGGATTGGTGCCACAATGCCCCATGATTGGCTCATACTTAGGAACAAAAAATCAGAAGATAAGTTAACCCCAATACTGAAAGGTGATCAGGAAAGTTTCAGCCTATGGAATAAAGTCCCTGTGAGGGGGCATCAGGGAAGGGTGACACCTCTGAGTGCCAAGAGGCAAAACCTGGGAATGGGACCTCACACTACAGTGGACAGCAGACTCTAAAGACAAATTTTATCAGAACAAACCAGCTCAGCTGGGAAGAGAACTGGCTCTGCCCTTAACTGGCTATGAGAACATGGACAAAGGATCTCACCAGTTTTCTCATCTTTTTTAGCTGCCTCAGGACATCCATCGTGGGGACCAAATGAGATTGCAGATGCCACCTGAGAACAGGCTAGTTTTTAATCTGGACAAAATGGATTGTAAAAATGTAGTCACAACATGAACAGACTTATCTTGGACATTTTCATTTCACTTTCATTGACTATTTTAAAGAGAAAAAGGAGTTATCACTACTCTTTAAAAGTACAAGTCATTTGTCAACTATACTTCAATTAAAAAGAACTGACCAAAAAAGTGTAATTTTGTTGTTGTTCTTGTAACCAGCATTTTAACAAGGAAAGCAAAACAGATGAGTCAGAAATGCTGAGCAAATGCTGAGCCAGGTGCTGAAAAGGCAAATGTCAGAATGGGATATCTTGCACAAACCCAGAGGAGCTGATAGTTCATGAACAAAGGAAAAGAGACAAGAGGGAATGAGGTTTAAAGGTGGAGAATCCAGTTAAGCAAATACAGGAGAATAGTTCTGATGAGAAGTGTATCTCAAGGCTAGAGAAATCTAGGAAAGTGACCCAGAAACTCACCCAAAACTCAATGTAGGCTTTCCCTGGGAATGGTAAAGCCTGTCTGCACACTGAGACATCTCTGTGTATCCACTCTATATAGAAGAGAGAAGCAGCAGCTCTAAAGCACGACATGGCTGGCAAGCATTTCTAATTCCATTTACTAGAAATCCTATAGGATTCTTTATTCCTGAGCTGTCACACACTACTCCAAAAAACAATCTCAACAAGAGAAAAACAGGGCTATCCACTTTGTGATAGCTATTCGGAAGGAGCTCAGGCTCTGGAATCAAACTGACCAGGGTTCATGTCCCCTGAGTATCAGAATTCAGATATGTTGTGAACAAGATAAAGAATAGTGCTAATAGTAAACATTCCGTGAACACTAATATTTCTTTCTCTTTTTTTCCCATAAAACATTTCATTTAGGATTAGCAGTTAAGTTAACCTTCCTAAGGCTAAATTTGAGCTGCATATCAGACATCTACATGGGGTTTATCAAGTAGGCAAATGGATTCGTAAGTCTTAATTTCAAAGGTGGGAGATAGTTAAGAGGTTGGAGGAAAGAGAAAGAGCCAGCTAAAGAAACAATAAAGTAACTAGTGAAATAGGAGGAAAACCCAAAACGTATGGTGTCTGACAAGACAAGCGAAGAGAGGTCTACAAAAAGTAAGGAATGACTAACTATACCAAATAAGGAAGATAAGATTAGGGAGGCTAGGTAGGGCAAGTAGGCAAGAAAGTGAAATAGAAAATGAAAATGAGGGGCGCCTGGGTGGCGCAGTCGGTTAAGCGTCCGACTTCAGCCAGGTCACGATCTCGCGGTCTGTGAGTTTGAGCCCCGCGTCGGGCTCTGGGCTGATGGCTCAGAGCCTGGAGCCTGTTTCCTATTCTGTGTCTCCCTCTCTCTCTGCCCCTCGCCCGTTCATGCTCTGTCTCTCTCTGTCCCAAAAATAAATAAACGTTGAAAAAAAAATTATAAAAAAAAAAAAAGAAAAGAAAATGAAAATGAAATAGAACATGAAAATGGAAGACATGCAAATTGGAAAAGAAGAAATAAAACAATATTCACAGATGACATGATCTTGTATATAGAAAATCCTATAAGAAATCCACTAAAAAAATATTAAAACAAATAAATGAGTTTAAGAAGGTTGCAAGGGTGCCTGGGTGGCTCAGTTGATTGAGCGTCTGACTCTTGATTTCAACTCAGGTCATGATCCCAGAATCATGGGATCAAGCCTTGCATCAGGCTCTGACTCTGTCTATGCTCTGAGCATAGAGCCTGCTTAAGATTCTCTCTCTCCCTCTGCCCCTCTCCCCTGCTTGTGCTCTCTCTCTAATAAAAAAATAATGTTGCAAAATACAAGATCAATATACAAAATTTACTGTGTTTCTATACACATGCAATGAACCAAAAAATGATATTAAGAAAAATTCCACTTAAAATAGCATCAAAAATAAACACTAAAGAATAAATTTAACAAAACAAGCATGAAACCTGTCCTCTAAAACTGTAAAACTCAGTTGAAAAAAATCAAGAAAGACCTGAATAGATGGAAAGACTTCCAGTGTTCATGAATTGAAAAACTTAGTATTTTTAAGATGGTAATACTCCCCCAGGGGCGTCTTGGTGGCTCAGTGAGTTGAGCATGCAGCTTCAGCTCAGGTCATGATTTCACGATTTCACAGTTCGTTGGTTTGAGCTCCGCATGAGGCTCGCTGCTGTCAGTGCAGGGCCTGCCTCAGATCCCCTGTCCCCTCCTCTCTCTTCCCCTCCCCTCCTCTCAAAAATAAATAAACATTAAAAAAAAAAAAAGATGGCAATACCTTCCCAAATTGTTCTACACTTTCAACCCAATTTCTATCAAACTCTCAGCTGGCTTCTTTGCAGAAACTGACAAGCTAAACCTAAAATTCATACAGAAATGCAAGGGACCTAGAATGGCCAAAACAATCTTGAAAAAGAAGAATAAGGTGAAGGATTCATGCTTCCCAATTTCAGAACTTACTACAAAGCTAAAGATAGCAGAGTAATAATATAACCATAGATATATAGATCAATAGAATAGAATTGAGAATCCAGAAATATACCCTCACAGTCAATTCATTTTTAAAATTTTTTTATCATTTATTTTTAAAAGGTTTTTTATTGATGCATAGTTGACATATAATGTTATATTAGCTTCAGGAGTACAACATAGTGGTTTGACAATTCTACACATTACACAATGCTCACTCACCATGATAAGTGTATCTACCATCTGGCACCATACCACACTATTATAATATTATTGACTTTATTCTCTATGCTATACCTTCCATCTCCATGACTTATTTATTTTATAAATGGAAGTTTGTACCTCTTAATTCCCTTTCTCTATTTTGCCCATTTCTATTGCCCATTTTCTATTTTGCCCTTTTCTATTTTGCCACCACTCCTCTCCACTCTGGCAATCACCAGTTTGTTCTCTGAATTTACGAGTTCGTGTCTGTTTTTTTGTTTGTTCATTCTTTTTTTTTTTAGATTCCACATATAAAAGAAATTATATGGTATTTCTCTTTCTCTGTCGGATTTATTTCATTTAGCATAATACCCTCTAGGTCCATCCATGTTGTCACAAATGGCAAGATCTCTTTTTTTATGACTAATATTCCATATTTTATACACACACACACACACACACACACACACACACACACACACACCTTCTTCTTCATCCATTTATCTATCAAAGGACACTTAAGTTGTTTCTGTATCTTGACTATTGTAAATAATGCTAGAATAAACATAGGGGTGCCTATTTATTTTCAAATTAGTGTTTCCATTTTCTTTGGGTAAATATCAGTAGTGGAATTACTGGGTTTCATGGTATTTCTATTTTTTTTTTTTTAGTTTATTTATTTATTTTGAGAAAGACAGAGACAGGCACAAGTCAGGGAGGGGCAGAGAGAGATGGAGAGAGAGAGAATCCCAAGCATGCTCTGCAATGCAAACACAGAGCCCAATGTGGGACTCAAGCCTGCAAAGCCATGAGATCATGACCTGAGCTGAAACCAAGAGTCCAATACTTAACTGACTCAGCCACCCAGGTGTCCCCATGGTATTTCTATTTTTAATGTTTTGAGAAACCTCCACACTCTTTTCCACAGTGGTCACACCAATTTCTGTTCCCACTAACAGTGCACGAGGATTCCTTTTCTCCACATCCTCGCCAATACTTATTTCTTGTCTTTTTGATACTAGTCATTCTGACTAGTATAAGGTGATATCTCATTGTGGTTGTGAATTGCATTTCCCTGAAGATGACTGAGGTTGAGCATCTTTTCATGTACCTGCTGGCCATGTGTATGTCTTCTTTGGAAAAATATATTCAGATTATGTGCCCCTTTTTAATCAGGTTGTTTGTTTCCTGGTGCTAAGTTGTAGAAGTTCTTTATATCTTTTGGATATAAACCCCTTATCAGATATATCCTTTGCATATATCTTCTCTCACTCAATAGAGTGCCTTTTTGTTTTGTTGATGATTTCTTTTGTGACACAAAACAGTCAACTGAGTTTTGACCAGGGTGCCAATATATTCAAATAGGGGAAAAATTGTCTTTCCACAAATGGTGCTCAGACAACTGGATATCCACGTACGAAAAAAACAAAGGACCCCCTACTTCACATAATATACAAAAATTAACTTGGAATAGATCAAAAAAATAAATATAAGAGCTAAAACTATAAAACTCTAAGAAGAAAACATAGGGGTATATCTTCATGACTTCAGAATAGGCAATGGTTTGTTATATAGGACATCAAAACACAAACAACAAAAGAAAAAAACAAATCAGACACCAAAATTTACAACTTTTGCACTTCCAAAGACACCATCAGGATATCAAAAAAGTTAAAAAAAACCCGAACAAGGAAAGAAAAACTTTGCAAATCATGTATCTGATATGAAACTTGTGTCTGGAATATATAAACAACTTGAACACTTTTAACTCAATAATAGACATATAACCCAATTTTAAAATGGACAAAGGATCTAAACAGACATTTCTCCAAGACATAGAAACGGTCAATGATCACATAAAAAGATGCTCAACATCATTAATGATCGGAGAAATACAAATCACAACCACAATGAGATATCACCTCAGACACCAGGATGGCTGTAATCAAAAACACAGATAATAACAAACACTGGCAAGGATATAAAGAAACTGGAACCTTCGTACACTGCTGGTAGAAATGTCAAATGGTGCAGTGCTTTGGAAAACAGTCTGGCAGTTCCTCCAAAAGTTAAACATGTAGTTATCATGTGACCTAGCAACCCACTCTTAGGTATATATCCAAAAGAAATGAAAACATGCATTCACACAAAAATGTATACGTGAATGTTTACAGCAGCATTATTCATAACAGCCAAAGGGTATCAAATGTGGTACATATACACAATGCAATATTATTCAGCAATAAAAAGGAATGAAATCCTGAGACATGCTACAACATGGATGAACCTTGAAAACATTATGCTGACAAAGAAGTCACAAAAGGCTTATTACATAATTCCAAAATAAGCAAATCTATAGAGACAGAAAGTAGATTACTGAAGGGTGAGGGGTAGGGAAAACAATGGGATTATTGCTAACATACACAGGAATTTTTTGGAGGGGATGATGAAAATGTTTTAAAATCAGCTGTTAGTTGCACAACTCTGTGACTATAAGCCATTGACACTTTAAATATGGCATATGAATTATATCTTTAAGTTTTTAAAATTTATTTATTTTGAGAGAGAGAGAATGTGCATGAGGCAGGGGCAGAAAGAGTGAGAGTGAGAGAGAGAGAAAGAGAGAGACAGAGAGAGAGAGAGAGAGAGAGAGAGAGAGAGAGAGAATCTGAAGCAGGCTCCACACTGTCAGCACGGAGCCTGACATGGGGCTTGAGCTCATGAACTGCGAAATTATGACCTGAGCCAAAATCAAGAGCCGGACACTCAATCAAATGAGCTACCTAGGTACCCCATCACATGAATTATATCTTAATAAAGCTGTTACCAAAAAAAAGAAAAACAGCAATGTACTAAGATGATTCATTACTATTAACAAAAGGCATAGTGGCAGATCATCTTTTAAAAAAAAAGGGATGAGGATAGAGAAATTTTAAGGATGGTGAAAGGGGAGGTTAAAACTGTCAAAACGGGATACAAGAGACTATCTCTCCTTTTCAGGAATGATCTGGGGTACTATTTCAAAAGGGACCATATCCCCACTTGGTGGCCGGATGGTAAATCAGGAACCAAAGAGCCATTAGGAGTCTGCTGCCCAGAAGCAGCTGCTGGTAAGCTCAGAGCAGAGCGATAAAAGGCAAAAGGAAGAGGAAGGCTAGTTAGTTACCATGCCAACAGCCCATTCTCTACCATGGAAGTAAAAAGAATAGGAAACTCGTGAATTGTGTGATTCATAAATTGCATAGAACATGTGTATGTGAACTAAAATAGCTTAAAATTGAAGGAGGAAAAATGTGAAAACAGTGCAAGAAATAACCCCAGGTCCCTGGAATATTACATAACATTTCATTAGCTTAGACCCTGGATGGCAAGCAAGATGCTTTACCAGGCCTTCATCAAAACAAAGTACGCCTCCCTCCAGTTCCTATTAAACTCACCCAGATCAGTAAAGCATCTCTTCAGGCTCCCTTTCTCTCCCTCACTCACCCATTCCACCCCAGTTTTAAAAATTAGCCATGCCTTTAATACCTTAGAAATTAAAAAAAAAAAAATTTTAATGTTTACTTATTTATTTTGAGAGGGGACTGGGGAGGAGCAGAGATAGAAGGAGAGAGAGAATCCCAAGCAGACTCCATGTTCAGCACGGATCCCGATGTGGGGTTCAATCCCAGGACTGTGAGACTACAACCTAAGCTGATAATAAGAGTCAGACACTCAACCGAGCCACTCAGGTGCCCCATAAATTAAAAAAATTCAAAACCATTAAATACCTTAGAATTTGATATGATCTTTAAACACCACTAGAATGCAAGCTTCATTGAGAACAAAAGTTTGACTCTCTTACCTAATGCCATATCCCTGTAACTGAGCTCCTCATCACCACCACCACCATCATCATAATCATAGCTAGGAGTTGCAGAATGTTCGTTATGTGCCAGGGCCTCAAAACAATATCTAAGGAAGAGGTATTATTATTATTATTATTATTATTATTATTATGCTACATGCTGTTGAAATCAGTAATTCTACTTCTAAGGAACTAATTCTATAGAAATAATTGTGAATGTGCACAAGTGTTTAACAACAGTAATACATGTGCTATCACTGTTCTAAGGACTTTACTTAGTATCCCCTTAACAAGCCAGCAACCCTGGAACTATTATTAGCTTCATTTTATGTTTGACAAAAGTGAGGGCAGGAACGTTAATTAACTTGTACAGGGTCACAGAACTGTACTACTGGAGCCAAGATTTGAAACCAGGTTGCCTGCCTCCATGGTCTATGCTTGTGACCAGTATGCCATATTGCTCCAAACATTACCACTGCAGGTGCTGTTTACATAAGAGATTTGAATACTTAAAACATCTAACAACAGGAACTGGGTTTTTCAAAAATTAACCAAAAATACAGAAAATCATTCATCCACTTAAAATAATGTTGTAGAACAGTTCTAACACAGAAAAACTGGTTCAATACAGGGGTACCTGGCTGGCTCAGTCCATAGAGCATGTGACTCTTGATCACCAGGTCATAAGTTCGAGCTCCACGTGTGACAGAGAGTTTAATTAAAATCAAAAAACAAATTAAAAAAAAAGAAAAAGAAAACTTGTTCAATATAGTGGTAAAAGAAAAAAAATCTGGTTAAGATATATTTTTAAGAAAAATATTCTCCCAAGTGTTAACAATGGTAACCACTGGGTATTAAAATTATAGATGATTTTTTGCTCATATTTATTTTCTAAATGATCTATAATATGTTCCTTTTCAAAAAAAAAAAGAAAGAAAAAGAAAAATGGAAATTTTTTAAATTAAAAGAAAAATAAAAGGGAAATCTATGCCTAAACCTGCACTAAAAATTTCCTGACAAAACATATACAGATTGTGCTCCATTTGAAAAAAAAAGAAAAGAAAAGAAAAGAAAAAATGGAAGAACAAGATTGTAATGGTTAATCTTATGTGTTAAATTAACTGAGCTAAGGGATGCCCAAAGATCTGGGAAAATATTATTTCTGTGGATTCTGTGACCTTTAAAAATGGTATCCTCTCAATAATGTCTCTATGTGTAAAATGGGATTTTCCTGTTTTCTCCTAGAAGTATGGTTTTAGGTCTTACTTTCAAGTCTTTCAATCCACTTCAAGTTAACTTCCGTGAGGAGGATTAAGATTCAGGTCCAATTATATTATTTTTCATGTGGCTGTCCGGTTTTCTTAACACCATTTACTGAGGAGGCTACTTCTCTACTAAGTATTCTTAGCTTCTTTGTCAAATATTAGTTGACATATATGTGGGTTTATTTCTGGGCTCTCAATTCTGTTCATGGTCTGTGTTTGTGATATCGTTTGAAATCAGAAACTGTGTATCTCCAGCTTTGTTCTTCTTTTACAAGACTGCTTTGGCTATTCAGGGTTGTTTTTGGCTCCTTACAAATTGTAGA
This sequence comes from Felis catus, assembly GCF_018350175.1. Taxonomy (NCBI): domain Eukaryota; kingdom Metazoa; phylum Chordata; class Mammalia; order Carnivora; family Felidae; genus Felis; species Felis catus. The sequence goes on from NC_058368.1 coordinate 113,971,654, forward strand.
ATTTTTTTCTATTTCTGCAAAAAATGGCATTGGAATTTTGATACAGGTTGCATTGAATGTATAGATGGCTTTGGGTATTATGGACACCAGCAATATTAATTCCTCCAATACATAAAACAGATTTCTATCCATTTATTTTTGTCTTCTTCAATCTCTTTCAATAACATGTAATAGTTTTCAGCATACAGATCCTTCACTTCCTTGGATAAATTTTTAAATATTTTACTGTTTTTGACACTATTGGAAATGGAACTGTTTTCTTTCTTTTTCAGATAGTTCACTGTTAGCATATAGAAATGCAACTGATTTTAATAAGTTGATTTTGTATCCTGCGACTTTACCAAATTTATCAGTTCTAAAGTTTTTGGGGGGCATCTTTAGGTTTTTCTATAAAAAGGATCTTGTTATCTGCAGAGACTATTTTACTTCTTCCTTTCTTATATGGATGCCCACCACTTTGACTAACTGCTCTGTCTAGGACTTCCAGTTTTTGTTCAACAGGAATGGTGAGAGTAAGTACCCTTGTCTTGTTTCTGACCTCAGAAGAAAAGCTTTCAACCTTTTATCATGGAATGTGATAGCAGCTGTAGATGTGTCATATACGGCCTTTATTATGATGAGGTATGTTCCTTCTATATCCAATTTGTTGGCAGTTTTCATCATAAAAGGATGTTGGATTTTGTCACTTTCTGCATCTATTAAGAGGATCATATGATTTTTATCCTTCAGTCTATTAATGTGTATGATCTTTTTAATGTACGTTGAATTCAGTTTGCTAGTATTTTGTTGAGAATTTTTACATCAATATTCACAAGGAATATGGCCTGCAGTTTTCTTATCTTGTAGTGCCCTTATCTGGCTTTGATATCAAGGTAATTGCTGGCCTTGTTAAAATGAGTTTGTGAGTGATCCCTTCTCATCAATGTTTTGGAAGAATTGAGAAGGACTGGCATTAATTCTTCTTTGAATATTTGGTAGAATTCACCAGTGAAGCCATCTGGTCATAGGCCTTTTTTTATTGGGAGATTTCTGATTACTGATTCAATCTCCTTAATCATTACTGGTCTGTTCAGATTTTCTATTTCTTAATGATTCAGTCTTGGTAAGTTGTACTTTTCAAGGATTTTGTCCATTTCTTCTAGATTACCCAATTTGTTGGCATACAATTGTTCATAGTAGCCTCTTAAAATCTTTTGTATTTCCATGGTATCAAGTTGTAATGCCTCCTCTTTCACATATAATTTTGAGTCTTCTCTCTTTTTTTTCCTTGGTTAGTCTAGCTAAAGTTATGTTTACCTTTTCAAAAAGCCAATTATCACTTTCAATGATTTTCTTCTGTTGTCTTTTTAGTCTCATTTCATTTATCTCTGCTCTAATCTTTAATATTTATTTTGTTCCTTCTGATAACTTCGCTTAGTTTGTTTTTCTTTTTCTAATTCCTTGAAATGTAAAGTTAGGTTGTTTACTTGGAGGCCTGGAGTCTTAAATCAGACAGAAGACACAAGCCATACTGAAGAGAACTAAATGAGGAATGTCACTACTATCTACCTAGTATCTACGGAAAACAACACAAATTCCTCAGGAACAAGAAAACTGGACCCATAGGCATGAACACTGACCACTGCCTAAAACAACTATGGGTAGAGCTTCCAGGAAATCTGGCAGGAGGCATAATAAATATTGAGCAATAGTGCATAAGACAAATTTAATTTAACTTGGTTTTTAACACCAAAGACTGGGCCCTACAGAAAAAGGAAATGAGGAAACAAATACAGAACCAGACAGAATTTTTTTTTAAAGTAGTTCAACTCCTGGAGAAATACAAATCAAAGCCACACTGAGATACTACCTCATGCCGGTCAGAGTGGCTAAAATGAATAAATCAGGAGACGATAGATGCTGGCAAGGATGTGGAGAAATGGGAACCCTCTTGCACTGTTGGTGGGAATGCAAACTGATGCAGCTGCTCTGGTTCCTCAAAAAATTAAAAATAGAACTACCCTATGACCCAGCAATAGCACTGCTAGGAATTTACTCATGGGATACAGGAGTGCTGATGCATAGGGGCACATGTACCCCAATGTTTATAGCAGCACTTTCAACAATAGCCAAATTATGTAAAGAGCCTAAATGTCCATCAACTGATGAGGATAAAGATATGGTTTATATATACAATGGAATACTACTTGGCAATGAGAAAGAATGAAATCTGGCCATTAGCAGCAACGTGGATGGAACTGGAGGGTATTATGCTAAGTGCAATAAGTCAGAGAAAGAAAGATACCATATGTTTTCACTCCTATGTGGATCTTGAGAAACTTAACAGAAGACTATGGAGAAGGGGGAGGGGAAAAAAAAGTTACAAACAGGGAGGGAGGGAGGCAAACCATAAGACACTCTTAAATACAGAAAACAAACCTAGGGTTAATGGGGGGTGGGGAAGAGGGGAAAGTGGGTGATGGGCACTGAGGAAGGCACTTGTTGGGATGAGCACTGGGTGTTGTATGGAAGCCAATTTGACAATAAAATATATTTAAAAAAAAAGAAAGAAAGAAAAAGGTAGTTCAACCCCTGGAGTGTCTGGGTGGCTCAGTCAGTTAGGTGTCTGACTCTTGATTTTGGTTCAGGTCATGATCTCACTGTTCATGGGAACGGGCCTCATGTCGGGCTCTGTACTGACAACACAATGCCTGCTTGGGATTCTCTCTCTCCCTCCCTCTCTGCCCCTCCCATGCTCTTGTGCTCTCTCTCTCTCTCTCTCTCTCACACACAAAATAAATAAATAAACTTTTTAAAAAATAAATAAATAAAAGTAGTCCAAGCCCCTACTCAACAAACACATAGTTAGCTATATGCGCTTTTTACTTATGCCATTGTCTCTGCCTGGAAGGCTTCCCCCTAATCCCGTCACTTTTCATTTCTTTAACTCTTACTTGTCTTTCAAAATTTAGCTCAAGCATCATCCCTTTATAAAGTGTTCTCCAAAAACAAGTGTTCTCCAAAGGTGGCGTATGACATATTTGCTTTCATAGTACCCTTTCAGAAACAAATAATTATTGTACTTCTAACAACTGACAGGCGCCTGATGCATTCCTCGTTCATAACACCTATTTTGTATTATAGGAAGATCATTTTCATTTAACTATTTACATTTTTTAAGCTACCCATCCCAGAGCCTAGTCAGTGCCTCTGGGCATCTTTGGTAAATGCCTTGAAGAGCCCATGAAGTACTAGGTGCTAGAGATCAAAACGATTCAGAAGTTGTCCTTGCCCTCAGGGAGCTCACAAACAACAGAGAAAAGAGGAGATTAGCAATTATAGCTCACAATAGGGCTAACTATGCTGTAAATAATGCTGTGGGCAAAGGAACCTTCTGAGTTCTCTGGTAGGGAGGACACTGGGTGTACAGCCTTTGTAGAGAAAAACATGCTCAGCGTCCCAAATCTGTTTTGCAGCAAACTCACCAAATGCACGTATCAGCTTTATAAATAGCCTGCACACACTCACCATTAGCCAGCCTACAAAGGATGAGCACATTTGCATTTCATTCCTTCCTTTACACAGTTAAACTACATTGAAGAAGCTAGATAGTTTTCCACTTACATAGCTGTCTTAACAAGCTAAGTTCAGACCAAGGAATGAGGGAGGGAGGCCAACAGAAAATGTGTAGCACCCACAATCTTTAATCTGCAACTATGTGTAGGTATTGCAATCAGTCTATTATTAGTCATTAGGCAGCTGGTTTGGTTGGAAACCAAGTTTATGAACAGAACTGCTATAGCCATAAAAAATTATTCCTCTGTGATTAAGGAGTACAATGAAAAGTGTTAAATAAATGCAAAGGAGATAGAGTACTTTCTGAAAGCCAATCTGTCTCGACTGGAGTTTAAAGGGGAAGCCAAGTGACTGAGAGTAGGTGGGGAAGAGTCAGAATTCACTAGGTGGTGGTGTTCCGACTTCTGTTCTCAGTCTCTGATGACGCTCACTCAACAAGCTCTTCCCAAAAGGGCACAGGCAAAATAGGAAAAGTACCTCCGCAGTTCATTCATCACCTTGAACGCCTTCCCCATGTGGGCAGAGTTGACAGTGATGATCCTCTGGTTCTTCTCATCATCCCCAGCCTGAACCGGGGGCTGAGAGCTCGGCTTGATGCTGTGAACAGGAAGAGAGTGGGAGGGGAAAGAGAGGATCACATGTTGGTAAACCCAGTCACCCAGCTGCTACAACTCCCTGCATTTGCCCACCCACCAGAAGCATCTTTGTCAGCTTGTTCTCTTTGTCACAGACCCAGCAGGAAAAGAAAATGCGTTGGGTCAGCCATTTCTGCAGGATCTTCCAGTGCAAACTACATTCCTCTGGTGGAAGCTGGGTCCTAGCTCAGCTACTACCATCACGTGTGCGACTTTGTGGGATATCCTTATCCTCCATCCCCCATGCCCTAAAGGGGTGGAGGAGACGGAGGGAGACAAAGTGACCACTCACTTCGTAGGGAAATTTGTTCACTCAACAAAAATTTAATGGAGGCTACCGTGTACCAGGTACTGTATTTAAATTTAAGGGAGGGGCACTTAGGTGGCTCAGACCGTTAAGCATCCGACTTCGGCTCAGGTCATGATCTCGCGGTTTGTGAGTTCAAGCCCCGCATTAGGCTCTGTACTGACAGCTCAGAGTCTGGAGCCTGCTTCCGTTTCTGTGTCTCCCTCTCTCTCTGCCTCTTCCCCACTTGCGCTCTGCCTCTCTCCCTCTCTCTCTCTCTCTCTAAAATAAATGTTAAAAAAAAATTAAGGGAAACACAACAAACAAGGCACAGACACTGCTCTCACAAAGCTTACAGTTCGGTGTAGGAGAAAACCAAGTAAAAACCTAAACATCATATCCTATGTATCACGACTGGACATAAGTGCAGAGGATGGGCAACTACTCCGGGGCTGGCAGTATGAGGGGAAACTTTCCAGAAGCTGAGGGAGAGCAGAAATCCCAAGAAAGAGCAAAAGCAAGCAAAGTAAAAAGGAAAATGGAGAATATCCCAGCAGAGGAAAGAGTACATATACAAAGACCTGGAGTACAAGAGTCAAGTGAGTTCAGTAAAACTAGAAGAGAGTCTCAAGAGCAAAGCCTAGAAGACTGAGCAGTCCTGTAAGTGTCATATTAGCAAAGCCATGGAGCTTGGATTTTACTCTGAGACAATGAGAAGCCATTAAAGGGAGAGAGAAGTAGACAGGAACAGGTGAACACATCTGTCCTTAACAAAGATCACATTGCCTGTGGTATGGAAAACAATATAACAGGAATGAAAGCTTTTGGGAAAACATAATCCCACGGTAAGACAAGGGACTGTCATTATTATGAAAAGAAGAGCTATCCATGTGGGCTAAGTGAGCAAGTGGTGACTTCCAAGTCATTCACAACCTCGAAGTCCTCTATACAGAAGACAAACACTCATATCCCTATGGATGTCAAGTAGATGCCCAACAACTCCTAAGCAATATGTCTCAGCTTTATGTGGGGAGGAAAAAAAATTATCGAAAGAACGGTCAATGGTCAGTCAGTTAAACATCTGACTTCGGCCCAGGTCATGATCTCCCAGCTCCTGGGTTCAAGCTCTGCTTGGGGCTCTGTGCTGACAGTTCAGAGCCTAGAGCCTGCTCCAGATTCTGCGTCTCCATCTCTCTCTGCCCCTCCCCCACTTACAATCTCTCTCTCTCTCTCTCTCTCTCTCTCTCTCTCAAAATAAATAAACACTAAAAAAAAATTTTTTTAAAGAATACACAAAAATGGACTTCTTTTCCCAACCTGATGAAACTTTTCAGCTCCAAGGTCAAGTCCAGGACCTTGGAGTTACCTCTGTTCTGATAAGAAAACAGGACCTTCTCCATTTGTGTAGATTTGGAGACTCACAGTTCACTCCAACTCTCCAACTCTAGTTTAAAGACAGTTTGCTTTGCCTTTGCCTGGCGTGCCTCCTTCCACGCCACCACCTAGACTTGCAAACTGGCTTGAGAAAGGGACTTTTGTGGTTAAGAGAATGTTCCAGAGACCTGACAGTCTCTACAGATCTTACAGTGAGATTTGTAACTACTGGAACAATCAAATCACAACCACCATGCAAGATCTACAGTTTGTCTGACCATCACAGACTCCTCTTTTGGCCTTCCTTCCCCACCTTCAGTTCAGCATGCAAATATAAGCCACAGTCATCTGAACTTTGGGACTATTTGGATTCTGGGGGCAAAGAAGTTAATTGATCAGGCACAGGAATATAAATATCAAGAGATACACAAAGGCAGATGATTAGAATTATATGTTGTTGTTGTTTTAACGTTTATTTATTTTTGAGACAGAGAGAGACAGAGCATGAATGGGGGAGGGTCAGAGAGAGAGGGAGACACAGATTATGAAACAGGCTCCAGGCTCTGAGCTGTCAGCAGAGAGTCCGACGCGGAGCTGGAACTCACGGACTGCGAGATCATGACCTGAGCTGAAGTCGGACGCTCAACCGAGCCACCCAGGCGTCCTATAGAATTATGTGTTTAAGGAGGAAAAGAAAATCTCAAAACTGAAGATAAGATCAACATGAAAGAGCATCCCGTAAAGTTGAAAAACTTCATGTGAGAAATCCCACAAGTGTTATTTCTTTTAAAGTCAATGTTTTTCCTACTCCAAGCCAGAAGATCTTATTTTCTATTTTCTACTAAAAGTTTAACATTTTTGCTTTTGTTTTCTAAGTTTATTTATTTGACAGACAGAGTGTGTGAGCAGGGGAGGGGCAGAGAGAGACAGGGAGACAGAGGATCCCAAGCAGGCTCCTCACTGTCAGCACAGAGCCCAACATGGGGCTCGATCTCATGAACAGTGAGATCATGACGTGAGCAGAAATCAAGAGTCTGATCCTTAACCCACCCAGGTGCCCTACATTTTTGCTTTTGATTAATGGCCCTTATTTGATCTGATGTTGATTTTTATGTCCTGGTGTGAAATAGGGATTTAATTTTTTCCATATGTTCCATTTACTGAATACTTATTTTTCCCACTTACCTGTCATGCCACCTTAAGTCATGTCAAAGTTGCAAATATAGGGATCTATTCCTGGACTCTCTAAGCTATTCCATTGGTTGGTTTACCTGTCCCTATGCCAGTACCACATTATTTCTGTAACTTCATTATAAAGCTTGATATCTGACAGGGTAAGTCTTCAATCCAATTATTATGCTTCAAATGTGTCTTGACTATTCTACTTTCTTTATTCTTTCATACAAATTTTAGTATCAGCTTATTAAGTTCCATGACATATTATGAGATTTTGATAGCAACTGTAATGATTTATAGATCAATTAGTATAGAACTGATATCTTTTTGATATTATGTTTTCTGATCCATGAACATGGAATATCTCTCTCCACTTATTTAATCGTCTTTAATGTCAAACTTTTATATTTTTCTTTTTTTATTAAAATTTTTTTTTCAACGTTTATTTATTTTTGGGACAGAGAAAGACAGAGCATGAACGGGGGAGGGGCAGAGAGAGAGGGAGACACAGAATCGGAAACAGGCTCCAGGCTCCGAGCCGTCAGCCCAGAGCCTGACGCGGGGCTCGAACTCACGGACCGAGAGATCGTGACCTGGCTGAAGTCGGACGCTTAACCGACTGCGCCACCCAGGCGCCCCTTACATTTTTCTTAATGAAGACTTTATACATTTGATTAAATTTATTAAGTACTTTAGGGCTTTTGTTGCTGTTTTACAATAGCAATGGTGTCTTTTATGAATTTTATTTTCTGATTGCTATGGTTTATAAAATGCAATTGATTTTTGCAAATTACTAAACAGCCACCTTACCAAATGTTCCTATTATTTCTATACTTGAAGAGTCAATAAAGTGTTCTATGTAAACAGTCAAATTAACCTGCATATAATGCCAGAGGGTTTTTTCTCCCCCTCCTTTCCAATTCTTAGGTGTCTAATTTTTTTTTTTTTGAAAGAAATTTTGCACTGGCTAGGATAGCCACACAATGTTGAATAGAAAGTGTGCTAACAAATATTCTTGTTGTCTTTCTGATTTTAAAGATGTTGTTTTTAATGTTTCTCCATTGTGCATGTTTGTTGTAAAATTTTTATAGATAACCTTAATCAAATTGAGAAAATTCCCTTGCATTTTATTGCTTTTTAATCATAAAACTATACTGAATTTATCAAATATTTTTGTGAATCTAATGAAGTGATCATATGGATTTTTCCCTTTAACCTTTTAATGTGGTAAGTGATACTAATATATTTTCTAAAATTAAACCATATCTGCATTTCTGGGATAAATCTAGAAACTGTAAAAAAGACTGCATAAATATTCACCATAAATGCTATCTTCAAACTATAAAGAGCCTTAAAAGCCAAGGGAAAAAATATATAATATGGTATTGACCAGAGAACCACTGAAGGGTTCTGACAGGGAACTAATAAGATTAGAGCTCCTAAAAGCCCAGTGGACGACAGATTCAGTTCCATTTCACATATATGGAGATGTAGAATAAACACAGCCATTTTGGAAGCAGTGACAATAATCTCCAGTGTGACTAATGGACAGGAAGGCTTGCTCTTCCTTGTTGTGTTGCTTTTGCACTTTCCAGTGTGTCAAAATGGTCCAATGAATCAGTCCTGTTAATACAATGTTGTGTTTACCAAAAGTTCTCAAACATAGATTACCTATTCAAAGGATTAAAGCTCAACAAAATGCAATTCATACCAAAGCCTCCCTGAAAGAAGAAGTGACTTGGTGATGCCCACCGGGCTGGTTAGGGGAAGGACATCTGGTCTTCCCACTATATCTGGAGCCCTTCCCACCCTTGATACAGGGGCAAGGCTTGACATCAGACAGATCCTAAGGTCTCTTTCTTCCCCTGCTCTGCAGCTCTGTGATGACATGGGAACTCTGCAGTAGAGTCTAGATCTCTGCTTTCTGGAAGGTACAAGCTTCGTGGCAACTCAGTGACCTTCCAAGGAACAGGAAAGTGAGGAAAGAGAGAAGGTGAGTGCTCAGCGAAGTTAAGAATCTTGTACAAGATCACAGAGATAATAAGTTACAAAGATGGAAGCTGAGTTCAGGTGTCCCTGACTTGAATCAACCCAAGCTATTTTCACCAGAGTCTACACCCTCCAGCAGGATAGAATATACATATATACATGCGTGCAAACACACGTCTCAACCTAGGGTCACATGGCTCAGGCAGAGATACTAAATACCCCCATTCCCTCACCCAAATCTTTCTCCCTCCGTCCATACCAATTAGTTAGTCCCCATACACAGCCCACTCCCACTCTCTAAAGGCCCCAATGTGCTCAGTTCTTTCTTTATGCTAGACACAGCTGGTGGATCCCCCTCCCCACCTGTGAAACACAGACCACACAGAGGTATATTCCCACTCTCATGTCCATGTTCAATGTCTATAAGATCATACTTTTCACTCTACCCAGACCCAGCCAAAATTACACACACACACACACACACACACACACACACACACACACACGCATGCACGTTTCTCTAGGCAGATTCAATCACAAAATGTTTTCTCCTGAAGTTTTTATTAGCAAATGCCCTTACTCTAAGCACAAACTGTTTGATTTCTCCAAGAGCAAAGAATGGCTCCAAACTTGACCATCCCTTAAGTTTCAGCCTCTATTGACTCTTTTTTTTTTCAATATATGAAGTTTATTGTCAAATTGGTTTCCATACAACACCCAGTGCTCATCCCAAAAGGTGCCCTCCTCAATACCCATCACCCACCCTCCCCTCCCTCCCACCCCCCCATCAAGCCTCAGTTTGTTCTCAGTTTTTAAGAGTCTCTTATGCTTTGGCTCTCTCCCACTCTAACCTCTTTTTTTTTTTTTCCTTCCCCTCCCCCATGGGTTTCTGTTAAGTTTCTATTGACTCTTAAATACTGAGAACTGAGGGTTGAAGGGGGGTGGGGGAGAGGGGAAAGTGGGTGATGGGCATTGAGGAGTGCACTTGTTGGGATGAGCACTGGGTGCTGTATGGAAACCAATTTGACAATAAATTATATTTTAAAAAAGTTTCAGTCTCTATTAAAACCATACCAGGTTTCAAGAACTTCCAGCCAGTCCAAATGAGGTAAGTGAGACTTCCAGGTTTCACGATATGGCAAGAGGCATAAAGCCTACCAAATTCCCTCCATAGTTGATAGTAATTTATATATGCCCCTTCCACCAGACCTCAACCTCTGGCTACTTAACAAAGGAGCATTCATTTGTGCTGAGATGCTCAGAGTTTCAATAACATTCAAGTTGAGCCATATCTAAGATTTAAATATATCAACAACAGTAGACATGGTGAGAAAGTACTGGCCAGGCAGAATCCTTGCTGTTTCCTATAGAATTAGACAGAAATAGTCATCAAAGCCATTTTCCACTTAAGCTGCAGCAGAACAAGACAAGTCAACTTTGTCAAATAAGACAAGTCACTACAAATCTGGCTTAAAATTTAATTAAATCTTACACACTGTCCTGTTAGTAGTAAACATACCTCCATGAACCACCACTGCTGCCATGGTGAACACAGGGAAGTGAGTAATTCCATGTTGCTGCTGTAGAAAGGCCAACAACCCCTTCAATAAATAGCCCAGAGAAAGAGAGTATTGCAAGATGGCTCAGACTTAATTCACATTCTCACTGGTGCCATTTAAGAAGTCATACATATGAGGGGCGCCTGAGTGGTTCAGTTGGTTAAATCTCTGACTCTTGATCTTAGTTCAGGTCATGATCTCATGGTTTGTGAATTCGAACCCCACTTCAGGCTCCTTCCCAACAGCGTGGAGCCTGCTTAAGATTCTGTCTCTCCCTTTCTCTACCCCTCCCCCCACCTCTCCCTCACTCTCTCTCAAAAGAAATAAACTTGAAAAAAAAAAAGTCATACATATGAGACAGTCAAGACTCATAACCTTAAGAAGGATGAACATAGCTGTCCCTTCCTTCCTGGGTTCTCCCATTCTCTTTTCCCTTGGGCTAGCCTGTGACAGTGGCCTCTCCCGTGTCTCCTACTACAGTGGCTATCCCCCATTCTGGATGCCCTCCCTCCAAGCACTTCCTGCACACTATTGCAACATTAATCCCTAAAAGGTCATTCTGATCACATCTTTCAGATTCTCACTGCCCACAGATTTCTTCAGGGGTCATGAGGGCTGTAGGCTAGAGGCTCAGTCAGAACCACCTGCTTCCATTTATTCTGTGTATCGTGTGTCCATGTAGAATTTCCTTTCAAAGAACTATAGAGCTAAAAACCTGAAACATTACCAAACTATAGGATAAAGTCATGGTACCTTGCTTAGTATTCAAGGTCCTCCTTGACCTGGACTGAATCTAAATCCCAGCCCTATCTCTTCCTCAAATATTTACTGAGAACCTGTTTTCTACTGAGCAGATGAAATTATTCACTACAGACAGATTCTGCCTTCCTTTTCTTCTATCATAATCTAAATACCTGTTCTTTCAGGACCAATTAAGGTTGCCTCTTCTATGAAGTCCTCTGTATACTTCAGTCCTAAGTGATCTTTGTCTTCCTAAATTCCTCAAGTATTTCTGTCCTGTAACTGAACTGGCATATAGATTTGATTATGTTTTCATGGTACCTATCTAACAACCCACTCCTCTCCTACTAGATGCAACATACCTGGTGGACAAGGAACATGGGTCCAAGGACTCTTTACATGGCTTAGCCTGCCCAGCATAGGGCCACACCCACAGCAGGCCCTCATCCCATATTTGTCATCAATGAACTCTGACCTGAAAACCCTTCACTTGTCCCTACAAACTGATAAACAGTAGAGCAGAGTGGAAGAGTCTGCCTCAACCAATGACTCCAAGCCTAACCATTTATTTTTTTAAGTTTTTTTTATTTATTTATTAGAATCCCAAGCAGGCTCCACACTGTCAGTGCAGAGCCCGATGTGGGGCTTGAACTCAAGAACCATAAGATCATGACCGGAGCTAAATCCAAGAGTCAGATGCTTAACTGACTGAGCCACGCAGGAGCTCTCTCCCCACCCTTTTTTTTCCCCCAGCCTAATAACTTAAAAAAGTGAATGTGGGATAGGTTTTCAGAGTTAAAATATAAATCAATACACACAAAATGTTACAGAAGTTCTAAATAAAAATAGAGAAGTTTTAAATAACAAGCCCTCTCAGCACACCACCTCCCACAGCCGTTTCTCCTGCCCTCCCTTGTCCTCTAAATTCTACATACCCAAAGTCTATTTTGACTCCCTCACATTTTGCACAGTAACTCATACTCAGCCTATGCAATACTGATGCCCTCCACCCTCCCTACTCTTCCTCAAGCCTACTGTTCTTTCTGTATCCTCTATCTCAGAGGCAAAACCAACCGCCCACTCACCTATCCAAAGCAGAAAGTGGGATGTCATCCTTGATATGCTCTTCCCATTTCACCCCCCTCCCATACAACCCCAAGTGCTCCTTTAATCTCTCTCCACTCCATTCCCTTCTCACAGTCATAATCCCCTTCCTGCCTTGTATACAACCATATCCTCCTCCCTAACTCCAGAGTGACATTTAGAGAATATTAGTAACAGCAAAGGATGTTCTATGTGAAACCTCTCACTGGTTCCTCGCTGCGTTCAGAATAAATCTCAGAGACTTCTCCTGGCCCTTTATAACCCCATCATTGCCCTGAAGACTTCTTGCTACTATAGTACTGAAATACTTACACCTAAATACACCAGGCTCTTTTGCCCCACCCCACTCATTCCTACCAGCCCTTCAAGCCTTCAAGCTGGAAGTCTTCCCTAGCATCTTCCACTACCCACGAGATTAACTTCCCTTCTTCTGTATTCCCACAGTACTCTGTGCTTCCTTCCATATAAATTGTAATTACCTCTTACTTTTCTGTCTCCCCCACAGTGGGGGGGAGTGCTGTTAAATGTTTAACAGTTGGTTGCGAGGGAGAGAGCCCTGATTTGTAACATTTGCCAATTTCCATGGTGTAAATACTCCCACCATGTCAGATTTCAAGCTACCAACATGTTGTCACTGAGCATGTGGAATTGGAAAAAGATGTGCAGCAGCACACCATTATAACCCTACACAGTATTTCCATTATAAAGACACAAGAGTCATAATCTAAAAGGCATAGACCACAGTAAAATCATTGATTTGGGAGTATTCATTATTCTTGTCTATAATTTATTATTAAGTTATATAATTTATTTTTAGCAAAGAGCATATTTAATAGAATGACTCACAATATTCCTGACAATTTAACAAGCAGCTCTTGCAAATGGGTAAGTGCTGGCTCCAGCACATCACTGCCAACCTTAGACTTTAAGCTCCCTGAGAACCAGGATGCTATCTAACTTCCCTCTGCATTCTGGACTTCTGGTACATGGCAGGTGCTCAATAAATAATCAGTGAGTAAATGATTAGATAGGTAAGTAAATAAGGTATAACTAGCAACTATTCCATCTTTCCTCACTTCTCCTCATTAAAATAATTATGGCTTTGTGTCTCTCAACTCCCCCTCCTTGTACTCCCTAAGAAGGCCTCTGTGTTGGTCATACAGAATAAAGAGGATGCAGGGAGAGAGAAAGGCATCATCAACTAGAGAAGAGGGAAGGAAGCAAGAGGGGGTGTTACTTAGTGTGTCAGTTCTTAGGCTCTTTCCATTGCTGAGGAAACTTCATGCAAGGAATGGAAAGGAGAACACTTCTAGAGAAAGCACGTGGGCAGGGTAGGAGATGGAAAAGCCTCAGAGCAGGCTGACTATGCAGAAGTGTTTGGGGGATCTGCCAAGTTAGGAGCTCCAGGGCACCCAGGGTATGAGAGAGTGTGGAGGAGAAGAAAGGGAAACCAAGAAATGCTGCTGAGGCTTAGGAACTGCCATCCCCTCTAAAAGCCTTCAAGAGATGCATATAAAGTTCAGGGAGAGTGGGCTAATGGTGGGCCACATACAAAGAGCCCAAGCACATCATGTTCAAGCTACAGATCACAGAGAATAAAGAGAAGCAAAGTCACCTCAAGAAGGCAAAACAACTCTGAGACGGAGTAAGACTACGATGAATATGCTAAAATCCCTCAACAAAGCAAGTGTCGTTTAGAAAGGGAAACTGGAAAACAAGAATCAGACAGAGACAGCCCCTTGTCCAGCTCAGGGCACACTATCTAGGAAAGAGATAACTTAATCATCATGGTCTGACCTGGTTCAGCTTCAGGCCAGATCCTTGTGGTAAAGCTTGAAACCTATAAATATTCGAATGCCATAACTCAGTCCCTAGCTCACCATGCAGTCTTTGGTAATTGTGGCCTCCCCCATGATCCTCCTTCAGGAATCAAGAATGTGGTAACAGGTCTTCAGGAACATCCAGAGCACTCTTCACTGAAAATTAATAAAGTGCCTTTCTGACTGTTGTACTTTCGGTTCTCATGAGTTCATCAGCATGACTGTGCTTCTCCAAGTGTGGGCAGCAGTGGGACAGTGACAGAATAGGGTTTCTCTACCTACAGGACTCTGAGCAAACTACAGAGATAGCATGTATCCCAATCCTGAAGTTCAAAGTCAAAATGACCAAATTTAAGTTTCTACTTTTGTGTTAACAGAGGACCGGTCACTTGAAGACGGCTGGGCAGCAGGATTCAGGACTAGATGGTACAGTCCTGTCATCAAGAAACACCACCCACACACAGGCTGCCACGAAGCCCCATATTCTTCATACCTTTTCAGTGGTGCCACCTGAGTTCACGGCATTAGGCTGAGCCCTTGCAACAGCCCACACGGACACATGGAAGATGTTCATCAGTAAGCTATAGTTCCTGGCTAAGAGTTAATAACAGCATTTACCGAAAGCTGATAGTACATTAAAGCACTTTGCCTCCATGATCTCATTTTATCTTCAGAACCTCCCTATTATCCCCAGAAGCACTGAGATAAAACTCGTCTGGAAGTCCAAGGTAACTACTGAATGGAGAATTGACACTCAAACCCAGGTCTATCTGATCTGATCTGGCCTATGTTCTTAATAGCAATGTTCAATGACTTGGGACAATGTCCACAGCCTACTGGGCCAAGGGAGCTCAATCCTTCTGTCTCACTCCTTGAGGCTCTTCACTGTACAGCCAAACCAGGCCAAATGAAAAAGACTGAACCCTCTAGGACCTGTGACATTGCACTACCTTATTCCGCTGACTGTGGGGAAACTTCAGCGTATATTACAGTTGATATTATTATTAACTGTAGTGACTTCACATAAGTCCATTGTGATTGGTCAAAGCTGGGGAGCAGCTCTGCCGTTCCTATGATGTGCTCCTTGGTCAACAAGCTCAAGAACAAGTATGTTGCTAATCACAGTCCTAAGAGCCCAGTTCACAGTTTTCTTCATAACCTGGAGTGGGGGAGGGGCAGGGGAATCTTTTAAGTGGGCTGTGAAAAAATGTAAAACACAAGAGAAGCACTTGTATTCAGATAGACAGAATGACACAAGGAGAGAGGGAGGCTAAAAGAAAACACAACCCTTGTTATGTGGCATTTCGAGAGCCAAGCTTCTATTTGGGTTCAACAGAAGAGCAGAGCTCTTCCAAGTGTATAGTCTTGATAAAAGCTTCAACAGACTTCGCTAAGTTAAAAAGAAAAGTCCAGGAAAGTTGTGCCGGGAGTTTGAAAATCCTTATAAATGATTTTAAAAAGTTACAGAATTTCCAGCTTAAGAACAACTGAACTTATTTAATAGGAAAAAAACTAAGAATAAAGCATGTTCAAGTTATTTTTTATTATGGTTTATTAATATTCTTTTCAGGCTAACCTAGTTTTAGGGTTCATCCAGCAATTGAAAAGAATTAGGTCACTTCTACAATGGCAAATTTCATCGAATAAAGCACTTGCTTTAGAAAACTAACACCAAAAATGTTCCTGTCTACATGTATCTGAACATTCTAAAACCTAACAAGCAAAGTCCTGAAAACCGAAATCTGGGTATGGGGAAATCAAGTGGCTTCAGTGACTTTGTTTTTTACAGTTAAAAACCTTACTTCACCAACAAATATTTCCAAAATGGAAAATTTGGTTTCAATTATCATGGTTGAAATGCACATCTGCTTCAGGCAGCAGTGATGCCCAAAATTTTCTACAAGTTTCTATCCATGACTACTAGTAGTGGGAGAGGACTCAAGGAATGCTGTGGGAAGAGAGAAAAGACAAGGATATTCAATACTTGCCTCTTCTCTCGGGGGGGGGGGGGGGGGGGGTCTTGCTAGTATCTTACCTGGCAATGCCAGTCTCAGCATTTAAAGAATTATCAGCTAAGTCATGTCTTCTCAAAAAATATGATCTGTTCGTGGATCAAGGGTGAAAAAAATCTCTTCTGGTTCTGAAGTTCCCTGAGAAGGAGCAGGCTCTCTTTCATAAGGATGAGCCGTTCTCCTGTGAATTGCTCCCACAAATTCATGGCATAGTGCTGGGTGCATGGTGCCCCTCTCAAGCAGGTACACACCAGTGGTTCTGATGAAGAAAACCACAATTTTAGGAAAAATGGACAACTAGTTTCCCCTTTGTATTATGCCTCTTCCGAAAGTTGTTCTCTGCAAATCTTGCAGATATATCAGACACTGAACCTGGAAAAAAAATTTTTTTGAAGATTTTATTTTTAAGTAATCTCTACATCCAACGTGGGGCTCCAACTCATAACCCTGAGATCAAGAATTACATGCTTTATCAACTGAGCCAGCCAGACATCCCTGGAAAAAATTTTTTTAAACTGTAGCAATATACACAACATGAAATTTTCATTTTAACCACTTTTAAGGATACAGTTCAGTGACATTAAATACATTCATGTTGTTGTGCAACCATCACCAACACATACGTTTCCAGAGTATAACAAGGCTGATCAGCCCACAAGACTGATTTCCAGAACTGAAATAAAATCCTAAGAGCAAGAGCAACTGCCATTTTCAATGTCTATCTGCTCTACAAGCGCACATACCCATACATACACACAATTTATCATTGTAGTAGTTGAGAGCCAGAGACCCTTTCCCTTCATAAAACAGAATGCAGAGTCATCTTCCTGTGACTGATCAAGAAACAGTGATTCTTCACAAAGGGAGATGGGAATCTCAGCATCAGCAGGTCCCTTAGGGAGCTGGAGAGCTTGGGGGATACAGCAAAGGTGTGTGCAAACTCATATGTTCTTCTTGAGATTTTGACTGAACACAAGTGTATCTGGTTCATAGTTCCAAACCACTAAAGGCATCCAGATGCCACAGGAAGTCTATAAAAAGGAGGATTAAGGTAGGTGTTGGTGAAAACTAGCAGAGGAAATGCCAAGCCCCGTGTGGTATCTCACTATGAGGAGATGGATGGTTCAGGTAGAAGAGAAGGATCCTGATAAGCTCTCCCCAGTTTTCTCATGGGAAAAGTCCCACATAGGCTGCTTTAGATGATAAACATAGAAAGTCCTTAACACAAGCTTTGGTTAGTATCCCAGCACGAGTCATGGGGTACACCAGGGCAATAGATGAACACCAAAGATAAAACGACTATTTACCTAGTACCTAGTCTGTGCCACAGACATTTTACTAGATGCTTTATATATATATTACCTCATTTGATCCTCACAAAAACTCTATGAGGTACAGATACTGTTATTACTCCCTTTATACCAAAAAGAAAAATTATCTATGACTAAATGTGACACACTCAAGGTCACACAGTTCATAAAGGAGATTCACTGCAAGGCCTGTGTTACTCTAAATCCCAGGCTTTCAATTAATAGCCTTTTAAGGGAGAAGTTATTTTCATACCCTCATGGCAAAGAAAGAAAATTGTTCAGTAGAAATCTCTTGGCTGAAAAAATCTTAATGCTTAAAAACAGCCAATTAAGCTTCAGCAGGTTAAGTGCGGAACAAGCATGAATTCAGGATTCCTCCAGTTGCTGGAGGTTTGACATGTGATCCTAGGCTAGTCACTCAGCTTCTCCAACCCTGGCTTTCCCAGGGAACTTGTAAAACCAGGCTACTTCCCCTGTTCTCGGCCTACAAAAGCATTCCATAGGGTCAATGACCCGTGCTGAGATAATAAGGCCGATAGCCAAAGATGAACCTATTGGCCAAAGGTTTCAATCTCTTCTCTCACCAAGTTTCCTCTTAGTTATCACAGCTTCCCACAAAAGTTATCAGTTCATCACCAAACAATTAGGCAGCACCTACTATGCATGCAGCCACACAGCGATGAGTGAGGAGTGTTCAGAGTGGCACCATCCTTACCCCCCTGAAGACATGTCTCTGAGTCTGGGGGCTTGTAAGACACATGAAACAAAAGCACAAAAAGATCTGGTGAGTGGGCCTATTATTCCGTATCCAACTATGGACACAAACCTGAAGTACTGGAATTCAGAAGAACATCACCCGGGACTAGAAAAGCTGAGGTTTCCAACACAAAAGAGGAGTTTAAAACAGCCTTGTTAGATGGATAACTTTAGGAAAAGAAGATGGGAAAAGGCATTCCAAGCAAAAGGAACTCCAGGAGCTAAGGATCTGGGGCTGGATGGAGCAGTACACAGGATGTATGGTCACAAAACAGACCAAAAGATTGCTTGGTGGGGGTATGGGTAAGCAGAGCGAATGCAGACTGAGCCAGATTTCAGAGGACTTGAATGCCTGACATGGTGAGCTGGACGTGAAGTGGAAACAAACGGTAGTGAGCTGGGTGACATGGTGAACCTTGGAAGCTGCTCAATTTGTATTTCTTGACTACTCTCTGCCTCCAGTAGGGGAAAGACAAAAGAACATGTGCAAAAAGCAGGTGTTATAAAGCCCAGGACATCAGCCTTCCCAGCAGAGAGGCACCAGAACATCAAAGAACAAGAGATCTCCTAGAGGGCAAAGACTCATTACATTTCTAAAAACAGAAGATGCCCAAAAATGCTCAGGAAGCAGTACCCTGATCAGCTACTGCTAGTCTCACAAGGACCTTTCAGCCCCCACACACCACCAGTCAAGCAAATGAGCCTGATCCAGAACCTCTAAACCACGATTCACCTCGCCCCTGCCCTTCTACTAACTATCACACCAACAGAAGGTGAGGACACTACCCACCTCTGCTCCCAGCCTAGGAAACAGGCCTCCGGATGCTCTGTTGCCCAGCAGGCCACACTGAGTCCAACACTAAGCCCCTGTTGCAAAAACCGCTGAGGGAGAAGCTGCATCAGCAGCACACTCAGACTAAAAAGTCCCAGACTCTTCCTGCGGGAGTCACATGGAGAAATGCAGTCCCTGGGGCCTCTTCAGACAGGAAGACACCCAACAATCATGCCAATTTTAACAGGGTCTAGAGATGTTTAATGGCATCATTCTGCCCCATGAGATGCACCAGTGGAGACAATACGTGCAAAAGCAAGTGTTTATTGAGGTACAAACCAGTGCTGAGTTAGATGAACCTGTTACCATTCAACCAGCCAGTTATCATCTGCATCAAACCTGCAACTCAAAGCAGCACTCCCCCCACCCCCGAAATGGTGCACTGCCACACCTCACCCCTCCCTGCCTAATGCTCCCTGCCTAATGCTCCATGCTGTCTCCTCATCTCAGGAAAAATGGCAAGCCTTGTTCTCTACCAGCCGCAGACCCACAGAACCAAAAAGCTGACACAACAGGAGGAGACGTTTTAGCACAGAAGAATGACCCACCCCCGCACTGCATAGAGTACCTCTGAAATAAAAGAATCAGATCCTCAGATAATAGTTTAAAATGCATATATGCACGTGCCTGCCAGAAAATAAACTCTCACTAGTTACATCCAGCTCAACAGAGGTACTTAAATTCCCTTCTGTTTATTCCTATTTCATAAGGAACCCCTGATGGACAGAGCAAGAGTTCCTCTAAAGCACATACCTTCCAGTATCATTCAAAAACTTTTCAATGAAAATGAACATCAGTTCAGACCAAGTATCATCTGAAGGGTTTCTCTCCTTCTTATTTGAACTTGTGTGTGCATATAGGCACACGCGCGCACACATACACACACACACACACACACACACACACCTTTTTAGAATAGACATGAGCGTGGTATGCTAGCTAAAGATTTGAGCACTTCAGTGTGAAAATGTAAGCACTCCATGCCAGGCCAGCCCTGCTGTGACATCAGAAACCCCCCACCAAAGAAAAACCACCCCTGGAAAGTAGTCAAGAAAGGGAAACGCCTCCTTGAAAGAGCCTGAGAAAGACAATCCTGATTCAGCCCATGCTGAAACTATACCCGAACACCACCAGGAAGTCCCTTCTTTCAGGGTGCTCCACTGCCCAGCAAACCCAGACCTGCCTTTGCGGAAGCCAGATCTCTGGAAAAGGGGGCTTCCCTGCTCTGACTCTGCTGTCTGCCCGGATCCATCGGGCAGGGAGGTCTTCCGACCCAGCCTAGCCAATGCAGATACAAAAGCTAGTAGCTGCACCACAAGCATACGTGTACACACACACACACACCACATTTAACACATACGTACCTTTCACCCTCCATTGTGCGAGGCCCAGCCGGGGTGGTAGCCGCTGAACTGTGCATGCACCCGGAGATCGTAGCTCTGTTCTCGGTTCTCCCAGCCAACCAACAGGAGATCTGATCAGCAACAGTGATTCAGCATGGCTGCAAATGAAGCCTCCTCCCTCTCTATCCTCCTTCCTCTGACTTACTCCCAGCAGCTTCTACCGCAGAAGCGGCAGCAGCAGAAAATGTCTTACCCAGAGCTCCCTGCAGCCCTTTCAGCTGCTAAACGCAGCAACCCATTTGCTCCCCCTCCCCCGCAGGCTCGCTGCTGCTCCTCCGTCTCCTAGGAACAGCGCAGCTCCAGCGGCCCAAGTGCGGTGCCACCTTTCCAGCTGCCTCCACATCTGCCTAGGCATCCCCAGCTCTGGAGACTAGCTCACCCCGGGGGGCTTCCGCCTCCTGTGCCTACGCTGCAAAGGTTCAGGCAGTTCCTCACTAGCCCAAGAAACACTGGCCCCCGCCCTCCAACCCCACCCCTGCCCCCATAGGCTACAAGTCCGTCAGCCCGGCCGGATTGCTGGAATGAGGAGGCCCCTCTGTGGCTTGCAGTGGAGTATATCCACCTGGGGAAATCAGCTTATAGGTCACAGCTCACGTTCTGATTCCTCCTCACAAAATCTACAGTAGCTCTGACAGTCGGACAGATGGAGAGAAATTAGGGGGGAAAGAGTCTGATAGCTCTGAGAATGTGGAGAGAAATTTTATAAAGGGAACAGTAGACATAGGTGAAATGGAAACCAACCCTATTTTGCCTCCAGGGGCCAAAGATGATTGCAGTGAAGCCATCAAAATGAATACTGCACATGTTGATTTCCCTACACGGTACTGGATGATCACAAATTTCATTGCACAACACTGAAGTATCTGCCCAAAGCACTGAAATTTAAATGAAACTGTGGCTCCAACTAGTCAGTCTCCCACTGAACCCCCATCTCCAGCCAAAGATCGCCTGTACCCTGTAATCTCCAGCTGCTGAGCTTCAATTTAGACTTTCTTAACTCTAAAACATCATCTTGGGAAGGCAGAAGGGCAGTCTGTGTCTCCTAGCCACAGTCAAGAGGCTTAATGGAAATTGAGGCAAATTGCCACTACTGATTGGTTAGCCACAGAAATGGGTTCAGAAGCTTCCTTAATGACTCAGAAAAATCATACATGAGCATCTCTATTGTCAAACCATCCAGGTCAAACCTAGGCTTTTCAGGATCTATGCTACCACTAGCTAGCTGAGCGACTTTCAGCCAAGTCTTCTTCCCACTTTGAACCTCAGATCCTCCTCCTCTATAACACAGGATCAGTCCAGGGTCCCTTTCAGCTCTAAAATCACACGATTCAAAAAATGCCTTAAATGTTCCATTTTGTTTGTTCATCTGTAAGACTGTTTAAGAAGAAATTTTTACTAGACTCTTAATATTTTGTAGAGGTCTTCAGGGAGGATAACATAATGTATGTGAAAGCAAGAGAGATGACTGTTTATTCTATGACTGTTAAAATTTCGACCTGTTGAATTTCTTCATTGTTACAAAGCCTTGAAACAGTGGAACGGGGGAAGGGAAGGCACACTGAGGTAACAGAAACTAGAAGTAACTTTTACAGACCCTGAATGGAAACTGGTAAGGTGTTATTCTCAAAGATTATCTCCCACTGACACCTCAGTGTCCTCTTAGATGAGGCTACTACCCCAACTCACTCTTTCTCAAATGAGACTCAGTCTGGGTTATTTTATTTACATCCTACCGCCCTAGATCAACACTTTTTCCTTTCACAATAACACCCCTCATATCTTTCTCCCTCTGTCCCTTCCTCCTCTAATCAGCCTTGTGGCTCGGCTCCAGATATTTCCTCTCGAGGTGAATCACAGGGACCAGGAGAAGCTGAACACCACAAACAAGGAAACTGAATCCCAGAATCCGTGCCAGAGTGCAGACATCCACCAGGAAGACAACTGGGTGATTCATAAAAGGAGCATAAGAATAAGATAAGTCTTTCTTTTACACCTTTATACCCTTATTGACCATTTTCCCATACAGGAAAGGGAGGAAACGTCACATCTAATAAACCAGAGAGAAAAGAAAAAGGTCAGAAAAGGAAATACTTACAGCTGAGTATATACAGATTTCATTCCACAGTCAATATAAAAATTTTACAGCACTTCCTTCACAACCTACTTTTGCTGTGCTAACCCAATGTCACTACAATGTATGTGCTAAAACCATATTATTGCTACCTGCACACTTTACTAACCATTCACTGTATCCACAGAGGTACAGAGAACATTCAGAGAAGGTCATCTAACAAAATCAGGAACAGAGCTGAGTCAAGAATCAAAGTCTCCAGATTCCTGGCACAAAGTTCCCACCCTAACCTTCTCTAATTTCAGAGCTACATTTTACATTTTCTACTTTATTATCCAAATGTTCTTTGGGCCACAGTCTGAAACTATTTGCTTTAGGCTAATTTTCCTGACTGAACTTCAGATTAAGAAGAGATGCTATTGGATTCTTGCAGCAGAGGAAAATCAAATGGAACCAAATTGGTGTCTGCCTGGTGGGGAAGAGGTCCCATCCTTGAACTGCACAGCCAACAGTATCTTAGGCCCGCCTTCCCACACCCAAGGCTTCTCCACAGCTCACCAATTGTAGCTAGTGGCCCCAACTCTCCATCCAAAGCAATCTGCCCAGCCATCCACACCAAATTTGTACAGAATTCTTCAGCTTTATGTGGCTCAGGAAGAAACCATGTTAGGAAAAGAAACTGTTTTTATTTAACTGCTTTTGGTCTAGAAAGTTCTTTTCTCCACACTCCATCTCTCCACAGGGAGCCAGTACAGCATAGCTTATCTGGAAACAGTAAAATCAACCATTCTTTCCAAGTATCTCTTTTCTTTTTTTCACTTTTATCTTCCTTCTCTAGGCATTCAGTTCCTCACATTTGCAGACACCATAACACAGTACAGTGGTCTGCCACCTGTGTGTCAGAACCATTGGCCTAGCTGGTTGAAACTGTATGAATCAGGTGGTCAAAAGGCACAATGAAACTTTTTAGGGTTATGGAAATGTTCTGTATCTTTACTGTGGTAATACTGAGACGATTGTATACAACTACTACATTACATCAAACTAAACACTTAAAATGGGTGCATTTTATTTTATGTAAGTTATACCTAAATAAATCTGGGAAAAAAACAAAAACACTACAGTGCCAGGCTCGACCTCACACCTACAGAATTGGGGTCCAAGAAGCAGGAATTTCAATGAACTTCATTGGAGATTCTAATGCACAGCTAAATGTAAAGACCACTAAGAACAAAAGAGCTCAAACCATCAGAATGAGAAAGACCAGGATCCAAGCGTACTTAGCAGAAACATGACCCTTGCCAAATTACTTTATGTCTCAATTTTCTCATCTGCAAAAAGGAGATAATAATAGTACCTACTTCCTAGGACTGTGAGATTTCAATATAAAAGTCTATAAAGCACTTAGCATACAACCCTGCCTGCAATAAGGACCCAGTAACCATTAGATATTTTCATTGCCTATGCCAATGTTATCAAACTACAGTCCTTGGTTCTGAGGTCAAGAAGAAAGTCTGCCAAACTACCCTGTGCCAGAAGCACAGACCCAGGCCTCCCCTGGAGCCACTTCCACATCTCCCATGATCCCTGCTACCAACTGGCCACCAAGGACTAAGCAAAATCGGAGCTAAATAAAGGCCCACCCACATCTGTATCACAAGAATTTCCCCTTAGATTCTGGACCACCTGAGGGGTAGATTTCCCCTAGAGGTGCTCTGACTGCCCCAGAAATCAGGTAGAAACTGAAAAGGAACTTGAAGCCCACGAAATCAGGTAGAAACTGAAAAGGAACTTGAAGCCCACCTTATCCCAAGTAATACCTGGCCTCCCTCAGGATTCTTCCCCTGAGGGTGAAAGAACCCACCCATGTGCTGGGTGGTTTCAAGAATTTCATAACACATGGCACTTGTGTCACACTTTAAAGCTTACAATGCGCTTCATGTCCCTCATCTCCTTTAACTTAAGGTAACATTCCCTGGAAATTAACAGGTGCTCCCATCCCTGGCCATTTACTCTGGACGAGACTCTGTACTCAAGGCTTTACAGGTACCTTTCTCATATAATCATCATAACAAACCTGTGAGAATGGACTATTATCCCTGTATTAAATGTGAGATGTACACAAACACAACAGATTTTTGTAGACTGACTTCGCACCCTACAACTTTACTGAATGTGTTTATTAATTCAAACAGGTTCTTGATGGAGATCTTTGTAGAGTTTTCTACATATAATACCATGTCATACCATGCAAATTGTGACAAGTTTTACCTTTTCCTTTCCAATTTAGATCCTTTTTATTTCTTTTCCTTGCCTAATTGCTCTGGCTAGGAGTTCCAGTACTATGCTGAATATAACTGGTGAAGTGGACATCCTTGTCTTGTTCCTGACCTTAGAGGAAAAGATTTCAGCTGTTCACCATTGAGTATGATGTTCACTGTGGTTTTGTCATATATGGCCTTTATCATGTTGAGGTACATTTCTTCTATATATAATTTGTGGAGAGTTTTTATTATAAATGGATGATGAATTCTGGCAAATGTTTTTTTTTTTTTTTGCTTCTACTGAGATAATCATATAATTTTTATCCTTCATTTTGTTGATGTGGTATATCACAGTGACTGATTTGCAGATGCTGAACAATTCTTGCCACCCTGGAATAAATCCCACTTGATCACAATGTATGATCCTTTTAATCTACTGTTTTTGACTACTTCAGTTTGCTAATATTTTGTTAAGAATTTTTGTATCTATGTTAATCAGAGATATTGGCCTGTAATATTCTTGTGGCATCCTTGTCTGGTTTTAGTATTAGGATAATTGTGCCCTCATAAAGTGAGTTTGGAAGAGTTCCTTCCTCTGTTATAACTAATAAACAAATTTAGTAAAGTTGCAAAATAGAAAATCAATACACGAAAATCTACTGCATTCTATATACTAATAATGAACTATCAGAAAGAGAAATAAAAACACTATCCCATTTACAACTGCATCCAAAAAGAAATACTTAGGGAGAAATTAAACCAAGGAGGTGAAAGGTCTGTATACTGAAAACTGTAAGACATGAACAAAAGCAATTTAAAAAGATACAACCAAAAGGAAAGATATCCCATGCTCAGTTAGAATATCATTAAAATGTCCATACTACCTGAAGCAATCTACAGATTCAGTGTAACCTCTATGAAAATTCCAATGGCATTTTTCAAAGATATAGAACAAATACTCCTAAATCTTGCATGGAAATACAAAATACCCCCAAATAGGCCCAGTAATCTTGAGAAAGAAGAACAAAACTGGACGCATCATGCTCCTTGATTTCAAGCTACATTACAAAGCTATAGTAATCAAAATAATATGGTATTACCACAAAAACAGACACAGAGACCAACAGAACAGAGAACCTAGAAATAAACCCATATATAAATGATCGATTAATTTCTGGCAAAGAGTCAAGAATACAAAGTGGGGAAGGGCACCTGGGTGGCTCACTTGGTTAAGCATCCGACTTCAGCTCAGGTCATGATCTTGTGGTTTGTGAGTTCGAGCCCTGCATTGGGCTCTGTGCTGACAGCTCAAAGCTTAAAGCCTGCTTCAGAATCTGTTGACTCCCTCTTTCTCTGCCCCTCCCCTGCTCACGCTCTATCTCTGTCTCTCAAAAAAATAAAGTTAAAAAGAAAAAATGCACAGTGGGGAAAGGACAGTCCTTTTAGTAAATGAGGTTGGGAAAATTGGAAAGCCACACACAAAAGAGTAAAACTAAACCAGTACCTGACACCATACACAAAAAATCAACGCAAAACTGATTAAAAACTTGAATGTAAGACCTGAAACCATAAAATTCCTAGAAGAAAACATCAGCAGTAAGCTCTTTGACAAAGGTCTTGGCAATGACTTTTTGTTAATCTGACAACAAAAGCAAAAATAAATGAAATCACATCATACTAAAACTCTTGTTCACAGCAAACAGTCAACAAAATAAAAAGGCAACCTACTGAATGGGAGAAAATATTTTCAACTCATATCTCTGATAAGGGGCTAATATCCAAAATATATGAAGAACTCATATAACTCAACTGCATAAAAACAATCCAATTTAAAAATGGGCAGAGGATCTGAATAGACATCTTTCTAAGGAAGGCATACAGATGGCCAACAGGTACATGAAAAGATGATCAACATCACTCATCATCAGAGAAATGCAAATCAAAACCTCATACCTGTTGGAATGGCTAGTATCAAAAAGACAAAAAATACCAAGTGTGGAGAAAAGGGAGCCAGAGTGCACTGTTGATGGGAATGTAAATTGTATAGCCACAATGGAAAACAGTATGGATGTTCCTCAAAAAATCGACAATGAAACTACATTTGATCCAGCAAATTCCACTTCTGAAGAAAATGAAAACACTAACTCAAAAAGATATCTATATATCT
Organism: Felis catus; assembly: GCF_018350175.1. Taxonomy (NCBI): domain Eukaryota; kingdom Metazoa; phylum Chordata; class Mammalia; order Carnivora; family Felidae; genus Felis; species Felis catus. The sequence goes on from NC_058368.1 coordinate 113,998,708, forward strand.
GCACACCCACGTTCACTATAACATTTTTCACAATAAACAAGGCATGGAAACAACCGTAAGGTTGTATGTATGTATGTGTATACACACACACGTACAGTGGAGTATTATTCAACCATAAAAAAGAAATCTTACCATTTGTGACAACATGGATGGACCCCATTGGCATTACAAGTGAAATAAGTTGGAAAGAGAAAGAAAGATACTGCATGATCTCTCTCAGAATCTAAAAAATCAAAACAAAACAAGCAAGCTCATAGAGAAGAGACTAGTCATCATCAGAGGCAGGGGTGAGGGGAGAGAGAAATGGGTGAAGGGGGTCTATAGGCAAAAAGAAGTTATTTTCAAAAGTAATCAAATAAACATGAGTTCCACCAGAACATACACCATACATGTGAAGAAACTAAGGTTCTGAGAGTTAAATGGCTTGACCACAGCCTCAAAGGTTTGAACCCAGGTGTGCCTGACTCCAAAGACCAGTATTAACTACTGTGCATGGCAGGCATTTTCTCCCTCTTACTACTTCCATTTCAGAGATAAGCCAACTGAGGCTGAGAGAAAGAAAGCAACTGGCTCAAGATCACCCAGTTGACTAGGGGACCAAGTGGGACATGGAACCAGGTCCTCATAAGCCTGGCTTAACACCTCTTCCACCTCACCTATCAACGGGAGAACAACAGCAAATGAACTCCTTAAAGATATTAACACAGGCTGGTATCTAATGCTTCCAAACACTTACTACTATAAAATCCTTTACTATAGACTCCTCTGGTCCCTTGGCTTACCAATCAGACCTAGCCAAAGACTGCTCTTGGGGACAGCTGGGAGCACACCACTGGACCCCATCTGAGTCAAAGAAAAACCAGACCAACTATACCAGCAAGCAGGGGGCTTCACACCATTGTTAGTACTTTGTGAACACTCAAATTCAGGACCTTTGTAAAAATTCCTTCCTCTCTGGAATCAGCAGCTGGTGCCCTCTGCTGGCAAATATGTACATCTCTTCATAATAAAAGCTAGACCTAATCACTTACACCAATGACCTAAATAGAGGGAGGCAATCTGCTTCCTTCACAGAATATTCTGTTCAAAAATGAGTATTAATTCCTACTTACAACTTTTTCATAGGTAGTTTTAATTTTAAATTGACTGCACTGGTTCTCTACCTGCAGAACTCTATCTCCTGTCTCACCTCCTTGGTTCTTTCCTTTCTGGGTACAAAGAAAACTGTTTTTGTTTTGTTTTGTTTTGTTTTGTTTTGTTTTGTTTTGTTTTACATGAAAATGTAAAATACAGATAAGGCATAGCACCAAAATCAAGAATACGTGATGTGTACACGAATGAGGTCAGGTCTGCACATCTAGCAGGTACAGAGAATTGAGAGAGACACAATGCTTGAACATAATGTAAAACCCATGAGCAAAAATGTTCAAACATTCTGGTCACTCACCACAGCTGCATTCTTACAACGCAGTCTCACGGACTATTTCAGTCTGTCTATGCAATGGGCTGTACCAGGGAGCTACAACATAAATCCTATATGAATAAAATGCCAAAGAGCTTACAAGCAGGTTGGGGAAATTACACATGGAAACATATAAATAATGGTAAAACAACAACATACAACAACAACAAGAGATTCAAGAGAAGTGCAGAAAAGGGACTGGGAACTCAGTGTAGGAGGACACAACTTTCAATTTGGGAGAGGAGGGAGCAGGGCCAAAGGAAGAGAAATAAAGGTGCACACTGGGTAAGTAATTTTGTGGAGGTTTAAAAAGGATATTCGTAATTGTAAATAGTTGCAACTAGGTAATTACAATTTCTCGTGGCTTCACTTAAAATTAAACAACAACAATTTAAAAGGTTCATTTAATCCTGCTACTTTAATATACTTACATATTATATACTACATTAAATAATACATGTTACTACATATTTTTGTAATTTTTTATTGTGGTGGAATATACATATAACTTACCATTTTAACTGTTTTTAAGTGTACAATTCAGTGGCATTAAGTACATTCACAATGTTGTGCAACCATCACCTCTATTCATCTCCAGAACTTTTTCATCATTCCCACAGAAACTCCACTAAACAGTTAACTCTCTATTCTCTCTCCTCCCCCAAGGCCCTGGTAATCTCTATTCTTACTTTCTGTTTCTATGAACTAGCCTATTCTAAACACCTCATATAAGTGCATTCATACAGTTGTCCTTTTGTATCTGGCTTATTTCATTTAGCATAATGCTGTCAAGGTTCACCCATGTTGTAGCATGTGTCAGAATTTCATTTTTTATGACTGAATAATATTCCACTGTATGTATACACCACATTTTGTTCATCCATTCACCTACTGATGGACAACAGGTTTCTAACACTTCACCCTTTCACAGAGCACAATCTAGTAAACATTTCTCTGGCACTCTCCACAACCACATTCTTACAATGCAGTCTCACGGACTATTTCAGTCTGTCTATGCAATGGGCTGTACCAGGGAGCTACAACATAAATCCTACACGAATAGAATGCCAAAAAGCTTACAAGCTGGTTGGAGAAATTATACACATGAAAACATATAACTAACGGCAAACAACAACAACAACACAGAGCACAATTTAGTAAACATTTCCCCAATGTTTAACATTTATAGTTTTAATCTCTTTTTATCGACAATGTTATAATAACTGCGCAAAGGCTATTTCTCCTTTCACTGAATTGTTTTCTTAGGTTAAACTCCTAGTACTGGAGTCCTAGAGCCAAAGGATATGATTAATTTCATAGTTCTTACTAAGTACATCCATATTTGCCCTCCTTATTCATCAACTTACCCAGCCTATGGAGAAGTTACTGTCTGCAATTTCAGTTGTAAAGTACAAAACTGTGATTAAAATCATTTGGAAGGTAACAAACAAATATTTCTACCAATTGAAAATAAAAGCTTTCAAGCTCACAGCTATATGGATCCAGAGATTTGAGGGCAACTGGCTGTGACTCTGAAGTCAGAAAGCAGAAATTGAGAAGACAGAGATCTGTCAAATGGGCATTTTTGCCATAATCTCCCTTCTGTGACCCAAGTCTCATCTTCTATTTATCAAATTCTTTTCATTAAAAGATCAGGACAGGATAACTTCCTTCCCAAGGGAGTAATACAAAGTCATAAAATCAGACCAGCTTGCTATACATTTCATTGCAGAGACTTTACAAGCAAACAAAATGTGATCCTTCTAACATACTGACATAACTACATCTGTTAGGGGATGCTGCTGCTTCTAATAGTTACATTTCTTTTCTCCCTAAGGAATCATTTATGGTGCCTATGTCAACAATTTCCTTTACTTAGATCATTTTAAAGACCGATATAAGGCGGTCCTTTTTATAAACTTGCTTACAAAGGATGTACATGATGGCAGTGAGTCTTCCCATGCTCAAAACTGCCAGAAGCCGCTCAAAACTGCTCGAAGATGCAATAAATGAAAAGACCTAGAGCTTTTAAAGAAATTAACAAAGTAAAAACTTCTCAGAAGAGCTCTCCATTCAACATAGGGCTGGCTGACCTATGCGATAGGTTTTTTGAAAACTCCACCTTCTACGCACAACCTGATGTTTTCCACTTAAATTGATAACACACACACACACACACACACACACACACACACACACACACACACACATCACCTGTGTCTGGTGTTCCCAAGACCAACACAACACTGAGAGACTAGCTACAAGAAATCACAGAACTCAGCACTAAGTGTACTCACAACTAAAGTTTAATAGTCACATAGTTAAGGACACACAGTCCAATCATAAGGAAAAAAGACACAGGTAGTCTAGAGGAATCCATGTACAAAACCTCTTTTTGCTCTCTCCCTACCATGAGGGGTCACAGAGAATACGCTTCTGTGTAATGTTGCTGCCAAGGACTCAGTACTCAAGGTTTTATAGGCACCCACTATCTAGCACTTATCAAAATTCCAGACTCCCAGAAGGAAAGAAGGTGTTTAGCATAGATCAGATTGCAAGTGAACCTAGACAGTCTAGACACAGTGGACCACCCTTCTCAGTTAGGAACATTCCCTCAATCGAAGTGCCCTGACAAGGGTCAATCTTGCAAGGAGGCCCTCTACAGAGAGCACAGCACCAATTAAAGATTCATTTCAGCCAAATATAATCAATCTCTCTCATATATACACACATATATATGTATACACACACACATACATATATATTACACATACACACATAGAATTAAAGAGATTGTGGGTTTTTTCACCTTAGGCCAAGTTCCTCTCGTTGCTTTGCTCATTAACCCTCATTGAAAGCAACTATACCAAAGGAAAAGGAATTCTGTTCTAACAGATGGAAAGCCAGAGAGACTATTAAAATTCAAGGCAGATAATTACACTCCTCTGTTCAAACTCTGAAATGGTGCACCATTCATGTGGCAAAAGCCAAAATCCTTACAACAGCTTCCAAGTCCCAGCATGGTCTGGCCACTCTCTGACCTGATCAGTCACTCCTTTGCTCCTCTTCCCCCACCATCACCAACTTGCTCGTCCTCAAAAAGGTCAGGCACAATACTACCCCAGAGCTTCTGCTTTCCTAATCCTCTACCTGTAATGCTCTTCCCCTATATATCTGCACTAGTCACTTCCCCATTTCCTTAAAGTGTTTCCTCAATTGTCACTTTCTCTGAGAGACCTACCTATACCACCCTATTTTAAAATGCACTATTTTCACAAACATCCTGCCTTACAGCACTCCCTATTCCTTAAGTTAATTTTTCTATACCATTCACTCATCATCTTCTAACATACCATACAATTTATTGTATTTCATTGTCTGTCTCTCTCCACTAAAATATAAACCCTACTGAGGGCAGGGATTTTTGTCTCTTGTTCACTGCTGTATTTTCAGCTAAATCATAGGCAGAAGAATCATAACTTTAACCTAACACAGTAGGAAATAAGGACACTAAATTTCAAACAATGTGAGAAAACTCATGACAAGAAAGGAAAGTAACAGTGCAAATAGCTAGGTCTTCTCCAAGTTTGATGGTGCCTGGAAGATCAAGTCATTAGAAAATGTGGAAGGGATTTAAAATTTTTCACTAACAAAATAAAACACAGGTGTTAATAAAAGGAATTATTTACAAGGCTGTGGACACAGGAATATCAACAATGTCTGGGAACCATCTTGGGGTTAGCAACAGCAAGTCTGAAGTGACTATAGGAGGGAGGAGTTACCAGGAGCCAGAACCTAGAGCTGTGAGAGAGAGCTATTGGAATAGAGCTGTGGCCAATGAAAATCTGTCTGCTGAGTACAAATGTGTATTTGGGGAGCAGGAGGAACATATATGTGGACCTCACCTCTCTCTCACTCTTAAGATCTCCTGCTGGTTTCTCCCAGTGCCTAATCCCAAGAAGCCAAAGAAGAGAGTATGCATCAACAGTGCAAGAGGGTTACCGTTTCTCCACATCCTCTCCAGCATCTATAGTCTCCTGATTGATTCATTTTAGCCACTCCGACTGGTGTGAGGTAGTATCTCAGTGTGGTTTTGATTTGTAGTTCCCTGATGAGGCGTGACATCGAGTATCTTTTCATGGCCTGTTGGCCATCTGGAGGTCTTCTTTAGAGAAGTGTCTATTCATGTTTTCTGCCCATTTCTTCACCGGATTGTTTTTCGGGTGTGGAGTTTGGTCCTTTATAGATTTTGGATACTAGCCCTTTGATATGTCATTTGCAAATATCTTTTCCCATTCCGTCGGTTGCCTTTTAGTTTTGTTGATTGTTTCCTTTGCAGTGCAGAAGCTCTTTAACTTCTTCATGAGGTCCCAATAGTTCATTTTTGCTTTTAATTCCCTTGCCTTTGGAGATGACGTGTCAAGTATAGGGGCACTTGTACCCCAATGTTTATAGCAGCACTTTCAACAACAGCCAAAGTATGGAAAGAGCCTAAATGTCCATCAACTGATGAATGGATAAAGAAACTGTGGTTTATATATACAATGGAATACTGCTTGGCAATGAGAAAGAATGAAATATGGCCTTTTGTAGCAACATGGATGGAAGTGGAGAGTGTTACGTTAAGTGAACTAAGTCATACAGAGAAAGACAGATACCATATGTTTTCACTCTTATGTGGATCCTGAGAAACTTAACAGAAGACCACAGGGGAGGGGAAGGAAAAAGAAAAGTTAGGGAGGGAGGGAGCCAAACCATAAGAGACCCTTAAAAACTGAGAATAAACTGAGGGTTGATGGAGGGTAGGAGGGAGGGGAAAGTGTGTGATGGGCATTGAGGAGGGCACCCGTTGGGATGAGCACTGGGTGTTGTATGGAAACCAATTTGACAATAAGTTTCATATTAAAAAAAAAAAAAGTGTATGCAGTTCTTTAAGAATCAAGTTCCCAAGAACACCTTAAGAGAAAGATGGAGAGTGGGCCTGGAGAGGCAAAGAGTAATAGTTAGCATAGTAACCATTTTGTAAAGCTATGTGCAAAAGACACAATACATTAAAGTGCTTACCAGCATCTTCACCTATGTTCCAAACCTTCCTTCTAAATCTCTTCTTCCCATTCCCAGGGGCATCAACCATCCTCCGAGTTACACAGTAATTCTCATTAAACTACTCCTTCCTTCCTTGTTCCCTACATATCCAGTCATATGACAATTTTACTTTCACAGCTTCCTACAAATCCCCTCAGTTAATTTCCAGCACTACCCCCCTTGTTCATGATCTCTTTTCTTACCTGATTAACAACAGTTGTCTTAACAACCTTGTCACCCAAAATATCATTGAAATGCCAACTATTTTACTCAGTGCTAGGGAGTTAATCTGTCTAAATTGCACTCACTACCACTATTATTGCTCAGTAACCTCTAGTGACTTCCACTGCCTGCCAGATAAGGTCCAAACTCCTTAGCATACAACTCAAAGACCTGAGTAATGTGGTTTCAACTTCTTCCAATTTATTTTCCACAAATCTCCTTTACCCTTAGTACAAATTAGCCATGTGTATCTGAAGTTTAGTGGGAACAGCATGAACATCAAAATCAGACGTGGATTCAACCCCAACTCAACCTTTTTGCCAGGTGAGTGGCCTTGAAAAAGTTACTGAATCTTTCTGAGGTGAGCTTCAGCCACCAATCTGTGAAGGAGTGGATTAGCGAATGGATCCAGTCAGAACATTTGTAAATGTAATTAGTACAGTGCTTAGCACACAGGCTCCAGGTAACTGCCTATTTGTCCCTTTACCTGCAATTACCTCTTTCTTCCCAATCGTCTCCATCTGGCCAATTTTTTATTGGCCAGTGCTCTATCCTCCACAATGCTGTTCTTGATCCTTCTTCCTACCTGGAAGTCACTTCTCCTCAACATTAACATAATTTATACCTTCCTTATAACAAATACTTAAACACTTACAGGTAGCTATCATGGTTCATCTCTCTCCTACTGGAGTTAAAACAGCAGAGGTTTAGGGGGCTCCCATATTCAAGCTCACCCAACAAGTGAAGGGCAAAGCCTGGGTTAAAAACAGTATTTTTAATCGCAGTATTAAGAATGATCTACAGGGGCGCCTGGGTGGCGCAGTCGGTTAAGCGTCCGACTTCAGCCAGGTCATGATCTCGCACTCCGTGAGTTCGAGGCCCGCGTCAGGCTCTGGGCTGATGGCTCAGAGCCTGGAGCCTGCTTCAGATTCTGTGTCTCCCTCTCTCTCTGCCCCTCCCCCGTTCATGCTCTGTCTCTCTCTGTCCCAAAAATAAACGTTGAAAAAAAAAATTTTAAGAATGATCTACAGACTATATATGCCTATGTCACTACTCTTTTTGAGACAGTTAGTTATTCATTCACCTCATTAACTGTGCAAATATCGTGTGGTTGGGGGTTAAATAAAGGTACACCTTTTGCTAGGCAGTCGTAACTGTTATCAGAGGTCATAATGTTAACATTACTATGTGCCAGACAAGATAGTTTAAGTCCTTTAAATGGATTTTTTCACTCAATCTATTCAACAACTCTGTGAGACAGGTATCAGTAGAAGTCTCTCCTTTTTGAAGACAAGGAAACTGAAGTTCAGGCCAAATTGTTCAAGGTCACAAAACTAGAAAGTGACATCTTCAGACATCTTGTCTATTTGATGCAAAAAAAAAAAAAAAAAAGTCCTTAAGGACTATGAAATATTAAATCAGATGCTTACTCTGAGGCCAATTATATTTGCAACATAAGCATCAGAAAAAAAAATGCATCTTTCATATGGTATCCAAATAAGTAATCAGGGAAAGAGTGAAGTTTTAATAAAATCCAAGAATGTACACTAAATAACAATGGAACTAACTCCAATTTGTATGGTGTAAACAACCTAAACGGTGCCATGATGCTAAAAAGGAAAGGATCCACCATTTCAAAAGAAATTGAATTCCAATCAGAATGCAAGTTATTTGAAGACAGAAATCATGTGTGTCTCACTGCTGTGTATCTCCAGAGCCTAGATGTCTTTTGCACAAAGGTAATCAATACCTGATAAAACTGATGGTAAACACTGGAAAATACACATGTCGTTTAAATGGTAAAAGTTCACATCAGAGAATTTTAGAGCAGATGGATGTCACAAAACTCTTTCGGGTGGTTTTCGGAGGGAGGGGGTGGTGTTTGTTTTAAGCAAACCGAACTGATAAAACAATCAAAGGAGCCTAAGAAAACCTGCCTAGGTAGAAAAGGAAGCACAGATAAGAATGCCTAGCAAGGTATCTTCTTGAATCTTTTTGTTCTTTGAATATTCAACTCATCCAGCTCCAAGTGCAAGTAAAAAAGGAGCTATAAAAGTAAGTACATGAGACTCAAGCGCCCTTTCTACCCTTCCTACTTTGGGATTTCTATTTTAAGAGCAGTTTTCAAATATCTCCTTTTTATGATAAACGTTTTATCTAGTAGCATTTAAATTCTCATTTAGGGAAAATGTGAAGTTCACCCAAAAGCAAGTTCCAAAGTCAAAGGCTAATTTTCTGAAACCAGTTAGTTGTATGTCTCTCTTTGAAATGAGCAATAAATTCTATTTCCCAACAAATTCCACACGTTATATTTAGTAAAAGACTAAATTTAAGCATCAAGAACATTCACAATGTGCTAAAGTCAAATTCAATTTGAGGCTAATAATTCATGCCCACTTATTTCTCAAATACTGCCTCCCCCCAAATTATACAAATATTAACTCCATTTTAAAAATCAAATTTAGAGAACATATAACTTTTCAATTATGGCAAATTCAGTTTCTTTTCTATAAGAAACTTTTCTTATAGAAAAGAAACTGAATTAAAAAGAAACTGAATTACTGTAGAAGTTATTTCTAACAAAATTATATTTTAAAATCAACTAATAAGTCAAAATATTGGAAAGATATTTACAAGATGAAAATGCAAGAATGGTAAGGATGCTGCTAACTTTAGCTTAATAAAAGGGGTCTTCAAAATATGAATTATACTCCTTATGGAAAGATTCATTAATATGCACTGATTATCATTTCCCACTTAATATTTCAACCGTTTTGGTTTTCTAACATTGAATACTTTTAAGCTCTGCCTCCCTTAAGCTGATTTTGCTATCAATACTTCACAAAAACCATCAATCATAAAATGATGCAAAATAATTTCAAAAAATAAATGATGTGCTTTTAAGGTCTTTGTGGTCTAGTAATGGCAAGAAAAAATGTAAACAGCCCAATACATCATGATCTGCATTTTGGTCTAAGCTGTGGAATGTCCTTGACCAACTCAACCTAAATGACAAAACTAGTGCAAATGTCTCTCATGTTTAACATTGTGGGTCAGTGAAATGACCCACAAAAAGAAGTCCCCACTACTGCTTATATGTCTGACTAAAATGCTCACACTCTATCATAATTGTTTAAATTCCCACCACCCAAACTAAACCGTGGGTATCATGTTGTGAGCAAGGGCTCATCCTTACTTTTTAGCTAAGTCATGTCCAATAAATTGTTTAATGAATTATAGGAACTCATCCAAAGATTCCTCTTCAAAGCTGTTACTGAGTAATTACCAAACAAGACTAAAAACTAAGAGTATGAAATTGAAAAGGATCTAAGCAATTAGTCCCCACATCACAGGAAAAAGAAGTCCAAAGAAAATAAATTGACTTACCAAGGTTAAATAGTAAACGAAAATAAGTGGACTTACCAAGGTTAAATAATAAGATCTGAATTCACATTTCAACTGGAAATTGAGATTTGGGGCATTGCCCACCTCTGATCCAGAGTAAATCTCTCCCAGTATACCATTTCCCATCTGCTCTTTCCTATTCTTTCTCAGAGTTTCTTGAGGAAGTACTCAGCAAATCACTTAAAATTCAACTTTCATAAAAGCGATTTCTGCAGTGAAAAATCTCTATTCACACACAACTAAAATATGATGCTACACATTTTAGGTAGAATGAACTAGTAAAGAACAATAAACTGCCTATTTATTGCTATAAAATCCCAGACCTTAACGTACAGTCCCTTCAGAATATAAGGGCACTAAGGCTTTTTTTTTTTAATGGAGATAAATTACGTATTTTTTAATCAACTTTCTCACAAAAAAACTGAAACACAAAGTTGGGTGGAAAGTTGACAGAAGTAAAATTGAAAATGTTAGGACTGTAAATATCCAAAAAATCCTTTTAAGGCTCTAGCAGATTTCTTAGAGAACTATCTGGATACCAATATAACCAACAGCTTCAACCAGGCTCCCAAACTTGTTTTTTCTGCTTTTAAATGTTTAAATGGCAACACAAGGCTTGCAAAAAGTTTTAAATTATGAGAAGAAAAACTGGAAACATGCCAATCAATAAATTATGGTGTGTTTTTTTTTACTATAGCACACCACAGTCATATAAGATACGTGTAGAAATATGGAAGACCATCTTTGATGTTAAAATTCAGATATATGCATATGTAACTATTCATCTTGCTATGCAAGCTATATCTAGAAGTAGACTGTTAACACAGGTTATCCAGGCATTAGGAGAAAATGGGAGGAGCAATTTTTTTTTTCTCCCTTTACAATATGCTTTTTAAAAATAAGGGAAAAGATGCCTATTTCTTGCTCCCAATAGCTACATGATCTTAAGCATATTACTTAAATTAGGTAAGCCCATAGCTAACACATAACACAGAGATAACAGGATCTCATCAAAGAATTATTCTAAGGACTGAAATAAATCATGTACATAAAATACTTAACACAAGACACATAGCAAACATAATCAGTGGTACCTTTCTTATTTTTTCAGACAGTAATGAAATATCCTAAGTAATATATATAGCCATCATATGGAAAAACTGGTAAACATTTCTGCAGTAAAAACTAATGGAGAAAACAAAAAGGGAAGATAGTAATATAATGGTACTCATAGGTCATTAGCTATTATGTCACATATATTCTAGCTTTGAAAATTTTCAGTCAAATGTTTTCACTAAATTACCCTAAGGCTTTAAAAAAGCCACAAGGGAAGATGTACCTTTCTGTATGTATACTAAGAATTGACAAATACTTAAGACACCACAAAACTGGTACATTCTCAGTCTAGCACGTTTAACTGTGAGGTAACCATCTCACCAATTAAGTACACATTTGATCAGCAAGAACATATCTGCAAGGATAAAAATCACTGCATTGTTCATAACAGCAAGAGAAGAATAATTTAAGTTCCACCTCCCTTAAGCTGATTTTGCTGCTCTTGCTAACAGCAAGAGAAGAAACCTCATTCCATCAAAAGAAGGAATGTTTTAAGTTGTAAAAAGCCATACTATGGAACATTTACAGTTGACCCTATACAGTCGACCTGAGGAGCATACAAAAAAGAGCTAGCTGAATATACATCTATGAGTGATTATCCTTGAGGACTGGCTCATATTAGTAAAATACTTACTTTTCATTTAGTTTGATTTATAACCAGTTATTTGTTTAACCCTAATAAATTTATTTTTAAAATACACCAGCCCCAAGAGTCAATAAAACCTCATATTTTCTATTTCCTACTAATATTGCTATTTTCTGTAACTTGAATTACAATCCAAGTGTTATGCAACATAACAATTTTTTAAGTAACAAATTGTAGAAAGCAGGTTTCTTAGGTTTTACCTTTTAAGGGACTTTCTATTGAAAAAAAACCTTAATGTATTTTCACTTTTAAGAGAAAGCATAAAACAAAGGCACATCAAAGTAATCTGCAATGAGACATTAAGAAAAAAGCATTGCTCTACTCTGGTTTAGGGGCAATCTTTGTTGCCCTATTTCAGATGCAAACAAAACCAGGCCTTCTTAAACAGAACAGGATATTTCCCAGTGAACAAAACCTTACACTCATTAAGTTGATCAAAATGGGAGAGACTAACCCAAATGTTATCTTTCTGGGTAAAATCCATATACCGACTAGATGCAATTCTGATCAAATCAATCCAACATCCAAAAGCCCACTTTCAGTCAGCAAAGACACAGGCACACAAAATTTAACATAAAATGCAAATTCTCAGATTTGAGAAAAGCAAACACTTAAAAAGTAAAGAAGCCTATCAAATAACTGACACTGTCACTTCTGGTTGAGGAAAATAATGATAAATACTAAATTTTCAAGTAAACTCAATCCTTTAGCCTTGCTTAAAAACAAAAATTTATCGTGAAGCAGATTTAAATAAGAATTCTATGTTCAAAATCACTAAATTATAGGAGGAAACAATCAGTTTATCATTCTACAATTATCCCTATGAACATTAACCACCTGCAAGCTTAAAATTTAAAGTTACTAACAATCTTTAAATACCTTTGAAAACATTCAATTAATGATTACAACTGAATTTATACTAAAAATACTGTAAATGCAAAAGTTCTTCACAAGAGGGAGAGAAAAAGTAAGTTCATTTTTTATAATCTTTCAAATTAGACTCAAGCATGGCGCAAAAAAACTGTATTCAGTATGGACTAGATTCTGTACCACCTCTTCCCATGAATTCCTTCTTAAATTTTAATGTTCAGATAGCTCTCATAGGTGAAAGGACTTAATACAACTCATTACCCCCAAAAAAGAAAAAAAAAAAAAAAACATCAAAAACGCTTGCATAAAAGTTGACAAGAGGAATTCCATAAAAACTAAATACCACTATGCTTTTGCCTTCACTAAATAACCAGTCCAGATTACAGGAATCTGTAAATACATGACAAGGAATCTGTAAAGGTAAAGACATGACAAGGAATTACTAATATACCAAAACAGCACCTTGAGGTAAGTGTCTAATTAACAGGTAATCCTTTTATATAATTCATTATACTTTCTAGAAATCACTATGTAGGGAAGGCAAAATGATAACCTTATTAGACTTTGGAAACCCTCCAAAAGTTGGAGTGTTCCAAATGACCCAGAAGAAATAGATCTTTCCACTAAAGCTGAATAAAAGGCAGAGTAATAATTATAATGAAAACTTTAAGCGTATCATTTTCTGTATCTTAGACGCACCCAAAAATCAAGACTCAACTACCAAATGAAAAAGCCCACATGTAGTGTTTCACTAAGAGTGAAAAATGAATTTAAGGAAACCATAGAACCATTGAAGAGCAGAAGATCTGATGATATTTATTCAATATGCAAAACATCTATCCCATTTGTCACAGAGGTATATTTAAAAATTTGTAGCAAGCATCAGCAACTACTGAGCAGCCATAATCTAGCCTAGCAATCTTGACCTTTCTTCCTAGCTCTCAAAAGGAAAACCCTAGCAATTAAGATTTAAAAATTGGCAAGAATTAGAGATTAAGAAATATACGGTAAACAAGAACTAAAAAAATGCCAATGCTAAAATAGTCTTTTTTACTTTAAAGCCCATTAATATCGCCTCAGAAAGCTTACTATATACATTTGGGCTTTGGAATTGCAATGTTCAAGTTAAAAATTTTACCATAACATCAAACCAAGTGTACTATATTATAGGTACTCTGAAGCCACCCACCAGGTTATACATACTCTCACTCAATCATGTAAAGAATTGAATTCTTTATTTGTGATATCCATAAACGTTGCTATTCTATATTTCTATCCAGGAAAGCAATTTTCTCCTATATCATTGTTTTGTTTTGTTTTTTTTTTTATAAACAACAACTTGAATTCTATTGCATGAAAGGGCTACAAATATACATTTGTTAACCAAGCAGAATACACAAATATTTTGCTTTACAACTTGCACCTAAGACACCAGTACATGTAGCTGGTTCATTAGTTGTCATAGCAATTTGGGGCCACTGCCCAAGCTATGCATAGCAGTTTACATTTTCAAATCTCATGTAGAAAGGGCAATTGTGATATGGATTGTTAACTACATTCCCGTAAAGCCCATCTTAGTTACAAGAAAATGTGTAACCAAAGTCTGAACAGATTTTTGATGGCAAAACTTGTAAAACTGATGCAATTATCCTAAACAAGATTTTTTAACAAATTGTTTTGCAGATACACTGCCATTCTGCCAGTAGATGGTGCTACAAAGGTGGGGGGAAGGATTTCCAAGAGGACAACAGTTCAGCTATAGGAAAAAACGTTTAAATCTGCTCTGAAAATACAAAAATGCATTTAGTTTAAGGGTAAAATATAACCCTTATTTGTAACCATTCATTACAGACAAACCAGTAAGAGGGATGAAACTAGGCCATCTGAAAATTTTTAAACAGTTTATATGAATGAAAACACATGCTTAACACAAACTATTTCTTTCGAGCTACACAGTACATACTTTGAAGTAAATTCTCATAGAAAGAAGTGACCAACCATGTCAAGATGATAAGGAAATCGCTTAGTACAAGAGATGGATGCACAGGAACTTTAAAGATTTTAAAAAGCTACATCCACCACTTCAAAAGTTTTGCCTGTAAGGTTTAAAATTCAACATGTCACTAGAAGGGCAACAGAGAAAACAAAAACAAAAACAAACAAAAAAACAACCCACCAAAGGACCTTTTAAAGTTTCTCTAAGTACACATCAAGAATTAAGAGTTAACACGAAAAATTTTTAATATCCCTTAAAACGGTACGGAATGGATCCTAGAAAAAAAATGTTAGACATATACGGTCAAACACAATGATTTATTAAAAATAAAACGTAAAAATGATTTTTGTACATATGCTTCCAAATTTCAGGCATGGGATCCAAGTAGATTTCATAGAAAACGCTGTAGCCAGGTATCAAGTCCTTACAACAAAGTAAACTACCCCCCCACCCCAACCCCCGCCCCGGTTTTGCTACAGAATCAGCAAGTTCACTCCCTCCCCCCCAAAAAACACAAATTAAAACAAGACATTTTGCTAGTATAAAAACGACCAAGGTCCAAGTAATAATAAAAAAATAGAGTCCATCAATGACTGTAACACAAAAATGTGTATGTGGGGCCGAGTCCATCTTCAGAGGGAGAGACAAGAGAGGTGGCAGGCAAATAGGGCAACACCCCCAAGGATAAGCAGCCATAGAAGCGGCTCCCCCAAGGGCAAAATGGGGAAGGCGGTGGGAGAGGAAGGAACTCAGGAGTTGACCCTAGTTGGGTTGTTGAAAAGAGCTACCCCTATAGCCACTCCCAGGCATTTTTAGATTTTTAGAAGGAGCTGCCTCCATAACCACCCCCACCGCCATAGCCGCCTCTGTAAGGTCCACTGTTACTGCGACCTCCCCAGCTGCTGCCACCGCCACCGCCGCCGCCGCCGCCCTTCATGGGCCCGTACGAGGACTGGTGCTGGCTGTAGCTGCCGAAGCCGCCGAAGCCGTTACCGTAGTCGCTTCCACCGTAGGACGAACCGCCTCCTCCGCCTCCGTACGCGTTGTAGCCGCCGCCACCGCCACCGCCGCCGTAACCACCGTAGCTGTTGTAACCGCCGCCGCCGCCCTTAGACAGGCCGTTCTGGTCTCGACCACCGCCGCGACCCCGGCCGCCTCGACCTCCCCGGGAGGACCGGGAGCCGCCTCCGCCCCCACCGGAATGGATATCCTCCTTGGGGACGGCCTTCTTCACCTCCACGCGATGGCCCTGGATCGGATGGAATTTGACAACCGCGGCCTTGTCTGCCGCGTCGTGATTCTGAAAATACACGAAGCCGAAGCCACGCTTCTTGCCGGACTGTTTGTCGGCAATAATCTCGGCCTTTTCCACGGTGCCAAACTGCGAGAAATGCTCGATCAGGTCGCCCTCGGCCACGTCTCCCTTAAGGCCCCCGACAAAGAGCTTCTTAACCTTGGCGTGGGCACCGGGCCGCGCCGAATCCTCCCGGGACACCGCCCGCTTCAGCTCCACCGTGTTGCCGTCCACGGCATGGGGCGAGGCGGCCATGGCGGCATCGGCCTCCTCCACATTGGAGTAGGTCACGAAGCCGAAGCAACGGGAGCGCTTGGTCTGGGGGTTCACCACCACCACGCAGTCCGTCAGAGTCCCAAAGGCCTCAAAGTGGCCGCGCAGGCCCGACTCACTCGTCTGCACATTGAGGCCGCCGATGAACAGCTTACACAACTGGGAATTCTCCATCTCCACGGCCCGGGCCTTCCCCCCGCCCTGCGAGCTCCGAGGTTTCGCCGTCGCCGTTATCGTTGGCTAAGGCCTCCTCACAGCTTGGGCCCAGCTGTTGCTGGAGCCGCCACCGCCGGTCACCGACGGGGAAGGGAAAAAGGGAAGGGGAGGGAAGGAGGAAAAGAGGAAGGGGGAGGGAGGGGAGAGGTGCCGGCTAGACGGCGAGCCGAGGAGACTGGAAGACAACCAGGGCTGCCGCTGCCGCTACCGCTACCGCCACCGCCACCTCCGCTCCCCTATCTGGGCACCACACAAAGAGGCCGCTGAACGCGCGCGCACCCTCCCCGAGGCGTGCGTCACCGCCGACGTACGGCAGCCTAGCACTGCCCGCCAATCCCTGCGTGGCTCCCTCTAGTCCCGCCTACCGCGCCGCAGCGCCGCTCTCGGTCACGGACTCCCCGCCCTCCGCGGTCGATTCAAGCCCTCGGCCTGCGCTGCTCCCGCCACCGCCTCTACAGCCCCGCTCTCACTCCCTGGCTCCCCCGTGTGCCCTGACCGGGGACTCTCCCGGCTCCCCGCGCACCTCCGCAATTCATTTCCTCTCAGCCCCGCGGCTGTTCCCAGTGTTTTCCCCCCTCCCCTAGCCGTATCCCCTCGCCCAACTCCGCAGTGGCGTTCGCGCCAGCCCCTTGAGAGACATGTCAGTTCAGCCAATGATCGCAATCCGCTCGCGCCCACTTCCGTTTTCGGCCGCGGCTGGACGGGCGCGCTCCCCAGTGCGCGCTGGCCCCGGCGCCCCCTGTGTGGGGGACCTGTCTGCCACCCGACGCCTTGCCCCCGCCCTGGGCTTGGGAGTGGGGGTGAGCGGGGGCGCGCTGCGGGTCGTTCCCAACGGATGCGTCCTGGGGCGCCACGCGCGGGCTTTTTGAAAACTTGACTGTTGGGTTTGGGGGCTTGGATTTACCCGCCGCGTTTCGACCGGGCCGCTACACCTGGCATCCTCGCCGCCCCGCCCCCCTGTCCGCACAAAGATGGAGGGTAGAGGCCTGGGAGGGAAAGGCGGTTATTAACCGTTCACTGACGCACCGACGTGCAGTTAAACACTGGCACGTGGCCCGTCGCAAAAGCGAGCCCGGGGCCAGGTGAAGGACAGCGACGTGCTAGAAGCGCTTGCGATTCCTGACCGCAGAGTCGCGCGAGACCCCCCGCCACCCTGCGGCCGGCCTTGAAGCCCTTCCCGACGCCCTGCTCTGCCTCCCTTAGCGTACTCCCACAGCTGACATTTTCATTTTACTTCAGGAACACATCGTTTTATGCTTCTGTGACCTATGCGATGCTTCCTTCCCAACAAAAAACGTTAGCTTTTTGAAGGTATTTTACAACCGGGTGTCAGAGGATACCATACATAAATACCGCGCACCCCTGGGAACTACCTTACCTACCCTCAGGTGAAAATGCAAGCAAATTACCAAGGCTTCCATGTATCGAATCTTTGTGTCAAGCAAGATACAAGGAATAGGACATAGTATGAGACATTACATGACCAAGAGCCCCCAAAACCATGTGGTACTTCCTGAAGAAAAGGAATTCCTCACTGCATCCTGGAGTATTCAGGATTGAATGGTGTGAAAAGCTGAACTTGCGCTCCATCTCTGATTCAAAGGCTAGATAAAATTTCTACAGGGACTTTACATGAGCAAAATAAAGAGGAAAGGAAAACTATATAAGGTTCAAGGTACAATAGGTAGTTTGAAGCAAGAGGTTTTTGATAGAAAACCGTCTTTGGTAAGATAGGTTTAGAGTCCTTGATATTATGGAATGCCTTGAAATTTAGATTAAGTAGCTTAAATATTGCAAAGGCATATAGATAAGCTTGAAGGCTTGAGAACAAAACGAGTCTGGCACTAGATAGTGGGCAAGTCACTTAACCTTTTTTAAAAATGTAACCAGTTTTATTATCTGAAAATCAAAACAATAAATCACTCCCCTGTGTGGTAAAAATTAAATGAGATTCCATATGCAAACTCACAGTGCCTGGTACATAGTAAATGCTCAATTTATCTAACAAATATACCAGATGCTGGGAATATGGATGGCAGTCAACAGAGCCCTCACAAGAGCTTACATTCTACTGGGGAAAAGCAGACAATAAAAATGGTAGTCGGTAAAGCCTCAGACTCTTGATTTCAGGTCAGCAGCTCATGGTTCAGAAGTTGGAGCCCCGCAGAGCATGCTTGGGATTCATTCTCTCTCTCTCTCTCTCTCTCTCTCTCTCTCTCTCTCTGCCCCTCCCCCAATCGCACATGCTCATTCCCTCTCTCTCAAAATAAGTAAATTAAAGGAAAAAAGAATGATATATAGCCTGTTAGGTGATCAGTGTGCTCCTGATTAAGAGGAGGACAGCAGGAAGCTATTACATATTTGTTACAAAAAAAAAAACACACACACACACACACAAAAACAATTCAGATATGTCAGGATTTGCTAACTGACTGATGATAAAGAATGAGGAAAACAAAAGCATTCCTGTGTTTGAAATCTGGAACAACTAAAATTGCAGCCTGACAAACTAAGAAAGGAAAGTGTTCTAGAGGGAGTAGGGGAGATGATGAACTGAGTTGTTAATGTTTAAGGTGATATGGGATATTTATAGGGCACTGTTTTCTGGGCTGCCCAAGACTACAGCTCATATGAAAGATTAGACCTTTAGAAATAAATTTTAGAGTCACGCACACACACACACACACACACACACACACACAAAGTTACAACAGTAAAAGATGAATTTCTGAAGGAAAGAGAATAAGATCATAACTTATTTTCCCATCTAAACTGTAAATTCCAAAGTAACAGGTCTGTCCTACATTGTTTCAAAACATAATCCTCCATACCACCTAATTAGGAATCCATTATGGGGTTAATTTCTCTTGACGAGGAAAGCTTCTGAGACACTTTTGTCTGGTTAAAAACCTTACTCACAGAAGGGACTTACGGGATGATGGGAGGCAACACAATCCTGTTTGAGAGACATTATGAAGCCAGGATAAGTGCAAGGTAATTGGGATGTTACACTCTTTTTGGAGAGTAGATTGGTAAAGTTGGGGATGAATAAGCAGTGTTATACAAACACTTAAATGATGTAGTCAATCTCCTACCCCTCAGATCATTCAAGAAGGAAAAATTTTTTTTTATTTTACCTTTCAGGTAATTGCCTGAGTTTGTTTCTTGGCTTTACCTTGCTTACCAGTGCCTTAGCCTTCAAAAACAAAACAAAAATTAAAAATACAACTGAAGTTTAGGGGCACCTGAGTGGCTCAGTCAATTAAGCGTCCAACTTCTTGATTTGGACTCAAGTCATAATCTCACAGTTAGTGAGTTTGAGCCCCTTGTCGAGCTCTGCATTGACAGCGTGGGATTCTGTCTCTCCCTCTATCTCTCTGCCCCCCTTCCTGCTCTCTCACTCTCAAATAAATAAACATTAAATAAATTATATATATATATATATATATATATATATATATATATATATCTGAAATTTAGACATTTCCATCACTCTTACAAGCTTGATTACAGTAACATAATTGAACATGGTAGTTACACAACTCCTAGAACTACACACTAAAAAAGGTATATTTTGGGGCGCCTGGGTGGCGCAGTCAGTTAAGCGTCCGACTTCAGCCAGGTGACGATCTCGCGGTCTGTGAGTTCGAGCCCCGCGTCAGGCTCTGGGCTGATGGCTCGGAGCCTGGAGCCTGTTTCCGATTCTGTGTCTCCCTCTCTCTCTGCCCCTCCCCCGTTCATGCTCTGTCTCTCTCTGTCCCAAAAATAAATAAAAACGTTGAAAAAAAAATTTTTTTAAATAAAAAAGGTATATTTTACTGTACCTAAATTATACCTAGAAAAAAAAGGATGGGGGGAGGGTAGGAGGGGGAATGCAGAGAGAGAATCCCAAGCCGGCTCCATGCTGTCAGCATGGAGCCTGACACAGGGCTCCAACTCACTAACCATGAGATCATGACCTGGAACAGAAATCAAGAGTCTGACGCTTAACCCACTGAGCCACCCAGGCGCCCCACCTGTTTTGTTTTTAAGTTAAAATTAAATTTGAAATTTTAATTGTTTAAGGTACCACCATTCTGTGGTATTTTGTTATGGAAACCCTAGCAAAATAAGACATGTTCCATTTTTATTTACTCGAGGTACCTTCCAAGAGGGTGCTTTCCGTCATTTACGATGAGCTTCAGTCTTTCTAATGGACTCTTTCACAACTCATATCAAAAGCCTTAAAATTTGACCCATTCTTTCACACCAGTAATTATGCCTCTGGAAATTTATGCTAAGGAAATAATTGAGGATCTGTGTGAAGATTTAGCTACAAGTATTTCAATATTGCTCAAAGTAGGAAAAAAATTGCAAACTGCCTACTTTCTCTCAAATAGCTAATAAAATAAGGAAATAATTATTCCCTAGCTAAAAATATTATGAAGCAGTTAAATTGATATTATAGAGGAAAAATAATGACTTGTGTTTGGATATGAATCTAATACCACCATGGTGATGTGTGAAACATCACATTACTTATTTTACCAAATTAAGTCTGATTCTGAACCCCATACTTGACAGAATGGCATAAATGTCAACAAGTCAGGGGCACCTGGGTGGCTCAGTTGGTTGAGTGTCTGACTTCAGGTCATGATCTCACAGTTCATGAGTTCAAGCCCCGCATCTGGCTCACTGCTGTCAACACAAAGCCTGCTTAGGATCCTCTGTCCCCCCTCTTTCTCTGCCCCTCCTCAGCTCACATTCTCTCTCAAAAATGAATAAACATTTTTAAAATGTCAAAATGTCAGGGCGCCTGGGTGGCTTAGTCAGTTAACCATGCAACTTCAGCTTAGGTCATGATCTCACAGCTCATGAGTTTGAGCCCTACATCGGGTTCTGTGCTGACAGCTTGAAGCCTGGAGGCTGCTTCTCATTCTGTATCTCCCTCTCTCTGCCCCTCCCATGCTCACGCTCTGTCTCTCTCTCTCAAAAATAACTAAACATTAAAAAAAATGTCAAAATGTCATCATTGGGGCTCCTCTTACATTTTTCACTCAAAGGCATCTGCCTCTCTCTGCTTCCCCTCTTGGGCAATGTAAGACTAGTACTCTGAATAAATGCTTTTTGTTTAAAAAGTATATCAAAAAGCCACCACAAGAATTGGCGTTAAAAGGGACTGTCTTGTGGTGCCTGGCTGGCTCAGTTGGTAGAGCATATGACTCTTGATCTCAGGATTGTGAGTTCAAGCCCCATGCTGGGTGTAGAGATTACTTAAAAAAAAAAAAAAAAAAAAGTTAAAAGGGACTGTCCTGAAGCAAGAGAAAACACAGACCTATTTAATCTGTGGAGATATTAATTGTATCTTGTTTCACTGCTTGTGTATTCCTTTTCCTTGGATGCAAAATGTAGGCTTTTAGAAGGGAATTATATTAATTTCCTTCACATGGGAGGAGATGTCAAAGAACAAAGGCATGGTATAAAAAATTATAGCTTCCCAAGTTTAGGAGAAGTGACCAAACAAAAGGTATAAGTTTCCAATTACAAGGTAAGTAAGTCCTGGGGATGTAATGTACTGCATGGTGGCTGTAGTTAGCCATCATGTTTTCCATATTTCAAAGTTGGTAGGATAGTAGATCTTGAAAGTCCTCATCACAAGAAAAAAAAATGTAATTATGTATGGTGATGAATGCTAACTCAACTGTAAGCATTTTATAATATATACATATATCAGGTCATTCTGTTGTATATCTAAAAATAATACAATGTTATAGGTCCATGATATCTCTATTTTTAAAATTAAAAGTTTTTTTTAAAAGAAGTAACCAGAAGCTTCTGGCTTTTTATCCACTGGAGGAAATGGTGGCCCAGCAAGTATATAGCCCCACCAATCCACCCCACCCTGCACGCGCACACACACACACACACACATACACGCACACCAATGCAGGCTGGTCATGAATTATTTTGAAAGCAAGGTAAACTGCCTTGGTCGTGGGACCAAATCCATGTTCCTGACCCCAAATAAACCTGGAATTCTTATATGTAAAACTCCAGTAACAATAGATACTAAATTTCCAGCCAGATGTGTAGGAGGTTGTGGTGGATTATCAGAGGCAGAAGATGTTACAAACTTAATGTTTTGTGTCCCCCAAAATTCATATGTTGAAGCCTAATCCTCACTGTGCTTTGGGGGCGGTACTTTGGAAGGTAATTAGGACATGAGAGTGGATCTCTCATGAATGGGATTTGTACCCTTATAAAAGAGACCCCAGAGAGCTTTCTAGTCTTCTATCCTATGAAGACACAACTACAAAGGAGGAACCAGGCGTTTATCAGATACCAAATCTGCAAACACTTTCATCTTACACTTCCCAGCCTCTAGAACTGTGAGAAAGAAATTTCTGTTGTTTATAAGCCACCCAGTCTCTGCACTGTTGTTGTAACAGCCTGAATGGGCTAGTTCAGAAGACTTAACAATTTCACATTTCTCAGAATATCTCTGCCCTAAAATACACATACCCAAATACAAACACATGCACAGACTCACACCAGAATATGAGCCTTCTAAAATAAAAGCATTTAGAACATTCCATTTTCATTTACTCACCATTTCACTTAATTCATTCAAGGGCTGGGTACTGGGGATAAAAGTCCCTGGCCTCCATGAGCTCAACAGTCTTGGGAGAAGAAGTAGTACAAGAGAGGTTGCAAATACAGTGTGCTAGAACAGAAATGGGCAGAAATCCAGTCTGTAAATTCTTCTGAAAGAAGCTAAGTTCAGAAGTAGGTGTAAAAGACAGGCCTCCGAAAAGGTAATGGCATGCCAAGTACAGGAAATAGTATGTATATATACTGTGTTTGGAGTTGCACAAGTAAATCATCAAAATTGTGACGATGTATTAGCTTCCTATTGTTGCTGCAACCAATTACCACAAATTTAGTGGCTTAAAAACACAAATTCAGGGGTACCTGGTTGACTCAGTCAGTTAAGCATCAACTCTTGATTTCAGCTCAGGTTATGGTCTCAAAGTTTGTGAGATGGAGCCTTGCATCAAGCTGTGTGCTGACAGCGTGGAGCCTGCTTGGGATTCTCTCTCTCCCTCTCTTTCTGCCTCTCTCTCTCTGTTTCAAAAATAAATAAATAAACCTTTTTTAAAAAATAAAAATAAATTAAAAAATTGAAAAACAAATTCATTATCTTATAGTATGCAGGTCACAAATCAAACACAGCTCTTAGTAGGCCAAAATCAAGGTGTTGGCAGGACTGTGTACCTTTCCACAAGTTACAGGGTAGAATCTGATTACTTGTTTTTTCCAGCCTCTATAGGCAACCCATATTTCTTAGCTTTTGACCCCCTTCCATCTTCAAAGCCATCAACAGCCAGTTGAGTCTCACACTGAATCATTCTGACATGGACTCTTCTCTCTCTCAGATAATTCACGAAAATTATTTTATTTTATTTTATTTTATTTTATTTTATTTTATTTTATTTTATTTTATTTTATTTTATTTTATTTTACTTTATTTTATTTTACTTTATTTTATTTTACTTTATTTTATTTTATTTTATTTTATTTTATTTTATTTTATTTTAGAGATAGCGTGTGAACAGGGGAAAGGGGCAGAGAGAAAGGGAGAGAATGGGAGAGGGAGAAAGAGAAAGAGAGAGAGAGAGAGACAGAGAGAGAGAGAGAGAGAGAGAGAGAGAGAGAGAGAGAGAGAGAGAACCTTAAGCAGGCTCCATGCTCAGCATGGAGTCCAACGCAGGGCTCAATCCCACAACCTTGGGATCATGACCTAAGCTGATATCAAGAATCAGACATTCATCTAATGAGCCACCCAGGTGCCTCAAAAATCCTTTTATTTTTTTTTTATTTTTTTTTAACGTTATATTTATTTTTGAGACAGAGAGAGACAGAGCATGAACGGGGGAGGGGCAGAGAGAGGGGGGAGACACAGAATGGAAGCAGGCTCCAGGCTCCGAGCCATCAGCCCAGAGCCCGACGTGGGGCTCGAACTCACGGACCGCGAGATCGTGACCCGAGCTGAAGTCGGACGCTCAACCGACTGAGCCACCCAGGCGCCCCTAAAAATCCTTTTATTTTAAAGTCAACTGATTAGCAACCTTAATTCCATCTGCAACCTTAATTTCCCCTTGTCATACAACATAATATAGACATACATTGCAGGGATTAAGATGCGGACATCTTTGAGGTAACCATT
Organism: Felis catus; assembly: GCF_018350175.1. Classification (NCBI taxonomy): domain Eukaryota; kingdom Metazoa; phylum Chordata; class Mammalia; order Carnivora; family Felidae; genus Felis; species Felis catus. The sequence continues at coordinate 114,023,499 of NC_058368.1, forward strand.
ATTCTGCCTACCACAGATGGGAATAAAAAAGAAGTCTAGAAAGGTAAGCAGGGTCTGGACCAGAAGTACTATGTATGTCTTTTGAAAAATCTCCTGTCTTTAATTCTATAAATAACATGATGCCACTGATGAGTTTTAAGGAAAAGGAATACAGAGATTTGCATTTAGAAAGAGACTATGTGTGGAAGAAAGATTAGAGTAGGGTATGACTTGAGAAATGAGCCCATTTAGAATACCCTGCAGTGCATAATATTGGTTAGCATCTCCAGGGCCAGAAGTAAGGCAGAGGTGGGAATGATGAATTATTTGAGAGATATTTAAGAGTTGGAATTGATTTGATGTGGTTATCAACTGATTTTAGTGGGTTAAGTTTCTTATTTTGTGATAAGATAGATCATGGTTTCATTCACCAAACTAGTGAATTTTAAAAAGGAGACAGGTCAGAGAATTGTTTTAGAGTTGTTGAGGCTGCTGCTGCTGCTGCTTTATCAGCCATAGATTGCCTGTCATTAGGCTTTTAGGTCACAGAGAAATATCTTCTTTTTTTTTTTTAATGTTTATTTATTTTTGAGAGAGAGAGACAGAGCGTGAGTGGGGGAGGGGCAGAGAAAGAGAGGGAGACACAGAATCTGAAACAGGCTCCAGGCTCTGAGCTGTCAGCACAGAGTCAGATGTAGGGCTCGAACTAGGGAATGGTGAGATCATGACCTAGGCCAATGTCGGATGCTTAACCAACTGAGCCACTCAGGTGCCCCTAAATATCTATCTTTTTAAGCCTCTCTTACATAAACTAATTCTAACTCATACAAAAGGATTCCATGATCTCTACTTGTGTCTTATAATTACCACTGGACCATCAATGTTATTCAATGCCTGATGCTATTTGTTTACATTACCTTACTGAGTCCTCACATGGATCTTGAGAGGTGTATTTTATTATTATGCCAATCTTTCAGCTGAAAAAACTGAGACTTTATGATATCACAGTGCCCACTGTCTGCCTACTATATACTATCCCACACAAAAAGTTTGTGCCCAAAATGCCAGGTAATATAAATGCAATGGACTGGAAACAGAAATAATCAGGTATAAGAATAAGGAGAAGGAGGGGTGCCTGGGTGGCTCAGTTGGTTAAGCTTCCAATTCTTGGTTTCAGCTCATACCTCTCACAGTTCATAATTTCAAGCCCCACATCAGGCTCTGCACTGACAATGTGAAGCCAGCTTGGGATTCTCTCTCTCCCTTTCTCTCTGCCACTCCCCCACTCACGTTCACACTCTCTTTATCAAAACAATAAACAAATAAAAATTTTTTAAAAGAATAAGGAGGAGAAGAAATATTCATATCCTTCTGAACTTCTTTATCTTTCTCAACTTCAAAATTAAAAATTCTTTAAAATTTCAAGGAAGATATTACCAGTTTTACATCAGTAATGTGCTTACTTAACTTCACCTGGGCATGTATTGTCATAGTTGCAAATGACAATTTAAGCAGAGAACACTGTTGAACCAAAATTTGAATCTTTCAGTGTGAAGAGCCACAAAGGAAAAACCAAAAAATGGAAGGCCAAAAGGCAAAGTCAGAAGGAAAAAGGATAAGATAAGCCCCACCCTGAAGAAGATAAAATCTAATGAAGAGAGCCTTAGAACTTTTATTCTAGAACTTTTCTTCTTCTTCTTCTTCTTCTTCTTCTTCTTCTTCTTCTTCTTCTTCTCCTTCTTCTTCTTTAGACCTTTTATTCTTTATCTCCAAGTGATTCAGGAACTACAGTTAGAAGGATTTCATGAATATGCAAACTAAAACATGACAAACTAAACACATTTTCCATAGCTTCCTCCTAAAAATCCATTAAATAAAGGAAAAAAAAAATTAAAGGGCATAAACCTTTGTTAGGGACTTAGTACCTCCCCACAATCATATCTTGAATCCTTAAACCCCTAATGTGACTGTATTTGGAAAGAGGGCCTTTAGGGAGGTAATTAAAGTTAAAAGAGGTCATAAGAGTTGGGCCCTAATCCAATACAACTGGTGTCCTTATAAACAGAGAGACACAAGAGCCCTCCCTTTCTCCATGGGTACACAGCAGAGATCATGTTTGAACAGAGGATGAAAGTGCTGTCTGCAAACCAAAAGAAGAGGTCTCACCAGAAACCAACCCTCACATAGTACATTGATCTCTGACTTCTAGCCTCCAGAGTTATGAGAAAATAAAATTTTGTCATTTAAGCCAGCTAGTCTATGGTAGTGTGTTATACAGCTACCTAGAAGATAAGCGTTTGGGTGTAGGTGTATCAGACCTCACTCATTTGTATCTTCCAAGCTGCCTGTACATATCTTGCCTGCATTTCTCTAGGCAAAATAATACCAGATTTAGTAATTTACCTATGAATTCCATAAGAGGGTCACAGAATTATATTTCTTTAACATTACATAAATTACTTAACTTTTGGCTTTGAATTTTTTTTTAATGTTTATTTGAGAGAGAGACACAGAGACAGAGAGAGACACAGAGACAGAGAGAGACAGAGGATAAACAGGAAAGGGGCAGAGAGAGATGGAGACACAGAATCTGAAGCAGGCTCCAGGCTCTGAGCTGTCAGCACAAAGCCCAAGGTGAGGCCCAAACTCATAAGCCGTGAGATCATGACCTGAGCTGAAGTCAGATGCTTAACTGACTGAGCCACCCAGGTGCCCCTGAATTTTGACTTCTATTTATATTACCCTAAAACCTTACATTTTTTTCTTTTTTTTTTTTTAAAGTAGGCTTCACACCCAGTGTGGAGCCTAACATGGGGCTTGAACTCCCAACCCTGAGATCAAGTCCTGAGCTGAGATCAAGAGTCAGATACTTAATGAACTGAGCCATCCAGGCACTCTAAAGCTCACATTTTTTAATGTACTATTTTTACTTAGTCCAGTAAGAATTTCAATTTTTTTGAATATTTCCTTCAGCAAATTTATATCGGATATTTTACTCTCCATGAGGCATGTATCAAATCAATATGAAAATCAAGTTTCTAATTTTACCTGTTAAATCCATCTTCCCCTTCTAGTTTCAGCCTGTAGTAGAGTCGGGTATGTGGGCAACTTATAAATCTTCTCTTCCTCACTTATACAGAAAACTTGTGCAATGAGATCAAATTTCCATCAACCTAAAGAGTGACAATACTGAGTGAGATTTCATTTGTAAAGTGTTCTATACTAAGACCTATGAAAGAAGTAACATTCATACACGATATACATTTTGAGTCTTCAGGTATCTGGTCCCTCCTCACTTCTAAATTCATACTGAATAGAGCAAAGAATAGGTTAGTCTACTCAGTAAACTACAAGAGTGGTATTTAATTGCAACTGTTTAGTGAATTCAGATTACATATAAAGCTTCTGTGAATAATTAAGGATCTAAACAACATTTTTAGTTAAATGTTATTTATTATCATAATACCAGCACATTAACAAAGAAAATATTTTCTCAAATAAAACTAGGAGAAGAACAGTGGAAAAAATAAAAATAGCCAACACTTATCTGAGCAACAGTGTAATGATGATTAGAGCTATAAAATCAAGAACTGCATGCTCCTTGAGGAACTTAATTCATATGATACTCACTGGTTGAAACCTCTCAGTATATACAGTGGTGATTTGTTTGTTTGGGACTGGCCATGTACATGACCTAACTTATATGAAATCTATTTTACTTTGTTGCCCAGGCTTCTGAATATGGTCTATTTTCCAGCTCTGAAATAAATATATAAAGCACAAAAGCACTTTTCATTCATCAGTATCAATTAAAGGAGTTTCTTTCAAGGATTAAAACTGCACATAATCTGTTAAAATTCTAATAATTTTCTAATTCCCATGTAATTTTCATTGGGTTTAGGAGATTTATTTTTAACCTGGCTCTCATATGATTATCTATAGCATCCAAGCAAAATCAGCAATACATTTTCTAAGTTTCATCACAAGTTTGAGTATGGTTTTATACAAACACTGCATTGCTCTTATTGGCACATTCAAAAATTCTACTAGAAATCCTAAGTCACATTATATCTAAGCATTTACTGTTGTTTGTTTTTTCTTGGATGATCTAGATCTTTATTTTCATTTTTTTTATTTATTAATTTTTTAAAATTTATATCCAAGTTAGTTAACATTATAGTGCAATAACGATTTCAGGAGTAGAATCTAGTGATTCATCACCTACATACAATACCCAGTGCTCATCCCAACAAGTGACCTCTTTAATGCCCCTCGCCCATTTAGCCCTTTCCCCTACCCACAACCCCTCCAGCAACCCTCAGTTTGTTCTCTGCATTTAATAGTCTCTTATGATTTGTCCCCCTCCCCGTTTTTATATTATTTTTGCTTCTCTTCCCTTATGTTCATCTGTTTTGTATCTTAAATTCTACATATGAGTGAAGTCATACGATATTTGTCTTTCTCTGATTTCACTTAGCATAATACACTCTACTTCCATCCATGTTGTTGCAAATGGCAAGATTTCACTGTTCTTGATTGCTGAGTAATACTCCATGTCGATGGACATTTGGGCTCTTTACATACTTTAGATACTGTCAATAGCGCCATCTAAGCATTTACTGTTGATAAGTCTCCTCATCAACCTGAATTTCAATTTTCAAAGCAACTTCTTATTCTACACCCTAGAATCTTAAGAATAATAGAGCATGGATTACATGCATTAATGGCCAAAACTTTCATCTCACACATGCGGCCCAGAGAGCTGAAATGGTATGTCTAGAGCCACACAAATAGGTAGTGGCAGAGTTACAACTTCTAATCTGCAGTCAACAACTTTTTCACACATGCTAATCCCGTAACACTCTTGCTGGTACAGTTTCTGTGTCGCTTTCCTTATTTAGAAAATAAAAACATTGTTAAAGCAGAAGATGGATCGTCATTCTGTACTTTCGGTTATCATTTATCTGAAGTCTACTGACAGCTTGTCACAGGTAAGTCTCAGGGCTCAATTTCTCCTGACTCAAATTAAAAGAAATATGAGGTTTGGGTATTTGAATGAGATTTTGCATCTAGAAGATAAAGCTGCAAGAAAACTGAAACTAAACTGGTATTTACTCTAGACCTGCTCCTGCCCTAACTCAGCTTAGGAAGCAGTAGGAAAGGGGAGCGAGCAGAAAGGCACCTTCACCTACCAAATGGCAGACTAACTTGTTCCTTCCTCTCCACTATATTTTAGCTTTTGGGTTAGAAAGAGTAATGGAAAACCAAGTTTGTTGAGACATCCTGAGTTCATCCGGCATTAATTTCTAGAGGCATGTATCACACAACAATATTCCACTTCTTTTACAGAAAGGGTACAATTAAAGACTTAGGCTGAATTTTTTACGGAAAAAAAAATGTCTTTTCATGTGTAAGTAATTTTTCCAAGATCTTAAGAGCTACAAACATGTATGGGTAAGAATGAAAGTCACTTCATACTTCTAGGTGAAAGAAAAACCATATTCTTTTTCTATTATCAAATTAAATCTCATCCCAAGCCATCACTCCTTAGGTTGATGGAAATTTAACTTCAGTCAATACCGGGGCCACGTCCTGTCCCAAAACAAAAACGTCAGATTTTACACAGTCCAGAATACTCACAGATAATCCTCTGACCTTTGGTCACTGCTGACAGGTTCTTTGTCTAAGACCACAGGATCACTGACGGGAAGATGGTTCTGCTGCTTCCTGAAACTTACCTCTCAACTGCAGCTGGAACTCCTTACCAAGGGCAGGAGCCCCAACACAAATATTGAGGTACCCACTTTACCACAAAGTCATTCCACAGTAAAGACAGGTCACATTCCCAAGAGGTTACAATGGAGCAGCACAGAGGGACTGGATCCTGGTTGCCACTACTCTGTGGAGTTCTCCCTCCCCAAATAAATCTCTCTTTGAGTTTCCAAAGTAGATTCTCCTCTTGGATTCCTGCTTCTCTCCCATCTTGAGACTACGTAGCATAAGCCCTTCAAAGACTCTACCTTTAAAAAACAGAAGGCAACGGTACTGCTTTGGTCCTATGGAACAAAAGCTCAAAGAAAGAAAGCAGAAAAGCATTCTTGGAATAGGGCAGGAAAACAGAAAAGGCAAATTAATATCTCAATAAATTATCCTATCACATGTGTCCTTTTTGCCAAATTATTTGAGAGCAGATACAAAAGAGGCCACCTTCTCCAACCCTCTTCACATTTCTGAGGTGTGCCTTCTGCAGGCGTAAGTTTACTTACTCTGTGTCTAAACTCTGAGGTCAAGAAGCATCCCGGGGCAGTTTCTAGACATCCTCATTAATGTTGTGCTCTTGATTATCAGTTTTAGGGACATAAAAGTGAACTATCACATGTCCCCCATGTCAGTGAATGACACCACCATCCAGCTGAGGTTACTAGATGTCTTTTCTCTTGACAGCTAGACCACCACCAATTCCACACTTTCCAGATACAGTGAATTGTTCTCAATTCTCCTAAAAGTCATACTCTCTGAGCTGCAGGCCTTTGCATATGTGACACCCTCTGTCTAAATAATGCTGAACAGGCTTTTTCAGAGTATAGTGCAAATATACAGAAGGATAATATTTGTACAACCTCAGTGATAAACTGGGAAGAATTTGGATTATCTATATAGGCCTTGTTGAAAAAAGTTCAGTAGGGAAGATATTCAATAAGATATCAAAGCTTTTTCATGAGAAGCTTTAGCTTGCTCATTTATACATAACAGTTCTTTTTATTTTAAAATAATTCCAAATGTATTCAAAAGTTGCAACAATAATAGTACAAATAATTTTTATCCTGAAACAATAAATTGCCAATATGATGCCCCAGTGCCCATGCTAAAACTTTAGTGTATAATTGCTATAAATAACATTCTCAAGCACCCGAGAGGCTCAGTTGGGTAAGCATCTGACTCTTGGTTTCGGCTCAGGTCATGATCACACAGTTCGTGGGATCAAGCCCCGTGTGGGCTCTGGCTGACAGCACGGAGACTGTCTGGGATTCTCGCTTTCCTTTCTCTCTTTCTCGAAATAAATTAATAAACTTAAAAAAAAAGAACATTCTCCTCCATAACTACAAGACAACCAATACAATCAGGACTAATGCTGACCTATCATTATCAACTAATCCACAAGCCCTGTTTCAATAATCATCTCAATAATGTGAAGGTTCTAGTCCAGGAACACGTGTTGTATTTAGTTTTCATGTCTATTTAAGTCCCTTTCAATCTATAACAGTATACAATCTTTCCTTGACTTTGATTAGGAGCCCAGTTATTTTGTATAATGTCCCTCAATTTGGATTTGTCAGATATTCCCTCATCATTAGATTATTTATTTGGGGCAGGAGTATCACTGAGATGACATGTGCACCTATCAGGTGGCATATGATTTCTATTTGTGTCATTACGGGTGATATTAACTTTGATCACTCAATTAAGGTAGTATCTGCCAGATTTATCCACCGTAAAGTTGCTTTTTAGTCTTTCGTAACTACTAAGTATTTTTCAGGAAGGTATTTTGAGAATACATAATATCCCCTTCTTTCACCCAACTTCCATCCACTAGTTTTTAATATCCATTGCTGCTTCCTGGCTCAATTATTACGATGATGATTTTAAAATGGTAGCTTTCCAACTCAATCATTCACTCCACACTTGTTAATTCTCTCACCTCAATTATGTATTCATTTGTTTATATCAGTATGGACTCATGGGTTCCTATTTATTCAATGGATTATGAACTGATGTTATTATTTATTTTGATGCTCAAAGTATCCAGATTTGGCGACTAGAAACTCATTCAAACTGACATCTGCATCCCTCTGACTTGTTCCCATAATTCTTTAAGCACTTTTTACTTTCTTGCTTAACAAGACATTTCTGGCTCATCTTGGACTTTCCCTGCCTGACGCTGAAATCAGCTATTTCTCCAGGTAGTCTTGGTTCCCTTTAGTGGAGAATGGTGCTTAGAAATCAAAATATGGCACTATATGGGTTCACTGCTATTAGGGGTACTACTGGTCCCAGAGATGGGAAATATATGGATGTATGTATACACAGAGCATATTATTTATACACATATATCACATGTACATAATTCATGCATTTACATCAACATCTCCACATTTATCTATGTATCTATCAAACCCTGAGTTCACATCACTACCTCCAATTCCAATCCAGTAATACAGAATTATTGAAGTTTTTTTTTCCTATTTCATATTTAGAACTCTCCTCTAACAGTGAAAAACTTGGCTGCTATTATCCTCAATATATTTAGTTATTGACTCAATCCTGCCTGTATGTAATCAACTTCCCACCCTGCCACCATCATCTCACAAAGAAGTCCTCCTTACCCTGTTCAGATTCTGATACATTATTGGCCCATCACTGCTGCCACATGCCCCTCTCATATGGATGCCCCCCTAATCCTACTGGGCTTCAATACCCTGTGCCAGGTGACTCCAGCCTTCTGCACACATTCTCTCCCCCACCCCAATCAAGCTCTGACAGATGGTGCCAGGCCAGCAATCACTCTTCTCACCCCACTTAGGTAGCCAATGTTTATTAGTGAGCTACCACCTCCCAAACTAAATACCTTATTCTTCTCACTCAAGCTCCAAATTCTTAAGCAAGATCACTGCTGTCATCATCATCCTGTGCCAGTAACCTCTTCACCTCTCTCGAGCTTCCAACAACCAAACAGGCTGCTCTCTTCTTCCCCCTCATAGACTCCCTCCTCACTCCACTCATGTTCTGATACCCCATGTCAGATAGCCCCTTCCCCCTCCCACCCAACTCTAATGCAAATGCCTAGTTTGCTTAGCCCTACTTAATTGTTTAAATTAAATTATTTAAAAATGAAGAAAAGAAGGAAGAATGTAAACAGGTTATAAATGAAATGGCCACGTGCAATTATTGCTAAAGAATTTTTAATGATAATCTCTTCAATTTTTGACATTCGCCATCCACAAGAAACTATTTGTGGGTAGGTACATGAAAATTTTTAAATTTGTTATAAACATTCTAAAGTGAACAGTCCTATTTATAATTGTATCAAAAAGAATAAAATACCTAGGACTAAGCTTAACCAAAGAAGTAAAAGACCTGTACATTGAAAATCATAAGCTACTGATGAGAAAAACTGAAGATCACACAAATAAAATGCAAAGATATTCCATGACCATGGATTGTTAAATGTCCATACTACCCAAAGGAATCTACAGATTCAACATAATCCCAAACAAAATTGCAAAGATATTTTTCACAGAAATAGAACAAACAATCCCCAATTTTGTACGAAACCACAGAAAACTGTGAATTGCCAAAGCAGTCTTGGGAAAGAACAAGCTAGAAGCAGCATAATTCCTGATTTCAAACTCTATTACAAAGCTACAGTAATTAAAACAGTATGATACTGGTATGAAAAGAGACACAAAGATCAATGGAATAAAACAGAGAGCCCAAAAATAAACCCATGCATATATGATCAATTAATTTATGACAAAAGAGCCAAGAGCCAAGATTATACAATGGGGAAAGGATAATCTCTTTAATAAATGGTGTTGAGAAAACTGGACAGCCACAGGCAAAAGAATGAAACTGGACCAGTGCCCCAAACCATACATAAAGATAATCTCAAAATGGATTAAAGATTGAATGTAAGACCTGAAACCATAAAACTCCTAGAAAAAAACACAGAAGGCAAGCTCCTTAACATCCGTGTTGACAACAATTTTTGGGATTTGACAACAAAAGCAAAAATGAACAAGTGGGAGTACATCAAACAAAAAAGTTTCTGTTGATTTCATCAAAAAATGAAAAGGCAACCTATGGAATGGGAGAAAATATTCACAAATCATATATCTGATAAGGGTTATACAAAATACATAAAGAACTCATACAACTCAATAGAAAAAAACCCAATTTAAAAATGGGCAAAGAAGGGAGTCTGGGTGGCTCAGTCGGTAAAACACCCAACTCTTGATTTTGATTCAGGTCATGATCTCAGGGTTGTGGGATTGAGCCCTGTGTCAGCCCTCACTGGGTGTGGAGCCTGCTTAAGATTCCCTCTCTCCCTCTCCATCTGGCCCTCCCCCCACTCATGCCACATGTGCATGTACACTCTCTCTCAAAAATAAATTTTAATTTTAATTTTTTTAACTTAAAAAAAAGTTTTAAAAATAATAAAAATGGGCAAAGAATCTAAGTAAAAATTTTGTTAAAGATGACATACAAATAACCAACAGGTGTTTGTTCAACACATGAACAGCAAATGAAAAAGTGCTCGGGGCGCCTGGGTGGCGCAGTCGGTTAAGCGTCCGACTTCAGCCAGGTCACGATCTCGCGGTCCCTGAGTTCGAGCCCCGCGTTGGGCTCTGGGCTGATGGCTCAGAGCCTGGAGCCTGTTTCCGTTTCTGTGTCTCCCTCTCTCTCTGCCCCTCGCCCGTTCATGCTCTGTCTCTCTCTGTCCCAAAAATGAATAAACGTTGAAAAAAAAAATTAAAAAAAAAAAGTGCTCAACATTACTAATGATCATGAAAATGCAAATCTAAACCAAAGGGAGCTATCACCCCTCTCCTGTTAGAATGGCTAATATCAAAAAGACAAGAAATAACAAGTGTTGCCAACAATGTGGAGAAAAAGGAACTCTTGAGCACTGTTTTGGTACAGCCACTATAGAAAACAGCATAGAGGTTCCTTAAAAAATTAACAAAAGAACTACCCATATGATCTAGCAATTCTACTTCTGGGTATTTATCTGAAGGCAATGAAATCACTCTCTAAAAGGTATCTGTACCCTAACATTCCTTGTAGCATTATTTATAATGACCAAGACATGGAAATAAACTAAATGTCCACTGATTTTTGAGTGGATTTTTTAAATGTGGTGTATATATATACGGTGGAATATTTTTCAGCCATAAAAAGGATATTATGTTGAAATAACATGAATGGACTTGAGGGCAATATGCTAACTGAACTAAGTCAGACCAAAAACAAAACAAAACAAAAACACAAAACAATACTGTATAATCTCATATGTGGAATCTTTGGAAAATAACCTCAAAGATACAGAGAACAGATTGGTTGCTAGACAAAGGAAGTGGGGAGAGGAGGGATAAAACAGATTAAGGTGGGTGAAAGGTACAAATTTCTAGTTATAAGATAAATAAGTGCTGTGGATGTAAAGTACAACATGATGATTATAGTTAACAATACTGTACTGTATACTTTAGCTCTTTGGTTAGGTGTATCCTAGGTATTTTATGGGTTTTGGTGCAATTATAAATAGGATCAATTCCTTCATTTCCCTTTCTGCTGCTTCGCTATTGGTGTATAGGAATGCAACTGATTTCTGTGCATTGATTTTATATCCTGTGACTTTGCTGAATTCATGAATCAGTTCTAGCAGTTTGCTGGTGGAATGTTTGAGTTTTCCATATAGAATACCATGTTGTTTGCAAAGAGTGAAAGTTTGACTTCCACCTTGCCGATTTGGATGCCTTTTATTTCTTTGCGTTGTCTGATTGCTGAGGCTAAGACTTCCAGTACTATGTTGACTAACAGTGATGAAAGTGGACATTCCTGACATATTTCTGACCTTAAGGAGAAAGCTCTCAGTTTTTCGCCACTGAGGATGATATTAGCGATGGATGTATGTATAAATGGCTTTTATAACCTTGAAGTATGATCCTTCTATCCCTACTTTCTTGAGGGTTTTATCAAGAAAGGATGCTGTATTTTATCAAATGCTTTCTCTGCATCTATTGAGAGGATCATGTGGTTCCTGTCCTTTCTTTTAGTAATGTGAACTATCACATTGATTGGTTTGTGGATATTGAACCAGCCTTGCATCCCAGGTATAAATGCCACTCGATCATGGTAAATAATCCTTTTAATGCATTGTTGGATCCAGTTGGCTACTATCTTGTTAATAATTTTTGCATCTATGTTCATCAGGTAAATTGGTCTATATGTCTCCTTTTTAGTAAATTGGTCTATATGTCTCCTTTTTAGTGGGGTTTTTGGTTTTGGGATCAAGGTAAGGCTGGCCTCAAAGAATGAGTCTGGAAGTTTTCCTTCCATTTCTATTTTTTGGAACAGCTTCAAAGAAGCGGAGTTAACTCTTCTTTAAATGTTTGGTAGGATTCCCCTGGAAAGCCATCCAGCCCTGGACTCTTGTTTTTTGCGAGGTTTTTGATTACTAATTCAACTACTTTACTGGTTATCAGTCTGTTCAAATTCTCTATTTCTTTCTGTTTCAGTTTTGGTAGTTTATATGTTTCTAGGAATTTGTCCATTTCTTCCAGATTGCCCAATAATGGCATATAATTGCTCCTAATATCATCTTATTATTGTTTGTATTTCTGCAGTGTTGGCTATGATCTCTCCTCTTTCATTCACAATTTTATTTATCTGGGCCCTTTCCTTTTTCTTTTTGATCATACTGTCTAGGGGTTTATCAATCTTGTTAGTTCTTTCAAACAGCCATTTCCTGGTTTCATCAATCTGTTCTGTTGTTGTCTTTTTTAATTATTATTTCAATATCATTAATTTCTGCTCTAATCTTTATTTCCTGTCTTCTGCTTGTTTTGGGTTTTATTTGCTGTTCTTTTTCCAGCTATTTAAGGTGTAGGGTTAGGTTGTATATCTGAGAACTTTCTTCCTTCTTAAGGAAGGCTTGTATTACTATATACTTCCCTCTTATGACCACTTTTGCTGCATCCCAGAGGTTGTGGACTGTTGTGTTACCCTTTTCATTGGCTTCCATGTGCTTTTTAATTTCCTCTTTAATTTCTTGGTTAAACCATTCATTCTTTAGTAAGATGTTCTTTAACCTCCAAGTATTTCTTGTCTTTCCAAATTTTTCTCATGGTTGATTTCAAGTTTCATAGCGTTGTGGTCTGAAAATATGCACGGTATGATCTTGATCTTTTGGAAGTTGTTAAGAGCTGATTTGGAACCCAGTTTGTGATATATTCTGGAGAATGTCCCATGTGCACTCAAGAAGAATGTGTATTCTGCTGTTTAGGATGAAATGTTCTGAATATATCTGTTAAGTCCATCTGGTCCAGTGTGTCATTTGAAGGCGTTGTTTCCTTGTTGACTTTCTATTTAGATGATCTGTCCATTGCTGTAAGTGGGGTGTTGAAGTCCCCTACTATTATGGTATTATAAATGAGTTTCTGTATGTTTTGATCAATTGATTTATATATTTGGGTGCTTTCATGATGGGGCATAAATGTTTACAGTTGTTAGATCTTCTTGGTGGAGAGACCCCTTAATTATGATATAATGCCCTTCTCCATCTCTTGTTACAGTCCTTATTTTAAAAGCAGGTTGTCTGATATAAGTGTGGATACTGCAGCTTTCTTTGGGAACCACTAGCATAATAGATGTTCTCCATCCCCTTACTTTCAATCTGAACGTGTCTTTAGGTCTAAAATGGGTCTCTTGTAAACAGCATATTGATGGGTCTTGTTTTCTTATCCATTCTGTTACCCTATGTATTTTGATTTGAGCATTTAATCCATTGACATTTAGAATGAGTATTGAAAGATACAAATTTATTGCCATTGTGTTGCCTGCAGAGTTTCTGGTGGTCTTCTCCGGTCCCTTCTAGTGTTTGTTCCTTTGGGTCTTTTTTGTTTTGTTTTGTCTTTTCTCCTCTCAGAGAGTCCTCCCTAGAATTCCTTTCAGGGCTGGTTTAGTGGTCACAGATTCCTTTAGTTTTTGTTTGTCTGGGAAATTTTTGGTTTCTCCTTCTATTTTGAATGACAGCCTTGCTGGATAAAGAATTCTTGGCTGCATATCTTTCCAATTCAGCACGTTGAATACATCCTGCCACCCTTTCTGGCCTGCCAAGTTTCTGTGGATAGGTCTGCTGCAAACCTGATCTACATGTATAGGTTAAGGACTTTTTTACCCTTGCTTTCATAATTCTTTCCTTGTCTGTGTATTTTGGTCAGTTTTTGTTGAGTCTAATGGGAGTTCTCTGTGCTTCTTGGATTTTGATGTCCATGTCTTTCCCCAGGTTAGGAAAGTTTTCTGCTATAATTTGCTCGCATAAACCTTCTACCCCTTTTTCTCTCTTTGTCTTCTGATACTCCTATGATTCAGCTATTATTCCTTTTTAGTGAAACACTGATTTCTCTAATTCTTATATCATACTCTTTTGCCTTAGTTTCCCTCTTTTTTTCTGCCTCATTATTCTCCATGATTTTGTCTTCTACATCGCTGATTCGCTGTTCTGCTTCATCCATCCTTGTTGCTGTCCCATTGATTCAAGATTGCATCTCATTCATAGAATTTCTAATTTCATCCTGACTAGAATTTGCTTCTTTTATCTCTGCAGAATGGGATTCTAATCTATTTTCAACTCCAGCTAGTATTCTTATTATCATGATTCTAAATTGTGGTTCAGACATCTTGCTTGTATCTGTGTTGGTTAAGTCCCTAGCTGTCGTTTCTTCCTGCTCTTTCTTTTGGGGTGAATTCCTTCATTTTGTCATTTTAGAGGAAGAAAAAGAATAAAATTAAAAATTAAAATTAAAAAGATTAAAAACAACACAAAAAATCAAATAAAGGAAGCTAGATCCTAGGTATGTTTTGGTCTGGTTGTTGAAAGAAGTTTGAATGAAAAAAAGGGAAAGGAAAGAAAAGAAAAGAAAAAGAAAATGTTTAAAAAGTAAGAAAATGTATACAACAAAACAGAATAAAATGAATTGGAGAAGATAAAATAGAATAAAAAAATAAATTTCCAAAAAGAATAGTAAAAAATTTTTTAACTTTATATAAAAATGGAAAATAATTTTTTTTTTTCTTTCTGGATCCAAGAATAAGAAAGAAAAAGAAAAAAAAAGAAAACACAAAACAAAAAATGAATAGCTGGACCAGCAAACAGAATGAAATTATATCTAGCTTCCCCTAAAAGTCAATCTATGAAGTGCTTTAGAGTCCATACACTAAGCAGGAGGAGAGACTTGTGGTGGTCCTCTAGGGCTTGGTTAGTGCAGTTTGACGATGCTTGGATAGGCTCCGTTTTCCACTAGGTGGCACTGCTTAGTGTAATGGGGTGGATTTGTGTGGTACATGTGCACGTGTGTGTACATGCACGGGAGAGGTGAAAATGGCATCACCCCGCTTCCAAGTCTCTAGCAACAGAACTCTGTGCTCTACCCACCAGCAATAAAGCGCCCACCCTCTGTCTCCAGCTTCCTTCCACTCCTCGCTTCTATATTGTCTGCGTCCAAACCATCAGTCTGCCAGGTGGCACCTCAGATGGGGTTGTGTTCCAAACCCCTTACTTCTGAGGGCCCTGCGGATTGAACCCACTCTGACCCTCTGGGGGAGGTTCTCTCTGAGCAATGGTCAGATGCCAGCTTGCCCCAGGAATGTTCCTGTGATCATGCTGCTGTAGAGGCTCAGAGGTTGTGACTGGATGCCAGCTTACCCCAGAATAAGTTTGCGGGATCTCCTAGTGGCAGCATTTCAGGGATTATTGTAAATCACAACACAAAACCTGTATCAGGTTTCACCGCACCCTGGTGTTTTCCAATACAAGCAATTGTGTTCTCTGGGGTCCGCTGGGATCTTTGCCTGTGGGGAGGCCATACAGCCTCTACTAAATGCCCTCCTAGCAGAGTAGCAGGGGAACCATTTCTCCCTGTGAGGCCTGAGGACCCCTCAGACCTCGCTGCCATCTCCTGGGATTCACCCTTCACAACACAGCACTGCTGGGTATTGGGCTGAGGAATTTCCAATGCTGCTCTGCCCTGTTTATAGAGTCCTAATGATATTGAAAACCCTCTCCTTTCTCCTTTTCTTGTTCAGGTGAATATGGGTGCTTCCGCTCTTTCTCTTTCTCTCCAGCTACCTTCAGGGGGACTGCTTTTCCTGTACTCTCCCCCCTTTCTCTGTCCTCTCTCTGCAAATACTGCTCCCTACCCTCTGTAGCTTCTTTCTTTCCCAGTTCACCTCTCTGTGCCACTTAACTGCTGAGTTCTGTGGCTCAAGTTATGCAGATTATTGTGTTAATCCTCGGATCAGTTTTCTGGGTGTGAAAATGGTTTGATGTTGATCTATTGCATTTCATGGATAAGAGAGGCAGAGAACTTCCATGCTGCTCTGCCATCTTTGCCCCTCAGAAATAGACTCTGTACTGTATATTTTAAAGCTGCTAAGAGAGTTATCTTAAAAGTTTTAGTCACAGGAAAAAAAATACTATGTATAGTGATGTATGTTAACTAATCTTATTGTTATCATTTCATAATATAAACCTAGTCAAATTACTATGTTGTACACCTAAAACTAATATAATGTTATATGGCAATCAAATCTCAAAAAATAATAATATATTTTTAAATAGATATTTAAAGAGAGTCTACCAAACATCCTGTTAAGTTCTGGGAATGCATCCCTGAATGAGTCAGACAAAGCCCAAGGGTTTTACAGTTAGTGGAGGGGGTGTTGGAAGAGCAGCCCAAAAACAAACACAACCAAACATTAGGAATGACAGGTACTGAAACATAAATGACAACAAGTCAGCCATGTGAAGATCTAGGGGAAGAACTTTCCAAGCAGAGGAAAGAACTAGTGTAAAAGCCCCATGGAAGAAAGAAAGCCACTGGGATGGATACTACTGACAGAGAAGAGTGGTAGGTAATGAGGGCAGAGATCTGGCAAGGGCCAAATCACAGAGGGCCTCATAGGACATGCAAACAAATTTAGATTTTAAGATCAATAGAAACCAATGGAGGATTTTAAACAAGGAAGTAACATGATGTGATATCTTAAAAATTTAAAAGATGACTGGTTGCTATATGAATCACAGAATGTAGAATAGAGGCAAGGAAACAAGTAGAGATCTACTGTAGCCATCCAGTGAACAGGTACTAATGTTTACAACCAAGCTGGTATATACAAAAGAAAGGATAAATTCAAATACACTAGGGTGGTAGTGTAACTTGCTAATACACTTGATATAGGGTATAGGAGAACAAGAGTAATCAAGAATGGCCCTTAGGCTTCTGACTTGTGCAACAAGGTGGACAACAATTCCATTTAATAAAATTTGTAAGACTGGGAGAGGAGGCAGGTCTTTGGGTGAAAACCATGAGTTTTGTTTTAGACATGTTAAAGTTGAAATCCCTATTATATATCTAGGAAGAGTCATTAAGTAAACAATTGGATATAGGGGTATGGAGATAAGGGAAGTGTCAGAGCTAAAGATAAAAATTTGGAAGCAATTTACACATAGTATTTAAAAACATAAGACAAGATGACATAGTAAGAGTGTATAGAAAAGGTATCTCAAGAAAGAGCCCTGTGACATCCAACATTTAATTAAGAGGAGGAAGATAAAGTAAACACACAAGAGAGACTGAGAAAGAGCAGCAACTGAGATAGGAGAAAAAAATAGGAAGTTGTGATGCCTTCAAAGCTAAAACAGGGAAGTGTTTCAAGAATGAGGGCTTCTTACTATCAACAACAACCAAATTATGGAAAAAGCCCAAATGTCCATTGACTGATGAATGGATAAAGAGGATGTGGTATATATACACAATGGAATACTACTTGGCAATAAAAAGTACTGACATCTTGCCATTTGCAACAATGTGGATGGAACTAGAGGGTATTATGCTAAGCAAAGTAAATCAGAGAAAGACAGGTATCATATAATTTCATTCAGATGTGGGATTTTAGAAACACAACAGATGAACGTAGGGCAAGGGAAGTAAAAAAAGATAAAAGCAGAGAGGGAGGCAAAACACAAGAGACTTGTAAATACAGAGAACAAAATGAGGGTTGCTGGAGTGGAGGTGGATGGGGGGTTGGGCTAGATGGGTGATGGGCATTAAGGAGGGCACTTTTGGGGATGAGCACTGGGTATCATATATAAGAGATGAATCACTGGTTTATACTCCTGAAGCCAAGACTACACTGAATGTTAACTAACTTGAATTTAAATATAAAAAAAAAATGAATGAAGATTGCTGTAACAGAATACCATAGACTGGGTGGCTTGATGAGGGCCCTCTTCCTGGTGCACAGCCTTTTGCCGGTATCCTCATATGGCTGAGACAGAGAGAGTCCTGATCTCTTCATTCTCTTACAAGGGAATCAGTATCGTGATGGGGCTCCACCCTCATGACCTATATGAATCCTGACTACCTACAAAGGCCCCATCTCCAAATACCATCACACTGGAAATGAGGGATATATGAATTTGAGGGAGGATACAGACATTCAGTCTATAGGAGATTGCTATAATATAAAAGATAACCAAATATTGGTAAAGGTGTGGAAAAATTGGAACTTTCATACATTGCTGGTGGGAATGTAGAATGGTACACCACTTTAGAAAATTTTAGTGTGGTGTTTCTTTAAAAGGCTAAACATAGTTACCATATGACCCAGCAAATCCCACTCCTAGGTATTTTTCCAAGAGAAATGAAAACATATGTCCATGCAAAAAGCTAAACACAAATGTTTAGAGCAGCATTATTATCAAAAGAATCCCAAAGGGGAAACAACCTAAATGTCTATTAACTGATGAATGGCTAAGTAAAATGTGGCATATCCACACAATGAGATATTATTTGGCAATAAAAAGGAATGAAGGACTGACATACGTGGTATGACATGGATAAACTTGAAAACTCTTTTGTGAGTGAAATAAGTCAGACACAAAAGACCATATATTATAAGAATCCATTTATATGAAATGTCAAGAAAAGGCAAACCTACAGAAACAGAAAGTAGATTAGTAGTTGCTTAGCTCTGGGACAGAAGAGGGGGAAATGAGGAGTGATTGCATATAAGTACAAGGTTTCTTCTGAGGGGACAAAAATGTTAGATTGTGGTGATGCTGCACAATCCTATGAATGTACTAAAAACACTGTATTGTATAATTTAAATACATGAATCATATGGTATGTAAGTTATATTTCAATAAAGCTGTTTAAAAGAATAAGGGAGGGGCGCCTGCGTGGCTCAGTTGTGCGTCCAACTCTTTATTTCGGTTCGGGTCATGATCTCACAGTTGTGAGATGGAGCCCCGCGTCGAGCTCCGTGCTCAACATGAAACCTGCTTGAGATTGTATCTCTCCCCCTCTCTCTATGCCACTCCCCCACTTGCACAAACACTTTCTCTTTCTCTCAAAATAAAACATTTTTTTAAAAAGAGAGGTGTAACCTAAAGCAAATACTGCTGAGAGATTAACTGAGATTAGAATAGAACCCACTGGGTTGGGTAGGATGAAGGTGATTTGTGATGTGGACCAACGTTTAGAGGAATAATGGAGACAGAAGGCAAATGGGGTGGACTGAAAGGGAATGAGAAATGAAGTAGCATCCAAGAAGTTTTACTGTAAACCACTGCAGAGATGGGGTAATTAATGGCTACTGAGAGACATGGATAAAAAGAAGGTTTGTTTTCATAAGATGACAGACAACAGAGCATGTTTGTTGATGAGAATGAATCAATACAAAGGCAGAAACTGATAATGAAAGAGAGAAAATGTCTGTTGTTGAATTAAAGTCCTTGAAATGGGAATGGATTAAAAAGCACTAATGGAGAGGCTGGTGTGCATTCATTTCAATGAGGAGGAGGCAGAGAGCCTAGGCACATATGTCAGCAAACTTCACACGGTGTTAGGCAGATGAGAAAGGGCTGCGATCTTCTCCATGGAGTCTGAGGCAAGGTGATCAACTTAGAGTAAGGACGATGAAGTATAACGATTACATTGCTATAAAATAAAATTATCCCTGCCAAAACGCAGCAGCTCATTAGCTCATTTTCCTCACAGTTTCCTGGATTTTGATCTTTGCCCAGAAGCCAATTCTTAAATTTAGCATCATCTACTTTCTGAAGATGGTGAAACATTTTGAGACTACTAAGTCCTGCTTCCTTCATGTTTAACCATCTTTCCTTTACCATACCTCTCTTCTCTCAACATTTTACCATAAGCAGAAACTCTAAGAAGGAACCAGGCAGCATCTTCAACATTCAGCCTGGCAATTTCCTTAATTAAACCACAGCTCTTTGTGTACATTTGCTACTTTCCATATTAACACAGCTGACAGACAATGTTGCTAAACTTTTCACTTCTATATATAAAGGATCCCCTTTCTTTCCATTTCCAGTAATATTTTTGTTACTTTTCTTCAAGCCTTTACCCACAGTCTCCTGAAAATCCATGAGGCTTCTTCAAACAGACTCCTCAACATGCTTCAATTTTTCTTTAACATTTTCCCCCAAAGTCCCTCCAAGCGCATTTTTATGTCTTTGTTATGGAAGAAATCCACTTTCAGTGACTGGGATCTGTAGTAGTTTCCCATGGCAAATTAGTCCCAAACTCAGCAGTTTAAAACAACAAATATTAATTATCTCATAGTTTCTGTGAGTCAAGACTTTGCAGCTGGCTTACCTGGTGACTATGGTTCAGGGTTTGCTAAAGTTTGTCACCAAGATATCAGCCAGGGCTGGAGGATCTACTTCCAAGACCACTCATCCACAAGGCTTTAGGCCGTTTCCCTCATCCTTGCTACATGGCCCTCTCCAAAGAGATGCTTTTTACATGGCAGTTGGCTTCCTCCAGGGTGAATGATCCAAAGGAGGGAGAGCAAGCATGAGAATCCACACTACTTTTTGTGACCCTGTCTCACAAGCCCTTCATAATCACTTTTTTTTCCAACTGTTTTGAAGGTATAACTGACAAATAAAATGGTAATATGTTTAAAGTGTACAATGTGACAATTTTATACACACACGCACACACACACACACACACACAGTGTCACTTCTTCCATTTCTTCCATATTACTTTGTTTGAAATGAATCACTAGATCCAGCCCATATTCAAAGGGGAAGGGACTTTGTTTCCATCTCTTAAAAGGAAGATTATTAAAGAATTTGTGGACATATTTTAAACCACCATAAGGAAGAAATTAAGAAGGCTTATAAAAAGAAAAGATGAGAAACAGCCATTTCTGAGAGTGGTGGGATCAATATAAGATTTCTGGAAAATTTAGTAGGATTTCCAGGAAGTTTGGAGTTCCCAGTTATGATCTGTGATAATGAATTAAAAGGATCAGTCAGCCCCCTAAATTTGTTGGCTAGGTTACATGCATCTATCACATGCTCACTCCTATTACTGCTTTTATCAGACAGATTTGCAGTATTTATTTGCTGTTTCCCCCACTAAATTATGAGATTTGCAGTGTCAAGGAATGTGAACTGTCCCTCACATGACAGGAATTCAAAGAATATTTATAAAAGAACTAAATCTGCTTCAAACTACTGCCTTTAGTCAAAAAAAAGAAGAGGGAAGGGAGGCCCGAGTGGCTCAGTCAGTTAAGCGTTCGACTCCAGCTCAGGTCATGATCTCGCAGTTCGTGAGCCCTGCGTGGGGCTCTGTGCCCACAGCTCAGAGCCTGGTGTCTGCTTGGGATTCTGCGTATCTCTCTCTCTGCCCCTCCCCCGTTCATGGTCTGTCTGTCTGTCTCTCTCTCAAAAATAAATAAACATTAAAAAAAAAGAGGAGGGAAAAGGTGGAAAAGAAAGCTGCAACAAAACCTAGAAAAACAGGAGGGTGAAAATAATAGGGTAGATGGGTGCTTACAGGGTCACAGTATAACCTGGAAAGAGAGAAGCATCAATAAACTTGCCAAAGAAATTAGTTTATTATCAACTGGCCCCCAGCTCTCTAGGTTTGCCACTAGATCAGATTCAGGCTAGCTCCACACTCCTCAAAATCCAGACTTCCAGCTCCAATTCTACCAAATTACATTCTTGTGTGTAAGAAGTCTGATGCCAGTTTCACTAGGCTAAAATTAAGTTGTTAATAGGTCTGCACACTTTTCTGGAGGCTAGAGAGGACAAACCATTTCTTTCTAGAGGCCACTCACATTCCTTGGCTCATGACCCCCTCCCTCAATCCACAAAGCCAGCAACAGTGAGTCTAGTTCCTTTCACACTTTTTTCACTGTCCCATCTACCTTTCTCCCCACTCCTCTTTCTCTCACTGTCCGACTGCAACCAGGAGAGGGGCTCATATGATTAGACTGTGCGCACCCGGACAATCCAAAATAGTCTCCCTACCTCAAGGTCCTTGGCCTTAATCGTATCTAAAAGCACTTTCTGCCTCGGAATGTACCACATTCATAGGGCTGGGGATTAAGACATGGACATATTTGTGGAGGGTGTTACTCCATCTACCACAAGGCTACAGAGATAGAAGAGGAGAAGGATGCCTCCAGGTGGGCACTAAAGGAGACCATACATTCATACAGGTCACAAGGCCAACAATAATTTAATTAAGTGCAGAAGGAAATTTAACTTTGAATACTCAGTTTACTTAGCACTACATATGGGGTTGAAAATTCCAGATGTTGTGAAGCAAAGCAAGGGAGGTAAGAGAAGAGAGGGTAGCAAATCCAAAAAATACCACAGGCAAATTTCTGTGCCCTAAAACTATTGCTGTGATTTGGTGGTTTCAAAGTTAAACACACACAACCATATATTTCTTCTCTTTAGTAAGTTATATATCCCGAAATACCTCAAATTCCTTGTCTTCCTTCCAAATGCAATGTTCCATTCACAAGCCACCAGATGGCAGAGAAGAGTAGAGAATAAATTCCTACATACAACAACAGCAATAACAACAACAACAACAAAAACAACAAACCAAAAAACAATTTTGCTTATACTAGGAGAAATCCAGCGCTCTAGATGGGGGGTAAATTCCAACATCTTAAAGTAGAAAAAGCACCTTACTTTTTCAAAGGCTTCCAGAGACAACAATTTCACAACTTTCACCCAAGTGATACTGGAAAAGTCTGTTAAAAATCAGGATAATATACCCAAGATTAACTCAAAATAGTTAGACACATTCTTAAGTTCAGGGAAAATAAAAAAACAAAGAATCACTTTAGCTTAAAAAGAAGCTCTCGAAACCAAACAAAACAAAACCCACTGCCTTAGCCCTGCGTCTCCTTGAGGAAACTCAAAGGCTGTCTCCAGGTCATCTCCACTCAGCTGTCCCTCGAACACCTCAAATTCAACTTGTCCCACACGGGGAACTCACCATCTTCCTTCCAAACTTTCTCTTCCTCTTGCGGCCTACTTCAGCTAAGAATATTATCATCGACCTGGTTGCCAAATTCAGAAACCCACAGGTCATCCCTGTTGCTTCGATAACTCTTCACTTGCAGAGAATGAGTATTTCATCATTCCTTTTTATTCATCTACTGAAGGATTTTGGAAACAACCCACAGGTTTTGCTCTTTTGGTAGTTATCCCAGAAATGACTTCATGCATATTTAGTTTATCAAAACCAAAGTTAATGAGTATCTTTACCCTATCTTCAGGTGACGTGAGGATCATTTAAAAGGAGGCAAACCATAAGAGACTCTTAAATACTGAGAACAAACTGAGGGTTGATGGGAGGTGGGGTGGAGGGGAAAGTGGGTGATGGACATTGAGGAGGGCACCTGTTGGGATGAGCACTGGGTGTTGTATGGAAACCAATTTGACAATAAATTTCATATAAAAATATTAAAAAATTAAAAAAGAACTTATAAAATTCAATACCCAGAAAACAATAATCCACTAAAAAAAAAAAAAAAAAACAGGCAGAAGAAAAAAATGGGCAGAAGACATGAACATTTCTCCAAAGAAGACATACAGATAGCCAACAAACACACGAAAAGACATTTATCATCACTTACCATCAGAAAAATGCAAATCAAAACTACAACAAGATATCACTTCATACCTGTCAAAATGGCTAAAATCAACAATACAAGAAACAACGGTACTGACAAGAATGTGGAGAAAAAAGAATACTCACGCACTATTGGTAGGAATGCAAACTGGTGAAACCACTGTGGAAAACAGTATGGAAGTGCCTCAAAAAGTTAAAAAGAGAACTAACTACCCTACGATCCTGCAATCTACTGTGTATTTACCCAAAGAAAACAAAAACACTAAATCAAGGAGATACATGCACCCCTCCATTGATTGCAGCATTATTTAAAATAGTCAAATTAGGGGCACCTGGGTGGCGCAGTCGGTTAAGCGTCCGACTTCAGCCAGGTCACGATCTCGCGGTCCCTGAGTTCGAGCCCCGCGTCGGGCTCTGGGCTGATGGCTCAGAGCCTGGAGCCTGTTTCCGATTCTGTGTCTCCCTCTCTCTCTGCCCCTCCCCCGTTCATGCTCTGTCTCTCTCTGTCCCAAAAATAAATAAACGTTGAAAAAAAAAATTTTTTTTTAAATAAAAATTAAAAAAAAATAAAATAGTCAAATTAGGGGTGCCTGGGTGGCTCAATCGGTTAAGCATCCGACTTCGGCTCAGGTCATGATCTCACGGTCTGTGAGTTCGAGCCCTGCGTCGGGCTCTGTGCTGGCCGCTCAGAGCCTGGAGCCTGTTTCAGATTCTGTGTCTCCCTCTCTCTGACCCTCCCCCGTTCATGCTCTGTCTGTCTCTCTCTGTCTCAAAAATAAAATAAATGTTAAAAAAAAAATTTTTTTTTTTTAAAAATTTTTTTTAATAAATAAATAAATAAATAAATAAATAAATAAATAAATAAAATAGTCAAATTATGGAACCACCCCAAGGGTCCACTGACTGATGAATAGATGAAGAGGATGAGGTACATATATACAATGGGCTATTACTCAGCCCTAAAAAAGAATGAAATCTTGCCTTTTACAACAACATAGATGGAGCAAGACAGTGTAAGAACACTAAGTAAAATAAGTCCATCAGAGAGACAAATACCATATGATTCGGTCATATGTGAAATTTAAGAAAACAAATGTGCAAAGGGGGGAAAAAGAGAGAGAGAGAGAAATCAAGAAACAGACTTTTAATTATAGAGAACAAATTGATGGTTGCTAAGGAGAGGGGAGCAAGGGAATGGGTGAAATAGGTGATAGGGATTAAGGAGTGCATTCGTCATGATGAGCATCACATGATGTATGGAACTGTTGAATCACTATATTATACACCTGAAATTAATATAACACTATGTGAACTAACAAGAATTAAAAACTTAAAAGTAAAAATAAATTAAATTAAATCTGGGGCTCTATCACTGAATGTTTGAGTTACAAAATAATTCAAAATGTCTCTAGTCTATCCATTATGGCATGCCAGAAATATCTTCAACCATGCTTAATATTCTAAAATCTATTTTCTCAGTGGCTCCCAGATGGCTCAGTCAGTTAAGCATCAGACTTCAGCTCAGGTCATGATCTCATGGTCCGTGAGTTCGAGCTCAGCGTCAGGTTCTGTGCTGACAGCTCAGAGCCTGGAGCCTGCTTCGGATTCTGTGTCTCCCTCTCTCTCTGCCCCTCCCCCGTTCATGTTCTGTCTCTCTCTGTCTCAAAAATAAACATTAAAAAAAAATTTTTTTTTTAATTTTTTTTTCAACGTTTATTTATTTTTGGGACAGAGAGAGACAGAGCATGAACGGGGGAGGGGCAGAGACAGGGAGACACAGAATCGCAAACAGGCTCCAGGCTCTGAGCCATCAGCCCAGAGCCTGACGCGGGGCTCGAACTCGCGGACCGCGAGATCGTAACCTGGCTGAAGTCGGATGCTCAACCGACTGCGCCACCCAGGCGCCCCTAAAAAAATTTTTTTAATCTATTTTCTCAAAGCCTTCAAACACTCTCACTCTAAGGAAATAATTTATTCTAAATCTCACTTTTCAGTCTTTTGTAACAATGAGGAATAGCCTTCCTCCATCAATAACTTTTCAAATAGAGGAGAGGGCTTTTTTTTTTCCACTTTAGATATAGATGATTTAATTCATTGGCTTTTTTTAATATGAAATTTATTGTCAAATTGGTTTCCATACAACACCCAGGGCTCATCCCAAAAGGTGCCCTCCTCAATACCCATCACCCACCCTCCCCTCCCTCCCACCCCCCCATCAACCCTCAGTTTGTTCTCAGTTTTTAAGAGTCTCTTATGCTTTGGCTCCCTGAGAGGGTTTTTAAAAAATTTTTATTTCAGCAGCTTATGTGCTGTCAGTTTCAAAGCGGTTTATGAAAATCCTACAGCCTGCATGGTTCAGTCTGTTCAGCTTCTGACTCGATTTCAGCTCAGGCCATGATCTCATGGTTCATGAGTTCAAACCTCACTTTGGGCTCTGCACTGATACAGCAGAACCTGCTTGGGATTCTCTCTTTCCCTCTCTCTCTTCTTCCCCTGTGCACACATACACACATGGCACGCTCTCTTTTTTTCTCTCAAAATAAACATTTTTTAAAAATATTTAAATCAAATTTCTGATTTTGGCAAAGCTAGTTTAAGTATCAAAATATATATGTCAGAAAATGCCACAGCTTTTCAAGACACACTCTTGTTACCTCTACAAGAGGACTAAAAGTGGTATTTTGAATACATCTTTTGAACAACTCCATCTAATGTCACTGCTGCTGCTGAGATTTCTGACTCCTCCCTTCTGACTCTTTAGTGGCCTTCATATCCTACTGGATTCCAGGCTTGATCCTCTGTGCAAAGATTTTAACTCTAAGAGCAGCTTCTGAAATGAAGCTATTCATAGTTTGGTGGATAAATAAGCCAAGAAGGGAGAGGGGGGTGTCTGACTTGAAGAGGTGGGTCACATGGCATCTTTTGACAAAGAAGTAAACTTAGAAAAATAATCATGGAAATGAAGGAAAATGTGTACAATATGAAAAGAACAGCAAAAGAGCTAGAAATTTCTAACAGGTAAGAAACTGGGAAGCAAACCTCTAAAATGCTAAAGAAAAATCTTGCAAATGTCTTTTTGCAAATGTTCTTTTCGTGTTAAAATAATCCAATTTTAAAATGTGAAGATCATTAAAAATTAGAACTGTCATGCTTTCAGGCCTAATTATACCAGATGTCTTCTCGCTTATGTGATCTTAAAAACAACCCCGTGGCTTTAGAATGCACCACTGTAAGAAAATTATCAAAAGAAATCACCAAATGCTAGTATTGGCACAATATGGTTTCGATTACTTTTGTTTCTGTTTGTAAATAAACTTTAAAACCTGATATATATACTTTTATTGGCAGAGTTTAGCTCTCTTTTCTCGATACATTTAATATATTGTTATTTTAAAGAATTAAAAACCTCAACACCCCTATAATGACAAACTCAGCCATTAACTTTCACAGAAAATTAAAACCAATTCAGACAATCTATGTTGGCTTGATTTTAAAAGTAACTATTAGGCACTGGGAAATTAAATGTATACATTTTCCACTAACACTTCATATGATCTCAGGCAACTGTCAAACTCAAGAAAAAACAGCTAAACCATTTCCAGCAGAGAAAATAAAAATATATATAATGGAAGAATGGATAAGTCAAATGTTATCCCCAATCTTAAAAGACAGCAAACATTTCTCCAACAGCCATGAAATTTTATTTTTTTGGAATGGGTGAATAGTTGAATAGAAGTCTGCATGATATAAAATAACCAGGCCAATTACACTTTTTAAAAAGTCTGGAAAGAGTTAGCATTTGTTTCTTGATGCTTCTTGTGGTTAATATACTACTTTGTTCTTTAGGGAGAGGTCTAAGATGCATCTTTACACAGCCTCTAGTTCTATTTGTTTTCATGGAACACAAATGATTAATTTGATTGATTTTCTTTTAAATGAAATGACCAGTAAACCAAAAAATATTGCTTTGGGTATGGTTTAGAAAGTAAAAATCTTCCTCCGAGCTTTGCTACTTACTATGCAACCACGTGCAAGTCACTGGGTCTCAGTTGCCATGATTTTTTTTCAATGTTTATTTTTGAGACAGATAGTGCAAGTGGGGGAAGGGCAGAAAGAGAGAGAGAGAGAGAGAGAGAGAGAGAGAGAGAGAGAGAGAGAGAGAGAGAGAATATGAAGCAGGTTCCAGGTTCCAGGCCCAGAGCTGTGAGAACAGAACCCAATGAGGGGCTCGAACCCATGAACCGCCAGAGAGATCATGACCTGAGCCAGTCAGATGCTTAACTGACTGAGCCACTCAGTTGCCCCTCAACTGCAATGATTTTAAATCAGAATTAAAGTATCATTCCTATCTAGAGTACAGAACTCCTATAGAGATCAAGTAAGATAGCCCACTTTGTCAACACTTAAATTCTTGAATAAATTAATGAATGGGGTAGTACTTTAAAATCATCAAGCCCTAAACAAGTGTGAGACATTATTTACATCAATATAGCTGCAGAATCTGTATTCCTAGAGGTTTAAGGAAAAGGAGAAAGAGTTCTATTGGTGGGGAGGGGATGCTTGCAGTGTGGCCCTGACCTATCCCGGACCTTCACATAAACACTTTGACTAAGGCCACAGACTCCCTGAAGATACATTAAGGAAAATGTTTTAATGTAAAAGAAACAGAAAATGTTCTACTCATTTGCTTTTAAAATTAACAACAAGAAAAATAAAAATCTATTCAAGAAATAAAACAGGAGGCAGCAGAAAACAGTGGAAAGAGCATGCAAATCTGAGAGCCAGAAGACGGGTTCTGGTCCCTGTTTTACCAGTAATTAACTGCAAAGGTGCAACATGGGTCAAATGAGAGGGGTATATTAGAACGCCTGTAGAGTCTCTTTCCGGCCAAGACACCAACAGCACCAAATGAAATATAACAGATAACCTAAACTATGCTTTAACTTTTCTGTGTTATGGACCAGTAAAGGAAAGGGGAAACAGAGAAGACAATGCAGTAGGGAGAAAGAGGAAAACAATGAAATATAAGGAGAAAAGGGGTGCGCATGCACATGGGTGCGCACACACACACACACACACACACACACACGCACACACACACACAAATTCTACCCTCAAACCCCCACCAAAAAAAGAGTTGTATGAACAGAGAAAGACACACTAATAAAACATAAAAATAAAAAACCATTTAAATACAGAAATAAATGTGCAGAGACTGTGGAGAATAACCATTAAACAAAAAACTATCCAAAATGTGTAACATTGTACTTTTGCATTAAAAGGCATACAGAGAGCCAGTTCAAGGCATATGCTTCATGAGTTAAGTACAGTTATGTTGGAGGTTGAAGATTACCTACCTCTGCTATATCTTACTCATATTTTTGGGCAATGTGTGACTTGGTAATTTCAGATCTCACATCTCCAGGTCATTTCCAACTAAACAAGCCAAAGATGAACTTCCCTAAAATAGAAATGTATCTCAAGAATTTTTTTATGAATCAGAGCTTAGCATTATTTTGCTTCCAGATATGTAGGATTTAAATACTTCAACCTAAGAGTTACCAATTATGTAAAGTACAAACCCCACATGGCCATTTAACATTCACACTGAGGATTTTCCTGTTAATCTTCTCTGTCTATTGTAGAGAGCACTGGATAATGTAACTCCAGCACTCCCCTTTGAATTCCTCCCACATGAGGCCCATCTGACCTTCTGGCTTTTTTGAGCTTCAAGCCTCTATAGGAATTTATAGACTGGGGAGTTGATTTGTACTTTGCTACTAGTCAACACAGAGGAGAGTAGAGGGGTCTCTACAAAGCTTCAGACCAGCTGTTGCAAGGTGGTGAGTAATCCCCATTCACTCAGCCCAGACAACCCAGATCAACTAGAACATAGGAAACACAAGGGTTCCCTATGTACATTCCCTTCTCTGTCACCAATATGCTAGAACTCTAAAAAATTGTGTACATTTTCACATTTGTAGAGGAAACTATTATTCAGACCTATCTCTGAAGGAGTCATAGGAAGCTGTTCTTTCTTGTAGACAGTAAGAACTGGGAAGAAAACAAGCACAAGATTTTGCTGGTTTTGTGTGGCTTTAGCTAAGCTCTTAGACCTTTCTACAGTTTGATTTCTGTCTCTGAAATGGAAGTATAACAATCTGACCTCTTTCCAGCAAACGTGTTATTGGAGAAATAAATAGTGCAGCAGAAAGAAAAGCACTTATAGCTTTCTGGAGGATGGGGGTTAGATCAATTCAGTGTGAAACATTCAACAAGTATAATAGTGATAACAATAACGAGCATATGAATTTGCACAGTGTTTAACAGTTTATAGGACATTTTAAATATATGATCTCATTGGCCCTTAAACCAAGGTGTGTGAAATAGGGAGGCCATTTTTTAAGTTTCATCTAGCAGATAAAGAAATTGAAGCCCAGAGGAGGAGAGTGACATGCTCAAGATCAAAGAGATGGTTAGCAGTAGAACGTTCCTCCTGATAGAAAGTCTGGTGCTCACTCTAGCATACCTACCTATATATGAAGTTATTGCCTACTTCTTTTTCATTCCTTTCCTCCTCCAAGTAAAGCTTGCTTAGTAGGAGGTCTCTTAATCAAAATGTTCTATTTCTCATTTATGGTTCTAATTCACTGTCACAAAGAACTTAAATCTGCTTTGACATTCCTCGTTAGCCAATATCTGTGAACTCTAGGTCTGCTGAATGCCTGAATCAGCTAACCCCTAAACCATTTTGAATACCACTATTTATAATTTTTGCTATCTCTACTCATTACCACATCACATCTGAGCCACAAATCATTAGTTCCTTGGGTCTTGCTTTACAAACTATATTATCTTCCGGGGCGCCTGGGTGGCGCAGTCGGTCAAGCGTCCGACTTCAGCCAGGTCACGATCTCGCGGTCCGGGAGTTCGAGCCCCGCGTCAGGCTCTGGGCTGATGGCTCAGAGCCTGGAGCCTGTTTCCGATTCTGTGTCTCCCTCTCTCTCTGCTCCTCCCCCGTTCATGCTCTGTCTCTCTCTGTCCCCAAAATAAATAAACATTGAAAAAAAAAAAAAAACAAACTATATTATCTTTATCAACAGTTTGTATTCATCTGTGGTATTTTTATGGTGTTCCTTATTGTACTATCTACTGTTGAAACCATTACAGATATAACAAATATTCTTAAGGTTGTTTCTTTCCAATAAGAATCTGTCAAGGCTTTGAACTCAGAGAGGATGTGAGAGCAGGCCAGGGTAATTTCAAACAGCAAACAAACATCTGTTCTCTTTTATTCCTATTGCTCAGCTTCCTTTATCAATATTATTTATGTTTTTTCCTCAAATTCCTAAAGAATAAACCAAGATGAGGGGTATTTTTTTCCCTTTGCCCTCCTTCAGTGTGTCCTCTTTGAGCTAGAAATCTCAGCCCTTAAAAAGGTGGGGAGTACATCATGCCTGTATATTCTGGTCTGAATAATTCCACAGAATACAACCACCCTAAGCCATGCTGAACCACTGAATCAGGGCCCCGCTTGCCTCTCGAAGTCAGAAGAAGGGATCCAGAGGAAGGGATAACTGGACAAATGCTTTCTAAATAAAGTAACTCTATGGAGGAGCTCACTAGGCAATGGATACCTTGCCAGAATCTGAACATCATACCCAGGAACTGCCTGTGCAGAGCATGGCTTCAGCCCCAGAGAATGTAAGTAGTACAAAAAGGAGACAGCATATGCTATTCCATAGCAGGCATGATCTATGATTCTAGCCTCCAGACTAAAGGGCAGTGGACTAACTCTGGGCAGTGGAGCTGACAAATTTTATTCAGTACACACATACTGAACACTATTATATGTTGAGGCTGAGAGATAAATTCAGTTGATCTCATTCAATCCTCACAACAACTCACACTGTTTATTCCCATTTTACAGATAAGAAAACTCAGCATGAAGGGTAACTGATTGTGTCAAAGTCATATGGACACCAAATGGTGATGCTACAATTGAAATTCAACCCAAACATGGTACTGTGACCTCCACAGCACATGCACGCGCGCACGCACACACACACACACACACACACACACACACACACACACACACACACAACACAGGAGTACCAGGAATGGAAACACATTTGGGCTCCCTTACCTAGTTAATAAAATGCTATCTATCTTACATAGCTAATAGAATGCTATCACATTTTCTTCCTTATTAGCTCTAAAGACTATATTGATGGGTGGGGCAACTGGGTGGCTTAGTCAGTTAAGCATCCAACTCTTGATCTCAGCTCAGGTCACGATGGCACAGTTCGTGAGTTCATGCCCCATGTCAGCCTACATACTGTCACTATGGAGCCTGCTTGGGATTTTCTCTCTGTCGCTCTGTCCCTCCCCTGCTTGCATGTTCATTCTCTCTCCCCACCCTCTCAGAATAAATAAACTTAAATTAAAAAAAAAATACTAGGGGCACCTGGGCGGCTCAGTCGGTTGGGCATCCGACTTCAGCTCAGGTCATGATCTCATGGTTTGTGGGTTCAAGCCCCACATTGGGCTCTGTGCTGACAGCTCAGAGCCTGGAGTCTGCTTCAGATTCTGTGTCTCTTTTTCTCTCTGCCCCTCCCCCACTTGTGCTCTGTCTCTCTCTGCCTCTCAAAAATAAATAAATGTAAAAAAAGAAATTAAAAAACAATACTATACTGATGGAACAAATCAAGCACCCTGAGATGAGAAGAAGGGCAAGGACTGAGAGGCCAGACCCATCTCTCTATGTCCTCTCAGGTTGTTAAGAACTTGCACTAATATTCGGGGTTCTGTTTCATTTTTTAGATCTAAGGAGGATATTCAAGTCATTGGTGCATTTTCATGGAGCACATGTAAAGATCAAGGAAGATTAAACCCTACTAATTACTCACTGGAAGCCTCAGAGCCAAGTACTTCCCAAGAAATCATGGTCAAAATAAGCTAACAAAAGGTCTTCTTACAACCCTAACATAATGGAACTTTTTCTAAACTATCCAGCATCTAATAAAACCAATGCAGAAAGCAACAACTCTGCATTTTTTCTACTTTGAGGCCTCTCGGCTTCCTTCTCTAGCCTTGCTCCTATTCCTCATAGCCTATACTGTTGTCTTAATAGTGGGCCTTTTTGGAAACTTTTCTCTTATCTCTATCATCGTTAAGAAGCAGAGAAAATCTCAAAACGTCATCAGTATACTGACTGCCAATCTGTCCTTCTCTGGCATCTTGGTGTGTGTCATGTGCATCCCTTTTACTGCCATGTACACTCTGATGGACTACTGGATATTTGGGGATGCCATGTGCAAGCTCAGCTCTTATGTGCAGGGTGTCTCCGTCTCTGTGTCCATATTCTCACAGGTGTTAATTACTGTTGAAAGGTAACAGCTGATTGTAAATCCCTATGACTAGAAACCCAGTGTATCTCATGTCTACTGGGATATCACAGTGATTTGGCTGTTTTCTCTTCTTCCTGTACTATCACCTCCCAGATGAGCCTTTTAAGAGCCTCTCTCCCCACTGACCTCTACATCCATGGTGCAGCCTATATAGAGAACTGGCCCTCCAAAATAAACCAGCTCCTCTTCACCACTTTAATGTTTATGGTCCAA
Organism: Felis catus; assembly: GCF_018350175.1. Lineage (NCBI taxonomy): Eukaryota > Metazoa > Chordata > Mammalia > Carnivora > Felidae > Felis > Felis catus. The sequence goes on from NC_058368.1 coordinate 114,056,863, forward strand.
AATCACATCCCTCTGAGCTTCATCCTCATCTACTACTTGAAGATTGTTACTTGCCTCCACAGGAGAAATGAGAAGGAAGACAGAAAAGAGGCAAAGCGACAGTCAGCTCAATGAAAACAAAAGGAGGTGACCTTTAGGGCCTGCTGGTTGGCCTTGAACATCTTCAATGTTATTTTTGACTGGTATCACGAGGTGCTGATGAGCTGTCACCAGGACCTAGTATTTGCAGTCTGTCTGCCACTTGATTGCTCTGATTTCTACATGCATAAATACTCTATTTTCTGGATTTCTCAACAAAGCTTTCCAGAAGGATCTGGGAGTGCTTATTCACCACTGCTGGTGCTTTGCACCTCGGGAAAGATATGAAAATACTGCCATCTCCACTATGCACATCAATGAATCCAAGGCATCATTAAGATTGGCTCTTGCATCAACAGGTATATAAAAATTATTAACAATGCTAAAGACGTTCTTGAATGAAAGATGGAGAGATAATGGCATAAAGATGCATAAAAAGAAGCTAGAACCAAAAGAGAGCCAGAGAGAGAGAGAGAGAGAGCAAGAGAGAGCAACTTGACACTACCAAGTTTTGCTTTAGGCCAGACCTGTGCGTGCCACATATCTGCCCAAAACACACACACACACACACGCCATCCCTTTTTTCTGAGGAGAACAATGCTAAGTAACTCAAACTAGCTGTTATCATTTAGGGCAAAGAATTACAATGAGAAAGCAACTGAGGCAAGCAGCACTGCTGGCCAGGGAACAAGTTTCCAGAAGCTGTTACTCAATGGCATGCCCACAAAAGGTATTACTAATTATAAGCCTAGTAAAAGCGTTGCTATACCTCTCAGTGTTCAAGACATTTCACTTTCATATTTGGGAACTCTAACTTTCAACCATGTAACCATTCAATTAATTAGCCAAGTCAGAAAGCCCCCATCATAACCTATTAATTAGTCAACAAAGTAAGTTTGATTGCAAGTTGAATGACAGTGAAACTAAGTATTGTAATTATTTCCCATGCCTGCATCAGATTCTCTAGTTTATGCTAACAGTACATTTTCTTCACTAACAACGCTATTAAGCACCATTCGAACAGACCACAAACTCGTCAGCACTCCAGTTATGCTAGAGATCACCCTAACTAACTTATCAATGGCTAATGTATATAGAACTTTAATTATCAAATGGCTTTTTATCCCTAATTCTTTATGTATGGTAAATAGGAGTTATGATGCATCTATTACTGGGTTTAAGGGACTTCATCAGTAGCACTTTTACAATTAGCTCCAGATTTTTTTAAACTTCTCATAAATCTCATGACTTAAACTTTAGAGGCACCTGGGTGGCTCAGTTGGTTAAACTTCTGACTTCAGTTCAGGTCATGATCTCCCGGTTTGAGAGTTTAGCCCCACATCAAACTCTGTGCTGACAGCTCAGAGCCTGGAGCCTGCTTCAGATTCTGTGTCTCCCTCTCTCTTTGCCTCCCCGCCCCCTCTCAAAAGTCAATAAACATTAAAAAAAAATTTTTTTTTAAATATCCCTTATCCCCACAGTATCACATAGGAGAATCAGCTAGACTGTTTTCTTTTCTTTCTTTCTTTTTAATGTTTATTTTTAAAAATAAAATTTTTTTAATGTTTATTTATTTTTGAGAGAGAGAGGGCATGAGAAGTGGAAGGGCAGAAAGAGAGGGAGACACAGAATCCGAAGCAGGCTCCAGGCTCTGAGCTGTCAGCACAGAGCCCGACGTGAGGCGCGAACCCACAAACCACGAGGTCATGACCTGAGCTGAAGTCGGACACTTAACCAACTGAGCCACCCAGGCACCCCATTTTAATGTTTATTTTTGAGAAAGAGAACGCAAGCAGGGGAGGGGCAGAGAGAGAGGAAGACAAAAGAGCCAGAGCACTCTGGTGCTCTGACACCAGAGAGCCGGACATACGGCTTGAACCTGTGAACCATGAGACCATGACCTGGGCTGAGGTTTGACACTTAATCGACTGAGCCACCCAACTGCCCCTAGACTGTTTTCAAAATAATAATAATAATAAGCTACTACCATTCAATAGCCATTAGCTCAGGGATTTCTACTGAATCATGGCCAGCTTTATCTCTTCCTTGGATAAATCACCCTTATACTATTACATTTGAGCTGCAGCTTATTGGTTTGTCAAAAATGTAACTGTACCTTCTTTCTTTTGAATAAGAGGTAATGTATCTTTATCTGTGGTTTTTCCACTGTTTTTTTTTTTTCTTTCACATCAGCCTTCATGATTTCCCTCCTGAAACATTTCTTCCTTCTCTCTACCTCTCCTTCCACCTCCTTCCTTCTCCCTATCTCTTCCCTTCAGCATTTCTATTCTATCACTGGAAAAAATGAACAACAAAAGCCCTGCAGGGCACCCAAATGAAATAAAATGTAAGTCTCACAGTATTAGTTGCAAATAAAAACTATTATCTAAACACCAATTTCAAATGGTGCAGCTTAGAATTTTAAAGGTACAAGACGGTAGCCCCTCAGCCCAGGAAACAGTCAATTCTCCCTAGATAACCTTTTTCTGTCTCTTCTGACAGACAGTGGTCAGTCTTATAATTAAGATGTAATATGATGTTCTACCTGCTGGGTAAAGACAGTTTCCATTACTAAAATGATTCTAACCAAGACACTAAAAGAAAAGGTTTTTATCAACTTCGTACATGACCCCCACCCCTCATCCACACACATGCACCTCTAACCTTGACCTCCACCCTGATCATTCAAAAGATATTTCCAATCTATGATGAAATATTATGGTGTTATTTCTGGCTCCAGGCTAAGAGCTAGTTCCTCCTATAAACTGTTTTGTCTTTCTTCTAAACCTGTCTTAAGCTTTAATGAAATGAAAGTCACTAATGTGTAACTATCAACAGTAGTCTTTCTTCTGGTTATTTTTACCTCAAAAAAGTAATGAAATAAATTTTTTAATGCATGCTTTCACCCTTAAGGGACTTATATTCTGACAGGTAGGAGAGCAAAGGTCTAGAAGCAGCTACTTAAAAAGTATGATGGACGGGAAATGCAAATCAAAACCACATTAAGATACCACTACATACCTAACAAAATGGCTAGGATCAAAAAGACAAGAAATATCAAGTGTTGTCAAGGATCTAGAGAAATAGGAAGCCTCATGCAGTGTCGGTGGAAATGCAACTTCGTGTAGATACTGTGTAAAACAGAACAGAAATTCCTACAAAAATTAAAAAGAGAATTACCATATGACCCAGTAATTCCACTACTGGGTATTTACCCAAAGAAAACAAAAACACTAATTCAAAAAGATATGTGCACCCCTATGTTACTGTCATTAACCAAGCATTGTTGGCAATAGCCAACATATGGGAGCAACCCAAGTGTCTATAGATGAATGAATAAAGATGTAATATAAATAGGGGGTGCCTGGCTGACTCAGTCAGTAGAGCACATGACTCTTGATCCCAGGGTCATGAGTTCGAGCCCCACATTGGGCGTGGAGCCTACTTGAAATAAAAATTTTTTTTAAAAGATGGGGTATAAATGTACAATGGAATATTTTTAATTGTAATTTTTTTATGTGTGTGTGTGTGTGAGAGAGAGAGAGAGAGAGAGAGCATGTGTGAGCTATAGAGAGGGGCAGAGGGAGAGTGATAGAATCTTAAGCAGACTCAGCATGGAGCCGGATGCAGGGCTCAATCCCACGACCCTGTGATTATGATCTAAGCTGAAATCAAGAGTAGAATGCTCAGTCAACTGCACCATCCAGACACCCCTGTACAATGGATTATTATTCAGCCATAAAAAAGAATGACATCTTGCCATTTGCAATATGAATAGACCTAGAAGTTCTGTATAATGCTAAGTGACGTAAGTCAGACAGAGAAAAGACAAATATCATATGATTTCATTCACATGGGGAATTTAAGAAACAAAACAAATAATAAAAGAGACAAACAAAAAAACCAAACTCTTAGATACAGAGAACAAACAATTGGTTGCCAGAGGGGAGGTGGGGAATGGGGATGTGGGTGAAATAAATAAAGGGTATTAAAAGTATACTTATCATAATGAACACCAAGTAATGTACAGAATTGTTTTTTTTTTTCAACGTTTATTTATTTTTGGGACAGAGAGAGACAGAGCATGAAAGGGGGAGGGGCAGAGAGAGAGGGAGACACAGAATCGGAAACAGGCTCCAGGCTCTGAGCCATCAGCCCAGAGCCTGACGCGGGGCTCGAACTCACGGACCGCGAGATCGTGACCTGGCTGAAGTCGGACGCTTAACCGACTGCACCACCCAGGCGCCCCCCGAATTGTTGAATCATTATACTGTATATCTGAAACTAATGTAACACTATATGTTAATTATAGTGGAATTAAAAAAAAATAAAATTTTAGAAATACATATATATGTAAATGATTTAGACAATTCCAACAATTACATAAAAGCAAATATTTCACCCTTCAATAAATTTATTTCTGATTTCTATATACTATTTAAAAATACATATGCTTATCATGATAAGCACTAGGTAAGTAATCTATAGAATGGTTGGATTGTTACACACCTGAAACTAATAGAACACTGTATATTAATTATATTTCAATAAAAAATACATTAAAGAAAGTAAAATGTCCAAATTATAACATGTTAATGAAAAAATAGTAAATAAGAAAAAAGGAAAAGAAAAGAAAGTATGATAGAAATATAAACCAAGTGTTGTGGGGCCCAGTAGCAGAGGTAAGAATCGTTTCTTAGAGGAAACAAGTGAAAATTTCAGGAAAGTCAACTTTCCGTTTTGTAGTATTTGGGGGTCTGTCTGGTCCACCCAAATGTGGTCTGCTGTTGAGCCACTTGGTGAATGAAATAAGGCCTTATTTTCTCACTTGCCTAATGGGCCTGTATTCTCCTCTCTAACAGACTAGAGTCTCTTTAGAGACTAGAAACTAGTTATCAATCTAGAACTTCATGTTTGCCAGATAGCCTTGGAAACACCATGTCCTGTGGCCCATGCTCCAAAAATCCTGCTCCACTATCTCCTGACCTCAAATCAATTTGGACTGAAGAGTAGTAGTTCATATCCTTAATAGTTTCCAGAAAAGGTGACTATTAGTGAGATGAGTAAATATGTATGCTCTCAAAAAATTACTAAATTAACTATTCTGAATGTATCTGCCCAATGCACCAGAGCTAAATTTAAAAATGCTAAAACATTGGCAACAAGTCCTCTACGTGTTCTCTCTGCCTATTTCTAAAGATTCCCTTAGGAATAATACCCAAACAATTTCTAACAGAGAAAAATTAACAATATAAATGATTCAAAATAAAGAATACCCAAATGTGGTTTAAATGCATATAGTGTATACTTCTCTGCAATGCAAAATAAAACATTCTGAAAAAGTCATAAATAACTTGACAGAGTAACATGCATGAGGCTTCAACTCAAAGAAGCTGTCTCCCACTTGATACTGAGGAGGAACAGCATAGTTTGTCAGCCTAGGGAAAAGAGTTGATCTTTAATCCCATAAACTTTGTATTCTGTAGAATAATAAATATTTATATATGTAAACATATAGACATATATACATATACGTATATGTATATATAAAGTTATGTATATATAAAGTCCTTAGTATATACTTTCACTGTCTTGGTTCTGAAGGCTTTCCTTCTGGCTAAGTTGAAAGCTGGCTAAAGGAAAGCTAAGAGTAATTGAAGGCTGGGGCGCCTGAGTGGCTCAGTCAGTTAAGCATCTGACTTGAGCTCAAGCCATGATCTCATAGTTCATGAGTTTGAGCCCTGCGTCAGGCTCTGTGCTGACAGCTCAGAACCTGGGTCCTGCTTCAGATTCTGTGTCTCCCTCTCTCTCTCTGTCCCTCCCCTGTTGATGCTCGCTCTCGCTCTCTCTCTCTCAAAAATAAATCTTTAAAAAAATTTAAAAGTAAGTGAAGGCAGGCGTGCCTCGGTGGCTCAGTCAGCTGAGCGACCGACTTCAGTTCAGGTCATGATCTCACGGTTTGTGAGTTCGACCCCCACATCAGGCTCTGTGCTGACAACTCAAAGCCCGGAGCCTGCTTCAGATTCTGTCTCCCTCTCTCTCTCTCTCCCTGCTCCTCCCCCACACATGCTCTGTCTCTCTCTGTCTCAGAAATAAACATTAAAATTTTTTTAAATAAAAGTGAAGGCAGACTCAGTGAGAATGGAATTCTCAATTTACTTCTATACCCAAAATAAGAATATACTGGGCAAGAGAAGAATAAGTATCCCCACTAAGGGGAAGGGGCAAGATTTCAAAACTGAAGTGCTCAGGAATTCTTACAATTCTCCCTGAAGTCATCTATGCAATAAATGTGCTCATGCAATAAATTGGAGAATGAAAACTGACATATATTCCTAGGGGGCCCAGGGAAGGCAAGGCAGGTCTCTTTCCCCTATTTCTATTACCAAACTCCTGGAAGCTGGGCTGGTGCCTCCCCTGCTGGAGAAGCAACAAGATGTGTGGTGCTGGCGACAGGAACGCATCCATCTTATATCTGGTTGTCGGCTGTTGCCTGTGATTCTCTATTTTAAATCTGTTCTTCTAACTGGACTGAGAACTTTCAGAGACCTTGACCTACATCCATTATTCCTTCTATACCAGCAGTCTAGTACCGTCCTCAGTATTTAGGACAGGACAAGGCAAGGGAAAAGCATTTAATACATATAGATTCTAAAAGTTATTATTTCCTTAAAAAGCCGGCTAGACAGTAATTACTTACTTAATGAATACCTGAATGTTTTTCAAGCCTATGTTTTATTAATTGTCCAATGAGAGTAGAAAGATATAATCCTAATTACACAGAGATTATGGGACTATCAATAAACCAGAAAATCCTGAGTCCTTTGGGACTCCATTTAAATGTTTCTTAACAACCTCCTCTGATCCCCCAGGGCTGTTAGGATCCCCTAGTCACTGCTCTTATATCACCCCATGTATACCTACCATGTAGAACCCTGAAGGTCTGTTTACATGTGTGCCTGCTCTACAAGACATGAGCTCCCTGAAGGCAAGGAGGACTGGGTGTTATTCACCCAAGTAGCTCCAGTGTCAACTACAGCATCTGGCTACAGCATCTCCAACTACAATATCTCCACAAAGTAGAGAATAAATTAATATTTGCAGGCTGGATATGCAGAATAAATCTGAGGATAACAAATCTTTGCTTGGAAGTGGGTTGTGGATCTGAATAGCATATGGGACCTGTACTTCCTGGACTCAGTAACTGAAGAAGCAGAAAGCCAAAATTCCATCTGAAATATAATAGCCAGGGCTCAGGAAACCTGCAATGGCGAGAGGACAAAAGCAAACACACCTTGGTTGTAGGCGAGGCTCAAGGGCAAAGTGTACTTATTTGTGGCTCAAACATTATTTGCCAGTAACAGTTATGCCAGTAAGAGTCAGCTAACTGGGCAGATCCTAGGATTGAAAGAGATTTCTCTATTAATTTCCAATTAACTAAGTTGACAGGTTCTTGGAGCAAAAAGCTTTAAGAAATCCAAAGCCAGGCTTCTAGAGCAACCAGTTCCAGAAGAGCGGGGCCCATTATGACCCCATCAGAAGAAAAATCAGACTCTCTATAAAAGGCAGGACAGAACTTCATCTTTTTCAGGGAGCCAAATTCTTCCTCTCCATTAAGAGAACATAAAACCAGAAACAAAAGTTATTGACTTACTGATTTGGCAACGATCTTCCTCATCTTGGGATCCCAGAAGATGCCTTTTGGTTTTCTACAGGAGTCCTTGACTCCTGGACACTGTTACAAGACAGCTGTCTCCTGGTAATTCAAGCTTTACACCTTTCTACTTCCTGTGAAGTTTCTCAATTTAAAAACAAATACAAAGGTGTGTGCGTGCACACATGTACACACGTTTGTGTGTAGCACCTAAAAAAATGTCTGAAAGGAAATATTCCAAAATGTTAATAGTGTTTATGCCCAGGTGACAGGATTTTTTTGGTGACCTATCTCTACTTCTTTTTCCCTTATTTCATCTTGTGTTCTAATCTCCCTTCCTTTCTCCTATTTGATATCTATGTTTTCTAAATATTCTACTAGAAACATGTGTTATTTGTATAATTTTTAAAATGGGCGAGAAAAAGATTAAAACTGAAAAAAATCAATAAACACAAAACAAAAAAACCTACGAATCCAAAGTGCCTGGCCATGAGGCAGCTGTGGTACAAGAAATCAAGAGACAAGGGTCTAGCTTAACGTTTGGGTAAATCAGGGGCACCTGGCTGCCTCAGTTGGTTGAGTGACTTCGGCTCAGGTCATGATCTCACTGTTCATTGATTCAAGCCTCATGTCGGGCTTTGCGCTGATAGCACAAAGCCTGCTTCATATTCTCTCTCTCTCTCTCTCTCTCTCTGCCCCTCCCCCATTCATGTGTGCTCTCTCTTTCTCTCTCTCTCTCAAAAATAAACATTAAAATTTTTTTTTAGTGTTTGGAAAAATCACTTACCCTTCCTAAGCTTCAGATTCTTCATCTGCAAAACACATCATTCATTCAATAAGTACTTAACAAGCTCTACTATGTGAATAAATATAATCGTGAGCAAGATTGACCTAATTCCCTGCCTTCACGGCAGTCTCTCAGAGATGATACTTCTTTTCAAAAAGTCAATTTTGAGGGTGCCTGGGTGGCTCAGTCGGTTGGGCATCCGACTTCAGCTCAGGTCATGATCTCGTGGTTTGTGGGTTCGAGCCCCATGTCGGGCTCTGCGCTGACAGCTCAGAGCCTGAAGCCTGCTTCGGATTCTGGGTCTCCCTCTCTCCCTGCCTCTCCCCCACTCACGGTCTCTATCAAAAATAAATAAAAATGTAAAAAAAATTTTTTTAAGTAAATTTTGACAAGTACTATAACAGAAGAAGGTACAATATCTACAATATTATGAAAGCAACGAGTAGAAGAAACTGGGGAGAATGGGGACAGAAAGAAGATAAAAGAATCTTCCTGGAAGAAATAAACTGAGAGCCAAAGGATGATTAGGATTTAGCCAGGCAAAGATGAGGCTGGTTATGCCTGTAACTGCTTTGTAATTCTGTGATTCTGTGTTCTAAGCTGTGTTACTGAATCACAGAGTCCAAAGGTTCATCTGTCACTCATTTTGTCCCTCTACTCATTAACTCACTTCATCCTAAAAACATTCTTGTAGGTAGATAATTTTACTTCAGTTTACAAATGAAGTATTAGTTGAGCAAGTTGCCTGAAGTTAGACAGGGGTAAATCCTCATCTATCTAAAATCCCATCCTCCTTCAGTCATCATTCAATTATCACTTACTAAGTACCTGTCGAGCTCTCTGCTAGACATTGGAGATGAAGAGATCAGTAAAACTATATCCTTGCTCTTGAGGAATGCACTGTCTGAGGGGGAACTTTAAGTAGCCAGACAATTACAACATCGTGGAGTGTTTAGAAAGAAGCAGAGTGTGACTATGCCTTTTCATCACAATCTAGTTCCCTAGGTCTCCTAGGAAATCTGCAGGTACATGATCAATGACAAAGACTATACAAATGGGGAAATTTTCAAAGCTGTAGCTGAAGCCTAGCATCCCTGTTACCGACCGACAGCTCTGTCTGCTATACCATTAGGCCATGCCACTCTACTCAGGTGAAAATCTTCCAGGGGAAATGAGTGTCCAAATGGTATCCATTCATCTTACTATGGAGAATAAGCATGCTCCCAGGCACCCCAAAATGATGAAGAACGCTGGCAGTGGCATCACTGGCTCCTACAGAAAGGCAGGTATAAGCTAAAGAATGCCTGCTATGATGGTGGAACACTTCATGACAATTTTCAGACAAAACTTCCTTACCCATAAGTCTTCTGAAGAAAACCCCTCCTCTCTGATTTCAGGGAACTGAGAAAAGAGGTACAAATCCAAGATTTCAGAGTTGCTCCTGGAAGAGCTTCAACCAGGAGCTCTCAGAAACAGATACTATGTCTAATTTTGGAGCCTCACAAAAACACTAGGCATCTAGCTTGCTAGAATGAGTGTGAGATGTATCTTCCAAGTCAATAGTTCATTGGACACTAGGCCTACAGTATTGTGTAGAGGAACTCAATTCCTTCACAGAGTAACTGAGGGGAAAGAGCTCACAGATCTCAGATGTTTACTCACCCCTCTAAGAGGCCCCAAGTAGCATCCATTTGTTCATACATTGAGATCTACAATAAAATTGCCTTTGGTGTTGGTGGGACATGGATTGCAAAACAATGTACCTGGGAGCCAGGAGTCCTGATACTTTGATCTCAATTCTTCCACAGACTTATTTTGTAGCCCTAAACATGTCGCTTAAGCCCTCTGTGCCTCAGTTCTGCCATCTACAGAAAAGGAATGCTGCTGTCCTCCTTCCTGGAAGAACTGTGGAGAGGACACTGGAGTAGCCTTCCTTATTCACCCCCATGTTCGAGTAGTTACTTGATGATATTGCTTGTACATACATAAGACAGGGAGTAATCCCTGCCTTGCAGGACTGTTGTAAGAACTGAAGATAATGTATGTACAGTGCCTGGCCAAAGAAGGGACTACAGAAATAGTGGCAATATTAAAATCTCTGACACCAGTATAAGCCCTGAGGAGACTGCTCTTTTATAAATTTACATGTGTCAGATCCAGCCCACAGATCTCAGAGTTAGGCTAAAAATCTATGGAAAACTCTAAGTTCTTAAAGATGATAGCTGAAAAACAAAAAATCAGATGATTTCAAACTGCTTTCAGCATCCTTCCTCAATCCTCATCAGGTAGAAAAATACTCTCCACCTTCACTCAGCCACAGCCTTGGTGTCATTTTGACTAGAAATCTCCTGTCACCCCTGACTTCACAACCTGACTTCACAACGTGACTTCACAACCTGACTAGACAATACTGTGGGGAAAAGGGATGTGGGTGCTTGGGGGAAGCTGCAATTTTATTTAATGCTTATTTATTTTTTGAGAGAGTGCAAGCAGGGCAGGGGCAGAGGATCTGAAGTGGGCTCTGCACCGACAGCAGCAAGCCCAATGTGGGGCTCCAGCACATGAACCACGAGATCATGACCTGAGCTGAAATTGGACACTGAAATGACTGAGCCACCCAGGCACCCCAAGGGCTTGCAATTTTAAATGTGTGGTTCAGGTAGGTTTTCCCGAGGTGACATGTGAGCCAAGACTTGAAGGAGATAAGGAAACAAGACATGAGGATAGCTAAGAGAAGAGAGTCTAGGGAGAGGGTACAGCAAGTTCAAGGGCCCTGAGGCAGGAGTGCTCCTGGTGGATTCAAGGAAGAGTGGGGAGACTGAAGCAGCAGGAGTGAGGGGAGAATAATAGAGGATGAGGTTCAAGAGGTAAGAACCTTCACAATATGGTCTCTAAAGTGATGGTCCTGTTTTAGGCCTCAGTTCTCCCTTCTAAAAACTAGGCAGGAGCAGCTACGTGGCTAAGTCAGTTAAGCGGCTCCACTCAGCATGAAGACTGCTTGGGATTCTCTATTTCCCTCTCCCTCTGTGTTCCTTCTCTGCTTTCACACTCTCTCTCTCTCAAAATAAATAAATAAATAAAATGTTTAAAAGATTAGGCAGAATGATAATACTCAAGAACAAGGTACTTGAAAGGGTAAAACAAAAAGAAAACTTAGTGAACAAACGAATGGAATGGTAATTGGAAGACATGAGTTTGAGGCCTGGATCTACACAAATGAGCTATGTGGCCCTTGAGCAAGTCACTTCACTTCTCCAAGCCAGTTTTCTTATTGGCAAAATGGAATGATCTGAGCTAATAGAGATGTTTTTCATCTGAAAATTATATACAAAGTATTCTTCAACAAATGGCTAAAACTACTGAATATTCATATGCCAAAAAAGGTGATTTTTTTTCATATCTCATACAATATAAAAACTCAAATGGATCACAAACCTATATGTAAAATTTAAAGTTATAAAGTTACAGAAGGAAACACAGGGTAAAAAACACTACAACCTTGAGCTACCCAAAGATTTCTCAAATACAACACCAAAGGTACTGTCCTTTAAAGAACAAACTGATAAAATGGTCTTTGTCAAAATAAAAGACTGACATACACCAAGAGTTGGTGAGGATGAGGATGTAGAGGAAGTGAAACTTCATAAGCGCTGGTGGGATCTGAAATGATAACAACTACTTTACAAAACAATTTGACATGTTCTTAGAAGTTAAACAGACACCTACCATTTGATCCAATATTCTACTCCTAGGTGTTCACCTACTAGAAATAAAAGCATATTACCCATATGAAGACTTATACATGAATGTTCATAATAGCTTTATGTGTAATAGCCAAAAACCAGAGCAATCTAAGGTCCAACAACAGATGAACGAATAAACCATGGTATATTTTTATAATGGAATACTACTCAGGAATGAAAAGGAATGAGCTATTGATACAGACTACAATATGGATGAATCTCAAAATAATTATGCTGAGTGGAGTGCCTGGGTGACTCAGTCAGTTAAGCATCCAACTTCAGCTCAGGTCATGATCTTGTGGTTCATGAGTTCGAGCCCCACATCAGGCTCTCTGCTGTCAGCATGGAGCCAACTTTGGATCCTATGTCCCCCTCTTTTTCCCCTCCCCCATTCTCTCTCTCCCTCTCTCTCTCTCTCTCTGTCTCAAAAAAAAAACTTTAAAAAATAAATAAAATACAAAAATAATGACAATAATTATTATTACACTGAGTGAAAAAAGGCAGATACCCCCCCCACCAAGAAAATGAGATACATACTGCATATATCATTTATACAGAATTCTAGAGAATACAAATTAATCTACAGTGACAGCAAATCAGTGGTTGTCTGAAGACAGGGGTAGGAAGGTATAAGAGAGGTATTACAATGGAGACATGAGAAAACTTTTGGGAGTAACAGATATGTTAATTATCTTGATTGTGGTAATGGCTTCACAAGTGTACACAAATGTCAAAACTTATCAAATTATACACTTTAAAATGTGCAGTTTATCATATATTGATCTATTGCAATAAAGCTGTAAAAAAAATGTTTGTAAGGAACACAGAGTATTTACTCCAATTCAAGTCAGCAAACTTTACTAAGCACCTACCCTGTACCAAGAGCTATGACATATACAAGAGAGGCAGAAGCAAATGAAACCAGGTTAATGACCTCAAGCTACTTACAGCCTCCAGGCAGGAAGCTTTAAAGCAATTTCACATTTCTTCCAGGTTGTCCAGTTTGTTGGCAGGTGATTTTTCATGGTATTCCCTGATAATTGCTTGTGTTTCCGAGGGATTGGTTGTGATAATTCCATTTCCATTCATGATTTTATCTTTTTGGGTCCTCTCCCTTTTCTTTTTGAGAAGCCTGGCTAGAGGTTTATCAATTTTGTTTATTTTTTCAAAAAAAACAACTCTTCGGTTTTATCGATCTGTTCTACTGTTTTTCTAGTT